>NC_079151.1:99829067-101105481 GCF_947563725.1 Argiope bruennichi | reverse complement strand
AAAAAAGCGACATCGATATATTAAACCAATTTCTTAGTTATGATAAAATCAATATCTTATTTTTAAAATTTTAAAAATGATTTTATAATTACAAAAATAAATATTCCATATTTTTACCTTTTTTTAATTTTTTCAGCACAGAAACTGTATGAATTCAGTGAAAAAAAGTTTTGATATCATACAATGTATAGCGATACGCATTTACTACTCATATGTGGTTTATTATTTGTTTTTCTTACTATATTTGACGAAAAGCGTATCAGTTAATGTTCTCGATCTGAAGAACATGCAGGATATTGCGGACTGGCAACTTTTTTCTTTTGTTATTTGCTAATAGAAGAGTGAGATAGAAGTTTTCCTATCTCAAGTATATGCTGGAAGCTCCTTAGTAAACTGCTTCTTTTAACTACTAAAAATATCTTTGCCACAAGATTGGAATTTATTGCTAAGTGTAATTTGTTGTTGAAGAAAGCGGCAATGTAACTATAAATACTTGTGTGTCAGAAGTTAACATGCATTGAATAAAATATTCAACTTTAGTAGGAGTGTTAGTTCATATTTAGTGGGATGATTCGTTCAGTACGAAAATGTTTCAATGGGATGTTTTATTAAATCCATCCTCATCGTTAAAATAAAAGCTGTATCTGTAAATGTTTTTGAAAATAATCGTAACTGAAATTATTAAATTTGGCTTTATCAAGAAATAATGTGCCGTTGGCAAAGGTATTATTATTTCTGCTTTATTTTCACCTGATACTCCTGATAACATAGATATTCTCAAGCACAAAAAAAAAGGCAAAATTTTCGGAATAAGTCAGTTTTGGAGGTTCTATTAATGCTCTGAGTGATTGCAAGAATTCCAGTTGTGTTCCTTCGTGCGATATATTTTTTGGATAAATTTCAGAGTTTTATGAACAGAGTGAAAAATTGTAAGCAGCGCATTTGTCCATCCGGAACATCTGGAAGGTATTATTGAGATCTTCAATAGCCTCAATTCTGCTTATGGTGACATCGAATGAGAAAGAGAGACTCGCCTTCGCATTGTACAAATCTACAACCAATAAAGCCGGTGTCCCGGCATAGGGGTAGCGCGTCTTCCCCGTGATCTGGACGTCCTGGGTTCGAGTCCCGGTTGGGCATGGTTGTTCTTCATCTGTTCTATCTGTGAGATGTGTGAATGTGCCCCCAGTAAAAAGGGGTTGTGCAAACGAATGTGATGCGTGAGTAGCTAAGAAGTACTCTTGGCCCTAGTTGGCGCTACTTAAAAAACAATACAGGGCCCCCCTTGGCTTAAAATCGCTGACTTCGTCAGCGAGCTTGTGCCTTTATAAAAAACAACAACAATCAATAAAATAATACCATTATAACTATAACCTGAACGATAACCTGCATTGTATTAGAACAAACTACTTAGAATTACCGAGACCAAAGCTGTCCTATACCAAAACTATGCATATTGTGGTAAAAAACGATGTTATATAATAAACTGCAATAAAATTATTCTAACTTATCTATACAGAAAAGTTTTAAAGGCAGCAGTATTTTTTAATTTTAAAAATATATATATTGAGATGCAATGCCAACATTTTCTCACACTTTCGATATTTATAAATTCTTAATTTACAACTATACACTAAAATTTGCGTTTACAAAAATTTCTGCATTGCTTGCCGTTTAAGAAGCTCGTATTTTATACTCTTGCACATCTCCTCTTCCAAAATGCACAAAAATTTTAAGGAAATATTAAGTCACATAGATATTTAAAAGCATCATAGGTAAAAAAAAAAAGCAGTATAGTATTTTGAATATTTAAAAAACGAGTATTTATTTATTTACTTGTCAAGTTTGGCTATTCAAATAAAATTTCGTTTGATGCACTTAAATTTTAAAAAAATCATTTAAAAAAATTCACATTAAAAAAATTGGCAGTTTTATATAAATATATTATTATGAGAAAGTAATGCCAGATATGTCTTAATCTAATGCAATAATATATAGATAATTAATCTCTCCATGTTACGAAAAATTATACTATTATTTGTTTTATAACCAAGATACAACCATTTTATAGATTTTACAAATTGGCAGTAAGGGGAAAATTCCACTCATTCCCTTCAAAGCAAGAAGTCTTTCGCTTCACAGTTCTTGTAGATCAAAGGAATATCTGACCCAAGTTTAAAAACTTTATAAATTTTTCTGATATTTGCCATTTTCGGTCTAATTGCAATGAACTGTTCTTCCAACTTTTCTTCTTGATAAAAAATTGGTCAAAAATTAGTAAACCAAATCTCTAACTTAATGCTGGGTACCGAGAGGTGGCATTGATACCTGACATGCCATTTCATTCCAAACTGAAGCCGACAAAATTAAATGGCAATCATAGGATGTACAGGACCATATTTTTAATAGAAGGCACGCCATATCCAATCCACATTAAAATCTGAAGTCAAATAGGTTCCCCTAGATCACCTTTCATTGGATTGATTAATAATATCTTATTTTTCGCTTAATGTTTAATTTGGATTTTGTAGGGTAAATGGTAGGCAAATAGATTATAATGGCTCAAAAACCAAAGATAACTAAGCTACTTCAATAGGGTAAAGGGTTGCATGGATTTTGGATACAATCACAATTTTTCTTGTGTATTTTAAATTTTTTCTTGTATATTTTAGAAAAACAATGACCTCCTCCACATTGCCGAAAATTATGTTTTACAGCTTAAGAACTTTAATTAGAATATTCTTGCGAACTATATTCAAAAATTTAAACTATGTGTATTCTTTTACTTTGCCCAATTTGAAACTAGAGTTTATCAATCGCTTGCAACCAACAAAACACAATAGTATAGAACCATTCCCACTTTGAATTTTATCAGCAAATAGAGAGCCTTAATATTTCCTTTTATATAAAAAATGCAACTAATGCCAATTAGCAAGGAAATTAAGGTGATTATGCCTTTTTAAATTTCTATGCAAAAGAGAATATTTTTGTAGAAAACAATCAAATTACTAAGTATTCAAAATTACTAAGTAGTTTCTAAAACATGCATCAGAAATTTCTGAAAATTTTCATGGATTATTTTTTGGTTATTTTATTTTTAATAGTGTTTCGTTTTAATATTTAGTTCCAAAATTTGCATATTGCGAAATGTATTGAATTATGGGTATGAATTTATTGCACTTCCACCGTTAAAACCTCGGGTAAATTAAAAAATTTTAATAGAATTTTCTTTTCTCTTGAAAGTTGTTTTATATGTATTTTTATTACAAATAAAACCTGGTGGAAGTATTTAGTGTTCTTGTTTATATAATGTTCAGATTTGAAACCATTTCCAGAAATAAGGGAATTTTTAATAGTATTATTAAGTATTTAATTGCTATTAAGTACCTAATTGTATTTCTGATAGTAATGTTAGATATTAATTTGTCGCAGAATAATTTGTTATTTTGTATGTTGCCCTATCAAACCTGGTACTATTTTCAGTGCCTCATCGATCTAACTTTCGAGGTTCTAAATTTTCTTCCATTAAATTTTAAGAGCATTTGCCATAGTTGTTATTGTGCTGAGGACTTATCGAATTCCTATACATATGAACTAATAAAACTATATTTACTTCATAAATCACAAAGAAAAATTATTCTTGGTTTCGTTCCAATTGCATAATATTTTATTTAAAAAATTGGAACTCAAATGCTTAAAAAAAGAAATTAAAACAATCGATAAAAGTATAACTTATTGGAATTATTATTAAATTTATTGGTTAAGATTTATTAACCAATAATTAAAGTTCAGATTTATTTATATATTAATTATTTTTCAAGTTTTGATTCGATTATTTGAAGAGACATCATTATCTATTATTAGAGTAAAGTATTTTATACATATAGTAGATGCATATATATCAATATTCACACAGTGGCATCGAACATGTTGATAGCAAATAGAAAGATGTTAATTGAATTAACATAAGACAAAGGGTGGTTTCTTCTTTGCTTAAAATCAAAATTTTATGCATCTTTTTAATGGAGAAAGGAAATACCATTCTGTAAAACTGAGTTATAGTAAAGCCTCTTATATTGCTGCCTCATTTTCTTTCTTTGTTACTTCTTAATTTCAACAGCAAATGAAACAACATCCAATTATAATACACTCATTGAAACTCTCAAATTTAAAAAAATGATGACACTATATGCATGTATGAGACGAATTTTATACTTTTCATACTACGAGGCTTAATACATTCGCAATCATTAAAATTTTGACGCTATGGTATGGTGTTGTATATTGGCACAAGGCCCGATTTAGAACAAGCTGCGCCATTCATAGGGATTTTTAAACAGTTCCAGTATAAAAAACGGATAAAATAAAACAAGAATTCATTATAAAACGTCTGAAGTTAAGATCTATGACTTATCACGATTTGGCACATGGTTTAATATAACTCAAATTTTAAAGCCAAAAAGAAAGTCAATTGCCGGCGTCCTGGCATAGGGGGAGCGTGTCTTCTTCGCGATCTCGATGTCCCAAGTCCCAGTTCGGGCATGGTCATTCTTCTGTGTTCTATCTGTGAAGTGTGTGAATGTGACCCCCTGTAAAAAGGGGTTGTGCAAGCGAATGTAACACATAAAGTAGCTAAGTCGTATTTTGACCTTAGTTGGCATTACTAAAAAAACAAGAGACGCTCACTCGGTTTAAATCGCTGACAGATAACTGTCAGAGGGCTTATAAAGTGCCATAAGTCACAACACAACAACAACAGAAAGCCAATTGCTTTTAAAAAGGCAAAAAGTTTTGAGTGAGGTTTCTCAACCACCAAGTCCTGTAGATTTAAAATAAGGGAATGAAAGTGAATTAAACGATCAGTAGTAAAATTTGGACATTGAGTAAAAATATGAGCAATACAATTGACCATACCACAGTTCGAAAATGAGGGGCCCGTTCACCAAACAACATATGTCTGTGTGTGTGTACCTAATGTGTCCAATGCGAAGACGAGTTAATTTTACATCTGTGCATCGGTTCGATAAAACTGACCACATATTTACTTTTGGATGAACAGCTTATAGCTTGCTATCAACCTGCGTGTTACAAACTTATTGCCACTTTCCGTAGATATATCGTTTGATATATCCAGAAACATCACAAAAGAGAACACGGAAACTGAGAGGTTCTGATGCTAATTCTGAATCTTGATCTGCAAGCTCATTGCCATAGATTCCAACGTGACTCGGTACCCAACAGAAGATTACGTCAAAGTCTCTGTTCACCAGTACTTATAGCTGTACCATGAATTGTGCAACAATCGGATTACAAGAATAATAAAAATTTAGTAATTGTTGCAAAACGCTTATGTTATCGGTGTATATACAAAATTTACGACAGTCAGATGAAAAAATATTTTGTAGTGCATATGAAATAGCAGTAGCTTCTGCCATGTATACTGGCTAGTATTTGGGATGAGAATAATTGTAAGATGTGTTATCTAAAATAACACAGGAGCCGACATGATTTATAGTTTTTGAATCATCCGTAAAGATTATTTTATTGTTGCTGTCCTGGGCAAGATGCTCAAGAAATATTCGCTGAAGCGAGTGTGCATCAATATGAGATTTTTTAAAACCAATGAATGGGCTTATGTAAGAAATGGATGGTGTTTTCCAGGGAGGAAAGTAGAAATGGTCAATAGATGGTCAATGGTCAATATTCTCCCTTCAGAAAGTTGTATGTCAGAAATGAAAAATTTCATGCGTTCATAAAGTGGACGGATAGAAATGGACGGATAATAAATTCGCTTTAAGAATTGACTGAGAGTGGTGTAAATTAGAGGGTGTTTAGATGTAGATGAAAATTCAAAATATTGTAAAGATAATTTCTAGCGACGCAGAGAAAATGGAAATTGATGGCACTCACATATAAATTTTCTACTGGGGATGTGCGGAAAGCTCCAGAGCAAATCTTCAGAACAGAATGATGTATTGTATTAAGTTTTTTCAAAGCAGAAAGGCTGGTAGAACCATAAGCTATACAACCGTAGTCTATCCGAGAGAGAATTAAAGCTTCATAAACTCGGAGTAATGATATCCTATCATTCCCCTAAAGATAAATATTAATAAAATTCTGATAAATACTAATTAGGAACACTTCAGTGATTTTTTTTCAGAAAAGAGATTGAAACCAGCAGAGTAAAAGTGTTATTTTTGCCAAAAGAATCTGAAATAAATGTTTTGCCTCAAATTGTATAAGTATCGAAACGATAGATTTGATATCTAATTTCTAACTTATTATTTTAAACTGCTCAGCAGTTTTCACAATTTTGTAAAATGTTTGTGTAATGGGACCAATATATCATAATATTTATACAAAATAAAATTTTGGATTTTTTGTTTAAAAAATTTTGGGAAGCTTATTAGCAGATGTGATATTGTTCATGAGCTTCAAATACTTTTACCTGCCTTCAGCATTGGAACTCATTTACAATATTGAACAAAAATGTACTTTCTCAACAAAAAAAGTGAAGAAATTGTGGTAAATAAGACGGCACTTCCAATTATATTCTTGAAAGGCACTTTTGTAAGCATTTGGTAAGAAATAACATACTCATAGCAATAGCCAGCGACCATTTCTAATTAATAACAATGAAAATCGAAGAGTTTGCAGATTTTTACTTTAAAAAAAGCTGTTACAACTTTTTTTAAAAAAAGCAATTAGATTCCAATTTGAAAATTCAAAATTCTGAATTATATGAATTAATTGATTTTACATATTTTAGTCATATATGTATAATGGAAACTTTTATAAAATGCGTATTCTATCTATTTCTAGAAAAAAGTATTTCACAAAAAAAAGTAAGAATAAATCTACTATCATAATATTTTATTTAAATAAAATAACTGAAATGAAACATTTGGCTTTACAAACAGAAAATTAATTTTTTTCAATCGCCACTTTCCCTCTCAATAACGTCTGACTCATTTGTTAAGTTATCTAATTTTAGACCATCATAACACTAAATATCACTTCATAACTTATATTTCCGGACCGTCCCATATATATATATATATATATATATATATATATATATATATATATATATATATATATATATATATATATATATATATATATATATAATATTGTAGTCTTAAGTGGTAGGCAAAAAGATGCCATCTGAAAGTCGTTTAACATTAAAAAGATAATAAAATGAAGGCACTTCCAGGGGTTACCTTTATTCTTCAACAAATTAATAAAATATGGATCTCTCTTTCTTGAGTAACACAAAAACCAACAATTTTCGCGACACTTTTTTCGCACCATATGAAAAAAGGATTTTTTTCCCCACAAAATAGCATGTATAATTCTAAACTTCCACATAGTAGAGCTCTAGATTTTTTTCTTTCAATTAAACCTTTTCAAATTAAAAGAGAATGAAATATTTCTTCCTGACAAGCAGAAAATGTTTTTTTTTTAAATGTTAGATTTTCATGTATATTAGTTTTGTTCTGGAATAAACAAATGGTTTTGTCTATAAATTCGCGAAGACTAAAATTTACTTAGGGTTTTAGGATAAAAATGACCTCGGAATAAATATTTGGATTGAAATCTTGTTTTACTTTTCTTTTTATAGCTCTTATATTTAATGTATATAGTTATTTGAAGAATGATGGAAATTACATATAAATACCTTCGGGAAGTTTTTTTCTATTTCTTTCAAGTATATGAATGTAATACCTATTCAGTTTTGCACATTCACAAAATAAGCAATTTAAAATAATATAATAATATTTCATACATTATATTATAAATAGATAATAATTCAAACAACACGAGTTTACATTTCAGACCAAAAAAAGAATCCAGACAACCAGATAAAATACTTTATTGCTTTGTATTCGGTGTTTCAGCCACGACAGCATTCGTGTGATAGACGGTGCAGAAAGAAGTCTTGGAGGTACCTCGGAAGTGTTCGGAATTCTTTCTTAATTTCTGATGGATGCGGTGGGCTTCGAGCGGAAGTGGAACATCGGACACTCTCCTCTTCCGTAACAGCCATTTTCTCTTGACTATAGAAACCAATTTAAATAAGTGTAATTCGAGGAAATCGTATACTGTCAGCAGGGAGATGCCAAGCCACAGGCCCACGTATCCACCGATAAAGCTCAGTATGCCAATCGGCTGTAATAAAGTGTGAGTCAGTATAATCACAAGAATGATACAGTAGAAAAATATAACAGGTTATTTTTTGAATATTAATTTTCAATAAATTAATAATACTTTCGAAATGAGCTTCAATAACCAAAAGCTGTTTTATCAAATTAGATTAACCCTCTCATTTCGACAACCATTCGTGTTCCGGTATCTTAGAATACTGGAGCACCCGGAGTTTTTCTTTTAAAGATAAAAAATTCCCTACTTCAAAAATGGCAATGAGAACTCGTGTTTTTAAGGGATTAACATACGAAAAAAGATTCCACTGGGACATCTTCTAAGAGTTTTCAGGAACTCTTCCTGCCCCCCTCCCCCTTAAACCCATCTAAACGAGCGTCTCGAATGAGTAAAGGAAACGCCAGGGATATGTAATCATACACAACGCAATGGGGGGGGGGCATCCAGACAATTCGGCCGCCATCGTAGTTTCATTAAACGGGCGTTTAGGGCCCTTTAGTCTGAATAGAATTAAATGTCAATCAATCTTAAGAAACATAAATATTTTGTGGGTATTCGAAATAGTAGAATTAGTATTTACTGAGCTTATTTATGAAAAATCAATAATCAAGTGTTGTGCTTCGGTGAAAGTGACTTGCAAAAACAAATTTCATTAGCTGCTTTTTTTTTCCGATGACGAATTGTACCGCAGTAAAGAGAATCAGTTGCATGAATAAGGATGGTGCAAGATTTTTGATAAAGGACAAGGATAAGATTTGATGCAATTGTATGATTTTTTTTTGATAAAGACAAGATTCTGATGCAATAAGGTTCCTGTTGCATTGGAGTTCTATTTCACAATGCATGTCGAAAATTAATGTTTACCTAATATCTTTGTTGTCACTATATAGTGTCCTCGCTCCTGATTCTAAGCTACTAGATGTTTGGATGAAGAAATCTTAAATATTTTTAGATTGGTTATAAGAGAAATATCGAAGATTATTTCAAAATAAGGATAGTAATATTCTATTTTCAGATAATACAAAAACACTGTACAATACAATACTCTTGCACTTAAAAAAACTCGGCCGTATTACTGATTACATCGATGCTATCAGTACTATTTTTGAAGCCAAGAATTTCAAATATTAGATTTTACATACTCCGTAATTTTAGCTGAAAATAAGAGTAACTGTTATCTTGCATTTTATGTTGCCACTAAAAAATTTACACAAGATAATAACTTATCGTATTTCACTGAAACAGAAATTATCCAAAACCTTCACCTTGTGGAACGCTACAAGTAATATAAGAAACTAAGAAAATAACCTTCTAGGTATATAATTAATGTATATGTATCATGCTGCAATAGAACAATAGTAATTTTATCGAAAATAGCCAAATATTTTGACCAGTGATTATTTAAAAGGAATAATTTAAAACTTCAAATGAATAATAATTAGCTGGTTGGAATGACCTTGACAACATTGTCATAACCGTACAATATGCTGACAATACTGTATAGCATTTAACATTCCTTAGATTATCAATAGAATAGATATGTTACATGAAGGACAATAAAACCACAATGGGTCTCGTTTAGTTACATATTTACAAGGCGCAGCTCGGCACAAAAGCAGAAGTAAAAAAGTGCAAAAAGGCAAAAGGGATGAAACAAATGATCCACTAGTCTTATATAACATGGGGTTTCCGGCCACGCGCCAATTCAGTACACGTGGTGACCTTTGATACCTTGGCAAAGGGCACCGAAGGGATCACTTTCATTTGATACGTAGATAGATGGCACAGTACTTTTTAGACAGTTTCAGTTGAATTAATTAAACCAAAAGTGGAATTGGATCAAGAAATAAGAGAATGAAATTATTATGGGCTAAATTAAGATAAAGCTTTGGAAATTAATTTGGATTAAATTAAGAGTTTAAAATATCATTACATTTTTACATAATTTAGAATTAAATATTGTGTATATAAAAATAAAAGAGAAACAAAATCAAAAATTTCATAATATATGAAATATTTCGCGAGTTCGGAGTTCTAATTACTATATTGGCAAGATTCTACATTCAATTTTCTGTTATGCAGCCATTATTTCTTTAAAATATCACACAACCATCCGATGCTTAAAGTAATTATTAAATAATATAATACATATCATCAAAAAACATGCCCTACCTCAAATCTTGGTGTATACGTGAAAGTAGTGATTTCCAGATTTTCGAATATAATATGAACCAGTGTTGCGCACCTGTAAAATATATTAGTTCTCAATTATGTTGGAATTCAAAAAAGGAATTAGTAAACATTTTATGCAGATTTCGAAAAAATTCGTTAAATATTCATCTGAAACTTAATAGTGATACTCTCATTTGCCAACCATTGCTCCAGTGATCAACGCTTTTGAATATTCTAATATATTTGTATGAATATTGGCATTTTTTACTTTTACATGATTTAAATCATTCATACGAGTGAAACGTTTTTTGAGATAAATAAAACTAGGAGTCATCCCCTCCTCCGCGCACTCGATCCTTTCACTAACTTCCAAGAATCGCATTGTGATTATTTTGGAATTACAAAGGTTCGTTTCGTTCGCTAGCCATATTGTAATGCATTTCTGTTCATAATAATAAACTATGAATATACTTATCACTAGAAACAAATTAAAATTATTTAAATACCATGAGTTGCTAAAATAATTTTTAATTAATAACTGAAAAAATAAATCATCAGTTTCTGAAATATACATTTCTAATATGTTTAAAAATCGATTTAAAATTCAGTTTATTTCTTCTCCCTGTAAGATTCATTTCATTAAAATGGATTCATATAATGTTAATGAAATTGAAATAATCACCAAAAATGCAGGGAGTAGTAATAAAATTAATTTAATCACGTCAATCAACTTTGATTCATCAAAGTTGATTGGCATGATGGTTTTGATAATCAACCACTATCATGACAACAACTACATCTATCTATACTTATATAAAGCTCAGTGTGTGTGTGTGTTGGCCCTCTACAGGCCAGACCATTTGGCCTACAGCTACCAAATTTGGTACATGTATCCTTGGAGATCGGGAATGTGCACCTGGGGTTCCTTTTTTTGAATTTTTAATTAGAATTTTAACTATTAATTAAAAACTAACTTTCCCGCCAAAAAATCTTTTCATTTTTCCCACCGCCAAACGAGTAAGGCTTCATTTTTTTTCCAACAGTAATGAGGCTATGCTTAAGATTTTTTGGCCGATTATTTCAAACTTCTGTTAACTTTCTTAATGTTTGATGCATTTAAAATTAAAAATTGTTAAATTAAAATAAAACAGAATAAAGGAAATAAAAAATTTCTAATCTGCATAGCGTTATCCCAACTGGCGTATAAAAACTCACGCATTTGCATTACCATAACTGACGCTGAAAATTCACGCATGCGCATTGTCTTCTGATTGTTGACAACGGATACGGACATTTTGAAGGCTTAACCTGTTTTCGACAGATTATTTTAAACGATTCTGTTTATTTTCTTAGAGTTTCATGCATTTAAAACTAAACATTGTTAATTAATTTGTCTGTTCATGATGAATCTGAGAAAATTTTGTAGAAAACTTCTTGAGATATTACATAAATTAAGAAAGATATTCTTTCGTACCCATAAGGTTTAGTTTAAATACTCAGCGACTCTGTTTTCAGTACTCATATTTTTCAAAAACATGCTTCGTTTCAGTAAAAAATTTCCTTATATTAATTGCAATTTAACCATTTCCACTTTAATTTAAAGCATAAATTCTACGGGAGTGAAAAGAAAATTAGATTACGTTATGGTTGAAGGCCTTTATAATATTATGAATGAATTATATGACTATCAAAATTTGTAGCTTTAAAATATTTTGATGAAGAAGCTATTAAAATAGGAGTTGCATAAAATATTTAATTATTAAAATTTTAACGAGAATTAAGACTGGTGAACCGGCTGGTCGCCAAAAGAGGCTAGTACTTATATAAAGCTCAATGTGTGTGTGTGTGTGTGTGTGTGTGTGTGTGTGTGTGTGTGTGTGTGTGTGTGTGTGTGTGTGTGTGTGTGTGTGTGTGTGTGTGTGTGTGTGTGTGTGTGTGTGTGTGTGTGTGTGTGTGTGTGTGTGTTGGCGCTCTACAGGCCAGACCGTTTGATCCACAGCTACTAAATTTGGTACATGTATACCTTAGAGGTCGGGAATGTGCACCTGGAGTCCCTTTTTTTGAATTTTTAATTAGAATTTTAATTATTAATTAAAAACTAACTTTCCTGCCAAAAAAATCTTTTCATTTTCCTCACTACAAAATGAGTAAAGCTTCAGTTTTTTTTTTCTCGCTAATTAGGCTATGCTTAAGATTTTTCAGCCGTTTATTTCAAACGATTCTGTTTATTTTCTTAATGTTTGATGCATTTAAAATTAAACATTGTTAATTAATCCATGTTTCAGATTCATTCTGAAGTAATTTTGAATTAAAATAACACAGAATAAAGGAAATTAAAAATTTCTAATCTGCATAGCGTTACCCCAACTGACGTAGAAAAATTCATGCATTTGCGTTACCGTAACTGGCGTTGAAAATTCACGCATGCGCATTGTGTTCTGATTGTTGACAAAAATTTTCAACGGATGTTGACGATTTAAATTATTTTTAGGTTAGTTGTGTGCTTTTGTAATTAAATTGTATTTATGTTAGTTATATATATTTTTAGTATATGCTTATAGTTTTAAGCACATCGGTTTTTAAGTAGTTTTTTTAATCTGTTTTCGACCGATTATTTTAAACGATTATGTTTATTTTCTCAGCGTTTGATGCATTTAATAAGCATTGTGAATTAATCGATCTGCTCATGATGAATCTGAGAAAATTTTGTTGACAAATTCTTGAGATATTACATAAATTAAGAAAGATATTCTTTAGTGCCCATAAAGTTTAAACGTTCAGTGACTCTGTTATCAGTAATCATATTATTAAAAAAATGCTTTGTTTTAGTAAAAAATATTATTATATTAATTGTAGATTAATCATTTCCACCTTGATTTAAAGCGTAAATTCTATGGGGGGGGCTAACAGAAAATTAGAGAGATACATATTACTTTATGGCTGAAGGCTTTTATAATATTATGAGTGAATTATACGACTATCAAAATTTGAAGTTTTAAAATATTTTGATGAAGAAGCTATTAAAGTAGAAATTACATAAAATATTTAATTATTAAAATTTTGACGAAGCATTAAGATTTGCGAACCGGCTAGTCGCCAAAGGCAGTTAGTCTTATAATAAAAAAAATACCACATTATTTTAAATTATATTTGAATAATAATGACAGAGTATGTTGAGTAGTTAGTTATACTTCAAATTAGCAAAATTAATTATCAAAAACACTTTTCAACTCGTTCAGTTTCATTCATTCGTACTAGATTTTCGTACGAATAGTTCTTCAAGATTTTCATTTATTCTAACTTCTCGTTTCCGACTATTTCGATTTATAAACAAAACTTCTCAACATAAACTCATTTTTCCGTACTTTCCAACTTCAAAAAGAAGATTTTATCTCAGATTTCCCGCCAGGGCAATCTGAACATGCGAACTGTTGTCAAATGATTATTAACTAATTTTGCATCCACATAAATATTTTATACATAGAGATAAATAAAACTTTTGCTATTTCAAACTAAAACGTAAAAGATTACTTATCAAAAGAGTAACAATAAATATTTAAATGTTAAACTGGTTTTATTCTGGCTTAAATAAGCGATATCTTTCAAACAACAACAATAGTTGGTTTTAATGGAATAATTCTTTGCATTAAATTATAATGTAAACAATCCAGACGAAGCATAAGGATGACGCATTTCCGTTGATTCAAAACAAACACAGCATAATAAAAACAACAACATTTCACAGCCAAAAAAAATCGTCTGATAATATTTCAAGAAATTCTTTTTTCCATTAACTTAATTTCTAGTTATAAAGAAGGAAAAGGAAGGAAGGAAGGAAAATTTAAAGAAGGAAATGATAAAACATTTCTTCTTCTTACTTCTGAAGATACCGACAAAATCTTAATCTTTTGTCCTTCCTTGTGTAAGGATTCATGGAATTGAGAATAATCTTTCGCTTACTGAAATTACTAGTAGAATTGTCTTCAATACTTATCAGGCAGTACAGTAAGAAGTATATTTACTATAATA
The DNA here is from genome assembly GCF_947563725.1 of Argiope bruennichi. NCBI lineage: Eukaryota > Metazoa > Arthropoda > Arachnida > Araneae > Araneidae > Argiope > Argiope bruennichi. The sequence continues at coordinate 101,091,117 of NC_079151.1, read as the reverse complement.
ATAATCTACTAAATAAAGTGTAATAATAAAACTAAACTAAATTTAAAGTTTGCGTCAATTTAGAACCGAGGTTTCTAAAGGCTAAGCATACTATGTGATTCACTGCCGGTATTTATAGCGATTTCTCAAATTATCATCTGATCAACTGTAAATTTTTAATACAAATGTCTGCTAAACATTTTTTTTTATTCTTTTTCAAATTATATGTCTTATGAAGAAATTCATAAATGCTTTCTGTCTATAATATGTATGTATACATTGTCTATTAATTGTAATTCTTTTTCTTATCTAGATATTTTATTCAATATAGAAACATTTCCTGGAAAAAATAAAATTAACATTAAATAAATCAATGAATTGGTATATTATGTATAGAAATTTGATTTACAGAAGATCGATTGCATATAACATTCACTAAAAAGAAAATATTTCAACTTACGACAGGTCGCTTTCAGCAGCTTTTGCGCAACTTCTCTGAAAATGACAAAATAAAACAATTTATTTTTTTACTAATCCTATAATTTTACAAAAGAAGATAAATGTCATTTAAAAAGTATCTATTCATTAAACAATATCTAATTCAATATGAAAAAGAAGCATTTCTGAGTATATTATCTGATAATGCATTTCATATATCCAAAGACAAACATCATCTTAACAATCTGTGAAACTGCTTTGTTCAAATATTAATATCATAGCAGGAAAAAAAACGTTTTTTAAATGTATTAATAGGTCCAATGCCCCCGACCACGAAGATGACGAATTTTAAAATTTTGACGATAATGTGAATTCTGGAAATAAAAATTTATGTAAGTATTTCTTTTAGGAGTTGAGATCTAGAGATTCTTCTAAATAATTCCATATCTTCTTGAAAGATTATAAAAGACGAAGCGCTCGCAAGAAGATTAAACTATCTCTTTGAAATGTTGATCCAGAGGGAGTTTTCATATTATGTTACACTGAACGCTATTGAGCTGAACTGTTATTGGATTAATAATTTGCTGTCTGGTAGTGTCTCCAAATGTTGTTCTTTATATGTCTCAGTTTTTTTTATCACATTCATGGAATAAATGTCATCTTCCATTATCCAGCTAATTGGATTTCTTTTACCGTTACACTTACCTATCAATTTCAGTAATATATACGTGCTCGAGATAAATGAGTTTTAATATCACAGAATTACGTGAATATTATACTTTTTTCACTTTAGTGTATGGTCTGGTGTTTTTTTTTGTAGTTAATTACCATAAGTGCTGGCCAATCTTCTGTTGATTCAACTTCAATTTGTTTTATTACTTTTTTTCTTTAATTGTTATGTCATTGCTTTTTTCAAAAAGTTAAAGAAAAGAAATATAAATCATAAGTTTTAATTATGATTACATTTTCTGGCGGATTGTTAAATACTCATTGATACTCATTATGAAAGAATACTCATTTTATATTCTACGATTTAAGACATTATTTTATTGAACATTCTAGAAGTAATCCGCAAATTATGTAATATACCTAACAACCAAAATAGCATTTATTATCGATTTAGAGACATCATAACCTTTTTCATTTGTAGGAAATTTACATTAATCAATTATTTCATAAGTTCATTGCAGAAAACGATGAGTTTCAATTGTGAAGCAGTTTGGAAATCAGAATGCTTGTTCCCCATTAAAATATATTTTAATGAATTATCTTCGTTTTAAATAACAAGAAACCATCAACTTTTTCCCTTATTAAAATTGACATAGATATATTTTCCCAACAGACCGCGAACTATTTTTCACAGAAGAGAAAAAAAAATCATTCCTTGTAATGGGGAATAGTCAGTCGGAATATGGACAAGACCGAAACAAGAATAAGCCATGGTTAAAAAAAGTATTTAAAAGAAACTATAGACAAGTAAGCATTGGATATAATAGGTTTTTTTTTAACGGAATAAATTTGAATTTTCTACAATTTTTCTCTCCTTCATTAATGTATTTAACAATTCTTTCTTCATCAAGGGGTTTATTTGCTAGCTTTAAGTTGTTAATGCCGAGACAAAAAAAAGAGCCCATGAAACAAGCAAAAATAAATTGCAAGAGTTTCACTATTAAATTAATTAAATTTCTTGTAAATGCATATCTTTCGTTGCTGCTATTTGTTTTCCAACATCTGAAAAAAGTTTTAGTATTTACATAACCTCATAAAACCAAAACAACAATGTCATTACAAAAATTCAGCTTTCTTCCCTTTTTTCTCCTAATATCCAGTATTTTATTGTACAATACAAGTAACTCAGTTAATATTTCAATTTCTAAACTTGTTTGTTTATATTTATAAACTATTTCGCAGACTATAATAAATACAGCCTGTTTACAGTTCGTCGCGAACTAGACTGAAATGCCATTGCAAGCAATTTACGATTCTAAACGGCTGATGCAATATAGCACAGTGCAAAGTCTGCTTCTCTTGAATATGAACATATGTTACGATCAAATCGATCAGAAAATATTTCAGTGACATTTATTATCTTCGATTAAAAAAGAATTGTTATCTTTATTATTTCCGATGTGTCAACATTGTAAAAAATTGGAAGTAAATTTAAAACGCAACAAATCGAAATTTTTTCTAGCAATTTGATGAAATTGAAATTATTGATTTTTGTGTTACCAATCTTTGGTTGCCTTTCTTTAAACTAAAACTTTAAATTGTTTTAACTAAAGGCGTTTGAATCTATTTATATTCGCTTTGAGATAGACATTGAAAGCATGGAATTATAAAAAAATACATTTGTAAGCCAATCTTTTCATAAGCTATTCATGTGCTACATTCGTGGGTCGCATTTTGTTAAACAGTTATACTACAACTTACATAAAATTGAGTTATTTTATTTAATACTAATGAAATGTACTTATCAAAATTAATTGGCCTTAACATTACTCTAGGATTTAAAATATATATATAAATTCTTACTCGGCTTCCTTCACTGTTAGCTTCTTGAACTTGTACTTCATATCTCCGCATCCTGTAACAACAAGATGATAATAATATAAAACAGATGGCACACTTTTCAACATTTTAAAACACAAATTCAATACCAAACAAAAGTTTCTTGCCAATATAAATATGCGTGTGTCGCGCAATTTTTTCCTGGAATGTTGTTAATTTAAAAAAAAAATAATGGTGATAGCGCATTTTATAAAAGCGATAAGAAAATGAAGGTAGTATATTAGTCAAAGTGCAAATAGATTTAGATATCGCATATAATTATAATTACAGTAATACGAACATGTCGCCTCTTATGACTTGACTCCGAGAAGTTCATATACTCAATTAGCAGAAAAAGAGTAAAGCTACTAAAATAATACAGGTAAAATGTCTAACACAATTTTATATTTAAAAATACTTCGTTAGGGAACCTATAACTATTAAGTTATACATAACTGACAATAAGTATAACCATTATTATGGTCGAATCAGCTGGTTATCAAAGACGCCTAATACTTTCTAATACCCCTGAATATGAAAATGGAAATGAAACTGGAAAATTTATTAATAATATAAAATATTAAGCATTATCAACATCTACCATTTAAGTCTCTGACTAGCAGATATCAATTGATATCATACATTGACCATTCCGATCCGCCCTGAGACATACAGATAAAATCTGAATTAAAAGACAACTACGATAGCATTGGAGGGAACTAAGGTTGAGGCCCAAGGACCATAATCAGCCACGATATACTCCTTTCCATTGGAAGTATGGCCCGTCATCGGTAGAGGGTAATAGATCCCACATCTTTTTTGTAGTCACCCAGGTGGCAAGAACCAACCACCATACCAGAAACTTCTCATCCTCATATCTGAGATGCATAATTATTTTAATTTTATTCTTAAAAGGTAAGTGAAAAATATAGTCTGTCAAATATCTTGTTGATTATGTTGAATTCTCAATTATTCGCAATAAAATATATAAATGCAACAATTTAATGATCTTAATTCCCCCAAGAAGGGAGAGACTTATGAATTAGTTTAAGAAAATGATGAGAAGCCAGAACAGTTTCACTTAGTGAAATGTGGATCTCAAAACTTATTAAACATATACATTGGCGAATGACGACGAATATCATCACTTTATTTCCGACAAGATGAAGCTCTTCTGTACTATCAACGCTATTTTCTTGATAAGAACCTTCCAAATCGATAGTTGGGTTAAGAGAGGCCGTAAGTCCCAGCATATTCCCCAGATCTGGCTCCACTCAACTTTTTTTTGTAGGGATACCTTAAAGATAAAGTTTACGCCAAGAAACCCAAACCAACAATCGGAAGAATTAATCGTGCAAGAATGCGCTTTAATAACGACGGAAATGTTTAATATTGTAATTCATTTGTCCACTATTATCAGTATTGTCCTGACCAGAACGGTAAGAATTTTGAGCAACTTCTGCAAAATAAAAACTTATATGTTTAATGTAGATTCTCCTGCAATTTAATTAATTATATGTGAATAAGAATTGAAATTAGAATTATTCAAACATTGCAAAGATTTTTGGGACACAATGTATACATGAGACTGCAAACAACTTAAAATCAGAAACATATGTTCATTAAAATGTTTGTTTGATCATTCGAAATTTTGATGAGCCAATTGTATCTAATTTATTGTATAAGTTGATTTATTGCGGCTCTATGTACTTGATTAATTTCTTTTTGTTTATATGCATAACTTAAAATTAGCTACCTGCAAGGTGATGTACAACCAGGCACGCACTCTTCTCGGGCAATCTTTGCAAAATTAGGTATGGCTGAAATGAGAAGCAAACACTTTTTTTTTAATTTGCAAAAGAGAGTGATAAATTAATTAAAGCTTCGAGTGTAAAGAGTGGTTTCAAAATTTAACATTCATAAGTAAAGTATTATCTTACGTTTTTCGCATATAGTTTCATTGTGAGGATAATCAATTCTGCGTTCAGCACAGCCATAAAGCTTTAAGGACATTTCCAGTTTACATTTTTCTTTACACATCTATGCATAAAAACAAAGAAAAATGAAAACTCTTAGAAAAAAAGTTAACATTACAAAATAAAATGAAACAGTAATTGGCAAATATACAATGTTTTGGTGAAGAGCTTTTATATTTCTGGGAAATTATCTCTCTTTGCATTTTTGCGTTATTAATTATTAGTCTTTTTGTTTATCTCATATACGCAGTTTTAGTATTTGAAAAGTATGTCGCCTTAACAAAGATTAACTTCGATATAAACAAACCAAGCAGAATCTTTAGCAACTGTTCAACAGTGATTGCAAATACATGTTAAAGAATTGTTGCTTTTGCATACAAGCAGAAATCTTGAATTCAAGCAACCAAACCATTTCTTTGACTTTCTTTTAAAACAAGCACCGAAGTTCTGGGACATGCTACAGCTATACATGAGGTCAAAGGTTCCTTTTTGAGGTATTGTTGGTTATTATTGAGTGATTCGAAACCTTCTTTCGATTGCAGTGTCATATATATTGCATCCTAATCGTATAAGTTCGTTGAGAAACTATTGATTATCATGGCGCAATTGTTCTCTGATTACAGTAAGCGCACTATTGTCTTGGTCGTAAATTAAATAAGTCAAACTGCGAGTAGTCATATCAATTATATTTTGTAACAAATAACATAATAACTGATATGGTTCTGTCACATAAAACTTCAAATAAGGTTACAAATGGCTATCACATTCCAAAGAGCATAAATGATAGTCAATGCCTGAATAATTTGTTGGCGCCAATGATAGAATTACAAGATTCCATTTTTACTTTTGAAATTGCGGATGACAGAAATGCTTACGAACTATTTTATATGCGCAATCGGAAACGAAACGCAATGAGAGAGTTCAGAAAATATATTTAGGAATATATTGTATTGAACTTGTATATTTCAAGTTATTGTTCTAAACAATATTTCTGTAATCACATCTCGAAGACATTACTTTTTGTCTACGAATGTAGAGTACTCCTTTACAAAGATAATGCTTTTATTTATATGTTCTACAAGACTGCATCCATTCAATAGTTTTTCTCATTTAGATTGCCAAGAATCCTTATTTTCCGCCATGAATTATTCTATGAGAACGAATGAATTCCATATAATTTATACATGGTCATGGTATTTCAGACACTATGTATCAAAAAAGTATACATGCTTTACATCTAAAATTGTAAAATTGCTCTCATAATAATTATGAAGGCTATCACATTTTTTTTAAGAAATAGTAAACGAATATTATTAGGGTAAGAAAAAGTCTATTATAATTTAATAAGAGCTCTGACTTATTTTCTGGCTTTTATTCAGTTTAATGGAAAGATTTAAATATGTTAAACTGAATACGAGATATTTTGACTACAGTTGTAGTTCTGTGTCTCATTTTGGCTGTAATCATTCAGGGAAAAGGACGTTCCAAAACACAACCAATGTTCTGGTACGTATGTATTAACACAGATCGTCAACGATTGTACTGTAATAGGTATCCCCGTAGCTATTGTTCGCCAATGCTATGCGGTTAATAATACACAAGTACATTTATTAGAGGGCAGAAGAGAAAATTTCGGGCGGATTACTTCCGTTGTTAAATGCTTAAAAAATCCTTTTATGTCATGTTCTAATATATCTGTTCCATCAAGATAATATATCTGTTCCATAGAAAAATAGTTGATCTGTTGGCAAATAATTCATTGCAAACATGATTTATCAATTGATATATTCAAGTCTTGCGTAAAATTTAATAAAGGCTCTTTGTCCTAGAAAAATAATTCAACATGGAAGAGATTTACTTCTATAATTAATGGTCCTACCTTTTCAATTACTGAATAAATAAGCAGACCTTATTACAGTACATTAACAGAAAGTCAAAATTTATCATGCATGCACACTTACTTTAATTACGACATTCTGGATTTAAATCCAGCCACGGTCTTATAAATTCTTTGATGCACTTCATATTATCTCTGAAATCTATGCAATTTTGTATTTAATTTTTTGTGTGTGTGTTTGAATAAGAATATTATTATATTCTTCTGAGAGACTGAAATGAACATCTAAATCATTTAAAATATTTTTATTTAACATTTTAGAGTTGGCATCATTGAAATTATGGTAGAATTTTATTGATAAAATACATCAATAATGCATCAACTCACGCCTGTGTGTGTGTGTGTGTGTGTGTGTGTGTGTGTGTGTGTGTGTGTGTGTGTGTGTGTGTGTGTGTGTGTGTGTAAGGTTATTTTGAATCCTGTCCGCTAAATAATATATAACATATTTTTGTTTGATTGAGAGTGCACGTTTGAAGCAGTGAAGAGACTTGGTATTTTTAATTCCGTTTTATTCTCTCTCGGGAGGCAAACATGATTATTTACAAGGCGCAGTGCGGCACAAAAGCAGAAGTAAGAAAGAAGGCAAAAAAGGGACAAACAAATGATCACTAGTCTTATATAACATTGGATTTTTAGCCAGGCGCCAATGGAATACACGTGGTGACCTTTGACACTTTTTCAAGGGCAACCGAAGATATCACTTTCTCTTGATACGTAGTACTGATGCCGCATTAGTTTTATAGAGGAATTAATTAAACCGAAAGTGGAATTGGATCACGAAATAAGAGAATATTTTAGAATGAAGTTACGATGAACTAAATTAAATCTTGGAAATTAATTTGGATTAAATTAAGAGTTTAAATTATATATATATATATATATATATTTAATCATTTAATGAAATTATAAACGTGTGTGCTCAATGTATAATGAATAGATGTTTACAAAGTTCCAGCCATTCATCCATTCAAAATAGGCGGACTGCCACATTAAAATGCATAACAGTTGAACTAACTTTATATTATCTCTGAAATCTGTGCAATTCTGTATATAAGTATTATTTCTGTATTTGAATAAGTATATAATAAGTTTATTGATAATAACCAAGCAAACAAAATGTAAAATATATGGTTCCATTAAACATCAAGGATCTTAATGATTTCTAAATTCCATACTAAATTTAAATTTACCTCTCTTATTTTCTAATTTTTTGGAGTATCTATCCCATGTATGTTTTAGTTTTATCTTTTATGAAAAAAAAGTACCTTCTCTGTGACGGGACCTTTTCCTCCATTTTCTTTCCACTGCGTTAGATAGTCAGTGCAGCTGCTCTTATACGGAGGTGGAAGAAGCACTTTCTCTGCCTAATAAAATAAAGTCACGGAGATAAAATAAAAACATTCAACAAAATAATTGAAATTCAAAAGTCTATAAGCCTTTTCATTATTCATTAAGTTCTTGTTAAAATTTATTTTTGTCGCTTGTTAAAGGTCTGTTATGAAAAACAAAATGGATTTAGTTTTTCTTTGGATATTCAGAAATAATCTAGTACTCGGAAATACAGATTATTTCCTAGTACTATATATATAGATTATTTTCCTAGTAGTTATATATATAGATAAAGAATCACACGAAAATCTAACTCCAAAGTAAAAATTTTATCTGTAGAGGAATCACACACATCTTCAAGAATAATATGTAAATTACAGGATGACATCGATCCTATGTCATAGTTACTAGAGTGTTAGAGAGGAAGGAGTATATAAGGAGTGGTGGCAAAAAAGTAAAATTGTTCGCAAGCTTTCTGTAAGTCGTTCAGCGCCATAATAGAATAGTTATGACACAGAAGACGCATGTTGATGTTTTTTTTACGTAGTAGAATTATCGGCCTCTACAATGTGGACGTACTCAAATGGAAGCATCAGGGAAACTTGGAATCACCCAAAGTGTAATCTCCAGGCTTTAGCAACGATCCCAAGATGATGGAAATGTCAGTAGACGTTACAGTACAGGTATTTGGCATTAATTGCCAAGCGGAGAGTTTATCTTTTGCTTAATAAATTGGACTATATGAATAAGTCACGTCTGTTTTGTTTTGGACCTTTATTAGCGAAAGCTGGCATTATCCTGACTTTATGGACATGAGTGAAACTATTTACACTCACTATGAAATGAATTATTTTTAATATATAATTAACTCATAAAAAGAAAATAATAATAAAAACTACAATATATTCTTAGTAAATATTTATTAAAAATTAGGAAAGATGCTTAATTTTAATAAAAATTACGCTTATTAATGTAATCCATAGCATTAAATGACTTAATATAATTTTCGCTAATTCTTCAATTTCTCATTAAAAACACAAGATATGAGCAAGACCTTATGTTTTGCAATAAAAACTCACCAGCCTGACATATATCCTGTAGACAGTGCCCATATTGAGGAACAGCCCTTCACTTATTGGGGAGGGTACATGGTAAGGGGAATGAATGCTGAGCTGCGCACCTCTTGACAGGTGTGAAGGATGGTATTCGGATACTTCTAAGTTCAGCCTTAAATGAATCTCTAAAGAGAAAAAGAATACTTCAAATCGTCATTTCACATAACATTCATCTTTCTACTTATATAAAAGCATTACTTTGTTTGAAGCAAAAGGCATTTTTGAAGACATAGATGAGACATTTTACATTTTTAAATTAATTTTAATCCATCGGGAAAGCATAATTATTTACAAGCAGAGACGCGGACAAGGCACGTCCGCCACAGCGCGCCACAAAAGCCGAAGTCGAAAAAGAACGAAATAAATTATCCCTCGTCTTATATAACCTCAGATTTTGATAAGGGAAAATATTTTTTCATAGTGCTAATATATTAATAAGATTCTGATGGGGATTTCTGATGCATGTCAATCACAAATAAGAGAACACACAGGGATCTTTTAAAAAGAATGTGCTTACTGGACATTTTCCTATCCCTTCAAGCGGAGAGTGAAAATGTGTCGGCGTTTAGCCGATGCAGCAATTTTATATAGCTTCTCTTGAATTAATTAAGTAGAGAAAGTGGAATTGGATCAAGAAATAAGAGAATGAACTTACTATGGGCTAAATTAAGATAAAATCTTGAAAATTAATTAAATATTTTGAAATATCAGTACATATATAATAATTTTGTGAAGCAGAAGGCAGTTTCGAAGACAGTGAAGAGACTTTCGATTTTTTAACTTCGTTTTATTTCCGTCCCGGGAGACATTATTATTTTATTTTATTTTTCACAAGCAAAAGCGACGAGCACAACACTAAATGAGGAAAAGTTGATGAAAATTTTATCCCTGTGAATATATAATGTGAGATTTTAATAGGGATTTCTAACACGTGTCAATCATAAGTAAGGGAATCATAGGGATCTTTTAAAAGAATGTGCTTAGCTGGACAGTATTTTATTCCTTCACTCGGAGTGTGGGAACAGCTGATTAAAGCATTTTTACAAAGCTTCAGTTTATATATAATATATTATCAGTATATATATATATATATATATATATATATATATATATATATATATATATATATATATATATATATATATATATATATATATATAATATATTAAAAATCAGGGTAATATAAGCATTTTGTCTGATGGAATTGATCAGATTTATATCTTTTTATTACTTTCGTTTAATAATGGCACTTTATGTAAATGTCAAATGCCTGATTGAATAATATTATGTGCAAGCATTGATGCCTTGTAATCTTGAGGGATAATAAATAAATAAAAGCATGTGCATTTTCATACAGCTAATAAAATGAAATTTTAATCAAAAATAAAGCATTAACATGTTAAATTTAAAATGTGTTGAGATGCAAAACTAAATTGGCCTATTTAGTATAAAAGGGGGTCGTAATGTGCACAACCTAGGACCGGAAAATTCCTACATCATCTCTGTTAATATACCATTCCTTTGTTAATGTTAAGTATTGTGGCATCTACAACGTCTTAAACAGAAACACAGGGAGATGAAGACACGATAGTAATAGTCTCGAGTTACTGATGGAAAATAAAATGCTTTGGAGAAATGATTTCCCCTTCAATTCAATGAAAATCATTCAATGAAAATGTTTTTTAACTAATCTTCTGTACATAACCAATAAGTATACTTGACAGAATTACAATCATGAGATAATTCATGAGACATCGTGAAATTGAATGCTAATATATATAATTGGGGACAATTGCAATTGAAATAAAAGAAATCATTCCTCTGAGAAATGACGCAATGAAATTTGATACATTTAGCTGCTAATTCTGCGAATTATATTGTCTTGGTATTTGATTACCGTTTTTCATTTGTGTTTGTGTCTGTCTGAGTATTTTTTGATTTATGAATCTGTAAGCTTTTAAGTCCTTAGTATAATTTTTCTATAATCAATGACGCTTTCATTGGTTTATTCTGTCTTATAGCAGCATTAATTACAATTCTTCAATCGTATGAACCTAATAAAAAGTACCAGAACAATGTCATTTTATAATGCAATAAAAATTCAATCAAATTCATTTCCAATGATTCTAATAGAATATTATTTTGTAGTTAATTTAAATTGTATAAAATTAACTATTTCTATTAAAGTTTTATAATCTTCAAACAACGACTATTCAAATTCAAATATTATTACAAGAACCAAACAAAAATATCTAAACTTTACATATAAGGCTTCACATACTTACGAGTTGAAACAGGCACAGTTAAAGGTTCTTCATTGGGCTTTTCGTGCAAAGAATACATCATGTAGCAGTTGAAAGGAATTTCGTATGAAAAACTCAGAGCTGGAATCAATATTGGATCGGAACTGAAAGAAATACAGGAAGTTAAAATGAAAAAAAAAAATATTTTACTAGAAGTATCAAAAAAAAAATTAAGAATATTTGAACATCTAATCCAAAAGATTAATTCTTGCTAATATTTTAGGCTTAATACATCTTTTTTATTTTATTTTTTAAACTTTTATTTGTGACGCAGCGATAACGCATGTACAAAAAAAAATACATTTAATATTGTCGCAACGCTCTAGTATATAAATGCAGTCAATAGAATAATTGAAATTGTCGCTGTAAAATATATTTTTAAAGATTTACTAAAATTGGAGCAAAAAATTGTATGGAATAAAACTAATATCCCTGAAATCCGTAATTTTTTTAATTTTAAAATGGTGTAAAAATAGTTTTTGTGCAATAATAAATTCTGAATATGATGAAAGAAAAAGTTAACATTTTGATTAAATTTTCATTAAAAACATCATTATTTTCTTAGTTAGCAACTATTCTTTAAGTAGCTACTAGCCAAATTTGATCGTTATAGGACTATATCAGCTCCAGGTACTCCATCCGGCCTGTAGAGCATTCTTAGCGATTTTTCCATCATTCATGTAGCATCGCAATTGTCGGAATTAATAGATAGTATGCCAGAGTATAAGCAATATCATGCTTTAGTCAGCAAAATGATCTTCCCAAAACTTTGTCGCATACTCGATAATAAACTCTTTACCACATAAAATTGTAGATTTTTGGTAAGTTCGTTAGTGCCTTACAATGCATTGGCGAATAATAGTTGCGATATGAAGATCTTTGGCGTGAATTTACCATTTTAATGTAATCTGTTGGGTGAATATATATTGTTACGGATCACTGGGTGTGCCTATATTGGGTATATGGTGTGAAAACGCAATCAGCAGACCTCAGTAGAAAACAACAACGATGTTTATTTAACACTAAGACACTAACACAAAGACGACAAATATTTACAGCCCAGACGAACACAGGACAGCACACAGCAGCACACTACAGCAAACAGTAGCCCGCAAGCAGTAATCGACCACAGCACACAAAGCGACCAGACAGAATTCAGCAGGAGAGGGGATCCTCAGAGATTCGCTCTACGGTCTCTCCAAACGGCTGAACTTCACCCCTGTGTCCTCGCTTTATCGGTGTCCAACTGCCGATTCACTACCACACGACTGGCTACTGCCCACACTTGATGCTGCTTTCCACAATAAACGCCACAGCTCAGTTCATCAATAGCTTGGGTTTCACACGACGCTGGCACTCCGCCGTTGCTTCGCTATCCTCTCGAAGACTCGTTACTTGTCTGAATGAATGGTGGTGGTTAAAGGAGAGCCCGCTTCCTGAGAAACTATCTCCTGTAGTGGCTAGAGGTGGTAGTAAAGTAACATGGCTTTACATGAATGCCATCGACTTTCTATGGTCCTTGGTGTTAAGTGGTTGAAGAAGAAATGAGGAAAAGTCCTCCGAGGAAAAGTCGCATGGCAGGTGAGGGAGAGTGGGTGAGATGTCTCAGCCAATAGCAAAGCAGACGGTCAAGGGAGTAGGAGAGGGTGAAGCATGGAGCATTTTGGTCTTGGAGAGGGTCCGGAAGCGGATAAACTATTGTACCTGGGAGACCAATCAGAAAGCTGGATTATTGCTGAGGGATGTCTTTGCTTTTGGAGGGACTTAGCCGATCAGCGCATTTAGGATAATCAACTGTTTCTCTTCTTTATTGTTTGTTTTCCCTGCAAGTTTAACTGCTTCCCTTAATTTGGGGAATTCCTGTAGTATTTCTCTAAGATCCTTGATGATTTGCATGGTTTCTTGCAGTGAGGGGATTTCTTCATTAACCATTAAAGTGGGCTCCGTGTTCTGTTTGCTAGGTGGGGAGATGGGTTTTGGGTCTTGTTTTCTTTGATTTTTCTTCGTCATTTCTGCGTAGGAGGTTCTTCCGTTAATGGTTGTCAGTTTGGGAAATTTGGAACATCCTTTCCAGGCAGCTGTGTGACCAGTTTCCTTAGAGTTGATGCAAACTGGGTCTTGGATTTTCTCCTTAATGCTGCAGTCTCTGGTTGCGTGCGTACCACCACATCTGATACATTTCGGTGTCATTCTGCAATTCCTGGCCGCATGGTGGAAGCCTGCACAATTGTAGCACATGGTAGCAGTGTTTTTTCTTCTGTAGTTTTCAATTTTAATTCTAAGATGAAGGAGGGATTTTTCATTGAAGATATTTTGGGTATTACCAGACTTCTTGATTTCTAGGAGGAATATTGGATACAGGGTTTGCATCTTAAAGTTTCTTAGCTGAGATATTCTATTGATCTTGTAGTTTCTTTCTTCTAACTCTTTGACGATTTCATCCTTTTCGGCATTTAGGGGGAGTCCTTTTAGCATTACTTTAATTGGTCTTTCTTCAAAATTTTCTGAGAGAACAAATTCTTCCTTCTTTTCTGCTAATACTTCAATAATTTTACTTCTTTCCTCTTCAGTTGCTGGTTGTATAGCGATCATATTCCTGATGAGCCTGTTTACTGTTTGGGGGGATTTTCTATGGATTTCTTGCAGTGTGATGTTGTAATTACTTGATAGTTTAAGATTTATGGTTGCTGGTGTAAATTTGATTTTTTCTTGGGTGTCCTGGATTTGGCTCAGTACCTCAAATCTGTTTGAAGTGTCCATACTTTCTTGTTTTCCTTCAGTTTTTCGTATTTTAGCAGCTTTTCTAGGATTTACTGTTTGAAAATTTCCATTACTCTTGTTGTTTATTTCATGTGTTTTTCGTTTTCCTGAGTATGTTTTTCACAGTTCCTGATGGGGCAAGGGCCCAGTTTCCCTAAATCTCCTTCAATACTATTGATTTCGGTTTGAATTTCTTGTAATTTGGATTTATCATCAAGATATTGGGTTGTGTGCTCTAGATTATTTCGTCTCATCTGCTCTAAGGTGTCGATGAAGGTTAATGCAAATGGAATTAAGTCTTTTGCATCTGGCCTGTAGAATTTCGATATGTATGCAAAGGTTCTTATCCCCTTCATGTGCTCTGCAGCCTCTCCTGATGCAGAGTTTTGCTTTCTTTAGAAGAGAAACTTGATCTCTATGTTCCTTTTCCCACTCTAATTCAGAAGCATTTTTACTAGTTTGAGCTTCATAATACTTTACTTTATCCCTGTAGTGTTCCAGCCATCTGCTCGTACTTCGTAGAAATTAGCAGTGATTCTTAATTTCCTGCATATATTCAGAAATCTCAAAGAAACTTCCTGGATAAACACTTCTACCACTACCCTTGCTCACGCAACTGCTCGAGTCATCTGAGCGTCCGCCTCCTTCCATGGCTGGAGACGGAATGAAAAATGACTCGTTACTTGTCTACGATTCCGACTCCTTTTATAGTTCCCCGGAGGCGGTGGGAGAAGGTTCAGGGCGTATCTCAGTTCCTATTGGATGGATCGTTAAAATTCTCGAAGTTTCCAGCATTATCTATTTTGTCGTCAAGCTCTGGGATAACTGGTTCGGCACCCAGGCAACATGGATTTTATCAAAATCTCAAGTTCGAATTTTTGGAAGATTTACAATACTTCGCATACAAGAAAGTAAAAATAATATTACTGATAACTCAAAGTAACAATAGGATACTTGATATTTACTGTCCCATTGATACATCGTTAAAAAATTAATAACACGTGATAAATCGCCAACAAATGAAACGCATTATGTAGAAAACAACCATCTTAGCGAAATCTTGGCATCTTATGTAAAAGGCGGTTTCGCGTATTCTTTAAATAGCCAAGTAAACCTCAGATACAAACGTAGATTTTTGTTTTTTGTGCTGTGACTATAAAGTAATCTTTATCATATTGTTCCTATTTGAATTATGAAATATTATTTAAGGTAAAGAGGCGCCCTATCTGATCATTGTAATAAAGTACAAAAATTTATTTTGTCACAGAAGGTTTAAAAGATTTTAACTGGGATGTCACTAAATTATGATAATCCTTATAATATATTAACTTAGCATTGAAAGCAATAATTTCTTACTATTAACTGTAAAATTAACTATGTAAAATGACTGATAAAAAGAAAAGCTATTTGAAAAAACTATTGCCTCGTAATATTAGCAAGAAAAGCTTACGTGTCATACATCAATATCATTAATTCTTTATCTTGACTAAAATATACTGATTAACTGTATTCACGATAATTTTCCATAGTACCTATATTGAAAAATCTTAGTCGTAATGAAATATATTTCTAGGTAAATTATCTATATTTAATAGGATAATATTGTGACGAATCTGTAACAGTGTTTCTCTTAGCAGTGAGTCTCATAATGAAGAAGAATGATATACGTATATTTTTAATGGATGCTTAATGAAACCAGAACAATAACTCCCGGTCTTCGCAAAAAAATTAAAGTTCTGAAAATACAATAATTATTGTGATATCTGTATTAGGAGCAGATATCCAGAGATCTATCTAGAACATTGTGTGCTCTGTAATGGAGACTATGTAATTGGCGACGTTCACATGAGAGTCAATTCCAGGTTTGGAGAGTCGATTGCAGAGCTGCACTTACGGCCCTAAATTGTTGTTGCTATTGTTTAAAAACGATTTCGGTGTGTTGTTGATTTCTGCAAATGTTATCTTTGAGCACGCATCAGCTATGTTTTGCTACCTGTGTTTCGAATTTTCTTCTGGAATGAAGTCTCTTCCAACATCCAATATCTCACATCCATCGAACGATTTTCGTTACAAACATTTTAGCTAAATAGTACAATTTTAAAAATCTGCGACTTACGTGCAATTAGTTTCTTCGTCATCGGTTTCGACAGTGCACATAGAAACAAAGGATTCGTATTGATGCCCAAACATCTGCTGTTCGAACCTAGACAGATGTCTAAATCTGGAGACGTCCCTGAACCTACTTACCTGAAAGGAATAAAAAAAATTCATTTTCGTTAAAAATTTTGAGGCAGATGTTTTATAACAATCTTATCTCTTATTGTAATATTTTAAACTTTAGTCTTTCCTTTTCTTTTCGGAATTAATTCAGAAGAAGGAACAAATTGGAAGTGGTTATTATTTGCAGATATATTGAAATATGCATTATATATGATTGATAGAAATTCAGTAACAATATTTTAAGAAGGATAATTCTCTTGCATAATTATGAAATACAGAATACGCTAAGTAATTTTCAGATAGAATCGTCTATTGTAATGCAATGAGCTTTACAAATTTTTTATCGATGGAATAAGAGTCATATAGAATCTCATCAAATTCTTTAATAAAAATTGCAGCATATTTTAACTATTCAGTAGATTAAGATGTTATATGCCGGCGTCCTGGCATAGGGCAACGCGTCTTCCCCGTTATCGTTATCTGGGCGACGTGGATTCGAGTCCCGGTTCGGACAGGGTTGTTCTTCATCTGTTCTATCTGTGAGATGTGTGAATGTGCCCTCCTTTAAAAAGGGGCTGTGCAAGCAAATGTGATGCGTGAGTATTAAAATCGCACTCTTGGCTCTAATTGGTGCTACTAAACAAGAGACGCTCTCTCTCGGCTTAAAATCGCTGAATTTGGAATCAGTGGGCTTTTCCATGGCAAGTGCCATCAGAAGCAGCAACAACATATATTATTTATAATTAAAGTGCAGCATTTGCCTCAAGAAATTTGTCTATCAGTTATTGATATTCAAGATAAAAAAGAAACAAAATCCCTTGTCATCCATTTGTAGATATCTTTGTATCAAAGATTACTGAAAAATTAATTACTGATTGCAATAATATAAAGGGGCAAAGAATTCTAAAATTGTATTTGCATTATTCAACTAAACACGAAAATGTCACAACCTGTTATGAAAGATTATTAAATTATCAACTGTATAATCGTTTCCCAGTTGGAGAAAAGTGCTCATAAAAATTTTACATTACTTTTTAAATTTTACATTAAATTGATATGAAAAAATCACATTCTGTTCGTATTTTTAATCATCTATTTCTTTCCTGTTTCTGCATAAATATTTAATGTCATCCTAATTCGATACCTTACTATTTTTCTAATTCATTATTATTATTATTTCTAGATGAAAAAACTGAATAATTTTAAAATAAGTATAATATTTTTATACACTGAAACCTTAAAAAAATATTAGGTTTCAGTATATCGTTTTTTAAGTAGAATTTACAATCTTAAGGCTAAAATGAAAAATTATCAATGATAGATTTAATTGTTTTGCTGCTTCTGTGGTGCAGAAGAGTATACTGTTTCACTGATTTTTTTAAAACTTTATGTGCTGCTATCAGTGATAAAAGATTCTAGAAATGAAACATTGATGTGATTAGTATTTGCCATGTTTCAATACTTAGTATACGGTCAATACACTTTCTATATAAAGCTACATTTTTATATCCCAAGAAAGTAGCATATTCATCGTTGATATATAATTCGTGAAAAAAGTAGTGAAGTCAATTTATAGAGTGAAACTGTAAGCATTTCTCTTTTATGTCTCTGAATAATTTATTATAACAATTAATCGCTGTATTATCGACTTCGTTTACTTTTATCTGTTCCATATGTACGTAAGAAAAAGCAATAAACATATATTTTTAGGTAGTACAATTTTTGCGTTCACCTCCTTCAGAACTTTTAAGATATATATGTCAAGTAGAAGTTTGAAATCTTAAAAGTTTTAATCTATGAGACAAAACTAGACCTAACAAAAAAATGCAACTATTTTAAAAGGAGCTGTTTAATGTAAATTATTTGAAGTGCATATTAAAATATTTTTCTTTTATTCAATATAGTAAAAATGAAAACATAGAAGTCTGAAGAAAGCAACTTAACAATGATAAAAGCATGCGACTAATGTTATGATTTAAACAGTGAAATAAGTTCTACAAAAAGAATGGTAAACATTTTGTTCAAATTAATATAGAAAATCTATTACAAACAAAAAAAATGTGTAAAACTGGAATTAACATTCAAGTAAAGCCTTTTATTAAATTTTAATATAATGCAAAAAGGATTTTTTTTGACAATATATTCCTAAGTGATGGGTGGAAAAGTGTAAACTTATTTTACTTCCGTTGCATTCCCTTTACAAATACGCTGAAATTTTTAATACTGAGGTTGATCCTTCCAATTTCTAAGGAATATGTTTGTCCTATTTCGTTCGAATCCATCAAAAGTGTGGAATTTAATAAGGTTCAAACAAACAAATCAAAGTGAGATTTTATATGAGATTGAAAGCTATCACATATTAAACTACTGCAAAACCTCGTGTTTTTGTCTGCTCTATGCATTTTGAAATATAAATATTTTTAAAGAATAGACCTGTTTCGAATTATTGACGAGATGACAATATTCATGAAAATCCATGCAGAATTCTGGATCTGAATCTGGACTGCCACAGTCTTCTGAATATGTTTCGCAGTAAGGAGTGGATCGTATTCTGTAATGAAATATATTCTGTAAAAATAATTATATTTTTCAATATTAATATATTTTCAATATAAAGACATAAATGGATAATGATATCCATTTATATTAAAACACAATGGCTAGAAAATCCAATTAAAAATAATTAGTGGGATCGTGTAATAATAAAAAGAATCAAAGGAAATGTGATTAAAAGAATTATGTGATTTTAATATCTCAAAAATATGAAGAGTCAGCAGTAATTCTTTTCTAGTATGTCAATCAAAAACACCTTCCAAATTAAATTTTCTTTTTTCATTATCTTACTTTAAAAATGATGTAAGTTCTTTCTAATAAATAACCTGCTGTGCCCACGATTTTGTCTTATCTATTTGCTCTATAAATCTATACTACTATTATAAATGTGAATGTTTGGATGGATGGATGGATGTTTGTTAGTCAATCACGCCAGAACGGCTGAACAGAATTGGATGAAATTTAGCTGAGAGATAGATTATAGTCTGGAATAGGACATAGGCTACTATTTATTCCGTTTAATTCAGTGGTTAATTGTTTATTAATTAAAAACTACTTTACCGCCAAAAATCGCCAAATGAGTAAAGCTTCAGGATTGTTGTTTTTTTCCCACGCCAATGAGATTAGGCTTAAGATAATTTTGACTATTATTTCAAACGATTCTGTTTATTTTCTTAGTGTTCGATACATTTAAAATTAAACATCGTTAATTAATCGATCTTTCGGATTCATTCTGAAGTACTTTTGAATTAAAATACAACAGAATAAAGGAAATTAAAAATTTATAATCTATATTGCGTTACCCCAACTGGCGTAGAAAATTCATACATTTGTGTTGCCTCAATTGGCGTTGAAAATGCGCAGGAGTAAAAAAGATAAAACCATTGATGCTATAAATTCCAATCTATTTCCACGCGTACGAAGTCGCGGGTAAAAGCTAGTATGTAATAAAAGCAAGATATTTATAATTATAAGTAGCACAATTTGTCGTACAAAAAATGGAATTGATAAAAGCTGTTTAAAATAATTCTGTAAAATTGATTAAAACTCAAAGAAAAGTTGTAGGGGAATGAAATGAATATCACTATAAAGACTGCAGACAACCCAAGACACTATAAAACTAATGTTTTGAATTTTAAGATGATATAAAAAATGTTGGTATAATGATTAGATCAGAAATTATAGAAGAAAAAGTCCATTAACAAGCATTTTAACCTCTCCTCCCCCTTAGAAGGGCGTGCATACTACTCTAGGCGCTAAGGAACATGTGTGCTAAATTTCATTTGAATCCGTCAAATTGTATAAGGTTCAAATAAAAAAAAGGGATATTCAGTTTTGTATATGCCGGGTGTTCTGTTAATAACCCAACTTTCGATAGTTTTTAGTAGACATTAAGAGAAGTCGAAATTTGCAATGAAGCTTGGTAAGTAAGCTCAAACCATGTTGCTAGAACTAAAATCGAGAAAGCCGCATGCAAGCTCCGAATCTAGCAGGCATATCAACACACATAATACGTATATATGGGTGGTGGATTATCCTCATGCCAGGGTATTCTTAGTTTTGGTCTACTTCACGACAACCCTCCTTCCTACCCGAAAGGGTGTAAGACCTTGAAAATCGCCAGGAAGAGATCCATCATTTATTTATTTTTTGAAAGGTTTATATTTATCGCCAGAATATGGGCGGTAAATAAGGATATACATTATAGTTCATTTGACTCAATTCAATTCAGTTCAATTGAGTTCATTCATAGAATATTTAAATTAAATAGCAAACCAATTGTGGGTTCAGGAGACTACGTTGAAAAGTACATATAGAAAGCAGTAACACATAAAAACATTAAAAAAAATATCACAATCTCCAAAGAATCAAAGACATAGTATACTATACAGCAATATCAAACAATATACCAATATTTAAAATCATATATCTATCCCATTATATAAAGTGAAAAATCAGTGAATGATACAAATAAAAGGTGAAAATATAAATCAGATCTGGAATGAGAAACCCAAAAAAAGCACCATTAGAAGGTAAATGAAGAATATGAACAGAAGCGTACAAAGTTTTTAATAGCCATGATCATATATAAAAAAAACAATTAGAAGGGGTGCCAGAATAATTACATAAATAAAGAATCAATTAAAACAAGACTGCAAACAACCCAAGACACAGATCCATCATCATAGCCACTTCTGAATTTCTTCACAAATATCTCTCCAGACTTCACAAATATTTCCCATCATCTTCAGCGAAGACCCATTCCTGAGTACATTAAGAAACCAATGAGGTTTGAATTCGCTTTAGGGGCATGTGAGGTGATAAGAACTAGTGAGCGTACATTCGAACGCGAAGTGGTCGGCGTCACCCAGGCCACCGAAGATGCAGAATGGGCTGTTTATGATATGAAATCTATGTAAATAAAAAGGAAAAAGACAATGCTCAAAAACAAAAAATAATACGTATTTATTAAGTGTTAATAGATTAAAATCAACACTGGGAACGTACCCTCTGACATATTTGTTTGAACTATTCTAATATCATTACCATTCATCCAAAACAAACTTTTTCTCTTTAAATATGAATAGGACCACGGAATTGCAATCAATTCTCCCTCGGTTGTTGCAGACTTGGCATGATGGTCGGCTAATTCAGTACCCGGGATACCGGCATGTGTTTCACCCAGGACAAGCCTACCAACCCTTCAGCCTTGATCATGTTTAATTTTATATCATTAATAAATTTAGAATTGCATTTCTTTTTCTTTAAAATTTTAATTTATAAAAAGCTATCTATAAAAAATTAATTTTACGCAATTTTTCAAAGTCCAGCTACTTTCAAAATTAATTGCCACCAATTCTGCCTGCAAATCAGAATTATAAGGGACTAATTTTAAACAATGGTCTCTAATTAGTTTATTATTTTTAAAAATGAACACTGCAGCCCAACCTTACAGTCAAATCCAGAGCCGCCATTGTGCACCTAGAATTCAGAATCTTTGATATTATGTATGCCAGGGTATTCTGGAAATCTCAACTTGATTGTGTCAACTTGTGGGCAGGAATTCTGGATGATTGTCCCTTGAAGCCACCGGAATCAAGCAACGTGTCTTGTTTTACAGTAACACATCCTTCCGGAAATGTTACTAAATGTACTAGATGCAGTGCAGAAAAACATTTAATTCATGGACGATGGTGCCCCTGAACATTTTCCTGCATTCTGCACAAATGCATAATCATCCGATATTACATACTGAAGGACAAGCTTAAGCGAGGTCCATTGATTGGTCTCCATATTCACCGGATCACAACCGGTGACCTTGTGACTTTTTCCTGCATCATTTATATATGATGCTTATGGACATAACAGATGGTCTCATAGCGCGGATTATCGTCAATGCGGCAAAATTCAAAAGTATGCCTGATATCTTCAAGCGCTTCGTCTTAGCAAAATCGTGTTAGGTCGCTCAAGACAGTTAATAATGTCAACGATGGCCAATTCAAACATTTCTTGTAATAATTAATAAAATCAATTACTTGTAGTTATTGTTTTTTTTTTTTTTTTTTTTTTTTTTTTGTCGTTTCAACGTGACGTCAAAACATACGAGCGTTTTTCGTGATTTTCACCCTCTGAATTTGGTTTGCGACATCATGTTCGATTGCAATTTTTGTTCCTCTTGATATCTACTAATAACACTGGAGCTTACCGATACATTAACAGAATACATTATGCAGAAAGTATGCGCAATTAGATACATATATACATATATATATACTACTACATATATACATATATATACACTACTACACACACACACATATATATATATACATACACTATACAGAAAGAATGGGCACGTAGATACATACTACATATATACATTTTCAACTTCAAATAACATGTTTATTAAATATGTACAATGACTTTCAAAAAAAAATTCACATATTTTATTTTTTATTAAAATTAAATTAGTAACGTATAACCATAACTTGCAAGACATAAAAGAAGATATATTTAAAATTTTACCAACTTTATTATAACTTAATTGTGACTATTATATTTAAACTGTAATAAATGATCATTAAAATACTTATTCCAAATAATAAAATAAAACATTGTAAATATTTTCCGAATCTAAACATAAGAAATTGCTTTTCATTAATTTTGTATTCAAGTAAGCAAAACCAATTCAGGAAAAATAATTTTCATGTACGTGTGTGTGTGTGTTTTAACTTCGATTTATTGCAACCCGGAAGGCATTTGTACACAGAAAAAACGATAAGAGATACGTCAGTCTGCATCTCGCCACAAGAGCAAAAGAGGCAGGAATTTTTCTCTTCAATGATTCTACTATGAGATTTTGGTAGCGATTTTTTTGACGCATATAGACTTATGAAAGGGAATCTTGGTATCTTTAAAAGAATGTAAGCATTAGATATAGGTATAAAAAATGTATGTTTCAGGTTTATTTCTTTGCTCGGAGCGTGAGAAAATGCTTAAATCATCAGTTTTCTATACGTGTAGAATTAATTAAATAAAAAGTAGGAATTGCACACACGCACACGAATGCAAGCACACACACACATTATATATATATATATATATATATATATATATATATATATATATATATATATATATATATATATATATATATATATATATATATATATATTGCTCTATAAGTAACGTATTTTTTTTTGTGTGTGTGTGTGTGAAAAAGTATATAATATGCACTTTTGCATCCCTCTTACAGAAAAACCATATACATGTCATTGACATTAGTTAATTAAATTTTCTGTATTTTCAGTAGAATTTATTTTAATAAAATCTCCTCAAGTGTTTGTCAGTAAATATTTAAAATAACATCCTTTCCTTCGTATGTTTTACATATAATATGTTATATATTTAGGACTTCTAAAAATTAGTTAAATGATTTTATTAAAATTATTTATTTGTTGGTCATTTAAAATCTTTGGATAAGAATTAACTTTAAAAATGTTGATATTCCTGTTTCTGAATTGTAAATAATTGTTTATATGTCATTACTGTATTGGATTGAGTTTGTTTATATTATTTCCAATGTGCTGATAGTCCGAAATTAATTCCTATTTTCAGGCTTAATAATAAAATACATGCATTTGCAAAACCTTAATTAAAATGAGTACATATCTTGTCTATATTTTCCTACAAAGAATTATAAAAGCAGCAGGGGAAGTGTACTTCCCACCAAATTCATCAATCTTTGTATGAAGTTATATAGATTGGCATCATAAGTTCTGACAAATTTTTCAATAGGTCAGAAACTTAGGTGCTTCAGTTCCTTATCTCACATGAAATGTTGTATCTTGATTTGTTACTTAATTATTAATTAACCAAATTAATTAATCAATCAAATTAAATTTATCTAATAAGCTAGATGAATCACTTTTCCAAACCCAATTTAAATCTCAAAAATATTTTAATATACGTGACTAGAGTAAATAGCTTTTAAACTGTGTATCTTGACTTGATATAGGGTCACAAAACTTCTTGTAAAATCTTGTTCCATATTCTTCAAAATTTTTAAGCAAATGTTTGTAATTTGACTTACTAATAACGATTTGGGTAATATTGAGTTAAAATTTTCTAACAATTATTGCTAATTAATATCTCATTTTCTTATTTTTCATCAATTATTGTATCTTAGCAAAATATTTCTTACATCAAATGAATTGCAAAAAAAAAAAAAACGTTTCTCAGGGGAAAACAAGATTTCGAGAATGGGAATTAATGAACTCCTAATCAGTAAATCAGGGCTATTTTAGTCATAGTTTGGACTAAAAGAAATATGAAATGAGTTAGTTCAACTCACTCGTTAATGTTACAGACTGTGAAGGCCGGCATTTCCACTTCAGAAGGTTGAACCACTTCAAGCTCTACAGTCGATGGATACTGGAAGTACATCTCCACAAATTTCCAGCTTTGCACCAGGAACCCGACTGCCAGAAGAATGCGAAACAGGAAACGAGCCTTCGTTCTCCAGAAGCTCACTTTTCTGAACTTGGATTCCATCAGTTCGTCCTCAGTCCAAGAATTTTTGCTGGAGCAGAGAGGTGACGGAACGATTGAAACTGGCAGAACACATTCTTCCGGATTCTTCGGATTCAGAGGTTCAAGCTGCATGGTTTTCGAAGAAAATAAGATCAGCTAAGACTAATTCAAATATAAAATCTGAAGAAAAATATTAATGATCTTATTATTGATGAAGAATTCTTTTATTTCTTTCGTTCGTATTGAAATCTTCTTCGTTAGTTCTTTCTGGATGTATTTCTGATATTTTTCCCTAGGTTATATAACACTTCATGCACAAAAAAAATTATGTATTTATATTGTATTTCTAAGATTTATACTGTTTTTTTAAATATTTTAATACATACAAACTTACCTTTACAAGCATCTTGAATTAATTCCAAATCCCAAAATGTAGCAAAATATTTCCAGTATTACATTAAATTAAATTATTCCAAATAATTCCGTAATAATTCCAAAATTATAGCAAAATAAAATTTCATCCATACAGTTTGATTTGTTAAAAGAAGCATTTGTTCTAGAAACCTCTTCTTTCTTGACATACAAAAAAAATATTTGAGTTTTTTTTTTATCATTTCATTTGGAATTAATTTAGTAATTATTTTTAGAAATCTAAATTATTCATGCATTCAAGCTGTTTGCTTTACAATATAGTAATACTGAATTATGGAAATTTTCTACTCCATAAACATTCCAATTCCTTCCTTACATGTTTAGCAATAATTTTTGGAATATTCTTTCAAATAACTAAGTAGTACATTTACTTTTCTTCAAATCGATATAAAAAGTATTCAAAAACATATATGAGCTAATGAAGCAGAAAAATAACTACTAATGGTTATTTAAAAATTCTGGCAATTACCTGAAAAGAGAAAACTCAAAAAAAAATTCTTTGTATGTTAAATAAAAATGAAACGAATCTTTGTAAATAACAACTAGCAAATTATCTCTGGCACAGTAAAACGACAACAAGTTCTGTTGTCTTTAGGAATCCTTAATCATCTGTTACCCCTGCCAGTGCCAAGCCTCCAAACTTTATTGAAAAGAGGCATTTTCATTGGCTTATCAAGGGAATGCCTTCATATTATATCGATTAACAAAAAATAACACTTTTTATTGTTTCGCTTCTGAGAACTAATGACAAGAATAATGTCAAGTAAAATATGCAAAGATGGGTTTCCTTTTAAGGTTGCCAATTATCACGCACGTGTCTACATCTGCTGCTTCTAACTCATCAAATTCTTGCAAATAAAAAAAACAAAAGCAAATAACTCACTAGAACCACCTGCTGAGCCCATCCGTTCGATTTGCATCGTACGATGTGTATCGATCCTTTTCTTCAACTGTATTCGTACACGAGAGGTTTCAATAACAAGCCAATTATTTAAAACAAAAGTTCTACGCATTATTTACCAATTAATTATTAGTTAAAATTATGGTTACGTGAGTGATGTGAATGTTTTCTTGCTTTAATCAACATTTAGTTTGCATGTAAATATAGGTCTATTTCT
The DNA here is from genome assembly GCF_947563725.1 of Argiope bruennichi. Classification (NCBI taxonomy): domain Eukaryota; kingdom Metazoa; phylum Arthropoda; class Arachnida; order Araneae; family Araneidae; genus Argiope; species Argiope bruennichi. The sequence continues at coordinate 101,064,417 of NC_079151.1, read as the reverse complement.
GAAGATAAAGAATTATACTTTGTACTTCAAAGACATTTATTAATTTTTACTTTTTCATCATGCTTATTATGAAAATAGTTTCGCTTTCATTATGTGTTGAAGTACTATTTTCAGTTAATGACGCTTGAATATTTTTTTTAATTTTAGCTATTACATATTATTTTCAAGAGATTTATAATTTCATTAATTATATATTTTTACAAGGTTTTTATTTGGGAAAGTTGTGTCTTTACCATATTAAAATAACGGTCTTTTAACTGATGTCTTAGATTCGGAATTAAGGGGAAAATATTCAATGTCTAGTCTGTTATTATGTTTTAAAAGAGAGTTGCTACTCAGATATTATTTAGAATTCAATTTCTTTTGTTAAAAATCTTCTCATATCTTTTTATTCTATTACTCAACATTCGTTTCAGAACCAATGTTTTTTTTAACCTGATAATATCTATAAGCTGACAGAATATAAGCAGCTTCATAAAAAAAAATACTTCAAAACGTTATCCGTAGAGGACCATTGAACCTAAAGCTATCCAATTCGCCAATAGTTTTTTTTTTAAAATTCTCACTAAAAAAAAAAGTTTTTAGAAATTTTAGTTAGATTTTTTATTTTTAAAAAATTAATCAAAATTTAAAATGTTTTCTTCAATAATTTCTGAGAATTATTACAGAAAAACTATTTTTATATCAAATTAACATTCAAACTTGAGCTCTTTCGTAATGCCAATTTAGCATAAAATATTCTTCCTCTAATTTTAAATCAGTTTTATAACATTATTCGTTGTTTTAGTTACTGAGCAACACTCATTAAGCTGCTATTGTATACAGTCTTTCTGTACCTTATGGCTGCTGCATAATGAAGAGAAAATTTTAAAAATAAAACAAGAATACATGAATCGTGGCTAAAATATTATCATGCTATGAATTTTTGATCTAGAAATTCGAATCTTCCATTTTTTTTATATAATTTTTAAATTATTGCTTCATTCTAAAAAATCATTGATTTCTGAACCACTATTTCATACTTCAAGTCACTGTATTGTCTTGAATGATTATTTTACTCGTATTTAATGATTATTCCGAGTGTATTGTATTTTCTACCATTTGTTAATAATTTCTCAATTACTACATATGGAAGTATCTTGTAAATGTAAAATTGCTTAACACAGAAGTTCAATACATTATTTAAAGCACTTCTTATCAGATAAAAAAAACACTCTTTTAGAGAAGTTTTCTTGTGTTCTTTTCTATTTTATATTCATGAATGCGAATTAAACTAGGATGAAATATAGTTACCATGAAAAAATTCGACTTCATATTTGTGGTGAATCTTCCTCGGTTCGAAAAAACATTTTTGGAATTATTTCTATTTGCCCGTGAATATGTGAACGATCAAATGTACGAGGAACTAAGGAAATAGAGATTGGTTTTTAGTCTTTTCATCAGAATGCAGATATTTTGTGAATTTGATTCGAAATAAATCAATGTCTTTCTTTGTGTGTGTGAGTACGTCCGTTTATGCATATATGGACGTATGTTATGTGACATAATTCTTGTAAACTGCACTTCTCTTTCATTACGCTTTTGTTTATTAACCCATTTTATTTCAAAATTCAATATAATCTTATATAAAAAAATATCAGCAAAGTGGATGGAAATATAAATTTCTACTCAAATATTTATTCACACATTCTTTTAAGGTGTACATACACACTTAAAACTTCAAAAATCATTCAAAATATCGAATATTTTTTTATTGCTTCAAACTGTTCTCTGATCCCTTAGCTTTCAAACAATACCAAGATGTTCTCAATATTCGGAATATTTCTCGAGTTATAATTATTTTTCTTGAGGGACTTTCACTAAAAACTCTAGTTTCAGTATTTTTTTAAACTCATTTTATGAAGAATGATATTTTTTCACTATGTTGCTTCATTCAAACAATCATAACTGAACAAGAAATTGACCAAATACAATTATTTATATATGGAAATAATCTGTATGAAACAGTGGATGTTTTGTGCCTCAATCAAAGTTGTATTTATAGAAATAAATTTTTAATAGCTATTTAAAAGTTAAAATTACAGAAAAAATCTCGCTTTTCTTATTCATCGTTGATGAAACGATTATTAAAAAAAACTATATACTTTTATAACTTGATTGAGGCAGACACCATGAAGACTAATATTAGGCATAATTCCCAACTAGAATTGTGTGTCTGTACAAATTAGAATGTAAGATATCATGTTTAAAAAATATACTAATTAGCACATTAAATATTAATTAATTAATTAATAATTAGTGTAATATGGTTTTTTCTCACTGAAATGAGTTTAAACATATACTAAAGACCTACTGTGAAAAAACTGGATTTTTAAAGTTATAATTTTAAAAAATCTTCTAGTGTGTACGCACACCTTAAAACTCTCTAGTTTTATTTTCTTAAATGAGATATTCGTTTTCAAATTTCTGCTGTGTTTCGTAACAAAGTTGACCTTTTTCCAAACCAACTTACTTAATGTTTTTCTCTTCTATGCAGTCACATACTACTTCTTTAGAATGTTCTAAATATTTGCAGGAATTTATTTAAATGTTTTATAATTTTTACATAAATTATTAATCGCATAAACCTTGTATCATAATATGATGCGTTAAATAAAAATATGGAATCTTTAAATTCTGCAATTTTGTTTCCATCTTTGCCTAATAATTTCTATAAATGCAATTTTTTAATCTGTAATTTGAATAGGACAATTAAAATAGAACAAAATATGCAGAAAGAAAGTATTGTAACCATCTGAAAGAATTCAGCATTCAAATTTTTTTCAAATTCTTCTGAATTTTTAGGTTTTTAGTTTTCAGGACTGTTAAAATTCTTTTTAATCGTTTTTCTGTCTCTTTGTCTAGTTAAAATGAACGGGATTACACTAAAATTTAATTATCTTTACGGTTAAAGCTTAGCATATCTTTACTTCCATATTTTAGATAAACATAGACGATTCTTATTATTTTTATTTACCTTTATTTTTTCTAAATATCCTAAAACTTATTCATTTAGTTTCGTTAAAAGAAATGGATGTATTAAAAATATAATTTTTCAATAAACTAATGCTAATAATTAATTAAAACTTAACAATTAACCCTAGAATGCATGACTTTTCATTTTTTAAGAGAAAAATATATGTATTTAAAATAGCTGCATATAATTTAAGAAAATTATTTAAAAAATTTTAATTTGTTTTTTCTGGTGAAATTTTAGCAAAACAATTGAAATGTGCCAATTGGCTACATTGGGAATTAAACACTATCCCAGTAACATTAATCACGTTATAACAATTCTGCAATAAAAATAACAGTTTATTTTTACCAATATATTTTTTACCATAAAAATAAAATATTTTGATAATAATTTTAATGGTAGAATTCTTTATACAATAGACGTCTTGGTATTTTCTAAGTTTCCAGTTTAAATTCAATTCTAGTTCCGCTCTTATCATATGTCAGTGTTTTCTGCAAATGTTTATCAAATACATTTTGAAAAAAAAATTTTAAACACTAATTTTTGCCTTTTGGAACAGTCATGTGAAGTTTATAAATGGAAATAAAAATGTGTTGCCAAATGGCTACATTGAAGGATTAACTAACGAACTATTAAATGTTTGAATAAACAATAAATTTCTTAAGCTTTCCTGTTCACTTTAAAATATTTTTTTATTTTCTAACCCGTTAAAAATAGAATAGGGAACAACGGTTGAACAAGGAAAGAAAGAATACTTCTGAGAATAAGCTCTGGAGTGTATTTATGTCTTGAAGCGTAAACTTAAGGCCTTTTCTGTGGAACCTCACTTTTCTTCAGACTAAATAAATCTTTTAAATAGTAAACTATCTAAAAATAAGAGTCTTTAACCTTTCTTATCCTTATCTTTATTATTTGTATTTCACGCAGGCTTCTAAAGTAAAGAAATTTCTTAGAAAACGCAAATGTATTCTTCCTAGAATATCTTTACAACGGCAACCATAAATATGATTATATATTATTTGCGGGTATTAAGATAATGAAACTACGTTATTTGTATATGAAAATAGTAGTTAAAATATGTTCCTTTTCTATGAAGCACCTTTTAGCTGTTTAATTCAAATTCTACTCTAATAAGTTAAGAACAATTTTGTACATTTCTAAGTTATATTTGCTGTTCAACTGTTTTTTAATCAATTATTCGTTTTATTGCCGTTTCGTATTTATACTAAATTATAAATGCAACGAGATTTTAAATTTAAACAAGCTTTAATTTAATTATAAAGCTCAATGTCGATGTCTATTATAAAATCAAAGAATATAATCAAAAGTTAATGTGTAATAAAAAAAATCTTTCTAATAAGTATAGATTAAATCTAAAGAAGTTTTAATATCGATCAACTATACATCTCAATAAAGTTATGGTTGTTAATTTTGTTTCTTTCACTTTACTCTAAATTTATTTTACTAAGATAAGTAATTGCGTTGAAAAGTCTATTTTTTGTGAAATTTAGAAATTTTTATATAATATCCTTAATATTTAAGAACGTTTCTTTAGAAAAGCGCAAAAGTTTTATTTCTAAGTCTATTTTAAGGGAAAATCATAATGATTCTTATAATTTTGTTTGCATACGTTTTAATACCATTTTACATCTTTAGATGCTAATTTTTTCAAATTCTGATCTTTGATAGAATTTTCTTACGAAAAAAATTAAAATCTAATGCATATAATTTATTCAAATTTAGTATGCTAATTTCTTAATATATTCTGCAGTTTTTGAATTCGAGAATAAGAAATGTATTCATTTTGAAATATTTCATAGTTCTTTTAGTGCTTCCCAATATGAAAAAAAAAAAAAAAAAAAATGAAAATTTCATGTTATTGATCAATCGAACCCCAAGATTTAAAGAATGAATAGAAATAGAGCTTATTAACTAGTTCAGGAACTAGATAATAGATCTCTTAAGCTATCAGCAAACTTTTAAAGAAATCATTTGATACACCTCTAATCTAGAAGATTTTTGCTTTATACTTCTTTTTAGCCCCCCCCAAAAGCCCTTTCTTCTTTTTTTATGCGCGTTTGTCACTTAACAGGTACATTTTGGTTCCAAACATTTTTTTCAATGCAGAAAATTGTTCACCATCTATTCGAAATTAGAAGTCTTATAAAATAATTTTGAAATGTAGTAATTTTAAAACTCATCTTAAAATATTTGAACACATTTTTCTAGAACAGCTCAAAATATTATGCCAGTTTCATTTATTTTTTATCACTTTCAAAGTCCCACTTCTGTCATTTTCAGTTCAAATCCCGTTTGAATGCTCAATATTCTTTCTATAATCAGTCCGGAAGTTTTCTAATTCGGTTCACCAATAGTCCAGAATTTTCAAAAAGTTCAGTGGGAAATATTAAAGGCAAAATAAGCCACAATGCGGGGATGCGAATTACGTTGGGGCTATATAAACAAGGCTAATGCTCAGATTTTGAATTTTATTTAATAATATTAAGTATATGCTAACCTCTTTCAGTGACCAACTGTTCATCTACATCTCTGTATTTAAAATGAGCTGTTTTTGGCGATTAGTTGCTTCGCCGAAATCGAGCGAAGCAACTAATCGACAGCGAATTATGTGACGTAAAATTTCATTTAATCTTTTTTTAGGTACCTAATCTTTAATGTTTAACTCAGCCAAGTGCTTTTAAATTTCAAATCTTAATAGTTGTGTCCCTCGCACTGTTTTAAAGCCATTATATAGTTTTAGTCATTGTGTTATAAACTTTCCTTTTTTTTTTTTTTTTTTTTTTCTTTTCAGTTAAAATTTGAAGCTTTCTTTCACACGGGTAGAAAAATATTGTCATCTTTAAAAAATTCGCTCTCGGTATTTTGATTATCTCAGCCTTTAAAACTTTCTTGAATCTGAAAGTAAATAAATATTTGGAATTATGACTTTATATATGTGTGAGAGTGAATGCAATGATAACTCAGAAAGCCAAATAGATAAAGTCATTCGCCATTTTATATAGATTTGTATCAAACTTTGAAGCATATCCGTTAAAGATGAAAGATACTTTACTGTCAAGATTTTCACTTTTATTCGATATAGTTACATTGTACTTTCTAATTTACAATATAACTATATCGAATGTATTATTATATTAGTATAACCCTTTGAATTAATATGTAATTGTATTTGTGTAACCCATCTTGCCACTAACGTCGGAAAAAATATAATATCCCTTTTTAAGTATTTCTTTTTTAACTTTATGTTGTATTTCATGCCAAAGTAAAATATTATATTCATATTTAGTTATTGCTTTTATTTGCAAAAGTCCATCAAGCCGTCTAGAGTTTTCCTTAAAAATACGAGAGAAATCAGTAAATTCACAAAGCAATCAAACTGATGCTATAGATTGGATAATTTTTATTATTCTAAGACATTAAAAATTATATAAGCATTACATTATATTTGCTTTGTGATTGGTAGATAGCAAGTCACCTGATCCCTGACATTTGAGGTTTATTTTGTCAGTATTGTTTGAAATATTCAATGAAAATTATTATTACGTCGTATTAAAAATTTATATTATACTTTTTAGTGAAACTGCGACAAAATAAAGGTCAAATAAAGCTTTAATTAACAAAAGAATTTAAAACAGTATTATTTGTTAATTCTGCTTTTAAACACATCGTTTATGGCAATATTCATTAATGGATAGCTTTCAGATCTGTTACTTTTTTGGAAATTTTTCGTCTCCCTGCTAGTAATCGTTTGATACCTAAGGAGTACGCATGTTAATCCTCTTTGCCTTTTTTAAATAGTAATGGGACATCCAGCGATATCAGATGAAGAAAAAATGCTAGGAAAGATCGAGCGAGAATTCCACCAATTTGAAAAGAAAAGCTGACCATGAAGTTACTACGTTGATGTAAAAATTTAAAAACTGAATCCATATTTAGATACTGACATGCATGATTCGATGACAATATCGGAGTTGGCGGACGTAAAAGAACAGAGCGCGAAGTCCCCTAGTATATATATGATTGGATTTCTTCCAGATTTATTGCAGCATTTGCTTAAAGAGGAAAATCTTATATCGCTTTGTAAAGATTTATTACATGCTCGTACTTCAGAAATTTTAAAGATAAACTTTGAGGTGAAATTTCTTTGAAAGCAGCTACATAATTTTTTTTCACACGATACAAATATAAGAAGAGGATGCTCCTAAAATTTATTGTAATGTCCTTTTCCGGTTCACTGGAAAATTCTCTTGTAGTGATATATCCGAAAATCTCTTTCACTCTCCTTTTCCGGTTCTGGGGTCACAAATAAGTTACACTGATGTCACTTTTAAATGCAGTATTACGTTCAGGTAGCCATAATATGGTGTCCTTAGATAAAAAACACCGATCATAATTTTGAATGATATCGATAATTTCATGCAATAGCTTTGGTAAGTAATATTTATAAATCGTGTATTTATCAAATGTAAGTTCTAGTTGTTGCTTTTTTAAGTCCCCTTTGAAATACATGTATTTTTACGTCTTCAATATTGTAAAAAAGAAAAGAAAAATAAATGTCTTATTGAAAATCAGGGGGAAATTGTTTGACACAGTTTAATTCTCACGGAATATATTTTTAACCTTTGATTCAATTAATTCAATAAAAATAAAAGGGCGACAATAGAAAAAAACAAATTTAATATGCTTATAATATCATATTTTAAAGAAACAGTAAATGTACCACTGAACAATTAATGAATAAAAAAAATCATTTAGTGCATATTTTTTCTTGCTTTCACATCACAATCTGGTTGTATTTTTCACTTTAATTACAAAATTCAAATTCAATTATTTGAATAGGAGTTTTATTCAAGATTTTTCTTTAAATCTTTGTTTCATTAAATTTTACTTTTCAGTAAACATTTCCCTCTAAATCTTCAACAAAACGTAGATGCACCAATTTATTAAATTTAATGGTGCTATAACTACATTTAATTGCTCTGCTACAAGCAAACAATTAAAATTGAAATATACAAATAAGAAAAAAAAACATATTGAGAAGTATCTCTGCAATAAAATTATGAAGTAAAGCATATTTCAAGCAGGTATAGTAGAATTATCTCTTCTTTTCTGAAAGGAGGTAAACTCACGAATATTCGATCTAATTCGTAGACTAAAGCTTGATTTTAAAAAATGTTTAAAACGTGAAGTTGTTTTTTTAAATAACTTTTTACAGATTACTTATATTCGATACCTTGTAAGTGACAGAAACCTACTTAATCCAAATTATTGCAGATTCTATATGATCTCACTCTGAATATATAATATGAGAGAAATATTTTATAAAGTTTATTTTATTTTCATGACATCTGGAATATTAACTTGACTTAAGCATGTTGACTTAAAATAATTTATTACATAACATTGGAGAAATAATTATTATATAAAACAAACATAACAAGCATCATTTAAAAAAATCACACGTTCATCGTAATGCGACGTCGCAGTGACATCATAAATGGATTCCAGATGTTGTTGCCTGACTGTGACGTAATTATGCAACCACGGAGACGGAACATACAGTGAGTAATCAGAGGCGTCGTCGCATCTTTGAAAGGTAGATGGCCCCTCTGTAAGGATCAAGGGTGTAGCCCTTCTTCGTTTTCTTTTTCTTCTTGTGCCCCACGCCCTTGCGCAGGCAGGTGATGCCTCGGAACACTAATATTTCGATGAAATCGTACACGTGTAGTAGAGAAATTCCCAACCATAAGCCGACGTAACCTCCGATCCAACTCAGCACTCCCACTGCCTGTTAACAAATAGAGAAACAAATTCAGTGTTTTCTGAAAATTTTAATTATATCCTGAAACTGATTATACCCTAAGTTTATTTTTTATATTTCTTAGAATTCGAAATAACAATTATTTGGAATATTCTAGAATTTCAAATGAATCCATACAAAATGTTTGCCATTCACATTGTCAATATACTGGATTTTTTATCTCAATAAAATAAATGATGGGTCTGAAATTTTCACCCTTAAACGTTTGATTCTGGAAGCTACAATTTTAAGTCCTTCAAAGTACTTAATTCTAAAGATAAAAATTAAGTCGCGCATAACAAATATTTCTGATATATTTTAAGGTTCTTAAGTGAATAGAAATGAAATTGAATTTTCAAAATAGAATAAGTCATTTAATTAAAATGGAAATTGAATTCATGTATAAAGGAATTAAAATATTATAATGTTTTGTGGGGGAATACGTTATAATATTTTAATATACACAGGACTTTGGTTAAAAATTTAGAATGAAATCATTTGCAAACCGATTTAATGTAAATTAACCATTTAACCATAAGCAACTAGATATCTAATGGTTATTAAGAACAGCTCATCATTAGCTGCGTTTCGTAATATTCTAAAAGAATTTTCTTCCATTATTTTATACAGAATGTATATGTCAAAAACATCATTTTATTATATATATCATTAGTAATATTGTTGGACTTACTAAAATTAATAGCTGTTAAAATTTTCGATTAAATATTTTATGTTACTTGCTCCTAAAAGCTTCCTTAACTAAATATTTTAAAACTTTAATTTTTGATAGATATCTGAGACGTATATTTAGAAATCTGTTCATTGTAAAATGTACCATTTTTTATTTTTATTTTTATGTCATTTCAGATAGTGTGAGATTTGATTTGAAACGTAAGTGCTTAAAATTCAGCTAACACAAAAACTTTTTTTCTGAAACTATTTAAAAATAGATACACTTTACGAATGTTTCATCATTACTTACTTGTGAAACAACTGCTACTAGAACAAAGCTTCAATGAGTTAATTAAAAGCAAGTTATAAACCGAAACTCATCCAACATCGAGAAACCGAAACTTACTCGTTTCTTCATAAACTCATTGTCAACAATGGAAGAAAAAAAATCTAGTGTCAAACATTTGTAGTAATAATAAAAGTGATTTGAATTTTTTTTAATACATTGTCGCAAAATCGGCATTCAATCTTTTTCAATTCATTTTAAAGTCTAAAAATTGTATAGTAATTAAACTTATCTTATTGAAATGATAATTTTTTTGAATTTTAACATGATTTAAAAATTATTTTTGAGTTATAGTAATTGCGGAAGTTCTGATGGGTAAACGTCAAAATTCCTCTTGATTTTTATTTAATAAAAATTCTTACTAAAAGTTCAAAAAAGTCTCTTTGAGGTGTACATTCTCATATACCAAAATGTTTGTGTGCCAGATTTGTTATCTATAGTCTGTTCAGTAGAACGCCAATACACACATTCTACACAGATGTACAAACATGCATGCATTTTCTTTAATTTTATTAGAAAGAGCATCATGAAAAAATATATCACTGGAAATATAATCAACCATAAATATATTTAATGTACTATATTTAACGTTATGTTCGAATAATCAAAATTGAGAGTAACTTGAGACGGTTAATATGTAAAATTTGTCTGCACTTAAATCCATCAAATACTATGTAAATATTTAGATGTAATGTGTTCTGTGATTTTTTTTCTTTATTTTTGAATGTAATTGTTTCACCCTCCCAGTTTAAAAATGAGTCTTAATTATTATTACCTCAAATCGTGGTCTGTAACTGAATGTAGTGATTTCCATATTTTCCAAAAATATCTGCACCAAAGTAAAACACCTGTGAAAGTAAAGCTTATTGTTATTTCACATTAAAATTGATGCACATTTCTGGAATAATGTTTTATCAATATAAAAATCAAGCACTTACGTTAAATCTTTTGCAATTGCGCAAGAATTCTGAAATATTAAAACGTATGATTTAAAGCGAATAAAAATTGATATATATATATATATATATATATATATATATATATATATATATATATATATATATATATATTGACAAAATAGATAATAGAACCATAAAGTCTATAACCTAATTATATACGTTTAGTCTAGTCAGTTTTATCGTCTGAGAAATTCCACGCATATATGTAAAACATATGGAAATGTACTAATGTTTTTTCTCTAAATTGCATCTCAGATAAAGACATTTTTAAATACCTATTTAGCTGAATTTTTTTACTTATTTCATTTTAATAAACTTTCAAGTATTCGTCCTGTCCTGTGAAAAAGAAAAGAAAACTTTCCTGACAAAAATTATTACATAATTAAGGAAAAGTTTGATGAAGATAAGGAAAAGATGAAATATGTCGACAAATTATGAACATGTCTGATTTTTCACTACTCTTTTACTTCCTCATATGCGAAGTATACAAAAAGAGAGTCCTGTAATTAAAAAAATTCTAGATTTTGACGAATCTCCACGTTTCAGACTCCCTGAGTTCGAAAAGAAAGTTTCTGAAATTTTATGTGTCTGTGAATATGATATTGTTTCTAGCTAGACAGATAAAGTTTAATGAATGGATTTAACAACAATTTTTTAGATTTATGTGAAATTTTGAACGAAATCCATTGAGATCTATTTGCCCGACAGTCCAAATACAAGGTAAGAAGGCAACTATAAAAAAAAGGAGCTAATGACTAACTTTGGTAACTAGATATTTAAAATCTAGATATATGTCAAATTTGGAACCCATCCATCAAAGGATTGATCATCTGTTGCTGCGTATTTTTGATTGCATATAAATACGAAAATTCAAAAAGCCAACGATTTGACAGTGCACATTACATATATAACTTTGCTCTTCATGAATAATCAGATTTCCAACAAGTTAAACTAAGCAACTTCCTACAGCCTTGCAATGACAGAGGGCAACAAACAAATCGATTACAAAAATGTTATTTTCGGAGTTTACAAATAAATAAAGTTGTAAAAATGGAAATTCTATGGATGATAAAATATTAGGATAATATTAATATTTGATCAGGTTCCTATACATTTCACTAAGATTCATTTAGCTATTAGAATATTTATAAAACCTAACACTTATTTCAGTAGTGTTGTGTACAAACGTGGACTCTGGATATATTCACAAAGTTAATGAAACAAAAAATGCTAGCCTAAAATAAATTATTAACATACTAAAAAATGTGCTGTAATTGAAACTAAATGGATCGTCTTATTAAAAGAGTGATTTCTTAGTGTGCACTTCCTAGGGTCGTAAAATATTTAAATCCGTCATCTTAAATTATTTGTTATTAATGAGTTTCATAACAAATTTACGCGTTCCATTTGAAACGCGGACTTACTGGGTGCTGCGAATTGTAACAAATAAGAGACAAGACATTAAACATTTACTAAAATCTTCGAAAATTTAATTATGTTAAAGATTAATTGATAATCCACATGTTCAGAATCTTTTAAGTATTCTGTGATTTGTTGTATGATTGTCTGAAGCTCAAGTACAAATTCAATTACTTAGTCACTTGATACCGTAGTCTTCAGAAATAAAAAAATGTCGTTACTTTATTGCAAAATTAGAAAACTTCTACGCTTGATTCCATTTTGCTTAATATAATCCCTTCACAATAATCACTTTCTTCATAATACTAATCCTTTTTTTTTTCTAAACTAAGGTTACTAATTATTTATTTTTCAATTCTAATTTTTTAATGGAGATTAATATAAGCTAGATTTAAAGAGTCATTTTTCGCAAGCTAATCCTGCATTTTATATTTTTCACTCATATGTATTACGCTTACTTCTTCTGATCGTTCAGTCATTTAAAACATTAAATCACAACCGTAGCAATATGCAAGAATTCAAGAATTGTAATTTATGAGCTTACTCGATGTCCTTCACTGTTGGAAACTTGCACTTGGAATTCGAAGCGTGAAAAGCTAAAATATATGAAAAAAAATTATGAATCGTACAAAGCACATTCACAGAAAAATATTTAGAAATTGAAAAATACATTTCAAGGCTTACTTGCAAGGCATTGAGCATATTTCTGCACATTTAGGGGCCCATTTCTGATGAAATTGAGGTATTTCTGTAAAGGACCGATGCATAAACTATGTTTATTTAAAAATGTTGCAGATTTAATATAATGAGGGAAAAAAAAACGTGAAAGATTGAAAAAGTTATTTTAAATTATTTGTTTCATTTTTCAAACTGAAAATTTTGTTCAAACATTAATTTGTCTGTATAATTTCACATTTTTGTAAATCATTATTACAACGATAAAGTCTTTATGTTAGTGTATATATATATATATATATATATATATAATAAAAGTAATTTTTTATCAGAATCATCATTTATTTGTTTAAATATTTGTGGATATAAAATTTACAATCGTTGATATAAACTTTAATGTTTAAATAATATTTGGAAATGGAACATTTTCAATAAAAAATAAATACAAATAGAAGTGTTTACCTACCAATTCAATGAAAGGACAATAATTTCATTTAGTTCGTTTGATATATTACTTAGTTATGACAATAAAACAAATTCTATTCCACATTTATAAATTTTTAACACTTCATTGGTTTTCTAGTTTGAATTATTATGATTAATTATTTGATTTTCCCTCGTATATAAATCGCCTTTTAAGCGTACCTACAGTCCCTTATTCAACTGAAAAGCAAGACAAGCGAGTGATAACATCTCGCCTTCGGCCGACGATCTCAAGGTTCGGAACCCGATTCTACCATAAATCCGTTGTATATGCGGGCTCTTTGTAAACTAAACCCGATCTGTTCAACTCTAGTGTGGCGGGGGAATTTGGGAAGTGGGAAGCGATCGGTAGCTCAGGTGTCCTCTTTGTCATGTATGAACGGGATTCAAATTTACAAGTTATGTCGAGCTCTAGAGTTGCTTCCAAACAGAACTTTAATATAACTAAACTAGACCCAACTGAAAAGCTAAGTAGGAAAAACATTTGGGTATTCTTACTGATGCATCGACAACAGAAAGAAATCAGGATTAACGGAAAATGAAGTGTGTATTTTTCCCCCTCTAGACGTTTCTGTCTCTCTCTCGTCAGAGATTATACTTAGAAATTGGAAGAACTCACGAAGATATTGCCTCAATTTTTCCCTGGAGATCGAAAGCATTAAAGATGATGGCCGAACTCCATTCACGTTTCGGATTATGACATATTTAATCTTTTACAAGCTAAGATTAAGTCATGCACATAAGCTATAATACGATACAAAAAAAATGAGAATCCAAAAACATGTCAAGTGATCTATGTATTCTAATTTAGCACAACACATTTTTGAAATAGAAATGGGAGGAGGTCAAGTAGAATGGAAAGCAGCATAATTAAAGGGGTAAGAGAAATTAAGATTGCTTATCGATTTAAAAATAGCATACAAAATTAAATAAATTAATTGCCGAAATTTATTAAATGAAATAGTTGGGATGCTACAGTTTCACAATGACTATAATGAGTTGCTCTTGATTTTAGATTACATGCGCAATGTCATGTGGATGTTACATCATGGGAAATGACTACATTTATTAAAAATGTCTTTCGGAATATGAGATATAGCTGCAATAATTTTCTCGCTCCATTACTTATTACACATGAAAAAAATAATTTACTTATATACGCTCATTTCATTATGGAAACAATTGTCCATAAATTTTTGCTGTTAATATTTATTCAAAACAATGATTAAATTTTTTTGCAAATCCATTAAATGTAACAGATCGATTCATCAAGTCCATATTTGAATGTTTAGTATAAAACGTGCTCATGACGTACCCATTTGGCAAAGAGTTTCATTGTGTGGATAGTTAATTCTTCGATCAGCACATCCAAAAAATTCCAGAGATTTATCCAACTTGCATTTTTCTTTGCACATCTAAGACATGAAAGAAAGATGGGCAAAATCACTAAAAAGGATGTTCAAGAAAATATTAATAACACATCAGAAAAAATTATAAATGACCCAGAAGAACTTTCTGATGTGATGTGGTAAACTTCTCATTCCCACAAAAACTTTTGAAAAATTCCCAACATCCAAATATTCTGAAACTAATGGAGTAGACAGAAGATATAATTGCTAAATTATTCATTCTCACAGATAAATTAGACGGTAATATCTAGAGGACTCGAAAACCCTTGTATTTATTCCTCATCAATCTACCATTATCAATATATTAATATTCTCATAATACTACTTATGGTTCTGTCACTGTCTATCTCTCATTCTTTTTCTACACGCCTAGAGGACTCGAAAAACCCTTGTATTTATTCCTCATCAATCTACCATTATCAATATATTAATATTCTCATAATACTACTTATGGTTCTGTCTCTGTCTATCTCTCATTCTTTTTCTACACACCTAGAGGACTCGAAGAACCCTTGTATTTATTCCTCATCAGTCTACCATTATCAATATATTAATATTCTCATATTACTAGTTATGGTTCTGTCTCTGTCTATCTCTCATTCTTTTTCTACACATCTAGAGGAATCGAAAAACCCTACCTCAACAATCTAGGAATTCTTGCCGTCATTAATTTATTAACATCCTTATAACATTACTTACGACTCTCTCTCTCTCTCTCTTTATATATATATATATATATATATATATATATATATATATATATATAATTCTTTTTCTATACATCTAGAGGACTCGAAAACCCTTGTATCTCTTCCTCAACAATTTGTAAATTCTTAATATCATTAATTTATTAACATCCTCATAATATTACTTACGACACACACTCTCCCTCTTTCTCTCAAGTTTTTTCTATACATTTAAATAAATTTCACCTAAAAATAGTGGCAATTTATATTGCCCTATATTTAGTCAAATAACCTACTACAAGTGATTGCTTGTAGATTTTTGTTAACTTGTGCTTAACGATTGTTAAGTACAGCAAAAAAATGGAAAATTATAAGTATTTTGCTCATGCTCGTCTAACTAAAGTAAAAATCGATAACGAAGATTTTTAAAAAAAATCATTCTTATTTCACCTTCGGGATAAAAACATTCCACTTCGGAGACATTTCTCTGAATTTTATTCGAAAACGAGTAATCCTTAAAATATGAACCCGTATTCTTGCAGGCAGATGCCAATATTCTGTACTTACTTTTTGTGTTATAGGACCTTTCCCACCATTGCCATACCATTCAGACATGTAATCTCTGCATTTGCTTTTATAAGGAGCAGGCAATAACTGGAGACGTGTCTGGAAAAAAAAGAAGAAAAAACTAAGTAGCCTTGGCTAAGGCAAGAAATCTGTAACAAAAAGCGATTTCTTTTCAAAGTGCAATTACCTTTTTTATCTTTCGACCAGTTATAAATCATAAACAAATTAAAATTATATATATCCAAAAACTAGGTAAGGAAGTCTTAAGGGGGAAATGCAACTTGAAAAGCAAAGAATAGGAAAATAAAGGGAAAAAACTGTTTGGAATATTTAAAGATTAGCTTTAAATGCTTTCATGCTATCTTCTACTTCTAATCTTATCTTTGGAATATCTAATTTAAATGCTTTAGCATAATTTTTTTTTCTGAACTGAGTAATAATATTTCTCTCTCAGATATTCAATCAAACTAATTTTTTTTTCTTAAATTATAAAAAGAAGAATCATAAGACTTCCTTTGGCGACAGAAAAATTTCTTCCATATTTAGATATTCCCCTTATTTACATCACCTTCTTCCATAAAAGTCATGGGGTTAGTTAAAATATGATGAGACAAGTTGCTCGATTAAGACAATTACAGATGGAAGAACTTTAATTCCCTCTATAATGTCTGTTATCGGAATAAAGGACGATATAAAGTCTATGAAATAATAATGTGTTGGATATAGCCTGGACCGGAGGAGTTGGCGGATATGACGTGAGAATCGCATGATAATGAATCTGTAGTGATAAATCGGAAGATAGACATGATCAATCGCTAGATCTATCTTTCTCTCTTTTGTTAGAGGCTGACAAAAAGATGTATCAAAATCGAAAAGTAAGAAAATTATGCGCCAAATCAACATACAATTAGAGTTATTAATGCCTTATTATTTCTCAATGATTCGTTTGCTGCTTGATACTAGTTCCAAGCTCAAAAAGTATGCTCATCTATCTCAGGTCAAAGATCGATCTCCAGCTTGTCAGATCCTCACTGTGTCGATCGTGGAAAATTGTTTTTCTGTCTTAGATGAGTCACTAAATTGAATCAAAAAAACTATGAAAAATCTTATACAGTACACTCCCGATTATCCGCGGAATTGGGTGGCGCGGCCGACAAAAATTGCGGATAATCCGAAAAAAGCTAAAAACGGGTATGGTAAAAGAGAAAACAATCATTCCAACTTTGAAAAATCGTTTTATGTACAATAAAACGTAAAATAAACAGCAGGAAATGTTTAACTAACGCTTACTATTTTAGTATATCACTCAAAACTAACCTAAAATGCATTTTGTTAATGAAGACAGAAAAGTGCTTTGTACTTACGAAAAGCGTCAAGGATACACAGAAAAATTAATACATATGTACTGTTTTAATACTGTAATGCATTATGTAATTGCAAACGCATAAATGTAAAACTACACTTTTTGAAGAAATCAGTCATTTGTGTTTGCTTCTTGCTTTGGAAGCATTTTCTCTTTGCTTGGAAGCAAAAAAAAAAACTGAAGTGCGGCAGGCACGGATAATCGGGAGTCTACTGTAGTTGACTGACTCTGACTCTGGTAGTTGACTAAACAGAAAAGGTAGTAACCTCCGGATATCGGTTTACTCACCAATCTAACATAGAACCTATAAATGGCTCCTAGGTTGAGCAATTGCCCATCGCTCATCGGAGAAGGGACGTCGTACGGGGAGTGAATGGCGATCTGTGCTCCTCGAGACAAATGTTCCGGATGGTATTCACCCACTTCTATATTCAAGGTCATACGAATCACTTGAAAAAAATAGGTTTATATATACTTTTTGATGGAATAACTAGAAATAAACAGATAACAGCTTTATCAAATTACATCTAAAAAGTGCATATTTCAGAGGAAAGAAATATTGATTCTCTACAGCTAATTGATATAATGTAAAAGTTTCATGAACTGTGGATTCTTACATTAAGTTGGGTAACGTATGTGTATTCCAAGGTAGTGAAAATAACATTTTGTATTAACATTATTTCTCAATTTTATCGAGTAAAAAAGAATACAATCAAATATTGTTATTGAAAGCATTTTCAATGTTTTTTAGGTAAAATATGTAAATTTCTTTAATTTAGCATTTATTAATACTTGAATGATAATTGTATTTTTTAAATGTATATATACATAAACGAATCATAAAAAAAATTTTTTCGCCCACAGTATTCAAAAATATTTCCCTATTTCAAAAATAGATAGCTTATCGAAAAAAGAATTAAGAAATCTTTGCAGACAACTATAACAAGGTATCTATAAATCAGTTGACTTGAGAAAAACGCTAATGAGTTTTTTTTTTGGTGGAATATGAGGACTTAATGGCTTCTTTCTGCTAACTTAACCACATTCCATCCATCTTATAATTAATTAGATATTTCATGATATGATAATAAAATCACCTTCTTGTTTCATTTCATTTTCTCATATTGTCACTCACAGTACAGAAGAATTCTTTTTCCCGGGAGGGGGGACCAAAATTCATTTACCTTTCAAGTTGCAACGATACGAAGTCACCAATGCTAATATGCAAGTTAGGCCGTTGAGAGGTTTAAAAAAAAATGTCTTTATTATTTACTTTAAGAGCCATGACATTTTAATCTTAATCACTTACGGTGCCGTTACGGTGACATTGAGTTGTATGCCTGTTTTAAGTTTTAAAAAAATAATTCTATTTTTTTTAATTCATGATTGCAATACATTTACTTTGATTAGCAACCAAAATTAGTAAATGTGATATTAGTAAAGTTCTGACTACCTGAATCAGCTTTTATTTTTTAATTAAAAACTAATTTATATGTGTTTTTAGCATGAAGAATGCATGAAACCAATGTCGCCATAGCGACGCCAATCGAATGATAAACGTTATCGCTGATGATTTGGCCACCGTTATCGATACGAAAAACTAGCCATTAGCTAATTCGATTTTAGTTCATTGGTAATTTATATATGATCTATTGCAGTTTGAATAATATATATATTTTGTGATGGTTCAAACCTCTTTTAAGCCAGTCTATGGAGCTAATATATAAGCTAGAAAATAGTTAACAGAGTGCTCTTTCCTTTCCAGATTATAAAAATATAGTAAATGAAATATAGTAAAAATAAATTGATTCATTTATTGAAATAAATAAATAGAGGTCTTTAACAGCAAAGGCTGTCATTCGATAATGTCAGAGAATCAAAAAACTTGTTCAACAAAGAAAAATTTGAAGATTGTGCATATAGAAAACAATTTTTTGAAACAAAATTTTAAGAGCCGAAATTTTTTAATGATTAAGGATAAACTTGTTCTAAAGATTTCTTCTACGTATTGAATATTTCAAATAGAGCACAAGAGTAATTTTCTTGGTTACAGGAGAGTCAATAAGAATTGCTATAAAGGCCAAATTTATTCGTAAAGACGTGTTAATGAATGTTCATCCAACAACCAGGCAATCTTTTTTCTACTTTTAAGCTTCGAGGTAAGGAATAGAATAGAAAAAATATCACAATGATTCAACCTGTGCGTCTACTCATGTGCATCTAGACTAGATAACCCAAAAATTCAACGAACTTGATAGATAAAGTTTGGAATATACTTTTATCATCAACGTTATAGGTGTTTATCAAATTAGGAACCAAATATATTAAAAAACTTGATGTCTGTTCAGCCTTTTCATTATTGAATATGTGCACGCGATATTTCAAAATGCAACCAGCTAAAACAAAATTCAATACGTGGTCTTGAAACCGAAATTGTCTATTTTTATCAATCAGACCCAATGAGTCAAACCAAAGAGATCCATCATTATAAGCGGAAGTTTAACTTAAAACTTGAAAGTGTAAAAGAAAATCGAGAATAGAATTCTATCGCTGAGTATTATGATACAGACTACAAAAAAGTTGAAACGTTATGACATGATTTTGTAATAAATTGTAATGTTGAAATGTAAAGAGGAAGGCAGAAATTACCCGTCGATAAAGGAACTGTTGCCGGCATTTCGTTTGGACGCTCGTACAAAGAATAGAACATGTAACAGTTGAACGGCATTCTGTTGGAATGACTTAATACAGAGATCTGAATCGGTTCACCCCTGAAAAAAAATGGAATTGTTTTTAAAAGGCGTGCTAAAAATCAGTTTATTTTTAAAAAGAGTACAAAACATCGCAGATAATTGTTTAAATCTATCCTTAGATGTCATTTTTGTTTGTGCTTTCTATTTTTTTTTATTTTTATTTAATTTATCACATAATGAGAGTAATAATACAGTTTACCTTTTTGTTACTTGTAAAGTCATTCATAAACAAACGTTTTAATAAGAAATACAGAGCTGATATTTCTAAAATTTTCCATCTTTCTCAATCAAATGTATCATAACTGAAAAGAATGCCGGCGTACTGGCCTGATAAAACTGCAAAATTATTATTTCGAAAAAAATGAAGAATGAAAAGGATATTATTTTGTGCTATTAAGCATTTTATTGCTGTAAAAGCTGGACAATCATTTCTAATTAATATTTCTTCAAAATTACTTTAATGATTCATGCAAGAGTAGAAATTGCTTTTTATATGCTAATAGTGCTTTAATGATGGTATACTTTTTTTCTAATTAAATATAAGAATGAATGCTATAAAATATGTTATGTCTTAAATGTATTAGCGTGGACTTATTTTTATTTTTACTACATTTACTATACAATTATTAAACTCTTCCATATTTTGATGACTCATAATGTATCTGCAAATGGTCTCTATTTTTTAAGTTGACAAAGCAATTAGCTTCCGGAAACGGGAATACACTGCATTCTGCGAATCTCTTACTCACAGCATAGATTTTTCACTCTAAACCGCAGATATGACGTCATTTTAACAAGATTACGGATTAGTCATTTAAGGCTTACATACAAATATTTACAATTTTCAGAACGAACACCATTTTCTGAATGGGGGACATTTTTAAAATAATGCAAGCTCTAATTGACTGTTTAACCCCAGAAAATTATTAACTGAAAAATATTCTGAATTTAGGACTTTTACGCTCTTTCTTCTATTTTTGAGTTCACTTTTTTCCAATGTAATTCTTTATAAACAAAAGTAATCTGATAATAATTTATAATTACCGAAAAACTGTTTTTACTGTGGACGGATTTTCCTTCCATCAACATAAGCCTCAAAGCATATTTTCATCCAACAACAAAACTCTAAACGCTGACTAACACTTTAGATAGATATTTTTTAGATTTTTTTTTTTTTTTAGTTTTTATTTATAGAGAAAATTTTTGTTGGCTTGTATTGAAAATGTATTAATATTTTTATTTATTTATTTATTTAGAATGGAAATGTTATTTAAGAAATGTTTTTAGCTGTCTCGTTTTGCTGATGACAACTTGTAGTTCAATCCAAGATGGAATAAAATCAGGTTGAATGTATTTCCGGTGGAATATTGTTTTTCTTTTTTAATGTAGAAAGCGGGAGGAAACGTTGTTTTTTCTTAGGCAACTTTAATAGCTTGTAGTACAGTCATTACATTCTATGCCAACTTTTTAAACACAACATAAAGCTTTGAAATCTAGATTCAAGGGGAAAAAATAATTTAAATTCTTATTTCATTTAAAAAGCTTTCATCATTCACAGATCCGAAATAATAAAGAACAACTTACTTGCAATCTTCTTCGTTGCCTTCGATTTCTATTTTGCAGTTTAGCATCAAATCACCAATTTGATGCCCAAATGAACTCAGTTCTTCTCGTGAAAGATTGTACTGGGATATTCGATTCAAAGGAAGCTAAAAGTAAAAAAATTTTTAAATATCAGGTACAGTCGCTTATTATATCAAAACTTTCTATTACGCAATATCTGATTAATATTATTTACCCATTTCTAGAATTGAAAATGTATTAAAACATAAACAAATTACACCATTTTCCATTAAAAATATGCCAAATTTCTATTCTGAAATTTTTTAATATAATAATCACAATTATTAATAAAATTACTAAATATTTGAAAATATAAATAAATATACATAAAGTATGGAAGTCTTAATTTAATTAAATAATATTACAACTCCTACAAAGCATATCCAAGCTTACCAAAAATAAAAAATTGGCACCATAAAAGTACCTATGTATGTCCAAAATTGCAAATGAAAAGCAAAGTAAAAAAAATATATTAACTCATGTCTAGAATAGCATATCCTCTCTAAAAATTTTTAAAAAATTAAAATACCTATTCAAATAATAGAATTTCAAAGAAAATTTCATTGTTCATCAAGCAAGGTCCATCGAAATTTAAAACAGAAGTATTTCCCATTTTTAAATTTTAGAATAGCGCGTCTTTAGTTTAATGCCATCTTTCTATCATTTGGCCTTATTGGAGATATGTATGGCTTAACGTCTTATATTAAAAATTAATGGAAATGGAATTAGTTTAAATTTTTTTTTAAATTAAAACGCTTTTGACCTTTAAACTAGTAAGAATCCGACATTTTTCGATCTTTCTAATATTTAAGCGCTGAGAGAAGTAGGAAAAAGAATTACGTTATTAAAACCTACGGTTAATAACAGTATTATGTTACTAAATCCACTGCGAATATAGTTAATAATATAACTGTTATAAAAAGGCAATCTTTACCTATATTTGCTACTATGTCGTAATATTATCTGATATAATTATATATCTGACATGGATGCATTACATCATTATATTTAACGGATGAAGGAATAATATCATACTTTGAAAATCTAAACGAAATAATTTGGGAAAAAAACTAAATTTCCAAACACAATATCTAAAAAATATTTTTAAAATAACTATTGTCTGAATTATACAAAAATAATTTTTTTGAAGTGTAAAGATTTAGTTCATTTTTTCCTTCGCGAAAAATGTCAAAAAGAAAGAAAGCCGAATTAAATTAATTAATTACGAAAACAAATTGAAACACCAGATCTACGATTAGAAAGCCAACACACACACATTGAGCTTTATATAAGTATGGATAGGTAGATAGAACATCAAACTTTGGTAAATGATAGTTTACTTGGGCATGGGGAGGGGGGCGGGTAATATATAAAATGTATCATCGGAAGCAAAATTGTTGAACGTAGTCTTGCTTATATAAAAAGATAATAGGAATAAAATGATTTGACAAAACAATAAAATAAATATAATTTTTATTATAAAAGCTAAAAATAATATTGCAGCTCACATTAATTAGAAAAAAATTAATACTACAATTCAATTGATGGTATTTAAAATACAATTTTTTTAAATTTCCGTTTCCGTAACAACAGTTTTTGTGGGCTAATATTTCCTGAAGATATTACGGGAAACTTCAAAATCTCTCTTGATTTTTCATTAAAACTTTAAAATAACTTTTGGACTTTAAAATGATCTTTCTCTTTTGAAAAATATTGTGTGTGTGTGTGTGTGTGTGTGTGTGTGTGTGTGTGTGTGTGTGTGTGTGTGTGTGTGTGTGTGTGTGTGTGTGTGTGTGTGTGTGTGAGTGAGTGAGTGAGTGAGTGAGTGAGTGAGTGAGTGAGTGAGTGTGAGAGAGAGAGAGAAACAATATTTTTTACTTAAAGAAATGTTTGCATTTCTTCAAAATGTGTCAACATCGATATTTATATATTAAGCCTAGTAATGAATTGTTTCATTTGTTAATATTACTACATTTGGTCTCTCTAAAATAATATTTTAAAATTGAAAGTTCAAACTTACCAACTTAGTTGTGTTCTTCACTAAACGACAATATTCGGGATATTTATCACAAAGCTGTGGATATGAATCGATTGTGACGCATTTCTCAGGATACTTAGCACAAAATGCACTAGTTCGAATTCTGGAGGAAGAAAAATAATAAACGTTATTCTAGCAAAAAAACACTTTTTTTAAAAAATAAAGTAGCATTCCAATCACTAACAATGAAGATGAAACAAAATTGTAAAGTAACGGCAGAAACTTGAAATATATATGTTTACAACATTTCAGTAAGGTTTGATATTTTGTGTTTAGTTAAATTAACTAAAATTCAATCACTCTTTTCGAAAATAAGCAATAATTATACTCTATACGAATAATGATATATTAATTGTACTCTATACGAAAATCAGATAATAATATAATGTAAAAATTTCATTATATTCTTTAAAAAACGCTTCAGAATTTCTAAATATTTTTCTACAGAATCGTTTATCGACAAAAGAAAAGACTATTTCTATTAATGTTGTAATGTACCAAGGATATCTAACCATCGTTTCCAATAAACTTGTTAGCCACTGAAATTTTCCCTTATTTTTTTTTTAAATAGAAAAGATTTTAACTTGCTCAATGCATAACTTCTAATAAAATTTCGCAAATATTTTACCAGTTTTGCAGCATTTACTTTTATGAGTATAGTAGATAATTAGAACTATGAATGTTTTTGAGTATTATAATAAATATACATCATAAAGTTTTTTTCCTAAAAAAATAGCTTGGATTTTCCATGCAGAAAACACTTTCGTTTTATTATGTAGTATTAAAAATTGTTTTCTTTTTTTATTATTATAATCCAGTATTCAAAACTTTCTTATTCTTAGTCTCCAATATTATTATTTTTGAAAGATGACTGGTATTACAACTTCTAGATTTTACTCGTTGCTCTTCGTCCTTTAAAAAGGAAAGATCTCGCTTTATCATCTGTAGTGTCTTTAAAACATATGGAAGTCCAAATTCCTTCCAGCACTTAAAAGATATACGTGAAAAAAATTTGACATGGCGAATTGTAAAGAACAGTTTAAATTCCAGAATGGTTCGCCATAATAAATTTGTTCTATCGATTCCTAAAACCTTTCAATGCTCGTTGCAATGTGATGAATTCATGATAATAATTTTAAATAACAGTTTTAACAGTACAGTTACAACATTTATGTAATTTAAGGTTTTAAAAAATCTTACTCGTTGAGGTTGCAAATTGTAAAGGCGGGAAATTCCACTTCGTGAGGCTGTGACACATCTAGTTCCACCATGGACGGATATTGAAGATACATTACCAAGAATGTATAACTCTGCAGTATGAAACCTAAACACAATAAGATCTTGAAAAGAAACCGAGCTTTTGACCGCCAGAAAGACAACTTTTTCCATGGCTTTTTATCCATACTTCGAAAAGAAGGCAAACAATATTGGCTTCGTCTCAGACACTATCTTCGTTTTTGACAATAAAGATTTTTTTTTGATAAATTTGATACTAAATAAAAGTATATTTTATTTAAATGGCCTCTTTTTAATGGAGATAGATCTTTCTTTCTTCTAAATAACACTTGATTTAGGCTACAATGTAGGCATGACCAATGAAGAATATTGAGTGGTTAGTTGACAGAAAATCATTATTGGTATTCTTAAAATAAATTTCTTCTGCAGTTGCAACTTAATTTAGATACCTAATCTTCTTGTCCAATATTGGTGACATTTACTGAAAAAAGTTCTGTAGGTAAAGTAATTTATCGTTTGATATCAATCACGTAGATAATAATTTTAATTCAGAAAAATCTTTCATTTCAAATCTTGTTCTTCAAAGTATTTATTCTGAATGTGACTTTTCAGGCACATTTAATCTAATGTAGATTAGTTATAACTGAATATGAATGGCAATGACTATTGATTATGAATGACATTTTAGTGGCAGCACCTCTAAAATTGGTGTCACTGTGACAACTCAAATAATTTGGTTAAAATCTGCTTTTACGAAGTCCTTTGAAATAAAAAAATAAAAATAAAAACACTAATGTATCCATAGATAATGAAATAATTACATCATTTCAGAATACTTGTTAGAATTTCTGTTAATAAACCTTTTTAACGTCATCACTAATGATACAGCATATTATTTTCCTGCGTTGTTAGATTTAGAATTTCAAATTACTCTTTCTAGTTCAAAGTAAACAATTCTTAGTTATGATTTTCTGCCATCTGTTAAGTTCAACACTTTTCCCTATCCAGTAGAGAGACGAGAAAAACAATATGTCAACGGACAGAATCGAAAAAGTCAATAAAAAATAACCCTTTCTAAATAATTCCCGATGTCTTCTTTTTCATGTTTGTTTTCAAATACAATAAAAGAAGGGATTCTCAACAGTATAATAAAAGTATTATTCTAAAGAATGGTAATGATGTTTCGGAACAGAAAAAAAAGAAAAGAAAAGAAACAAGACTGTCATGCACAAAGAAAACGAAATTGCTATAATCGTATTCAACCACGCGAAAGGTCAGTAATTGGTGTTCTGACAATGTAAAAGAAACGCTTCTTGTTATTCTGATGGTTAATTCCGAGTACGTTAACGTGTTTGCGTAAATTATTAAATTTTCAATTAAATTATATATTTGTTTTTTAATTCTTAAAAATTTTTATCTTAATACTTTCAAAGTTGAATAATTTCTGAATTATAAGAAAGTTTCCTTCATTAATGATCATTAATATAATTATTCTATGTAATTTTTAATCCTAGATAATTATCCTAAGCACTTGCTTAAATCATTAATATTCTATTATTCATTCCTTTTTATTTAAGATTTTAATTTTCACAACAAAATATAAATAATTGTGGCGCTCTCTATAAATCTTATCAATATATTTACTCAACGTATTATTTACGGAAATCGACGAGTAACCGTAAAGTTCAAAAAATCCAAAAAGCTCGAGAATGGATAGAACCGCTTTATTCCACACAAAATATTTTCGCATAGAGATAACAAAATACAGTAGAAACTATCATAAAAGCAACACATGAAGAAATAGACTACGCGCTTGTAAATACAAAATGGCTACTTAAATAGTAGCATAATACAAAGCACCCAACATATGTCGGAATTGTAGTCGTAGACAAGTAACGAGTCTTCGAGAGGATAGCGAAGCAACGACGGAGTTCCAGCGTCGTGTAGAGCCCAAGCTCTTGCTGAACTGAACTGTGACGAATCCTGCGGATTTTATTGTGGAAAGCAGCATCAAGTTGTATGTGGAGTAGCCAGTCGTGTGGTAGTGAGTCGGCAGTTGGACATAGATAAAGCGAAAACAGAGGAGTGTTTCAGCCGTCTGGAGAGACCGTAGAGCGAATCTCTGAGGATCCCCTCTCCTGCTTAATTCTGTCTGGTCGCTTTGTGTGCTGTGGTCGATTATTGCTTGTCGGCTACAATTTGCTGTAGTGTGCAGCTGTGTGCGTCTCGGCTGTAAATAATTGTCGTCTTTGTATTAGTGTCTTGTGTTAAATAAACGTCGTTGCTGTTTTCTACTGAGGCCTGCTGATTGTGTTCTCACACCATACACCCACTACAAGCGAACCAGGTGATCTGTTACATTTTCATAAGTAGAACTCACTCTCGACCAATATTCCAAATCGAGAATTTCCGATCGTAGGCTGCTGTCTTTAAGTAGCTTCTAAACGAAGCATGGGATTTTCAATATGGGTCCCGTATCTCGGTTTTTAATAAAGATACCACCAAAACTCCTGTATTTTCTAGAACCTTCATTTTTCTCACCGAGTCGTCAAAACTGAAATTTGACGAATCTAGCATCCATTCAAAATTTATTGAGAAGATCTGTAATTCCTCTTCTTTACTATGAATTAACTATGGAGGAAAATTATGTTACAAATTTGTAATAATATTTATAAATAGACGTTGCCTTCTGAATTTTGGCTTCAGATTAATATGAATAATTTCTTATTGGCAATGATTATTTCCTATGATTTTCATAGTTTCATTTCTTCTTACATTTTTCATCATTTTCCCTTCAAACATAACAAGAACTTTTCATTCCCATAAATATAATTGTTTCAGAAATAAAATCAAATATGGTAACCTAATTTGACATTTTCAGTTAAAAAACAGGGCCGATGAGCTTGCGTATGTCAAAAGGTGCACGGCCAATAATCTCAACAAGCTTTTTAAGTTTTATCTCAAGTCATTTTTTCAGTTTGGAAAAAAAATAAAAGTCAAATCGGATCACTAAACTTGTGCGAAAGGAGAATTTTTTTGCAAGAAATGTAATAATAATGGAACCATTTTTCATTCTTAAATGTTAGGAATTTTATATTAGATTTCTTACAAATATTTACCCAGTTTTTAACATCAGCTTATATATTGAAGTATAGGATTGAAGGGAGATATTTTTCCAGTAATTATTACTAAAAAAAATTATTTACAAAAAAAAAAGCGTTTTACCTGATTTTTTTAAAAGCCTTAAGTATTTGTTAGATCTTTCTAAACAAATATGTGCTTATTCTTTCTATTTTAATTTAGAATTTTATTTAAAACTACGAAAAAGAGAATGTTTGTTTAACTAATATCTTTCACGGATCTTCCACTCTATTTTATTCAATTGATTATTAATTAAAAATAAAAAGATTTTTTAACTTCCAAAATTAAATTTTTCGGGATAGATATTAAGCAGTGAATAATGGCTAGCTAAATTTTCATTATTTAATTTGCTTCTGGTCATTTTTTAAAATACCATATATTTCTTGCATATAGAGTATAAAATAAGGGCAGCTTTAAAAGAAAAACTTATACTAATAATTTCAGCATCATAGTTACAAAGTGGGCTCTTTTTTTATAGCATGTCCATAGCGATTATTTATTTGGTTATATATCATTTTAAAAAAAAACTCTTTAATAATCCATTCATAATAATATTGACAAGAAAATAAAATTAAAAAAATCACAAGAATTATTTTTCTTTTTGCATTAAAAGAAAAACACAGTGACAAAGCTATGCTGCAGTTTAATTTTTAGAACTAAGCAATACATAAATGCAATCAAATTCAACTTATTTCTGATTGTAGAGAAACAATAGCTTAAGAAAACGATAATCTCTCTTCGTTTTACTTCGTGTATATAGTTTCATCTTCGAATTATTTTCATTTAAATGCATTCTATTTTCTATCGAAGGGAAAATTAAATTAATTGACAAGTAGGAAGATCAAAGCAAACATTTTGTAATAATTTTCAGTCTGAAAGTCTATGATTTTTTGCTTAAATAGAGATCAGAAATTGGCTTGACAATAAAGTCCGACGATAATTTAAAATCATCATCATACATACATCTACACAGAAAATTATTATCATAAACTTTCGAAAAAAATCAGAAAGATGGAAAATAGCAATTCTTGTATGGTATTAATGTCACCAATTTCTTGGTAACAAAGATACTGCAGAACTGGAGCACCTTTCCGGCCTTTCTTTTTTTTTATTTATTTATTTATTTGAGAGAAATAAATGAGTAAAAATTTTAAAATATCTGTTTCAAATAAGGCGATCTACTTCTTATCTTTACCTTCGAAAATATGATTGGCACTTCAAATTGATAAAAATAATGAGTTACTGATGCTCAGTGCCAGAAAGCGGTGAAAGATAGAGTCTCAGTATATTCATTGTTTTATTGTTAATTATATTACTTTACCAATACCTATATAAAACAATTATGTATTTTAAATAAAAATATGTTTTATTGTGAATTGATCCCCTCCTCACCACGCCTCTCACCCTCTCAATCCTCATTTCCATTATTCTCAACCAATAAAACCACCCTTATCAGAGCGTTGGTTGTGTGTTCCACGTTCTATATTATAATGTCTTTTTTAGCACTTTCTTTTTACTAATTTTCTTGTCTGTCTGTTTGTCCGATGCAAATTTAATTCGATTTTGAACAAAATTAACCAAGAGCTAAAGACCTGAAACTTTAAACACAGCTCAGAACTGGATGACAATGCCTTATTAACTAACTCCTTGTACTCCTCCTACGCAGTTCAAATTTTGTCATCAGGTGTAGCTCATTCGGAAGTTAGTTTAAAATTGATCACACACACACAAGGCTGAAAAACAGAAAACAATTGTTAAATAAAAAAAAATAAATATACCACATTTTTAAAACAGACTAAAATGTATAAATTAATTTTTCCTAGCTCCATACAGATTACCCTGAAAATTTGTGATTTTGAATTTTTAAAATTTACAATTCATTAGTTCAAATTAATCCATTTTAAAAGCGTAGTATATTTTTTAAAATTTATTTTTCTGTGAATGCAATTATTTTAGCATATATTATCCATATTATAAATAATTTCTCTTTTTAGACTGAAAAAATAAAAATTTGGTGCTAGTTCACAGCTTCAAAACATTATTACGTAATACAATGTTTATCTACAGTTGAAAACATTCACACTGTGAATAACCTCAACCGTCATAATGAGGGGAAAAAACGATTAATTACAGAAACACATGCATCAGCCACCAGACAATAAACATTCCCTGGAGTGATTAATCGATGCAATCTGTCAATTCTTTTGTTCCCAAGACTACGTAGAGAAAGACAAATAAACACAGAAACACACCCCGTTTCAAACTGTTCCGATTGGCCTTTGGATGAAGACGAAGAGCTACGTCAGTTGACACACCTTCCATTTGCTGAAGCTTGTCATTTGATATTCACAGGTGAAATGCAGCCTACATTTTGTTATTGTTTTCAACCTTTCATGGGTGCATTTCACCCTTTCGTGAAATTGAAAATCTTTAATTATCTGACATCTGTTTATTTCCGAGACGTGTTTCTGTTTAGAATTGAAATGTGGTATTTTGCTGTAATTGTGGTTGGAAACATGCAAAATACTTTCGAGGGCAAACAAAGAGTCATTAACTATCATTAATTTTTTTGTTCTGTCTCTATCTCCAAGTCGGTTTAAATAATGCACTAATAATTTGTCATTTGGAAAATTCCCATACTGGTTAACTGCCCTGACAGTTACCAGTGCTAATTAATGACTTTCAATTATTTTCTTTTAACTCAGGTTAAATGAATCTTGAATTAAAAAATTATAATTAAAAGTTTATCCTGAAAGGTTTTAACATCAAACTAAAGAGTTCCAGGTTTTTTGTAATAATAATAATTCACTGACAAATTATTATTATTTCATTTTAAAAATAATCTTCTAAATCCATATAATAATGTGTTGGCAATTCGAAACAACAACAAAAGCTACTACGTCATATGTACCTAAATTTTAATAAAGAAAAAATACTTTAAGGTTGTTTTTTTTAACTTCCTAGTCTACAAGCATAAAATATAAGAATTTGTAAAGTCTGAAAAGTTTTTCGATAACAGTTTTTGTAGATTTCAGTCATCAACCAACCATTGATATCATGATTATGAAATAAAGATGTGATACTTTAATCAAGTTATAAGTTGTATTTGATTAAATCTCTTCAAAATATCAATTGCAGCATCATTTTGTTGTGCTTCCAATCAAAAGAGAATTTTTTTTTCCTCTGAACCTATCACACTGGGAAAATTGAACTGTGAATGAAGATAACACTATTCTATTTTATTTTTTTGTCAGAAAATTAATATAATTTTCACATTATGCTTTTGGAGATAGTTTTTTTTTTTTTTTTTTTTTTTTTTGTCATTATAATGAAAAAAAATCGGAACAAATTTCAGAGACTCTTAAACATTAAAAAGTTTGTTACATCAAATATTTGGGTAAGCAAATTTTTGCAATAAAATATTAGGGTAATTTACTTTTGATGCTCAAGAAAAACAATCTAAAAATCTGATAAAAAATAGTTTTAAAAACAATTAATTTGAATGTATTTGTTATTAAGACATATAAACAATTTTAAAAACATGAATAGGAAAGTTTAAAATCACATTATGTTGGCAATACTGAAAAAAAGAATCAATCAGAAAATAATGTATGAGCATATACTGAAGAATAAATTTGTAAAATGATTATAAAGAAATTCAATTACATTCAAATAAATTTGTTGATATCATTTGTTTACAATGTATAAATATCTCCAGAGATGTTTATACATTGTAAAATATAAATAAATTAGGCTATTTCCTGCTAAACAAGGTAAATAGTATAATCTTTCATCAAAACTGGTTTCATCTAGTTAAAAAACAAACAAGGAGAATGTGAAAAGCTCTTGATTCCAGGCATTTAAAACTTCCCATCACTAGGAAGAAATTGAAAGAATTTTTTTCCAGCTGCAAGGAGGTTAGACATAAATAATTTCTTGGCATGATTGTACAATCATAAAAAAAATACGTTATAGTCTTTAAGCGTTTTCATGATTCGATAAGATGCAAATAACTAGTTCTTTGAAAAGCTAAGTTATGAAATTTCTTTCACAAAAATATACCAGCTTAACACTTCTAAAGTCAAATTGTCAAAACATCATATTTCAATTCCTGAATAAACAGCATGTTTTCCTGATTTCGGTCAATGGAAATTTTTATTCGGATAAAGAATTTGTTTAAGTTCCAAAGAAGTACAACAAGAAGAGACAAAGACATAAAACTATGTGCTTGTAATCTACTAAATGCATAATTGTGCAAAGTAGTGACATCGAAAGAAGCAGTACTTAAGGATGTTCTATATATGTTCATTCTTCTTTAATAAAATAAATTATGGTAAATTTTGAATGTTATAATTCAAAAAAAAATTTGACCGCTGAAATTATTTGGAAAAAGATAGAGATTCTGAATTTTGTTACAAATTAGTAGTGATGCTTCCCTACCCAGAAGGATAATTTTACAGATTATTCTGGCGAATATTGAATGGATACCAGGCCAGTAACTTTCGGTCTTAGCGATAAACTTGGAGACAATTTGATGACTTACTGATAAAAATGAAAGATTTGCGATAAAAATCAAAAAATCGGAATATTCAAAAATCTTGCGATAACTCCATTAGGATGTGAATTCCAATGTTTGCTCTAGAACATTCAATATACTGTCACAAAAGCTATAAAAGCAATTAAAAGCTATATAAACTGTTATGTGTTATAAGTCACTCTCACTATTATATAAATGTGTGTGTGTGTGTGTGTGTGTGTGTGTGTGTGTGTGTGTGTGTGTGTGTGTGTGTGTGTGTGTGTGTGTGTGTGTGTGTGTGTGTGTGTGTGTGTGTGTGTGTGTGTGTGTGTGTGTGTGTGTGTGTGTGTGTGTGTGTGTGTGTGTGCATTTAAAAATAAAACTCAAAATACATGAATCCTTATTGATAACTGTACAAACGTTTCTTGCACATTGGTCTTTCATGCTTTGGTAACGTCAATTGGTCAATTTGGTCATGTCAAATTTACATTCACCTGAAAAAATTTTTAAATTTAATTATCAATTTGATATAAATGGGCTTAGAAACTCTCGACTGTCCTTTAGCGACCATGTTAGATGGAGGCAAAGTTTTCGTTGGCATGTTTAACATAGCAACTATGACTCAGCTTTACAGCTAGCCCAATATATCAAATGCAATTTTGATTCTATTGTTTTATTGCGGTGGTAAAAACTTAAGGAATCTAATGGTATCGAAATTTCTCACTACATAAATTAATCTAGATATACTGCAGCGAATAAGTGGTAGGCATTTTCGTATCACATAATTGAAATAAGAGATCATCCAAGACGGATAGATCAAAGTATATACATTAATTTCTTCCTAATTAGCTGCTGAGCTTATTAGTATGTGCTAATAATGAAAATAATATGTTCACATGTATGTTTATATATTATATTTTAATAAAAGGAAAAATTATTATAAAGTCAAACTAAGATTAAATATTTTTTTTCTATTAAGACATTGCTAACATTATGATTTATTAATAATTTAAATCTAAAAAACTACGCAACAAATCAAATATTAGTAATGAGAATCAAACAAATCGATGAAATTAATTAAACTGTAATAACTTTATTAATTGAAAGTAAACACTCGTTAGTAAAGATTTGGGCACAAATTCGGTTATATTTCGTAAGAATTACAATCGATTTGAATAAATCCAAAGCAAGGAAACTATTCAACAAAAAAAAATGTCAGCAAGAGTAGTCTCCCAGAAATTTTCCTGCGTACTTTCTATTAAAGGTTTTATCATCTCTCTTTCGCAAATAAAAGAAAGTAAGGACCTTAGGGAAGACTGTAAACGACACAAATGAACAAAATTTTATAATTAGAATTTCACTCTTGTATATTTTATGCTCCATAATATAATGAAAAAAAAACTAGTAGCTTAATATATATGAACGACTCTTTTGCTATTGAAACAGAAAATTAGCAAGGAATTACAATTTTAATGACAAGATCATATACAAAGTTTCATTGATTTAAATGATTGTATGCGGCCGCGGTTGCCCAGTGATAAAGACCCGGCGTCAGAATTGGAATGTTTCAAGTTCGAGATCCGATTCTAGAAAAGAAACACTGTGTGAGCATAAATAAAGCATTTTAAATGCAGCGGGACCAAGTGTCCTTCAGCTAGAGTGGAGCTGAAAGCTTGGAATGGGAGGCATGCCTACACTGGTGTCAACTTCCTTTTCTGAAGCTGGTTCAAGATTACAAGGTCCATATTAAAATACCTCTATTGTAGCTTTAAAAGTAATTATTATATTAACTAATTGATTATTATAACTTATTGTAACTAATCTAATTACACCGTTGCAGTTTTGAATTATTGCATGTGAATGCGCAGATCACAGGCGATCACTTCTTGTCAGATTTAGTTCAAAATTTGATTCTGATCAAATGTTTAGATACTAAAATTATATGCCAACTTTTATTCATTCAGCTCTTTGTATTTTGAAATTATAATGTTTTTTTACACTCAGAAAAACACACAAGCAAACTTCTTGTAAATGGATTTCATTCAATTGAATTCAATCTTCAAAAAATTACAAATTTGATGTAGTGACCACTGTAATTCTCTACAAATAATACTCATTTCTTTTTGGTGAACACCATTTTATTTTCGGACACATTTTTTGTGCCACTTCATGTAGATTATTACCGATTAGGACACCTTTCACAATTGGTGCCACGTCTAGGTCACAGAATCGTTCTTACACACACTGCGTTCAGATACAGAAAAGAATTAACAAAAACTTTGTACTCGACAGATACGCCATCTATCGGCGTGAAGCTAACACAGCAACTACAAACCACAAACCAAATCTTACCTATCTAACTTAAAACGTTTTTGAGTTATCCTGTTCACAGACAGATAGATAGACATAATTCCAAAAATATGTTTTTCGGTCCAATGAAGGTCTGAAACGATGGGATACTTCAAAATCTTGAGTTCAATTTTTTTTTTTCGACGATTGCAATACTTTCTCTTTGCATACTTCATACAAGAGAGATTAAAAATCAGTAAAAGCAAATATCATTCTATAATTTTCTTCGGTATTTTTTTTTTTTTTTTTTTTTTTTTTTTTGCTTTTGGCTATTATTTTATTATTAATGAGCAACAATTCAAAAGAATGTGCGTTGATAAAGATATTAACATCTTATGAATGATAATACTACAGCCACAGATAACATAAAAGATATAAACAGGCAAAATTCAAATTAAAACAGCATCACACGACATTACCATAAACTCTCCACCCGATATTACCATAGAAGTACACAACGCATTACACTTTTTTTTTCTGCTTTTGAAGTAAAGGAAACCACAAATTGGCTACTCCGACCCACCCAAAAGCAAACGGCAAAATTTGAATGACCAGACCGCCGCAACAGCAACACTGGAGGGAACAATGGTTGAGTCCTAATGGCCATCACCAACCACGGTACAACCCTTACCTATAAAAGTACATCCCGTCATCAATGGGAGGAACCAGACTCCCACCTTTTCGAGTACCCACAAGGGTGGCGAGAACCAACAACCATACTGGAAGCTTCTCATCTTCAATTTGAAGTAAAGTAAAGAAACTCGAATACATAACATTCTTATTGGTGTATCTGTCGATTGATTGAATTATATCAACAATTTTGATAGCAAAATCAATCCCAAATTTGATTTACCCTGATTCTCGCATTTTTATTTTCTCGTACACGAAGAGTGAGAAATTGTTAAAATTAGATCAGATCGAACTAGAGATTTTGACGAATATAAACATTTCAGACCTTTCCAAATAAAAAAAAATTGAAATTGTGTGAACACAATAAATTAAATATGTTTTGTATCAGATGAGAAAAAAATTGATATATGGACCTAGCACCAAATTTGCAGATTTCTATCAAATTTTAAATGAAATTCGATCGTAGGAAGTCTGGCTGTCGGGTACAAATAAGCGAGATAATAACAAGAATTAAAGAACTAAAGAAATAAAATTTTGTACACAAATTTAGCACATATAGTGTAAACCCATATATAAAATTTGAATAAAATTCGTCCCTGGCTGAATCTGTACTTTCACACAAATGTAAACGCTATTATTCCAAAATATAATAGTTTATATAAGTGGAATTCGGTGCTCAATTTTAATATTTAAAGTGTAGATTCATATCAGATTTTGAATCAAATATATCATTGGATTTATTGTCTGTCTATCTGTGCTTTCAAATGAAAGTAAATAAAATAACTCACAAATGCAATTAGTTAAGTAAATGAAATATGGTTAAAGATCATGTGAATACGATTGTAGACCTATATCAATTTTTGAATTCAATCTGTCGGAAAAAAGCTATCAAAACAGAGGGGCTAATTAAATACAAAAGGCATTTTCGAGTCTTTTTGTATTAACCGCATGTCAGAGATTAATGGCCCTAAAACCCATCAAAAATTGCATACTGAATTAAATAAAAATGTTTGATTTACCGTGGAAATCTATATTTCGCAACTATTGTTTCGCTGATGCAAAGAATTCACGGATTTATTCAATATTCAAATTTTATGCCAGATGGATAGTTTCTTTCATAGAAAATACGCGAGAAAGTTCTGATTTGAGTATGCGGAAAGTTTTGGTTGAGTTAGAGAATTTGTATTAATGCACATCTATTCCGTTGATAAATTTTATCCAAAATGTGATGCAAATTTACAATTATAGAAATGCGCTATATGCCATATTTTAGCTATCTGCCATTACTTTCATTACTCTTTCGTATACAAAGTATAGAGAAAATACTGTGATCGTCAAAAAATTCAAACTCAAGATTTTGATGAATTTCCACATTTTATACCTTCCTGAGTTTTGAAAAAAAAAATAACACATTTTTGAAAAATGTCAATCCGTCTGTCTGTTACAAGGATAATTCAAAAACACTTTGAGGTAAGTAGATGAAATTTGGTATACAGTCTTTACGTCAAATTTATAGACTTCTATCAAATTTTGAGCAAACTTCATTTAGAGGAAGTTTGTCTGTCCAACTGTTCGAATATCAGTTAATGCAATAACTGCAAAACGATGAGAGCTAGATAGATAAAATTCGGTATGCAGTTTTAATACCTACAGTATAGACACCTATTTGAGCCAAAGTCTACAGGTGGTTGACCGTTTGTTCGGTTTATATTTTCAAAAAAACATGTAAACCCGATAATTCAAAAATACGATTTGAAATATTTAAGTAAAGACTTAAATATTAATATGTGTCAATTTTTTTGCTAAAAATCAATTGGGAAGGACTAATGTTTTTAATCTCATCATTAATTGCCAAAAACCTCACCAAGGATCACACGACAGATTCAGTAAAAATATTAATACCAGCGCCAAGGTTTAATATTTTATAACTATTGTATGTCAATGCCATGCAAGGCATTCTCGGGGATAACATCCTTATTAGAGAGTATGCAAGAAAGTTTTGGGGAGACCACGCCTACTGGTTTTTTTTAATTATAGCATTCATATGCTGTCGGCCGGATATATAGAGAAAGCTCTGCAAAATCAGATTTCTTTGAAATTTCACGAAAATTTAACTTTTGATGTACAGACTAAATTTTATTCTATTTGCTTGCAATGTCTTTGAAATTATTGTTTTCACAAACAGATCAGTAAAAACAACTTTAAAAGTTTTTTTTCTTCTAAATCAAGGAAGTTTGAAATATAATAATTCATTAAAATCTTAAAATCGATTTTTTTTTTTTTTTTTTTTTTTTTTTTTTTTTTTTTTTTTTTTACAGATGCGATTGTTTATCTCCGTATATTTCGTATACAGATAAGTTTTTATATGCGTCCATATAAAAATATAAATTAGATGCATAATAGTTGATATGTCTTCAAAATTCAATCGCTTTATATTATACTATATTATCCTTTTTCCTTTTACTTAAAATAAGCATTGGCTAAAAATATTTATCTGGAATTATGTAAGTATTCTTAAAAAAAATAACTTGATTATAAGAATTCACTCACTTCGTCCTATTGGAATACATGGTCAATTTGAATGTCGGACCGCACAGATAATATTTCAGGATCTTTGAACCATGCGAAATAAATATCAATTTTGAGTCCATTGAAGATACATTCAAACCTCACAAATAGAGAACGTCCCCTCGTAAGTGATAGAAACGTTAATCAAATACATTAATACGGCTGTAAGGAAATTGGGAATCTGCATATTTAATTGGTTAGCTTCGCATTCTTCTAATTCAGGCATCTTTACAGAGGTTTATTTGTTGGAGAATTTTATTTAAACTATTTCTATAAAGATTTTATTTTATCATTTTTATTTGTTATTTAATTATTGGGGCATTTATTTCATAAATTATTTCAATTAAGTAAATAGTATTATTTTTTTTAAATACTTTATTAATCTTCTAGCTTAAAAATTTTTGCAGCAATATGTGCATATAATTTTATTTTAAACAATTCAAGAAATGTAATGTTACTTTTGTCTAAAATGTGAAAAATTTCTTAAAAAATTTTTGACGTTTAGAAAGCTAAGAATAAATAATAAATTTGTAATTCTATATGAAATTCATAAATCAGAAAATGATGCTCCCAAGATGCTGAGCAATGCTGGGGAAGAAAAATTTTCATATATAAAATATCCATGCTTATTAAATGATATATAGGAAGGAGACATGCGATGAAGAAGATTATTTTATGGAGTATGTTTTTATCAATATTCTGATGTTCAAATTTTCTTTGCAAATAACCTACATTAAAATCGCTTTGACGCCCTCGAGAGATATTCTCAAGCACAGATTCCATTTATTTATTTCATTAAAAATACTTCCAGCCTTTTCTGAATCAAAATTGTTCTTTTGTTACAAATTAAATAAAGTATAAATTCACGAACATGTATCAAATGTTACAAATATTTCTTCGAAGAAATTTATTTCAAGATTAATCGAACAATTTACACGAGAAAACGTCCTGTAGATTTTCTTCTGTCGACGATTGCCGAGTTAGCACAAAGGAAGAGTTAAAATCAACCGAGATAACCTTGTTAGAAAATCTATATATGTCATGATGCTATGCTTATATATAATCGTTTCTTTTTTTAAAAATATATGAATAGAAGACCTTAAAATTATACATTTATAAAAATCGAATAATAATTAGAATTTGAATTTACCAACTATACCAAAAAATAATAGCATTTTGTAATCTGGCAACGGCCTTTCGATGCTTTAAATTCCTTTCTATTTTTATTTTATACTTTCGTATTGTACATGTCAGGCATTTGTGAGATACTGGATTTTTATTCGTTTAATAAATACTTTTAGTGTTTATATTTCACTTGTGTTAACGTTCATGAATTGAAGAAAAAAAATATTATCCATATTGCACGGACTTCTTTAAATTATGAGCTTCTTATTGTAAGTATTGATATTTTATCAAAGAATATCTTTCCAAATGAAAGGTTAATTATTTTTATTCATTAAAATGTACCTCATTTTACAAATTATGAGATAGTTTTTTTCTCTTACAACTATTTTATTTCTTGTCCTTTTGTACTTGCTAGATGTTATGAATTTATTGTTCGTGGAAATGCGGGTTTGATATGAATCATGCATGTATGTTTATAATGCAATTTCTATTCTATATCGCTTATAATTTTCCAAAATTGAACGAATAATAATAATTTTTAATGCTTTAAACAAATTTAAATAAAATATTAATGCTATATGCTTTGTGATTTGGGGCTATTGGTATCAATTTTATGTTTATTTACATGTAGGGCAGTGCTTTAAAATTCAGTACTTCTTTTAAATTTTAATTTAATCTTTCGCAGAATTTGAATGATATTTAAAGAATAAAAATTTCAAAATTCAATTCGTTATTTTAGTTTTAATATTTGGTCTTTCATTCGGATTTTTACCTCTCTATTTTTCCCCCCTTAAAATTTTGAAATTTCTTTTATGCGTAATTCTTGTAATCTTAGGAATAAGTAGAATATAATATTCTGATTATAAAAAGATTCTCAAAATTAATTAGCCTCTTAATTATTTTATAATATTTATCCACAAAAGATGTGAAAAGTTTATTTCTCTCTATAGTGTCAGCAGTTTATTTTGCATTGGATTATAATTTTCAGGTTGGATATTTTAAATCCTATTGTCCCAAATCTATTTATGCAAAAAAAAAAAAAAAAAAAATTATTAGTTTCTATTCATAAATTTTTTTTGTTATATTATTATTCTAGTGTATTTAAAAAATATTTACCATAATGAATGATATGATTTCACTTGCTAATATTTTTAAATGGTATGGAATTGATCATGATAATTGTAAAAAAAAATGTGTTTAGAAGCTTTTTTTATTTAACATGTATTATTTGTTTGAAGGTTATACAAGAATTTAACAAATAGACATAATTAACAATTGATATGTTTTTCTTAGGTTATTATCATTTAAATGGTTTTGTATTTTTTTTAGAGCTTAATTCTTTTTCTATATGTTATGATCAAGGTAACATATGGGAGGATGTTTAACTTGAAAAATGTAATTATACTTATGTCATGGTTTTTTTTGTTGCGGATTTCAAAAGTTAAATTACATGGTTTTTGTATGATGGGTGTCATATGAGTGTGAATAGTAATGCAAAATACCTAGGCATTTATTTTTAATTGTAAATACCTGAAACATGTTTATTTTTAGATTCTATTCCTTTTAAATTTATGCATTGGTGTGTAATATATGTATAATATTGAATTTTATGTAAAATAAGAAAAAATTAGAAACATATAAAACTTTTACTAATTTTTAATACAAAAAGCATTAAAAATTTTATCAGAAAAAGTAAATATAGTATTGTACCATGCATTTTTCATAGCAAGTTTGATTTAAAAATTTGCCTTTAGATATTTTGCAATGAGTAATATTAAATTTGATTTTAAAATGAAAACAAAGTGATTAAGGAACTAAAATGAAAATTACAACTGTGTGTAATCCTTTTCAATTTTGTGGTTGTAATTAATCTAAATTTGCTTCAAATATTTCTGAATCTGATTTTTCTAATGAATTGCACTAATTGCCTACTTTTATGCTCTTACTTATTTTAAATGATTTTACTTACTTATTTTAAATGATTTTACTTACTTATTTTAAATGATTTTACTTTCTTATTTTAAATGATTTTACTTTTTCTTTATATTTTCTTCATTCTTTTTGTTTCTTGTCTTTTCATCATAATTTAAATGCTTCCATTTATACGATAGGCTTGAATGCTCTTTTTGATCTCAAGCTGCTTTTTGTTCTACAATAAAATTGAATGTTTGTACAGTTGCGACATTTGTAACAAATGCATTTATAATACACAAGACCACTGTAACTATAATATTGTTTCTGGGGAAACTCCTTCTTCATAATATTAGATTCATTCTCTAATCCTACATTTAAAAAAATTCATAAATTTCTTCTTGGTTTATCTATTTTCCAGTAATGAAATGTCTGCATTTAAATGAATTTCATTTGTAGTAAATGAGTTCATAAGTAATAATTTAATTATCATGAAACTTGGAGGGTCATAATTCATTTATTTCTTGCATCATTGATTTAAAATCTCTGCTGCAAGGTGAAATGGACCAATAAAAAAATTCTTCCTTCTCTTTTACTGATCAAAGTTTAACTTTTGTAAAGGAAATAATGTACCACATCACTAAACATGAATGAATGTGATAGTGCAGATAAAAAAAACTTTTTTTTTCTATTTTTTAAAAAATGAATTGTGTTTGTCATTTGAAAAACATGGGTAAATTTTAAAACAAAAAAAAAGCATTATAAAAATATGATCATTGGTATCTATAGTTTGCCACTTAAGAATTCTGAAAATATGTCCTGTTTTTCTTCTATAAAGAAAATACTTGTTACAAATCTTAATCGGAATATTTAATAATATTTTCATTGCTGTTTCAATATTAAGCAAATTTACAGGAATCTTAATGTCATTATCGATTTTCTTCTGTTTTTTTCCTCCTTTTTATGTAACAGCAAATTGGTTATAATGTTAGATATCATTTAACATAAAATTAAAACTGTTTATTAATGATGGTCATATTTTTAACCGTGCATCTCATTTAAAAAAAATAAAATCAACACTAATCCTCATGACATAAGCTTCACTTTCTTAGATCTGATAATTTAAACATTGGTCCTTTTCAATTTCTTTTGAAAATTCTACTTTTTTTTTTCGTAACTTTGAAAATTACTGTAAAACTGTAATAATATAATTACAGTTTTACAGTAATTTCCATCCTTATAAAATTATGGATTTTGCACATCGTTTTACATTATAAGAAATATCCTATATTTATTGTGTAATTGGATGAAATATGAAATTACAGTGAAGAACTTCTGTTTATCGTTTCAGTTTTTATAAAAAATGTCCATTTTACAAAGCTATCCTCCTGGGGGGGGAAAAAAAAAGAATTTTCAATTGTGTGTTAGTTTTTTGTAAAAAAAATATGTAATTTTATGATATTGCTTGATCAGTAATTAAATAAGGAGTTTTCCTGTTTCTTTGTATATGCATCATTCTTAATTGTATACATTTTGAAATTTCTATGCTGTGAAATTTTATTGAATAATATTTTGAAACATTTCATTAAATACTTACAGAATGATATTTTATATATTTAATAAACCTTTATTTCTGAAGAATGTTACTATTGTTTTATATAATTAAATGTCTGAAAATTTAATTAATAATTAAGGATTTATCAAAGCTTGCAATTCAATACTATTTAGATAGAACTATTTCACATAAATTTTAATGTTATATTGATATATTCTTTAATTTATCGCTTAATATTTATTTTTTTAACAGTGGAGGACGTTCTTCAAAAACATTTAAACCTAAGAAAAATATACCAGAA
This sequence comes from Argiope bruennichi, assembly GCF_947563725.1. Taxonomy (NCBI): domain Eukaryota; kingdom Metazoa; phylum Arthropoda; class Arachnida; order Araneae; family Araneidae; genus Argiope; species Argiope bruennichi. The sequence continues at coordinate 101,021,255 of NC_079151.1, read as the reverse complement.
GGGACTCACCAATATGATTTAATGAAACATGCTGCTGCCACTTTGGGTAGTGGTAACTTGCGGTTGGCTGTTATGCTACCTGAAGGAGAAGACTTGAATGAATGGGTTGCGGTTAATAGTATGTCTCTTTTGTTTTCCCAGTTCTTTTTATTATTATTTAAATATCATAAATAATTGCATTTTAGTGTTGCATTTACCGTGTAATGATTAAAACAAAAGCTTCATAAAATTTGAAATTATGAAGTATTGTCAATATGTATTAAAGGCATTTGAAGAAATTGGTTCTCCTGATTCTTCTAATAATAACTGAATACTCAAAACAGTCATAAGAAAAGTGGCTTCTTTAAGTATTTTTGTATTCAGTTTAAAAGGCATCTAAATCAGCTTGACATATATATATAATAAAAGAAATATTTTGTCAAAATAATAAATTGAGTTTCACTTATTCTTTAAAATTTCATACAATATGTTTTAGCTATTATTAGCTTCCACATTTAAAATAGGTGCTATTATTCGCTCCTACTTTAAATGTGGAATATTTTGAATTCCATTTCAAAATTGAATTAAGAAGAGAGCTTTTATTTTATTACATTAAAAAAATAGCTCTCTGTCTCTAAATCAAAAAGAAGTCCTGGATATTTATATCATAGAATTTGTTTTATTGTTATCTGAAAAATGCATACTTTAATTAGCAAAATCTCTTATTTTGATGACTAATCTTTTTCTTAGGAAAAAAAAAGGTTTTATTTATTTTAAAAATCAAAATGCACTTGTTATTTGTTACTACACTTGAATCAATTGATAAGGTGGAATGTGCTATTTTTAACCTTCAGCTTTTCAATATTTTTTTACAGAAATACCAAATAAGTTGTAGACAAATATTACTTATGTCCTTGCAACTTTTGATAGCTATTTGAAAATTTCACTGATTTCTAAGTTTTGGAGCTAAAAAGAAGGGGGAGCGATAGATATTAGAATTTTTATGCTTGCAAGTATATTTTTTATTTGAATTTAATACATGCTTATGTTTTTATATAACTGCAATTGAGATACTTATTGCTTTTTTTTTGTCCAAAGATAAAAGAAAGAATCGTATTGCATAAGAAATTAGACCATAAGATTTAATTATCCGTTTTTTTTTTTTTTTTTTTTTTCCTTTTGTAATGACTTAGACAAGTTAATTATTTTTACCAGATGGCTATATAATAATGGACCTGAGAAATACGAGTTTTCTACTTGTAACTTAAAGCTCATGATTTGGATTTCCTACTTTTAAAAGAAATTTGTGTTGCATATGATTGCAATCTTCTGAAAGTAAATAATACCTAAGTAGAGGGACATATTGTTTTGAATACGAGAAAAGTTCCGAGACCTAAATATTGCACAATTTTGGAAGTGGGTCTTTAAATAGGGATTATAAGAATTCAAAACTGTATAATTCAGTATAAAATCAGTAGATTCAAAGTGAACCTCAAAAGAGGTGATCCTAGGAGAATAGTCAACTGTAAGTAGACTATTTTTATGGGAATTTTATTTCCCATATTAAAATATTCCAGTAAATACTCAAATGTTTCATATTTCAATATTTTCATCATGTATAAGAAGTGTTGAATTAATTTTGGGTACTTTTCCATTAGCCGAGCGCAAATGTCGCCAATTGTGAATCAAACACGAGCCAAATGGTCATAAGAATTTGGCGGAATTCTGCATTATTTGGCGATTTTCCGTTTTCGCCCGGCTAACGGAAAGTACCAAATTTTGTTATTGTATTCATAGTTCTACGTGTGTTTATTGTGTGCCTGAAGTATTTGCATGAAAAAATATGTAAAAAATTGACTTTTAAAAAATTATTTTAGAAAGTTTATGTGTTTTTATTACCAAACTGTTGTTTTTTTTTTTAATTTATTTTGTTAAAAAAGTATATGGTGTGAGATTTATATATAGAATAATTGTTCTAATTTGTAATGAAAATTGCCTTACTTTATAATAAAATTAGAACTTTTTAGAAATTTGAAAATAAGTTTAAATTGAATTGTATGATAGTTTTAATGACACTTAATATTAACTTTTTCTTTTGTGTTTCAGCTGTGGACTTTTTCAATCAAATAAACATGTTGTATGGCACAATAACAGAATTTTGTACAGAAGAGAGCTGCGCTGTAATGTCAGCTGGGCCCAAATATGAGTATCATTGGGCAGATGGTCAGACTGTGAAGAAACCAATCAAATGTTCTGCACCAAAATACATTGACTATCTTATGACATGGGTCCAAGACCAACTAGATGATGAAAATTTATTTCCATCTAAAATAGGTAAGTTTTTTTTTTGTGTGTGTGTGTGTTTGTGTGTGTGTGTGTAGTATTTTAGTATGATACATATGAATTAATCACATATCATTTATTACAAAAAGAAACTAAAGATTATATGTTAATAAGTTCTTTGTAATTAAAATTTGTTTATATTTGCTAAAGGCATGACTTTTATATGCTATAGTGCTTTATGTGCTATTCATAGTTTATACCTATAATGTAATGTAATATTTTTTTATGGTACTATATTATTTGAATAGCATTGCTAATAAGTTCATGGGAATCTAAATATCAAAGATCTTTTAAGATTTTTCTGCTTTCTTTATTTATTACTCTTTTACCTTTATTTATCTAGATACAGTACATTAAAATAGCTAATCGGAATTGTGATAAAAAATTATCATTATGCTGGACTTGTAAATAAATCAAGGAAATAAAGTTAAATAAAAAAATGTAAAAAATAAAATATGTGCATTTTTTTTAAAAAAATTACATTAAAATACATATTTAAAGTATTCATATAACTTAGTTTTCTTATGAATTATTGATTGAGTAGTATATTTTGTAGAATTCAATAAATTCATGTATTGAAGCAATTTTTAAAAGCTATGTAAATTATTCTGATGTGGTAACTCCCTTTGATAAGTACAAATGTATCAATATCTGTCTCTTTACTCATTTTAATGAGCATTCATTTCACATTTTTGTGTATGTAATTCTGCAGTAGTATTGCCAAACTTATTTGCTTCGCTTTGAAAATCCTGCATATTTAGAACATGCAACTATATATGTCCTGTAAAAGTTATTCTGTAACTTTATCAATATTTTAAAACATATTTATGTATATTTAATTAAGAATTCAATTTCTACTTTTTAAATAATAATGAAGGAAAAAGAAATGCCTAAATTTCCTAGTATTTAATTCAGACAACCAGATTTTTTTTCCTTAATTTTTTTACTTGAATTCTATTGTAAATAGGATCTTAATAAAATAAATATTAAATTAATCTACAAATGATTTCATGCATCTTTATTATTCTATAATTTATTTTTATAATAATTTATAGGATAATAAAGTTTAAAAGTGGTGGAGGCTTAATGGATATATTATTTATGTGTTCAAAATGCCTTTACTGGTTTTCAAGATTATCCCAAAGGACGGTTAATTATTTAGCTGGTTAGTAATATGATTTTATATGTTATGAAATGCAAAAGCTCGATACTTGCGAGATCTGGTATGTAGCAAGCATTAAAAACCTCATTTTCAAAACTTGTTGTGACTGGCTGCCTGAATGGCTAATTATTTGTTTTAAACAAATGTGGATAAAAGTTCAATTAAGTTTTTAACATCTAATCAAATATTTGTGTATAAAAATTTAACTACTTGTCTTTATTTAAAGTGAAATTATAAACTTGTAAGGGCATTCATTCCATTTAACAATGAATATCTTTTATTGTATGTCTTCATAGTCTTTAAAGGTCGGTTTTTTAGATTGAACTTTAGCTATTTTAAGTTCATGCCCATTTTTAATTATTAAGCACAAAGCTATGATTATTGTCTTGAAAACTGATTTATACCTTCTAAATGGAAAATATCCTTGTTTCAGAATTTAATCTATACAGTCTTTTGACATTTTAACAAGGCTTATGAATTTTATTGTCGCTATTCAGTAAAACCAAGTCATTAGTAGTTAACTTGATTTTATTCTGAAAGATACATGCAAAAAGTGTTTTTTTAGACATATTAAGTGGGGGAAGGGGTGAAAAGTGAAATAGGTTTGATTAGATATCCAAGTATTTATTGGTCTTGCAGTAAGTAATATTTTCCCTTCATTTAAAAATATGACATTTAGTTGTTAATTCATTAAAATAATGGTAAAATATATATTCCATGATACTGTCTTTTTAAATACCAGTAATAGATCATTATTGATTGCTGCTACATGTTGTTTTAGATATTTATTTTTAAAATTTTCATACTGAATTACCAAGTATTCCTAACTTTTTAAAACTGTATTGACTTCAAGCTTAAGATGCTAAATTTAAATAGCTGTTGTTTCTTCCTTTGTATGAAGTGAATAACATTTAATATAGATATTAAAATGATGCTCTATTCTATTCTAAATGTAATTTGCTACAATTTTAATATATGTTTCCTTTTTTGTACATTTTTTTAAAAAATCATTTATCTTTTAAGAATTATTTGTTTACTGTAAAGCTATCACAGATTGGAAAATCAGCTAACAGAGCATATAATTTAGTTCTCACTTTATTAATTCTACGTGTATGTGGTATACATTCTTTTGTGCTTTTTCTTTTTGTAGAGATTCCCACCCTAAAAAATATTAATTGGAAAATCAAGATATTTATTTCTTGTGTACCTAATCAACTTTTTCAGCATTGTAAATGATTGGTGGATTTCCTACATGTGACAACCTGTTGAAGCCCATCTTACAAGGGAACATAATGCCCAATCATATAGTTTGTTGCTTTCTTTAATAATAACTACTCTGAGGGTAATGGCTAAAATTCTGGGTTAACCATTATTATTCATTAATGTACTATACCAAGTTTTTTCATATGTATGAGTTTTTAAATTGTTATTATTGATAATTGTTGTTCATTTGTACTGGTTTTATACAGGCAGTTTAGTTAGCCATGAGCAAAAGAGTTAATAAAAATGTTAATCAATTGTTTTAATAGCAAATTTTTTGCTTGGAATCAGTTTGTTGTTAAATTTATGTTTGAGCAATTTTTTCTTTATAATAAGTATGTTTTAATTTTGTCGACTGTTGGTATGTACTTGTATATGGATTCTGTTACAATAATTATATGGAGACCTTAATAAAATGTATCTTCTGTAAACTGTAACTAGCCCCTAAAAACTCCATTATAAAGTATTTTTGATGTTAGAAATAGTTCAATGTGATAATGTTTATAAGCTGGCCTACTATCAGTAAATTATGAATTCACGATTTAAAAAATGCATTCAAATTACAGGCCATTAAACTTAGAGCAACTGAATTTAGTATATAGTTGCTTCCAGGAATTAATGCTGTCCAAGAGGATTTTGCAAAATGTTATTAGATTTTATAAATTTTATTTTTAATTAAAAATTTTAATCTCTTTCTTCACTAACTTCAAAGCATATAAAAGCCATTTTGGCACCAATTTAAAATTCAGAAAATAAGATTTTTAATGACATTATTTCTGTGCAATTTCCTTTACCTAATTTTTAAATTCTTGAAAATATTTAAATATAATTTTCAAGAATATTTTCAGTTATTTTGTCTTCTGTATTTATATTCATTCTTATTACAATTTTTTTTATATGCATGTTACTGCTGTCACATTAGTAAGAGCAAATCTTATGATTTGCTCTTACTAATGTGAGAGATAGAGTGAAAATAAATTCGATTTTCTGATATTTTTAAATACATGCCAAGTATTAATCACTAAAAAATCAGAAAATATACAGTAAAAATGCTGAATTCCCACCAAAGATTAATATTTTGTAAATATTGTACACCAATGGAGTCACTTTGGAATAACCTTTTGTTAGAGAGTATGCAAGAAATTTTGGGGGTACGACTCCCATTGCTGCTATTAAAGTAGATCTAGAATCCTATAAAAATGTGATAGTATATATTGATAAGTTTTTATTTTATTTAATTAAAATTGATATATCTCCTCATTTTTAAATTTTATTTTTTAGGTGTACCTTTCCCGAAGAATTTCTTGTCCATTGCAAAGACTATCCTGAAGCGTCTCTTCAGGGTTTATGCTCACATATATCACCAGCATTTTTCAGAGATAGTGCAACTGGGAGAGGAAGCACATCTTAATACAAGTTTCAAGCATTTCATATTTTTTGTCCAAGAATTCAGCCTGATTGATAAGAGGGAACTTGCACCTTTGCAGGAATTAATAGAGAAATTAACCTCAAAAGACAAAGATAAAGACAACCATCCCTCACGCTGATTATATAAATTATTCTAAACTTTTTCAATTTTCCTAGCACAGTCATATCTTAAGAAGAAAAAAAGTACCATAATGAGATTAGTTAGTATTGTACATTATGTCACTTGATTGCTTCAAGTGTCAGGTTAAATTATATTCAAAAAGTGGTAACTAAGAAACATATTTTTTCTTAAAATATTTTTTTATGGAATTAAATCCCCTTTACTCTCAGTGAAACAATATCCCTCATAATATCTATTAACTTTATACAATCTAATTAATAAAAAAACATGTAGAACATTGCAGATAGATATTGGGTCTTTTCCCCTTTTAACAATTTGAATTAACCACAGATCTATTGCAAGTGACTTGCAATTAATCAGAGAAAATCTAGGTAATCATTTAAACTATTTTCCGTCCAAATATTAGTAGCTGTAGGGAAATGTGCAAGTACCCTCAGATGTGCAAGACCAAATTCTTCTTTATAAACCTGTTTCACCCGAACATACTTTCCCGGCCCCATGAACGTGCTAATTGACAGGTAGGGATTTATGACTGTAGATTTATTTGCTTAATATAGATGGTTGTGCATTATTATCATGCTGTTTCTTGAAAAAATTATGGATTTTTTTTTTTAATTTTAGTCCAACTTATTTTTTATTGATTAATCATGAGAAAAAATTTTTACGTTATGTTAATGTGGAAATTTTTATTGTACCAAATAATTTTAATATGTAATTCTGATAATTCCAGTCGTTTGATAATAAACTAGGTCACATTCAGCGCTTATATTTTCTTGTGTAGAAGCTTTTTAGATATTGTTATGGAAAGATGCTTGAACTAACTTAATTGTATACTTTTATCATAATTTTTTTTTGTAGTTAATGATTTAACGTCATGTATCCTAGCCATAAATTATTAGTACAAATTCTTATTTAATATTTTCTAAAATGGATGCGCATAACATTATTAACTCTATCTTTAACATAACTGATAAATCGTTAGTGTAATATAATGTGTATAAACAACTAGATTTTTGCTTTGGGACCATTTGTTGAGGGCATTGAGTTTAGCTACTGCAATTTTGGCTTGTGATTTTGATGATATCCATGATTTAAATAGGATTAGAAACTCAGGTTTGGGATGGGAAGCCTTATGATTTTGCTGGAAATGATTTTTTTTTTTTTAATTACCTTGCTTTTAGGAATTTTATTGTAACATGGATGTTGGCTGTATATGGTTGTGTTTATTACCATTTATTATTTTGTGCACAAATTTATATTCTGTTATTGTTATGTAACAAGTTTTTATGAAATTTTATTGATGAAACAATCTGATTGTGTAACTTTTTATGACTAAAATGACAGGTGTCAGTTCTCAGGTGAAGTTTTAAGGCACATTATGAGCTGTTTTATTTAGTTTCTAAGATTGGAGAAACGGATTCTCTTCATGATGTATAAAATTACTATGAGTTCTAAATATATAAATTATTTTATGAATATATTTCAAATACACTACAGAATGAGTTACAATATGTTGCAAGAGAATCTAAAAGTATTTTTTTGCATAAAGTATGTTTTGATCTATGTATTATGCTAATAAATATTTATTTGAATATTATTTAATACTTAAATTATTCATTATATTATTTATATTTAAATTTAAAAAGCACTGAATGTCATTGCTGTTTGGAATTAAAATTAAGAATTTACTGATTTATTTATGCATTAATACATTTTAAAATTTTTTGCAACCTAAGTTTTATTCTATCAAAGAGGGAAAAGTTGTTCTATTCTGCCATTTTGATGGACAAAATTAGAGGCAGACACACTTGTTAGCTGACTAATTAAATTGTATTTATATGCTGTAATTTCTATTTAAAAGTTTTCTGCATAGGTTTTTGTATTTCATTTACATCACTTTGTAATATGTATGAATAAAACACCTTCATTTTGTTAAGTAATGCTGCTATATGTTACTTTGACAGACTTGTCAGCTTTATTTTTTAATCAAGCATTGCTGGTTGATGAACAGTTAATGTGTTATATTTTCTTTTTATACATATCTGTTCTTTACTTCTTGTTTGAAACATAGAATATTTCATCTTTATATTTGTCACTTTGTGAAACTTCTTTGCCTTTGTCTACTTAAAATTCATGCTCAATTCCAACCTTATCTTTCATCTGAAAAAATAGCAAATATATTTTAAAGACATCACTATGATTATGATTTGTCCTTAACAATTAAAATAAATAGTTCTATAAATCGTGTTTTAATAAAATAAAATCCCTCCTTTGGGATTTGTTTATTATTTGCATTGAATAGTTAATATAATTTAAAATTATTTAATATTCAACATGTATAATATGAAATAATTATCCTAAAATAGAATACCTGATTTGATTTATAATTTCCATTTCTTTAATAATATATGTAAAAATGTTTATAAGGGTAAATGTATCCCCAATTACATTGGGGCTGTTTTATCATCTTAATTATAAAGTGAATTCTAGTAATATTATTGTAAAAGAGAGAAATAAGCTAACAAAGAAGTTTCACTCTGAAAATGTTTATATGTTCATTTAGTATAATCATTCCGAAACTAGTAAAATTTCTATGAAATTTCTCTTATGAAATGTCTTGTGTTTTGATAAATTCTAAAGATTTCTTTCTAATTATTTTTACCAAATGAGTTTTGTGCATGGAAAACTATTTCAATTGAGGGACAAAATATGTTTTTGTGTATATTTTTAACAAAACATTATTATTATTATTATTTCATATTCATAGATGCTGCATGTAGACATATTATCATAACCCCTTTGCAAAGGCATGTATTTAATTTTTTGCCATCTTTCAGTTTAAATTTTTGTAGATGATGTTGATTGTTATAATTTATAAAGCAGCGGTGTTGCTTTTAAGTGAAATATCGTGTGCTGATCTGTAAAATAATAACAAATAAATTGTGATGCTTTTCAAAACTTTTGTTTATTTTCTGAGTTTCCAGTCAAAATGCTTTTTGAAAATATTAAGTAAAAATGTTTGATTTATGTGACAATTAAAATTACTTTTTGAATTATTAAAAGGAAATTTCTCAGATTTGTTAGCAACATATGCCTTTCTATTCAATGAAATTTAGTCAGAGGCATTAAATAGTCTCTTCTTAAAATTTTTAACAAAATATATTCAAAATATTTGGAAAATTCTGCATTATTTGTATTTTAAAATCAAAATTATTTTCCTTTACACTAATCCAAAATATCTCTTGTATAATTAGAGAATAGGATTTTAATATTGCTAAGTTTATTTTCTTTCTCTCTCTCTCTCTTTATATATATATATATTATTAAATCAAGTATTTCCTTTTTGTCATCAGCTGATTTGACTGGTCACAAAAGGCTTAATTATGTGGTATTAAAACTGTGTTAATTTCATTGTTTTACTTAAATTCTTTTTGTGTACATGAGCCTTTCTTATGGATACCAGTTCCATACTGTCATAATGTTAATAACGTAAATGTGTGGTCCATCTGTACTTCTCAATATTGTAACTTCACTTTCATTAAATGGGATTCTTCTTTAGCTTTCATTAATGGGAAAAAATCATGCCTTTAAATATTTGATGAAACAGTCGAAACATTTTGATTTTCAAAACAACGATATAACATGTTATTGAACTTTCTCCAATATATATATATATATATATTAAAAATTGCCAAAATTCAGGAAAAATTCATTCAGTTATTAAATTGGCTTCATTAAGTAGATTTTTAAGCAGCATAGAATTCATTTTTGTACAATGATATTTTTGGAAGTTGTCACTGAAAAACGTTGAAATTCAACATTATATTTTATTAAAATTTTGAAAAAAAATCACTCCGAAGTGCATATCTCCACCCTCCAAGGTATATATATGTGCGAAATTGGTAATTGTAATTCAAGCCATCTAATTTGTAAAGCACCAACATACACATTCATCTTGGAAGAAATGATTTGACAAATTAAGACTCGTAAGGTAGATTTGCTTTAAAAAATTAAACTTTAAAACTGTGTTATTCAAAAATCAATGGACTTGGTTAAGAGAGTAAAAGCAGAATTGCAATATCTTTAATCTGAACTATATTGAATTTTTCGTTATTATGAATATATGGAGTTTCTTTAAAAATTTCTTGTGAGAAAATAACTTAATAAATAGTGATAACTTTTTAATGCTGTGTTGCAAAATGCATCTCCTTCCTTTCACTATGAATTTCAAAGAATCACCCAGACTTAAAATATTAGAACTAATTTGGTTTCAAATGTTAAATGGATTTTTCTTGCCACATGCCATTTATATTTCTTATGTTCTTCAAATGCAAATTACTTTTTTTTTTAAAGCATTGCTGATATTATTATCTTGTAGTTAAGTAATATTGATAGTCGATAGAGAAAGGTTACAATTTAAAAGAATTTTTTTTCTACTAATGAGGTTGAAATATATGCTAATAAATTATTATTTTTTTTATTAAAAAACCATTCACATTTTAATATAAAAATATAACTTAATGTTTAACATTTTAATATAAAAATATTACAAGACGTTTTCAAGTTCTTATCTTTTGCCATTTCAAATATTAAATGTGGCATATTAATCTGCAAATGAATTTATAAAAGTATGATGCATATATATATAATATACTTTTAGTTCAATGATATTTTCATGTTTGGAACTAAAATATGAACTTATTTCTAAATTTCAATAATTATTAAAATTGGTAATTACTGCATTTGCCATATTTACTGTCTCATACACAAAATGTGTTATGTTCACAAATTTTGATCTTGATTTTTTCCCCCTCCCCAAATTTAACAATCATTTTTTTTATTATTATTATCTGACCATATGTGTGCAAATAGACTAATTTAAGAATGTGATGAATTACTAGGCTGATTCTTGGCAGTCCTGCCTTATTCTCGAACTTGTCATAACTTATCTTTCACAAAATAAAGTTGCTGTTGAAAAAAAAAATATTTACGAATTATTGCTTACCAATAAATGACACTTTTGAAAAAAAAAAAAAACAGTAAGTGTGATTTTAAAATAGAAACAATTGAATTTGTTAAAAAATATATTCCATATATGAAGTTCTGTCTATTCAGGGGTTCTCATGACACAACTTCTGAAAAAATTTGTCTTTATCTGATCATGTTCCTTAGAAGCCCAAACCACTCCTTCAAAAGTTTATAAGTATATCTATGCATGCAGATAACGCTTTGTTCATGCAAATAAAGAGAGTAATTTAAATTGTATTTAAAACGACGATAGATATGTGGTATGAAAGATAAGTCTCAAATGAGTTCATAAATAGGTCATTCAAAGGGAAGGAAATGGTGGAAGGCTGAAATTTGCATTTCCTTATAACTACTGATAATTGAAAGATTATTCAAATTATCTGAACAATTGCCTTTTCATAATGAACAACTTTTGTATCAAAAGTTATATATATACATGTCCTTATAAGTCGATAACTTTCTTAGTTAAAAGCATTGCAGTATGCGCTTTTTTTTTTTTTTTAAACTTAATGATAATTTAGTAGTAAAATCTCGATTTCGAGATAATGGCATGCAAGTTTGAGATTCGATTTCACAGAGAGTTCTTATATACGAGTAACACAAAAGGAATCTACCTTTGTCTTCCAACTTTTCGATTGAAACCTTTGAAAATAATATGACCATTATAGAATTATAGATGCAAATATTTTTTAAAAAACTCTTCCTCCTAAAATATTAAGTTTTTCGGCATTTTTCTTTTCTTTTTTGACATCAAAGAATATTTTTCTTAGAAAATGTTAGACGTATATGCTATACAAATCTTCTAAAGTATAATAAGTACGGAGCAAAAATTTATTTTTCTAGTTAAAATTTGAGTTAATTTGTGCATTTCGTTCGTATGTGCATGTCTAATTCTATTCGATTATCATATTTAGATTCTTATCGACTATCCTAGTTTATGAAGATGAGGTTGCTGGTTTCAGTATCGTTTTATCAACTAAACAGGATTCAAAATTGTAAGATTTGTCTGTAATAATCCTTCTTTGATTTCGAAATGGTAACTTACTCTGTAATAGCAATTTTATAAATTTTTACATAACGCCTACTTTTGTTTTTCTGTCATGCGCTTACTATTTTCATAGAAACTAAGGTCAAAACATATATGCCGAAAATGTATTTTTGATTTGTTCAAAAAAACTTAGAACAAGATGGTTTGGCACTATTTGATTACATGGAATTTCTATTCCTCCTGAAATATTGAAAGCAATGCGCTATTATAGATGTAATATATTCAGATGCACTAATGTTGTTTTGCTTCTGATTTCGATTGGCAACTCGAGATCTGAAATATTAATTAGTGAATTAGCTGTAATTTGGCTATTGGTTTAATTATTATGGTCAAACTAAGAATGCATGGCGTAAAAGATAACAATGGCAAAAGTTATTTACATTTGCAACTCTAATGCTCGAATAATATGATATATGAACTGAGGGGTCTGAAGTACATCACCTTTCTATATTCGGAAATTAAGAGTACATCTAAGAAAAAAAATAATAAAAATTGCTGTCATCAGCACTAACGTTTGTTTCGATCGTCTACGCCCGCTGAATACTAATAAAAAGACAAAAGATCTTTTTTGATAGCTTCTTTAGGCTTGCTGTTATAGGTGTGTAATCCAACTCGCTGCAAAAAGGCCAGACATATCATTAATTATAAATTAACGTGTTCTGTTGAAGCAAGACGAAAATTATTTTAAGACAGATCTCGTAAATTTGAGCCATGGTCAGCTGGTGGGGATGAGTCGGTATATTTTCTTTAATATTCCGAACCAAACCAGCGTCATAATGCATGCCCCGTGGCGTCAGATGAAATATGCACCAGCCTCACATATATGCTGATGCTGATGTGGAACCAGATCTCGAAACCGAGGACCATGATACTGTGTCCTTGATCCATTCTTGACCGATTGAACGGAATTTCAATGGCTTAGAACAGATAGGGAATCTCTATTTAATGCTACATTATTTTAATTATTAGGATGGAAGGCACAGTAGCATGACCGGTATTAGGATTTTTGAATAATTGTTTATGTTTCTAGAACTTTCCTCTAAAATTTGAGATGCCATCAAGGGGAACTGCAGCTGAAAACAGTAGTTCATGCTTATTGTACTTGATTAAACGAAAAATTGTTAAGCTGTATGCACACCAGTATTAGCTAAAAGACAAATATCGGACAAATATTTTTTTTAAAGTAATATAACAGACCAGTTCTATTTTGATAGCTTCGGTGTTGAACACTTTACATCGTTTCAATCAAATTTTCATTTAATCAACTTTATAATTTAAATAAATGTCCATGAAAATAGTCCTATATGGTAAATTCATAATTCTGAATGAAATCCTACATTAGTCTAGCCAGTTTCACTTCTTTTTACTATTGTTCGTAGTTAATATACATAATAAGGAAAGTTATCTTTCTTATTAAAATTCATATTTTTAAAACTTGAACTGTGCATGCTGTTAAAGGCAAAAATTGTCATGTTTAGCACATTTCGTCGATATTTATTTTATAAATATCGACGTAAATTTGGAAATGGAAAGAAAATCTTCTGCATCGTAGGTAGAGCAGAATGGAATTCCACACATTTAAGGGAGTTTTACAATAGTAAAACTAATAAAGATTTTTCACTGGTTAATTTTCAATACTCACTAACCATTAAATACTGAAACCATTAAATATGAAGTGAGAGCAATTCGTTTTTGTCTCAACTGTTTCATTAGAAAATTAGTATTAAGGAAAGATTAATTTTCGAGGTATTATTCCCAATGGCAAGCAATTCCGTACATTGAATAGGGATGACGAATATTTTAAGAGTGGTTATTACGTAACCAATATCAAAAAGTCACAAATACAAGTGATCAATACTTTTCAAAGAGGGGTGTGATGCAAATCCTTGATACGATCTTACTGGTGATATTTCGATTACATATTTTGGATCACGATAGAAAGTAACAATCGATACGATCTGTCCAATGGAAGCTCTCGAAAGAAATCTGTGATCGGATTGAAAAGTGAACGGACCGGTTATTGGAATTATCGTATCGTATCATTGAATTGCATATCACTGAAATTTATCGGAGCGGTGATTTCACCGGAAAGTGCGAGGCTTCACTGGAAAGTGCGAAGTCACCGCTCCACTTTACGGGAGTGACCGATATTCGTATTTGATGATGCACTATTCCATACAGATCATTTTTAATTGCTCGTGACATGATTGACTTTGATTACATGTATTCTGTTTACTGCTGGCGCCATCTATTGGTAGAATATAGGACTAAAGTAAACATTTTAAAGAAATTGCATATATTTTTAACTCACCGTTTCCAGAAAATGGTTCACTCTAATAAATAAATTAAATAAATAGTTTTGAGAAAAAAAATTTAAGAAGTAAGCTGAAACAGATAAATTAATTCAATCACACGTTACCTTAATTAGTTAATTAAGTATTAATTACAATTAATAAATTTTATATTTAATATTAAGTAATAATTTTTAATTAATAATATGATTGAAATAACAGATACTTGGAACGCATATTTAAAAATAACAATAGCAATATTATTTGTTATTAAAAAAATCGTGGATTATGCATCTCTAACATTGAATGGGGAAATACCGTGCAAATATCCTTGGTTTGAAATTTTGTAAAGAAGGAGTAGAAACATTGTTTCATAAAAACTACATAAACAACATATAAATATTGATTCAATTTCATCTAAAATCTACATATTTCATTACAACAGATAACAAATTATTAAATAACAAACATTATTAAATATATTTAAAGCAACAAAGCCAATATTTATATAACTTTCAGAGACGCAACAATCGTCTTGAATGTCAATAGAAAAGACTGAATAACTAAACTGAATACTGTTCTTGTAATTTTTCAAGACTTAAGTTCCTACAACACTGAAACCTCAAACCACTGTGGCCTTATTTACACTTTCCAAGGATTCTAAGGCCTTACATTATTTCATCACTTTTGGACTCCAAAATTTCTTAGGCTTTTGCATTGTTATTATCGGTTTTAATCTAAATTGAAAATTCTTTTTTCAATTTATTTGCACTTAAAAAAATTGTTTGTAAATTTTAAAAGAAATTTTGATTTTCTTCTGGTTAAAACTAGCGTCACAGATTATATATTGTCGGAATCTTTTTATTGATAAGTTGCGTTTAAGAAGGAACAGCAATAATCCAAAAACGTTATTTTTGTCAATTCATTGAAGTCAGTTTTAATTCATGGTGTTTAGTAAAATTAGATACCAACTTCTGAATTTCTGCAAAATAGCTTGATTTACATAAGAGCATATTCATTGAGTACTTGTTTGGGAAACTGAGATAACCAGATTCCTCCCAACGTAATTTCCGAAAGATTAGTGATAGAAATTTGTCTAGTTTAAGATGAATGCGAAGAATTCTCTTCTTCCTTGATTTTTCGCCTCCTTGTAAAACTGTTTTTTCAATGGCTGCTTCTAGCCGAACTTAATTACAAGTTTCTTTTTAAATACGTAGCATATAATTTTGAGGTATCTATAAAATTTAAAAATATACATTATGGAAAGTATTTTTTTGTACGGAAGAATAGCGCGCATCAATTTCTATGCTGCTCGAAATTGCCTCAGACAGATTTTTTTAAAAATAATTTGTCTCATTCGGCTTAAAAAGTGATAAAATGATTTTAAAAAATGTCCTATTCTAATGAAAAATGCTATGTACGACAACATTTGCAGATGAAAATTCTTACTAATGCTTTAAAATAAGAAGTTTGGCTTAAAAGTCCAAGGTCCGAAATTCTAAAGAATTCCTTTCAATATCTGAGAATTTACGAACTTTGATAACAAACAAAAAGTGTGTATGTGGAAAGGTATAATCTGATATAAGTCCTTTCCACGTTATAGTGAAGAGATTCAAAACATCTTCAGCACTTTTAATAAACCGAAAACAGCTGTGGGCGGAATTGTCTATTGCTGGTATCCCTTCGTTCTCTTATAAGGGCAATTTTATGAATGAAAGCTTTTGTATGCTTCAGTGCTTTTTTGCTGTGGAAATGTTGTCATGCTAGAGCTACTCATTATTTTACTGAATATAAGCTTGTTTAATTTCGAAAATATTAAAGTAGAATAGTATTCATAAACTACAATTTGAATTTGAGTCTTTCGTGTTACTATAAAGCATAGTTACAATAAAGCAAGCAAACACAATTATTATATTGTATTTGAAATTAATATTTTTGGATATAGAACTTTTGTTTTAGAATGTACATTATTTTTAAGAATATAATTCAATTTTTTCAGCCATTTTGAAATGAAATTATTTTTACAAAAGATTTCTGAATGATGTATTACCAGTTTCATTATTGAAAGTTGGAGCAGACGAATTCAAATTAGTTTTAAGTTGTGCGTGGGAAAGTTAAGAACTGGGACACACAGAGGAAACTATCGGTTTTCTTTTTGAAAAAGCATGTGTGACGTTTCTGGAATTTCTATTGGTTTGTTGTTGTCACATGACGTCAACAAACATTGAAAATGGCGCCTTTCTTGTCGCGACTGTTTAGTATTCAAAAAAGGTTTTCTACAAATATTCGATCTGAAGACCAACGTGGGGAATCAAAAAGGTATTTATCAATTTTTAATGTTTTGTCTTTTCGATAGTTAGGTTTTCATTATATGTTTTTTTCTTGAATGATTCCTTGAACATGTAGTAGCATTACGTCATCAATGAACGGACATACTACATTCACAATGTTTACATTTTCAGTTAAGCCTAATATCAAGCTGAATATTGTTGATTTTTTATATAATTAAAAAAAAAATTCTTCTTGCTTTACATTTTAAATTATTTATTTTTCATAGTTATATTATTAAAAAATTCCAATTTCCCTGTATTTCTATCTTGAATAATATGAAAACATATGTATTGTTTTGGTTTCTGTTTGTAGGGCATGGTTCTGTCGGGAAGCAAGCTTTAATAATAATAATTATATTTCCCTTATTGTTCTTTTTTATATTAATCATTAAAAATATAATTTTTCATTTTAAAATTCGAAATAGTACCAGGATATTTTGAAAATTTGCTGTCTTTAATTATTTAGATTTTATTTTTCCTTGTTGGAATTCTATTTTATATTCTTTAAATATTTTTTTTTCTTGATTTCTTATTTAATTTGTATCTTAAAATATGTTAAATTTTTGAAATATTTTTTTATTTGGTCAGATATGTAGTCAATAAACTTCAAATTGATTTATTGAAAACAACTTTCAATAATAAAAGAAAATTACACCATATTTTTTGAATATATGATTAAAAGTAATTTGAATATTGTAAATATCAAGAAAAGTTATTGGAAACTCTAGCATTGACATTTTTCTATTTTTTTCTATGATTTTAACTCGGTGATTATTTATGACATTATAATGATTAATCTTCTGTTTATCATTATTTTAGCAGCCATTATTTAGCTCTTTTAAGTATTTATTTTCTTTATTTAAGGCGCTAATTTTATAGCATGCATTTTATCATGATTTACTTATATAATTATAAAAAAAATTATGTAATTTAAAAGTTAACCATATTTTGAGGGAATGTAAAATTTGCTTTTTTTTAAAAAATTATTTTGTTTAGGATCATAATTGTATTAAGAACTGTAAAACTTTATTGACAATTCAAGATACAGAAATCCTTTTTCCTTCTCAACTATGCAACCAAATTTTTTTAATGGTTGTTTTATGGCTTTTTTTTATCTATGGTTTAATTTTTTTAAATGACAAATATCGAGATGAAGTAAAATATCAGAATATACATTAGTCATCACTAGCAGTAGTTATTTTAGTGTCTCATAAATAAAAAAAAAAAATGTAGGAATTTAAATTTACAAACAATAAAATATGAAAGTTTTTTTGTTTTGTTTTTTACACAATCTAAATATTTTAGTATAAAACTTACAAAAATTTTGAGTTGAGTAATCGCATATAACATAAACTGATCCACATTAATCTGCAAGTGAATTTAAAAATATGAAAAATTTTCGTGTATTATTTGTAAATTTAGATGATAGTTTTATTTTGAATTAAATGAAAATGTGAAATTTTATCTTCAAAGTAATGCAAGAATTAATAAATTGTGAGATGTTGATGTTCTTTGATAGTCACTCTGTTTTGTCCATTTGATATTCTTGTATTAAATAGACATAATAAATAGCATTAAATTAATTTTTGGGTAAATTTGTATAAGAATATGTACCATTTTTATTAAAAGTTAAAATTTAAATTATTGAAATAAGTTTATTATATATAATGGGATTAAAAAGCCTACTTATATAAAGTTTTCTCTTTTTGAGGGTGAAATGTAGTTAAATAAAATACAAGAATAAAAAATATTATAATTTCTAAAAATATTAACCTTTTGTATTATGAAGTATCTTATATTATTATCGCCCTCTCCCAATAACAACAGTAAGAAAAAAACTAAATTTATCAATTCATTCCAATTTATTTATAAATAAATATGTATAATGATTTTTGTTGCAGAAATTGAAAATCCTTTGTTGGTAATTTTTGTAAGGATTAAGGAAACTAAAATGGCCTTCTAATAATGTCTTTTTATTTAGAATGGAGAATTGCAAGTTTAAAATCTCATTTGACTAAAAATCTATCAAGTATCTGAAGTAAATTTAATCGTGTTGAATAATGAACATCTTAATGGTGTGATGTGGAAGTTTAAAAGGAGGTATGGAGTTATCCATTTTGTTGCGTAACTTAAAAATTAATTTATTGAAGTTTTAAATCAATTGATTTTTTAACATGGTCAGTTTTTTTTTTTTTTTTTTTTTGTTTGCTTACTTGTTATCTAAAAAATATGTAATGCAAAAATTGTACAACGCACAAAATGAATACACTTCTAACAAATGACTGCCAGACCTAAAGCTTTCAGAATAGGGTTAGTACTTATTTCTTGAGTTGTAGGTGCTCACTAAGAAAAAAAGGTTTTAAAATTTTGATATCTTTAATTAAAAATTTAATTTTTTAAGAAATGATGAAATTTTAACTCTTTTGCTCATTAACTTAACTGCCGTTTTTTTTGTTTTTTTTTTTGGCATTTTAATAATAACAAGTAGCTTTTCAATTATATTTCTGTGCAGTTTTTTAAATTTTATATATTTTCTAAATTTTGCTACAGCAAAATACAGTGGATTTTCATCGTTCATTTGCTGTTGAAAGATCTGTTTAGTTTTGTGCATAGAGAAATTTAAATTTGTACCCTGGTTTCATTGTATAAACTTTAATTAAAAAAATTAAGAAATTTACTTTTCAAAATGCTTTATTTGCAAGATTTGCAAATATACTTTTATATGAAATATAATGCAGTCATCTCTCTTTTTTTTGTATTATTTTGATGTAATTTTATGAATTTGCAAATTTGATTTAGAAACGACAGCGAAATATTGTTATTAAAGCTTAAGGCAAAATAAATAATACTTTTCAATACGTTAATAATATTATTGTTTAAAACAAACGTTTCGGAGTTGAGGCTCTATTTTATGGTGTTTATATTTACAACTGAGATTGTACTTGATATCTGAATCATATATATATATATATATATATATATATATATATATATTTAAAGATCTTTGTGTTAATATTAATTTATATTATTTTTGATTCTGTTCTTAAGAGGGACTCGGCAGACGTTTTATTTACACAAATGATGCTGGGGGTGAATTACAAAATTAAAGGGTGGGAAAAGAAATTCATTGTTGTAACATTGTTATTGCTAATTGTCGTAGTTGAAGAAGCAATAGATATGGAAAATTTTTACTTAACTGTCATCACCGGAATTCTTTAGCTATCGGTAAGGGAAAAAAAAATTTAAAAAAAAATGTTTCGTGCGCTCGTGATGTAATTGCCGTCACGAGCCCTCGAGAATATAATTTAATTTGAACTCACAAGACTTGAATCAATTTAGTTTCAGCTTCCTTGTCCGTTGTCATTAGACGTGATCAAAAAACGAGAAGCGTTTTTGAAGACATTGAATGATACACCTGATTGTGTACGAAGCTGAGAAGATATTTAAGTTATTTATTTGATCGTCAGCACTTTATTTTAGAAATCTAACCTCAATTTACGAGTTGACGAATCTAATGTTTTGTGATATAAAAATTCATTTTTTGAATTGAATTGAAGGATAGTTGCTCACATATTATTTATTTACTAGTATATTATCAAGATCTTAGTGATATTAATCTATTAAGAAGGAGGAAGAGGGCGGGGGGAGTTGAATCAGTATCGTTAATTTTTATGCCTAACAGCGTCTTTTTTAACAGTTTGCTATTCTGCTCCTTTTTTTTTCTTTCTTTTTTTGATTGGAGCTCTTTTAATTCTAAATTAACTAGTTGAAAACGATTTATAATGTGTATTGTTTTAAAATCTGTCCTACTACTAATATAGTTAGATGTATGTTGGCGCTCTACAGGTCAAACTATTTGACTTACAGCTACCAAATTTAGCATTTATGTGTCGTGAAGCGTATAAATGTGTACCTCGGAGTGATTTTTCTCGAAATTTCAATTAATTAAAAATTAAACTGAATAAGGGCATTTTTCCGCTATAACTTCCAAAAATATTATTGCACGAAAATGACATTTTCGTGCAGTAAAAAATTTTTGAAACTTATAGTTTCAAAATTTAAAAAGTTACTGTTTTATTGATACCAAAATAGTTAAGCAATTTTTTTTTTAATTGTGGCAAGTTAAAAAAAAAAATATGTTTTTGCCTTATTAGCAGCTGTAAATTACATTGTTGTCCTGAAATTCAAACTGTTATCATTATTTCATCAAATGTGTAATTCCTTGAATTTCTTCCATTATTGCAATCTGAGGAGGAAGGATTCTGTTTAATATTTGACGTTTAATATCTGTTTTATTTTGAAAAGAATGAAATTTCAATACCGCTAAATTTAGAAGATAAGATTAACCGCACATTTACGTTTTTAATAGCGTTATGATGTCATTCGACTGATCTCCATTAAAAAAATATTAAGGCACAAAATGAAGAGAACATATGTAATATGATTAAAATAATAAGGCTCTGATGTCAGAAAGTTTAATGGAATCATGGACATTGTTATATCTAAATGGTTTATTTGAAATCAAATATAACTATTACTATGGGCGAACCGACTGACTGCCAAAGCCGGCTAAGTAAAAATTAGGAAAAAATTTCAATGTTACGCCATATTAATTTGAATTAATAATTTTTAAAATTAAATACAAATTTGGGTTGTCCAGTTAGGTAATGGGAATAGAATTCTATTGTTTAATTGAGAATTATTGTGTGTGTGTGTGGGGGGGGGGAGGGTAGCATCGGACTACCGCAAGATAAAACTCTACCGTTATAACAGTTTTTGAAGAACTTCGTATAACATCCCTGATGGAAAATAATTAAAAAGATTTTTTTTTTCCTCTCTTCTGATCTGGAAATTTAGTAAAAATATTATTTGAAACATTATTATTACATTAATATGATCTTTAAATAAATCTTTGTAGTTATATATATATATACATTCTATATGTTCTCTTAAACTACTGGATCGAATTTCAACAAATTCCCTTTTACAGTTAAGACAAGAGAAATAATATTGTCAATATTTCAAAGTCCACAAATTTATTAAATATTCAGTTGATTTGAAATTAATGCAAATTTCTCCGTTTATTCACAATAACTTAAGAAGAAATGATTTCTATAGTAACATTTTTATACCGTCTTTAAAATTCAAATTTTCATTCTGCACATTATTTCTTTCAGTTATTATTATTATTATTTAAAAATTTTAAATGTGTTAAAGTTGACATTAATTTTGAATTAATTCACTGTTTTTTAAAATATCTTTTATTTTAGTACCTATCTATTTACCCGGTTTTCTTTGGTTTCAAAGTAGTGATTTAACAATGCCTAAAATTAAAACACAAGTCAGTCGCTCAATTGGAGGCAGAGAAAAAAAAAGCTCTTATGAATAAAAGAAATGGATGATTGACAGCAGCATTGATTTCAGGCAATAAGAAATTAATCATTATTTTGCCGTTTTTCCACAGAAACTTTGAAAAAAAATTTCACCCTCTTAAAATAAAAAAAATAACTTTTCAAAAATACCAGTTTTATTTTTGTGCAATTTTTTTTTCAGTTGTTATTAATTCTTTATAAAAATATAGCGTGGAATATTTTGAAATAAGGAAATTTATAAATACTCTTTTGCTTGTGAACGTTTAGACTTTGGACTACTCTATCACTATTTTTTTTAAAATTTCTTTGTTACTTCATTACATATATTTTGAAAAGAAATTTGCGTATTATAATATTTTATATAAAAAGTATAATAATAAATAATAATTTTATATTAAATAATTTAAAAGTAATTAATGAGTAATAATTTTATATTAAAAGTATGGTTCATGAAAGTATTTTAAACTCGAGCAATGCCTGATATATCAACTAGTAGTTATTAAATAAACTGCAATGTATCTGTTATATGCAACTTTCCTTTAATTCTCAAATAATTTTTCAGATTGTTAGCGGCTAGATTTCAAATGTCGATTCGAAGTTCTTTTTTTAAATCCGATATGCAGAGAAAAACAATGTTTTCATAAAAGGCCTCTGTAGTATGTATGCTTTGTCATGAATGACGTCACGGATTTAAAAGTTTTTTTTTTCCCACCACCCGTGATTTGGCATGTAATTATTTCAATGTCATTGCATTGAACCCAAAGTCCTCTCCGTGTCGATGAGAAGGCCGGTGACAAATTTAAACCTTCTTCCTTTAAGATAAATTTAACTAATGTGATACAGAACTACCCCACGAGGATTTTATCAGTTTATCTTTCATTACTATCTCTTGCAAACTTTGGACTTGAGTCTGTTTTGACCCCTCCCTTCTTTCTCATCTACCCATGCCCCTCTTCCACATCACATTTGTAAAATCACCTGTTTATCTATACCTTATTAACAAAAAAATATAATAATAGTAATAATCTTTAAAAAGAAACATGGCAGCTGTGGGATTTTGTTAATTCCTCTCCCCCCCCCTCTTCTTTTACCTTCATTCGTTTTTGACGAAATAGTGGTTATGGGTTTTGGCGTCATTCTCTTTTGATCAGCTCAAAATAAAACTGTGTAAGCGAGTGCGCTTGCACTTGTTTCGCGTTTCATTTAGACTAGTGAAGTTTCTGATTTGCTTACTCTGTAATCTTTCTTCGGAAAAGATAAATTTAAGAATTTTTTTAGAATATGGTATATTCTTTTTTATTCTATAAAGATAAGTTAAAAGTATTACTTTTTTTAGACTTCCATTTCTTGAGGATTTTGCAAGAATTGGAATAATTTAATTCGAATAATTTTTTAGAACAATTTAGAAATTGTGCAGTAATTATATTAAAAGGAATTAATTAAAAATACAGATTTTATTAGTCTAATTAATAAGTTTTTTTTGTTTTATTTATTATTTTTTAATATTGAGATGTATAGCTTGTCAAATGTATTATCGTGCCGTGCTTTTGATACAAAATCAAAAAAAAATTTTAATTAATGATGAAATATTTAAATGCTCTAAAATATTATGATTTATTTCTATTTCTAACTGGGGATAGATGAATAAATTGGAAAAGTTACTAACGAAGACAAAAAAAGGATAATAATTATGCTACTTCTATTATGCGAATAATTATGCGAATGTATTTAAAATCAATAATATTGTTTAACGTTCCAAATCCAAAGTCGTCCGCATTAATTGTTTGAATCCAGAGTCGTCTGCATTATTTGTCTGAATCCAAAATCGAAATGCATTAATAAATCAATTTAAAAAGGAAGACGATAACAGAATGAATGATTAATTTTGGTACTAGTCAAAATTAAATAGTATAATAATACTTACGTAGTGTGGCGAGCCTTTAATGGATGCGAAAAACAGATTACTATTGTACAAGGCAGACTTTTTTATAATTTGCAAATTTTCATTTATAATTTAAAGTGCAAGAAAATTTTAAAATTTCAGCAGTATTGCATTAAAGATGGATAAATTTTGGAAATAATACAGGGTGCTTATAAAGTCCCGGATCCATTTTGATGTTTAATAACTCATAAAATAATAAAGATAGATTTAAATTAATAACATAAATGGTTAAATAGACTCAAAAAGTTTCATGACCCTTGTCAATGAACTTCCACGTGTGCCCCCTTCGTCGCACGGAGAATATCAAGTCGATAGTCAATTTCACGCCAGGTAGCGACAAGCATGTCGGCATCCACAGAGCCATTTGCGCACTTTATGGCGATTAACAATGCCAGAAACATGAAAGGATGCTTCATCGGAGAACATTATACTCTTCAGAAAATCAGCAGCATCTTCTATCCTCCTTAGCATATCTGTTGCAAAGGCCATCCTCCTAGGTCTATCGTTCTTTTCCAAAACTTGAACAATTTGAACTTTGTATGCATGCAGTCTTAATTTTTTCTTAATAACCTTGTACACCGTCGAAATTGGCATATCCAATTCTGTTGCCGCTGATCTCACAGATATTCTAGGATTGTGTAAAAATGTCTCTCTGACACGCTCAACATCAAAATCACTTGTGCAAGGACGTCTGGAACGTTTCTTATCTTCGATACTTCTAATTTCTAGAAAATTCTTTTTCCACCGCAAGATGCTGTTTTTGGATGGAGGATCTTTTTGGTAAATTCTGAAATTTCTCTGTGCTTGCACTATCGATTTCATTTCTATGAACCACCATAAAATCTGTGCTTTCTCTTGTGGTGTATGCATTCTCCTTAATATCCGCTCGAATAAAACATCACTTACAAAAGTACTACTAGAACAAACACATCAAAAGTAAATATAACATTGCAATAGTTGACAAAAACAAAAGAGAGAAAAATGCAATTAATAAGCAGACAATATTTAGAAAAGTACAGATATTTAGACTGGAAAATGAAATTATCTGAAATTAACCACACGCGCAGACGATATTTACAAAAGTAAAAATATTCAAGCCTGAAAAGGAAAATATATGAGTTATTCCATCAATAAATGTCATAAGTGTGTTTATATCTTTATTATTTTATGAGTTATTAAACATCAAAATGGGTCCGGGACTTTATAAACACCCTGTACTTAGGACATGTATGTAGTTATAGATTTAAGACATGCGTGTTTTGTGGGAAAAAAAATATTTTTCGGTTATCTTTCTATTTATGTCAAATAAACTTCCTTTGTTTCTGTACTCTTTTATAAAATTTGGATTGATATTTTTGTAGCACTTAAAGTAGCAATTCTATTTAAAAAAAATAGTAGGGGGAAAAAAAACCCCATTAAAACATTCTGAAATTTTTTTCCCCATGTTTTTCGATTTTAAAATCTCAGGGATAACCGAGAGGAATGAAAGGATTATTATTTTCTTCTACCAAACCAAACATTTCCTTCCTGGTCCGAGTGTTCTTCAATTACTTGCCAAAGAATGTAACAAACTACTACTTTTCAATCAGTTACAATGCACGTATCTCTTTGTGTTTCGCCGCTATTTGATTTGTGACACTTTGAAAGAAGGTTAAGAGAGTTCGAAAACCTCTCCATCCTTGTGATGCATTCGGATCTCGAGTCACATGGGCCCAGCGGGTCTCGTGATCCCATCTTATCAGGAAAGCTTTTGGGTGTCGAAACTGTTTCTGCGTATGGTGCTATAAAAGAGATTTATCTACTCTGGCCGTAATCACAGGAGGCTTTGGGCAAAAATAAATGGTCTTCCTTTGGGAGAGCTTCTGTTTTCTAGTTTGTGAATTATTTTCTTAAAAATATATTCAAGTCTACTGTAATAATGTTGGCGGGATTTTTTTTAAATGAATTCCAGATTTTATTTCAGTAAATTACTGTCTCTAATTTGCATAATTTTCAGGATTAGTTTTTGATTTATAAAAAAAAATCGTGCTTATACATATAATTTTAAAATTCATAAAAATGAAACTCTAGAATCTGATTACTCTGGCTTTCGTTTCACTTATATAATGTTAAATTTAATATTACAGAAGACATATAAAAACGTTTGCAAGAAAGAGAAAAATTCTTTGACTGAATTCTTTTATAGTAGTAGATAAAGAAGGTTAATACCTTGCCAACAGCTTTTTCAGCTAATTTGTTTTTGGCAGTTAGGGAAAAAAAAAAAAAAAACGTTTTAAGCTTTACTCATTTTTTTTCTCGCTATTTTAAAATATTTTTTATAGGAAATGGTTTAAATATGAATGCTAACATTTCAGTTTTTTTTAATTAATTAAAGTTGTTTAATTGTTATTGAAGCCATATTCTATTGATTTTTTTTAATTGCAGTTTACTAGGTGGAGAACATTTTCAACAATGATAAATGTTTTGCAAATGATGATCATATTGGATATTTCTATGTGAAACTGTCCTGGTTGTAGAGATTATTTTCGCTCAGGCACGTACGAACGCACGCGGGAACACACACACACACACACACACACACACACACACACACACACACACACACACACACACACACACACACACACACACACACACACACACACACACACACACACACACACACACACACACACACACACACTTATAATATTAAAAGAAAGAGAGCAAGCAATCTATAAGAGCGAGAGAGAATGAGAGGGTCGTATTCGTCTAATATTCTGTGTATTCAAATTTTTCTTTAAAATTTTAGTTAAAAACGAACGATTGCTAACATTTCTAAATTTTTTACCGTTTAGTACACATTTATCTTCATTATCTCGTTCATTAATAGTCAAAGTACATTCTTCGCTGAAAGATATTAATACATTTAGAATTCCGCATATCATAAGATACATTGTATACTTTTATAGCAATTTAAAACACATAATCGTTAATGCTAATGGAAATACTGGTTTTTGCGAAAGCAATTAAATTTCTCCGTATCCGAACTTTGTGATAAGAGCTTCCTTATCGGTAATGGAATAAAAATTTTATTACTTAAAAGGTTTGAAGGGGTTAAAAAAATGGTGTCATTTTTAAAACGAATGAAAAAAAAAAAAGGCAATTCTGTCACACGTCTATTTATTTTTGTTGAACGTATTCCACGTGAAGCACCTTCTTGTGACGTGTGTTAAATGCGCAGGTGTCTTCTGGACCGAACCGGTCGTAAATCGCGCCCTCTCTTTCACTTTAAAGAAAGGGCGCGTTTCTTTCTTTTCTTTTTTTCTTTCTTTTTTATTTTTGCCTTGAACCGTTTTATTTCTACTTACGCAGTCTGGCTTTGTCAAGGACTTTTATGCCGCGTCTGGCAATACGATCTATTCGCCGAGGACGGCCGGACTAGTGTCCTTAACTCCTTAGTCCTCTGCATAAATCCTTAGCCAAGCAAAGCTCAATGACATTTTGCCAGACGTCGGTCCTCCAAAGCATTGATTTATGTCATTGAACACAGGCTAGAAGGGATGGTTACAAAAGCATATCGATTTCACCGAAGTCAAAATACGTCATCATTGCGGTCTGATTTAGTTAGATTGTGAATGGTCTAAATCTGTCAATTATATGCCTGTATGATGTCTTTGTCTGTGTTCGTATATTCCTCATCTCTTCCGAGACCAAGTATTTGGACATAACCTGTAGAGTAAAAGAATCGTTTCTTTAAATTATTATTTTAAAATTTGTTTTTCAATATCTGCTATATAAATGATGTATGAATACATATCTGTTGTTAAACTCTCGCTAGTAATTGAGCATTTTATCAAGGCAACAAAAATATTGAAAAAAAAAAAGGGGAAATATAAACAAATAAGAAATGTAAACAATCTTAAAAATCTAAAATTATAATAGTACTAGAGTCACTGTCGTATTATCGACTCGCGTACTGTGAAACTTCATGGATAAATGTTACTACATCCTATTTTATGTTCTTCTCAATTTTAATTGCAAGATAATTTCCTCTTTTACTGATGCCATTGATCAGGAAACGTTTCTGGTTCTTTCGCTATTAATACTTGAATTTAATTCTGGAATTTTAACGGCGATTTATTTCTTTTGGCCCTTTGTTTTAATTAGAACTATTATTTATATGCTATCCACTATGCTTCCGAGAGAAATAATAATAATAATAATAATAATAATAATAAAACATTTCTTCACTGTATATACTTTGTAAGGAAAAGCCGCGACATAGTTCCCTAATCAGTGTCATTGAACCGATTTCAATATATATATGAAACTTCTTGACCCTGAAATATATCATTAAAAGTTTCCCATTCTCCACCACCCTTCATTTTCGAAAGAAATAAAAGGAAAATATCTACTTTACCATGCATTCCTTACTAAGAAAAACCAGGACAAAGTTCTCCAGACACAACCGTGATAAAAATTTCGTTTTTTGTTGTTTTTTGTTTTTTTTGTTTTATATAAATACTTATAACCTCTAGAAGCGCCGGCAGTGTTCGTTTACCTTATCTCCCCATTTCAAGACATATTGCAAAATATAATTTAGGTTCAGCCCTCAGTTTCAACAATTGGAGTGATTTCTCCAATTTTCATAGCTGACTCGACAATCTCTCCACTTTGAAATATAATTAGTCAGAGTGCTATATCAGTATTGTGCAAGTATAATTTAAGATGATGCTTTTATTTCCTTTTATTTATTGTTGTAATTATACTTTTATTATTTTTTATTGTATTAAAATTATTTATTGTATTTTTATTTTTTATTGTATTAAAATTCATCATTGATATGGCTAAATTAATCCTGTCAATATTAGCTGTCTTCGGCAATCATATTAATGCTGATAATATAATTCTGGCGACTAATTTTGACGAAATAAATCGTATTAAAACTAAAGAAAATAGATTTTAAATCATGATTGCTTAATAATGATAGAACATTCAGATTGCTTAGCAATCAAGGGACGAAATTGCTGAGTTGGCAACGGAAATTGGCGAAATCAGTCCATTTGTTGGGGTTGGAGAATGTTAAATTTTGTTTTGCATTATTTTTCAAAAATGGTGAGAGTTGCAGGTGGCCCTTAATTGAAGGGCCAAGAGCTATTTAAAGATCAGGAGCTTTTGTATGCAATAAAAATTAGTACAATTATTGCATTAAACATTTTATTTAGTGATGGTGATTGCGGAACTCTTAAGGTTTTTCCTTGCAGACAATGTGCATTGAAATATTGTTGGAGATTTCTCTTGAATTAAGATAAGGGACCATTTATGACGTATATTGGTGTTATTAACTTTCATATGAAATAAAAAGTGGTAAAATCGGTATTGTAGTTTCGTCTGGAAGATCGGTTCTTTATTTTTGCCAGTTATTTTAAATTTAAAGATTCTGGCTGAACAGTTGGTCGCCGTAAGTGGATAGTCACTTATAAAAAAAATAAATTGTAACCCAACTTTATGAAATGCATAACAATGTTTTGAAAAATATCTTCAATATTTTTGTAAAATATCGATTTTTATGGAAAACATTTATTGCTTCTGACGACCAACTGGCTCGAAGGGAATATTGTTAAATTTAATTTTAGTAAATAGTTTATATGTAACTTCAATGGGGATTTCGAATTGTCAAGCATTAAATCTGTGTTATTTTAATTACCTGACATTTATTCTGTTTATTTTGTGTATGAACCTTTCTCATAAAGACTAGACCCATAACATTAAATTACTATTAAAATATAAATGCCAGGTTCTAAATTTTTCGGTACTGTACTTTTTCACTTTTTTATTTGTCTTCGCGATTGTTAAATTGATATTATTGGAAAGATAAAATTTTGAAACGGTATAGAATTTATTTGTATGCAATAATATTTTCAGAAGTTAATTATTAACATATTTTAATTACTAAGAGTTATTCTGAGAATTGCAAAATAAAACTTTGGGAAACAACTTTTATTGTGGTGAAAAAATCAATCTATCAAGCTATTCAATTCCACACATACACAGGGAATAGACATTCTATCTAGCATATGGTAAGCGTCCATTATATAGTGTTTTCAAATTCCTGTTTGATAAAGGCTTAAAAGGACATTGTGAAATTCTTTGAAAGATAACGGTCTCAGTGATAACGTTATTTATTTTTTTTACTTTCTCGTATACGTAATATAGAAAAAGTATAGAAATCATCATCAAAAAAAAAAAAAAAAAAAAAAAATTCGAACTCGATATTTTGACGAATTTCAACGTTTTAAACCTCCCTGTGCTCGAAAAACACATTTATGGAAAATTTCCGTCTGTCTGTGACAAAGATAACTCAGAAGCGCTTTGAGTTTGACAGTTTAGCGCTAGATGGTTGAAATTTGGTATATGGTCTTTATACCCCATTTGTAGATTTCTATCAATTTTTGAGTAAAATCTATCCATGGGAAGTCTGTCTATTCGGCTGTTTGAATATAATTTTGAATTATATCTACAAAATGTAAAGAGCTGGAATGGTACACAGATTTAACAGCTGCGATATAGATACCTAACAAATTTTGAGAAATTCAACAATGAGTTGCCCGCCTGTCGGTCTGCACTTTTAGAAACATGTAAGCGCGAAAACTCAAAAACACATTGACTTAAATATATCAAATTTGGTATGGGATTTTGTGATTACAAATGCAGTTTTGTGTCAGATTTTTGTTTCAATCGGTCGGGGAAAAACTTCTAAAGCACAAATTCGATTTTCTGGTGCTATTATCTGTATTCCAGAGATTGAATGCCAAAAAAAACTCGCCAAGGGCAGTAAAAAATACTATATTTTCGCCAAAGTTTAATATCTCGTAATTATTGTACGTCAACGTCACGCAAGGCGTTCTGTAGAATAACACCTTATATTAAAGAGAGTAAGCGAGAAAGTTTTGGGGAGACCGTTGCCACAGGTTTATTTTTAACGCATTAAAAATAAATGTGAATAATAATAAATTATTTGCCATTTTATCATAAAGAGGACTTTTCAGGGTTTTTCAAAAATTCATGATTTTTATTCAGAATTAATTAGAGACACTTTCTAGTAATTTCGAATGGCTCCATTGGAATATATAAAACAAGAATTAATGATATTAAAATATTCATCAGGTGTAAATACATCTGAATCGTATAAGTAATTGCGTAATGTGTAATTATAATAGGTTTAAAAACACTTGAGTGCTAATTAAGATTTATTTTTTGTTTTAAGAAATTTGATTATTAATGATGATAATTATTTTAAATACAATGATTTGTTTACCTGCAGTTTATCTGTAACGTGTTCCCTCCCTTTAAACACGTGTCTCTGCATAATATTCGACATTATTATTATTATTTTTTTCTAATAAAAAAATGAGTTTCGAATCTAATCCGAAATTTCATATATAATGTTTTCGGCTTGATTCGTCTGTTTATATTTTATTTTTAAAATTCACTTTTATTAATTTAGCAGCAAGCAATAGTTACAAAATATTAACTTTTGTCGTGAGTTTGGCATGTTAAGTGAATCGATCTTAGGAAACTTGGCGAATTTTTTGGCGATTAATCTTGAACAGCAACAGTCAACCCACAGTTGGATTTGGCTCAAACTTTGACAAATGAACTTTGACACTATAGATGTTAATTCCGTGTACTGAACGCGTGTAATTCTTGTACTCTTTGTTTTGTATTTATCGTGTTAGCTTATATTCGGACAGACGGATTTCCTCTGACCAGTTTTACTCAAAATTTAAAAGAAATCTACAAATTTGATGTACAGACTGTATACTAAATTTCAACCATTTAGCTCAAATAATTTTTGAGTCATCCTTATCACAGAGCGACGGATATTTTCCAAAAAATGTGTTTAAACTCAAGGAGGTCTAAACGTGAAGATTTATCAAAAGCTCGACTTCGAATGCTGGTACGTATACGAGAAAGTAGAAAAGTCGAACTTTAAAATTGTTTTTAAAATTTTTAAAAATTAAGCAAGTATTAAAGTAAAGCGGAATTTTTATCATTATTATTTCTAAAATGATGCAGAAACTGTTTTTCTTTTGTGCCGTCTTATGCTTCTAAGTTATTGAAGAAAATATTTAAAATTTTGTTCAATTTATAATTAAAAATTTAGTTAAAATTTTGACAAATCTTTTTTTAGTGAGCTCTATCCAAAATAGAAATACAGGCCCAATTAGGTCGCTGTAGGTACTGTGGGTTATCCTAAGATCATTTTGAACACAACTGTTTTTTAATCATTCTTGTCGCCTTACGGTAATTTTTGACATTATGCAATCTATTATCTTTATTTTAATTTATTTTTAAGTATTTAACTACTTTTTTTAAACTTATTTAAAATATCTTTTAGTTGCTTTTCGAATTTGAATTTTTTTTTTTTTAGTTTGTATATTTTTAATTATCACCGCGTTGTAAATTTCTTTTGTTTATTTGTTTAGATCTTAATCTTTATTTGTTTGATTTTCACCATTGTTTCCTATGTTTGAGAAAACTTCGAGCGAAATGCGTTGTTTATTTCCAAGATTACGCTTCTATATAGTCGTGCGACCTCCGGAAAGGATTTTACTCTTGAATTTCGTGACCAGGGAAAAATACGCGACCATGATTGAACAGCAGCTTACGCATTTCGTTGGACATAATGGTTAGGCCCGACCTTGTATAAATTACAAGTAATCGTCTGTCACCTCGCTCGTGCTTGCGGTCGACGCTGTTTTTGTGTTTTTATGTCTTTTTACGTTCCAAAACTTGTCGATTCAGACTCTCGCGTGGAAGCTATTTCTTTGAAAATTTTCTGCTGGCGTCGTTTGGAAGTTGAATTGTGAATTGCGAAGTAGAGGATTAAAGGGAATCACTTTTTTTCTTAGTAGCTTCCTTTAGCGGTCAATTGGTTCGGATAAATAGTTGCTAAAAGTTTTGGCTCTTTGTGTAATTTGATTTTAATAGCGTTTTCAGCGAAATATTTTTAATTAGCAATGTTTTGATAGACATATTATTCATAATATTTAGAAACTTAACGCCGATCTCTTCTTGTGTTATGCAGCAGTGTCTTATTCTGAAACTGCTCAACATTAACCGTTTAAAAAATAAATCGAATATTCATATTTTGATTATCGGCAGTAGAAAAAAAAAAGCTATAATGAAATATTAATAGAAATAATGAATACGAATTGAGTTTTCTTTTTTATTATAAATTGTATTGTTGAAAAATGCACTTAAAATATGTTTAAGAAATTAATTAATTAAAAATAAAAAAAGAAATGAAAGAAAAAAAATACAAAAAAAAATACTGGTATGATTGAAAAGATAATATTTTTAATTTAAAAATGATTTTTTTTTTCGCTACAGTATTTTCAAAATCAGTAACAATAATGAAACATTTTTTTCGGTTAATTTTTATTCCCAAAAGTATATATGTATCGAGTTTGTTAGCTATAGGACAAACGGCCTTGTAAAGTGCCACCATACACAGAGACGTTCATCTTTATTATTGTTAGAAAATGTATACACGGAAAATGGCTCTTTAAAGATACGATTTACATTCAATTAGACGATTTTTATAATTTTAAAATAAATTAATTACAATTGCTTATTTCTATTTAAACACTTTGTCCAGTTATGTTTTTTTTTGTTAAAAAATTATCATTTATTAGTATGCGATTTCATCCTTATATTAAAATATTAAATTATATTATTACTGGTATTCATTGGAAACATTGCTTATCTTCTGCTAAAGGAATCATTCTTGTATTCTCACAAATTTCATAAATTTCTCCATAATTAATAACTAAACCAAGCTGTAATTTGCTAGATTAGCTAAACAAACTGCGCAAAATAATCGCTAATAGTATGTGAGGGGGAGAATTTGGAAAGCAAAAAGAATGTTTCAAGAATTTTCTAATCATTCAAATCTGATATTTGGTTTTTACTGTTTGATATACTGTATTACAATTTCTTGTAAACAAATATATTTTTGGGGGATAAGACAGTATTTTAATGGAAGTCAATTACTGAATCAGAAGTTAAATTATTTTACCCTGAAGAATTTTACAACCCTGAAGAGTTTTACAATAATTTTGATGGTATTTACAGTATTTTTTAATGCTTGGATGCATGTATATTATGTTTTAAATATTGTAGAGCGTATATGTGATATTATTATTACATGTCACATATATTATTTCATACTTTGAAAAGTTCAAAACCATTGCACTGATCTTTACCCTTAAAAGATGTACGAGAAAAATTTCGAATCGGAAAAGTAAATAGAAACATATACATTGATATATTTTTGTTACGTTTTACTTTTACATTGTTTAGTTTCTTTTACGTGACGCGATAAAAACAAACACAAGTGACAAACTTCCCAGGAAAGAAGATTCTAAAGAAGCACGATTTCAGCAAAAGAAAACTTCGATAATTTTTATCGTCGTCTTCACGCCCACTCACGCGGAAAATGCTAATAAAAACACCTTTTTCAGTTTTGTTTACAGTAACAAATGAAAAGGTCTTCGGAAACAAGGGGTGTGGAAACTCTTTCTGTTATCTACGAGGCGAGTCTTTCTTACATAAGCGAACAAATATGAAACGTCATGTAGGGTGGTCAATGTCCAGCCCAAGGCCATCCTATTTTTCTGTTTTTATCTTAAGGATTTTCTTGAATAGTCTTTCTTCTTTTGGATTTAATCAACTACAACATATGTTATGTAAACATGCATATGCAGGTGTAAGCATGCATGCTAGAATGAAACCAACATGGGTCGTATATCCTAGCCTAAATTATAAAATCGATAATACTGATAAGAAATAAAATAATGAAAAAATAAATCTAAATGTTTATTCAAGATTCTGAAAAAAATCATTATCCCTTTTTATTTGTTACAATGAAACTGAAGAAAGCAATTGCCTTTTTTTATGTAAACTTTTGTTTTTAATTAATACATGATGCTTTGCCCCCCCCCCGTTGTATTTTTTAAAATACCAGCTGCCTCTGATGACCAGCTGGTTCGCTGTGAAATTTGGTTGTATTTACTTTCAATGAAATGTCTTGTGCTCAACTTAATATTCAAGTAGCAAATTGTGACAGAAATTAAAGATGTACTAATTTAATAGACCAAAGTCTTGTTTTGTTCATTGCGTATTTGAAACATTCAACCTGATCAAGTATCATAACATCAGCTTAAGTATCCGGTTCATTTATCCTCTTAAACTTTCGGGGTACTGTACTTTCACTTTCTTATTTGCCATATGAACTATGCATATATTAAAGTAACCGCCTTTGACGACCATTTGCTCGGCGGGATTAGTGGCTCCTAGGCGACCATTTGCTCGGCGGATTAGTGGCTCCTAAACTTTAATTAAACATTTTATGTAATGCGTTTTGAATGGCTTCCATAACAAAATATTTTGAACTTCATATTTTGATCAACATATTATATTATTACTACTTCTTCATATTATTTTTTTAGAAGCTTTATGCTGTTCTATTCATTGTACTACACATTTCAGTACTTTTCTATTTATCTGTGTATGTCCATTTATATTAGAGAAAAGAGCAACAATGTTCTATACATTTGGAGAAAATCAATGAAAACAAAGAACATTTTTCTTCCATGGATTTTAAAAATCTTTAAATATTGTGTCTTTTGGTGGTGGTGGTTTTGGTCCGGGAAATAAAGCATTCATATTATTGGCCAATGGTGGATGTTATAATTCATTTTAAATAATTATAAATATTTAGGAATTTTAAAAATTAGAAATACTTCCATAAAAATTTCTTTTGTCATATTTATTGGACCGAAAAGGTATTCGTTTTGTATCGTGAATTGCCGATGACATCTGAAATTTTGAATATGATCCTTATATTAAAATTATTGACTTGTATATAAAAAAAATCGACCTCATTCATGAGTGAGAAAAAGCTATCTCACAAAATGCAGTCTCGATTTCCTTTGCTATATGATCTTATAAATTGGAATTGCTACAGTCGACTTTCACGTGAGCTACCTCAATGTATATGGCTCGTTTTAGTTTTATTTTAGTCTGAAGAAATATGAATATGGATCTTGGAATAGTAACCATGATATGTAAATGGTTTTGGAATTTTTTAAACCAGTTTGTCTATTGAATGGCTACGAATAAATCGAACTTGCGGTGTCTGATGGTAAAATCTCGGCTTCAGAAATAATAACTGATAAGAAATAAAACAATGAAAATAAATCTAAATGTTTATTCAAGATTTTGTTCATTTATCCTCTAAACTTTCGGGGTACTGTACTTTCACTTTCTTATTTGCCTTATGAACTATGCATATATTAAAGTAACCGCCTTTGGCGACCATTTGCCCGCCAGGATTAGTGGCTAATATGAATATGGATCTTGGAATAGTAACCATGATATGTAAATGGTTTTGGAATTTTTTAAACCAGTTTGTCTATTGAATGGCTACGAATAAATCGAACTTGCGGTGTCTGATGGTAAAATCTCGGCTTCAGAAATAATAACTGATAAGAAATAAAACAATGAAAATAAATCTAAATGTTTATTC
Organism: Argiope bruennichi; assembly: GCF_947563725.1. NCBI lineage: Eukaryota > Metazoa > Arthropoda > Arachnida > Araneae > Araneidae > Argiope > Argiope bruennichi. The sequence continues at coordinate 100,984,374 of NC_079151.1, read as the reverse complement.
AAGATTTTGTTCATTTATCCTCTAAACTTTCGGGGTACTGTACTTTCACTTTCTTATTTGCCTTATGAACTATGCATATATTAAAGTAACCGCCTTTGGCGACCATTTGCCCGCCAGGATTAGTGGCTAATATGAATATGGATCTTGGAATAGTAACCATGATATGTAAATGGTTCTGGAATTTTTTAAACCAGTTAGTCGATTGAATGGCTACAAATAAATCGAACTTGTGGTGTCTGATGGTAAAATCTGGGCTTTAGAATCCAAAGTTCATGTTTCGAAATCCTACTCTATCAAAGAACCACCGCATAAGCGGGTCTGTTAAATCCAAAGGAGCCAGGTGTTGTCTGCGTCATTAGCCGCTGTTCAGTATTACGAACAATAGTATAACAAAATTAAACCATTGAAGCAATTATGTTTTGTATAGAATGATTATAAATTCTTCTCCTAGTTACAAATGCATATAATATATAGAAAAATCATTGACTGTAAAATTTGAGAGTCGTGTTCTTAAATTTTTAAAAAATCCTACAGATAGCTTAATACAAAAATAATGATCTTGCATTCGATTATTACTAAAATGACGCCAACGATGAAAAAAGTTCACTGCGTTCTTTAGTTACATAAATTCAAATCCGCTCTTATAGTTCTATGTCAGTTTTCGGGTTATATAAAAAAAAAACAAATTATCTGAAACGCTAAATGACGATAATAATATACTCTAAGTAAAGATCACTGGAGTTGTGTCTTGTGATAACCGAAATGTTGGACAATACTTGGCGAAAATTCGAGGGTGAAATTTTTTGACGCAAGTAGTTTTATAAAGAAAATAAGCAATGCATCGAAACAACGATATGCTAAATCATAATAATATTTTTACTATAAATTTTTTTAATCAAGGAAAAGACTTAGTGAGCACCCTACGTGTTTAAATTCCAAGGAACGCGAATCCTCAGCTTTGCGGTATGTGTATTTTTACTCGGTTATAACGTTTTTTTGTGTGTTTGTGTGATGTTTTATTATTTATTCAGGATTTATATATATAACAGGAAGAAAAGGGAACCTTTAAATAGCATGCAAGTTTTTTTTTATTCATTTCGCTTGAAAAACAAAATAATGAAAGCTCAGACTTTGAAGGTTTCAAAACATGAGACAGAGAAACTGCAAACATTTGCTATTTGATCATCTGTTACAAAGTAAGGGCATTTGATTGCGGAGCATTCTGTTTCATAACCTCAAAAACAAAATGAATATTACGTTTGGTAAACATTGTTCGTATTGAAATATATTTTACTTTTTGACCTTTCTTATTTTTTGTTCATTGCCATTATAATGCTGCGTTGAAATGATGTTGTAGTTCCAATTGCTAAAACAATTTCCAAAAGCTTTCGCTATTATTTTTGTAAAGAAAGTAATTCAAAATGTAACATTTAAAGGTGTGTAATTATTATTTAAAAAAATTAAGCTGCTATATTAATTTCAATTTCTTGCGGCTATGTTTAAACTGTTTTCTGTATTTTGCTGTTTTATATTACAATGTTCTGGGTTTATGTGGTTTATATACCCTTTCCCCCCACTAAATATTTTTTTATTAGCAAGATTGAAAAAAAAAGAATAATAGTTATCACGATTCTAAAATTATATATATTTTATTTGATGGCAGGACACCCAGCTTAGGAAACAATGCTCTGGGCGTTTGCGGTTTATACAACGCCCCCCAAAATATTTTTTTATTAGCAATATTGAAAAAAAAAAGCAATAATAGGTATCATGATTCTAATATTATAGATATTTTTTATTTTATTTGTTAGCAATGTTTATAGGAAACAGTGAACTGGGTATATGCAGTTTTGCTATTTATGTTGCTCTTCGTATTTATTTTCCATTCCCAAACTTTATTTTGAACAACAACAGCAAAAAAAAAAAAAAAAAAAAAATCATATGAAGATTTAATACATTGAACAAAATTTGAGACCATATATTCTATATTTATTTTAGTGTGATCGTTTCCATGTAAATTCTAAAAAACTGCAAATTCTGTAAATTCTAAAGGACATAAACAAGGTATTTAACTGCAACACACGAATTTTGTTCTTCAGCCAATATGAACGGTGTGAGTTCTAATGGTTCTTCACAAAGCAATTATACAAATTACTTTGAATGGATATTAAGCAATCTACTTATGTTACCCCGCTGGATCATTGTTATTTTTTTTATATTCAAATCTGTAGTGAAAACAAACAAGATTTGAAGGAGACGAAAATTTTGAAGTCAGTGTCTTGGAATGTTTACTCATCCTTTGTTGTGAAATCTTGGAGAACATTCAACACTTATTTCACCTGCTTCATTCAAGGCTATGATGATACGTACCAGATGTGAAGATCTTAGTATTATCTATTAGTTGATAAGGTTCGTGGATAAAATTAGAGATATCCGTTTTGAAAAAAAAAAAAAAAAAGTGGAGCAATGAATTGCTTCCGTTCTTGTTTTTGAACTTCCACCAAAACATTGAACAGTTTCTGTTTTATTTGTTCAGTGACCTTAGCAATGTGTATGCTAACTTCATTAGTGACATTTTCTGTCGTTCAGATTAAAAAAATTTTTTCCATTGGGCAGAAAAAAAAAGTTATTGTTCAACATTCAATTTTCCATAATTTCTTACTCCTTGCAACAGTCGGAAATGAACTTATTATTGAGAAATACTTTATTTATCGAATTAAGTTTTATTATTTACAAGGTATTCCGTGTAATAATTCTTAATATTTTTTAAAAGAAAATAATTGCAGCTTGGGGAAAAAGGTACCAAATATTTTATTCAAAGTGTACGCCATCACTAGTTATAATTCGTCCATTTGTTCTTCAAATAGTAAGTGCCTTTTTAGAAAAATTATTTACATTTTGAGGTGATGCAGACAGCAAATCATTTTTCAACATCTTTATAATTGTTAAAGTGTTGCTGGAGAAGTGTGTGAGACATCAATGGTAGTCCGAAGAAATCATGTCTGGTGAATACGGTGGGTGGGGCAAGAGTGTCTTATGTCTTTCGTTGTGTGAGATGAGGCGATGTCTTCCTGCACAACCACTTTTCCTTGGCTTGAAACCCAATCTTGGCGTTTCCGACATATGCATAGTTCAGATTGATCAATTGTTAACGATTTAGAATGACATCCATTGTTTTTCTTGACTTTATAAGCTCATAGTACATAACAAGTTTTTGATCACATCAAATGGGAAAAATATGAACTTGCCACATATGAATCGTTTAAGCCAAATCATACTCTTGCCTTGCTTTTGGGCATTGTCACCATAAGTTTCCACAAAGATATAATAGCTTGCACTTGCATTTTGCTTTGGATTGCACAGTGCTTTTTAAATTGCGTTTACACTCAGCCAGTTATAAGATTCCAGGAAGACTGCGGACAGTAGCAATTCCTTATCTCGACAGGACTTGCTGCTGTCCTGTTTCTGCACATGCGTGATTTACTGAACGGATTGTAGCTGACTGAATATAAACCCTACTTTATCTTATGCGAAATTAGTATGTTTACTACACATACACAATATCTCCCTTATCTCGAAATCGATTTCACACAAATGGCGTTTGGTCAGGTACTGTCCTAGCAACAAACTGACAAAATATTTGAGACTGTGAAAATGCTTCTGCTCCCAGTACGATGAAGCAAAGAAATTAAGAATTATGAACCAGCACACGTAGAAGTTTTTTGTGAAGACGGGAGATATAATGTCAAATATTTACATTGACAGCTATGATGACAGTATTTATTGGCTAAACTAGTGTTACGCAATGATGGAAAGTATGTAGCCAGACATGTAGTAAACATCATTATTCTTGGTGAATCAAAATATCAAAATTTAATTCTTGGTTCTTAATTAATCGTGATGATACTGATGGAATTCTGTTTCTTCTTCAAGGTAAACTATTTGATTATTTCTAAGGGCAATTATTGTGCTTTGGGTAGTACTAATAAAAGGCCCTTATTGTGCAAACAGTTTAATTCTTTCAGGTGTATTTTCAAGAAAACGTCCAATTCCATTGCGTTAGCGATTTGGCTTTCTTAAGGCCTGAATTTCATGTTTTGCTTTTACTGTAGAGTAAGCAGTATGGGTAATAATGTTTTCTGTACATATACGTGATATATTCTAACAACATTTTTTTTTTTTAAATCGATTGCATTTATTACTATTCTATCTATTATACTTTTCCATACATCCTTTGATGAGTCTTTTTGAATTTTTATGTCTGTCTTATTTCTCTATTATCAAAACTCGGACTTAACCATGCCTTTGGGTGAAGAAATTCTTATAAATACTGTTCGGAATTTAGTTCGTTTTGGAGACAAATGATTCGAATTAATTGCATGTATGAGAATTGTTTTTGATTTTTTAAAAAATTGCATTCATGCTCTAAAACATGGAAATAGTATTGAAAGAATTTTGCATTAATCTATGATGAAAGTTAATAATTATTCGGTTTGATTATCAACTATTTAAATAGAAGAGAATTTCAGTGCATCCTTGGCTTTGTTTTGTGTTTTATAAAGCAGATTCGAATGCTCATGTATAATCGCTTGTCTGGGCTGCACCAAGCTTACTATGATATTTGTTATAAAGTACAAATAACACTGAGTATATTCTTTCTACAAGTTTTATATTCTTAAAAGGTATTAAGAATTTTATTGCTTAAAGGGTTCTATTATTTTAGCACTGCATCCTTGGTACTCGTCTTTCACTTCCACTCTTTAGAATTTCTTTGTTATTTGCATAATTTTTACTTTCCACATAAATTTGAGATTTCCACTAAATCTCCCTTTTTGATTCATTGTGTGTGTGTGTGTGTGTGTGTGTGTGTGTGTTTCGTCCACCATTACCAACATGACTTTTTTCGCTTTAATAACTAACTTCCCAGGAATACTCTTGCCGTAGTTTAGGAATCTGTAGTCAAATTGAAGTTATCAGAGAATTTCTTTTTGGATTTTTAAGTGATATCTGGAATTATGTGAATCTTAAGTCCATTTTTATATCACGATGTCATTTCGTTTCGGCAGCGTCTTCTAACGGTTTTTAGTATGTTACTAAAAATAATTGAAAGTGAATTGAATTTTCCAAAACTTCTATCTGTTTTGAATGAAGGAGGACAATTTTACGATGAGTGATTTGTAACGGCTACACGTTCTATAATTTTTGATATCTTTTTCAGTAAATTATTCCACTATTCAGAGTGTCGTTTGAATAGTATGCTGCGGCTCCTCATTATTCGGCAGTGTAAATGACAAACATTCGAGAATCGTAGCGCGGGAGTACATTAGGGCAGGTGGTGGAGCAATGGCGTAATTAGTGATGCCAGCTGTGTTTAAGCAGAATTAACGTGCCTCCAGACGAGACTGCCGACATGCACTAACGGTAAGTAAATGGCGTTGTAAAGCTCGGAATTTCCAGCCGTAATGGCCCAGTTCGGAAATTTTATATGAGACTCCAAACATTTCCAGCGTTCTAATTGTCTTCGAATATTCTATGATCTACGTAGCTAGTGGGTCTCATTTGTATATATTTATATATATATATAAAGTTAAACATTAACTGAAAAAAAAAAGATTTGCAGCCTTTTGTGCTTTATCTGTATTGTTATTTTTTTAATAGCAATAAAATCATTATTTTATACGATATCTGAATGATCGCAGCATAATTACTATGATGCTGGACAGAAGAGGTGACATACAAATTGATCTTTAAATGCATAGAGGTAATTACCTGCTTCGTATAGCATATCGTATTAAAGCCTCATATCTCTTTATGTAGCATCTTTTGCACAGTATTTTTTTAAATTCATTTTAATTTTACCAAAACTATTTTATCGTTTCTTAACGCAACTAGAATCTTTGGCAGTTTATTTCTTTATCTGTGACAATTTTTATTGTTAGTGCGCTATCTGAGAACAATTTCATTTCGGCAGGTGTTACGAATTACTGTTATTTATATAAAAAGTAATGAAAACATGCAGGAAAATTATTTTCGGATAGAAGCAAAGCAAGACTAACAAAAAGTATTTAGTAGATTTGTAGAATTCGAAGTGATTGTTCACAATAATGTAGAAATAAATCAATATGTTTTTTTTTTTTTGAAATTTTTTAAAAAAAGTGTTTTTTTGTATTTACTCATTAACTACAACCCTTTCCCGGCTGATTTTAAATTTTATTTATTAAAAGAATTCATGCATTTAAAGGTTAATCACTTAAAAGATGAAAAAATTGAGTTAAGATTGAATACCTGAGTGATTAAGGAGAGTTCAAATATAATTCAAAAAAAGTTATTGTTTCTTAGACTAGAAAGAATTAAAATAGCAATTACATTAATATCGTGATAATGATTTTTTGATGCATACAACAATTAAGTTTTGGCATGTCATACAAGAAAACTAACAAATGAAAAAACGGTGGTCTGGTTTTTTTTTTTTTTTTTTTTTTCCGCCCTTGGCTACTAACAAAATCTTGACAATAATACCTATAATTAAATAACAATAACAGTAATGGAAGCTGCAATTACTAATCCTTAGCTGTAAATAAATTTAAAAATAATGTACATTTAATTACCTAAAAGTGATATTGGAACACGGTCTTTTCATCATTAGAAGGCGTTTCAGTTTGGTGACAGATCTGTATTAATTTTATACGTTTAATTTTCTCATAAATCGACCTTTGTTCTGATTATTTAGATTCAGAGCTTAAGACGTTAAAATTTTTACCATTTATATTGGGTAATTCTATTTATATTTTACGTTTTATTGTAAATAAAAATCTATCTTTACAACCATTTTTTATATAAATTTTTATATAAGGTCGATACAGTTTCATTCTCAAATAAGTAAAATCAAAATAAATACTAGAAATTGATACGTCATGACAAATCAAAGTAATAACAATCATATGCAATTACCCAAAATCGTAAAAAAAAAAAGTAATAGTTAATATTAAGTAATCTAATATGTTTATAGTTCTGTTTGCAGTAGAACTGCTTAAATTGATGATACGTATCACCTATTTAAATCAACAAATTTGGTGCTAAACTTGAGTCTAATTTAACTCGGTATAATCTTGTTTTTCAATACTTTTTTTTGAAAATTATGGTCAATTATATGATTGGAGATGAAACTATTGCTTTCAGTTATGCCAATATAATTGTTGTTTTTTCTCTAACTGTTATATGTGTTTCCACTGATGCGTAAATTCTGCGAATCATGTTGGCGAGTTAGCGCTTTTTAGTTCCTTATTTATTACTGGGGACTGGAGCGTTATTATTTTTCTTTCTATGGCATTTAACCTAATCGGTTAATTTTATATCTTTAGATATAAATACTTGGCTAATTTTGTAAGGTTCTGATTGATAAATTTGACTTTTCTTGTTCGAATTTCTCTCAATTTAAATATGTTTTTATTCCTTTAATTGCGCATTCATGATTCCAGATCGATTCTGGTCTGTAACAAGAAGGCTTTGTATTTTCTGAAATTGTCTTTCACCAAGTTAAAAAAAGTCTGGGAATTTTTTTTTGTGTGTGTGTGATCTTTATCTTGAAACTTGAATCCCCCTTTTTTTTTATTTATATATATGTATATATATATATATATATATATATATATATATATATATATATATATATATATATATATATATATATATATATATATATAAAACACTAACTCCAAACTTAAGCTGGTCAAGGTCTTTGTTTCTTCGAACAGGTATAATGAAATAAAATAAAATAGATCAGTGTTTCGGTCTCACCTCGCTCTACTATGAATCCGAGCATTGTTATTCCGCATCTGAGCATCTGTTTTCTTCTTGAGTGATGCGGGGCGATAATAGCTTCCTAGAAAAATCTCCATCTCTTTTGTCTGAACTAAATTCTTCGCTCCCGTTACCTGTATTACGGGGCAGCACCTTGGAAGAAACATAAATGAAGAGTTCACACCTCAACTGGAGAAGAGAGAAGGCCGACTTGAGGTAACCTTCTCGTATTCGAGTTAAGAACGAGGTTAAAGTGGATGGTTATTACGAAATCTTGTGTGTCCCCGTTTTTTTTACCTCCTCCTCACCCACTCTCGATTTTTCGTGCCAGAAATAGCAGTCGTCGAGTAATTGCGAACGCTCGCGTTTACTTTTTGAAATCTTAACTCATCCAATTCTTTGTTAACTCTTCCTACTTCGGCGAGTTCGGCTTGATTGAATGAGTTATTTTTTCTTCTTTTATATGGCCGAATTCGGATTCTTTGTGGTCAGTGGCAATTCTTCCTTTTGTTCGTTTGTAGCTATTTTTGTGATGGAATGTATGGAATTATCAATTTCATATCTAGCTCAGGGGAGGAAAAAAATAGGCAGGAAATTCATTGCAGTACTGTTACTTCTTATGTGGTAGTTTTTAAGTAAATTCCTATAGTAAGACTACCTACCTATTGCAATGGTTCTGACGACAAGACATAGGGAAAATTTCTTCAGTTCTTCACCGATCATGGTCCCTAGAACCCAAAACCATTCTTCGTTTAAAAGTTATATGAAATATGGATATAGGTGATGGAGGCCGTGGGCTAAATTTTTTTTAAAAAAGTTATTAACATATTTGCGAAGTAAATTTGCAAAAACTATAGCTCTACGAAATGTCCAATATAATGATGAAATATAAATATAATTGGTGAAATTTCCATTTGTATCTTTACGATCACTTAAGATATTAGTTTGTATGAAATGGATCGAATATTTATAAATATTGCAATATAATTTGTAGTATAATTTAGTGTGGACTTGTAGGCCACTCAATCATAGTAAAATAAATAAAAACATATGCATTTTTACAAAGTAAAAATTTACTAAAAATAAAGAAGACATATGTTGAATTAATTGAAAATGTGTAGAAAAAGAAAACTAAATTGACAATAAAGAGTGGTCTCTGTCTAGGGCCGCAAAATGTCTAAATCTGTCACTATTCAGAATTGCCTGTTATTTTCTAATCTTCAAGATTCACTTATGAAATTTTTAGAGAATTGTTACTACTTCCATCGAATTATTTTGTGAAACCTTTACTGGAATGTGATAAAATAAATACGCATATATATTTTAAGAAATATTTATAAGCGTTAATTATATTTTGAAATCTGTCAAGTAAATTATTAAAAACGTCTGGAGACTTTTCAGGGCCTTTCTTATGTATTTAGGATAGTGAATTAAAGAATCTTAGTGATTGAGAATCTTTCGGTAAAGAACATTACGCCTTAAATGCACTTGTTGAAACGCAGTTGAATCAGCTAAATGAGAAAATTATCAATTTATCTTTTTTCAAGTTTTCCACGTTTTTTTTAAATAAAACATACTTTCATCTGCTGAAAGATTTGAATAAAACATAACTCGTTACAGCCGGCAGGTGATTCATTTACATAACAAACTAGTTAAAACAATTTTCTTTTTTACCCTAACGAACCTGTTGAATCGAGTTGTGGTCACTCATATATCTCGACGTTTGCGTTGTAATTTTATTTATGGGCGCAGATTTTTAAATGCGGTCAATCGTTATATCTTAGCAGGTTAAGAGAAGAAGTTAAAAAGCGAACTAGCTATTCTTTATTTTATTACTTCACAATTTTGAAATATTACTGTTTTGTTTCTCGTGACGTGTGATATGTACAAGCAGGTTTAGTTTTGAAGGAAATGGTAAACGAGTAAAAATTCTGAGCAGGGAGTTTTGCGAGATGTTTTATGATTTTTAAATGCAGTGTGAATTAGAATAATAATTTATTTACAAAATAATGCTATAGCAATAATGATGTCAACATTAAAAAAACGACAATCTGTTTTGTATATTTTAAAATTCTTATGCTAATTTGAGGAAATCTGTAGTTATGTGAAAATATTGTTCATTTCGGTTTAAATCTAAAAAAAAATATTTTGACTTTTGTAAATGTTTTAATTATATATCATCTTTGATTTTAAAAAAAATAGTCTTGTAATGCTTACTATTCTGTATTTTTACAGTTTTCCTAATTCTAGATGACATATTTTTTAGAAGGTCTATTCTCCTGTTAGCAATATCTCATATTTGATTGGCAGAAATTACGTAATGAAAACTTAAAAGAAATTATCACGCGCATTGGTAGAGCGCTTAAGAAATAAAGTTATTTGCCGTATAACTTAAGATTTGTATGAATTGTTAACATTAAAAGTTTTGCAATGGAATCTTCTCTATTCATAACGCTCTCTAAAACTCAGATCGGAACTAATTACTAAAATTGGAGGGAAACAAATTGTAATCCACTGACAAAAAAAATAAAAAAATGCAGTACTGAATTCAAATTAAAAAAAAATGTTGAAAGAAAATATTAACAGATGCCTTCAATTTGATCTTTGAAAAGAGAATATAATCAATCAATATAAATAATAAAAATTTGATGATTATCAAATCATTACCTTTGTTATTTATTCATGCTTAGGTTTATTCGCACACCGATAAATCAATCAGTTTAAACAGAAAAACCTCTCTTAGTTGCTAGATGAAGAAACAAAGTTGAGATTTTGTATCCAATAATGATGCAGACAAAAAAAAAAAAAAAAAAAAAGCGGTGGTGGTGGTGGGGTATTTTTAATTTCCTTCAGCGTTATAAACGGTGGTGCATGATTATATCTATATATATTGATGTTTTTATTGTATTACGTGGCTTAATAAACAACACCACCTATATCATATTCCCAACTTCTACAAGAACCAGAATAAGCTGAATTTTTCTCATCCAGTAACGAATTTGGCGGATTTTTCTTATACATTGAGCATGAACATAAGACCATTTATCTGGTTAAAATTAAAAAAATCCGCCATATTTATTGTTGGTGTAGTAAAAAATTCCTTTTTTTCTTCTTGTGAAATGTGGAAAATTGAATATAATAATTGTTGAGCGACTGTTACCTATCTGAATTAACTAAATTGGATTTTTTTTTTAAGTTAAAAATATCATGTTAGAAAGCATAGAATTATGGCAACGTCCTGACCTAGGGGTAGCGCGTCTTCCCCGTGATCTGGACTTCCCGGGTTAGAATCCTGGTTCGGGCATGGTTGTTCTTTACACTGTATTCTATCTGTGAGGTGTGTGAAAGAGCCTCCCTGATAAAAAAAAGGGTTGCGCAAGCGAATATGTCATCTTCATATGAGCTGAGCCCTCCGGGGTCTTTACCCTCAGAAGCTACTGTACAAACTCGGCTTAAAATCGATGACTTCAACAGCGGACTTGTTTGTGACAAGTGCCATAAGTAACAACAACAAGCATAGAATTAAAAATATCTATAATGAACTTTCTTCTTCTGAATCGATAACTACTGATAAATTAATTTCGTAAATTTGATTACAAAATTTTGTCAAACTCTAAAATGGTTTCAAAATTACAATCAAAGTATCCAAAAATTAGCAAAATTCTTATTTTATCTGTTTTAAGTATATTTGAACTTTTCGCTTTTAAGTTGATACTTTTACTTTGAAAATCTTGCTAGTATTGAGTCACTGTAAAGTAAGAAAGTAGCGTATATAAAAACTAACATAGATAACTTTAAATTGTGAAACATGATTCTTCGCAATAATTTTACTTGATGTAAGGTAACTACTTCGTTAAAAATGAAATTTTTGTGTTATAAAAATCGTTAGGGAAGCTTTTTGCGATTTTAGGAAGAATATTTTAGTCTGAACAGTGCTTCGAATAATTACTTCAATAAAATAGCATTACATATTTTTTTTTAATTAAACGAAAGAAAAGGTATTCAATTAGTTTTGTGATATAACTTGACATAAAATGTTTAGAAAGCAAATAACTATTTTATGTTAACTAGGGGGCTGCGCCCCCTGCTCGCTTATGCTCGCCACCCCCCGGGTCGGATCAGTTCACGATCGAAGCTCGCTTCGCTCGCTCACCATCTACTAAACCTTAGTCTAGCAACAAATATATTCAGATTCAATTTATTCCAAAATATGATAAAACAATGAAAGAAATTAAAAAATGTAAAGCAAAAAGTATACTCGCAAAAATGACCTGCATCTAAGTTATTTGTAAACACAAATAACCTTTCATTTAAATAACTATATACATCCACCAAATTTATTTTTCTCAGTAACGTGCCTGGAAAAAAGAACTGAGTTCTGATGTAGTCCCACAACTATGCTCCTGTATTCGGAAACTTCGCTCCGTACAATAAACGTTTAACCCTATCTCATTCATTATGACTGGATTCTTGTGAACGATTCTTGAGCATTTTCATTCGACCTGTCTTCTCTTTTACGACGATTTCGTTTTAAAATCCATACGGCATGACTTAAACTCATCGTAAAAAATTTTGTCCGTTTTTTGGCCATTAATTTTTTTTTGTTTAAAAAAATTTTCAAAACCGATGTAAGAATAGCATTCGCTTGAAATCTTATCAAACCGAATGTTGATGTCCCCGGGCGAGGTCGAAGTGTTGCCAAACGGCGATTAACAAATGCGGCTTCATTTTGTGTCCACGTAAGCGTTATATATATATAATATGTACTAATATTTTTCTGTATTACTTTAATTTTATAATAACCTGAAGTATCGCATTATCCATTTTGAAAAATAAACCTACTTATCCAGTTGGAAAATAAATAAATTTATAAAGTTAAGCGTATCGATTTCAAATAAGTTTTTCCGTGAAAAGAGGAGAGGTTAGCCGAAAGGCTGTGAATAATCCTTATTTTGAAGTGCGTCTTCCCTTATTCAGGATGGTGTCTTCTTACAGTTTTCGTGTGGGAGTCATTACTTCAGATTAGGGTTATTTTTATCTCAACCCGACCGCCTGTCTGCCGAATTTTGTGTGTCTTTTTTTCTTATATCCTCGGAAACCTTTTCAAGATTCCAACCTTTAATTCACTGGCATTCGATAATTATATTCGTAACACCCACATATGATTCTGCTTCTTCCTCGGACAATAATGAAATAACGGCAAGAAAGAAAATCCATAGAATTTTAAGAATTAGGTTTTTGTTATAACACAACGCTTCTTCCGTTATAATCTTTCTAAAGGTATCCGACTAGGTTATAAAGATGCTTCTAGATTTTTTTTTTTTTTTTTTTTTTTTTTTTTTTTTTTATGGTCTGAAAATAAAGTCCTAACTTTGTAGATTCTAAAACAGACTTTGTTTTTAATATACAGTTACTCAAAAAAGTAATGGGACACTTGGCATGAATAATTACGAAGCTATTTATTATCACATTAAAATAAAAACAAAATGAATCAAGAAATATTTTAACATTTGGTGTACAATTTGTAAGGAAAATTTTATTGATATTTTAAAGTTAGAATTTGATCTAGCTTTTCAAATATAATTCAAAGAAAAATAGGAGTCAAAAAAATATTGGGACACTTTTGAAATGAGAAATTCAACAAACATATAGCTCATCAATAGAATTGAATTTACTATCACTTTTTTTACTATAATTTTAAACATAAAAATTTCAATAGATAAGATTTCTTATAAAAAAAATGACCAGAAACAAAGATATATCGCTTGATGTGCGAAATCTTGTAATTAGTCATTGGAGAAATGAAAAATCAGTTAGCTGTATAGGACACATTTTGAAATTGAGTAAGTCTACTTTTTGATATATATTAATCATAATAACTTTCATTTCTTTATTTTTGTTTCATTTGTACATTTAAGTAAAATATTATGATAAAAATCCGTGAACCTGTTGTGTGTCCCAATACTTTTTTGGCAGACTCTATGTAAGATAGAACTATAGATTCAATAGTTTCAATAACACACGACAAATAAAAATGGAGGTCGGAAACAGTGATATTTTTAAACGGAAATGAGTGATTTATTTTATTATTACCGTAAAATTCTCCAAAATAATATTTGATACATTTATATTAGCTCTCTACCTACTCAGCCATAGTTTGCTTATTTTTGGCATTTCTGTTAAAAAACTCGACATTGTTTCTAATGCTTTTGGATGAACTAATTTACAAGTGCAATATCTAAACGCATTTTCTGAAGAATGAATATTTCACTTTGATTGATTCACGGAAAGCAGGATATCTCAAAATCAATTTAATAAAATTTCATGAAATTTGGTATGCATGTATCCAAAACCTTCGAAGGTGTGATAGACCTTGGATTTTAAAATAACTTCATTTAGATATGTTTTAAAGGCACGTTAAGTTCAAAACATAGACAAAATTTGACAAAAAAATAATTAATGGCAACTTTAAATGCTCATAAAGTTTTTATTTATTAAAATAATTTTTATCTTGTGGTCTGTTAAAATTATGTAGTTTAAGCTATCTATAGGTAAAATAAAAATATCTGTTTCCATTATGTTTTAACTTACTTTGTTTTTCCTAACATTGAAAAATTTTCTAAATTTTCAGTAAATAAGCAAATTTTTTTTCTTTGAAAAATTAAGCAATAAGTGTTTTTTTTCCCCCTTCTAATAGTATCCTTTCAATTCTGTTTTTGCTATTTGGTACAATAAAAAATGTTTATGTATCATTTTTTAAAAATTTGTCTCCGAGCCTAGTCGGATACCTTAATCAGGAAATTTTTCGTATGTGTTTATGAAACAATGTTTTTTGAAAGAAACTCATAAAGGATTTTTTTTTTGTTAACTTGGTTTTATTTAGTTACGTTTCTATTAACTTTTTTTGTAAATTCTTAAAGTAAAAATTGTACAAAATTTAGATCCCCCCACAACATTATTATCCCCCCCTCAATAATTTCTGACATTTTTAACTGTTCAGTGTGGGAGATTTTATTTTTATTGTTCTTTTAATCAATATATATTTATTTTAATCGGCGTAGTTTTAGGAATTTTAGTCATTGGCCGTAGGTGCTGAATTTATTTTTCATTATCTACGTCTTTCCTAACAATAAAAATGAATGTGTGTGTTGATGCTCTACAGGCTAGACGTTTGACCTAGATGTGTATGCACCTCGGAAGAGGATGACGTAGGAGTATGCACCTCGGAATTATTTTCTTTTTTAATTTTAAGAATTTTAATGATTTTTTTAACTGAATTAATTAGAATTATATGAATATATAAGCCAATTTTATAAATATCAACTTTATTTGTGAATTATAGTAACACTCAATTATGATCTAACACGCTATCTATTTAATAGTAACATTTTAATACGCTATATATATTTAATAGCAACTCGTTTTTAAAGAATTATAGTATATTTCGTATATGTAATAATAATTTTAATAGTATATAACAATGAATGTACAAGCCAGTGTGTCTTTAATTAAAATTTCAATGATTTTTTTTTGAAATTATAAAGAATTTTATCCCCCCTACTAACATTATTTCATCCCCCCCCCGATCATTTCTGGCGTCTTGGAGCATTTTAGCGTTGTAGATTTTATTGTTTTTATGATAAATATGTAATGTGTTTATTTTAATCGATCGTCGTAGTTATAAGAATTTAAGCATCTCGTAGGCGTTGAATTTATTTTCCATTATCTTGGCGTGGTTGTTGTTGATGCTCTACAGGCTAGACCATTTGACCTATATGTATAAGGTAGAAATATCACACATTTTTTTTTGAAATTTTGATTAGAATTTCAATGAAAATTAAACAAAATTTTGGCATTTTCCCCACGGTAATTTCTGGAAGTATTGCAGTTTAAAAATAATTTGAACATCATTTTATATTTCGAAATTATCCTTTCAGTGATATAAATTTAAAAAAAATTCTTATTGTATAAATATTTTTCCTACATTTAATCAGTTTTTTTTATTTTTTTAAATATTATGAGCATATTTTTCAACAACAATCGTAAGAATTCTGAACGAATGTTAAACGCATCACAAACGAAAATGCAAAGAAAAAAATTTAAGATTTTTGGAAGAAGAAAAAAATTGTTCATAAAAGTCACTATTATATTATAGTTGCTGATATATTTTAGGTTTTTGTTTTACAGTCCAACTTATTATCCTGTTCTTAACACATTAAGAACCATTCATGAGTTTTCTCGTGTTTCGCATGCCATCTTTTACGGACCGTTGACGAGTTTTCTCGTGTTGCGCGTCCCTCTGTTATGCTTCATAAATAATAAAGTTCTGATGATTTTAGAACGTACAAGTTTGCCCAAAAACGTGCGATCCCAGGCATATGTCTTACGGATTTCTTTGCGATCCTTAATGTGTTAACATAAATCATTATTTGCAAAGCAGATTTCAAGAAAACATAGAATCTTTAAAAGATTGACATTTATATTTAAAATACTATATTCAAATACTATTGACAATTTATATTTAAAATACTATATTCAAATACTATTGACAATTTATATTTAAAATACTATATAATACATGAAAAAAAAAAAAGCAAA
The DNA here is from genome assembly GCF_947563725.1 of Argiope bruennichi. Lineage (NCBI taxonomy): Eukaryota > Metazoa > Arthropoda > Arachnida > Araneae > Araneidae > Argiope > Argiope bruennichi. Next base: position 100,967,976 of record NC_079151.1, on the reverse strand, counting down.
ATTGTGCGTTGTTTTAGATTGGAAATTATGCTACTTCGTTAAAATGTATTCATTTTTTTCAAGTTTTACAAAATTACAAAAAAAAAAAAAAAAAAAAAAAAAGGAAACGCATACTGAAACGAAGAGAATGGCGTACTACTTCTAAATATGAATCATATATTTATCAAAATTTGAAGCTTAAAAATATCTTGCTAAAGAAGCCATTGAAATTAAATTTCATAAAGTATTTAATTAAAAATTGCAGCTACCCTTAATCCTGGTGAACTAGCTGGTCTCTAAAGCCGGCTAGTGTTTGATAAAATTTGATGCGAGTAAAGAACTTAACGAATAATCCTTTTTTTTTGTGATAATTTTTTTAATCGCATTTTGATTATTTTTCTGAAAGCAGTTGGGAAAAAAAATGTGATATTTTGTTTATTTTATTTTTTCATTATTTCTCTAGATTTGTACTGTGTATTTTTGATAAATCTTTGGCAGTAAAATATCTAGCAATTTTATAAAATTGCTTTATTAATTTATAAGCATTTTTTAATGCTTTGTTTGTATTGATTGTATAATACTGCAAAAATTACAATCATTTTTAAAAATGATTCATCAGTTTCGTCTGGGAAAATATTAATTTATTTGGAAGAATTGATGATATTTGTTATTTATTCATTCATAAGAACATTTTTTTAATATTTTTCTGTTAAGGAAAAAATTCCTTATATGTATATTTGTAAAATTCTAGATAAAAATTATAACTTTCGGAATTAAAAAAAAAATGCTAATTTGGGAATTGCTGTAACACATATCGTAGTTACAAAAATAATTACACTTTTATTATTAAATTTAATTTTTTTTAAATTGTTCTATAAAACCTGCAATTAGTTGAAATAATTTTTATATGAAAACTATTTTTTTGGTTGTAATGTTATCTAACATATATTATTATTTCCATAATTGAATTTTACACTTTACTTAAATACAAAATTTTAAGCATGTTTATCATGTAATTGTTTAAGAGATAATCATTTCCGGTATATTATTGATTCAATTTTAGTAATGTGTTAAGATTTACAACAAAACGTAAAATTCAAAAATAAATCCAGATTTCAAATTTTATTCTTTTGAATACATTCTTTTAACGCCCTCCAATGAACTGATTGGACGATAGGAATGGCCTTCATTCGTGAGACCGCCCGGACCCCCCACACCAGCTTGAAAGAGTTGAATAAACCTCGACACGAATCGTCTGGCTTTTTATTTGTTCTTTCATCTAGTAGGTTTCCGGAGGGGAGAAAAAGTTGTAAATAAAAAAGCACCTTTTTCCCGGAGTTCTTAAATTAAAGGAAAGGAGAAAATCTTGTCTGAAAAAGAAAATATGATTTAGAAGTCTCATCAAAGACAAGGTCTTTTTTTTTTTTTTTTTTTTTTTTTTTTATTCTCGTCTATACGTACTACGTTCTGAAAATCACGTGCTTCGAGGCTTTCCCTGGCACGCTGCCAAAAAATGACTAGACTGAGCAATTAGTTGGCGGTCTTTGGGTTTGCCGAAGGGAAATGGCGCCATCGCCAAAAGTTCGCGGCATTGTACTTTTCGAACAGTAGCCTAATGAATTACTACGGTAGGATTTCGGAATGTCTCTTCGTTAAAAAAGATGTACATATCCGAAGAAAGGAATACCAGTAGGAAAAGTAGAATTTATTAGCATGGAAATCAGACTTGCTTCCATCTCTCATGAACATGAATACGTCCACGTGATTTGCGCGTGAAAATGGCTTCCAGACTTATGGTTTCGAATATAATAGGAACAATAAAAATTACTCGACATGAGTAATTTTTTTCAAAGTTTATCACATGAGTTGGGTTAAAAGTTTCCCTGATTTTTTTCCCTTTATTATTGGGCGAATCTGTCAATTCATGTGAGATTGCTCTCATGTGATTTGGCATAAAAGTTGACTTGCATCAAAATTAAGACAATTCGTACTATATTTTTTATGTTAAGAGTAGGTATTAACATATTGCTAAAAATTTCGAAATTATGTTGTTGTATTGAATATTAAAATGCATATCATATAAGGGCTTAAATTAATATTAGGAAAATAAAAAAATTAAAAGCAGATTTTCGAATGCGTTCTTTTCTGCATGTATTTAAAAATAAAATCTTACGTGGAGAATGAAATTGGCGCTTACAGTTTCTCTCTGAAATATTCATTTCATCAGTGCCTCTTAAGCACTCCCCCCCCCCTCTCTACTTTTCTTCCTTCAATCAATTCGGACAATCTTTTTTTTTTTAGTAATTAATATTTCCATTGTTCTTGCTTCCAGCGTCTGAATCTGATATACGATCTTCAATGCTTGATCACCAATATTTATTTCTTAAAATATTATCTAGTAAATATGATATAATTAGAACACGATTATACCTTTCTTATTGTTTTAGAGAAGGTGTCTTTTTTATTTTTTCCCACTCGTGCCTTCTGTCGGATGGTAAAAAATTTCGCAACCCCGTTTCCGTCAGAATTGTTTTCACTGTACAACAATAAATAAGAAATTAATAATTGAATTAATTTTATGAAAAATAGGGATTAAAAATGAATATTCCATAGATTTTTATAAATTTTGTTAGTTTGGGATTTTTGGGATCACAGCATTTTTTTGTTTAACTTAAGGGCATTTTTATAATATTCTTCCAATAAATGTCACTGAACCTCAATGTTATTTTTGAATGCGTTAATTTAGTGATCAAATCTTGAGTCGAATTGAATGAACAGAATGTTTATCCTAATATTCTAAATGCATATTCTAATTGATATTTTTTACTGAATAAAGAGATTCAACTGTCAGTTGTGGTACAAATATCTTCTAAAAATTACAAACTCTGATGCACATTTGAATAATCTCAATGCTCGTTTTCATAGTCCAGAGATTTGCTTAAATGGCCAACATTTTTAAACTCCAGTCTGAGGCTTTGAAATTGATTGGCACAAAACACAAAACGTTCAAAAATCTGAACCGTCCCGATTTCTTATTAATGATAGCTAGCATGCAATCGTAAATAATAATACATAAAGGAATTACGATTCTGAACAGTAATTATTTACTTAAACACGGTGTCAGCATTTTGCATGTAGCAAAAGTTGTATATATATTTTTAAAAAATAATATATAGGTGTTGTTAAAAATATAATAGCTTATTGTTCATTAAGGATCAAAGCAAGAAAGTTTTGTGATATAACAGTGAAAATTTTTATCATGGAAAATTGTTCCTGAGTTAGGGAAGACTCAAAAGAAGTTGGCTGACATCCCAAATCTGAATTGTTTGGCCGCTGTAGTTTCGCGGATAGGAAAGACCATTTACGAAAAATTATAGTCAAGGATGCGTATTTTGCTAATTTTTTCACTAAGTGTTAATACTTTTATAATTATTATATGAGGGTAAAAAAAAAAAAAGAAATATCAGCAAAATTTATTCTTATTAAATTTATGATTCACATAAAGTCGTGTAATAAAACGAAAATATCTAAGCTCTCTACAAGTATTATATTTATCATTTGGCATCTTAAAATGTATGTATTTTTTTGCTAATTTTTTCTTTTAATTCTAAAGTAGAGAATCTTGTTGAAAAGAAAAAAAAATACATTATCTCTGTAAAAAGTGCAAACCATATAAGTAACATACCTTCTTAAGAATTTATGGATTGCATTTTTATAATTTTAAATTCAGAGATGATGTAAAATTCATCAAAATTTTTGAATGCATTGTATCTATTCTGAAACATCAGCAACACTTAATTTTCATTCTTTCTCTTTCTCTCTCTCTCTCTCTCTTTTTTTTTTATCCTTTGAGATATTTGAAAATTTCGTCCGCATACTGCGACTTCCGTAGCATTTGTGTTTATTTTTAAAATTTCCACAGGCTAAAAGTCGGGGATTACCTTGCAGAAATCGCACAAACAATTCTTCTAGCAAATGTATACTATGTCTCACTTCCGTAAATGTGTTCCAAAATCAGATAACAAAAACTCGCTCTCTTAGCCAAGTGTCATCTCACCAGTCTAAAAATTTTTTCTATTTTTCTTGCCAACATATGTTGGCAGTAGGCCTTCGATTCTGACCGATAGGATTGTCTGCTTTTATTTATTTATTTATTTATTATTTGGAACATGAACAGAATGCATTTCATTGATGACGCATTCTTTTGAAGGTATTGAATCATAAAGTGGTGGCAACTCTTTTTCTCTCTCTTTTAAAGGGAAAAATGTCAAAGTAGTTTCAGTTGAATTAAAAAAAAAAAAACAAAAAAACTTTGATCTAAGGCCTTAGTTTTGTAGTTATTTATCTGAAGTTATAGATAACTTACGATTTTTATTTTCAAGTGACCATAGCAATAGTAACGTAATTGACGATAAAGTGTTAAATCAGGAAAAAAGAAATCTCACAAATGTACTTTATTAATGTTGCAGACTGCTTCGTTTTTATTTTTAGATTACTTCAAATAAATATTAAATGTTATTCACGCGCTAGGATGAAATATCGTGTTATATATTCTTTTGATTTGGCTTAACTGTTACAGAATTACTTAGGATACAACAGACGCTCATTCCTTATAGGAAACATGAAGATTTTGTTAACTAATATCGTATTTACAGTATTAATAAATATTTATTCCAGTTTAAAAAAATATTCATTTATTGCTTATTAACGAAGTGTGTAACCCACAAAGCTTCACAGAGGGTCCCCATGGTATTCGTAACATTTTGAGTGGGTTGCGACGTAATTTTTCTCCAATTTTCCCCAACACGAAAAGTCTGGTATCGTATAAACCGCGGCTAGTAAAATTTTCATGAATGTAAAGTCAAGGATTTCCATTTGTTGTGGGCAAAGAAAATATGAAAGGAGCAACGAAAAGTTATAAATGATTAACACAGTAACCTTACCAGTAATATTGCAGAGGGGCCATCCTGAAATTGATTTTGGACGAAAGTTTCAGTATATGTGTTCATGTATTTTTAATCATTCTTTTAGTATAATTCATATTCAATAATTTCAAAGCACTGTAAGCATAATTAAATATATTTACTGCATGCCTTTATTAGCAAAAATATGATGTCATTAACAGAATGATTGGCGTATTTATCCTTTTGATGTGGCCTTTTTTGAGGTAGCCTTTATTCTTCTCAAAACACTGCAGTTGTACGCATCTTCTTTGTTAAATGCAAGATATATTCCGAATTATGGGAAGAGTTATGTATTACTTATAAATCGCATAAGAAACTACAAACCAATCGAAACTTAGATCAATCGTTGTAGGCATTTTTAACCTTAAGGGCAAGAAAGTTCAAATTAGAAAAGTATAATCATTTACTGGAATGCTTCGTTTTTCTCCTTATAATTTCGTACGAATACTATTGCAGGTATTTACATTCAATTGGTATGTCTTTCTTTGCTTTTATATTTGATTTCAATTTTATTGATATTTAGTTTGATATGCTTATTCCATGTCTATTTGTCTTAAAAAGTATTTTGTTGTGGTTTGATTTGGTTTAATTTTACTGTGGTTTTGCTTGGATTTAAATTTTGAAATAATTTGTTTACTAAATATTATTTTTTATGTCTGATTTTAATGCCATTTCGTTGTGTATGCTTATTTTTGTCTTGATAAAACTTCAATATCTTGTGATTTTCGGGTCACGAGAGGTCATTATTTGGATGAAAGTCAGACCCCTCACAGAAAAAAATCCCTGGTTTGAATTCCTGCTTAAAAGTCGTCAGGCCAGATTCATCAATTTCTTCATTTTTTTATTCCATTTTACTCTCTTTCTTTCTTTTCTCTCTCTCTCTCTCTTTTTTGCAATTTAAAATAAATATTTATTTTTAATTTGGTTGTATATCACAAAAAAAGATATAAAGAGAATTGTCTGTGAAGGTGATAGAAATACGGAATATTGCATATGAAGGAATTGTTTGTGACGGTTATACAGAATATTGCATATGAAGGTGCCTTACTAGAGTTCTCCGAATTATTAGTCGCCGAATCTCAGTATTCGAATACAAGAGATCAAAAGTTGTCAGCCATTCTAATAAAAAATACGAAACGAGAGTTACCAGCCTATCACATCGTGAGGTAATTGCAACAATTAATTGGCTGCATGATTGGAAAAATGTATAATAAAATTACATTGGGCAAGTTTTATATCATTCTGCACTTAGATAAATATGTTACAGCCAATCCATAGGCTCTGTATATAATTTTCAAAAATAGGTAACTTTATCATCAGAAAGCAGTTCTTTATCAAAGAATCTGTCTAGTTTTGCTAGTACATCTAGATCAGGGAGTTGGAATGTAAATTAGACAAATTAAGTTATGGCTACGCAAGAGTTTTGATAAATTGTTCATCTCTGTGGATTTCAACAAAAGAAACTCTCCAATTATTATCGCAGCTGAAATAATGACACGAGCTCTCAATACCCATGACTAATGATCTGGTTTTCTATTCTTTAAGAAATCTATAATGTCTGGATCTTCCACACAGTGAAAAAGTTGAACAGTCTGAACGTGGAAACTGTTATAATTTTAATTATAAGCCAAAAGCGATCAGGCGATTCGCCTTGAAAACTGTTTGCGTTTAATTTTTACATATAAGTGACCGTTCGTGATGCTTCCTACAAAATAATTAAAAGCTACAAATTGCGGTAGACATTAAAGTCGTGTTATTTTAATATCCTTACATCTGCTCCTTTTGTTGTATAAAGGAACCTTCCTGATAGATGATGTCATATTGTCTGAAAGACGCAGCTGACCGGACAGTTAGTTTATCACCCAATTGCATGTTGTTTTTCGCGGTACTTTACTTTCTTATTCCTTGTTCAGTTCCGCAGATAAATAAAACGTTTCTTCTTTAGCTTTCAGCAGTGGGAAAAGATCTTGCGATTAAATATTTAAAACAATGAAAAAGTTTGGAATCTCATCGCAACAATAAAATGTGTTGTTGAAAATTATCTAAAAATATTATCTAAATTCAGGTATACAATAATTAAATTGTCATCTTTAAAAATGATTTCTGTCCCAATTTAAAAGTTAAAAATTATCGTTTTTGTGCAATGGTAAATCATCACTAGGGTTTATACAAAAACGGACTTTTTGAAAAACCGGTTTTCGAACTTCGAATATTTCTAAAAACCGGTTTCAGCCGGTTTTCAAATTTTTGTCAAAAAATAGAATAGGGAAAAATATTTAATTTAATTTATATAAAATAACAAAAAAACGATATCAAAATCAAAATATGAAAAAAATTACGAATTACATATACATATTACTTACATAAAAAAATGAAAACTCAAACAAAAATTACAAATATATATAATATTATTTTTACTAATTTTAATTTTTCTTAAGAAAATAGGACTTTAAAAAAAACATAAAATATCCATTGAACGATAGCTAAGTTTTGTTCTTATTTTGGACACAATATTGCCTAAAATTGAAAATAATCATTCACTTGCTACTGAGATTCGTTTTATAGTTTTCATAGCATCAAATAACAAAGTTTTTTTGTGTTTGCATTCGTTGCCTCAAATAATGAAAATTCAGCTTTCAGTATCTTTGGATTTGTAAGTTTTTCTTTAGGGTCTTCAAGAAACTTATGAATTGATTTTTTTTCCATGGGTTCGTTTAAAAAAGCATTACTCAAATGAGTAGTTTCAATGTAATGTAGTAATGCAACTCATCACGTTGAAAAAAACTGAGTTTGCTGCTCGTTGCATAGAATGAATAGCAAGTCAAATAAGTTTAAAATTAATTTTTACGTAATAATATGAATTTTTTAAACCGATTTTCTAAATTTAAAAACCGATTTTCGAATGTGACAAATTTACTTTAAAAAACCGGTTTTGAAAAACCGTCAAACCCTAATCATTACGTAAAAGTGCCGAAAGCTGGTAATTTTTTTTATGCTTAAAATTGAACAAAAGAAAAAATAATATTGGTTTGAAGCGCACATTTTTAGCTGCCAAAATATATATGCATTAAATTTGGTAGTTTCAGGTCAAACCATCTATCCTGTAGAACGCCAAACACGCAGTCACGCATTCTCTGTTTATTATTATTATTATTTAATAAAGCTTTTTGCACTTTCTAAACTATTTCATATACTTCAGTTTTTGTATAAATTTAAAGAACTGGAGACCATTTTTTTCAATTTTTTTTTCCGGTTATGATTTTTATGCAGCGTTTTATTTTATTGACTTTGTGAACTAACAATATTGCTCAATGAAATAAGAATGAACTAACAAAGTTCTTCTTAATTAATTTCCTTTCCTAACTTGAATATAAAAGTGAAATATTTAACCTTTGACATTAGGTGGTATCTAAATACTTCTTATTATGTTCTGGAGATATACTTTATGCCGAATAGTTTTAATAGGAGGCCTTCAAATCCTGATATTATCTTAAAATCTTAATGTGGGGGGAGGCATATATTTCGAGAGAAGGTTCCCCTCCTCGAAATATCTGATTTGTAATTGCTGTCTAACTTCAATATTTACTTTATGACATACATGTCTTAAAAATACGAAGAAAGAATGTGAGCACATTGACTGCCGCGTGTGTCACTTGTGATTCACGTCTACTTTTTAATTAGATATCAATAACAATAAAGAGAAAGCAGAAAGAGTTATAATATCAAGAATATGGGGTTTTTATTAAGTTTGTTTGTCTACTCTAGCTATTTTTTCCCCTCTTCCCATATAATTTGAGTGCTTGGTAGGCCAACAATTTATAAATAATATTAAACTATTACTAAATTATAAAATTTAAGTGTGAGGTGCATAAGATAATTTTAATTTGATGGATAATGCTGAATTCTTGTGAAAGTATTCCTGAAATCAAAAAATGTGAAAATACATTTGAAATTGTATTTCATCGGAGGCTGCACGAGGAATCGACAGTGGTATCTTTTATTTAGCATTATTAATTTCGTTGCTCAAATTTAATATATCATGCAGTAATGAGATTTAATTTTTGCTTACACAAATGATTTTATAATGGCTTAAATTAAAAATAAATATGCACGAAATTAATCTTTGGCGCAAAGTTCAAAATTTTATCACTTTTGATAAAAAATGATATCAGATTAATCTTTTATTGGATAAACCGTTTTTTTTTTCTTTTTCTTTTTCTGAAGCAACTTTGTGTAAATATTATGTAAATGAATAAGCACAAAATACATTTAGTTATTTTAGACTTTTTTTTTTTTTCGAAAACAAAAGAACTCAAAAACATTTTTTGAAAAGTGCTTATATTTTATAATAATTCAGCCTTGATCGTAGAGCATTTCTGTCTGGTCATGGCACATTAATCGTAAGAGGAAATCAGTCAGTCTCATGACCAAAACGGGAAGTGTCCGCCTGCTTTAAGCAACGTAAATCACGTGATATAAACACAGAAGCGCGTGGTTGTTAATGGCAGTGGGGGAAGGGGACACTTACTATTCTTCCAAATGAATAGTACAACTATGCCACTTCTTTCCGGCATTTAGCTCTTGTTGTTTTGACTCGTCTTACGAATCGAATACTGCCGTGTACGGTAGCGTTGCAAATTTTGATGGCTTAGCATGCGTGTTTAAGAATTCCAATATGCTATTGCATTAAACTTTTAAGGATCGAATCACTTTATTTTTTTACAGTAGACATCGTTTCACAATATTTTTTTATAAGTAATGCCTTTATTGCTGCATTTTTCATAAATTTTTTGACTTTCCTCGTTTAGTTTTAAAATTTTATTTGAACTAAAAGAATTTGCTCAAAATTTGAATAGACGTGGAGTATGGCTTGCTGTTTTTGACGTTTTAAAAGACGTACATTTTGTATATAGCCTCAAAAATATCTTTTAAGTAATTCTGTGAAACTATATTACTGTAAAAAGGGAAATAAAATATTTATTTCAGGTGTTTCTTCATTAGGCTGAGATTTAAGGTGTTCGGCTACATGGGTTTTGTCGAAAACATACTTTGTTTTTCATTCCCTTTTTTTAATCGTCAGATTATTAAAAAAATCTTCCGGATAGGAAATCTCTGATGAAATAATAATCAAAACCAACGAATTGATTACATCAAATAAACTATATTCTGATCCATATCAAAACTTCCGTATAGAAGCCTCTTTCCTCTTGATTTCCTCTTACTTCAAGTAGCATCATTTAAGTGCGAACTTCCAAGGTATTTGTGTGTGGGGGGGGGGCGGTATATTCATTTTCTTGTTATGTTTTTAAATTGTCCTCAGTGGAAGATATGATGTAAAATCAAATCATTTGGAAATTAGAATAGATAAGATGGTCAAAAATTTAAAGGGGAAAAATTAAAGGAACTTTTTTCTAAACCATATAACATGCATGTTAATGTTTAAGACTTGATTCGTCATTCTTTATTTTATTTTTTAAATTTAGCTATTAGCAGAGATAATGTGTACATAAAAAATGACACATATCGTTGCCACAAGTGTGAGTTTAAACCCAATAACTAAAATAATGAAAGGTATTGTAAAATGTCCCTAACAGTATTTTAAAAAATTGCTGGCATTTGAGGGAAAAAAAACTGCATCGAAAAGAATTAGTGTGTGTATATATATATATATATATATATATATAATATTTCTCTTTCTTTTTCCTGTAAGCTACAATATGTACCAAAGTTATTGAGAGGCAATTTTAAGAATTTGATTAGTTTATAGTACTGTTGAACATTTTGACGGATTTTTTTCATCAGCATGTCGTGATCAATATGCTAATTTATAAATATTACCTGATTAAAATGAAATTTAGTAATTTGTGATACTTTTTGAGCATATGAATACCTTTTGCCTGATACTCTCAACAATTTTCCTATCAACATCATATTTGCGAAATCCATCATTTGTTGTAGCAGTCAACTTTTGACGACTAAATCAATTTTTAAATATGGATATAAGCTAATGGTAGACGATTAATAATTTAATATCGTCTTTGTTAGACTGATGAAGTTTATTGAAATTAGAAGAAATGTTTCAAAATTCCACGAAAGATTTTAAAAGTTAAGTCAAATGTTTTCATTAAAATCATTATGCGAATTTTATTTATCTCTATTATTAATGTATGCACATTGAAATAGCTAATATTCTGTTTAGAAAAGTACTTATTTCCTAGCAAACTAAAATTAAGAATAACTTTAGAAATGAAATCGTGTATGGAATCTTCTAAGTAATTTTTCACTGTTGAATCAAATAATTTGCTTTCATCTTAAAATGATTATTGTGTAGTTTTGCTGGAATTTCATTTGGTTTATTTCCCGAAACTCGGTTCATTTTTATTTTTGAAATGTTTTCTGTCATGGAACCCAAACAGCTCTCGGATTCTTCAAGACAATATATCACTGAACCTACACCTCTGCAGATTACTTAACTATTATTATTATTATTTTACTGTGCATTTGGAATAAAAACCATCACTTAACCTTTTGTGTATATTTTGTATATTCCGATGAAAAATTCTGTCAACAATACGCAAGAACTTTTATGTCGTGCTGTATATCACGAATGATAACAAAAGAAGCTTTCTTGTTTCATGCTGCACGATACCTTAGGTTACATTTCTTCCGTTTATTCTCTTTTTACGGGTTGCATATTTTAAAGGAAGAATTCTTACGACTTTACGAGAGAATAAATTCATGGAATATCCAAATATCTGGCGAATAGTGTTTTGCTTTATTAAAAATTTGAAAATATCTGTATCGAAGTAATTTGAAATTATTTTACTGTACTTGTAATAAAGACTTTAAAACTTATTACATAATATAAGTGAATTCATATGCATATACAGATTATATTATTTATTATATCAAAAGCATTAGAATGATAAAAGTGACATTCGTATAAGAATTTTCAATTTTTGAAATTCAGTAAAATTTATCACTTAGTCAATAGCTTTCTTTTTTAATTTTATGTTGATGTTTTTTCATTATCATCAACTTAGACGAAAAAAATTCTTATTATATTTTATATAAGGAGGGATGAATTTTTATATATTTATTTTACTGTGTATGATATTAAAGTTTTCTAAACAATATTTATAATTCTTTTAATTTTAATTTGTCTACATTTATTTCAAGCTCAGCGATGTATTTTTGTCTAGTTAAAATTTTGTTTTTAGTTTAATTAAATAATTAATACGAAATTTTTATTTGATTTGGTAAGTTTGTGATGATTAAAATAAATGTAAGGAAGTTATCGAATATAATTCCTAGGAAAATAATTATAGTGCAATATTTTTTATTTACTTATGAAAATTAAATCTTTCTCTTAGGAAATACTGTTTATTTAAAATGTTAAAAGCTTTTACTGTAAGTAAATTGTAATTTTTTAAATATTTTTTTTATATTTGCAGCAGTTTTTTTTTTGGCAACAATTCAATTTTGAAATAAATGCTTCCCCCCCCCCTGGGCGTAAAATCTATATGCCAGATTTTTTTAAAATGATTTCCCATTTTAAGCAAGTCACGTAAATTGTCGACAAAAGTTTATGAAAAAATTTCTACTGACTTTATTTTATTATATGCACTTTAATACGTGTTGACAGCGTTTGAGGAGGAAGGTTATTTAAAATATTTTCAATTGTAGCTGAATCTTTTCTTTTATTAAAATTCTAACATTTTCTTCTTTAAAATTTATCGTATAAAGATATATTTCGCTGTATACAAAAACTAATTAGTATATTAAAATAATAGTTTTGAAACAGACACTACCCACTAACATGTTTTAGGAATATTCAAAATTGTCGAATACAATATGACATGCAATATAATATCGAAAGAATTCGAAGGACGTAGAAAAATTTTGCTGTTTTACTATATTTCAGTTCTGAATAAAGATTGCGGCATCTTAAAAAAGTAATAAAATACGATATACTTGTATAAATACTTGCGAACTTTTAATGATTAAAAGCATTTGCCTAAACAACTTAACAGATTACACGTTTTAAAAAAAATTATAGTTATTTATAAATATTTCTTGGATTTTTTTTATACTAAATGTTCTTAATAATAATTTATGAATTCCTTTTAATATTTTCATTTGCAGTATTTAGTTAAAACTGACGGGGAATTTAAAAGTGCGTAAAAATATCCTCAAAAATATGTGATTTAAAAGTTGAAGATTTTTTTTTTTTTTTTTTTTTTTTTGAAGTTAGTTAGGAAAATGGAAATGTAGAATCTCCAAAGTAATTAAACTGAATCAGTTAAAAATATATATTTAACAAAAAAAAAAAATCATATTTTATGCACTTAAAGATTATTTTATAATTTGGAAATTATTTTATCTATAAGTATTAATACATTTAATATAACCATGTTTTTATCCACTGCCGCTTGTATGATTGCACTTTAGAAAAAGACTAGCTTTTAAGTAACAGTAAGTTCTCGATAGTCCTCTAGATATCCGACTAAAGTACTGCCATGTTAATAAAACTGCTTGATTAATGGAGGTTCATTAAAAAAATACGCATTTTAATAACCTAACCCATGGCTGTTGTATAAATAATACAGAATTAAACAGAAAATTCTGTTGTATATATTAAATATTACATTATATAAATAAAATTCTGAATAGCAGTCAGTTGTTTACATCGCATGAAGTGACATTTTTCCTGTAATTGCCCCCCTCGTTGTTCTGAAAATGCCAGATTATTGAGAGTCTGCTGTACTATTGCCATACTGAAAGGTTACGACTAGCAAAATCTTCTTTATTTAAACATTCAGAACGTTAATGTCAAATATAAAAAGCAGTTTTAAAAAAAGTTTGCTTACTTCCTAGTGTTTTTGCAAACGATTTTAAAATTTACATTTTCTTTTCGTTCATTAGAATGTGTTGGTAATATTAATTTTCTGTTTGCTTTTTTCTGAATGAAATATATATATATATATATCAGAGAAAACCATTACATTTGCATTTTTTTTTCTGTCACAAAAAAAAGGAAGTTAAATATAAAGTTAATTCTCTTCTAACAGAAGTATTAATGTTTGCGAGCGTACGAAAATAAATTTAAAAGAGAATTTTCGTTATTTACAAACAAATCATGGTTAAAAGTACGAATGTAATCTCAGTTCAGCTGGCATATTTTATTCTGGAACTTAAAGCCATTCCTTACTTTAAGTTCTTAATTGAATTCAATTCCCAAATAGTGATTTTAGTTTGAAAAATTGACATTGAATTTATCTCGTTAAAAATACTCATGAACTTTTAAAATCTGTGTTGCGAGTAGGTTTTATTTTGTGACAAAATTATTATTTTTTCAATTGAAAAATGCAGCTGAAAATTATCGAGTAATTTATTCGAATTTGCTGTTAATAATAAGTAGTTTGAAAAAAAGCAAGAGCTATATATATATTTTCCTTCAGGTGTCATATATTTTTAAAAAATTACTTTGGTATGTAGTGTCATAAAATCTATTTTTAGGATTTAATAATCCAGAATTCTTGTAAAACTTCTATAGATTTATAAAAAATTGCACTTATAAATTTATCGAAGAAAGTTTTTTGTTTTTCTTTTAAATATTGTAAAATTTCGAAAATTTCTGAAAATATTCAAATAATTTTAAAAAGGAAAGGGAGGGGGGGGGGTAGACTATATTTACTCATTCGTATTCCATCTTTTTGCTAAGTTGACTTGGATTATTTTATAATTTGCTATAAAAATATAAAAATTTAATTTTGCTTACAGTTAGGAGGATTCGAGACAAAATTATTTGTTTATTTAACATTCTTTTATATTACTTTAGCAGAAGACTTGAATCTTTATATCTGATCTTTAAATAAATCTAATATGGCTTATGATCTTAAGTCCAGTATGTCCGGTGCGATTATCAGTTTCACAATGCGTCAAAACAACGTGAAATGGAGCAGAAGACTTGCGAGAAGTATTTTCTGTAAAGATTACTATCTGGAAAAGACTCTTGAATCACAAACTACAAACAACTGATTTTCCACATATTTCTTAGTCCAGAGTGAATCTATATACAATTTACTAACACAAACACACGGCACGTGTTGGAGGGCTTCTAGAAAATAACTAGTTTTGAGTAAAAATAGCTAATTTGTTTGCGATAAAAATCTTAAATTTATACTTATTGCCGACATCTTTCTGGTTTTCCATTTTTTTTTTAATTGATTCAGTTTTGAATTGTAGAACATAAAGCAAGGTTTAATAGAATAATTTTAATTAATTGTGAATTTAGGTCTCCTAATAACTAATTGTTGCGATCGCGTATGTCTTCTTGTTCGTTGATAATGTCATCATTTTAGACCATAAGGTCGATTAAAAAAGGCTGAAATGTTGAAAGTTTTGTTGCTGCATAAATTTTTATTTTAGAACTTTTAGTGTAATTTGACTGTTTCGGCCTCAAAATCTATAATCAAAATATATTCGAAATGGAGAAACTAGAAGCCTAGGGGAGAGGGAGGACTCTTTAACGCCAGTTTATTTAAATATATATAATATTTAAGTGTGGGATATTTCTTGTCTCCATCTCGAATAATAATAAAAACAAATTTATGTTTGTTGATTTTGTATAGCGCGGATCGTTGTTTTTACCAAATGTGATGCAAATTTACTTAAGAGTGTAAAAATGTGAATTAGGAATTTCCTTTTATCAACTTTCGATATTTTTTTTATTAGAATTTCTATATATTGACATTTAACCAAAGTGTTGGATTTTTGTTCTTTTTTATAATTATTTTAAAATATATTATTACTCAAAAATAATTTTTAGGTTATCTTGAAATGCTGAAATTATAAATTCGATGGTAGTACCTTTGACCATAACGACTTTTTAAATATTTTTTTTTATAATTTTTGAAAAATATTTTTAGTATAAAATAAACATAATATTTCTTATTGTTATATTAAAATTCAAAAATTTTTAATCCCACCCCCTACAGATATTTAACCATGTTTTTTCTGCCACTCTTAAAAAATAAAGTATGAAAATGCTGTCTTTTTAAAAAAAAATTATTTTGCATGTTAAGAAGGTTTTATTGTAAAACATCCTTTAGAAATTTTGAATTTTTTCGAAGTAATTAAGAGTTAAATCTTAACTCCAGAAATAAAAACTAATGGAAATATTTTATAGATTTTTTTTAAACTCCCCCCCCCCCCGTGGTATATTTGAATGTGTAAAAATATAATATTGCTCTGTTATATATAATATTGTTTCTTTTTTTAGTATTCTGAACTTTACATTTTATCAGTAAAAAGGAACGACTCACGTAGTTAATCGGTAGTGTACACAACACTGCGGCGATGTTTGAATTTTGTGTATTGTTTTCTTATATGTTTTTCTTTATATGTTTGACGAGCATGTTTAATTTAATTTAGATTAACTGAATTGCTATAATTTCCTTTCAGTTTTAAAGCTCAAATTTTAAGTTTTTTCATAGACCTGCAATAAAAAAAAAGTACATGGACACAATGAAAAAAGCACGTCTTCTTAATAGTACAGATTAAATATCCATTACAGTTTGAAATAGTGCGCTATGAGGTTCAAGGTACTTACAAGAAATTTGATTTAGAACAATAAAAATTAGTATATTTCCTGCTGATTGCTTAGGGTGACAAATATTGTGATAAAATTAAAGGTACAAATACGTTATTGAAATTTTAAAAAATTCTTTGTATTAAAATTAAAATATTTTATAACTTTATTTATTATCTGAGATTTTTTTTAAAGTAAATGCGTAACAACCGTTGCTATGATATTTATCTTTCTTTGTGGCCTATAAAATTGCCAAATTGACATTGCTTAGTAACCGTTGCTATGATATTTGTCATTTTCTATGGCCTATAAAATTGCCAAATTGATATTGCTTAGTAACCGTTGCTATGCTTATAATGTACGTCTTTCACTTTGGTATGAAAAAGAATCATAGCATTGTGCTTGTCTATAATGTATTAAAACAAAGTGAATTTCCGTAACTGGTTGTGTTAAAAGTAATGTTGACTGTTTTAATAAAATTATAATGAAAATAATTGGTACATTTTTTTTCTTCATTCACGATATTTCTTATACATGAAGAAGACATCAGTAAGAAATTGATTTATTATTTTCGTTAATAATTGAGATGAAAATAATTTGTATTCAGATGAAATCATTTTTTTTTAATGATATCATAGCAGCCTTTCTAAAAATGCTAATTTTGATATTTAGCACCTACTTTCTAAAATTCCTGCCTAGTTTTTCATTGAATATAGTTCTTGGAAGATTACGTATTATCAAATTAAAATTTGGATGGAAAAATTACACTTTTGCTGATAATTTTAATCTGGAAAGTAGTCTAAATTTAGTAAAACTTTATAGCTTTGCTTTTTACCTGTCTGGGAAACAGTAGTTCAATATTTGTAAGGAATTTCATAAAGAGGGTCAATCAACAAGGGCATATTCGAAACAACAAGTCAGATGACGGTAAGATCGTGACGCTATTGCTCATTAAGTAAACTGAGAAACTGGTGACACTCTTATCTTGACCGAAGTCCCTTAGCCCCCGATAAACATTCAGGTGATATAGCAACAAGCTTTTTACAAATAGCCAATAGCTCGTTTGGAAAAGAGGGTGTTGGCTTGACGCTCCTCCAGATCTGTATATCCCGCTGTCTCAAGTGATCATCTGTATCATAAAGATGGTGAAACAAAGGCGCTTTTTTTCAAAGCTTAAAATTATCAAGGAGGATTCCTTATGTTTGTTTACTCCACCGAAAGATAATTTACTTGAAGATTCGTTCTCCCTGAAGAGTTGGTTGGTAAATATGAATGAAGTATTTTTTCCGAGACCTGGAACCTTCCATCCTTGCATCCAGTAGTCCAGTTTACTATTATATAATACTATGGCAATATGTTATTGTACAGGGTGTTTATAAAGTCCCGGACCCATTTTGATGTTTAATAACTCATAAAATAATGAAGATATAAACAAACTTATGGCATTTATCGATGGAATAACTCATATATTTTCCTTTTCAGGTTTGAATATTTTTACTTTTGTAAATATCGTCTGCGCGTGTGGTTAATTTCAGATAATTTCATTTTCCAGTCTAAATATCTGTACTTTTCTAAATATCGTCTGCTTATTAATTGCATTTTTCTCTCTTTTGTTTTTGGCAACTATTGCAATGTTATGTTTACTTTTGATGTGTTTGTTCTATGTAGTACTTTTGTATGTGATGTTTTATTCGAGCGGATATTAAGGAGAATGCATACACCGCAAGAGAAAGCACAGATTTTATGGTGGTTCATAGAAACGAAATCGATAGTGCAAGCACAGAGAAATTTCAGAATTTACCAAAAATATCCTCCAACGTTTTCAGGAGGAGAGTGTCGAACATTGATGACTTAAAAGCCAGAATTACAACCGCAATAGGCTCTGTGGATGCCGACATGCTTGCCGCTACCTGGCGTGAAATTGACTATCGACTTGATATTCTCCGTGCGACGATGGGGGCACACGTGGAAGTTCATTGACAAGGGGCATGAAACTTTTTGAATCTATTTAACCATTTATGTTATTAATTTTAATCTATCTTTATTATTTTATGAGTTATTAAACATCAAAATGGGTCCGGGACTAAATAAACACCCTGTATATTTATTCCATTGCCTTAGAATTGGTGTTCCTTTGTGTTTCTTGGGTTATGTTTCTAGTTCTTCTTCCATTGGGCAATTCTTTTATGCTTCCTGCTACCAACCATATGAATTTGATTCTATTTTCGATGTTTAGGAAAGTTTTCAGAACTTTTCATATTTGTGTATTCACCTATATGTTGCATGTGCAATTTTCCTTGAATACAATTTGATTGCACTTTATAAATGAACTATAGATGAAATTACAGATTAATAGCGAAAATCCTATTTTATTCTCGGATGTTCATTTAAAAATTTCTTGTTGTTCCTTTTGTAGTAATTTCAATTGAAAATGTGGAATAGAAGTAAGTTTTGTTATTAATCTTTAGCCGTTTTTTATATGTAATTTGAAATAAAAATATTATTTGATTTGATCATTTTTTTAAAAAATTGCTTAGAAAAATTATTTATTTTGTCATTATTTGCCTTTTTTATATTTTTTCTCATTTATTCAGTTGATTTTTTTTACACCTCTGAAGCTAATCACTGCTTGACATTCAGCGCAGTAAAATTACTTTTAATCTAAATTTTCTATTAATGCAGTGTCGTTTGAAAGAAAAGTGATAACATGCTTTTTAAACTCTAACCCTATATTAATTTTTTCATCATATTTCTTTTATTACATGACGGTAAATTTTCTATTGTTTATCGCTTGGATGTTGTTAAAAAAACATACATTATAAATTAAGACTTTTTTCAGTCTTCATTTTCAGTTTGATTTTCTTTCATTGTTTTCAAACCTAGCATCACTTATAATAAACTCACTTGGATACTTTGAGTGTTTATTACCTCATTCTGTGTTCTATTGGAAAGATTGTTGTTATCATTTAAAATTTTGGAGCCGGATTTAAATTTTTACATCGGAAAATTCTATTTAAAAATGGGAAACTATGAGATTTATAAATGCTATTTTATATTTCAAACTTTTGTTTATTTTTTATATTTAAAAAATTGCTAATATTTGATTGATTGCTAATTTAATTTTTATTATTTTGTTACATAAATTTATCATTTCAGGATAAATAAATTTAACTTGCCCTAATTATTGCATACAAAATCTTTTAAAAGTACCATCTATAAATGTAGTTAATCTAATATTTTTTTGAATAAAAACTTTCATTTAATGATGATCAAATTATAATAGATTTTGTCAAATATAATAAGTAATAATACCTTTTGAAAATTTTAGATTTATTAATTTTATTTTTCTTTAAATAAAACCTCAGTATATTTTCATCTATATTAATATTATCTGGTTTGCAGTTGACATTTTATGTCTTTTGAAACTTCTCTCTTTGTTGAATGCCATTTAAAATGTCAAGGTTATTTATTTATTTGCTGAAATTGAATTGTTCAATTTGCCTTCTATCCATATTGTACTCAGAAGGACAAGCGAACAATCTGTATTGATTTTTGTAATTCAATATCGAAAAGTACTTTTTCTATAAAAATTTTGCAATTATAAAATATTTAACTAAAATTTGACGTAATCACTCTCATAAACTTGTCAGAATTTTACAAAAATAAAGGTTTTAATCCATTATTTGTAACTATTAAGTTTGTTTTATAATTTCTGAAAATTGATTAAAATTTTTTTTATGTTAAATAAAAAATTTTTACTGCTAAAAAATCATTTCACTTTTGCAAATTTAATGTGCAAAATAAAGTTATTCGATTATTTTATTCCCTCTAAAATAACATTGACCACTTCTTTCTTGATATATAAAAAAGTAGCAACATATAGAGAGATAATAACAATATAGATTTAGGATAAATTTTTATTGCAGAATTGGGAGAAATATAACAGTATCGTGGTCATAAACAAATAAAATGTTGAGACCTTGCTGAACTTCGCTTAAGTAAGATATGTTGGTAAACAAAGAGCGGGAAAAAATTGGAATACGTCTAAAACGATGTTTACGTTTTTCCTCTTGACGGCTGCTGTATTCTCTTTCTCCTTGACACTTGTATCACAATTGCAAGTCTGACATGTTTAGCTATTAAATGCTTTTTTGTTGCATGTTTGCTATAATGGTTGTTTTGCCTACAACTATTTTCACAATTTATAAAATATCACAATATCTCTGATGTTTATCATCTAACGTTGAATTGATTGAAGTAACAATGACCTACAGATAAACATCTCTTTAAGGTTTCATATTACAGGATTTTTGTTTAAAATAATATGATTGAGAGCCTTGTAACAATGAATCAGCATTCATTTGATCGTATAGGATTCAATCAGACCTTCGCAAGGTTTTATTAAAGGATCGCTTTTTTTTTTCAAGCCGAAATTGGTGATGGCTTTTTATCAATGACATAAAATGAATAAGCAAGAGTTATAAATATTTTACTATATTTTGATCTTCTTTATATGCTACATCATAATTTTTCTTCTCATCTTTTTGTTATCTCGTTGTTTTTAAGAAATTAGCTTTTGCACACCGAATTGTGTGTTCCAAATTATTATGTATCAGTCATATCTAGTTTCTATTTCGCTTGTTTCATTTCACATTGTAACTTCAAATAACAAAAAACCGTTAGGGATGAAATGTTTGCTTTTGATTACTAATTTTTTTATGATTTTTTTTTGTCACTGATCGTGAAAATAATCATTTCTTTTATCAATAAAAGTATTATTCTGAAGAGAAATTTTGAAAACATTGCATGAACTTCTTTGCCAATTTTGAAACCTAGAAATATTTCATGGGCGAAGTTTCAAAGAGCAAAATCTTTCTATTGTAATGGAAGAAAGTTGTTTTAAAATTGTATTGCTCTATGTTCATTCGCTGTTTCATTTATTTATATTTTTTGGATGTTGTTTTAGTTAACACAATACGGTTAGATTTTCCGTAAATATGGATGATTAAACTGATAACGAGACCTGAGGACTATAAGTATTAAATTAATTTTGCATTCCTAGTGGGGTTTTGTAAGCGCCTGTTATCTTTAGTAAAATAAAATGATTAAACTCGAGCTGTTATGCTCGATATTGGCATCACTCTACTGATATGATTATTTTATTCTGTTTTTAAACTGAAAAATGACAGTTTTTTAATAATTTTTTAAAAATAATGTTCTTATTATTGAAGATTAAAATTCGTACAGAGCTAATTATTTTTTTTTTTATTGAGTGGTAAGATTACTGAAAAACATTTGGTTATTTTGGCATAAATTGGGAAATTTTAAAGACTTTATTTTTTTATTTGACATATATATTTATTAATATAAATCAAAAATAAATATGGAAATATTCCAAAGCTTTGATTTGTTGAAAATGTTTCTTTTATGCATATGATAAGCATTTAGATATATTTTTATATTCCGTGTAGATTATTAGTTATTTTATAGAATAAATCCCTCTTTTCCATCAACTTCTTGAACTTAAGGTTTGCAGTGCTTATGAATTACTACCTTTCTTTATGATTTTTCAGCATTCTCTCTTAAAGAATAATTCACGACTGCATTAAATTTTCTGTTTGTATGTTGATTTCCCATTGGTAGTTTTTCATTGCATGAAAAAAAATTCTCGTTTCTAGAATTTCATTTATTTTTATGGAATTCATTATTTTTCACTTCTCTCTTGCATATAGTTATGGTTTATTGCACATTCTAAAAACCACGCTTTCTGTTGAGAATACTCGGTGGCGGCGCTCGACCAAAAAGAGAGCAACATTCCCTCGTATCGATCATTTTCGTTAGCCCGCCCAAAATCACGTTTAAATGTCGGCCACCGACTGCTCACGTGCTTGCGAGAGCTCCCGTATGAGGTATGAATATTTCTGCATTTTGTTCCTGCATTGCACTTCTGTTTCACAATTTCAACTGTGAATGCGCACAGCATTACATTTCCTCTGCCCATTTTTTGCATAGCATTTGCATGTTTGTGGTTTTTACACCACACCCAGGAAAGCATGCTTTTTTAAATCTTCACCGGGCCATTAGCCCCTCGAAAAATCTTTCTAGTCGCCAAAAAGAGCGATCAACTCCGGCGGCTGGCATTAACGTATGTTGGCAGCTTGCCAAAAAAGCGAATCGCTTTCGGTCTCCTTCTGTCGTGAATACATTGTTGTGATTCGCGTATACGTAGTAGTGATGCGGAAAGAGCGCGTGATTCTGAACACTGTTCGCGACCTACCTTTTTTGAATTCAGGATGCTTCATGAAGGTTTCGGGTCTCGTGATTTCTTCATTGCTTCTGAGTCCTAAGCGACGCTGAATGTTTTGTTTTATAATAATCAAGTTAAAATGTATATCGGATTATTCGATATATGGAAACGAATTTTGCAGAGTCTGGGTTTGATACCTCCTGTCAATTCGAGGTATATTCTGAAGGATGATCAGCAGCTTTCCCAGAACAGGTATTTGTTTATTTTTTTACTTCTCCTTGTGGATGCGTTTCAAGAGTTTGTGTCATTTATGCACGCGCGTCTTTTAAAACGCGTGTAATGCTTTTATCATATTAGCTGTTTTTGCAGTTGTATCTATAAAAGTTTTTTTTATATTAATACGACATTTTAATTAAATTTTTATTTAGTAATTTTGTTTGTCCCGTCGAAAATTTTTTTAAATTACAATGAAGAATGGTCGTAAACTAAGAAAACGATTGACAATAAGTTTAAGTTACATGAATATTCTGTACATAATAAAAGAAAAAAATATTTTAATTGATCTCCCCCCCCCCCTTCCTTTTCTTTAAACCGTCATAAATTAAAAAAAAAAATTACATACAGATTCTAAATAATATGAACTGCTAATTTTATCACTTATGGTTTTCCATTCATGATAAATGTGCCCTGAAAAGTTTTATTTATGTAATAAATTAAATCATTTTCCAAAATTTTGGTGCAAAAAATTATTCACCTAAAACTTCAATTTGTTTTTTCTCTTGATACTAATAAATAATTTATTTATGAAATAATAAATACTTATCACCCATTTGAATCGTAATTAATGAATTATTTATTCGTAATGTAAATCAAAATATCATCCCAAATTTTCTTAAATGCTAACATTGTAAACAGGTAACAGAGTTATTTGATATGATTAAATTATATTATTTATGGAATCTGTTCCGATTTTTTTTTTTTTTTTGCTTTGTTTTAGAATTGGTAGTTGATATTTTACCTTTGTTCGTCGTGTTCTTCATAATTTTAATATGTCGTTTATAGAAGCGAATAAAATATTGTACTTTTTTAAAAATAAAAAGCTCGATTTTTTTGCCACTATTAATTTTTCCATAAATGTCAAGTGTTATATGCAATTTTCATTATGTTTTTCGTTAAAGACAGCTCGCCTTTCATGGGACTGCCTTAATGGATTTATGACCTTTATTTGATATACTCTCATTTTTTAAAACAGATTTTTGAGTAACAGTTTAAAATTACTCGTATGCTATTTAAAAATTTACAAGTTTATTCTGAAAAAACATGAATAATTATTAATTATGAAATTATTTATTTTTAAAATTAAATGGACGTTGATGCTTTGAAGTTTTAAAAATTGGTCGCCTTCCACCGATTTTGTTTTTATTTTTTATTAACTTTTATCCAGTTATTAAATTTGTTTTTCAAGATACTCAAAACGAACTGAAATGCTCTAAATGCGTTTTTGTTAAAATTAAAAAATACTTTTTTTTGATAAATTTTTATCATGCTCTTTATTCCTAAATGCCGTTCAAAATAGCCCTAGTGTTGCTTTAAAACGTAACGTTTATATAATTAAACTTAAACGCCGTTTTTTTATTATTAGGATTATAAAATGTTGCTGTTAAAAGCAGACATAATGGATATGAGATATCAATACTTGATTCAATAGATTTAACTTTACAGAAATTAAATTTCGTCCTACCCTAATTTCCAATATGTTTCAATCGCTATGGTTAGTTTCAAATTAATTTAAATCGTTGACTGTATTATTTTTTTTAACTAAGAAAACAAGAACAGAATGTAATTTAGAGTAGTTGTCATCAATTCTAGTCTGATAGAATCGCCAATATATTTGATTTATGAATGCCAGAAAAGTTTCAATTATTCTTCAAAATGTAAGGTTTGAAAAATTAAAGTAACATAAAATAATAACATAAAAAACAATTAACTCACTCAAATGCTTAATTTATTTTTATTAATACTAGTGAAAAAAAATTGGCTGGTGAGAAACAAATTCTTATAAACTCCCATATAAAAGTCCCTAAATTAGAAAAGACGACATAATCTCGAAATACTATTTATAAGATTAATGAAGAATCTTGGTGGATGTGTACTTATTTTTTTTTTCGATGCTTTATTTATATATTTAAAAAGAGTTATTTGATTTTTTGGAAAAGTATTTTTTCAAAGACATTGACGTTAAAAAAGTGCTTTATGTTGATGAACAAGTTTCCTATTTTAAATTTTACATCGACTATTTTTCACTTTAATTATCAAGAACCGTTAAGAATCGTTCATCATTTAATAAATGAGGTATGTACTTGTATTTATTAATTATGTTACGCTTCCAAAAATGATGATGAATTATTAAAGTAATTTTTAATTTCATTAATCACAGCGAGTTTATCTAATTCATCACACTATAACAACTAATGAAGTTTGACATCTATAATTGGAATTTAGATTACTTAATGTCAGATTTTATTTATGGAAACGCTCCTGGAGATGCGGGCAATTCCTTTCTGAAAGGGCGCGTCCATTGGAAGGAACATCACGTGTTCAAAGGGCTTGTCGTCATCGAAGCAGGTAATTCTTGTGCGGCAGCAAATATAGAGTTACTGGTCTATTGAGAGCTTCGAGTTCAAGAGAATTAAATGACTCCTGGGAAAATGAATCATTCGGTGAAGCTTAAATAGACTTATATGGACTTGGATTACTGATTGATAGAAAATAGTATTTTCTATGCTTTTTAATGGGCTAATATTGAATTTTAGTATTCTTTTTTAATTTATTTATGAATTCGTATGAAATTTGCTTTTGTAATTTTATTTTCGTGGAATATTTATTTTGATGTTAATTCAATAAATTTGATAGTACACTTTCAGTTACGCTAATTGTTATATTGACGGCTCAGATTAAATTTTATTTTGCATTCGTTCCGTATGACCGTCATTTTAAACATTCTGGAGGGCAAATTGTTGCATCTAGATCTACGAATTTAATTAATCCTTAAGAAAGGGTTTTTCAAAATTTAAGTTTCATTTTAATTCATAAAAATTTCATCGTTTTCTCTCAAAATCTTCGGAGCTAATGATTGTCCAAAAAACATTTTTGTGCAAAAATCCTCATTTTTTTACAACCAGAATTTCTTTAAAATTAAAAGAAAGGAAGCATTTCTGTGATACTAAATTTATTTCTATATAATCCCGTTCCATAATTATTATTTTTTAAATTTAGTTCATAACAGTTGTTTATTTATTGAGATTTTGATTGTTTTAGTAAGTGCATTTATGTGGTTTTAGTAAGTGCGTTGTGAAGATGTACTTTTTTTTTTTTTTCATGCACATTACTTTTACTTTATAATTAAAAGTAAATGTGAGCAGATTTCAATAAACAACAACAGATTCAGACTAATGTTCGAATTTTTAAATTTTTATACAATATAAATCTTTTGCATAATTATGGGCTGTATTGGTTTTATGGTAATCTTGTGTTTGGGCTCGGCATATCCAAGTTTGTAACTTGTTTTGACCAACGAAGTTTTTTGTATGATGGTTTCTTTACGTGTTAGATTCATTTATAATTACATCGTATCCCTGATGAAGCGCGTAATTTTGAAGACGAGGATTGTACAGATTCATTTATTGTCATAGTCATGTTACCATAGTTCATGTACCTCAATCATAGTAAGTAGCTGTCATGGCTTCTAAACGGGACTTTAGTGAAACTAAATCGAATATTTTCTCATATTATCGAAAATTCTTCTATCGAGTAAATTGTCATCTGTTTTTGAATAGGTTTCTTATTTGCATCTTAATATTTCAAATTTTCTTTGTACTTTAAATTACATGTAGTTAAGCAAAATAAATTTGGGTGAATTGTGGCAGCTGTCACGAAAGAGTTTCCAAGGAAGTTAGTTATTAATATATTATCATTTTACATTTATCACAGTGACATTGGCGTAAAAATGTAGATATTTTTGTATTTTTTATGATGAAAAAGGGGTTTGGTATGATATTTGTACAGTTCTATCAAATCTTATCTTCAGTAGATTATAAAGATTTTATCTTTTGACACGATTTCAATTTTATTATTACGTTCGGCTACCTTGTAATTTTATTATTTTTTTTAAAATTAACTTTATTAAAGACCAATTAATATTATTAAAGACCTGTAAAATGGAAGGGATTTTAAATCTCTTCTATATCTGTGATTCAGCTGCATATATTTCTACGTAGCATAATCGCTATATATATATATATATACGTACACGAAAAGTTAGACAAGACTTTAACTAGAAAAAAATACCGGAAATAATTATTTTTTTCTCGGCCAAAACACTTGAGTGCTTATCATAATTCATTTGGCTTGACTTTTAATTTCCGGAGTTGAATTCCATCAACTTATGTAACCTGTTCGTTTTGTACTTGAGAAGTCATTTTTCTACTAATCACTTTCTTACTTCCATCTTATAGTATTTCTAACTATTCTTGCCTCGTGTAAATGCTTTGTGATTTTCAAAGACGGATATTGTTAATCCTGATAAAGAAAGATATTCTTATGTACATTAAGGCGTTTTCTCTTTTTTCATTATTTTCACTTTCTTTATTCATGATTTAAGGCAAATACCTGTTGATAAATTAATTTAAGCAAATAATTGTAAGTGGATTGGTTATCTATAGATCCAGTCGAACCGTTGGGGAATGTCTGTTTAATCGCCAAATCTCGGAAGTTTGATTTCGAATATTAAATAGAAAAATACGTTTCTCTATGTATGTTAGGTTTTTTCAATTTAATAATTGTTACAAGTATCTGATTTAATCAATATTCTTATATGACCTATAATTTATTAAACATTATCTTAACGTTTATACTAAATATAACATTCACGACAATTTATTATTATTTTTTCATTACCATTTACTATTTTGCATTAATAATTGATTAAAAGCCCAACCAATGTCATTACTTGTTGTTTATTTCAGGTTTAAAACAAAAGCTGGTGTTAATGAATAATAAGGTGGTGTTTTCCTCTCAAATGAATATGATCAAATTATAAACTATTTTTAGTTAAAAAAATAATTACAGACTTAAAGTTTATGATTTTTTTAAAAAAAAATTCCAAGAGCTATCTTAGGTAAAGTCACGGAAGTAGGTACGGTTTCACTTTTCGACTTTGATTAAAGCATTTTACTTGGAAATCATTGCTGTTTGTGGAAAAGAAAAACTGTTATCTTGATAAATTAATAAATATATGTTAATCTATTGAATTCTATGGAAATTGCAAAAATTATCGGATCACAAATGTAATTACTTCATTTATAACTGACATTAGATTTTCTTATTGCGAATATTGTCAATATTTTATTTGCTGATGAATGCACTTGTCCTTTAAAGAAAAATCTTTTTTGTCTGGAGTTCATGGAAATTTTATTAGCATTTTTATTCGCCTCAACTGATTTTAATATCAACTCTATTTCCTCATAAAAAAAAAAAACAAGCAAGCATAAACTCACTGGCCTTTGTTCCTCCTTCCATTCTTTCAGTCGGAATCTCGCTTTCATCTCAGTAGACCGAAACACGGCGCGAAAATTCGACCGTTCCTGTGCCTAATAATTCTCGTCCGCGCATTCCGATGGAACGCTAATGTATGCCATTGTTATTCAGATCTTGACCACACGCATCGCTAAAAACCGCACTTCAATTCTAAATAGAACGCACTCGAGTGATTAGGCAGCATGAAAAAAGTTTTTCTTTTAGCAAGAAATTGTTTATTTACCTACGCAAATATCCCCTTCAAGCCACTCGCATTCCCAAGTGTTGCGTCACTCTTTGTTGGGAAGTTGGGTTCAAGAGCCTGCGGTACGTGGTGCACAGGGGCGCGGTGTAGGGGCGTCGTCCAAAACGAGCGGGTCCCATTCTCACGTAGACGTCTACAAATTAGGAAATTTTGTGCTTGTTCTAGCGGAGACAGATCAGCGCCGAAATCTTCCATGTTTCTTTCTGCCTTAGTTTCTGATGAACAGCTGGTTTTCTGGCCCGGTTTTAGTTGCCACACCTGCATCTGTGGTTTCCGCTACAAATGCAGTTCTGATTTATAGTTGATTTCCAACAAGGAGGTCGGATCTGCTCGAGGTCTGAAATATAATTGTTTAAGGGCAAAATTGACTGTGGAGCAACTTCTGATGGCATTGAACTTCAATTTAAAGCATTGTAGAAAAGAACCGGTCACTTGAAGTTTAATTATATTATTGCAAAATCAAGATTTGAACAGGAATTTCATATAATTTTTTTGATGTACTTCGAAAAAATAAACACGATTTAATAGTTTAGCTGAAAATATTGTTGAAATGCAAAATATTTGTTAGAATGGTGAAATGAAAAATATTTTATTTTGTAAAATTTGCAATTACACTCTTGAATAGTACTGTAGTATTTAATCAGAATTTTTTTTTCTGCATATGAATCGATGAACAATCACTATTGAGTATTTTTACCAAAATTTATATAAAAAATCTTTGATGTTAGAGGGGACTGATTATTTAACCAATTATTAAAAAACATTTAATATTGATAAAGTAAAAGTTCGTAATTTTAAATTGTAGAATGAATTGTTGTTAATACAAAACGACTCATAACAATATATAAGGATTACATAATTAATCAAATAAGTAAGTGATATTTAAATAAAATATAATTTATCATATAATTATTATTTTGGATAATAAGCAATTTAATAAAGATTCTGTACCGTAGTTTTTCATGACCTTTTGTTGCTAATGTGGTGCAGAAATTTGGTAAAGCCGATGTCATATCCTAACTATCTGACCTCTGAATCAAAATTACGAGGTCTTTCCAAAATATCCGTTTTGTTTCTTCTAAACCAGACACTCCTATAATTAAGCTAAAATGTATTTTTCTTAAATTTTAAACAGTTTGCTTTGAATGTCGTATTTGATTTCGTATCGTCAATAATATTTTTTTAAATCCTAAAAGTTATAAATTTTTCTTTAATTTCATTTTAAAGATTTAAATAATTATTAGTGTTATAAGTATTAGTTGTACATAGTATTGAATAGCTATTGAATTTTTTTAGTAAAAAAAAAAAAAAAAAAAAAAAAAACTTTTGTATTGAGACAATTAATAACCATTAATTCCGAAATTAATAAATTACAGCATCATACCAAAACTCTATGACGATTATTAAATAAACATAATCATTTAATTATAAATTTTAATCGTACATTTTACTACTTTTTATCATACGTTTTACTAATTAATAGTTTAATCATATATTATCGCTTAAGACTTCCAAAGTGAAAAGAAACCTGATTAGAATTCCTTGTCATTATAATTTAATCTGTTACATCGAGATATTAAATTTTCAAAATGGGATGAATAGCTGAAACAAAACAGTTTATGTAATTAATTAATAATGTTGTGTTAATATGCAACAACAGGCTCCAAAATTAATTCAATGTAGGCTAAATATCGTAAAACTTCTAACATCATCTAACTAAATGTTTCTGCATTATTACATTTCGTGACTTTATTGCTTGCTACTTACCACAAGCGATTAGCTGGCTCTCCGGGAATATTGGTTACATTTGATTTTAGATAAATCGTTTTGTGATTCCGCCAAATCATCTGTTATTAATGCCATGTTATTTTAATTGTTTTAAGTTTTATTTAATGTGTACACGAAACTTACTAATGGAAATAACGTCATAACATCATAGCACTATTTAAAAATGTAAATATCTGGTTAATATATCTACTTCATTCGTATTTCGCGATATTGTAACTTCACTTTTTAATTTGTCTGCTAAACTACACAGATGTTAAACAGAGTCCTTTAACTTGAGTTTTCATTAAATATTTGATGAAACAGTGAAAACGCTGCATGCCTGTTAAATTTGTATCATTAAAAAGGTTTTTTGAATTTTGAAATGGTGCAAAATTCATTTTCATGCAGTAAATTTTTGCAGGGAACGACAAAATTTCGCTTAATTTTTAATTTGTTCGAATTTTAATTAAACTTTCCAAGTGTTTCCAAGTTTTTTTTTATGTGCCAAGTTTGATAATTCTAAGTTAAACGGTCTGGCTTGTAGAACTTGGGTGCGTGCGCGCGCACACACACACATTCATTTTTATTGTTAGTGAAAATATTTTTGAAAAAAATATCTACATAAATAAAATTTATTAGAAACTATAATTGCTCTTTTTTAAACACCTGGCAACTGCCGATACTTGTTTCATAATCATTGTATTTCTTAGCTAGTTAAATTTCCTAATTGTTATTAAAATCCCTGAAGCAAAGTGGCATGAAAGAGAAAAGAATTCTGTATTTCCTTAGAAATTTATAAATATTGAAAAATTCCTTAATTTTGAAAATTTATAACAAATAGGCAGCATATTTTTCTTTTTTTCTTCACCCTCTTTTTTTTAAAAAAAACTAAAATAGAATACTTTATATTATCTATGGCATTCAAGATAGGAGTAAAATTTATGACCCATAATGATAGTTTATTACGTCACATCAGAACTTAGCAGAAACCGTAAATCGGCTTTTGCAGAACAATTTCTTTTATTCTGCTTCAGGCAATGCCAATCGAATTCCGATTATGCTCTGTATTCTCAATGGTCAATATTTTATGAGCAATGAATTCCAAATTTAGCCATTTTCTTCGGCATTTTCAAAGAGTAACCGTGTCACTTGCAGTTTACTAAGTCATTTGAACTGTTTTTGTTGCCTTTGGAATTCGGAAGGAAGATAATAATAATAAAGAAAAAGAACACGTGACGTCTGAAAGATGTCTGATGATGTGGGAAAGGATTATTTTCTTTTTTGATGGCATGATTCCGGCTTTTCAGTATCCTTTTATATTGGTATTTCTTTTATGAATAACAAATGTATAAACGCCATTGATACTTGAAATGATTTGTTCTTTTTTAAAATTGATTGGTTACTGCGCGGTTGTGAATGAATGAATGCATGGAAGAAAATAAATGGTTTGTAGTTCATGCGATTCATTTGTTGTACATAATGGATACAATGCTTAATCTGTAAGAAGGAACTGAACTGATAATGTTAACATTGTTGCAAATTCAATAATAAAGTTGTAAAAACTTTTATGTCTGAACTATATATTAATTAGTTTAATTCTTAAGAATTTATTTCGCAGTTCTAATTAAATTTTGTACTCAGACGACGAAGAAGAAATTCATTCACTCAAATTTCTGCCTATTATCTAATTAAGGGATTTAACTCAAAATAAATACAATTCAAATTTATTTAATAAATTATCATAAAATTTCATTGTAATATAAATTTTCTCTAACTTATTAAGAATATTTTATAAATAATCAATAACTTGTTGAAATATTGTTAATGATTATATTTTACTATAAATTTACTTATTGTTGATTATTATATTAATTTTTTCGAGCAGCTAGTTTGTCGAGAGAATGAGCAATGTTTATTGTATTAAATCATTTATACTTTATTTTTTCACTGTCCTCTTCGACCCGCTGTCCGTTTTCATACTTTTCTTCCGTTCGACAAATGCGTTCGTTTGACAATTAATTTGATCCTTGCTGTAGAATGGCTTCTATGAATATGTACAAGTTACTTTTTTGTTGTTGTTGAAGATGATTTCGTGTTCGCGTTACCAAAGAAAAAGGGGGTGCAGTAGCTTCTGAGGATAAAGACCCCTGAGCACCCGAGGGCAGAAGTCTGACTTCTAATTCTATTCATAACTTCTAACTAACTGACTGACTTCTCACACATTCGCTTGTACACCCTTTTTTTAAAGGGGGTCTGTTTCACACACTTCACAGATAGAACACAGGAACACAGGGTGAAAGAACAACCATACCCGAACCAGGACTTGAACTCGGGACACTCAGAGCACGGGGAAGACTCGACCCATATGCCAGAAAGCCGGCACTTTTTTTTTTTTAACCATATTGTGATACTACTGCCAGCGGTATTATTCATAACTTTTTTTTTTTTTTTTTGTCATATGTGATGCATTTCTGGGAAATGCAGATTTCTTGAGATCTTTTTTTCACAATTCTGCAATATTTTTTAATATTTCAAGTACTTTTGGTATAGATTTATTCATTTTATTCTTCAACCGATCATTCTTATTTTACTTCTTGGTGTTTGTGTTTGACACAATTCATTATTTTATAAAGTTCACTTAAAAAAAAAAATCTGTCATGCTTTTTTTTTTTGTGAGATTTTAACTATAATTTTAATGATTGTCCGGCATCAAACGAATGTCACTCTCCTAATAAGCATCAGCTGCATCCCGAAATATTAAAAATATTTATTTAGTTTTTTTTTTTTCTTCTTTCCCTTGGAGAAGTTTAATATATCTGAATTTTCAAAGCATTTAAGATTTGTTTCAGTTTTATATTTCATTTATATAGTATTGATAAAAATAGCAAAAACTCGGATGTTTTGGTTATTCTTGTAGTATCGCATCTTTTTTGAAATAATATAAATGCCTTCGTCAATTTTGCTTTCATTGTTTCGAATACATTTAAATTTCTTCCGTCAGCAAAATTTTCCCTTTTTTTTTCGAAGAAAATAATTTATCGAAATTCAATCACTAAGTCTAGCAACACTTTTAAATGAACAAATTGATATCTTTAAGTGATCGTAATTGCATTACCTTGATGCAATATTTATTTAAAAACAAACTCGTGGGGCATTTCTGATGTATATTGATTTGCGGTTAAATAACATATTTTCCTGTCAGAGATGAAATGTTTGATTCATACGATTCATTTTTAAGATATTTTTTGATAGTTCCTTTTAAATGATCATGACAGATTTGCTAACTGTTATGAAGATATTAAACAAGATAAGTTGATAATTAATGAATGAAAAGATGGCAATGTACATAATGACACACTTGTTACGAACACTAATTTGACTATTGTTTTCATGTAATCAGACTAATTATGATAAGATGGCAAGATCTTTTCGTATCCTGTTAGAACAATACTCCACAGTATTGTTCATAACATCCGTTTTTGATGAGATTTTTCTCTGAATTTTAAGGACAGTCTAATAAATGAGTGTCACTTTGTTAGTGTAACCACTACTTGCAATGGATGACTTATTTTTTACTTATCAGCCAAAATATGAAATATTTCCTTGTTCATTCCATTGGACTTGATAATATGGCGAACAATATTCTGGTCTAGTTTTCTCTGTTAATGGTTGAATTTTGTATAAATTTGCTTATAAAAATGGTATTTAAAAATGTCTTCGAGACAAGTTTTTTTAAGCATGGGCAATAAAACCTCCAACTATTTTATATTCTCATTAATTAGTATATATGATTTTTTTTATGTTGCATTAATGTCCTCCTTGGAAACAACACTAGGATTATTTTGGGATGAATCTGTTAATTTTTAATCGGGCCAGATGATGAAATCGACATCCCTTCACCAAACTTCCAAAATACTCCAACGGGAAAGCGTTTGGCCATGACGTCATATTTAATGTGCATCAGGCGTGCATACTTGGAATCGGATTTCGAATCGAATGCTATTCCATATCGAAGCCGCGATTTTAACACTAGACTACTACCGCAAAAAATCTGTTCGTCATTTTGATTTGATCAAAAAAAGCGTACTAATATAATTAAATTTGATGAATATAGCTTTTCAAATTCGCTTTATTATTTTGTCACATCTTGGCATTTTGACTAAAATCAATGAGTATCGTTACATCTTCGATCTAGTTTTTACTGAGTGCTAATTAAATGCCTTCCTTTCTCTGATATTTACTATTTTAAAAGGAATTTTGTTGTCTAATATTGGAGGTTTCCAAGTCTGCTGCTGGCATATATTGATGATGTTACGACTATTCTGTAGCTGATGTTGATGTTCATATTCTTGAAAATCACATTTCTAAATGCTTTTTTATTAGCTTTTACACTCTGAAGCGATGAGCCAAAAATAGGTTCAGTTATACCATGGAATCTTCGTTCTATTGATAGCATCTAAAAAAGAGGCAATAGTATAATTTAAGATAGTTTCACCTAATTGTATTTCTTCATGATTAGGTATATCTTCTGTGTTTTATTATATTTTATATATAAACATATTTAAATTGTTCTTGTACATAAATAAGATTTTGCACGCAAATCTGTATACATGCAAATTAATTTTTTAAATTTTTTTTCGAAGAATCATTATTTTTGCAATTAATGAGTTCTGAAGAGCACGTGAGGCCTAAATGAATAATGAAGAGGTCTGTTTATATCGATTTATTACCAGTCTTGATGATTTGTAAACATTTTTCTTAAAGGTTGAATAAAATTAAAATTTTTGGTTTGAATTTTTTATTAACACTACAGTCATAAATAATTACCATTTACTTTGATATTTTCAACAAAATTTAAAACGTTAATTTAAACTATAAACATTAGGATCAATTATTATATGTAGATAGAAAATCCAATGATTGTCACTATGTAACTACAACATCAAAGTATCGCTTTTAATATTGAAATTATCAAGTTTATCAAAGACTAGCCACCTTTGGTTTTGGTTTGGATCATCTGGTTTGCCAGGATTAATGCGCGCTAAAATTGTAATGTAACTTGGTCTCTTAATAGCTTCTTCAGCAAAATATTTTTCAGCTTCAAATTTTGATAGTCATAAAACTTTTATTATTTTTAAATGCTTTTAAAATCGTTCATTGTACTATTTATCTCACTGTTCTTCTGTCAGTTCCAATAACATTTGAGCTTTAAATTAAATTGGGAATCATTGAACTTCAGTTAATACTTTTTTTTTTTTTTTTTTTTTTTTTTTTTTTTTTTTGTAGCTGAAATCAAGTATGTTTCTATAAAAATATGAATACAGAAAACAGAATCAACGGACATTGAAGTTTTATGTGTTTTACAGAATAATTTCCGTAATTTTTACAATGCCTCGAAGAATAATTCAATAAAAATTTCTTTATTTCTTCTTAAAATTCAGTGATTAATTTTATGTAGGATTAAACGAATAAAATAAATACTATTTTATTTTGTTTGGATCGATAAGTATATTAAAAAAAAAAAGTTTACATTTTATATAGTCTTTTGGTTCTAAGAAATCATTCTGCGAAATATTCTTGACATTCCAACTTTTAAATTTAAAAAAAAAAAAAGTGTATATTTTGTGATTCAATCTGACCGAATTATAAAGTGTTGAGTATAACAGTTTTAGAACGATCTACACTATCATAATCTTAAACCAATCATTCTTGGGAAAATTGTAAGCGCTGATTGGTTATCTTCTTTTATACGATCAATGAAATGACCTAAAATCGCGCGTTTTTAAAAGTTTGTAATATTCAAATTTTCATTACTCACCCGATTTCAGTCACAATTGAGTGAATCTTTCGTTTTTTTAAAATTTATTCTCCTTTGGTGACCAGCTGGTTCGCTAAGAATTCCACCAAATTATCAGACATTAAAGCTGTACTATTTTAATGTTTCTTACATATGCTTTATTCTGTACATGAACCTCTTCTAATGTAGATCAGTCCCATGACGTCATGGCGCTATTAAAAATGTGAATATCCAGGTCATCTAGCTTCTAAATTTCACGACATTTTCACTTTTTAATTTTTTGGGTAAACTACACATATTTTAAACAGATACCTTGTTCTTTAGCTTTCAACAACAGGGGAAAAACCTTATCAAATATATCAAACCTTATCAGTATCAAAAACCTTATTACCCTATCAAATAGTTGATGAAACAATGAAAACTTTTTGAACGTATGGGCAACCAAGTAATCGTTGGAAATCGGACAAAAAAATATTTTGAAACAATTGCCAAAATTCAGCAAAAATTCACACGACTATTAAATAAGTATCGTGAAAAATAATAATTTTTAAAATTTTGAAACGGTGTAAAATTTAGTTTTTTTGCATTAATGTTATCGCGTGAAAACATCACAATTCAGCTTAGTTTTTAATTAATTAAAATTTTAAAGAAAAAATCTTTGAAGTGCACGTTCCCAATCTCTAGGTTATACATGTGCCAAATTTGGTCCTATAGGCCAAACCGTCTAGTATGGAGAGCGCCAACATATACACGCATTCATTTCTATTGTTAACATAGGTGCAACACTTTCGTGAATTGAAATCAATTTGAGATTTAAAATCTTTTTTTTTTTTTTTTTTAAATATTGATTTCATAGATATTAGTTATTATTTTTGTATGTATTTCAAACAATAACAGCCTGGAAATTTTTTTCGGAAACGCCAAAATTTTGTGTTCATTGAAAAATGTTAACTCTTAAGGTGATCACGATTTTGTTGACGTTTAGGCTCAAGCGTCTGTTTCTGGAAATACTATTGACATTCTTTTGATGATATATATGATTATGACTTATGGTTTCTTACTTAATGATTTTTTAAAAAATATGTGTTCTGGTCATGCAGTTTTTGAAATAGTGTGGTAGTGTAATTGCTGTTTTCAATCCATTCAGTATAGTGATTTGAATAAAATATTTCTTGGTTTTGTATGTTATCTGCAAATTGCGTCATTCAAAATGCTTGATGCAAAAATCGTTTCAGAACGCTGTACAAAGCGTATCATGGATCGGAAGATATTAAACTTGACACTGTAGCAGTTGCATTACTCTTATCTTCTCTTTTGGATACTAGATGGCGATGCCTGATTAGGCCATCCCATATGTCATCCCATAGTGCATTGCGATTGTAATTAGAATGAGATGTGATGCTGAACTGTGAAGCCGCGCGCGTGAATGTCTTGTCTTTGTGCTTGTTTAGTGTGTGAATGTGATTATTAAAAGAAATGTTCCTAAAAACATTCGTCCTGTTGCTTCCTGCATGGATCATAATAATCTACATACCACCACAACACTAATTACTTCACTGTTGTTAATACTTGATAAGAAAAGATTTTTCAAAATTTCTAATTAAAAATTAATTTTATGTTTATGCCCAATAACTTTAAAGCTTATTATTATTAGAGTATTATTTTTTAAAATTTCTAATTAAAATTAATTTTATGACTATCCTTAACAACTTCAAAGCGTGTTATTGCCAAAAAACTATTTTTAAATGTATGCTTTTGAGCTTATCAGAACCAGCTTTTTATCCGCATAATTTTTTTCTTAATAGTTTTAATAAATTTTTAAAGAATTTTAATTATATTTCACTGTAAAACTTTTCATTGTTTTAATTATTACCTTTGTATTTGCGTGCTGCGATGGTATATTTTTTTGTACGCATTATTTCTACTATGTGATTTAGAATAAATTTTAAAAATAAGAAAAAAAAATACCTGGAATAATATTATTCTACAATGTTTCTTGTTAAAGATTCGAATCTTCTTTTAAAAAAATTAAGATTTCCTTAGTAAATTCAAAATATTTTTTTATGACTTAGCTTAGTAAATAGATCTCCCAATTTTTTTATGAAATGTTTGCAATGTATTAAAAATAGAAATGGAATTATTTTTAACGTTGGGCTTGAGTTATGTTAAAGAAATTTGCATTTTTGGATTCGTTAAAATAGAAAGAGATCATTTAATGAATTGAAAGCATAATTGAATGAATTTGGAATTGAATCAAATTGGCATAATCTAGTTACGTTGTGAATGTAAGATGCTATTTTGGATGCTTTCTTGTGATCCAAAGGGGATCTTTGCTATGTGATCACATTTTACATTTCGGAAATTCGTATCCATTAACTCTGTATTGAAAAGAATCAAACCTTTAACGGTATTTAAGTCTTATTTTTTTCCAAATAGCTGGTGTTTTAACTTGTAAGCTTCCTAATAGTTGTATATTGATTTTAGACGTAGATAGTGAAAATTTGCCTTATATTGACTTATTTTTGTAAATAAATTCGACAGAGGATACATATTTTCGTTATGATGAAATCTAGATTATACCAAAACAAATATTAATATGAGTTTTTTTAAACTATAAAACGATTAAATATAACTAATGAATATTAATTATAATAAGGTTATTAATTTCTTTTCGCTTCCTTTTGAATACCTTTTGGAAAGTGACGTTACTAGCTGCATTATTAAATTAAATTGATATAATATTATAGTCTTATATTTTCCGGAAGAAAAAAAAGTGTATTTTCACATATAAAGTAGCTTACTGAATTTTCTTTAAAAGTTAATCGGTTACATTATGCTGTACAGTTTATACAGAAGTCTAGTTAAACTAAAGCTTATCGAAGTTCTTCATTCTTCGAAATGCTTTAGTTTAATAAACATTCTCCCTGTTCTGCTGATTACGTAATAGGACTTCCGG
Source organism: Argiope bruennichi (assembly GCF_947563725.1). Classification (NCBI taxonomy): domain Eukaryota; kingdom Metazoa; phylum Arthropoda; class Arachnida; order Araneae; family Araneidae; genus Argiope; species Argiope bruennichi. The sequence goes on along the minus strand of NC_079151.1, from coordinate 100,928,834 downwards.
GAAGGTCGAGTTGGTATCTGTTTATCATTTGATTCTAACATTTATTTATTAGTTAATTGTGACATTTGTTTAATTACTTCTGTGTGTGTGTGTGGACGCGAAATTAACTTCTTATTTTGGTTATTATTGAATACGAAAATATTATTTTCATATTCTGTCAACTTACCGTTGTTTCTGTTTTTTTTTTTTTTTTTTTTTTTTTATTGATCTGTTCAACTTGATTGTTGGTCAGTTTTTAGTTAAAACGAGTCCTGTTAAGAGTCGATTGACCAATGTCTGTTAACGTCATAACTGGTATTTCCTTTTCAGAAAAAATTTGCATGACCTAATTAAAGTGCTCGATGGTTTTGAAACCTTGTCCTGTTCCATGAACAACTATTTCGTGTGGGGTCATCTTGAAAATGTTTTCTTCTCATTTTGCACCGATTTATGTTGATCCATCATTTGATTTTAACTTCGTTTCGAACATCGTAATCAGCCCTTAGCTATATCTAAACCTACTTCCCTTATTATTTTTTTCCCTCCAACGCTTATTATGTCTTTGACAGGCGTTATCAGGTGAAGGTCTTTCAATCTGTTCCTTCAATACTAGAATAAATAGGTATAGAGTTAGCTTTCTTTTTCTTGTTTCGAGATTCCCGGTTGCAAAAGATGAATACATGAATGATATCTTTAATGAATGTAATACATTATTATGAATGAAATGATGTCTGTTTTGAAATCGTGACTGGTTTCCGATTTCTTACTGCATTACTCTGTAGATTAATTCTAGTTTTGAAAGATGCAATTAGCTTATAAGTTTTTATTTTATTTCATTCGCGGCATCTTTTATCGATAATTTATTTCTATGCATTCGTTCATATTATAAATCAGTGCACATTTTTTTTTTTTTTTTTTGAATCTGGATTAGTTTTTTTTTAAAGAGATCTTTTCTTTATGTGGAATTGTTTTTGAAAAGAAGGGGGGGGGGGTATAGATTGTTTTCTAATTAGTTCGACTAAATGTTTAAACAGGTTTTATTAAACATTTAATCTGTTTAAATTCTAGTTACCTAAATTGTTAGAATGAATGGAACTTCTATTTTTATAATGTTGAATTTTCAGATAGTAATATAGGATTTTATACGGTATTAATCTTATAAGATGCATGCTTATTTGAATATACCAAGATTTAATTGCATTTATCTTAAATATAAAGCGGGAGGATTTATGAGTTTAATATTCATTGAATTAAATGTTTCGGAAAAGTGTATTTTTGAAAAATTATTTGTCTATATACAATGATTTTGACATAAAATTTTGCCTTTATAAGGGAAACTTTTAGGAAAAAGTGGTTTAAAATATTTATTCCTTTTGAAATTTTACTTTGTAATAGTTACATTGTATGTAGTTTTAAAGATTTAGATTTAAATAATTATCATAAAAAAGAAAAAAAGAGCAGAAATATGTACTTTTCAATACGTTGCTACTGAACATTTTGAAATGAACTTTAGAGTAAATATTTAATTAGTAAAGCCATATTTTAAGCTCTCTGATAATGATATGATCTGTTATTATTATTATTGAATCATTTCTGCTGCTTAAAAAAATTATTTTAAAAAGGTGTGTTTTTAGATAGAAATAATTTCTTTAAGCTGAATAAGCTGTTAAAATTGAATTAAGGTTTTTAATAATTATAAATCTTTGAAAATGAAATTTGCATTTTTAAGACATTCACGTCTTTAGCTTATATGGCAGAATTATGTTCTTGGAGAACATATAATATAGAAAGTAGATTGTTTGCCATTTCATTACAAACTTAGTAGATAGTTTCCCATTTCATTTCGTTACTATTCAGTCATATCTAGTTTGCATAGTAATTAAAAAATAAAGTGAATTGCCACTTTATTTATTTATTTTTAAGAATACAAAAATTTATTTCTAACAGAAAATAATCAGTGATGGATTCAAGCATTTAGCACTCTTAGATTTTATTTTTTTTAGTAAACAGTCCAGTTTAGTTTCACCTCATCATTAAATTAATCAAAATGTGATGATTTACATTAGATAAAATTTTTATTGTGATATATATACATATTGTTACGGATTTTCTTACCGGCACAAGGTTCGTTTAGATCTGTGCCTCCTTTCCTAATCAGAGACGCTTTCGAGATATTATTCTCTAATTTTGAGACAAACCAAGTTAAAAGGTAAAATCTGGAATGGTGCTGCTAATAGAACAAAACGACATATGAAGAAGATTCTAAAACATTTTATAAATACTCCTATGAGAACTATGGACTGGTCAGAGATTCTTGAAATCAGGTGAGGTTCCATCTGGTTCAATGTTACTGGCCGAAGCGAGTACATATACTAAAATTGGAACGACACAGAGAAGATTAGCATGGACCCGTTTGGGGATATCCGCTCGATGTTATTGTTGAAGAAGCAAATCTCCCTGTAAACTCGCCCACATCTGTCCAACAAAATTAGAGAATAATATCTCAAAAGTGTTTTAGAAATTAGAGAAAAATATCTCAAATTAGGAAAGGAGGCACAGATCTAAACGAACCCTGCGGCGGTGAGAAAATCCGTAACAATTTGGTGTCAGAAATGAGATATGAAGAATTGAAAGCCAAGTGGAAGAAGAAAACACCGAAGATCGAATGGAGACCTGTACCACTATCCAAGCGAACCCGGCGGTGAGGAAGAAATCCGCAACAAATATATATATATAATATAATATTATAAATCATGATTGTACAGAATCTATGTGTGTAAACTATGTTAATTAAATAGCTGCTCAAGTTCATAAATATTGTAAGGCGAATGTGGACATGACAAAGCAGTTGGAAAATTTCCTAAAATTAGTCATCAACAAATTTTTGTTGTCATCAATCATTTTTGTTGTTTTGTTGTCATCAATCGAGTTGCTTTTTCTTAATAATGTGTTAATATTGTGACTTTTTATAAGTTATCGAATTTGAGAATTTATATATTCTACAACGAGGTTAATAATTTTTTTTAAACTGATTCTTCCAGCACCCCTTTCAGCATTGCAGCCATGAGCTGGTGCTTAATTCGATATCCATGTAAAAATATTATTGCTTTTTATAATCTTTAATTTAAAACATCAATTAATGCTTAGTAACTCATAATTTTTTTTGGTTTGAAATTTAGTTTTTTAAAGTTAATATATTTTTCTATTTGGTTAAATTTTGACTTTGCTTTCAGGGTTAAGCCTCCAGAATTTGATAGTGCCAATCAAGTCCGTGTTCTACTATTTCGAGAAGTCAATGGGCAGGACAGAAAACTTTTATTTGATTCAAAGGCAGTACGGAAGCGGGATCCTTTGGCATCCCCCTCCCTTGGGAAGCCTCCTACTGGAGCCAATGTCAGGAGAAGGCAAGAAAGTAGTATTGAAAAATCATTTAAGTTAAATGAGAACCAAAGCAGAGAATATGTTTACGAAGTAAGTTTTTATGTATTTATAAATATTGATTATTGTGATAAATTTAGTCAGGAACTTCAAGTACTGTTATTGTACATTTTGAAACTTTAATTGTACTATTTTCAGTGTAATTAAAAAAAAATTACACCTATTTTTTAAAAAAATTAGGCATTAACATTTTTTACAAATGTAGTACTTTTTTATTTGTATGTATTTAAAATTGTTTTCTGAAACCCAAATTCTGAATTTTATTTTCTTGGATCACTGTGATTAACTTTTTCCTCTCGTTTATAGTGGCATAAATCTAATCCAGATCAGTCACTCTTGAGAGAAATGATCTTTGGAGCTGTATCTATATCGTATCATGGCACTACAATGAAAATTCATACTATTAGGTAATAATATATTATGCTTTTTATTAGTGATATATTTTTCATTTGTTTTTTATTCCACAATCAATTTGTTTTCTAAATTATTTTTTTTAATTTCTTACTTTTTGTGTAATATTCTTAAAAGATCAGATGACCATTCCAAATTTATTTTAATATTTGTGCGAGAAAGCCATAATCCATCAAAAAAAATTATCTTCAATCTAATTTGCTGATTGCAATCTCTAAAATACAATTAGTCGTATTGAAAAACTAAGGTTCTTCCTTGAAGATTTTCAATAGTTATTTAATAAATTAAATTGATAAAATCAATTAATATGTAAATTATGAGCAGTGCAGAAATGTTTTTTAAATGCCAATTTCTGTGTATAAAGAATGCAAGTTTGAATTTGAACTCTAAAAATTATCTAACTATATTTCAGTTTTATTTGGTGTTTTTCTTTCCCACCATTATGTAATTCCTCTTCAATTCAAAAACTATTTTTTTTTACAGGTCACCATCACAGATAATGCTTAGTGTTGTCTTTCCTGCACCGCTTCTTCCTCCAAGTTCTCGAAATGGGTTGGTATTGTAATCACTTAAAATAGCAAAATTACATTAGATTGTAGCATATTTAATAGTACCATTTATTTTATTTGCTTAATTAAAATGTTAAGATATACTTATTAGAAACACCATCATTTTTGGTATTGTTTGTTTGCAGACATTTTTTTTAATATTTAAATTACATTTAATTCATCATGGTAATAAATTCAACCTAATCCTTTTTATTTTCCTCTACAAGGGAAAAAACAAAAACAAATCAGATATTCTGAAACTCGTAAATGTTTTAAAATTTCAGGTTATTGAATAAATAATAATAATAAACAATAACAATAGATGAAAACCAGTTCAAAGAATTGTCCTTGAGCAATTTTATTTTTCTTCTGAAATTGATATTTTAGTTGAAATCTGTTTGTAACTTCTAAGTATGACTGAATATTACATATTTGAAATGCTTGTGTGTATAGTTTGAATTATATTTTATGTAAAGATTTTCTAACATGAAACAATAATCATTGCCAACATATTAATAATTAAAGATGACAGATGTAATTTTGACTAATTTTCACTTAAATGTCTTTTAAATAATTTAGAAATTTTCTGCATTCTAAAAGAATAAATTTTTTTTTTTGTATAAGGTTTTGGATAAAATGAATTTAAGATAAATAATTGTGCGGTTAGTAATAAAGAATTTTTTTAAGTAACTAATTGCATTAATTTATTTTGTTCTGTATTTAGTGAGAATGAAACTGAAGAATCTGGAACTTGGAATTCATCTGTTGAAGTAAATATTGACAAATCTGCAGAAAAAAATGATCATTTAGGTATATAATTTTTTTTTATTTTTTACATTAAGTGAATGACATTATTTTTATTGGCACTGAATTAATTTCTTATGTTTTGTCTCCTCAATTAGCTCATAGTGTTCCTGTCAATGTACCTAGTCGTTTATCTGGTCATTATATTGAATCAAGGGATAGCGATTCAGGTAATGGATATATAACTTTTTTTTTGTTTAAAATATTAAAAAAAAAAAAAGAAGAAGAAAGAAATGCTCAAATATTATCAGTTTTTTTCAGATGCTTTTTCTTTTTCTTTCCAGATTCCCTCCAATCTCATGATGGTCATAGCAGTCTTCCTACAACTCATCTTTCTCCTGAACGTCCCACAGCAGGTCTTCCACGTTCCAGTAGTTATAACAGTTTGCAGAGGCGGATTTTAAGGAACAAAGCAACTAGTATAGAAATGGGTTTATCAAAATCTCATGAAATGACACCCAATGAACCAGTAGTAAGTATTGTTTCAATTTATATGGTATAATCTTAGCATTTCTGATCTACTTTATTTGTACACCAAATGCATTGTGAAAAAAAAGGGATTTTTAAAAAATGTTGCACCTTGGTTAATTTTTATTTCAGAGATGCTAATATTCTGAAATTATTCTTTCCTACTTGTAAAATTATTAAAACAAGTGCAAATATTTAAAGTTATCTTTATTATGTGATTAAATGGACGATTATGAATATTGAAAACGGGAATTGTTTAAACTGTTATACCTTCCAAAGTGTGCTTTTGGAATACTAAAATGGGAAATAATTATGTCCAGTTAACGTCTGAATGCTAATTTACAATAAATAAGAGTAAAACTTTAGAAAATCATTAGAAATTCATATTCATATAATAATAAAATTTTAAGGAAAGAATAATAGGATGTCTAGAAGTTTTGTAAAGACTAAGAATTTAATTTCATTACTTTGTAATTATTATGTCTAAGAGGAGAAGATAAAATAAGGTCTTAAATGCAATGAAGTTAAAATTCTGCAGCAAGTAGGAGAATTAAAAGTAATTACCAGTTATGTTTAAAAAGAAAGTTCTGATTTGTAGCCAGTGAAGAAAATAGTTTGTTTTTGTTCATCAATTGAGCAAAATAATAGATCAAATCTGGAATACTTGATATTATTAAGCCTTTAGTATTCATTATGATGTTTTAAACAATTAGAAATATGTGAAAAAATTAAACACGTTTTTTTAATCATTTAATATTACCAAGAAATAGAAATTTAAAAAAAGGCAATTTCAAGAAGATTTATTATTTATTCTGTCAAATAAAAGGGAAATGTATTCTAGAAAAGAGAGGGGAAAAAATCCTGTGTGAAACCAAGTTGGTGAAGGGGATGAAAAGTAAAAGGGGAAGGAAGTTGGTGAAGAAGTGCATATTGTCCCCTCCAAAATACATTTGTGCCAAATTTAGAAATTTTGGTTTTGATAATCTTAACAGTTTTACAGACAGATACATGCTCACTTTCTTCATTATTAAAAGTGTTATTTCCTTACTATCAGAATATTTCTTGTCCATTGATTCCAAACTTTTAGTTTATCTAAAAGTTTTTTTTGTTTTTTTTGTAATGTGAATATATTTATCAGTTAACATGTATTTTTAAAAGCTTGCTTTAAAAATTATTATTTATTTATAATACTGTAATCTCTTATATTTAGTATGGCACATCGGGAAATCAAAGGCAAAAACAAGAGAGGATCAAGCTTGGATTGTCTATTGTTATTAATTTGAAAGAAGATGAAAACAGCCCTGAAAACAAGTAAGTTTTGGGCATTTCTGCATTTAAACAAAACAAAACTTTACAGTACCTTATAAGTAATAATAATTAATCGATATGGGCTTGATAGCAAAATGTTCCATGAATTGTCTGTATAGCTCATGATTTGTTATTCTTTTATAGTAATCCCACCTCCTTTTTTTTCCCCCTCTATATGCTCTGTATTATAATTTATTATATGTTATTTTTTATTTCCTATTTTTATGGTTAAAACAATATTTTATTTTGGAATTTGTGCAATGTTTTTAATGTTTCATTGTACTAGTTTTTGCTACTGGCTACTTATTTCAAATTGTCAATATGGATATTCTTTGCTATTCAAGTTTAATAGAAAATTTGTAATTTTTTTAAAAAAATATAATGTAGAACAGTAGTGCTTCAAACTTGATCTATTTTACTCAAATGAAATATTTGTAATCATTTTAGGCATTTCACGGATTTCTTCTTCACTCACATATCGCTAATTGAAGGTCATTTAATGGAACTAAAAGACACAGTTATCCGAGGATACATTAATCGAAGAATTTTTGTACATTTAATGTTTGAAGTAAGTTTTCTTTTAAATTTTATAGATCTAAGGAGGCTTGTATAAAGTTTGAGCTTTTTTCTAATTATTGTATATTTATTCATTGAAGGGCTCCAAACTATTCCAAAGATGCTTACATGACTTGTTCACTGCCCCTCGCCTGCAGAATCCAGAGTGGCTTACCATAATCTCATCTCCTAATCATCGTCATTTAAGTTATGCATTCTTGGAAAGATTCTCTAAACTTTTGAGGCAGTTTGATAAAAAGGAAACAAATTTGTAAGTGTTTAAACTTCATGTTGAAGATGCTTATTTAACACTATTTACATTTAAACTTAATTTAAGGATAATGTTTACTATTTTGTTATTTTAATTTTATTTTATCTGCATAAAGTATAGAACATACTTTTTTTTTTTTTTTTACAAAAATTAGTTTATTATATTTGAAAAAGAAATTACATTTAGATTGGCATTTAAATAATTTTTTTTCTGTTGCATTAAAATTTTCATTTTAAATAAAATGTAATAGGAAAATTTTAACACATTAATACATCCAATCATTATACTTTATGACTTTCAGACAGATTTATATTTTAACTCAACATACAAGTGTTCTTTACATTCTAATTAGATAAAATCATCTGTTTTGGGTCTTGTCTTATTGATTCTACTAATAAATATTCCATTTTTTAATGGATTCCACTTATTTTTTTCTACTGAAATATATCCTTGAATGATTAAATTTTAGCTTAACCAATTTAAAACTACAATAAATCAATAAACATGCAATTCAGGCATGACAAGAAATTAATGTAATTATTTTCATGAAAACTTATATAAAAACTATCTAAATAATTAATATTTTTATTTAAATAAATGCATATTAAATGTTATTGTATTTAAGGTTATCTAAGGAAATTGTTTTACATTTTTTTTTTTTAGAGTTAATGCAAATTTTGAAATATATTTTCAATATTTTAGCTTTGTGAGTACTCTGTTAACAGCTGTACTTACTCATCATTTATCATGGGTTCCTTCTGTTATTCCTACTGACTCTAAAATACAGTCTACTCAGTCCAGTCATAAGCATGTACCATATTGGGTAAATACTTTTTTAAAATAAAATACTTTCTTTTCAGTAATGCCTCTTTTTACTCTTTTTGTCATCAAAAATTCTAATAAGAAAATGTAAGATCAAAAACTAATTTATTTCTAATAAATATTCCTATACCTGGATCTTCTTTCATGATAAACAGACTAAGTGTCATCAGAAGATTGGAAAAAAGAAGTTAGCAGCTGTAAGTTAAGAATGAGAAATGGAAGAAAGATTTGGAGTATAGAATGTAGATCTTTAGCATATGTACTCTTTTATACTTATATGTACTCTTTTTCTGCACATCATATGCTAAAATGTAGTACTTTTAATTACAAACTGCCAATACTATAAAATTTATTGATTTTTTGTAATATGTATGCAAGTACTGTGTTTTCAAAATTGCATTAAATTATAAATGAAGAATAGTATTTTCAGTTTTTCTTATTTTTTTTAAAATCATGTTTTAGTCTCCTAATATTCTAAGTTCAGTATAAGTAGGTAGCACACATTTATTTTTTGACAGATTATATACTTATAGATTTGTATTTTGAGAATATGAGGGCTAACTGTGTGAAATTAAAATATATGTATATTGTTTTCTAGGTGGATTTGTTAGCTAAGTCAAGACCTTATAATCCTTTGTGGGTGCAATTAAGGTAAATAATTTTGAATAATATTATCCTGTCACTAAACACTAATATTTAAATTTACTGCTGCTTTATATATCATTATGCAATATATTTTTTATATTAATATTATGATAAATAGTTAAGATTTGTTTGCTCAGTGTTCAAAATTTTATGTTAAAGTTTTATCTACATAGTTATATAATTTCAAAGAGAAAACCAGATTTATAGTTTTCAGAAATGCTATATAAATTATTAGCTGTACTATATAAATACAAAATTACATTATTTATTTAACCATATTATTAACTGTGGAATTGAAAGAGAAAGTTTAAGATCAATTCATTACAAATTCTCGTAATTTATAAATAAAGTCTTCTTTGAAGATGTCAAATTAAATTCATACATTTTTAATATTATAATGAATTATTTTTATTTTGTTGTTACAAAGAAAATTCATAAAAATGCATTGCTTTTTCCTCTAAAAATTAGTTGAAAATCTAATATGTAATTTTATTTCCAGTGATTTGTATGGAGCTCTTGGGGTTCCACTTCGGCTGACAAAAACTGTTATAAGAGGGCAAAAGAGAGAAGTAATCCAAAATTTTTTAAGAGTCCTCAGCTATTTCATTCGCTGTAGTGACATCTGCCAAAAAGAATTTGATAGAGCAGAAGAATTTTGTTCTGAGAATGATTGCCTAAGTGCTAGGTGAGTTGCCCACTTAAAAATAAAACATAATATACTACAGTGTTACCAAGTTAGTTTTTTCCTCCTTTCTGGCAAAAGTTCTGACACAACATCTGACTGTATTTGAAATACTTGTATTAATGTAGCTATGCATTAAGTGTAATTTGAAGATTTAGGTGGTATGTTCTTCATGTGGGTACTTTTTGTATTAATCAGGATATCATATGTTTGTTCTTGTCTTCAAGATATTTGTTCTTGTTACCCCCTCCCTCCTGTAGATAAAAGTTTACAGATTTTCCTAGATTTATCATGATATCCATCAGTATCATAGAAATTAATATATTTTACATAAAGATTTTCCTAGATTTATCATGATATCCATCAGTATCATAGAAATTAATATATTTTACATAAATTTGTCAAAAATTATTGGAGAATTTTAATTAGTCAATGAAAATAACCAACTTTGTTATCAAAAGATTCATATTTTAACTATCAGGAATTGAAATTGCTACAATTTTTATTAAATCATATACATGTGTTATTTAATGTATAATTTATGAAGAATATGAAATTCCTAGTGGAATGCAGGCTATATTTAGTAATATTTATGTATAGAAACCCAGGAATAATAATAAAAAAAAAAATATTGAAGGAATCTGTTCTTTGAATGTGAAAGGGTATTTTTCTAAAATTAAATAATTGCTAATCCTGATTTTTTTGAGAATTTTCTTATTTTTATGGATGATCCTAATTTTTAAGGAATTGTATTTAAATGTTAATGTTTGAAGGAGGTAGAAAGCATAAATAAAATTTCCAAGAGCTGTTAAACTGTTTCTATTATGAACTGGAAATTGGGTGAACACTTTTAACTTGTTTCAGATCTTGTTGGCAGTATCAGCTGTTTTAACTTTCACACTTCCTTTCTGTCTCTCTCTGCAATTTTTCTTATTTCAGTTGTGCTTATCTTTATTTATTTGTTGGAATTCTTGATGTGTATCCAACTCACCTTCAACTTTGAAAAAGATTTATTTTAGGTGCTTTAAAGTTTTATCCCTTATTTAATCCAGTATTGAGAACAAGAATAATGTAGAAATACTTTGTGAACAAAGTTAGAGTCTGTTTTATTATATATCTGATGGATACAATATTATAATATTTTGAATTAGCATAGGAATATTTTAGATAATATAATTTATGTATCCATGTATTGCAGCCTTAATATATGATAATATTCATTAAGTTTCACAACATTTACTTCTTTGAAGGTCACCAACTCTTCCAGTGTCTTGCAATGCCTTGAAGACCGACACCAAAGTCACAATATCAACTGCTAGCAGTTGTAGTACCACAACTGAGAAACTCTCTCCTCCTACAATTGTCTCTGAAGTTTGTCTTCCACAAAACTTGCTTTTACCTCAAACAAACACTGCCTCCCTCGATGCCGATTGTGCCTCCCATTCCTCTAAAGATACCTGTGACCTAACCATAACTCCAACTGAGGATAGGACTCCAGAGGAAAATCCTAGTATTACTACCCATTCTGTATTAGTTCCTAATGGCCCCTATGAGTCAGTGAAGCCTTCTGCATTGGACAGTTTGGGCTACATGAGCCTTGAGGAGAAAATGGAGGTCATAAACCCTTCAAAGCGCCAAGCTCTTAAAGAGCAGCCTTCAAACTGTTGCTTGGAGATTGGAAATACAAACTCTAGTGTGTGTGCCATGAAAGAAGGAAAGGAGAATGATCCTTCAACAAGAACAGTTTGTGCAAAAGATAACCAGAACTGTGTTTGTCGATCTTCTAAATCAAAGGCAGGTTCTAGTAGTAAAGATTACCTTTCTGCTGATGATCAGCAGTGTAGCATTTTATGTACCAAAGATACTACACTTTCCTGTTCCAAAGTGAAAGAGTGTGAATCTATTGAAGAAGGTTACCACAGTATGGAAGAACCGCACAGTCCAAGTCGTGACAACCACTTGAGTGAGATGCTGAAGCGACTGGAAAACTGGTGTCCAGAAGGATGTGATGGAATGCCTCTTCCAGGGTGAGTATTTTTATACTTCTAAAAGGAACCTTTTTGTGGAATGAATCCATTCATAGCTATAAATTAGAACATGATGAACTCAGGATTTGTACTGTGCTGAATATGCTTTAATGCAGTTTGATAATTGTATATTAATAACTTAATAATTTACATTTTCTGACTTTTGTTAGTTTTTTTTGAAAATTATTATTTTAAAATGAAATGATGTGCTAATAAGATATTCTATTTTAACTGGCAAATCTTCTATCTCTCAGTTTTTCAACATGCTAATGTTTATAGATTGACAAACAATTTGTAAATTGTGACATATTAAAAAAAAAAAAAAAAAAAAAAAAAAAAAAAAAGACTTTTATGATGAAGATCAAAATGCCTGAAAGAACAGCCTTTTATATACAACAAACTATAATTTAATATTTGAAATATTCAAAAAATTCAAACTACTTTAAAATTGGAAAATAGACAAAATTATTTGTAGCAGGTTTAAGACAAAATAAAGTGACTTATCTTGCTTGAAATTAAAAGATATTGGAAGAAAAAGACATTTAAACATTAAAAAAAAACTTTTTTGATCAATTAAAAAAAAAATGGTTTCAAAGTGGAGTTGAAGGATTGGGAAGGAGAAGTGAAAAATTGGCAAAGAAGCAGAGCTGACAAGTGGTTTAAGGAAAAGTATTGAATATTGTAAAATTAAAAGAAAAGATAAATACAATGCTTAAAGAGTTAAAGGAACATTAGTCCCCTCTCCTTTGTAATGATATTCACTGTACCACATGTATTACTGTATACTCAAACATACAAAGCTTTCTGGTTTGTGAAAAAAGTTGTAATTTTTGTGCTTTTTATATTGTTATGAAGAGCATAATTGTGATGAAAGCATGAATAATGTTCATACTTTTGAAACATTGTTTATAATCAGCAAATTTTCGAAATATAAAATTGTATTTTTTATTTAATGTATTTAGTTATTTTTAAAGTCAAAATCAAAATTTTTTTGTAATCTAGGTGTAAATTTCATGTTCAACTATTTTTATAACAAATTTGTCAATAGTACTCTAAATCATTATATTTCCAACTGCTTTAAAAATGTTGAGAATAGTCTTAAATTTTTATGCAAAAATTATTGTAATAATGACATGCATTTTTCAGGCTTCAGCAACTCGGAGAAGATATGGAGCCATCTCCTTACAAGAGTTTAGGCTGGTCACTTATGGCAGATGTTTCAGATCATTATTCATCAGATTTCTGCTTGCAAGGCATATGTGGGCCAATTCGAGAAGATGAAATTCAAAGGGATCTTCTTCGGAAAACCCAAGTAAGTCGCAGTTTTATTATTTGAATATTGATGTTTGTTATTTGGTCTGTTATAAAAACTGTCTACTATTAGAATTTTTAATTTATATGCTTTTATAATCGATTTTGTTTTAATTAATTTAGATTCATATATTGGGTGAACCTGCCTCAGAAGCATTATGCATTGTTGCAGATACAGATAACTGGTATGTTATGATAGAAATAATTAATATATTTATTTTTTATTATTTATGCATTAATCTGCAATTGATATGTTCAGTAGAGTCACAATTACATTGATGTTCAATCGCACTTTCTTTTAAATAAAGATTTGCCATCAAATCACTTTTGACTGTGAAACAAATTCGGTTTCACATTGTGAAAGATTTAATTTTTTTAAATCAAAATTCAGTATTTTTACTCCCACATTGATATGAATCTTGATAAAATTTCAACCTTTTTTTCACCTACTATATATTTCAGTTTATAAGCAACTAGCTGGTAATATTATAGAATCGTTCATAAACCCCCCTCCCCTTACCCTCCAAATATTGTGTCTATAACTTCTCCAATAAATATAAATCATCTTTGAATCCTTTATAGTTGAAATAAAATTCTCCAAACTTACCTGTTTGATAGCTTTTTTTAATTTGTCAAGTGATTCTAAAAGTAGAGACACTTGTATTTATTTAATACTCCATTATATGCCAAGTGATTGTTGAGGCTTTTTATGTATCATAGCCAGCTAATGCAAATCAATCCTATACATATAATGCTGTCAGATCCAAAAGCGCAGTTGGAATTAGCTATATGCATTCTTACTTCAAATCATAACATACAAGGCACAAGAGACCTGCTTTCTAATTTCAGACTGAACTTGTATTTCTTGTTGCTCTTCATTTTCTTAAAATGTGCATTTTTTTAAAGCGTTTCTTGTAGTTTGACTTGTCTCTCCTGTGCAATGTTTGATGTCTTTTATCTGCCTTCCTTTCATCACTTGCCCGATATTTTCTTTTTTATTCTATTTATAGTTTGTATTCTATTTACAACTGAAGATTTATTAAAGGAAGCATGTTTCTTGGGAGGCATGACTCAAAATTTATAGATTAGCGACTCAGTAGCATTATTTAACTTAATCATGAAAAACATAAAATTTTTAGAATTAACAAAATATCATGAAAATTGCGTTGAGCAAATAAACAAAGACAGAAGAAAAATTTAAAAACCTGGAAACATAATATATTGTTTAATCATGAAACAAAAATTTCATTGCCCTTGTTTTAAACAATAAAATTTCACTTTTTAGCGAAAGAACAAATTTACATTGATAAAAGTCTGTTAATGTTAATAACTTCAGGGAATTTTCTTGATTTTGAAATGCTGTAAAAAATATGTGATAGATATCCAAAAGTATGCAAATATTCTCAAACTTACAATTTGAAATTAAATAAAGATATATGAATTTTAAAATAATTTTTATGGTATTTGTTTTACTATATATGTTGATTCTTCACTGTTTGAAATTTTGTTCTGTTACATCAGTAATATTTTAACAATATAAACAAATGTCACATGAATGTTCTTTTTTATATGGTGATGATTAAGTCTTAAAAAACTATTAACTATATATTAATTTATAAAATTAAACATTTTGGGAACTTTTAAGAAAGTTCCTTCAGATTTAAAATTTATACAAAATATAGTTCCATTACAGTGTATGAATAAAATTTAAAAAAACAATAAACTTTTTGGTATAATTTTTTTGATCACATGTATCGAATTATCCTGAAATTTTTTATACATTTGGCACTTTTAGCTGATCTTGTAAATTTGAGTTTTTAATTTTTATTGAATTTTCATAAAAGAGTAATTATAAATTCAGAAACTTAGATGAGTGAACAATATATGATTAAAATTACTACAAAAACCATGATCCATTCTCCTTGCATCATACATTCATTTTTTTTATTTGCATGCGTAAGTAGATTTTGTTACCAGTTAAATGTTTTTTAAGATCATTAAGTTATATCTAGGTTTATTCAATTCATGAGATGACACATCATCAGTATCTATCTTTTAGTTTTTTTTTTTGTTATAATTTTATTCATGCTAAATTTATAATGTAAAATTTACGATTCTTAAGTATTTGGGCTAGTTTGGTTTGGTATTGAATTTGACTTTTTTAATATTTAAAATTTCTGGATCAATAATGGTGAAGATTAGTTTTCAGTTCTGCTTTTTTAAAATACAAGTCATGTGAAAAAACAAGTTAGAAATATGAAACTGCAGTAAATAGCAAAAACATTATTTAGAACTTTACTGATGTAAGAGATTAAAATTTAGTTTACGATATATATATGCAATAATTTTAAATATGAGTAGTATCTAGATTTAGCAGATATGTGCTCAAAAATATAAAAAGCTCCCCCCTACCATGAAAATATTTGCTTATCATGATATATTATCTAAAATTATTAAACATTGACGAATGTATTTAACACTGCAGTCTTAATCAAATATTCTTTTGCTTCAGTTAATTGATTGTTTCCACTATTACATGTATGGAAGTTTTGAATGATTTGTTTTTTACATTTCTTATGAAAGAAATTGATTTTTTGTAGAATTATAAAATTTTGAAAATCAGTTGCTTAAAAACACTCTGTCATATTTATATTCTTGTGTTAATTTGACATACACAATTCAAAAAATAATTTCTTATTTCAAAACTTTTTTTTGTAGGACGGTTCAACTTTTGTCTAGCCATTTTATGGGATGTGAAATTCCAGGAAATCTTGGAACTACAATTGCCATGTCATCTTTAGTGAGTGGAATTTGTGATTCCATCATGAACATGGTTGAATTAGGGATCCCTCCAGAATCTGTAAGTCTTTTGGAGAAATTTTCTATTTGTGCTTAAATTTAAATATTTTAAACTTTTATTATAGCTTATATCTACAGAGCATCCACTTGAATCATGATAAATAGCTAATTTCTAAACTATTTGAAATTGACATGGGCCTGCAGTTAAAAAAATTGCTCTATCAATAAATATACCACTTTACCAAATCAAACTTTTTATAAAAAATGCTATTAATAAGATTCACTAGAATATGCTTAGTTCTTTACTATTCTAAACAAAAGTATAAAACTGACCAAGGTGTGATTTGGAGTGGCAAGGAGAAAAATCGTCCATTTCCCAAGTGTGGTAAAATCAAACCAAATGTTTGAATTTTTTAAAATTAAAAAAAAAAAAATTATGAAAAATATTTATTCATAACCCAGTTTATATTTTCCTTTAAGTACAATGGCTTAATGCATATTGAAAATGTTTCTGTAGCTACCTTTTTATTAAATATGTATACAACTGAAAAGATTTTTATATTTATCAGAAATTATTAAACATCGGTCAACGTATTTTACATCACAGCATTAATTAAAATTTGCATAAAAATTTCAAATCAATGTATTGCAATTCTTATGAAAGAAACTAATTTTATATGGAATTATTAAATTTTTAAAATCGATTGCTAAAAAAAATGAACTAGAAAGTTATTCAGTTATTTTAAATTAAGAAAATCCATTTCTTCTGTAGAAACATCTTAATAATAGCTTTTAAGCTTTTCTTTCTTAATAGCTTTTTCTTTCTTTCTAGTGTATCATATATTTGGAAGATAGGCTACAGGAACTTTACACACGCAGCCAGACTTTGGCCGATTACGTTCGAAGTTGTCGGTTTCCTGTTCCCCAGGCAAGAATTGCAAGCGCACTGAATGTTGATGTCAGCGATTTGCCACTTTTGATGTCCATTGCCACAACACATTCACCTAATTTATCTGTATATAATCGGTGATTCTGCGTTATTTATTGTGTATGAGTGCTATAACTTCTGAAGGTGTTAAGAAGTGAAACAAAGATTGAGCTAAACAGATAACTTTTGATAACACCCCAAAACTTTCTTGGGTAGTATGAATTACCCTTATGAATAAAGATATATATGCATTTATTTATCAAAAAATTATTTGGTAACAAATGAAAAATGATATTCTATTATTGATTGGTATTTGCTCATTAGGTATCCAATTTTCCTTGTTATATATATAACAGAATAAAAATCTGATTAAAGTATTTTAATAAAGTTAAGGAAGTAGACTTGCCAATATACGTAAACTGTATCTAAGTTTTATAAAGTGATATTTTTGTTAAATAATATGTTAAATTTTATTGTAGTTTCCTAATATTCTTTGAAACATTTGGGAATTTGCTTATAAGATTAGTGAATACTTATTATACAACTATTGCATTGAAATAAATTATCTGAAATTTTTTTTTCTTCCGGTATAGAATAATAAAATAAAAATTATATATTTTGCTAAATGTGCAGCAAGGACTGTTAAGTCTGCTTATTGTACTTTTATTATGGTCCGTATAAGTCAGATCATGTAATTTTAAAAAATAAATTTCCTTCCATGAATTATTGAGTATTTGAAACATAAGTAGCAAAGAATTAATTATTTTATTTCAGTGCAATATCTTGCAGTATTTGTTGCTTTATTTATAGCAAATTTTCAACTTGTTGATAAGATTTGAAAGTATGATTGTTTTATTTAAAAGGTGTTTGAGTGTTATAGAATCGGTGTTCTTGCTTTTAACACCTACGTTGCTTATTTTGGTTCGATTCCTGTCATGCTCATTTGTGAATATTTTCATTACATTCCAGATATTTACAAACATAGCTGCACGAAAAAGTCTTTTGAGCGATTGTAGACACATGGATATATATATATTTGCATATTGAATGCAAGTACTTTGAAATTCTTTATCATCATACATTAGTGTACATTATTGTGTTTCAAAAGTTTTCTATATCCATTTTCTAGTGTGAGTGCGCATGTATATTTTTAAAAATTTGGAAATCTATTTTTGCTCTATTGTGCCTGTTATGTGTTGTGACGACTTGTATTGCTTTAGTGTTTTTGTACATAACTTTGTTTTTGAATATATAAAAATGAGTATTTCTATCGGGAGAGAATTTTAATTACATAATGATATGGTTGTGCACTTTTCATACTTTCATGTCAAGTTATGTGATGTAATTTACTCAGTTCTTTTTTTTAAAACTTTATTTATGCATATCAGGATATCTAATACTCAGTGTTGTATATTCTGTTTTTGGAGAGAATTTTATTTAAAAAGGTTGCAAGGAGAATCTGATAAATTATTTTTGACAATATATAAATTTGTTGAGAGTATATGTAAATATATGGAGTATTTCCTTTGAAGTTGTAAAAAATGTAGAAAAATGTTTTTTTTATGAGTTGTGATGCTGTTTTCTGTGGCCAAGAGAACACTATACAGATTAATTCAGAAATGTATTAAATTAAGAAGGTAAATGCATCCTCTTAGAATGCTTTAGATGTTGAATTTAAAAAAAATATACACTTTCGTTCTTGTTCCTACTGTTGATTTGCTAAAAAGAATAATAATTCATATATACATTTTGCATTATAGAAGTCCTTTCGAACAAATAGTTATCTAGAAATTTCTACAATTTTATATAAATAATAAGCTGTTTTATTTTCTTTGGTGAAAGTGCATCTTGCAGTCATTTTCATCATAGAGAATCTTTTTAAAATCGATTCTCTTGGCCATAGACTTTCATAGTATAATATTTAAACTTTCGATTAGCTTTTTTACAACAATGCCACTGTGAAACTGCCTCGAATGTGACATGTCTAAATTAAATCTGTAAATATTGAACATATTTTGATCAAGTTTCAGAAAGAAATATATTTATGTATTTTTTCCTTTAAATATGTCTTGAATTGTATCTAGTTGTCGGGTTTTGAGAGAATCTGTTTTATTTATTTTTGAGAATAAAACTATTTGTGAAACGTAGTCAGATGCATATTTTAAAATTATTTGCAGCATGCCTCACCTTATTCATATATGCTTATATCAAAATAATCTAGTCTATTTGCACTACTTTTTTTTTTATTTGCATTCTACAGAGAAAATATTTTTTTTTTAACCACATAAGAAAAAGATATAAAATTTAAAAACAGTTTACTTTAAATGAAAACGACTTCTTAAGATTTACTTTTTAATAACATGAATTACAGAAAATACTTCTTGTAATTTTACTGATTTTAATTAGAAATTAATTCATTTCTTAATGTATCAAATGATTACACATTTGTGTATACTTTATATTTTATAAAAACAATTTATTTCGGTGATCTGTACAAGAGAGATGAGAAATGACTCACAGAACCTTGTATCGTCCTCTGTTGATAGGTTGGTATGAATGTTGCTATAAGAAAAAAAATAAATAAATACACATAATAAAATTAATTAAGCTTTGAAAGTTTTAGTTATTTAGAGAATATAAAACTTCAATGCAAGAGAAAGAAAGTGAAAAATCATTTGCAAAATGTTATCTTCACAAACATTAAAAAATAATTCATTAAACAAATCAGAATAATAAATTATACTATGAATTAGATTTTATGTCTGTTTTCCCACTACTCATTTCAAAATAGAAAGTGACATTATATATATATTACAGATGCCAGAAAATTTAAGATGAAATATTGCCTTTAAAATGCATTCTTTTTATACCAGACTAATATGGGTAGTAGAAATAAATCTTAATACATTAGTGTTTAAAAAAAAACTAAGAAATCTACATAAAATTGAGAGTATTAAAATTATTTAGTCACTCCTTCATTAAATGGAATCTCTTAATATAAGATGAGTTATTATATGCTATAAATTCAATACATTTTATTTTTATGCAGAAAGAAGAGATTTCTAATTCAAAGATAAAACTTAATGATGAGAAAAGTCATGAATACAATACTGACATCATAAAAAGGAGATTATCCCAGAAAATAACGAATTTATAAATCAATTAAAAGCACAAGGAATTCTTTATTATCCAAATCCTACATTCATACATGAAAACTATTCAATTTTGTATTATTTCTTAAGTGTTTCATTAATAACAGAACTTAATAGTATAATTCAGAAAATATTATTTGTTTATTCTAAAGACATAATTATTAACATTTCAGTAAACAAATGAAACTAAAAGATTTATTTAGCTCATAATGTTTTAAGTTCTGTTTGGATGTGATAGTAAAAATGAATCTTTGCATTCTAACTGCTGCATTAACAGCAACTATTCTTAGCTGAATTATATACATTTAAAAAATTAAACACGTACCAGTTTGACAAGTTCCTCTTTGATGAGCCTAATAAATTCTGCTCTGGCTTTAGAGACAGCTAATTCATTAGTACTTTCAATTGCTAGATAGAGTTTGCGGTCACCTTCTTTTGGTTCCTTGCCAGGAGGATAATAAGTTCCTCGTACAGTAATGCCTGCTTCTGAATATTCACTGATTTGAGCAAGAGCTTCCTATAAAATAAAAAATAAATAATTAGCTCATAGTAAAATATTGAAATTAAATGAATTTAGATTTGGAATTCAATTTAATTGATTTGCATAGAAATTATTTTTCATCATTTGAGGATGATTATTATTAATAATGGGAAATTCTTTAATTTAAATATTTCTTCCTTGATCAGAGTGTACAAATATATTGGTTTTCTACATATGACAAATAAGTTGATTTTTCTGAAAAGAAAGCTAACATATTTATTAAAGAAAGGAATTAAATCTTTGAAACCATGAGTCAGTCACAGATACTAAGAACTCCCAAAACTATTTGCATGTGCCTGTAGAAAAGAAAGTTAAAAAAATAATACAAATGTTCAATTATTATGATATTCTGCATATTTTCTTTACTATTATGACAGTAATGCACACTCTCCTAGAGCTGTGGAATTTTCATAGTTGTTACAGAAAACTACGGAGTTATGGACTTATAGTGAAAAACTACAAAAATAGCTCTTCCTGAATCCTTGCTCACAGGAATTCTGATAAATGAAAGAATTTTTAGGATAGTTCCCCCACAACTATAACAAAAATCTTGTTCCAGCACATAGTTGCTCTTCATAACAAGAACATACTTGTTATGATGTTAAATTAAGCAATGTGATTTTTAAAAAAAATTTATTTGACTTATAAATTTAGTCTATAAAAATTATTTAACAAACATTTATTATTCTGTTTAAAATGACTTGTTTCATTTAATTAAAATTCTTTGGAAGTATCTATTTTTAATAATTTATTGATATTATATTTAATGTATTATATCTGTAAGAACTGTTCCTGACGACTTGGCAACTAATGTTGCAAGGTATGGTAATGAAAGAAGCTACAAAATTTGTCTTGGTTAAATTAATACCTATGGTACTCGAGAACTTTTCGTAATTTTGAACTGTGGAAAGGTAATAAAGTCTACCATGCATTTTACTGTCAATTCAAAACATTCTATTAATTGAAAGATTAAGACAGCATCTCTTATAACTCAATAAATCTTATTGCTTACTTTTGATGTAACTTTCCACCTGGCTTGTTGAGGGAAATCATTAATTTCCAGTTCTTCTTCATATTTGCGAAATGTTTCCACAGCCTGTTCTTCATCTTTGCTTTCTTCATCTGCTTTTGGTTGATAGTTCAGTTTAGCATGGAGCTTTTCTGCTCTCTGTTCAGCTAGTGTTTTGGCCTGATGTGGAAAGGAGAAGATTTAATTTGAAGAAAAATATATAAAGATTAAGAAATATTATCAGATTCCCTAAGTGAAAAATATTAATTAAAATATAATTTTCTCAAATAATAAAAGAAATTTCACACTGATATAATTACTGATGGTATTTCAATAAATTATTTGAAAACAATTAATGGGATTTTAAAAAATTAACTTGATAAACCGAAGCAAAAAAAAAAAAAAAAAAGCATGATTTTTTCCTTTTGTTTTGATTTGCAATTTCATTTAACTACTTATTTATATTTGTACATTTTCAAAAGAAATTCATACCACATTGCCTTCAAAGTATTTTTTTACTAATTAATTTGATAAGAATTTCATATTAATTAGTTCGATAAGAATTTAAAATTAGCAATATTGATTGCTAATTTTAAATTCTTATCAAACATACTTTTCCCACCTCCCTACACTTTTAAAGCTAAGGGGGGGGGAAAAAAATCTTATTTTTTTAATATTTCCTATGTACAGTTATGTAATTCTTGTTTGTAATGTTTTACTTTAAATTAAATTACAGTTTTCAAAAGACTCTGTAACCATGGGTTGAGGCATTGCATTTATATTCATGTAAATAGACATAATTTTAAAAATAGTTCTTACCAAATCAGAAGATTTAATATTTTGCTCTCAGAAGCAAATGAGGATTTAGAATTAAGATGCATAAATATTCATGTAAATATAAGGATTCATTTTAGAATATTTGAGGAATAAATATATTATATTGAGGAATAAATATATAAATATATATATATAATATTTGAGGAAAAACGTTTCATTATCTTACCGATATTACAGGTGTACCAAGATGTCCTTTCAGTACAGCTTCTGCAGTCTGCTGGGCTTCAGCACCAATATTCCTTTGTAAGCTGATACGGGATGCAAGTTTTTTAGCCAGTTCCAACTTCTCAGCACTGGCTATTGTACCACTTAATGCAGCAGTTCCAGTAGGCAAGACGATTTCTTGGACTCGTTTCTTGGGTGCCAGAAGAGTTTCAATTTCTTTATCAATGTCTGCTTCGGCATCCTCATCATCTGAATCTTGAAGTCCAAGAGCAGCTTTCTGGAATTTCTTTTTTTCATTAGCAAGTTGGGCTTCAGCTTCATCAAATTTGAAACCTTTACCAGAAAAGCCACTGCTACTTTTCACTTTTTTGCCTTCCTGCAAAATAAATGTAATTTTAAAATGTCATATTGTACATATTTAATAAAGCCATTTTTAAATTGTGAAAATATGTAGTAAGTAAAGTTACATATTTTACAACTGATATTCTTTTTAAAATTGACAATATATATAAAATCTGCTCCATAAAATAAAATCTATATAAATTTGGGAATACTAATGCATTTTTTTAAAACTTATATATTCAATCTATTTTCTAATTTAATATACTCATATTTAGATGCTTCATGAAAAATTAGTTATTAATGTAATTAAAAAATATTTAAAATCTTAAAAAAATTGAACTGAAAAAAATTTGAAAATTGATCTTTAGATTTAGTAGGTAGTTCTCATTAAAATTATGGACTTGAGAATATTTTAAAATACATTTTTTAAGAAACCATCAAAAATTACAATAAACTAGCTGCCTTTGGATACCAGTTCATTCATCCAGATTACTGACTTTTTGAGATTGTTAAATGATTAATATGGAATTAATTTTTTTAAAAAAAATATTTCACCTTATTATTTGATACGGCTAAAAAACATGAATTCAATTGATTAAGTGTACTACAAATTAAAATGTGTCTGTATAATGAAATAAAAACAAAAGTGTAAACCTTTAGGGTGTTAATGATTGATAAAAAATATGCAATTGAATATTCTGATGGATAAATTTAAATTCCATCAAAAATATTGTCATCAAATGGAATAAAAATTATTATTAAGATTAAAGAAAAAAATTGTACAGAAATGAAACTAATATCATTAAAATACTAATTTTTTTTAGTCATAACATAATGTAAAGACTATTTTTGTAAAAAAAATTGTTTTGGAAGATTTTTTTTTTTTTAAATATTATCAATTTCCCTAGGTAAGCCATAACAATTCCTTATCTGGTGATGTTTAAGCTTATTTTTGCACTAGATTAAATTTTCTATTTGAAGCCTATTAATTGATTTCTTTTAAATTTTCTTTCTTCAGACTGAATATAAGTTTTGGTAATATGGTGAACCATCTCCAGAAAATTTATAAAAATATTTTGCAGCTCCATTAATTAGTTAAACAAAGCACAATATTCAATGCAGCTGATAAAATGTTCATTGAAGCAATCTGAAATTTGTATGAATATTAAATAAATGAAATTTACATTTACTTAACTGTAACATGCACATTAACATATTATATATACAAATAAATTTTCATACCATTTCTTGCTTTAATTTATATTCATCCCATAACTTCTGGAGCTCTTCAGGCACAGTATTACCACCTTGCTCTAGTGCTTTGATGATATCCCCAGCATATCGTCCTTGTTCTTGAGTTACAAACGTATATGCATAACCTTTATTTCCAGCACGGCCAGTTCTCCTAAAAAATTACATCTCCATGAACATGACATATTTTTAAGAGAGCCTATTTTATATGGTTCTCAGTGCCCATATTGCAATCTGTAGCTGCTGAGACTGTCAGATTAATTTGAATGTCACAGTAACATTTTCATCTATGCTATCTCAGTTATAGATTTCACATAAAGCAATATCTTGAAATTAGATAAACATCTATGAATTTCTAATGACTTAACAATAAGAATTTCTGTTATCTAAATTTTAGACAAACTTAATTATTCTTACATGCATCTTGTTCTTGATTGTTACCACAGATCTTTATATTGTATAATGAACATTGCTTTTAACATTTTTCAAAAATTATGTTATCCTCTCTTACAATTTAAAACAAATACATCTAGCTTTCTAACTAGTTGATATATCTTGTGTTGCTTGGGATTAAAATCCTTTCCTGTATAATATTTTTATAATAGGAAAAATTCTGTATTAAATATTATGATATACAGAACCTTCTTTCAAAACACATATAATGGAACAAAAGAGAGATACATAAAAATAGTGGTAGAGTAATTTAGAATTTTAACATTGCCTTCCAAAGCAGTGCCCACAGATTTCCTTATTTAAAAATAATTTACATTAAATTTTCTAAAATTAATAATGATGAAAAATTTTACTGAGAGAAATTACATAACTTATTATATCAAATTATTAAAAATAAAAACAAGTCATTAATAATTTAATTTTACTTTAAAATTTTGCAACTTTAACCTTAGCAAAATTATACTAAAAAAGTTGCAAAGCAAAAAAAAAAAAAAAAAAAAAAAAATTAGATTATAGTTTAAGTGATTTTTTTTTTAAGGTAACTAATTATATTATTATGAATTTGTAAAGCTGCTTCCGAGCACAGTTTATTCTATTGTAAGAAAGACTTTTATGCACAATTCTGATGGATGCTGAACAGATAATGTATAATTGATTTGCAGGCTTGATCACAAATTGAACGACAAAATGTAAGTTTCCAGCATCAACAGGAATTTTGGTGATAAGACCATTAGGACAAAAATTATGATGATTTTTCTAGAAGTTTATGTGCCTGGCTTTGGAAGCAATAAAAAGCTAGCAGACTGAGCTGGAGTCAATTAATGAGTTAAGTATTGATTCATTTGTTAAAACTTGGGAGTGAAGTATTGAGGCAGCATCAAATTGTGTGTTGAGTAACCACTCTTACAATCGAGCCAGTAGTGAATCGGCAGTCAAGTCCGATAAAAGTAAGTCCAAGTAAAGAGAGAAAGTGGAGAACAGCAGATGTTTGAGGATGTGAACTCCTTCTGAAAAGTTCTGTTTGAGTACTTTGTGGTATTATGACTGTTTACTGCAGATTTCCTGCTTGTGTGCTGCTACTTATTGATAGTACTGTTCTTGAACACTTGGCTATGTTCTGTTGCCTGAGTATTTGTATTTTCAAGTTGTATAAATGTCTTTATTTGTTATTAAGTCTATTGGACTATTTCACCTTGCACCAACTAAGCTGGACCCATTAATTGTTGTTAATTTCACGGAATTTTGCAAGAATTTTCCATAACAATATAAAATATCAACTTTTAGTACCATAAGGAAAAATAGCAACAACAAATTTTTTTTTCTATACAAGTATATTTTATTCTTTTTCATTAAAAATAAACTTGCAATTTTAATATGCCAAAATAAAATCTCAGTCTGAATTTGTACCAAAATTGATGAAGAAACTGGGAATATTTGATGCCTCCAGCATAAGAATGCGTAATTCGATGTATATAATATCATATAAAATATTTTATTTTCAAATTTAAAAAAAGGAGTACTTACCCACATCTGTGCACATAATCTTCAATATGATTTGGGCAATCATAATTTACAACTAGTATGAGATGCTTTACATCCAACCCTCGAGCAGCAACAGATGTTGCTATCTAGAATATAATAATGTAAGTTGAATAAATACTTTTTTAGTTTATAATAATCATAACATAATGAAAACTATTTTATATAAATACAGTCTTTCAACTGAAGATGTTCAAAAGTTTAGTTAAGTAAAGTTTAGCTTTAATGAGCAAAAATGAAAAAAAAAAAAAAAAAAGTTGCATAAATAATAGGTTATTACTAAACAAATTAAACACTTTATACAATAGGCTATGTTATTCATCAAAATTTGAAAATCCAAATTTAAATATACATTTAAAAAGTAAATTATTTATACAAATGGTATTACTGCATAAATAATTTGTTTCAATAGCTATTGCATTCAAAGATGATGATGATGTAAAATCAGATATAACTTATAACCAACTTTATTTTCATAAAGTAAGTGTTCTTGACTACATTCTATATCCACTGCTTTGCCTATATTTATCTGTTTTATAAATGAGTAAAGGGGGAAATATCAACACATATACTCTAATATTATGCTATTTATTATACTCAGACCCTTAAAAAGTTTTGACCTCCAATAATAAATAATTACTAATCTGAAAATTTCAAAAACAATGCTTTAAAACTCAAATTTGCTCATACATACAAAGACAGCTTGGAGCTTCCACCCCAGAATTTGTTAAGATTAATGGCCATGGGCCAAATTTAAATTTTCTTAGGGTGGGTGATTTTTCATCAAATATATGTAAATGTCATTATTAAAAAGTGAACAATTTCAAAAATCATACTCAAACTATAATATAAAAAAATAAACAATCTACCGGAATTAGAATTGAAAATTTCTTATAACTTACCAATACACTAACTTTACCGGCTTTGAAATCACAAATGGTTGAATCTCGATCAAACTGATCAATACCTCCATGCAGAGCCATACAATTATAAGATGCTTTAATTAAGTCTTTTAACAACAAATCTGCATTTTCTTGCTTGTCAACAAATACAAGAGCACTGCCTTGGTCTTGATAGTATCCTAGAAGTTCTAAAAGTTTTAGGAACTTTCCATCTTCTTCAATGACTACAACATGCTGTTCAACATCTTTACAGACAACACTTCGACCACCAACTTGAACTTCAATTGGTTTAGTTAATATACGGCGAGCTAAGGCTTCCATTTGTCGAGGGAATGTGGCAGAAAACAGAACAGTCTGTCGATCTGGTCTAGTGCCATCAACAATTCGCATCACCTTGAAATTCGATAGATAAATATTGTATCAATCTTAATAAAAATAATAAGCAAAAAAATATTAATGAAAATAGCATAAATATCAAATAACCTATTAATTACTTGCAAAAAATATAAATAGGAGACATTGTTTATATTCTACAAATAAATACATAAAATAATGGGAAATTTCTACAAAACTGAATGGGGATATTAATCTATTATTTAATGAAACAAAATAAAGGTGATTTAATTAGGATATCTACATTGTTTATGAAAAATTAAGAGAAAATAAAGATTAACTTCAAATTAAAAGATAGTGAACTTCACTTACTTGAGGTTCAAAACCCATATCAAACATTCTATCTGCTTCATCAAGAACAAGATATGTCACCCTTCTGAGATTTGTCACTCGACCTTTAGAATAAAAAATAAATATACAAATATAGAGAATAATTGATAACTGAACAGAAATTATAATAAAAATAATAACACAAGCACAAACTGTAACCTTAAAAATTTGATAGCATCCTTGAATTTAGCTCATGCAAACACAATGTCATTTAGTTTTTTAGTGCAGTTTAATATTAATTAGAGCTTATTATACACTAGTCCACATTTTTTCTTCAGAGCCAGTATATTAAAAAACATTCCATCTTTCTGAAATTTGATGCAAAATAAAAGCCAAGAGCACAAAAATACCAACAAAAACACTACAACATATTGAATTATAAAAAACTTTAATAATAAAATGAAAACACAGAAAATTTTGCTTTTTGAATATAATATATAGATGTTTACAATCATTAACAAATACAACAGATTGACTCGGTCCTAAAATGTGATATTATATTATCAATATCATGAGAACTATTTACCTTATAATATAAATGTTTTATATAATTCTTTTATATATTTGATTCTATTTTATTTATTAATCAGATGGAACATTGATCTTCTATTTCTGGAAATAAAATTTCAGTCTATATCCATATAATACTCACACAGGTCCAATGGTATACATATAAAAAGTATATGGGCATATAAAATGAAAAATATAGATAAATATATATAAATGAATGCAAGATTAAAAACTTACCACTGTTTGCAGCTAACATGTCAATCATTCGACCTGGAGTACAAACAATTACTTCAGCCCCACGTTTCAATTCAGCTATCTGTTCTGATATGCCAGTACCACCATACACACAAACAACTCTTAAAGAAAGAGCTTTAGTAAATTTCTTGCACTCTTTTGTGATCTGCATGGCCAGTTCTCTTGTAGGTGTCATTATAATAGCTAAAGGGGGACATTACATTTTTATTGCACATTATGAAAACAGAAAAAAACAAACATGAAATAACCAGAAATAAAAATTTTATAAAAAAATAAGACTAGAAACATACAAATTGAATTTAACAAAGGGAATGTGATTGTATAATATTTTAATCTTTTTTATTTCAAGACTGTTAATTAGACTGATAAATGAAACATACTGAGGAGAAGTAAAATGAGTATTCAAAGAGGGGATAAAAGAATGATGAAAATATTAGGAATTGAAATTTTTTTATTTAAATCTTGGGCCCCATTATCTGAATACAAGATATTTTATACCTATTGGGCCATCATCTGCTTCCAGAGCTGGTTGGTCCAAAATATGTCGAAACATAGGTAATAAAAAAGCCAGTGTTTTGCCAGAACCAGTTTTGGCAATTCCAATTAAATCTTTTCCAGACATGATGCATGGAATAGCTTGAGCTTGAATAGGTGTTGGCTTTTCATAGTTATGCCTGAAATTATAATATATGCAATCATTTAAAAGCAATTAAAAGTAAGAAAAATTAAACATGAAGAAATGCACATATATTAAACTTACTTCTTCAGAATGTCTAAAACTTTTTTACTAACTCCACACTGAGCCCAATTTCTAATTGGCTTGGGGCACCCTTTACCTTTGACTTTGATGCCTTCCAAGTCATTTCTCATAGCTTCAACTTCTGTAATATTATCAAAACAATTTATCATATATTACTATTTACAACTATCTGAATAATAATAGAACAGTATAAAAATCTTGGATTGTAAAAATCCTTTTGACAGAAGGAACATGAAATTTCATTTGCTTTTTACAAACAAGAACTTTCAATCATGAAGGCAGAAAGGTGGTTACTTTGTGTTTTCTAAAATGAAGATTTCAAAATTATTAAAAACATATTGTAAAATATATATATTAAAAAAATACAATTGTACTCAGCAAGAAATTTTTTTTTATTCCATTAGAAAATTTTTATTTTATTCTGTCCATTTAGAATAGAATCACATGCAGTCATGGCATTTGCAAACATATACTGAATTGCCATGGTGTGTGAAATACATTTTTCTTTTCTACAAAGGTCATCTGCATTTTAAATACTCTGCTTTAACTACATCTATTCATGCCCTCTACATTTTTCACTATTACTACATGTTCTAATTGGATTTCTTTTTAGTAACACAATCTGGTTTTTCCTCTAATACAATGTGAATAAAACTTGAAGAATCATTTACGATACAC
This sequence comes from Argiope bruennichi, assembly GCF_947563725.1. Taxonomy (NCBI): domain Eukaryota; kingdom Metazoa; phylum Arthropoda; class Arachnida; order Araneae; family Araneidae; genus Argiope; species Argiope bruennichi. The sequence continues at coordinate 100,898,721 of NC_079151.1, read as the reverse complement.
CAACTTAATCTATCATCAATTCTGTATTAACTGCTTTATATATTATACACTGTCTTTCTCTTATTGAAAAAAAAAATCATAACTTTCTATTCATTCATCATTAAATGCAAATGCATTTAAAATGATTATATGAATCCAGGAATGATAGATTAAAAAATCCTACAGTAAGTATAGAGAAACAATACACTTCTATGGCAAACAGCCATTTTTAGTAAAAAAAGTACCCATGAATAGAAATAAACAACAAGGAATTTCCTATACTGACATTAAGTAATTAACAATGTTAAATAAAAATTAGAATATTAAATGAGTTTCATAAAAAAAAATTACTGGCACAAGAATAATTGTTAAAAATAATAATCCAATATCAAACAGATTATATTCACAAATAGTTGATTTTTTTTTTAATACCTTCTGAAGTCATTCTTGCAAGTTCAGGTACTTCAACATAAAAATTTTTACGGAATGGCTGGTATGTAACATCTTCTTTAGTTACAGTGAGCAGTTTCTTTGCTTTGTTGGCTTGAAGGTTAGACATAGCTGATTGTAGATCATCTGTCTCTTCTTCAGATGAATACTAAAGAAACCATATTTAAACCATCAAATATTTTTATTCACCAATTAATAAAATTTCTGTTTAAAACAAATGTTTTTCCACATCAAATTTTGTTAAAAATGAATAAAAAATTAAAATATAAATTATGGCAATAAATTTAATAAAGTGTTTAATATTTAATTAATTGCAAAAATAGTAAATGCTAATTAAAAATGAGTGCAATGCAGACATGTTTACTCTAAAAGTTAAGAATAAATGATATATTTTGCTTCATTTATAAATTAAGTAGTACAGTATTGCAATATTTCAAGCAACATATTAAAAAAATAAAATTTCTTCAGTTTATACATATTAAAAATTAACAAAAAGGTTTCTAAATAATTCAATCTATTTATGAGATGGAAACTCTTTCTTTTTAATGCTTTTATTCTTATAATATTTTATTGCAATCTAATTTGTATATAGAAAATGATATTTAAATTGTCCAACCAATTTGTGACAAAATCTCTCTGCCTCATTGTTCTGAAATTTCCACATCGTTCTCTTAATCAACTATTTTTAAATAGAAAATAAAATGCAGATCCTTCCTTCTCCCTTAATGTACTTAGAAATCCATAAATAAAATAAGTAATTTAATGCAAAATATATAAAAAAATTTCAATAATGAGAATTCATTTGATAAATTTATTTTAAAAGAAGTAATCAATATGTCTGTTAAACCTCTAAAGCATCTTGGTCTTGCTCCATGAGCTCTCCCTTAGATTTTGTATTTTTCTTTTTAGCCATGCCAACAATCATTGTAACTTTAGCTCCTCCTTTTTCCTAAAAAAGAATAATAATTATTATTATTTTGTTGAAAGCATATGTCAACAGGTTAATTTAAATATTCCAGGGAAAGAGTTATTTATATGCCAATAAGCATAAATTTTTTTTCATTTTAATGATTCTTGCTAGTTAAAGTATACATTATCTATCAGCTGCATTAATCGTTCCAGAGATAAATGCAAATCAGGGAGTAATAGATATATATTTAAAACAATACTGATCTGCGTTCATTCTTAAAACTTGATTAATTTACTAAAGTACATAAATTTAAATTAGGTCATGATAAAAAAAACAAAAACAGATTAGGTAGAACTGCTATACAGAATCGAAGAAATATATAAAAATTCATTAACTTTTCAGAATGATTATTCATTTCCAATAAAACTACATAAAGTACACCTGTGCCTGATCATGGATCATTTCAAAAAATATAATTATATTCAATATAAGATACTTGAAAATTGTTCCAACGAGTTTCCATCATTCTCAATGGAAAGGCCAATACTTGCAAACTTTGCTTTCAGCTAATATCAATCAATTTTCACTAGTTCCTTTCAATAAACGAGCATATAATGTGTTATGCTAATGTTTATCATAATCAATCCTTGTATGTCTAAAAGCAAGTCATTGGGAAAGATAAAAGAATGGAGAGAGTGGGCAAATACAAGGCTAATTTTAGCATGACACTGACACAGTGTTGAAAGAAATATTTCCTTCACTTCAAGAAACAACATAATGAGATAAAACATACCCCCCCCCAAAAAAAAAGATAGCACAGACACAAGAAAATTTCATACTGAACTAAAATATGAAATTTCTCTTATATATATATATATATATTGTTCTCTAATTTCTGATAACATCAAGAAATGTTTTCCAAATAAAACTACAAAAATACTTTAAAAAAATTACAATTCAATTTATATTGATTTTTGATGGGTTTTTTTTTTCATCTTTTAATGTAGCAGTATAAAAGAAATATATTTTCTTTTTAAGAATTAAGGTGAATATTATCTGAATAGATGATAAAGAATTATTCAAGATGATAGATTATTTATTTGGGACATATCTTAAATACATCTAAAATTCAACAATCAATATTTTGCAGCCTGGAACAAAACTACTGAAGCTACTATTGAATTTACTACTGAAGTCACTTTAACAAATTGATGGATAAATAGCAGATGTTTTAAATTAAAGAGTATACAACCAAAAATAAACAGATGAAATGAAATATATTCTGAAAGTATTCTTTGAACATTTGCAAATAGCATTCACTGAATAGTTGCAAATAGATTTCATTAAACAATTGCAAATAGCTTATACTTATATTAGATAGAATACATAATATGAATAGGGATTAAAAAAAGAATCCATGTGTGAAATTGCAACTGAAATATTTTTTAAAGACAAGTGTGAAATTTTAAACACATAATACTCAGAAACAATATATTTTTCTTTTAACAGAACACTTATTTTCCTTTTAATTTTTAGGAATTTCTAAAAGCAAGAACACTAATAACAAAGCATGAAAAATAGTAACCATTTCTTTCATTGATTGGAATGGATGTTTTAACAAAATATATGTAGTGTATTATGACATATTTTCCATAGAAAATTACAAATATTATTAATAATAAAAATTAATACCTCATTATCTCCTTTCTTGACATTATTGTGATGCAATTGTTTAACTTCTTCCTGAATACCCTGTTGAAAGAAATACATTATTTGTCACAGCAATATAAGCATTGAAACATTGATTTCTGTATAGTCACAAATCATTTTACAGTTCAATAAACTTTGTTTTGACTTTTTCTTATCTAAAAAATAAAAATACTTTGCCCCCCACTCTCTTAAAAATAAAAAACAAAACATTGCTGCCCCCCCCCCCCTCCGAATTTTACTACACAAGTTAGGAACCATTAATCTTTCGTACTTGGATAAATCATTAGATGCATAATTTTATATATTTAAGAGTAATAATATTTGTCATATTTGCTAATAAAAATTATATATTAATTACAATTATAATAATAGAATTGATTCAATAGACTGTAAAAATAAAATATAATAATAATCGAAACACGTTAACAGTAAGTAACAGTAAATTTTCTTCTTACTTGCATATAAGCATCTAAAGGATCAACATCCTCATTCTCAACTTCCATCTTTTCTTTTTCTTCCTCTTTAATTTCTTTCTTTTCTGGTTTCTCTTCTATTTCTGTTTTTTCTGGCTCAACTGCAGGTGGTAAATCTTCATCATCATCATCTTCCAAAGTCCATTTCTTTACAGATGGCACAACTATAGTAGCTGTGCTAGTCACTCCTTCAGCAATTTCTTTTTTCTTCCTTTCTGCTCTCCATTTCTCAATTCTTTCACGGCGTTTTTGCATTTCAAGCTCTAGTTGTTTATTCTGGGCTTCCTGAAATAGATTAAAGCATACTCAAAGAAAGTAGATGAAAATTTTTAGTTTATGATTTATATTTTAAATTTTACATTATAAGATTTTTATTAAGAGTTTTCCATTATCACATTTATGAAATAAAGATAACTCTCATAAATAAAATTCTATATAAACCAATGATTAGTTTGATTACTCATTTATCTTATCAGTAATTATAATAACGAAGTAACTTCAGAGATTTTATTTTACTCTTACAAATTTGGACCAAAAATATTTGAAATTATTTAAAAGATAGCAATTGAAAATATATTAGTATTAAAACCATTAAATAAAATTTTAAAAAATGTATTACTTATTTGCAAGAAATCAAACTAATTTTCAAAATTTAAGAAATAAAAAAGAGAATATGGAAATATGAGCAAAAACTTATGTTAAACAAAATAACTCATTTTTAATCTTAATTAAATTACTCATTACTACCACAGTAATTAGTCTTCTCCTATAATAATTTTGGTAATAGTTTATTTTTATGCCTCCCCCCCCCCCGAGTTTTATCATCAAAATGGTCACATTATGTATAAGGGTGTTTAGAGATCTTAATGTTACCTGAAAATCCCTAAGTAAACCCAGGAGACTTGTTCCTTTTCGATTACATTATAATTGAAGATAAATAAGTACAATAGTATCCATTTCGCCTTTTAATCCCACTACATCAGAACTGTCAAGCATTGACTGACCCAAAAGGCCAAAGGATTTTCTCTTGTTAAATTTAACACATAATACATTTTATACATATACATACAATATTATGTAAAAAATATTCTTCATAAAAAAAAGTTATTTATAAATATGAGATAGAAGATATTTTCAATCAAAATAAATAATTTTATCAAATTACTTAATATTTACTACTAAAAATATATTGTATTTTACTATAACTGAAAGTAGCTAACATTAGATGATTGATATAAACCTTAGACAAAATACCTCCTATCAAATCTCATTCTAAATAAAAGGAAAAATTATGAACAATCATTTCAAAATGAGCATGTGTTTTACTTTAAACTTGACTGTATTGCTTACATTTGTAAAAATCAAAAGATATTTACATGCAATCCAGTAATAACTATTTTTCCCAAAAGGCTATTTGCACCTTGATTATCCCCAAAGGGAACCTAACACAAATGTGCAGGTATTTAATCATCTTGAATGGTAAAAGGCACTGCAGCATGAATTTAATTTTTAGGTTAAAATTTAATACAATTTATTAACATAATTTACTATAATTTATAACAGCAAAGTGGACATTCTTGCAACATCAACATTCGAAACAGTAAATTCAAAAGACATTTTTTAAATCTACTTCGTTAACATACTAAAATGCTTATAATACAATTTTGATCTAAAATGGGATGTGAATTATTAAATGAGACAAAGCCTTTATAGAAGACTTTCTTTTTTTTTTTTTTTTTTTGAGTTGCTAATGTCTGCATTACCAAACACTGCACTGCAGTACATACCACACCTTATCAAGCAAATCAAATTTCAATTCCCCGAGATCTGTATTGTTTTTGTTCTCCTCTTCTTTCCGTCTCTCTTCTTTGTCTTTTTTTGAGGAGCGATCCTTTGAACCGCCTCTTCTGTCTCGTCTATCACGACTACGAGATCGCTCTCTTCTGTCACGAGAACGAGATCTTCTGTCTCTTCTGTCCCGAGAACGGGATCGACGTCTTCTGTCTCTATCTCTGTCACGTGATCGGCTTTTGGACCTAAATTAAACAATTTTGATGTCTTACACTATGAAATAACTATTTTAATTACAAGAGAAATGAAGACTGAAAAGCATTTCAATAATAGAAGAAAAGAAATTGAAATAAGATACTGAATAACTCCATAAAAATTAAATAATAAAAACAGAGAAAAATATATACAAAACATTTTAAATAATACTGTATGAGAGTACTACAGTAAAAGAAGCAAACAAACTGTACTATATATTTTCCTGTTACTTTACTAATGTTAATAAAGTAATAAAAAAAGTCTACTCATATACAAAAATATTTAAGATTACAAAATTGCACTTTTCACACTGAATCACTCTTGTTAAAAAATTAAAATATCAACTGAAATAGAAAAGAAAAATCCAATATTCATAGTACGTCGAATATTTTATACAATTAGACTTTTTAGTTATATCTTTTTTTTAAACTAAGAAATACAGTATAACATGAAAAATATTTTACATTAAAAAAATTTTATATTGACAATCCCTTTTATAACGAAAGTTAAGTGACTAAATGTCATGATTTTCAGCATATTTTCTCAAATTGTTTAACTTTTTTTTGTTAGTAAGCAAATAGAAATATTAATGAGAATTTTGAAAAAATAGATAGTGTTTGAAAAATTCTCTTTTGCAACTTATACTACACACAAATTAAAACTATCAAATATGACAGACGAATTAGACTAAAATTCAATAAAAAAAATATTTAATTGAAATTTTTAATAACTATTATTAATCTCAACAAAATAACTGATAAAAAAAAAGGTAGGAAAGAATAAATAAGTATAAAGGTATACAACAGAAAATATGAAATAAAACTTTAAAAAAAATCTTAACAAGAAACACAGAATGAATACTAACCTTCTTCTGTCACGGGACCGAGAACGTCTGAATCTTTCTGGAGTTCTGGACCTTCTTTCTCTGCTGCGACGTCTGCGTTCTCTACTGCGGCTCCTTCTGGTTCGATTTCTGTCTACACTACCAGAAGAGCTTCGTGATCTGCTCCGAGATCTCCTACGATATCTACTAAATAGAGTATATACTACATTAAACAAGCTATATAAGTCTACAAAAGGAACTTAACTGACTTAAAATATAAGATGGAAGCTTAATGCATTGATTCATTTTTACCATTAATTTCAATTTCAAGAAAGGAAACAGACCATATAGTTCTTAAATTAAATACACAAAAGATCAGTATTATTTCTGCAATTTTAATATACAACCATTTACCTTTAGAAAAAAATTAAAACACATGCTAATATTTTGAATCATTTGTTTCGCTTTCAAATGCACAGCGAATTGTTTGCTTTCTGTTTTTATTTTTTTCCCTCTCTCTTTTGTTTTAGAAGTAATTCTATAGCAAATGAAATATATAATTGAAAAAATTAATAAAACCAGGGATTGGGAAAAAATGATAATTTTTAAATGTACAGTGGACGTTGAAATAAGGTTAAATAATCGAAAAAATGCTCTAAAATAAATGAGTTTTCTACATAAACTATGCAGTTAGCTAATATATTAATTTTAGAAAAAAGAACAACTTTAATAGTAACATTTCGTGTTATCGAAATAATATTGACATAAGAGGAAAGTTCTATATACCTGTCTCTTGCCATATTGTATCTAGATAATAAATGTGTACTTTTCTCTGAAGGAACTATCGTAAATCATCAAATGTATTCATTTCTTACTCTGTATTATTATTATAAAAATAATTAAAAACAATACAACAACGGCACATCAGCGTGTCTTCACTTCAATTTATGAAAGTTGTCGAATTTATTTTACTGCTCTGATTTTGTAGTTTACTCAAAATTATATAATTACTTTCAAATCTAATTTTGCAACAGAAATATTTCAAAACTTGATGAAATTAATTCACATTATATCATAATGCTATGTTAAATAAAAGCTTACATGCAATAAAATTTCTTATTGTGTTGTACTTTGTCGTCCCTCCTATCTTTTAACAAGACAGGCACGAGTTTCAAAATTGTATTTGGAATAACTTATTTTACCCACTTGAAGTAAGCATTAATTAATTACATAATACATTTCAGCTGCATTTTTAAAAACAATTATCATCGATGAACTTTCACTGTACTATCAGAATGTTCTCAATGTTGAACCCGTGCTCCCACGTGGAAAATAATGTGTAATATTGCGAAATTTGAATAGTTTCTTATTGTTTTGAAACACTGGAACATTATTAAATAGAAGGGTGTTCTAATATTTTTCATTTTTATATTCTAATATTGTGCACTATTGGTCCTTGATAGAAACGTCGAATTAACCCTATTTGAGATTGAGAATGGGAGATTCCTTTCCCATAGCTTTATTATTTTTAAGTGATATTTATTATTCCTGCGATAATCCTTTAAATTTTTGTTCCTCCACTTATAACTATTTTCAGATTCAAAATTTAAATATTTTGAATTGTTAATCATTTTACAGACTTCGAAATTCTGAGACAGATTATAGCAACCCCGTTGGCACAAGATAATGTATGATATTTGCACGATGATGGCAAGCCAGATAATATTGTGATTGTGACTATGCTGTTGGACATCTTGGACGAATAGGAAACGTAGTAATTGTAAAGGTGTTCAACTAGATTCGAAATCTAATGCATCTCCTATTCTAATTTTTAATAGTCCTTTTAATTACATTAATTTCTTACTTCTCGTGTTAAGAAGAAAATCACAAGGATGGAAGCAGTAAGAGTATAAAGTGGAAGGGCAGTACCGAAATGATCATACGGCCTTTAAAGAAACTGCCAAAATTGTGCCTCACTAAGAACTAAGTGTTATATTTTGTTAATTTTTCACTCCGTGTATGATTTCAAGTATAAAAAAAAGCGTCTATTTGCATTTTTTTCACTCACAGAACTATCAAATTATACAATTTTATAAATCACTCAATAACAAGAGTGCATCTTTGAAAAATTATACTTAAATTAGGTATATTGATGAAAAGTTCTGTACGCAACAAATCAATTTAAAGCTGCAGTAAATAAAATAAAATCGTCAATATTTTCTAAAAGATTGATAGTCTACCTTACTGCTTATGGCAGCTATTTAACACTGCTATTTGCATGATCTATAATAAAAAGCATCTCTTCTACTAACATACCAGTTCTTTTAGCTGTTTCATTGTTAATAATATCTTGAAAATGGCAGAATTAATAAGCAAGGAACTTTTGATTCAATATAATGTAAGTCCAAGGAAGTAGGTTATATTTGAAACGATAAATATTAGTATTATCTGGATATTAACGTAAATAGATTTTTTATATTGTTTTTCATTAATAATGATGTTTCTTAAATTTTATTTATTGGTAGTCGCTTTTGGTGATCAGCTGGTTCACCAGGGATATTAGTTATATTTAAATTTAGAGATAAATTCATATATTTGATTCCATTAACCCATGGAGCACCGGCTGTCTAGCTTCAAAATTTTCTTAAAACAGGCCGCAGTCAGGATAAAGATTGAACTCAATTTGTTGAAAAAATTAACAGAATGTTCATAAATCGGCTTTGTATTTTTTTTTTTTTTTGTCTTTCCCCCTATTATTAATAGCAAAAGGTAAATATTCCTGTTTCTCGCCTATCACCTCCCCCTAAAAAAAGGGGATTTCGAACTGTACTGAGTGATCATTCAAGTAATAAATATGTTAATAGCGTTGTGGTTTTTCAACTAATTTGGTTTTCGCTTTGAGAACTGTTTCACTCTTAGTCTGATGTTTTTGCAAAGAAAATATAATTTGTTAAAAAAACACATGTAATATGATTTTATAAATTCCCATATGTAATAGAAATTTTTTAATAAATAATTTAGAGAAATTATCACTAATCGAAATGTATAATTAATATAATACATTCTTCTACTTACATTCAAAGAATTTTACTTCAACTTATTTAAGCGCTTCAAGCGCATATTGAGTATTTGAAAGGAAAATAGCATGACATAATGAATGATTATAAAGTTATCTAATTAAAAATATATCACAAAAAAATTTATAATTATTTAATAATACGATAATAATAAAAATGGTACATTCATTTCGAAAAAATATAATCTGTTAATGAAACTTTAGAATAAAAAAATTGTTATGTTTTTCTGTTTCAAATTACTGTTTCTCATTTCATTCTTTTAAGTTCTGAAAATATTAAAACAACATTTTTTCAGTAATAAATGAATATTTTAATGAAATAAATAATTAAGATAATATATTAAGTCGAAAAAATAAGTTTTTAAAGTTTATTTCAATACTGAAATAAGAAAGCATGCAAGTGCATCCAGTTGTTTGCAAAGCTTATTTCTGATCAAAATGATAATTTTCTTTTTTTAGTAATTAAATATTTTAAATATCAGTTCTTTTATGTCTTTTATAAACTTGTCTCAAATTTTGGTAAAAATTATTCACGTATTAGGACGTTAATCAGTGCCAGAAATATTTTCATAAACCCATGCGTTTTCTTTCCTATAAATATTGCAATGAACCTTTCCTCCATTTAATTTCTTCAATGAAATCGAATATTTCGTGTATATATACAATATATATATACAATGAATCGAAGAAACCAAATACATTAGTTAGGATCAAAAGGCTACTGATTTTTTAAGAGAGAAGATTTTTCCTGAGGAAGTTATTAAAATTTTAAACAAGAGATTAAAAATAAATTGTATGGATAGGATGTATTTGGTGTGGCTAGCCTATAGGAGATTTTTTTTATATGATGATTCTGATTATGTTAACGATTATCCTATTCCCTAAACAAAATTAATAAATATGAAATTCATAATCTCCTTGTTTCATTTTTATTACTAGCCACCTTCGGCGACCAGTGGTTTGTTGAAATCAATCATCGCTAACATTTTCAATTAAATATTTTTTGTAACTTGGTTCCTTAAAGCTATAATCAAGAAGATATCTGTAAGCTCCAAATTTTGATAGTCATATGACTCATACTATTACAAACGGCTTTCCATTGATTGTACGATGTATCTCTCTAATTTTTAAATAACTCCAGTAAAATTTGAACTTTATATTAAAGCGGAAGTGATCAAGTTCGTTTAATGAAAAAACTTTTTTTATTGAAACCACACATATTCTTTAAAAATAAGACAAAAAACAGAATCATTCAGCTTTGAAGACTTGCGTGCATTACACAATATATTTTTTTATATATAATTTATACAGTAACTCAAATAATTATACAATAAAAATTTCTCAGATTCATCATAAAATTCTGGTTACAGTTTAATGCATCAAACATTAAGAAAATAAACAGAATCGTATGAAATAATCGGCCGAAAAATGTTAACCCTAGCCTCATTAGTCTGGGGAAAAAGAAGCTGAAGCCTTCCTCATTTGGCGGTGGGGAAAATGAAAAGATTTTTTTGGCGGGAAAGTTAGTTTTTAATTATTAATTAAAAATTCAAAAAAAGGGACCCCGGTGCACATTCCCGAACTCCAGGGTATACATGTACCAAATTTGGTAGCTGTAGGTCCAACAGTCTGGCCTGTTGAGAGCCAACACACACACACACACACACTGAGCTTTATATAAATATAGATGACTCATAGGATCAAGGGTGTGTAAAAAATATAAAATTCGTAATTCATCAGAACATGAATTGATATTATTCTTTACTACGTTTAGATTATTTTTCTTATTAGATTTATATGTTTCAATATTAAAGTTTCAGAAATTAGGTGTTGAGATCCGAGTAGACATCCTATATATATATTGTTTGCCTCAAGTACTATAGAATTATCTAATAAATATAATAGATATTTTTAAAAGTTCACGAAACCTTCTGTTCCATTTTATTTTTCTAGAAAATATCATGCGTCAGGCCTATTTCATGTTTTATTGATACGTGCTGAAAATTACAGTTTTTTAGGTTTAGTTTGCAGTAGGAGTTGATAATGTTTTTATTTGAGCTGTTATCATCGTGATAGCGACACGCTTATAATAAGCTAATTTTCCCATGCTCACATAACGTGCTCGTACAGGTTTGTTTTTATTTTGTGTGAATTAAATTGTTGGAATATTTGCTTAAAATATTTTTAAAAATTAATTACAAATAGGAATTTAATTTATAAATTAAAAACTGATATCATTGAAAATATTTTTCTTTTTTTAAATTGATGTAAAAAGTATCTTTGTACTGTGATGTTATTGCGGAAAAATGTCAAAATTTCATTTCATTTTTAAAAATTGGCTGGGGTGCACATTCTCACCTTCCAAAGTATGTATATGACAAATTGATAGCTCTAGGTGTGTGTGTGTGAGAGAGAGAGAGATGGATTTAAACATAAAAGAAGTTTTTAAAATAGAGTTAAAGTATTACGTATTTAGGAAAAGTTAGTCCTGTAACATATTCAGTGATGAATTTAAATATAGACAGGGAGGAATATTGTGCCCACGTTTTGAGTAAGTCGGGTTTTTTTCACATCTTAATTTAATCGACATATTAATAATTTATGTAGATTAATCCTTTATTTTAACAATTATGCAAAAATTTATATGTTTTAATTTATTTATTTACTATGACACGATTGAGCGGCATCTACCTTGGTACATAATTATTTTCAAGCAGATAATATTTATACATATTGCGATACTTAAATGAAAATAATGAACACTCAAATATATAACCGTATTATCTCAACACTTTTGTAATTCATATAATTAGATTTTTATATATTTCGCAACTAAGTAGACATTTTTTTGTCTGTTTATTTTTTTCAGTAAAAGAAATCGTAGAGAATTTTAATTTTTTATTCAAACGCATACAAAAAAAAAAAAAAAAAAAAAAAAATTGGGTAATATCGGTTACGTATCTGTTAAAAAATATTTCCTTTTATAATTTTAAGAATAACGTTTAAGTTTATTGCTTTGCAAATATAAAAACAATGTTCTGAAATGTTTGGTAAAAGCAGTTTAGATATAAAAGTAATATTTATATATTTAGTAAAAATATTTGGTACTTAAAATATTTCAGATAATATTAAAATTCTAAGAACAAAATTTTAAATTATATTCGGAAATAAAAATGGATTCTAAATCTTCAACATAATATTTTTTTATTTAAGATTGCGTGTTAATTAATTATTTTGCTATAATAATCTAAATTATAATCAAAAATAGCTTTGATTGTATTCGAATATTAAAGCAGCAACTTGCACTGAAAAGTGAAAACTGCCCTTTTTACAGGTATAAAGCTTTTAATGTTAAAATCGTCCATCAAAATGTGCTAAGCAAAAATTCACAAAACGTCATGATCAGTTTAATCCATTTCTTAAAAACGTATTTATATGAGGCATTTCTCAAAAACTGAATAGAAAATTTACTTATTTACATTGATCCTAATACGATAATATAAATTATAATACAAAAGTTCAAAAAGAAGCGCAATAAACGAACAACTCATCCCCACACAGAGAAGCATAAAAGTCCCAGATAATGCTTGCATAGAAAGTTGATGTCGTCTTTCGTTTTCAGGAGTTTCAATTTCAGATGAAAGTCCAGCTTTCAATGAAGAAGCTTTGAAGAATTTGTCATATAATCCTGCACTAGCTGCCCTAGATATGATAGAATTTAGTTTGCTTTTGAAACTAAAGTTACTACTTATTAGAAATCCAAATGGAGTTGTTCCAACATTATCATCACTGATTATGTATTTTTTCATAACCGCTTGATTTCCATAAAATAGTTCCAGCTGAGGTCTAACCTCGAGTTCTACTGAATATTGATTTACATATTTACCGGATCCAGAATCCTGAATACTAAAGTACCATTCATTTCGAATTATTTCTTCCCCGATGATTCGTAGATGATCTTCGTTAGATAGCTCAAGATACTCAGCAATAAAATTGCCTTTTGTTATATAAACTCGATGAGTGCGTTCCTTCACAGCTAAAGCAAGCTGATGAAATGTTTTTATAGTGTCTTTAGGAATGCGGACCGTTAAAATTGCTGATAATCCTGCTGTATAACAAAAACATATTACAGTCACAAAACTGAGCCAAACACAGAGCAGCCATTTCCAATTCGGAAACATTTTGTTTACAATCGTAGGCTGTTTCAGAATACTTCCAAGAGCTCCCAAGAACATGTCACCAAACGATATCTTACGATGGACTATTATGAAAAACAAAATTGGGATAATTAACAGGATAGAAAAATTACAAATCCAGGAATACGTATCCAGAGCATGCAAATAGGCGATATTTGAAATATCATGTCCAGGATGTACTATGACGAAAGTTTCTCCATAGACTGTACACGGTGTGCTCATGTCAACGACTTGCTTCCTCCCACTTGTAAACGCAACAGAACCAAGAGTCAAATCTGCTTCTCCTCTTTGAATCATACCTACGAGGCCTGTCCAATTTCCACCAGGTAATTTCCTACCCCATTCACCGTCAGATGGTTCAACTATCTCGTAGTCTACATCTAAAGCACTTAACACCATCTGAAGATACGCTCCATCGAATCCTGTAAGTTGAATTTCTTCATCGACGAATCTTTTTACCTGTAACACGTGAGGCGCTGTTACTACAGCCACAGTCAATTTCTTACGTATCATATTCAGTTAAATCCAGTGAAAACTTCTTCTTTCATTCTTCTCATTTTAAACTACCATTTCCCCGTTTTGTTTGTTCAGGTACAAACAAGTTTCATAATGAAAGTGCTAGATTCAAATATGCGAAATGTTATTTTAATAATATAATTGCAAATATATGATTCTTTACTATATGAGTGGGCTTCAAAAGAAACAGTGTATAGACAAAACAACACACGTTTTATTTGGAATATCCAAGTGATATCATGTATAACTAACTCCTAAAATAGACCCTTACTTCGAAAATGTGTTGAATTGACTGAAAATATATCATATTTCCAAAAGTAAAGTTTTCGGTCGACTTTCTATCTATTTTTCGATTACCTTCCTTGCTTTTTTTTAAGCGTGAAGCTTGCTTACTTTGTTATAATTTGTTTACTCCAAAGTTTCACAAAAAATTGGTATACATTTTTTAAAGATTATATTTTTTTCCCAGCCATTTTCTGCGATGCCTATAATAATAATTACACGTCATTGTTTCAAAAATAATGAAACGGTTAAGTGGAAAATGGAATAACTTACTCAATATGAACGGCAAAAGTGTGTAATACTCTAATGGTCTGAAAAATGCAATATTATAAACTACCAAACTCAGAGTTTTATAACATATTCAAAGCACGCAGTGTTTCACGACTACAAATACTTGGTCACAGTCATCTCGATAACTCCAGATTCGTTTCCTTTTGAACAATACAGTATCGACAAAATGATAATCCAGTAGAAAGTTTACTCGTATAAAAACACGAGTAAAAAAAATTATGATTATTTAAAAAATAGCGACAATGGACGCAAATTTATAAAAGAGCTAATTTAGTCAGCAAACATAACTGCAGAATATGAAAGAAAGGAAATGTCCGCAACGGTTATTGACTTTATGTCAAAGCATTTTGAATGATAGTAATTTATACTTTCCGGTGAAAGAAATAAAACACACGAAATATTTTAATCTTTAAAGGGCAATAAACAAAGCTGTAAGAATGCAAGGAATGGCCATAAAGAATTTGATTCCCGATGATATAATTCAGAATTTAGAAAAATCGAATATTCAGTATTCACTATTTTTTCGTTTTGTTGCAGAAGTCTTCATTTTTCTGCTAAAGTCAAGCGGAAATATACAATTTACATACCAACAAGTGCAAGATATTATTCAAAAAGGATAATATTAAAAAAAAAAGACCACTAAGTTTCCAATAATATAAGAACACTTACAATATTCATTTCAAGCTAGTATAACCTTTCAAATAATAAAATGCTATTTTATAGAAAATCAATATTAAACAGTAATTGTGATAAAATGATCTGTCATTTCCATATGATTTTTCACATAAGCGTATCCTAGAAATTTTATTTAAAAAGAAAATGGAATGTTTTGACATTTATTTATTTATTTATTTTGTCACTTACTGTTTCTGGCAACCAAATGTTTCGATGGAACTAATGGTTGCTACAAATTTCAATCAAACATTTTATGAAACTTAATCTTAAAGGCTTCTCTCAGCATAATATGATAGACATATAACTCATACTATTTTAGAAGTCTTCTGTTAGTAGCCATTTCTGTTTAGAAAACTTCTGCTCGTTGTGCTATGTCTTTCCCTGATTTTCTATCTATATCCTTATACATGCATGCAGTTCTAAATGAAAGAAGCGTTTAAAAATGGAAGGAATTCTTCATTATTGCTTAGTTTTTAATTTTATTCTTAATTATAACCACAACAAAATTTGAAAAATATTTAAAGCATACTTCATATCGAAATATACTTAATAGGAAAAAAAGAAGCTGAACCATCATTTTTAATTATCTACAACAGAAAAAAAATCTATAGCGAAATATTAGTAATAAAAATTGAAAATTATTTGAATTTCACTTCAATGAAGAAATATGCTCAAAACATTTTTAAAAATTCATTAAAATAAAAAAATTATTATATTGTAAGAATCGATATTATTGAAAAGATAATTTTATTTTGAATCTTAAGATGATGTAAAAATTCTTCTTGTGATATAATATGCTGAAAAATATTACAATTTAGCTCAATCCATAATTAAATTCTAATTGAAATTTCAGATAAAAAGTCGCTCCGAGGAACACATTCTTTCATTCTAAAATACATACATGCCAAGTTTCGTAATTCAAAGTCAAATGGTCTGGCTGGAATAGTGTCAGTACGTACATATGCAGACAGACAGACACGCAGACTCAAATACTTTCAACTTTTTTAATAGTAGAGATAGAGATTTTAAAACTGAAGTTAAAAACAGAAAAACCTGTTCATAGCCATTTTTAACAATAAAATGGTGTAAAAATTTAATGGTGTGTTATAATTTACACGAAGTATCACAAAATTCTATCAAATGTATTAAGTTGATTCTTTTATGTATATCTATATGTATGAGTGGTAATATTTTGTTCCTTGTTGGAATAGAATAATAATGGAAGCTTATGAATTAAGTAACTAAGCGATTTAATAAATTGATTATATGCTAGAGTTATCCATATATAGATTTATGTCAACGATATGTACAACAATTAACACTAAATTAAAATGACATTTTAATACAATTTTCTCAAATTCTGTAATGAAAAACTTATATAACAAATGAAAAAAAAATAAAGCAAAAATGCCGACATTTTCGATGTTATTTTTTCGGTGAAACGATTTTATTAGTTATATAAACTTATATAAAAAATTAAAAAACCCTGCAAAACCTTAAACAAATGAAAAAAAAAACCAATATATATTTTTTTAATACGTTTAAGATTTCGCAGAGAAAATGATTAAATTTTCCAATCCAATTAAAAAAATTTCATATCGGCAACAACATTGCAGAGATATCTTATAATATCTTTAGCTAATATGGAGTCCAAAAAAGAATGTTTCCTTAATTCGATTTTAAGAAGTAAAAGTTGTTTAAAATCTGACATATTATGGTTGGGCGGGAAAATTAGAACGATAGATAGGCCACAAGAGGAATATGTAAGACGTGAGTCATAGTGGAATTCTAACGGAAGCGTCATCAGAACTGTAATAATATTTAGGCATATTTCTTTTTGTACTTCGACAGTTGAATCACATTGTAAACCGTTACGTTAACACTTTTTATAACACAGTATAATTGAAGTATTTTAATTTTTATATTTATTACTATCATAATATCAACATGTTCCTTTGGTGATTATGTGTGCAAAAAAATGTAAATTTTTTACCTGTTACATATAAATTATATGAAAAAAATTATATATAGGGATTTAAATTAAAAGGAACCAGAAGCATGATATAATAAAACACTCAGTGGAAGAGATAAAAGATTTATTACAAAGTATACATTCAAAAAGACAAAAACAAATGAAAATATACAAATGAAATGAATTTAATTAAATTTAATATAAACATTGACTTATTTGTTCTTTTTGTACAAGTAAAAATGCATGTGCTGCTTACCCAAAACTCAAGCTTTTTAAGCAGCAGTACCAACGAGACATTTTAGCAAAGTGCATTTAATATCATGCAGTTATCAGTAAAATAAAAGCATGTTAATGTTTAACATCAGGAAAATATTAGCCTGAAATGAACGTAATGAAAATAAATGAAAGGTTTCATGTTTAAAAATTTCTTGTTATAAAATATACGAAAACAGACGTTTTATTTTTTTCAAACAAATCACTAATAACACTGAAGAATTTGATTGTATTTCTATTTAAAATTAAAATGTTTAATACTATACAATGTATTTAAAAGTGAATAAATGAATATGGCTTATGGGTATTCTTTTAAGCAAATCTAAAATAATGAATATATATAAGAGATGATTATAATAAAAATAAAAGCATTTTCATCGATTTAAAAAACATATCTAATACATTTTTACAATTTTTTTAAATGCTCAGGTGCTTTTTTTAGCGATTCTTGAATGCGATGCCAGGAATATATAAATAAATACGAAAATCGAAAAAAAGTATGAAAAAATACTTTACAAAAGGTAAAAAGATAAGACACGCACTAGTTTCTTTCTAGATTAAAGTTTGCTTTCTTCTAATATATAATCTTTTAGTTTTCCATTCCTGAGATGTCTATTATCAAGTGTATTAACGAATCCATTATCTAGAAAATGGCCATCATCAGGAGAAACAGCTCCAGGAATCTGAAAAAGTGAAATTGCAATATTAAAAAATATTGATCTAGAACTATGTAACAAAAAAAAATTCTGAAACTAAATTCATTGCTAAGAAGTGCAGGAGAAGTAATGATTTCAAACTCGTTGCGTACGTGGACGGCAGTATCTTAGCTACCCATCAAATATCTTGTTAAGGAAAATATCCAAAATCCATGCGGTAAACAGTATGAGGAAAAATCAAAAAGTCTCAGTGACAAATAAAGACTTTATTCTTCATGAAAACATGAAGCAAAAACTGCCGAAGCGTACAAAACAACACTTGCATTAAATAACGGTCCAAAAGCCGTAAATCGTTTATAAGAATCGTTTATACCGACAGAACAAACGGCTCAGAGAGAACTCACTATTCGCTCGAGATGAATTTAATTGACAATTCTTTCTACACGACTAATCCTCATCTTCCTATCTTGGCCTTTTATAGTTTCCGTTATAGTACAAAGAAGCTTCTAGATGGATATCGTATCTTCGCTTCTAATCGAGATATCACCAAAATTCTTGAATGTTTTGGCGATATTCAAGAATTCCTCATTTTTGTCTTCAAACTCGTCAAATTCGTCGCAAAGGCTGGGAGTCACCGATTAGGTTTAAATTCAGCAGCTTTTACTATATTTGTAAGATTATTTTCCTTAACAGGTTATGCACTGCATAGGAAAGCAATATTATAAATTCTATAATTATTACAATACGTATACCATTAAGAACATTCTGCAAAGGTCGATTAAAAGTCAAGTTACATCGACATATTCATTCCGACAATAGCGGTAATATGTGCAAATATTCAATTCTTGGAAAGTTTCTTTTTTATTTTCCGTTTTTTTATAAATATCGAATCATTATCTAGCCATATATAGACAGAGTTAATGCTGGTCATATTTGAAGTCAAAAGTCAATTGATGTTGGGAGCCTTAAGTTAGCAAAAACTAAAAACGTTTGAAAATTGATATATGGATTTTTTTCCATTTTTGGAAGTACTTGCCGGTATGAAGAATTATTTATATTTATGTAAAGGAATATCTCCCGTCAAATACAGAATTAACTAATTCAACTTCAATTTTCTTTTTAATACTAGATAAATTACATAAATTTCAAAATATATAAAGGCTCTTAATCTGTTAGCTTTGAATTATTTTTGAATCTGCATAAAGTTTCCGGATCTTTTATTCAATTTATAGAAATGAAAAACGCATGTCATTTCAGTTTAGAAATTATCAATATGGAAAAATATCTTTCGAAGCACATAAAAAATGTCGCAGTATATAAAAATATCGTAGATGTCTTCGTATATGTCGTAGCATATAAAAAATGCACATAGGTAGAGGAAAATAAAGAATCAATCACTGCATTTGTTCATATTATTCCAGTTTTCAAAATAAATCTTCGTCTATAAAAAAATTAAGTAATTTTTTTCTGTCTATTTAAGCCTAATCTTTGTTTCTTTGGTCTACGATAGCGTTTGCATTTGACGCACAATATACACAGATATGCAGAAGAAATAGCTTATCTTATAACTTTAAATGGGCAATTTTTGTATATATATAAATTTATTTTGTGTATCTCGGAGATGGCTCTAACGATTTGCATTAAATTTTATATTTAGATAAGGTTTTGCATTTTAAAGTTATCTATATAGGTGTCCTTTTTTTATGAAAAAATAAGATTTTACACACACACACAAAAAAAAACTCAAATTTTTTATAACTATTAGAATAAGTGTACTCAACTTTCGTTTCAAAGTGTGGATAGGGCAGTATAGTGGTCAGAACAAAACGAATGACGCGTATGTTGCGAGTCCTCGGTTCGAGTCGCGCTTTTCGTTTTATTTTTTTACTTACTTATTTATATTTAATATTTTTGCATTTTAAGTTTATATATATAGATGTCTATCTTAAAAAAACTTGCAATTTTACATACAAAAAATATTAGGAGCTAAATATTGACATGTAGCTAGCTATACATGATCTGCATAAGCGTATCATATAAAATATTGGTTTGGGGTTCGGATTCCCATGCATTTTTCCCATGCATGTTCGATCCCGCTTTTCCAATTCAATTAGATTTCGCTTATAACTTTAAACGGGCTATATTGTAGGATTTTATTTACAATTTTATTAAAAAAAAATTGCCGAGCGAAGCTCCGTTTCCCAGTAAACTGCATATGAATAATTATAAACTACTCTTGAAATAAAAAAAACAACCAAAAACTCTTAAAAAATTCAATATTAGCAACAATATTGTTTCTGTATGTGATAAAGCCATAATGAATTTCGTTTAACTCTGTGATATTATACTTGCTTTTGAGGTGTTGTCCGACTCTCAATCGAAAGAGAAGACTCTATGGACTGGCCTTTAAGATCTGAATTTTGACTTTATTATGAAATTTCATTAAAAAGATCAAACGTAAAATTTCTCAGCAAAATTCAAAAATCGAAATATCAATACAACAATTTTATCGATATAAATTTAACTAATAATTTTACGTTCATGAGATTAAAAAAAATTATAATGTGCAAATGAAGAGGAAGTGCAGGTTTAAATGAATGCAGACTTATTCAGTTTCTTTTAGACTCTCTCACCCTCTTGATGATGATGATGATGAAACAATCGAACATTATTATTCAGGAAGAATAGGACGAAGATGAAACCGATACGCAAACCAAGAAAATTATGTTCGATTAAATTCAACTATATCAGCGTAAGATACAATGGACATTCACATACCTCAAATACATACTCCTGCGCCTGGAATGAAAATGATCAAATCTTAAAGCAACTGATTATGTGGGAAGCTTTAAATTTTTTTTATAGAAATATCATTAGAGATCTGTGCTTAAAAATTTAAATATAAGCACTCAGAAGTTGTACTACACGTCACACCCCTACCGATATATATTTTAAATTAGTCATATAATAAACAGATGAATATGCATGAAAAAATTCAAAATGTTCATAAAGTATTACACATTATATAAATTTGTTGTCCGAAACAGTTTACTAATACCTTTGTAAAGAGGAAAAAAACTCCTATTTCATAGAAAGTAATAAAAAGTTTAGTTTTGAATTTATTTTGGTTATTTTTATAGTAGTTCGTTAGTCATTGAATCAGGTTGATTTAGAGACAAAGGGACAATTTTTGTTATGATTGCTGTCGAAGGGAGGGATAATTCCAAGTCGCCGGCCGGAAGCGATAACAATTATAATATATGGATTTGGGATTGTGGATTTCCTGTCTAGAGTGAATTCGACACACTTCATTTCAACCACCCTTAAAGAATCTTATGTGATTAGATTTTTTTTTTTTTTTGCCTCCTTTGGTGTTTTAGAATTTGCTCACATGCCAGGATATAATATGGGTGTGGAGTAGAGCAGTGGGCTTACAAATCTTATCGCTTATTAAACTGGCCTTTCTTGCAGCAAAAATATTTATTGACGAACTCGAACTTTTAGACATATGCTAGAAAGGGTCCAATTTTCGTCGAAAAAACTATACAATCCCTGATAATTTTACCCAAGTTTGAATTCCATGGGATTGGCAATCAATCTTCCCTTGATCCCTATAGGTTTTGCTACCGTAGCAACAATTCCAATTTATTTTGCGTGATAATTTTATTAATGATTTTGTGTTGGATTTAGGAATAAGATTGTTGATCTCGTGTATTTTACTTGTCGGTCAATATTTTTGTTACCATCGTGGTTATTATGAGCTTTGATCCTTGTTATTTAAGTCTTGGCATACAATAACCAACAGTACAATAAGCTCTAAGATATTGTTACGATGTTTTATGGCATTCAGAATATTGAATAACATCATGAATATATCGCACAATATCGTAATCACTAATAAGATTAAGAGGATCTGGAATATTTTTCTGTCTGTATGAATAGTGCTTTTAGAATAGGATAGTTGTTATCTATTACACTGTAATCTATTACTGTATCTATTACACTGTATTATCTGTAACAGCTATTAGGATAAACACAATATCCTAATAGCTGTTAGGATATTATCTTTATTGTTATCGTAAACTTAAAGTACTATTGTTCTATTGGATAGCTGTGGTTTTGCATAGCTTAACACCTTCCATTAGGGACAAGAATCCAATTTGCGAAAAACTATATTGTTTTTAATGAATCAGAGAAAACATTTAAATTTCTATTGATATGATTTCCCCTAGCTTCTAACAAGATTTGAGTGGGCTCAAAGCACAGAGACGGATTTTAGACCAACTTATTCCTTTCCATTCTAAGTCTTGATGAATTTTTATATGTCTGGTGACGATCTTGTAAACAAGCTTGTTTCTTCAACTTAAGGATTGTATAGCTTTCATATGATATGTGTAGTAAATTTCTTTAATTTTTTAAAAATATAACAGTACGTGTATGTGTTTTTATTCTAAATAATCTGCACCATTTTGGATATTATTATTGTGTTTTATAGATCCAAAAACATGACAAATGAATTCTACACATTTATAAATGGAACTCAAACTATAAACTGGTAAGCTGAAAAAACACGTACTCAAATGACCTAAAAGAATCTTATCCAATGGTCTTTCGATTGCTAATTAAAGAAACACCCAATTTTATACATATTAGAAAAAAAAAAAAAACCTGTCTGAATTATTGTAAGTAATGTAAGAAGTTAATTTAAAAAGTTCACATTTTTTTAAGCCGCAAGAGATTTGTCGTATTTTTAAAGCCTTTTCTAATGTCAATGTCAGTCATTTTAATTACTTGATACCTGCATAATTGCATTATTCAATGCGTCTGAAATTTGTAGCTAATCAGTATTATTCTGTCAGTATCTATAATTTCAAATAATGAAAAAAATCTTTCAGCCTCAACAACTGGTTGTATGTCGCCAATTTTTATTCTAAATTTTTATTTCTTTCATCACTTCCACATATGCTTTTCCAAGAACGCTCATTTAATGTACATTTTCTACAGGAAAAAAATCCAGGACAGAAACTTTAGCTCTAGGAACTGAACAGATTCCGTAAACCTTTACTTCATCCGAATGATAATGACATTTAAATGTACCTTTAATAGCCATTTGTCTCCATGAGAGCTCTATTTTCAAAAGATATCGCAAAGTGAAATCTTGATACAGTTCTTTATCTCAATAACTAAACCGATTTCTCTTATCTCTTAATATACACGCTTACCAATCAGAATACACTAAGTTAATTTTACTAGCATAATTTAAAATAGCATTATCATTTGGTTAATAAGATATATTTCAAAAAATTTATTATAGTAAATCAATAGTATTAAATAGCGGAAGAACAGCCGATCGTCAATGACGGCTAGTAAATTCATATTTTAAGATATATTTGACCAAAACACCTTGTACAATGAAATTACCAATAAAAGGGATGTATCGAAATTTGAAAATAATAAGATATACATTATTAGAACTTTGAAGTTCCACTATTAAACGAATAATCTATTTTCATAAAAATTTGGAAATGATATTAAGAAATGGTAAGAATTTAGCAGTAGTAATATCAAGAATAACAAAATCACAAAGCTTTTAAAGTTAGCTTTTCTACAAGATTACGGAATTTCAAAAATCTCCAGGCTTTAAAATAATTTCATGTTAAATGATGACATATATGGATATTTCTAATCTAATTAAGAGATATGATCCTTCTCTCCTATCTTTCGCCATGACATTCCCGCCTCACTTCTCATGCACACCGTTTATTGCTCTTCGCATGAATGTACTGCATTGTATCGACACCATCGTGAAAGAAGAGATAATCGCATTGTTCTGCTTTATTGTAGGTTCGAATTACTGGTGTCAATTGAAATGACCGAAAACACGTTTTTATTAGCATTAACCATTAATCAGGACTTTCTAAGAGTTTTTGACGTATATTATGAACAGAAGAACGATTATTTTATGAAGGGGACTATAAAAACGGATATTTCCATAATGACCAAACATCTATATAGACAATCATTTCAAATCATACTACCAACATAAATCAGACAATTTTTATAGGCTTTTGACTCATATAAAGAATTGTGCACTGAATATTTTACGAAGTAGGTTATAAAAAAGTGATATATTCATTATGATCAAGCTTCATATCAGAGTTGTTTCAAAACATTTCACTTACCACTTTGTCTTCCATCTTCAAAGTATTTGCACTCAGACATTTTCTCATGAAAGGACAAATCAAATTCTCGTCTACATTTTTATCACCACCTAAAAGAAAATAAATCATTTATTCAAGAATTATTCTCAAGTTTGATGACAAAATTAGTAGTCACAATAAAATCCTTTGTTATTTTCTGAAGACAAAACATTCAGCTATAAAGTAAATTAGATACCATTTTATTACATGAAACTAAAAACTTATTTACATGATTTCACTTCAAATTTTTCTAATATTGGTAAATAAAATATAATGCAGATTAAAAAAAATAGATAATTCGAAATTTAGAGGAAAACAAAGATTTTCAATTGAATTAAATTCAAGTTATCACGGGCTGAATCAGATTCAAAATAGTTCCATTAAAAATTACCCCTCGCCCAAATATATCTTTCCCCCACATGCATTTTTTATTCAGTGTTATTAAAGAGGAAAACCTAAAAAAAAAATTATTGAAAAGAACAAACCTAACAAACCTGGCAGTTACTGAACAAGGATATCTTTAGTGAATGAAATTTTAGATATTATGAAATAGACATTATATTTGTCAGATATTGGGAAAATATAATATAGTATACTAAAGAATTTCGTTTAACGATCATGATTCCTGCCCGAATTTTACTTGTAATGTTAAACACTTGTTAAGCTTAATAATTTTTTTCCATAGGAATCTCCGTAAAATAGGGCAATGCGTTCCTTCTAAAAAAATAAATTAATAATATAATTTATTAATGCAAGCTTTTTTAAAAAGACTCGTGACAATTTTCCAATTACTTTTAGTATAAAATCCTATTTTTTTCCTTTCTTTGCATTTGACTGTTTTTCTATTAAAACTTGTTAAGACAGGATTCTCAAACAGAACATCATATTTATTCCATCTTACCTGTTATAAAACTGACGATGTAGCCGAGGACAAAAGTCAGTATCGTCCCGGGCACTGGATGCAACAAGAAGCTGAGTTTAAAGAGGGGGAAAATTTCTCTGAAAGTAGATTAAGATAATTAAATTTCAAATAACCTCGAATTACCAACTGAAATAAACTACAGTTAAAAATTCAAATTTACAAATTAAATTACAGTTAAAAATTCACACACACATATTATATATATATATATATATATATATATATATATATATATATATATATATATATATATATATATATATATATATATATAAAATGATATTTTAAACTTTTAATTTAATTCAAATTAATGTCCAAGATTTTATCTTAATTTAGCCCATCGTAACTTCATTCTAAAATATTCTCTTATTTTGTGATCCAATTCCACTTTCGGTTTAATTAATTCCTCTGCAAAAATAATGCGCCATCAGTACTACGTATCAAGAGAAAGTGATATCTTCGGTTGCCCTTGTAAAGGTGTCAAAGGTAACCACGTGTATTGAATTGGCGCCTGGCCAGAAATCCTATGTTATATAAGACTAGTGATCATTTGTTCGTCCCTTTTTCCCTTCTTGCCGCGCTGCCCCTTGTAAAAAAATCATGCCTGCCACTCGGACTAGAATAAAACGAAATTAAAACTACAAAGTCTCTTCACTGCTTCGAACCTGCATTCTACTTAAACCAAAAATAATATTACATATTATTTAGCCAACAGGATTCGAAAAGCATTACACACACACACACACACACACACACATATATATATATAAAATGTGTTTTGAATAACTGCATACAAGAAAATAAAAATAAAAAAAATTAAAGCACTTTTTTGTGAAATTTAAAAAAATTAAAATGTGCTATATGTATAAATTATGAACTAAACAATATATCAGACACTAATTACATTATAACAATTCTGAAATAAAATGAAAGTCAATTTTCAATTATATATTTTTTTAATGCAAAAAAAAAAAAAAATATTAATGAAAGAACTATTTACACAACAGCCATCTTGCTACTTTTCCATACATTCAATTTAATTCTAATTCTAGACCACTATTACCACATACCGGTCTTTTCAGCACATATTTATCAAAAGGCGTTTAAAAAAAGATTTCCAAAACACATTGTAGACATATGAAACAATCTTGTGAAGCGTATAAACGGTAGTAAAAACTTGTAACCAAATGGATACACGATACATTGTAGGTTTAAATATTAACAAGTAAACTTTATTATTACGGAAAGAAAATTAGAAGTAATGAAGATAAAACGATCAAGTGACTCATTAATAAATCAACTGAATTAATGATTTGAAATTTCCAGTTAAATAAAATTTATAATGTTATTTTCCAATCATGATTAAAATTTAATGTGTACGTGACACTTATAAACTAATCAATTTGTGCGATATTCGAGATTAAATTTAAGGGAATGTTTTTATTGAAATCAGCCGTGTCCTCTTTGTCACTCAATTCTGGCACAAGACAACATTCTGCTAATTTCACAAGAAACATTATTACATTTACAAAGCACTTCCAGTGCGCTTGACTTTAATACTTAAAGCAAAAATATTGTGATCAAAAATTTCGAACGCCAGATTTTGATGAATATCAACAGTTCAGAATTCCTCGAATCCACAATGCACAATCAATCACATGATACTTTGACTAATTACCCAGTACTTAATTAATACTCAGATAACGCTGCTCACTTAATTTAAGATTCCTAGTTCCTTTTAAAATGCAGAAGTTGAAATGGGCTGTATTCGTCTTTAAGTCTGTGTATCAATTAAGTCATTATTATGGGATTAAAAGTAAGTTGATTGGAAAAACCAACAATTAAAATAACTAAAATCAGTGGATGTAATCTATACTCTATAGTAAAGGTATTAACCTCCTTTCCTTGAATATAAAATTATGGATCTTGGCCAAGACTGCGAATAAGACGCTTGTTCAGATTTTTATTTTCAGTGTCTCATATAGGTGAGTTCTATGTGTTGTAATATAGAACTGGTACTGGTGTATCAATGAACATCATTGGCAGAAAATAATTATGAAATATCGTTGCTTGGCGTGAATCCAGCGTGCGATCGTTGATAATTTTTTTGGCGGTTAATCACTTGTATGCAGCTAATATATAAGTACCAGAAAATCGAATATCAATTTGGGATGTTTTGACCAACGGATTGAAACTGCTTTTGATAAAAAAAAAAAAACTATAACTGTAGTCACTAGATCGCGTAACGTAACGCTGTAACTTAAATAAATTTCATTTATATAAGTTACAGCGGTTTTGATTTATTACGTGCACGTACAGGCCAAAGTGAAAATTGGCAGACGGCCAATTTCTCGACAAATACGGCCCAAAATCTGATACGAATCTACACATTACACGTTAAAACTGAGAATCATTTTCCACGTTGTTATATTTTTGAATTACAGCGCATGCAAAAATACATACTAACACATCAATCCCTTGACGGATGCGATTCCAAATTGATGCAGATCTACTTTTTAGATGTTCAACCTGAGTACAAAAAATATTTATCTTTAATTTTTGTAATAATCCTGTTAACTTATTGATTGTCTTGTAACACATATTGATAGACTTCCTCTAAATGGATTTTGTTCAAACTTTGATAGAAATCTATAAATTTGGTTTAAAGATCACATACTAGATTTCATCTATCTAGCTCAAAGCTTTTTTTAGCTATCGCGTTCGCAATAAAACAAGAGTGGCAGATAGACATGGTTCCAAAATGTGTTTTTGGGACTCCGGTACTCACTCTTTTAAGATAGATATGCCATCTGTTGATTCCGTTGTCGGCACTGTGGTCATAGAGATATTTGTCGAGTTCAGGTACGTGAATGCTGGAAGTAAAAGTGATTCCGTTGCATTGGCTGGGCAAAATTCGGTGCTCTGAGGTAGTTTTATCTGAGGTGCATCCGAAATCAAGGCTCCCGTTCCAATCCATGCGTTTAAAGCAATACCGCTGAGAAGTCCGACAATGATACCCTAAAAAACAATTTTTTGTTCAGATTTTCCACTCTATACTGAAATATTTAGATACACGCTGTTTTTTGGTAAATAAGGTTAAATAATAGAAACCACAAGGTACCTTTTGATTAGAAGTTGTTGTGAGCATGCCTAAAGAAATGATGGATAATGTTGGTCCACCAATTGCAGTAAATACCACAAATGCAGCAGGAATTATTGCCTTGATGTTACCCACAATATATGTCATGGCGATACATAAGGCGCTGTAGAATAAGGCTGCAAAAAAAAAAAAAAAAAACTCTTCTGTTCAGTAAATGGAAACAAATTTTAAATATCTAAGTGATCTTTTCTTATTGAAATATAAATTTTTCTTAACCAAAAAAGACCATGCTATTAATTAATCTTGAATAATTTACACAGACAATATAAAAAGGAATATATATATATACACACACACACACACACACACACCTTATGTTCCAAATTATGGCACACATTTCAAAAACATTTGACAGATGAAATAAATAAATTTAATGAATTCAAACAACCTTAGCTATAGTCTTATTTATTTATATTAATTATTGTTAAGACACGTAATAATAAATAAACATTTGGGTTCGAAAATCAAATTTTAACATAAAAAAATATTTTAATTGAAATAACTACTGCATTTGGGATGAAAGCAATGTTGTACTGAATATTATTAAATTTATAGCAATACAGAGGATCAAATGGGCTAGACATTTAATAAGCTTCGATGACAATCCAGTCACTAAAAAGATTTTTATGGCTGAATTATTTAATACCCCAAAAAGAAGGAGGCCAAATTGTAGATGGATTGACTGCCTAAAAAAAGGCTTGAAAACTATTAAAGTGACAACTTGGAAAGTTTTAGGCAAGACCAGGAAGACATGGAATGGAATTCTGAAAAAGGCCAGGGTCCTTCTGGGGGTGTCGCATCTTTGAAGAAGAATTATATATTGAAAAGAAAGAATAAAGTACCAACTCGTACAAATTAAATGAATTCCTGTAAAATTCTTCTTATGAATAAGCACTCATTTTTTCGTGAGAGGCGATTATTGCCGCAATCATTATTTTCTCAAAAAGGCCCTAGATAATATTCTCCTATTTCAAATGAAATTGCTTTATATTTTGAATTACGTTCGCGCAATTTCGTTTATAATTTTACTGAATTCAGTCTGAAGGTACTTGTCAATGTTATTACCTCTAAAGTTCAAAAAATTGTTTCATTTCTCAAATTACCAAAGTGATCTGCGAATTTCCTAGATAATCTGCACTATTACCTACTAGACACTCGTTAAAGGGAAAATAAGATGTTTGCTAGAACAACAGCATCCTTTCTGTGCGCTTGAATTAAACGTTGTTTATTTTTTTGATATCTAAAAAATTAAGTTCATACAATCGAACAATGAAGACATTAATTGATAGAAATAATACTATTATATTTTGATCTTTGCTAAAGAGGATTGCGAAGAAATTTTCCTTCATTTTACTCACCAATTCGGTGCTCACTTGCATATTTGGTGCTGAAGTTTCTGCTTTAAAAGAATCATAACGGCAATTCACGCGCTAACAAGTAGAAACGAATTTGAAAACAGAATTAACTATGCTACACACTGGAAGCCGACACAAATTATGAGAAATAAAAGGATCCAGTGACGACCATACGTTGGCGAAACAAAAAGAGGGAAAGGGGGGAAGGAATAGGGAAAGAAAATGGGTGAGACAAACTTTTGAACTTAAACGATAAGGAAGCCGATAAAGAGCACATTACCTAGTTAAAATACACAAAACCCTTGATTCAACCCTTTAGCAGAGCAAATCAGTTAATCTGTAGATTAACGGCCTTCGAGTTTTAATGGTAACATATACATTAAATTCAGTTAAAAAGTATACCGAAATATTTGCCACATTTTCGAACTGAGGAAGAATATATCAACAGAAAATAACTAGCTGATTTTAAATAAATTCTTAGACTATTTATAAGTTTCGAGTAACTATCCAAGATGGCAGTTATTTTTTCTTGGGTTCGAATCGATGTATTCTTGACATTGGCTAGCGATGGATAAGAATTGACAAGTTGGAATATGTAGCAAATGTCGGTATTGGAAGTTACCATGGTGATAAGACATCAGTGCGTATATGCCATTTTTTAGTGGCATGTAACGATGGGGCTATAAAATAATGCTTTGGGTGTTATATGCCTTCGCTACACTACTGAATTCATGGTAAATTAAGAAACTGTTTGCAAAAATATAGCAAAATAACAACTACACATTTAAGAGGTTCTGGAAATTTTTAGAATAATTTATTATTTTATAAATAATTAAATTTCATTAAATAAAATTTTTAGAATTATTTATTATTTTATAGATAATTAAATTTCATTAAATAAAATTATTTTTCAATTAATTATAAATTACCAAAAAACTTGGATATCCTTGTGGCTGATTTTTCTGTTACCCACGAATTGCATTTGCAGAAAGGCTTCACAAAATCCTCGTAGGTGACAGCTGCAAGCGAATTCACGGCGGACGAAATGGACGTCAAGGCTGCGCAGAAGACGCCGGAAACACAAAAACCAGCCATCCCGGGGTACATTCGGAAGGAACGGATCATGTAGTAGGGGATGAGCTGAAACAAAATCAAGAAATGATGGACTCATAAAGGAATACCTTACTTATAAGCTAATGCAATCCTATTTTTAAGCTGTTAATTGCTTGATAAAAAATCACTTAAAACTCGCTGCAGACCAAATCACTGAACTTAAGCCATTACATATGATGTACAATTACTTCTTTGGCAGTAAAAGCTCACTCAGGTAAAGCTTTCAAAGTTTTGATTAATTAAAATTAATGATACTTTATCATCTAAAAATCAATTTTAAACTACTTTTTAGAAGTCAAGAATTTTACTTTTCAATAATTCATATTTTATTTCTATACAAGTAGTTTAGTAATGGCATGATGGCACAATAAGATTAAAATTATAAATCCCTCGAAAATGTATTAAAAAAATCAGGTAGGAAAATAATATGTATTAGATGGAGGAAGATATTTTATTCACTTATTAAAATACTAATAATTTGGAGACAATGGATCAAACATTCAAAAATTTAAAAAAGGCTCATGATTATTAAAGAAAATTCTAAATCTTCTATATAAATTTCAATTATTCCACCAAAATTAAATTTAAAATTTACAAATAAATCATACTAATTAAAATTGCTCTTTTAAATTGAGCAGTTTTGTTTTCTGTCATGATATAAATGTCTATCAGCTATTTTACATTTTTATATAAGAAATTATATTATCTCTACCTCTGTTCAATTCAAAACAGAACTAAAAACTTAGCGCAGAAAAAGAACCAATATTGAAAAAGGTAGATCAAAATTGGAAATGAATTGCAGATATTACAAACAAATCCTCAGCTTAATCCCAAGTGGATCGCCCCTAACCCTAAAATCGAATTAATTACCATCCTTTTTACATCGAAAATAATTTAACTCTTTGGATTCGAATGGTGCCTCTCAGACTCCTTTCAAGACGGTGCATCATTTTGACGCTTTATTTATTTTTGAATTTTGATTATTAAAAATATCTACAGAATGGTAAAAAGACGTAGATTAATTTTTCGGGAAAATTCAACTTAAAACAATTATATATTTTTTTATTTTTTTATAGCAATAAACAAGTCCTTGTATTGAGGGAATAATTATACATTTAATTACTTTTCCAAGTGCAAAGAGTTAAATTGATCAATTAATAACATCGAGGAAAATTCATATAAAAAATGTTGCGATATCCTTCATTTTTGAACCCTTGCGTTTTCTTTAATCATTCTACAAGAAACGATTTGAAACGATTTCACACATTATGAACTACTTCACAACAATACATGAATAAGAATACTCATTCAACTTGTTAAATACGGAATTGAACTATGTTTGATATCATGATAGACGTAACAATGAATCATGATATTAGTTTGTTTTTCGCTTTTTCGTACAATAGCTGTCGCGCATCAATTTTGAACTTTCGAGTTTTCTGTGAATGCTTATACTAACAAAGAGGCGGAAAATCTGACAGTTGAAACACGAAATGTTCGAAAAGATAACAGAATCCATGTGAATCAACATAGAATACACAAACATGATTTGGTTTGCACTCCCATTTCATACAAAGGTATATGATAATAAGCTATCGATCAGTAAATAGCCATGAAATTGATGATACTTTTTGTTATTTTAAACTAGATATTTTTAGATTCCCAAGTTCCTGCAACGAGAAAAATCTGCCTCTCCCAAAGGAATCGACGAATATAAGCTTTCTTTTATTACTTGGTGATTATTTTAATTGCACTATGTGCGAACGATTTCATGAAAAAATTAAATTTATTAATTCAATACAGTTTTTTTTTTTTTTTTTTTTTTTTTTTTTTTTACAAAAAATAATCAAGGTTAGCTCAGATTGGAAGACAGTGGCTTGACTTTGAATTTTAATATTCCGTAAACTTGCACACATGTCAGATTTGTTAAGTTAGAAGACTGGAAGAAACTTTTTTCCGAAGATCCAAACACTTGAATCCAGAAATTATCTATTATTACGGCCCTCATAAAAGTGGAAATTTCTCATTCATCTCATAATAACCTTTTCTGTATTTTTTTCAAAAAAACAAACAAACTTACCCGTATTATTTAAAGTTATTATCTTTTCGGTTACAAAATATTCCTATAGTAGCCGTATTAGCTAAGCTTTCAAAAAATTGTTATATAACAATGCAAAATAATAAACAAAATAAATATTTTTATATACGATCTATATCATTCCGTTATTAATTATGCAATTCCATATGTTTCTGTCCACTGAAAACGGAAGTTGATTCTGTTTATTTCATTTTTCATGAAAGATGCTAATTGAAAACTGAAAACTATTATTCTGTTTCTAGCTCTTCCATAAGTAAAAAAAAGACTTTAGATATCTACTTTATGAATATTTATAGCACTTAATACTGAACAAGCTGTTTCTTTATTATCATTATAATTAAAACTCAGGCAAAAAAATTGAAAATTACATTTTGTTTTATACTAGCCGCCTTTGGCGACCAGTCGGTTCGCCAATCTTAATGCTCGTTAAAATTTTAATAATTAAATATTTTATGTAATTCCTGTTATAATAGTTCCTTCATTAAAATATTTTAAAACTTCAAATTTTGATAGTCATAATTTACTCATAATATTATAAAGGCCTTCAGCCATAACGAAATATGTATCTCTCTCATTTTCTGTTAGCTTCCGTAGAATTTATGCTTTAAATTAAAGTGGAAATGATTAAACTGCAATCAATATAATAACATTTTTTACTGAAATAAAGCATTTTTTTTATATGATTACTGAAAACAGAGTCACTGAGCATTTAAACCTTATAGGCACTAAAGAATATCTTTCTTAATTTATGTGATATCTCAAGAATTTTTCAACAAAATTTTCTCAGATTCATCATGAGCAGATCTATTAATCAACAGTATTTTAAATACATCAAACACTAAGAAAATAAACAGAATTGTTTAAAATAATCGGTCGAAAACAGGTTAAGAAAAACTACTTAAGAAAACGATGTACTTAAAACTATAAGCATATACAAAAAATATATAACGAACATAAATACAATTTAATTTTAAATGCACCAAACTTTAAGAAAATAAATAGAATCGTTTGAAATAATTGGTTGAAAAATTTTAAGTCTAACCTCATTAGAATGGGTAAAAAACTGAAGTCAGAGAGAGAGAGAGACAGAGAGACAGAGAGTGAGACAGAGAGAGAGAGAGAGAGAAGTGCGTTGAAAATTCAAAGTATCAAAGAATATTTAATATAGAAATTTCAAAAATTTCTACTAAAATGAAACAGATATTCAGTCTAAACTAACAAATAAAATAACTAAAGGCAGGAAATACTAACCTGATCTGCAGAAGTTATACCGCTGCCGGGTTGCATCAAAGGATCACAACCAGCAAAATTTGCATATATCACTAATCCACACGTATAGATTGTGTAGTACATGAGTAAATTGAAAGGAATACTTATAAGTAGAGCTCTGAAAGAAAACAATGATAATAATAAAACAATGGAAAAACTGATTATGAGATTTATATAATATTTAAAAGATTAAAAATATTTTTTGTTCTACAAGAATTATTTGATTAGATGTTTCAAAAAATTATAGTCTATCATATCATCAGGGTTATTGTCTACTAAAATTTGTAACGTTCTACTTCCCAAGAGAGACCCAATAATATTATGAATGATATTAGAGCGATCAAAACATGAAATATTTGCCTGAAACTTCTAGGCCAAAAAAAGGCAACAACCAAGTCGATTAAAAATGCTATATTTCTTGTTGCCACATAAACGTCTTAAAAAATTCAAATACAATGAATGATTAAGTATTAGAATAAAATCAACACTTTATCTAATATAATTGGTCAAGTTTCTGTATGTTTCATAATATTCACTTAATTGTTAAAATATTTATAAACTGAATATCTGCTTCAATAATATTGTGCAAAATATAGATGCAGAGTATTCTGAAATCATTATAAATAGATAAATGTGTTCACACACAAAAAAAAATATGAACCTCAAATAAAACAGTAACATGTTTTAAAAAAATGAAATTTGGAGCTAAATTGCCCATTTTAGTAAAGCAGAGGTCTCATTTTAAGTACTTCGTAGGGCCGAAAAATACCAAAATTCGCCACTAAAGATTGTGCTCTGCGTCAAATCGTAATACTTCCTAGATGTAAATGTTACAGCATTAGTTTGCTTGCGATGCAAATGGCAGTAATTCCATAATTTGATTTAATCCGTCGATGTGTTAAGAGAACGACGAAAAAAAAAAAAAAAAAAAAAACTGAGAACATCTTTACTATCTCACCAAATTTTTAATATCTATCTATACAGTTTGATGCCAAATAATTAAAACTCTTAAGTTACTTACAATTGTGACCGCTTGAGGGAGCTGACTGTGAGAAGTCGCTGAACTTGTGTTTGATTGGCTCCACAAGTGGTCATGCCGTACATGAAGCCTCCAATTAAAGCACTCCATACAGTAAAACGTATAGTTGGATCAAAAGCAGTACTAATAAAAAGAAAAATCATTTAACGTACAGTACATGATTTATTGTATTTATTACCAAGAAATTGGATAAAAAACATTTTTTATTTTTTAGACAGATTATATTGCTAGTGTGAGTTAAAACAATGAATAAAGGGAATGCAGATGAAACCGCGATTATAATTCTAGAAAAGTCATTCAAGGTAGTAAAATTTTAAAATTTGTTTCCTAACTAGCAATACACTCCAGAAGATAAATAGTATAAAGGGATTAGATTGCGTACCCTTATGCGAAACGGAAGCGAAAGTATGTAACGTCGTGCCATTAATTTTTTTAAACAGACTCAGCCAGCGGTAATCCGAATTTTTTTCGAAGATGTTAGTAAACATGAGACTGAGTTTTTCTTAGGTAATTCGGCAATGATTTTTGGATCCACGAGCGAGTATAGAAGGCATGTCATGATCAGATAAAACA
This sequence comes from Argiope bruennichi, assembly GCF_947563725.1. Classification (NCBI taxonomy): domain Eukaryota; kingdom Metazoa; phylum Arthropoda; class Arachnida; order Araneae; family Araneidae; genus Argiope; species Argiope bruennichi. The sequence continues at coordinate 100,862,664 of NC_079151.1, read as the reverse complement.
TTACCGAGAATCAATTATGGCGAAATATTTTCTTGTGTATAAAAATTGTTGAACTATCAGAAGATTGCAGATGAAAATGATGGAAGAATGATTTCGATGCAACCACTCGTGCTATTTATTGCTTCATAGATTACTGGGTCATTTTTATGAGGATAAAATAATCATGTGTAAACATTATTTTCATGCAGATAATATTACCTACATAGAACTCTTCAATTAACAAATATACATGCATTCAATCTAATAAATCATAGCACCCATTTATAACAATTCCACTTTCATTTGGTCACGATTTATAATAACTAAATTATTCTAATAAAGATGATGTATATTTTTGGATGACATGTTCCTGTTTGCTTTGGTTGGTGGATCAGCATCGCATTGCATGAAAGCTATTGGGAAAAGGAATCGTGACTTGGAATCATGGCCATACGACAATTGAAACATCAACACAATGAAGATTCACTCGCGGAATTACATTTATATGCAAGATTAGATGATTTTTAGTGGAAAGTGGTCATGAAATTACAATCGTTTTATCTTGAAATTTCTATCAATATCTAAAGTCACAGCACAAGGTCCTGGTCAATCTGAACCAATAACGATTTTTTTTCTTGAGTCGCTATTCAGTGCTACCAAAATCAATCGAATCAAAGAACTTATTGCACTGGTTCTTTGAAATGTCCTAAAACCAAAAAGAAATTAGAAGTACCCCCTCCCCCTCGAAGGATCTTGCAAATCTTCTGCGATGTTTATGGAAAATCTCTTATAATCAGTCGATAGTAAGCTTTACAACTGCAGTTGGTTTGATTTGATGGAGTTTATTGGTGTAAGAACCATTTATGATAAACAGTGCCAAACATATGGTGAAAGTTAATCTTATTTTAAAATCTTGTTTTTAAATTGCTTCATTTCCCAGGACCTGTCAACTTGTAAACTCTGCTAAAAGTAATCGCATGGTAAAATAGAATCTGAGAGCTATTTAAGAATCGTATCAAATAGTAAAAGAAAATCATTTTTAAAAATGTAAAAAGATGGGGCTGAGGAACTTTATGAAGAATGCCTTTTAATTTGATGTGGGGAAAATGAAAGCAGCGGATGCGTTGATTATTAAATTGTAGACATTTTATTAAAATGTATTGAACCACCATAGGATATTGACATACTTTATATATGGGGTTCGGGTTCCCCTAACAGCAAATCTTCTGTGATGTAATTAACTGTAATTTACTATTTAAGGAAATGAAGAGAATATTTGGTACCCCCCCCCCCGAACAACGATTAAGTGTTCAAGGACTTTTAGAAAGTTTAACCGTTTATATAGCATGTCTGTTAATCTGAGCGTGGATATTTATATTTGGCAAGTACAGAATCTTCCTTTATATCTGATCTATTTAATTTGAAAATAATAATATTTTATAGATAAACAAAATAACGTTCTTCTGAAATGATTTTTTTCCAATAAGGAAAAAAACAACAAAACGTCCACACGTTTAGAAAACACACAGAACACTCACTTAAAAAAGTTTAACCTCCCTCCTTTCTCCGCAATGCTAAGCACCTCTGGAAACCCTCCTACGTCAATGGAACCCTTCACAATGACGGAGAGAAGGGCAAGAAACATGAGAATGGACTGGAAGACGTCAGTCCACAACACAGCTTTCATTCCTCCCTAAAAAAGAAATTTAATGAATTTTATCCCATTTTTTGTGTTAGAATTTAAACATTAAAAATATTCATTGAGATCATTTAGATTCATTAGTTTCTTTGTACAATGTTACAAATGACTTTATTAAATCAATCCAATGGAACAGTATTTGGACATGGGAAATTATATAAAAACAATTTTATATATACTATTTTTAAATCTAATTGAATCCTAATTAATTTCCAAGCTTTTATTTTTAATTAGCCCATGTTAATTTCATTCTAAAATGTTCTCTTATTTCCAGATTCGATTCCCACTTTTTAATTCAATTATTTATAACACGCGGTAAATGAAATTGCAGACCCCATCGTTCCATCAAGAAAGGGATAAAAATCTGTAACACTTACACATACCTTTAAAAAATATCTAAGATTCCTTGGCTTAAGTCTACACGTGTCAGAGGAATCAATATCAGATTCTCTTGGTAAAATCACTGAAGGGAAACATTTCTGTCACTTTGCTCTTGCGATATAATCGCAGATGTAAAGAGACGTGTATTTATTATTCTCTCTCTTCTTTCCAAATTATGACACCGTGTAAAATAAATTGAAGTTAGTTTCAAAAGTTTCTTCCTTTGGGCCACGTGCATTTAAATTATATATATAACATAATATTTCAAATGCGAGGCCGAAAAGAAGACAAATTTGGAATTTAAATTTATTCTACCACAGGAAGGCATGACTTTTAAATAAGGGAAACAAATGAAACGCGTTTATTTACATCGCAGATTTTCTCCTTAGGACTTTTGTTAAGAAATTCTGATAGGAATTTATTTTGACACATGTCGATTAAAAAAAAAAAAAAAGGTATCTTTAGAAATCCTGTCGTATGCATTAGGGAGTTTTAATCCTTTTCACCTGAAGTGTGAGAAGTCTAAATCCAGCAATTATTTTAGAGTGCGTGTTAGAAATAATTAAATAAAAAAAGCGTGATTTAGATCAGAAAATAAGACAAGATTTTAGAATAAAGTAACATGGAATAATTTACGATAAAAAGTCAGAAAATCAATTAATATTTAAATAAGATTAAGAGATATCATTCCATATATAGTCAATGATATTAAAATTTCTCGCAAACTGCAGCACAATAATTTCATATTATGCAACATTTCTCAAAACTAACCAAGTTACTCTAAGCTTTGATAACCCAATCCAATTCCATCGATTATACATTTAGAAGTTTATATTAAGTCGTGTTTTTTCATATTAAAATATTTTATTCACACTGAATAATCTTAAAAACTGTTATTAATCTAAGCTTTGAATATAATGATAATGATGTGGAGAATAATTGTTAAAATTTAATGCTTTAGAAATCGAATTCAATAATTATTTACAAATTACTTTGGAAAAACTGAAATAAAAAAAGACCCAGAAAAAAGTTAATTATTGATACAAAAATGATTATCACAGAGCAGTTTCGTTATCTTCAGTTATTGCATCGTTATTGATACAACGGCAAATAATTTTTAAGTAGAAAATAATTGGTTTCAGTAGCGGGAAAGCAATTACTTCACTGCTCAAACGTATATAAATTCTCATTAACATCTTATTAATTCCTGTCATAAAAAAATTACATAATAAATGTCACAGAAAAAAAAAATGAGAGTTTCATGTTTTCTAACCTTTTAATACATGCAGCGCATTTCTTTATAAATATTACGTATGATAGGGGAATTCGCTTTCAATGTTGACCTTAATAACGCATTTAGTTACAAAATACTGGTTTTCTGAATCTCGGAAGTCTTTATTACATATGGATTGTGAGAATTCCTTGCAATTAGTATTTCATACCTTCATGCAAGGATATATTTCGATTCTGCGACGCCATTATTTTGTTATTCAATAAAATAAAACTGATATGGAATCTAGATAAAGGAATAATTTAGATATATGTTTAATTCTTCTTGGATCTGGTTTGATCAACATTTTTATTTTAATACTTCTCTATTACATGCAACTGATGAAACTCGCATATTCTATGAAATGTTTAAGCAAATATGAAAAAGCCATTTAACCTTTTTAGAGAGGTTATTTTTTACGTTAAAATGTCTTTATTTTATGCAAAAATATCAAATATTTTTTTATTCAATGTTCTTAATTTCTATACAATCTTTTTCATATATTGTTCGAGTTTTGATTCCAAGCTTATTCTTTGAGAAGTTACACTAATTTTTATATTTACTTAATATACATGTTTTAATTGCGTTTTACATTTCTAAATAAGATTTTATCGAATTCTAAATTTTGATAGAATTGTTCTACAAGAAAATATACAAATACAGCACATTTTTTGTTGGAATTTGGTATAATAATTTATAAATATAACATGTAGTTCCTGAACTAGAGAATAAGCAATCTGTTCATTTAGAACTCTTCTATAGTTGTTTTAATGCTTAACAATGTGAAAAAAATGCAAATTTCATATTTATTAGTTGAATTTCAATACGTAAAAATTGGATAAAAGGATAGCTTATGTTAATAAATTATAGCTTAATAAATGTTATAGGAAGTAGCTTATAAGCTTATAGCTTATAATTGTATAGCTTATAATTGTTATTGTCAGGAACTAGGAAATACATTCATTAAGATATTTGAAAGATCTTGGGCAAATCATTTGATAAATTTTTAAACTAGAAAGTTTTTGCTTTATACCTCTTTTTAGCAAAGAAATCTTTTTTCTAATTTTTAAGATATTTCAGACATTTAACTGGTATAGTTTCGTTATATTAATGTTTTTTACAATATGTTTTATGTAGATAATCAAATATTAGAATTTTACAGCAATATTTAAAAAAACATCAATCCTGAAATCAGTCACGTACCATAAAAAGGATAATTCGATGAAATTTCTTATTTCATATCGACAACAATACAGCGAGATAGAAAGGACTGAATTTATTCTGGATTTTTATCAAACAAGTTACATTCTTTTCAAATTTAGAATAATTCTAATTTAAAGAAAAATCGACCATACACATATATGTTTGCAATCTTCAAAATATTTCACTTGTAATGGTGAATTTTCTACCACGCAGCTCAGACAGGTCAAAATATATATTATGCATAAAATTTGAAAAACGTTTTGATATTAATGCGGATGAAATTTTTCAATTCCATTAAAATTGAAAAATTTCATTCGCATTAATATCAGTGAAGTACTTGTTACGAAGCACAGAATATCAGGCAAAAACTTTATATAGATATCTTCTAAAAATATCTCAGGTATTTTTCTATCTACCCGATTTTTCAGGTTGAGGTAGTAAAAAAGCAAGCACCTATCCCATTCTTAAAGAAATGCTGTATAATTTCAAATGGCATTTATTTCATAAAAAAGGGGTGAAAATTAAGTGTGAATTTTAAATTTTATCTCATTTATTCAGCCGGAATGAATTTTCCCCATCAGAAAATGCGGTCTAAAGTAGATTCCAAATAGTTCGATTCACCTTGAACGGACACTTCTTTCATACTGAAGAATGTACAAAGAGTCATCAAAATAATGGAAATACCTGTGAATAAAAGTGGCATTTAAGAATGCGCTTCATAAACTTTAAAATATAATCCTAGATACCAGGTTTTTTTAAATATAAAAAAGATATACCATGGTAGTATGAGGTAGCTTTCGTAAAGTGCCGGTTGTAAAGTTGTAAAGTTCGTAAAGTGTCAAATCTCAGACTTTTAAAAAGGCTAGATTGTAAGAGCAGGCCTAGCTGGAATCACTGTGACCGAAACATCTCAGCTTTCAAGCATTTCTAGAGATACAGCGTACACGTAGGATGACAAGATAAATTTTCGGCGAAGCTTAATAATTGAAGGAAGAAAGGAGAAGCTTTGTAAAAGAGACCGGAAAGTATTGAAAAGCGGATTGCAATGTCTAAAATAAAGAATAGAAGCTAAAGTGACCACAGAATTCAATCAGTAGCTGGATTCTCCAGTATCAAAAATTACAATAAGGTAGTACCTTCATAAACAGAACATTTACGCGCAAACTAGCAATTCACACTTCACATGTCACAGAATTCAATCAGTAGCTGGATTCTCCAGTATCAAAAATTACAATAAGGTAGTACCTTCATAAACAGAACATTTACGCGCAAACTAGCAATTCACACTTCACATGTCACAGAATTCAATCAGTAGCTGGATTCTCCAGTATCAAAAATTACAATAAGGTAGTACCTTCATAAACAGAACATTTACGCGCAAACTAGCAATTTCCAAGTCACTTGTCGCAGATGTTAATGCTAAGCGTCGTCTGCTGTGGGGTCATAACTACTAAACTTGGTCGGCGGTTGATAAGTGAAAGACTATTGTACTATCAGACGAATCATCTTTCATATATGTCTTCTTAAAAGGGCGGGTACACTTTTGGAGGATACCTACACCAGAGTATAGGTGGGTTTGCACTCAGCCAGTTATAAAGTTCCAGTAAATTCACGTATGTTTACAAGAAAGATTGTGCATGCGCTGAAAGAGCAGAAAATAGAAAGTGCTTGCTGCTGTACAGCTTCTGCACATGCGTGGTCTTACTGGATGGATTGTAACTGGCTGAATGTAAATCCCACAATTGATTGTGATTGTCTTCTTCCATCTGTGAGACATGGAGGTGATTATGTCATAATATGGGCAGCCGTGTCGTAGTTTTCTGTTGGGCCAATTATAAACCTGAAAAGAAGTATCATTGGAGAGATGTATAGAGGCGTTTTATTGGATTAAATCCACCCAATGATACAAACATTGTTTCCTAAAGGAGATGGAATTTTTTAAGATGATAATGCTCCTATTCATGTGACGAGACTTGCCCATTCGTGATTTGATGATTATGAGGATAAATAAAATACTTACTTTTACCTCAAGTCTCCTGAAATAATCATAATCGAACCATTATAGCCTATTTCAGAGAGTTGAATCTCTTTCGGAACTTTCACACTATTATCACGTAGGTTCATTAGTGTGGAACTCAATGAAACACACAAGAAGTAGATCTAAACTCAATTCTGAACTGAGAACATAGTGACTGACAGATCTTCTGCTTTTATATTAGCAGGGAAAGTTTCAGAATACTTTTCTGGAGACAGTAAGAAAAGTCCAGAACACTTATCTGGTAAACTAAAGAAAGGTCCAGAATCTTCTGGAACATGAAATAAAGGAAAACATAAAATCAAAGAATTAAATATTTACACAAACTGTGAATCGCATTGTCTCTAGCGGGATTCGAACTTCCGATCTCTTGATTATGAGATCAGTGTTACGACCATTCGGCCATGGAGAGTCGACTTCCTCTTTTCAATGCGGCAATATTTCCATGAAGAATGGTACAATATTCCTTTAAACTCTACTTAGCACTTGTATGTTTTGATTCGTAAGTGAATCTTAGCTTTACTACATGCCAAAGGCGGCTCTATGCCTACAGTTCTTGTATTTGTTTGTGATATTTCCATTATTTTGATAACCACCTGTTCATCTAATTCTTCAACACATACGGCATAAAAATTCACAAAATAATAGTTAATATATATTAGATATAGAATAAGTACTCACTAAAGTGCAGTAAAAGGCACACACTAAACCAACAGCTAAGATGGACACAATGTGTGATAATCCACTCACAGCACTTAGAGCAATGGAAGGTGAATACAAACCTACAGACATAAATAAAATCTGAAAAAAAAATAATTTATTAGTTACTGGAATTGAAAATAAATTGCAAGATAGAATCACAACTTAATTTTTTTTTATGTAAGTAGATTGCAGAGCAGGGAGGAAAAGTTTTTTAGAAATATTTCTTACCATTTGTATAACAAATAAAATTGAAATGATCATTCTGGTCGTCTTTCCAAACCTTCTTTCAAGATACTACAAATAAAAATAATGCAACAGATGAGAATTGATAAAACATTAAAGGCCAAAAATAGTATTCATTAGTATATTTTTACAACTCTATTATGCAATACCAATAAAAGTGAATCCTGTTAGTTTTGTTTTGTGCTTTCCCAAAAAGCTGCATGTTTAAATTTAAGGATCGAGAAACCTAACTATTACAGAGACAATACTGGAAGATAGATAGAAAGAAAAAACAACTGATTTTTGAAAGGTTAAAAGGAATGAGAAATAGAAGTAACAAAGAACAAAAACCCACCCTCTAATGTTCGCTCCCAAACGTTATATTGGCTTATGAGATTATCTTCATTATAGAGCAGTGGCTTTCTCCTGCCAACCCAGGCGGCATGCATATATAGCACAATATCGTATCCTATTATTCATATTGCGTTTATGCGTTATGCGTTATGAAATTTAGCATAGGGTCATAACACTAAAACTGTAATTTTCTATTAAATTTTGGACGAACTTGCAACATTAACAGAAAGTTTGTATATCAGTGTACATATGGATAGAATGAATTAACAATGCAATGAGATAGATAGACGAATTAAACATTGTGTTATTATCAGAGTTTCAACTAAATTTAGTTAATGGTGACTGTCTTTTGGTTCATTTATTCTTGTGTAAGAATACTCAAAATCACAATAAGCTAGATGAATGAAATCGAATGTGCAGCCTACCGCTAAAATTTTAGGTTTGCGTCAAATTTTGGATTAAACTGGAAGAAAGGAAGATTCCCAAGGAGGTTACTCAGTCACTTCGAAAAAAAAGTATCATATTGTATTATTAAGCAAAAAGGTGTAGAAAGAACACTTCTGCTGATTTTTCTTAATTTTAAGTAATTTTCTTAAGTTTCAAAGTAATTTAATTTAATAAGTTTCTTTAATAAGTTTCTAATAAGTTAATTTAATAAGTTTCTTTAATAAGTTTCTAATAAGTTAATTTAATAAGTTTCTTTAATAAGTTTCTAATTAAATTACTTTGTTTTAGGTAAAGTACTTATAGGTAAATTACTAAGTTTCTAATTAATTTAATAAGTTTCTTATTTTTAACCTTCTAATTGCCGATTTTTAAAAATCACTAATTATGTACAAAGTTTCAAACGTAATAATATTTTTAAAATAATAATTTAAATAAGTTAGTATTACCCTAATAATTTATAATTATATACTACTCGATAATACCATGATATACTTCGAATCTATAGCAGTAAAAGATAAACACATTAACCTCCGGATGCAACAGAAAACAAACTGGTTTCCAACTGAGTAGTTGGAGAGTTAATTCTAAAGGACAGAACTCTACTTCAAAATTGTTTTCTATTGGGTGTCGTACCTCTTAAGGCCACTTCTGTCAAACAGTTTTACTTGAAAACAATAACAATGGGTGGGTGTAGCGAGGAACCCTTACCTTATGTCATCATCCCCCCTCCCCCTTATCGATCAATCTGTCTGATCTATAAGCCTTGAACTTCTCTGATGTAAGAAATTTTTCCCAACACTCTCTCAAGGATAAAGGTTCGATATTTTATGATGCTAATTAGCTGACAAGAAGCAAAGGATTTAATTAATTTATTCACAAATAAAACACATATTGTCTGTATTAAAAATATTTGCTGGATAAATTGTGGAATATGTTGGATTGAATTAATTATTTGGTAATTAAGTAAAATGGGAATTGCTAAAAAGTCGCTGATGCTTCATTATATATGAAAAATTTCTTAACAAATACAACATTAAAACTTCATTTTGAAAATATTGTCGCGTAGATGAAGTTACCGTAGATAAACCTTGTGTTCACTAAAGTCAAAGATAACACTCACTAATCTCAACTCGAGCCTTTATTCAAGGGACTAAACCCTACATTTGCTTTTATCCACAAGACGAAATGACTCGAATCTTTCAGATTTAGAAAGATACAGAAATTATAAGAACATTCTAGAACAAACGAGAAATAACAGAAAGTAAATTAATAACAAAACAATTTTTAGGCAACTTTCCTGCCGACAGATACGAACTTGCTAACTGTCGCTTTCAGTTCAATATTCTACCACTGAGCCATTCAATCCGCGGCAAGTTAGAACAAGTTTCGTTTCAATATTAAGCCTTCTTTGATTTCTTAAAGGAAACTCACCTCATAGGCACTTGTGACTTGAATACCAAAATAAACCGGTGTATGAACAAAAGTACATAGAATGAGAGCTACGGTGAATCCTAATGGATAGAGATAGAGCTGAGCTCCGTAGAGGTAGACTTCTCCAGGAAATCCCAGCGTACCAACTGCTGTTTGTATCGTTGCCATGAGAGACAGGACAACTGGTAGCATGTCCATGTTTCTCCCGGCCATAAGGTACTCGCTGGTGGTCCTCTGTTTACCGCCAGAAAATCTAAAGTACACCCCGATGATTCCGGATACCAACAACATGGCACCAACCACCAAGTAGTCCCAAATTTCGAAAACCTCACGGGTCGTCATGTTTGAATTTCAGTCAACCTGAAAAGATGGATACAAATTAGTGATTTTCAATGACGATAAACCAGAAATATTTCAATTTATAACTAAAAGTATTTTCTAGATACTTTTTTTATTTATTTACATTTAGATGGATTTTAAAGTATCTATCAGATAAATTAAAATTTATTAAATAATTAGAAAATAAATTTGGTTTTAAATATTCTCATAAAATCGGTATCAAAAAATGAATAATTGATAAAAATCGATTTTTTTAATGGCTTCCTGTAACCATAGCTCCAGTATATTCTCTTGCAAATGAAAATTCACATGCAAATTCTTATACTCCGTGCTAGGCCTAGTAATCCTTTCATTTAATGTTTATATAACAGAACTGACCAAGAACGTGAAAGATGTAAAAAAAAAAATCCTAAGCCTTATCTTATAAAATAGTCAAATTATTGATAGTCAATCAATAGTCAGTCTTTGATTCTAAGACCATTGTAGTAAAATCATATCACCTTTTACTTTGAAAGTAGAAATAAGCGTATTAAAACCGTAAAGAGATTATGCATTTAATATCATATTATATATACAACAAAGATCAATAAATAGCTAATTTTTTTAAATCAATTCTTTAAATCTGTGGCAGCATTAACACAGATTTAGATTTTATTCTTATTAAATGAAAATGTTCAATAATTTTCATACCTTTATGTATAAAGATACAGGTGCAATTTTATATATTTTTTACAAGTATTCATTAATGTCTTCATTTTATGTCTTTAGTTTCTTAATTATAGAAATTAATTAAAATATAAATTATTTAAAAATTTAGCAAGTTTTGATAACTTTTCATCTACATATACCTAAAGAATAAAAAACCAATTTCATAAATATGTCTTTCACACCATTTTAAAACTCAAAAAAATTATCTTTTTATGATATCAGTTTCATTTCTGTACAAATTTTATCTCCAGTTTTAATAAATCTGTAAACTTTAATTTACAATCAGTAACAATATTGAAATCCCTCATTAGCATGTTCATGAGATAAAAAATTACTTTTTTTGGACATTAACTCCAATACAAAATTTTCTCCCCTGCTTTTATTTTTCAACATATAACAATTATAAATTTTTGCATTAAGTCTATCCCATTCATATGTTTACAGAATACGAATTTAGTAAAAGTTGTCGTGTACTTTAAATTTCACCTTGTTTCTTCAAATAATGTTTCATTTGCAATGCATACAATTCCATATTAATAATTTTACAGCCAGGAAAGCAAATGTTTCGAGGGAATTAGTTGGTAGCTAACGGTTGCTAGTTTGCGAAAAAGAAATGTATCACTTCTAAGCAACTTCTGTGATAGTACTAATCCTTTGATAAAAGGAATGCATCAAATTGCAGATGACGCTAAGTAAATTTACTATATCTTCCATGCACAAGTTACTAAATATTTAAAACAGAAAAAAAAAAAAAATTGAAATCTGAGCTAGAACGTTTTTCCTGAATTCTATAATGCTTTTTCATAAATCTTTTTAAAATACATAATATGTTATCCTAAAAGAAAAATATAACATTTTATTGCACAAAAAGTAACATAGACATAACCCTATTAAGTGAAACAAGATATACATTCAATATTTTTTATGTTTCCAAGATATATTTTTATATTTGTTACTAATCTCAGTCCACGCCTAGATGTAAAAATATAAGTTTTATTCATAAAAAAGTCTAAAACTATACGCTGAGATAGAGTAAGTAACCACTTTGGAAAAAGGATTTTAATAGAATTGTATATTAAGATACAAAGAGATTAAGATAAGATGCACAGAGAAGTTGCGTGTAATATTAAAGTAATTGATGAACAAGTAAAATCACTTAACTGATGATGAAATATACCCAAACTATACTTTAAATATAGTTTTCTTACACGACACTAATGTGAAACAAATGTTTTGAATCGCATTACCGTTGAATAAGAAACTTCCATCTAGTCTGTAATGGAAGACGAAAATCAATAACATTTGATCTTTTCAACATACTCTTTTAAACTCTTACTCTTTAATCTGTGAAATATAAAGGACATTTTATTTTTAAAAGACTGACTTTTTCATTTGTATTCCCGAGTCCGAAAGACAAGCATTTAAAGAATAATATATGTCTGTCTGACTGGCTGTAAATGTGATCATTCAAAAAAAAGACAAAGAATGAAATTTTGTATAAGGCATTTAAACCAAAACTGTGGATTTAAAAAAAATTGAATGAACCATATTGGCATACATATACTGTATAATATTGTTAAATATTGAATAATATAATATCTCATAATATTATGCAATAGGCTGTGCTACCTAGGAATATATAGAATGTACGAGTATAATTGCCTTACTATAGTGTGGTGAAAGCTTATAAGCCAGTTAACAGCTACGCTCCACCAGTAATTGCTTTTGTATCATGGTCATGTTCCTGGACTGCGAACCACAAGGTCCCAGGTTCTATCCTCTCTCATTCAATCCGTCACATTGGTGACCTCGGACGATGAACCTTCAACCTTCGTACAGCTGTTGTCGCGCCATCTACCCACAACAAACCAAAGTCGTTCAGATTCACTTGACGCAGCAACAGCATCAACAACCACTCACTCGCACACGCTCTCCATAACGCTTAGCGCTACTCAAATGGGTACAGGCGCATTAGAATCAAAAGCTAATACATCACCACTCAACAGCCATATCGCTCGTCTCACCTCCGACTCACTGGAGGGAGAGTCTGTGGTGAAAGCTTATAAGCCAGTTAACAACTACGCTGCACGGGCAATTGCTTTTGTATCATGGTCATGTTACTGGACTGCGAACCACAAGGTCCCAGGTTCTATCCTCGCGCATCCAAATTTGCCACAATGGCTACCTGGGGATATATATACTGGGGAACTGTATTGGGTTAAATATTGAATCATATAATATTGTGCAATATTGCAACAGGCTGTGCTACTTGGGGAAACACTTCTTTGAAGAATCGATCTACATTTGTGTTTTCGTTGATGTGCGTTTGAACACGATAATTAAAAAAAATGAAACGAGTTAGTTGGATGATATTTAGCATATGATCAAATTAGAAAAATTGTAAATTCGATGACTGTGAATCAAATTCGCCAAAGAGATTGATTTTCAGTCTTGTCTCTTCTTGGTCACGTGACCACTATAACTCAAAAACGAAATAAACTAGATAAATGAATTCTTGTGTATCATATACATAAAAATTCTACATTTGTATTTCATCTTGATAAAAGATACAATTTCAATCCGTGAATATAGCAAACTACAGTTTATAATTTCTCACTTTTTATTTAAATGTTCACATTTTTCATATTAAATCAGTGCTAAGTATTTTACGGCCCTAGACAGTGCGCCTTTTGTATGCCATATTTTTTAAATAGATGGTCATAAGTTTCATACATCAGTGCATTTTTAACTTAATCTATATTTAATGATTTATTTTCTAAAAGCTTTTTTTTTGTTTCATCTACTTTTAGGAAATGAAAGTTTTTATTTATTATAATTCAAGATTGTACGACAACATGCTTATATAAAATGTCATTGAAGTAAATTTTCTATTTCCTTAACAACCAAGTGAATAATGAATCTGGTCGAATTTTTAAAAATTGTATTTTGTATCATTTTAAAATAATCGCGATTTTTAAATAATTTAAATTATTACGTATAGTTTCAAATAATAATAATTATGTAAATAATAATAAAAAAATATTTCATTATTAACATCTTGCGGTGGCAAGAAATTCACAGATGCACGTGCCAAAATATCCACTGTAATTCTCAGCGAGGCCACACAAAGTATCCGCTATCTTTCATAAATCAAGTAAAGATTTATATCTTCTAAATGAATTAATTTTCGATCTAAGAGTGTGATTCTATAATCTGTATTCTGACGAACAATCTTAGGGACCGGTCACAAATATCATTTTTACTTCTGTGACAAATTGCCTGTGTGTAGCAGTCGTTAGCGATTCTGTGGCAAAGGCATCTCGACGTATATGGCATGTCTTTTCACCGCAAGTGGTAAATAGAATTTATATATTTTTTTATATGTTGTTGTTTCTTATGTCACTTGCCATGGACAAACCCGCTGTTACGAAGACAGTGATTTAAGCCGGTGGGGAAGCGTCTCTTGTTTTTCAGTAGCTCCAACTAGGGCCAAAAGTACGACTTTACTACTCATGCATCACTCATTCGCTTGCACAACCCCTTTTTACAGAAGGGTACAGTCACACATCTAACAGATAGAATAACGGAAGAACAACCATGCCCAAACAGGGACTCGAACCCAGGACGAACCCAGATCACGGGGAAGACGCTCTACCCCTATGCTAGGACGCCGGCAGTTTTTTATATAAATTTATTTATTTGATAGATCGAAAAATACAATTTTTAAGTGACCAGCTTTCGTCTTTTTTCAGACTAACTGCCCAATTTGTTTAATTGGAATTCTACCACTATGTTCGTTCATCCATTCATTCGTTTGACATTTATATATTGTTTTATCACACTCTTGATCCATACGCAGACATTATAATAATAAAATATTTCGTTTAAATGATGTACAGTTTCAACTAAACGCTATTTTCTTGATTAAAAAAATTCACAGACTTACTGACTCAATCATTATTCCTCCATTTCCGTTAATATAAAAGCTTTTCCTTGAATCTGATGGATTAATTGCATGGTGCTAATTTAAGCGATGATGAAGAATAGTGTAAAAATGTTATTCCGGCTTCCTTTAAAGATGCAATGGGCTCAATTAAAAATATTTCGAACATATTTTATTTGTCAGAACAGCATGAAAAAACATTTAATGAATAAAAAAACAGCTCATTCGCAGACAATCAGCCCACCAGATGGTAATACATTTTTTTCCCAACTAAGAGCCTACACATAAATGTACACAAATCGAATGAAATAAGAAATGTGAGCCGGCGTCCTGGCATAGGGGTAGCGCGTCTTCCCCGTGATCTGGGCGTCCCGGGTTCGAGTCCCGGTATGGGCATGGTTGTTCTTCTGTTGTTCTATCTGTGAGATGTGTGAATGTGCCCTCCTGTAAAAAGGGGTTCTGCAAGCGAATGAGTGATGCGTGAGTGGCAAAGTCGTACTCTTGGCCCTAGTTGGCGCTGCTATAAAAAATAAGAGACGTTCCCCCTCAGGCTTAAATCGCTGTCCTCATAACAGCGGGCTTGTCAGTGGCAAGTGCCATAAGAAACAAACAAACAAACAAGAAATGTGTAGTTAGTACTCAAGATATATGATAATGATTTTTTTTCACCCTTAAGATAGATATTTAATTTTAAAAATTTTATTGCCCTTTTCAATATAGTGCCTTAATATAATACTATCCTAAAATATTAATTATCAAACAGTAGTGGATTCCCAATAAACTAGGCAGCTGCCTAGGGACACTAGGCAAAGAAAGAACTAGTAGCAAGTCGACTAAAAATGTTATTCATCTTAAAACTTTTTAAGTTTCCAAGTAAATAAATTTGTAAAAAATACAAATTCTACGAATGAATAAAATATAGGATAATTGTGACATTTTCAAATATAAATGATCTAGTTCTTTCATGTTTTTAAAAATCACTCGTTAATAGAATATTTGCACAGCGGAATATGCCGCTT
The DNA here is from genome assembly GCF_947563725.1 of Argiope bruennichi. Lineage (NCBI taxonomy): Eukaryota > Metazoa > Arthropoda > Arachnida > Araneae > Araneidae > Argiope > Argiope bruennichi. The sequence continues at coordinate 100,846,932 of NC_079151.1, read as the reverse complement.
CAATAAACATTGTGCACAAATATAGATACTAAGCACTCTGGTATTCATAATAGAGAAATAAAAACAAATATATACGAACCGTTATACGACGTTATATGAAATATATTTTGAAAAGAAATTTACAATTTTTAATGTCCGTCAATGAAAGACTAGGAAGCTAACGGAATCTTCCCTAACTTTAAAACTCAACCAATCTACAACCTGCTAACGTCATTAACGTCGTGATTCAAGCCGGCACAAACACGGATTTCCGATGAAAGCGGAATTTTACAAAAGCGGAAGCGAGGCCAATCCAATCCAGTATTTTAGAGAGTTTTTGTTTTTGGATTGTATTTTAATCAACTCATTCATTTTCTTTGATTCCGACGTTATCGTTCAGTTAGCCACTTACAGAGGATCTAAAACATTTGTAATACGGCCCTTTCTACAAGTGACTTTTTTTGTAATAATATTTTCAGGGTTTTCAAGTAAGAATATACTGAAGGAAATTAAAATTATGCAAAATATATTTTTAGAGGAGGGAATGCATTAAAATTCGTCTTAACAAATTATGTATAATATTCCATCAGCCGACAGGAGTCTAAAAGGTAGTGTATCAATAATTACAATTAAAGACATTTGAAATAAATATACAACAAAGACATCAATTTCATCAACAAAGACATTCAATAAAGACATTCATTCAACAAAGACATCAATATTTCGACAAACTGTGAATAAAGTCGAAAAATGCTAATTCTGTTTTCATTTAAAATCAACGTGAATGGTATCCTTGAAACTTTCTCTCATATTCTCTAATAAAGGTGCTATATTCTGCCACACCCCTCCCCCACATCGCATAAAATTGTGTACTTTGGGCAAGTACATTTCACGAATGTTCATTTCATTTATATGAAAAGTCCCACACATGATAGTTTTCTGCATCGTAGTATAGTACTGAAAATATGCTTTTTTTTATGCAGTTTCTACAATAGTTGAAACCAAACTTTGGAACAGAACTGCAATTTTAGTAACCAGATTTAATTTCAAATTTCAATGATTTAAGTCATTGCAGATTTGAGTTATAGCGTTTATTTGCATGCGGAATTACAGACCAATGAACGGTTAAGCCTTTGACAAATTTCTATAGAAATCTGAGAAATATCCACAATTTAGATGCTAAAATTGTGTTCCAAATTGTTTTATTACATAGCTCTATGTTTTGAGCTTGAACAACTACACAAACAGACGGGCATTCTCTGAGTGAATTTCGTTCAAAGCTTGATAGAATAAATGTGAACGTTAAGATCACATACCAAATTTCATCTGTCAAGCTCAAAGCGGTTTTGAATTACCGTGCTGACAAACACAATTCTGAAAATGTGTTTTTCGAAAGGTTTGAAACAGGGATATTCGTCAACAACAACAAAAAGGGAAGTTATGTTAAGAAGTTAATATAAAAAAAGGGAAGTGATTCAAAGCTCAAAAATTAATTAAATAATCAAAATTTTAGCAAGTTTTTTGGTATTTTCCGTTATATCTTCCGAAACTATCACACAAAAATGATTTTCACAATATCTTAAAACGTAGAAAAGTACGAGTTTATTAATGACAATTTCGGGACAAATTTCTCTAATTTTAATAAAATTTAATTAAACTCAATTTAAAAAATTAATTTGATATACATGCAACATTATATTTATATTATGACGAAATTGAAACTAATTTTATTTTTTCATCAAATCATTCAATCACATGTTTATATGAATATTAAAATTAGGAAAACAAAATTACATTTTTTGAATACCCATTTCGAAGTAATATTTTCCTTGTCGCTTCTATTTTGCATATTATATATAAATATATACTTTTTAATTTGTAAACGTAGTAACTTATTTTAAACTGACTCCATTAAATTCATGCTTTTCAGTTTAATCAAATACCAACGTAAAATTTAAATAAATGCATTTCATACCGATAATTTAATAGCAAGGATAGTCAATAGGGGGGAACGAAAAAACGAACTTTTGATATTTAATTTGGAATAGCGCGGAAAAGTTGCCTTTTGGCGTAGATAAAATAAATTATAAATATGAGCAATATTAGAGTACGTCTTGAAATGCTGCAATGGCGTTAAAGTTTCATAAAATTGAAATTTTTGCTACATTTTAAAAGTTTTTTTTTTATGAAATAAGCAACTTCCGATTTTTAATTTGTAATAGCGTGGAAAAGATGTCTTTTGGTATAGATAAGATAAATAAAAATTATAAAAAATATTAGATATGTGGTACTACAAGGACGTTAAAATTTCATAAAAACATACTTTTTGCAACTTTATAAAGATTTTTGCGAGCTTCTATTAGGAAATAAAAAGCTTTAAATAGGCGTTATAATATGAATAGAAAAATAAAAACAATTTCACTCTTGCATTGGTATGGTATCCAGGAAGCTGAGTCATCATTGAAGTGGATGTTATTGAGGGGAGGCGGAGTTATGTCTGCGTTTGGTGATGAGATCAGAGCCTAGTGCCCAGTTCAGTTGAGTTTGAGTCTCCGCTCCGTCTATTGTGTAATGATTAACGCAACTGATTTGTAAATTTATGCGCTTGTGTACTTTGTAGTTAGTAAAAATAGCTCAAATTAAGTTAGTGAAGACAAGACAAATGTTAGAATTCCTATTTTGGGGAAATTTAGTGATTTTCTTGAAGTTGAACTGCCTACTTACGAATCTGTTATGAAGTGTTATTGTTACATTAGACATAACCTCAAGATTGCTTCAGAGAAGGATCCTTCTGTAAGTGAAATATGTGACACTTTAGTTCGAAAAATAGAACAAATATGTTCAACAGCTTCTATTTCCGTTATTTCTAGCAAAAGAATTTTACAAATGATAAAAGCATATCAAGCTAAATACAGGAATTTATTAAATTCTAAAAGCAGAAAAGGTTCAAATAATTTGATTCCAACCTCAGAAAATTTAGAGAAGCTAAACGTTTATTTGATATTGTTGCCTGTAAATGTGTAAATTTTAATACTTGCATTAAAGAAAACAAAGTACCAGTTATGGAACAAGAGTTTCGAAACGATCAACGCTCTAACAGGAAAATGGTTATAGGTAACACTGCTATAGTTACCACAAGCGCTTTGCTGAAGAGAGAAGGAAGAAAAAGTAAACAACTACAGAGAACAGTTAAGTTTAATCAAGAACGGGCAAAAAATACTAGTGTGCCGGAAATGGTTATTGACAGAGCTGAAGAACAACAGTGTTCTTTAAGAGAACACACACAAGAAGACACAGACCAACCAGATCCATCAAATAGACAAGAAGAGATAAAACTACCAGACCCTTCGAAACTGAACGAAGAGAAAAGCACTCAAATGCGTATTAAATTACCATCTGAAACTTCCATTGCTGACCGTATCGGAATATCAGATAGATCTGCCGCAGCTATAGCTAGTGCTGCTTTACAGGACTTGGGTGTAATCACAAAAGAAGACAAAACCTATGTAATAGACAGGATGAAAATTAGAAGAGCAAGATCAACAAATCGAAGAGTTCATTAAAGGCAATGGAAAGTATACTGGAATTTCTTAAAGATAGAGAACACAACAAACAACTTTTGAACTTTACTGCTTTTGAGTATGATGGAACTATTGTAAACACTGGGTATAATAATGGTGTGATTTCTTTGATGTTAAAAGGAAATAGGAAGACCTTTACAATGGTTAATTGTTTGTTCCATTGTAATGAGCTACCATTGCAACATCTTTTTTGTCGGTTAAACGAAAGGAACTGTGGTGAATTGCATATAAGCCAGTAACAGCGCTTCTACCCGAACAGCTGTTTTGGTAAAATCGGATCGTTACTGGACTGCTAACCCAAAGGTCCCAGGTTCTATCCTCCCGCGTCTTATACCTCTAAAGAACCAATGAGTTTAAAGGCGAAATTGGTCAACAGCTAGAAAACTGTGCTATTCTTCTTGAGGTTACCTTCTTCCAATTGAAAATAACCTTCCTCTTCTGACAAAAGACAAAAATGATTTAAGTACAGATCAAAAATATTTATTGGATATGTGTATCGCTGTATCAAGTGGAAATTGCTCACTAGATGTTTCTTTAAGAAACCCTGAAAACGTGCTCACTCCAGGTGGTTGACATTAGCCAATCGCAATATTCCGGACGAATGAGAATGTCTATTAATAATATTGCGAAAAAATTTTAGAAAATAATCAACATTAATTTTGGATGCAGCACAACAATCATCACGTTATCTAAATAATAAAATATCTATTTGATATTTTATTATTTAAGTGATTAATCTAAAAGTGATGAATTCGACAACAGCGTATTAATGTTAACTACATGCTTACAAACCATTATGAGTAAATGAGTGTATAATAAATAAAACAGATCATCTGGCTGATTAACTTTCCTTTGCTAGCATATCTGTTTATCATTTTTATTATAAGCACCATATTTTTACGAAATGATTCCTTCCAGAGACAGAAATAACTCACGTCGTCAGATTACCTAAGCTTCCTTGATGTAAATGACCTTCTTTTCGCTATTTCAAAATGCCAGTATTCAGTCGCTCATCAGCTTGTTTTGGCATCATCTTCGGCCTTCGCTGAAAAATCTGTTTTGCATGCTTCACCCAGTGACAATTTCCAGTGAAACAGAATTACAATATAATTCTACTTATTTATACTAACGACACAGATGGCTAAATAATTCTGCTGAAAATGTGGATTGTGTGTCAAATAAAAATTAAATAATGTTTATATATGCGATGATGTTTAACCCTTCAGTGCATCGTGTAGTCATTTGGTTACATGTTTTTATTTCCACTTATAAATTTCACTCTACTAATCCAAAGGGTAACATTGAATGATTTGAAATCTTTTTAAAAATGATTTTTAATAAATATTTATAGAGAAGACCGATATATGGCAACAGCAGTTCTAGAATCAGATTTAAACTGGAAACTTGGGGAAAATATCAGGACGACTGCTGTATGAATAGTTCTACCATTAAAAATACATTTTTTGCTTCGTAAAAAATATATTAGCAAACAATGACTTTTATTTTTATTACAGAATTGTTATAATGTGATCTGGGTCACTGGGATATTATTTAATTTATAATGAAACCATTTGTAACCATAATGTAATGTAACCATAATTTATAATGTAACACATTTTTTAAAAAATTTCTCGAAAAAAAAATGCTTAATCATATAAATAAATAATTCTCTTGAATTATATGTAGCTATTTAAAACACTTTTTTTTTGTAAAAAATAAAAAAAAAAATTATGTATTTAATTGTTAATACACATATAATTAGTGCTTATAAATTGTGCAATGCGATATGCATAAGCGAAATTCGTTCACAAGGCTGCTTATAGAGAAACCCATAGATCCTGGCGTTTTTCTTCAAATTTGGCAGATAATTACTTTTTGGCTAGCAAGTGTCCAAAATGAAATGTATTTTAAAATTTTAATTAATTTTTTTATGTTAAAAATTAATTAGAATGTTATTATTTTCCTTCGATATCTTCGGACCATATTATAATACAAAAACCTTTCACGCTACTTTAAAAAAATAAATTCGCTGTTCTGTAATTTAAATTTTATTTTTCCATACTTTCCTCTCTAAGTGTAATAACATTTTTAAAAATATAATAAAGCACGATTTATACGTGTTTCAACGAACTGGCATAAAACGAAATATAATAAAATTATTAAAATTTTAATTAATCAGAATTTTAATAAACTTTATTTATTACAAATTTAATGATATTAAAGAAAATTCATTTAAATATAAGACTTAAAATTTCTTCAGTGCTACTATTCATTGCTACACTAGTAACTTTTGGCGACCAAATGGTTCGCCAGGAATATTGATTAAATTTCGGTTAAATTCTTTAGATGTAACCATGTTCATGATTCCATCAAATTCTCAAATATTAATGTCACGTTATTTAAATTGTTTAACATACGTTTTATTCATTTTGTACATGAACCATTCTATTGAAGAGCAGCCCCATGATTTCATGGCGCTTTTGAAAATGTAATTGTGTATTTCATCATCCTTTAAATTTCTCGTTATTGTAACTTTACCTTTTTATTCGTCTTGAGTTACATATATATGAAACTAAGACGATATGAAATATAATTTTTCTTTTTTAGTTTCCGAAAATGAAAGAATATCACTCGATTAAAAACTCATGAAACCATGAAAACAATTTCAATTGCGGAATAACAAATGAAATTTCGATTGTTAGAGATTACTGATAAAAATTGTCAAAATTTTGGAAAAATTTGCACGATTATTAAATTGATAACGCACACACGCCCCCCTCCCCCCACACATCTTTATTATTGGTACAGATAGAGATCATATCAAAAATAATAACTGCAGTCTAAAATTAAATATTTATTATGAAAGTGAGAAAAAATCACATTCTTTGCATATCCATATACATTTACTATACATTTTCCATTTTTCTACGATTTATGTATTTGTAGACAAACTTATAAAAAGTTGTGAATCTCTTCATATATAACACACTGATTCTTAATAAGAATTAAGCACAGCATTATAAATCGAATTAAATTCATTGCCTGCTTTTGCACTAGGTTTTCGACGCACAAAACAATTTCAATAGCCTATTGCAACTTTAAAGGAAGGCGGAATAACTTTTTCACATCCTTCATCAGTGCTTAAAATTAGTGCTATACGAATTTTCTTCTATTTATCGATAAAATTAAAGAAAAATTTCTTCTTTTCAAAAAAAACGGGGAAACAATGACTGAAGTAGAAAATTTGCGAATTTATAATATAGAAAACAACATATAACCAAATTTTGCGTAGTATAAACGAAATACTTTGTTATCACTATGGTTACAATTGAAACTGTGTTTTTGCATATAACAAAAGTCTTAAATGGATTTCTGTTTGGTAATTTTCTTCTACTTTAATCAATGCAGAATTTACTTTGCGCATCCTGAGAAGTGCATTTTTCTGAATTTAATAAAGTTTCTGACAACAAAAATTTTTAAACTTCTTGTAAAATTTTGGTACAAAATTTAAAAGTCAAAGTATAAATCTGTATGAAATTCTGAGTCAAATCCGTCAAGCGGTTTACAAAATTTTGTTTTTAATAGGTAGATGGAAAAAAAAATGTGTCCACAATGAATATTCAGATTTCTTCACTATATTAAGAAGTATAAAACGCATATATGCGAGACTCGGAAAATAAAGATAAGAATACTTGGTGTTCACAGTCTTGTTGAAGATTCACATTTTTTGGGTAATTTGAAGAGAGGGTAACGTCTTTAATAGAAAGTGGGCGAAAATCTTTTGGGGAAACAATTCGAATGGCTTAGTTCATGGGAGGGGGGGGGAGAGTCTGTAACATCAATATCTACGCATATTTTTTTCCTTGTGCGCGTTTCCAGAAAGGCGTTTATTAACTTCGGGATTTGGCAATATCTACTGGAATTGAACTACGTGATTTCATTTTCTAAATTTAAATGCACAATTCAATGTACAAATGTATCAAAGGAAAAATGCTGTAAGGTGTTTAAGATAACGGAGAAATGATTTTTCAAGATGATCGGCTTATTTGCATAATAGTGTCAATGTACCAGTACTACGAACACGATTCAAATTCTTATGAAATAGAACGTACGTAGTTTACATTTCTATTCATAATTGCATTCATTTTTTTAAATATAAAATGTTTTGGTGATTTTTTAGAGATATGAAGATACTGATTATTTATATAATTTCAAGATTGTTTATTTTGAAATTCAGTATTTATTATATTATATTGAAGGAGGCTTCGTAACCTGCTTGCTTTCGCCCCCCCCAGCCCCGATGATGTCCGACACTGTACCTGATATTCGTCAGTTCCAGTTAGTAAGCATTTAAACTGATCTGGCCATTCGTTCAGGGTCGCGGTGGCCTGGTAGTAAGGTTTCGGCTTGTGAGTCGTAGGGTTTCAGGTTCGAGACCCGGTTCCACCGAAGAACCGTCGTGTAAGGGCGTCTGTTGCGCGTTAAATCCGTCATGCCCAACGTCCTCCCGCTGGTGTGGTGTGGCGTGGAGAGGGGGTGCCAGCTCAGGTGTCGTCCTCGTCATCTGACCGCTGTTCAAAATTACGAGGTCCGTCCCAAAATAGCCCTAGTGTTATTTTACAACGGAACGTTAATATAACTAAACTGGCCATTCGTTCAATGTTAGAAGCTTAATCCATCCAGGATGGCAACATATATTTACCGATTGGTCTACGTTGACTCAAAACTAAAAATATCAAAATAAGAACATTCTTTTTTTCTATCTCCATCGTCTAAATAATGATTCCATTTATTGTGTTTTGTCGCCAAAGTAGCAGCTTCAAAACAGCTTTTTTTTCTTTTTTTTTCAAATTGGCAGATTCTCGCTGTGCCTTTCTTCGCATTTTTTTCACCTGCTGAACACTGCATTTTTTTCATATCGCTCAACGCCCCATTACAATTTAAAACTAAACAATGCAAGGTTAATACATATATTACTTGGGTATTAAGTCAATTGTTAACCGATAGACGAAAAATTTCCGGTTTGTTTACTCGAAAAGGGTAAACAAATCGGAAAACTATTCATTAGTGTTGCCACAAACAATGTATCTAAAAGTAAAATTAACAAATAATAATGTTTTAATCTCATTTGTTGTTAATTTGGTGTTAATTAAATCTTTACTTTGCCATTTTTGTCACCATTTCAACTTCAAATGCAATATGAATCCCTACTACGGCATAATAATATTTTTCATTAAATATTTCAAATTATACTGGCAACAATTCGCTATCTTGCAAATACAAAACGAATGAAATGCAATGTTTACTAAAAATATTTGTGTATAATAAAAAAATATATACTATTTCGTAAAGAATGAAAACTTATCAGATTATTCATTTTTACTTTCTCATGAATGATCTGATAAATTTTACTGAGGCAATGAAAAAAATTTAAAGACCGATTCTGGATTCGAAATTTTCGTTTCGACCACGTAGATCAGAAGACATGCAGATAAACATGACCTTCAAAACACGTGATGCCACTGGAAAAACTTTCAGCTGATATGTGAATTCCGACATTGATCGAGATGCTTTGTAGATACGTTTTATTTTTAAGATATATTTCATGTTAAATAGGCAAAATTTAATCAAATATAAACAATAAAAGGTGTAATAGAAATAAGATTATCATAGAGATTAAAGGAAAGGAAAAAAAGAAGAAAAAAAAAAAAACGATCTTAGTGCAGGTAGATTTAAAGCTTGGTGTTAGAATTCTAAGAAATAACATTACAAATATCAGAGCACAATAAAATTTAAAAATAAATTTAACTATACTCTAATTATAAAATAATACAGTTAACGGTTAAAATTTTATAACGTTGTCGCTTGACCTATATATCTTGTAACGCTCATTGTCTGCTTTTATATTCAAATCAACATGGGATTTTCCGACATGGATGTATTAACGTATATTATTTTTTAAGGATAACATTTTATAAATACAAAATGTTTGAATTTTTACTTTCTCGTATTCGTAGTATAGAAAAAGTATCGTAATCGTCAAAAAATTCGAATTCGAGATTTTGACGAATCGCCACGTTTTATAGACTTCCTTGAGTTCGAATTACACATTTTTGGAAAATGACTGTTTATCTGAGACAAAGATAACTCAAAAACGGTTTCATCTAGATGGATGAAATTTGGTGTGGTCTTTATAACAAATTTGTAGATTTCCATCACATTTTGAACAAAATCCGCACAGAGGAAGTCTATCTGTCCAGCTGCTCCAATCTAATTAAACATGGCAGCTACAAAATGAATAGAGCTAGGTATATAAAATTCGATACACAGAATCAACATCTATATAGTCTAGAAACCTTCCAAATTTTAACCCAAATGCAACAAGGGATTGACTGTCTGTCGGTCTGTACTTTCAGAAATATATAAACGCGATCATTCATAAAACGCAATGAGTTAAATATATCAAATTAGGTTTGGGATTTCGTGATAACAAGCGCAGTTTTGTGCGAAATTTTTGTTTCAATCGGTTGTGAAAAACGAGTTTAAAACACAAATTCAGTTTTTTGATATTATTAACAACATACCAGGGATTAATTACCAAATAACTCGCCAAGAATGACACTATAGATTAAAAATGATAAATTCGCGCCAAGAGCTCATATTTTGTAACTATAGTACGCCAACGTCACGCAAGTAGTACTCTGGAACGACCTTTTTATTACAGAGTGCGAGAAAGTTTTGGAAAGACCACTCTCCCTGGTTATTATACAAGACTATTTCATTCAAAGCAAATGCTTCAAAACTAAGGAATTAGCACTCCTTAGCTAAAAGGCACAAATTCAGAAAAATAAAACAGAAGACTCATCTATAAAATGTGACAATTATGAGCGAATTAGAGAGGAAAATGTTGCTCCAAAATGAATTCAATTCCTTAACATCGAATATACTTATAAACTTCTTATTCAACGTACACGTTTGAATAAAGTTTAATTTGTATTCAGCTGAAAATGTACCAAGAGAATTTACCAGAATGATAGAGATTAAAACACCAGGAAATATCTCGATTTGATTAAAGCATCGTTTTATGCAAAAGAAGAATTTTAGTCTAATAGTTATTGAGGATTACGATTGACCCTATGACATTCAAAGGATTAAAAAATATAAATACACAGAAAAAGTAGACTCCAGACATGGAAACTGTACACAAAAATCCTATTATTCTTGCAGATAACGATCCAGTGAATCCTTGACTTTCCTTGAGATCCTGCATGACTTCTTGCTATATTTAAGACAGAGAAAAAATTATGCAAATCCTATTTTCACTGTGAGGTCATTATTTCAGTAAAATCTAAAGAGATCCGGTTTGTCTTCAGGTGCATGGAACAACCTTGAATTTCAATCTACCATCTTCGCAAACACGGAAACAATTTTCCGACGTTAACTTTTACCAAAGGGATGTCACCTTTTCTTTTCTTTTCTTTTTTGTTCTATCCGAAATCACGGTTTAAAAGCAAACGGATAAAAGATGACTCACGCTCCCGTGCTATCCGTTAAGCAATGTTGGAAGAAGCATTTGGAACAAACTGTTAACTCTCCAAAAATACAGTTACATGTAAATAGAACAATAGTTGTTTTTTAAAATAAATAGTAAAAACGCGCTTTTTTGGAGAGTCAAAGAACACGCTTTTTCGGAGAGTCATATTTCTTTATTGCGTGATTGAAAACTGACCTAAAACATAAGGTCATGCAGGCTTCAAACAAGGTACTTAACGGAATTGTCTGCTTTCGGAACACGACAAAAGGAACCTTGAATGAGGTTCGATCTAGTCATGGGAGAAAGGAATTGTTAGCGACAAAAAGCGAAAATGTCAAAAAGACAATTTTCGAAGAATTCCGTTGAATTATAAAATTTAATACAATGACTGTTGAAGGAAAGAGAACAAAGAAACAGTCAGGTTTTTACAAAATATGTAATTTGGTCTTGCACGTTTTTTAGACAACAATGTCAAGGCAAAGTATGAAAAGAATGATTCATTTCTTCATAAAATTAATTTAAATGGTTGTAAATTGTATTTAAGTCGACGATAAACCTCCTATATTTTAATAATTTAACTTCTTAGCTAGATTTATACTATAACAACCGCGACGAATACATTTCTATTTCTATTGCAATCCGTGAGTTTAAAGAGTACTTAAGAAAATATTTTTTAATTTGGAGCTTGATCATTGGCATTTGCCGAATACACAAGTGCAAGAAAGAAAATTTGAATTTTGATCCCCCCTTTTTATCCAATGTATTGAAACCAAAATTTGACACAGAACTATGAAATTGTAATCACACCAGTTTTTGTTGCATTTTTTAGCTATGGTACTTACATGCAACACAGACCAATAATTGGTTAATTCTTCATTAGATTTGGTTCAAATTCAATACGGATTCACATTTTAGGTGCTAAATCAGTGGACCAAATTTTACCCATCTAGCTTTTTATATTTTGCATTTATCATGTTCCTTAGTAATCGAAAAGCCGGATTTCCACCGATATCGTTCAAAATTTGAAAGAAATTACAAATTTTATGACCACATATCAAATTTCACCCATTTCGCTCAACGCATTTTTGAGTTATCTTGTTCACGGAAGGACAGACATAATTTCTAAAATATGTTTTTCAGAATCAGTGAGGTGAAAAAGGAGATGCATCAAAATCTCAAGTTTGAATTTTTTTTGACATTTACAGTACTTTCTCTTTCTGTACTACATATGCGATATAGTAAAAAGACTATATAGGATATCATCATATAATCTTCTAACCTGAGAAAAATTATGTAACAAAAAACTGTAACGCACCATTAACTAGATATTATCATTAGCTTAATTATTGGGATATGTATGATATGGCGATATAGAATGAAATGGTTTTCTGAGTATTCATTGTATATTGATGTATATTGTATATTGATGAATGATATTGTGTTTTATTTTTCAAACAAGTAAATATGTTCATATATTTCCTCTTTTTAACAATTACAATCAAATATACAATTAAACACCTCAATATGATACTGCACGCTTTCTGCCTTTAACACGTTTCATAAGCCCTTTTTTTTTACTTCATATACAAGGTGAACTAAGATAACAGTTGAAAATTTCGATTTCGTGAGTTTCACCAATTCCATATTTCAGAATTCTCAATAATCGAAGAGTGCATTTTTGGAATTATATCTGCTTGTCTGCTAACACGATGTAAATTCACATTATCAGATTTTAAAAAAATCTATACAGTTTGAGTAATAAAAATTAATATGCAGTTTTAAAACCAAATTTGTAAATAACTGGTAATATTTGGACGAAATCAGTCGAAGGAAAGTCCATCCGTCCATTCATATGCGCGTGAACACATAATTCAAAATCCACCCAAAATGTATAGATAAAATATATTAACCCTTTAACAGGCTGGAACGAAGAAAATCGTCTCAACGAGTTTCGGTAATAATAGTTGGGACATAAAAAGTCGTTCTTTGGACATTCCAGTTTTACTATTTTAAAGAGATACAGGTTCTGGATCGTCGCCGGTTAGTGGATTAAGCAGATTTATTTTCTGAATTATAAATCTTTATTAAACCTTTGCACTCAGAAAAGTAATTCGATGCAAAATTATTCATCTAATACAAGAGCTCGTTTACTGTTCCGATATAATTATTTCAAGTTGAATTCCCCCCCCCCCAAAATTAGTTTATATCTTTTTACCATTCTGAAGATACTTTTAACAATTAAAATTGAAAAATAAATAAATAAAACATCAAAATGATGCACCGTCTTGAAAGGTATCCGAGAGGCATCATCCGAGCGCAAGAGTTAAATTTTATATCAAATCTATCAAAGGTGGATGATTTGTTGGTATGTAATTTCGCGTGTATATGACTGCAATAACTCACAAATTAACGATTTAAATACAAGAAACATCTCTTTTAGAAAGCTGGTAGGCAAAGTTAGAATCTTTTCATCTGAATTACTATCTAACAACATAAATTGTTGATGAAAATCAATTTTCAGCCTCTAATTTCTTAAATATTGCAGTTATCGAAAAACTTTAAATACAAAAGTTGTTCGTTTTAATGACGCGTTAATTTGGTTAATTGGATTTATTTTTCTATCTTCATCATTAAGAAGGTTATAGCGAAATGAAAATTTCGATTACCCACCATTTCCAACCCCTTTGAGCTAGATGAATAATTTATGAACTTGTGCCAGATTTTTGCATTTCCAATAATAATATATATACAACTTTTGAAAAATTTTTCTTGGGAAAAATTTTCTATGAGAACCATTGTAATAAATAATCTTCCTATAGGAATTTACTTTAAAAAAAATGGCGTATTGTCTTGTGTACAAAATTATAGAATCTATATCAAATTTTGGATCTAAATCAGTGGAAACGAGGGCGCCCTAAATGCATACTCATTTTATTTTATTACCTTACGAAGCACAAAATGCGTATACATTTTCACTAAAGATGAAACTAAGGAAAGACACTCACGCTTAAGACTACTGCCTTTCGAGGTTTTGCAGCGTCTTTTCCTGCATTACTCTATATCCGCTATACGTCCGAAAGATGCAGGGGGCCGCGGTGGCCTGGTGGTAAGATTTCGGTTTCAGAACAGGAGGGTTTCAGGTTCGTGACCCGATTCCACCGAAGAACCGTCGTGTAAGGGGGTCTGTTGCACGTTAAATCCGTCATGACCAAATGTCCTCCCGCTGGTGTGGTGTTGGTGTGGTGGGGAGAGAGGGGTGCCATCTCAGGTGTTGTCCTCCTCATCTGACCGCGGTTCAAAATTACGAAGTCCGTTCCAAAAATAGCCCTAGTGTTGCTTCAAATGGTACGTTAATATAACCAAACCAAACCGAAAGATGCAGGGGAGGACAGAATGAAAACAAAAAAGATGTTCGATTTTTTTAACTATAAGAGAAAATCGAGCGTTGCTGCAGCATTTCGATTCGTTAATTTCATATAAAATCAATTTGTTTTTGCGAAAAAATTAAATTATTCATGATATAGAGGCACGACGCACAATGGGTTAATAATATCAATTTATGACACATTTCAATGATTCAGCCAATATGCATGGTTTCATTATTGGGATTCAAACATGCCAGTTTTTGGCATTCGATAATACAAGACGATTCATAAGGAAGTATGCAGTTTCAATGCACTATAAATGGGGTAAAATGTAAGATATTATGTCACTTGTAAAAGAATTGTATGAGGCTATTTTAAATTTCCTTAAAGACAGTCGCAGATGTTCTATGTGTAACCCCTTAGAAGGGGCCGTACAATTTCTTTCTGGACACTGCACAGAACAAATTTACCTTAGGGGAATTTCGCATGTGTTGCAGTGTGATTATCTCTTTCCCAAAAGGGCAGAAGGGAACATTGTGCTTGTGTACCTCCCCACCGACATGAAATGTTGCTTCATCCAAGGAAAACTAAGTGATCGGCAAACTCATCGGCAAAAAAAAGAAGCCGCATATCGGCAACAAAATTGAAAGCGCTTTTGTTTGTCAAGGTCATTCAGATTTCGCAATATCTGTACTTCTTATGGAATCATTTTCAGCTTCTTTCACAAAATTCTCCAGACGATGGACTGAGAGACGACTTTTTGATTCTCCAGACTGAGAGACTGCCTGAGTTCACGACGCACCCTCTACGTTGATTTTTCCGGGCATCGTTGAACGACGGCTTCTAGCGTTAGAATCAGTCGCCAAGGTCATATACCTTTGCACAAACAGCCCGTAGTGTTAAATTTTTCATTGATAGATTTTCTAATTGGAATTCTTTTCCAAATTGAGATCTAAAATGAATATGGCTTTGCACAACAACAGTTACGAATTTTGTTTTGATGTACTGAAGAACACAAATTCGACTGTTTAGTCATATGACACACATGCTACAGTATGCGACTTCTGTCAAGGGCGAGACAAGACTTTAGGAAGACATCCACTTTACGATTCGTTAAGTTCGTTTGTGTCTTTGATTGTTACTGTTTTAAATCATCTGGAAAGTGTATATTTCTTTATGAATCACCCTGTATAGTGTTTGTATACAATTGCATCTGTCATGTATCCAATTATACATAATGTTATCGAATACTATTTCCTTACAACGTAATAAATATCTCGAAACTTCCCTTTGTTTATTTGATAAATAATTAAGATCCATCATCTCGAAGCCGAGACTGTTTAAAATAGATGGTAATCTCAAAACAGATCTAAAGCTACATCCTGTTTTTAACAAGCATTTCAGTCGTTAAAATTTTTATGACCATGTACAACGCTAACCTTCTACTTTCTTTCACAAAACTATCTCAATGCTTTTTTAATTGTATCATTGGGATTAGAAATCTTAAAAATTAGAAACAAACTGCTCTTTATCTTTTAATTTTTTAAAAAAAGTTATTTTATGAAATTTTAAGAATTAATTTCATTTAATTCCTTACTTTTTTCATAATCTGATTAGATAAATGTCATCCATCAGTTTCCGGACTGTGCTCAATTACTGACATAATTAAGAATCCATAGAACATTCGAGCTATTTATAGATTAATTGTTTTAGAAGAGACAATTCGATGCACAAACAAGGTATGGTATCACAGTTAACAAAAATTGATACATAAATCGTAATATATATTTTTTTAACGAATACAATGTAGTTTTTTTAAGAGGAAAAAGGAAATAGGCAGTATATTAGGAAAAAACAAAACGAAAGAATGTTAACACATGTTGTATTTTATATCTCTATTTAAAGAGAAATTGGGGGAAAAAGTTTCAAAATTTTCATTACTGAAATAATGTTGCAGTTTGCTTGGACAATAATTATTGTAGTATTTAATATATTTCTTTAAACAACGGAAATAATTACTAGTGATATCAAAAAAAGTGAAGTTTCTTTGTAAGGCGTGACCATTATTTGCGAAATCATTCCTGAAGGTACACTCATTTTTGAGTAAGAAATATTTTAAAGACGTTTGTATTTTCAGAATATTTAAATATTGAAAGTATGCACGCATACATAATAAAAACTTCTTTATAAACTTATTTAAAAAAAAGATTTTTTTAAATAAAAGATATCTGCAATCAAAACTAACTTTAAGTTTTCAAATACTTCTGCGCATGTGTCGGTCAACTTCCATTTCATCAAAGTAGGGGTGAGAGGCGAGATGGAGAAGAAAGTCTATTTTTAAAGCAATAAAAACATTAACAAGATTCTAATTAAAATAAAATAGTACTTTTTGAAAAGAAATAAATATCCCTATTTGGAAAAAAATTCTAAAAGAAACACGCGCCTAACAAATAAACAAATAATTTTTTTTTATTGACTGCGCATTTCTCCCCTGCACTCCTATGATCTTCAAAATCTTCCAAAAGTGATAAGAATGAATTTGTGAAAAGATCAACAGACAAAGTGAGATGTACTGAAAATAATAATATAAGGAAACTTCGCTAAATTGAGTATTATAATAAAAAAATATTCAAAACATTTTTTTAAAATTAACCTTTTACACTCCTATGGCTAGTCTGACAGTTATTCTGTTATTTCGTAGGAAGCATCATTTTCATATTCTTGTTGGATCATGATTATGAAGTTCTTATAATAGCAAACATTTTCACATTAGTTTTTAGGAATTATAACATATTACAACTAATTTTGAGATTTAAGCACTGCATTTAAGCACTAAAAGGAATTCTTATGCTCACATATGTATAATAATACATCTAATTACTTTTCGGAATGCAAAGGTTTAAAAATATATTCAAAATATGATAAAAAAAATCTGGATTACTCAGATTAAACAGCGTCTTTTGCAATTTATTATTTTTTTAATTTCATATTTCATTAACATAAATATTATATCATATTCAATTTTTTTTCTAATTCGCAATACCAAATAATGTTTTTTATTGAAATAAAAATTTAATTGCATTTACCAATTAATCGATAATTAAATTATGAAAATATAAACAAATATTCTTGTCTACTCACTTTACAAATATTCTCTTGTTATACAATTTAATAAGATTTCAAAATTGTAGTACGTCAAGTAACAAGTAAAATTCAATATAAAAAAATTCTAATATTACAAATATCAAAAAAAAAAAAAAAAAAAAAAAACGTGAGGAAAAAATATTTTTTAAAAAGAAACAAAAAGGACACTATTTATAATGTAACGTTAAGAAAAGAGAACAAAACTTTTGAATGTCACCAGATTTATTGTATACAAACCTAATATGCACGAGGAATCTTTAATGAAATCGGGTTCAGTTCGGTTATATTAGTGTCTCGTTTTAAAACAACTCTAGGGCTAGTTTAGGACGAACCTAGTAATTGTGAACGGTGGTCAGATGACGAGAACGACACATGAGTTGGCACCCTGTGTCCAAACTTCCACACCACACCAGCGGGAGAATATTTGGCTCTAATCGATTTAAAGTATACCAGACCCACTTACACGATGGTACATCGATGGAGTCGGGTGCTGAACTTGAAATCCTCCAATTCTGAAGCCGAGACCTTACCATCAGGCCATCGATGAAATTAGGGAATGCAACTTTTTTTTATAAAGTTCTGAAACGCGAGAATAAATATTTAAATCCATTTACTATGTGAATAATTTAATTTTTTCTTTATTTTGATATGGCATCTCAACAATTTTTTTTTTTAGGTTTAACATCAAAATTTTTTGATGTTTGCTTTATGGAGATAAGGATTACTTAAAAATAACATGCGCATCCAAATTCCTGCTTTATTTCACTTAAGAATACATAATAAAATATTTATGTATTCTTAAAACAAAAACAAAAATCAATTAAAATATTTTTATAAAATTAAAAAAAAAATCTAATAAGTTAAAATTTCGGTTTAATTCTGAACTATACAAAGCATCTATTTGTAAAGAAAAAAATTTGCTTATATTTGCTTATCGAACTTTTTACGAAGAAAATTTTACTGTCTATCTAAAAAAAAACTTAAATTTTAAGCAATTGATAACCATTACTTTAACATTAAATATTGAGTAGTAGACTTCAAGTTATTATTATAAATGTTCTTCTAACAATCAAGAATTTTCTGTTGCCTGCAAATATTAATGAATATTTCATTTTTAGTACAGAGAAGCAACGAATTTTTTTTTTGACTTTCTAGAAGATTAAGGGTTAAATTTATTGTTAAAATTCTTGAATCATCGCCAGAAACAAATAAATAAGCACCGCATGGAATTAACATTCAGCATTTCATGTCTTACCGGTTTACGAAAGGTAGAACTATTTCACGAGTTAGTCTTATGCTTACATCAGTAAAACGATCTAAAATAAGGCGGCAAATTACATTAATTTTTAATAATGCCGCTAAAGATGGAGTCTCAAGTGATTACCCATATTGTTTAATCTACATTAACTCTAGTTTTATAAGAGTCTTTGTAAAATAGATTCCATTACTCATGCAATGGATCGAGCCTTCTTTTAGAGGTGCATTCCAATATGACTTCTTTTATTTCGTTGCATGTCGACTAGAAAACCAAAAATTATACATCCTCATGTAATATGCCCTTTTTATTTTCATGTACATGAAGTATAGAGAAAGTATTGCAATCGTCACATTATCCGAACTCGATATTTTGACGAATCTCCACGTTTGAGACTCACTTGAATCTGAGAAACATATTTTTGCCATTATGTATGTCGGTCCGTCCGTCTGTCTTGGAACACGATAGCTTAGAAACGCTGTGAGTTAGATGATATATGGTCTTAAGGCCAAATCCGTAGATTTCCATCAGATTTTGGAGGAAATACATTTAGGAAAAATCTGTCGGTCTGGCTGTCCAAGTAAAAGTGAACTTGGTGACTATAAAACTAAAAGAGCTAGGAAGGTAAAATTTGGTATATAGGTTTAGCATCCAAAAGTTCTAATATTTTATAATTCCAAAAATTTGAATTTTTTACAATTAATTTGGTAATTAAACAAACAAACTTTTAAGTCTATTTATTCCCACTCCTCTTATCTGCGCAGCAACCCTAAGCTGTTGCCTAATTAGAATTTCGCTACTGGTTTATACGTTCTCATTTTTCAACCTTTTCCTTTGAGACGATGATTGTGAATTCATCCATTAACACTGATACATTCCTTTTTATTGAATGTAAAATGACATAAGTGTTATAAAATTCAACATTATAGGCCACATTAGCATTCGTCCAATTCTATACTCGATTAGTTTTAAATATTAATTTGTACTTTAACACTTTCAACGCTACTTCCAATTAGATTTCTGTGGACTAAAATTTGTCTCTTATGTCAGTTTGAAAAAAAGTAAATGTATTCTTCAGATATGTATTAGAAAGTTCAACCTATCTAAACTGGCATAAGAGACAAATTTTAGCCCACAGAAACCTGTAACTGGAAGTATCTGAAAGACGCGATATCTCGTCGGTAGCGTTGAAAGTGTTGAAGGTTGACTGATTCATTGAGCAATTTCATTTTGTTTTATCTTTTCTTTCTACAAGAATGTATTAAAACAAATATAATATTTCTACATATGCTGTAGGAGGAAATATTGTATTTCTGGAGATACATAATTTTTTTTCAAAAGTTAGGTAAAAATTAAAATTATATGTTTCAAATTCTGTTAAAGCCAACCATTTAAGAATTGTACAATTTTTTTAAATGATTATTTTTCATTTAAAAAACTTAACGATTTTTTCACAATTTCTGCAAGCATTTCAAGATACAATTCCATTCTATATGTAGGGGTCGGGAACAATAAATAAAATAAACACCTTTTCTGTAAGAAAAGAAGAAAATTATTTTACAATTTCGTTAACTAAATTCATTCTATTTATTAATAACTAAATATGACTTAAATAGATTACACAATATTAATAAAATTAAATGAAACTTTATTAATACCTATATGCATAAATTATTATTATTACTATTGCAGTTTTGACAACCTAAAGAATATATTTACTTTTTTTCTTTCCTAAACAGAATTATTTAAGAAAGTCTAATAAAAGCATATAGCAAATTAGATCTATCGATTTGTTTTGCAACCAAAATATTTTATGTAAACTCTGTTCTACCCAAGTATGCTCTGAGGTACAACACATTATTTGCATCAAAATACAATAATCAGCCTCTATAGGAAAAAAGATTGAAATAGAAATTAATTGTACAGCGTGATTATTGTTACTTTTCTATAAAGCACATTTCAAAGATACTATATTCCACATCTTTACATTAAACAAACAATAGGAAATTTTGAAAACCATTTCTTGTTAATTAGTTTTGCTCCAGTTACTATAATCCTCTATAATTTTTAAAATTTATTTATTAATTACTAATTATTGTAATGATTATACATTGCATTAATCTTTTAAATATACTAAGAAAAAAAAGAAAAAGATTAAGCAGTTAATCATTATCTATAAGGTATTCACGCGAGCAAACGATTTTTTCAGCATTTATTTTGACCGTAAAGGTCATAAAACTCATAAATAAAAAAATAAACGAAAGTTCAATGTTATTTCATATTAAGATTTTTTCTCTTTGTTCTTGGATTTGTTAACCCGAATAAATTCCATAAATATATCCATAACAATAGCGTCTTTTGCCAGAAAAACCAATTTGTAAGGAATCATTTAATTCTGATTCTGATCCTGATCCTACAATTAGAGAACATGAATTTGGAAGTGGAAGGTCTTTTTTTTGTATAAAAATATATGAGAAATTATTTATGAATACATCATTTTCCACAAAGCGTAACTAATAATATAATTGCTGAAAGGCAGCTGGTATCTTGATTCCCAATTTTTTTTTAAAAGAGACTTTAGCGATTCTTTCTGACAATTTAAAAAGTATTCTTTTCTTTGGGTGGTGGAGCAAATATTCGTTTTTCTGTCAAAATCCCATTAAATATTTTTTTATTAGCTTTTAGTTTCACCAATCAAAACGAACAATTATGCAAAATACTTTAATTCTTTGCATTTATATAGTGCCTAATTTGCTATTTTGAAGAAATTTCAGATTCTTGTTAAATAATGTTTATTATAATAGCTGTATAATTGTAAAAACTATCAGTTTTCAGAAATACAATTTACTTTATTCTTCAGTTTAATAAGAACTAAAATTAATCTTTATTCTTACGTGCGCATAATTTGGAATTTTATTGGTTTTTCAAGAGCAAATGATTAAAGAATCGAATATCCAAATGAATCGTTAAATATACTTTTTGGTTCAAAACCAAGCACCTTTTTCGTTCAAAATGATAGAATTAAATTAAAAATACTATGCAAATGAATTTTCTTGACATAATTTCAGCATTTTAAGACTATTTATTGTGATCTTTACCACATCTTTTGTTCTAATAATATAATTTGTGATCTTTTGTTCTAATAATATATTTTGCATAATATGATTGTTCAGTGATAATTTTTCTATCAAAGAAATAAATTTATAATATTCATTGAAAATTCACTAATATTTTTATAAAAAAATGTGCTTATTTAATAAAACTTATGAATTTCTCATTCTTTCCAATTTTAAAATGCTCCAAAACTAAAAAGTAGAAAATTAAGAAATTTTGAAATAATTAGATTCAAATACGAACAAAAATGTATTATTTTTTTCTATATATCAGGTCAAGAATTACGAAATCTGGATATAAATTCTTTACATTCCTTTTAAATCGTATCAAAGTAATCGTTAGTAAAAGCAATTTATGAATGAATGAATGAATGGTATATTCAAGCAGAAGAAATAACCATCTTTGCTAATATTTCGACATGTGCCGAAAAATATGTGAAAACACATTTTTCGGCACATGTCGAACATGTATATGTATTCGGCACATGTATATTCAAGCAGAAGAAATAACCATCTTTGCTAATATTTCGACATGTGCCGAAAAATGTGTGAAAACACATATTACTAAAAAGAATCGAGTCACATGACATTTTAAATTACATTTATTTTCGCATATGTTCATTTTATCACGTGGTGAGGATAAATATTCGTCTGCAATAACAAAATTATCGTCTGGCATTAAGAGATCAATGATGTTTTTAGAATTTACGACGAACAAGCCATTATTTGTGCAGGTTGTATTAAACAAATTACCGAAAACTTTTTCATAGATATTTTCCAAATGGAACTCCGAATTATATTTTAAAGCACTATAAACAATCTAATATATAAATAAAATATAAATAAATGCAAAAATAATCTCAAATTCTTGACTTAATCTGCGATATTAATAAAGCAAAATAACATAGAACGATCTTGTGGTTTATTAAGAATTTCACATAAACTTTCTTCTGAGTGTATTCTGACAAACAAAAATGTAAATTTTTTTTAATTTGTATTTTTAAATAAGTTTTTTCTCAAAGTAAACTTTTTTGTGAATTTCAGTAGAAATATATATCAGTTTTAACTCCTTAACAAGTATTAATATTATACGATTCAAATTTCAAGAAAAACTTGCTTATGTCAATATTTAGTATGGAATCATGTTTCTTTTCAAACTTAAAATCATTTAAGTTTAGTTAAAAAAAAAGGATCACACATTTTTCTTCCAAACGAAAGCTCTGGTAAATTTAACTATCGTTTTTTTAAATTTAAAAACGCTTTTTTTTCGTTTTGCACATTTTTATAACTTTAGTATTGCTAAAATAAAGCAATGGAAATGTCTAAAACAAAGAATTAAAAAAAGTAAATATTTCGGGATAATGTTTGCTGATAATTGTTAAAGACAAATAAATGAAATATTTTCTTTTTCTAATGGCCGTGAAATAAATTATTTCTAAACAAAGTAAAATCATATTTGCAAGACCAAATTATTTTAAGAACCTTCATTGTAAACATATTTAAGAATAAAAAAATTACCACAGACTGCTAAATATAAAAGTAATTAAATACCATTTCAAAAATTTACTAAATGTAACTTTTATACACCCAACTTCTAAAATCCATCCTTCCCATTTTTTAACTACACGCGTGAAATGGTTATCCCAAGTAGGAAGAAGAAATATTTCTTCTATCTTCTGTTTTTGTTTACTTTTGATTTGGAAAAAAAAGTAATCCGGCGTACACGTGTAACAATTAGAGAAGGAAGGCCAAAGTAAAAATAAATGGTCCTGATGGTAGTTTTATACATTTGTTTTTAGAAATCACAGTTTTCAAGGAAAAGACAAATTGCATTTCTTAAAAATTTGTCTTCAGTTAAAAGAAAATTTCCGCGTTTTATTTTATAAATAAACAGTTCACATTAAATGTTTCTTTAAAATAATTAATTAAAAAAATTATATTCCGGTGAATATTACCCAACTTCTATTAATGGAACAGTGGACTTTGAAATAAGCAAAAATGGACGAAAACATTGCAACTTTTTTTATCATTTCATCATCAAAATATACGTTTATATTCAACTAAAATAGCGTTATAAAATGTATTGTTCAATGAAATAAATATTTGAATGATTAAGAGGGGAAAAAGTACATTTTAATAACTTTTCACAAAATGATATTGTAATTAGATTTAAATATCTTTGAAATGTTCCGGGTATCTTAATTTTTGAAGAAATTAAATGAAATTGATAATAAAGATTTCGGTCAAACATTAAAAGAAAATGGGTAGGAGTATTTAGAGTTTTTTTTAGGTCGTTAAAAGTCTATTTTACTTCAAAAAAATTCTATGAAAATTCAGTAAGTGTGCATAAAAGCATTTCTAAAAAATTAGCATTTAATTGGAATTACAGAATCATATGTAGTTTTGTTCCTAATAAATATATATCGGGAATAAGAAAATTAAAAAAAAAAATTAAAAGTTAAAATGTTTGGAATATTTTGAAATTTTAAAAAATTATATATTTTTAAAATGTTTTTAAAAAATAATATATTTTGTTTTAAATTTTTTAAAGAAATTTGACGTATTTATGTTCTAATACATATGCAAAAAAAATTCCTAACCCTGACTGAGTAATTTCCAAAATTGTCTAATAGAGTCCACTGTTCCCTTAAACATAGAATACGACTGTCTGGTTTTAATGCATAATGGAAATTGAATTGCGATATTTCATTGATTATTCTTAATTTTTCATCATATTAAATAATGTTATCATTATTAGAATTACCAAACATAATTAATTTTTAACACAATTAGAATGATGTCGATTTAAAATAACATTGGGATTATAATGTGCTTAGTTTAACAGTAATTGCGTTTTGTTCAAAGCTTCATGAGGGCTATTTTAGGGCGAAATTCACTGTTTTGAACCGTGGTCAAATGACAAAATGGATAAATGAGTCTTCTGTTCTCCCTCTTACAAACTGCCGCTTCAAGCTAAGAAGAGAACATTTGTCTCTAACGGGTTTAACGTAAACCATTCCTTCTTAAACTACAGCTCTTTAGTGGAATCTGGTTTCGAACCTGAAACATTCCAGCCACGAAGGGTGGAAGTGTTATAATGTGTGTAAAGCCGCGTTCCGACGACCTGTGGCCATGGGTTAAAATATATCCCATAATGCATAAAAAGCCATTCCTTCTTAAACTACAGCTCTTTAGTGGAATCTGGTTTCGAACCTGAAACATTCCAGCCACGAAGGGTGGAAGTGTTATAATGTGTGTAAAGCCGCGTTCCGACGACCTGTGGCCATGGGTTAAAATATATCCCATAATGCATAAAAAGCTAAGCAAAAGATTGGTGGGTTAAAAAAAAACTACCATATCTCCAAAGATTGATAAAGTGATGATCAATAAAGTGACTAGATTTAATGAACTCATTTAATCTTTCAGCGTACCAAGAAGCTTAGATGCCAAATTTTATTCAATTATAAAATTTTATATTCAAATTTTATTCATTCAAATACTATTTATTCAGAGAATAAAAGTCTACAATATTCAGCCAAATAATCATACATAATATCAATTTTTTATTATATATAGAATTTTCATTGATTTGATATATCATTAGAAATATAATTTTGAATATTGTTAAGAATTTTTTTTTTTTTGCGCGTTTTTAAAAATCACTCTGTAATACTTATCTTCTATATATCTTTCAATATTTCCTCCATATATCTAATGTAAAGTATATAATATTCGTCTCTAAAATGCTGTATTTTTTTTTGTTTAAAAAATTTTTTGAATTTCAATTTATGACACAATTTTTGATTCTCTTGTACATTTGCAAAATATTAGAATCTCTTAGATATTAAGAGCTTGTATACATTTTAATCAGCCACATCTATTGGTAAACATGGGAAGCATCTATATAAACGATAATGGTTTTGGGTTTTACCAATTTACTATTACTTGGTTGTTATCATTTTGAAAGTTTTCTATTTAGTATTATTGAGTTATTCAGTGTATAAAGACCCAGATCATGGAAAGCTCCAAATTGCATTTTCGACATTCATTGTTTTTTTTTTTTTGATTTGAAGAAATATATTCTGCCGAAGCCTATCAGACACTTTTAGAAACTTATGGTGAAGCTGCTCTGTCATATTCCAATTGTCGGTTTTGGTTTTAACAATTTAAGAATGTTAATTTCGAAGTCAATGACAAAGAAAGACCTGGAGGACCCAAAAAATTCGAAGACAATCAGTTGCAAGACTTATTGGATGAAAATGAGAAAAAGTTGTAGAAAATTAAGGAAAAGATTTTCATATATATATTGTACCAATTTTTCTCCATAGATGCCTTTTTAAAGTGAAAAAAAATGATCAAAATACACGAAAATACCTGATAGTTACCTTAAAAAATGGCGAACTGCTTAATTTTCCTTTCATGTACCCAGACTGTAAGCGTCCTGGATAAAATGTAGGTAACCAATGAGGGAGAAAGAGGAATTTCTGGTTGACGGCGCGAGAGAAAAGGAAAATAGAATAGGTAACTCAAGACAGGTTGTTAATCAGGTCTTCCTAGAACTTTCATTTAGAATTCGTAAATCATTCGTCCACATTTGAAACCGCGAATACTAATTCATATTTCCAAACTGCTATACTACTTAGCATGAAGCATTTCAGAAATCATTTCCGGAAATGATCGTTTTTCAGGTCGTTTCTTTTCTCTGTCAATTAATAAGTCATTAAATTATATCTGCATTTTATATTATGGATATGGCTTCATATGCTTTATATCTGAGAAGTAAAATGCTGCATCGAATATTAATTCGCTGTTTAGGGGAAAGCAATGCAAAATATATTATTTCCTATTACAGTCAATTGTTTTTACTAACATTATTTTAATTACACTTCTTAATGAATTAATAATAAATAAAAAAAAGACACAAAATAAATTAGCTGCAGAGTTAGAGAAGGATCAATGAAAAATTAATGTTTGTTAAATTAACACCCTATTCAACAGTTAAACAAATTTTAATTCAGTGAAATCTCATCATTTTGATGACGATTTTAGATGTCAACAAATGCTCTAAATTTTTAAGCCATAGCCACCAGAAATATCCTGAGTTTTCACTAATCCCTTGCGCATAGTAGATTATTAGTGGAATCGAGAGAATATAGTTTAATATTCAGTTTTAATTTCCGGCGAAGACCAAAGTGAAGACTCAGCTACCGGGTCACCACGATTTCGAAATAATTTGGAGACGATTCCTGACTTCGTAGCTACATGACATTCAATTATCCTTTTAAAAACGCCGAAATAGGTATCATAGGTAATATAATATAATGCCGAAATAGGTAAAAGAATAAAATACCAAGCTGACGCGGCTTTTATATATTTCAAAGATGCAATTGCTTTATCACATTTGTTGCGACATATTTTCAATTAGACAGATTAGGCAGCTGCCTAGGGCACTTGGTTTGAAGGGGAACATAGCTACATCGATGAAAAAAATACCGTTGCTTTTTGCCACATTTATAAAAAAAATTACTTTATGTGTAATAAAATGATAATTTTATGATAATGTTATTATAATAGACCAGTTTCTTATTTACTTGCCGACTTTCATTTCATTATTACATTATTTATAATTGTTGTCTACATAAATACATTTATGAACATGAATTCCATGTAGTCAGTCATACATCGTAATAAATAAAAATATTTATATTTTCGGAATCCACTATAATTAAAATATTTAACTTTAATAGATAATGTTGATTTAGTTAAAATTGTTGAAATATGAAATTAAATTGACTTTTTAAAAGAGGGGCCTCATAAGGCGCATTGACTAGGGCAGGGATGGCGAACCAGTGGCACGCATGCCATTGATGGTACTTGACACAACATTTTGGGCACTCCGCAGATCAAAACGATTTGCATTTTATTTTAAAATAACGAAGTTCACTATGAAGTATTACGAACAAACGCGAGTGATCGGTTGCGGTCTATAGCTTCTATATATTTTATCTTTCCATAACTTCAGATTTATATTCAGTTATCTTACAAAAAAAAACCATGATCCTCCAGTTAATTATGTCTCAGTTTCGGGATTGAAAAGTTCGAAACCCGCTTCCACAGAAATTCTGGATTTAATACATTTAAATCTTGAGTTGATGATCCAAATTTTTCATTTGTGTAGTGCGGAAGTTTGAGAGTGAGGGTTCAGATGTCGTTCTCAATATCTGATCTCGATGCGAGGTCTGTCAAAGGTAATAGCATACAAGCTGCTTCAAAACGAAACTTTAATATAATAAAACTGACCTCTGTTTCATATCGTTAAGTAAAGTTGAAATTTTGCCCACGCTTCGATTACCCACTATTGAAAAATAAAAACTGGCGTATTATATAAATTTGTTAGAAGTTTATATTGAAAATAAATTCTGCTGTTTTACGAGGCGCATCCAAAAAAAAAAAAAAAATGGTTTTATTGTTGCATCAAATGGGGACTGAAAGAGAAATAGGCGAAAGTTCTTAAATTGTTTTAAGAGCGAAAAAAAAAAAAAAAAAAAGACGGAAAAAAACTTTAAGCATTCCGTTGAAAGTAATTTTTAATATTTAAATTTAAAAATACGACAGCACAAAAATAAAGAGGACTTTGTTAAGAGCATTTAAATACTTTGTTAAGAGCGTTTATACGAAATAAAAAAATCTGCCAATGAATATTTAAAATCGCTGGAGGCAGGCAAGATTCAAATGCATCATTATTAGCGAGTAAGATTAAATTCTATGTAAAGACGGATTCGAAAACGAAATTGCAAACTGTTGTATTATTTTACAACTTTGTGAATTGTAAATAAGGTTAGTATTACATTCATGAGCAACAAATTACAATAATTTTACTTATGTTTAGTAATGTAAATGATAAAGGAAGAATAATTTTTTAAAAATCCTATCCAGATAAAATTTTACTTTCCTTTCGCATTTTGTTGTTAAATAAAGTAAAAGCTGATAAATCATTTTTACATTTTGTAATATAAGTGTGCGCGTCTTATAGGCATTCGAATATTATAAAAATGGCGGATAAACAGAAAAATAAACAACGAGGAAAGTTATTTATTTATAATTTAAGGTAGCTTATAATATGTTAATATAATGTTATATGCATTACAAAAACATTATAAGGAGATTTGTTTATATACATATGCATCTGAATCTGGTACGAATTAAAATTAATAAATAATTTAAAATATAAGTTTAAATAATTTCAAAGCGTTTAAAATTTTCAAAAGCTTTAAACTTATATTTTAAATAATTTAATACATTTGAAACCGATGCAATAAAAAACATGAGATCAAACATGATATTTTGGTAATAAAATGTTAAAGGGAAGTAGACAGTATAAAGATATATCGATAGTTTATTCTTTTCTGTGCTGTTTGTTACAATTTATTTTCAGATAAAGAGATTCTGATACTCAAAATCATATTTAAACAAGGTATTGGATATGAATTCAAACACTCCAAGTTCGAACTTTGATTACAGATTTAAAAAGATATTAAACATCGAATAAGCCTCAAAAGACCTTACCTGTATAAAAGAGGTGAGTACAGAGGACGTCGAGTTAATGCCGGTATTCCAACACAAGAGAAAAGTGAATGTGCGTTAGAGAAGAGGCAGCATGGAAAAAAGAAGGAAAGCCTGATGAAATGGTGATAAATATTCGTCCGTGTGGCCCACGAGAAGGCTGTGGCCTACTTCCGTCACCGGCAACCAGAGGAGAGATCACTTCTCATGAGCGTTCGCATGTCGTCGAATGCGGAGATAAGTAGTGAGCGTCCACTTCGGGTTCAAGTCGAATGGCGAGATGTATCGTCAAACATTTTATGCTTCGATATCACAACATGGATTGAAGATTTCAAAAAATTTGAGGTCACTAGGTTGGCGACTTTAGCGATTCGTTTGGCTACTGAGCGTGCGTTTTTCGACAAATTTATTCATTATTCCGATGAGTATAAAGCCTATCTCTGAAGTGCTGGAGAGGGTGCTCTGATGAAGCATTTGCGTTGGGGATTTTAGAGGCGTCATTTTAGGCCGAATTTAGGCTATTGGTAAAAGTTTTAGAGCATGCTAGATCTTAAAGTTTTATTTGATTTTACGACATATGAGCATAATGCAAATATTAATGCTTATATAAATACAGCCAGGAGGTAATAATTTATACAATGAAACAAAGTATTACGAATTTAATTTTAATTAATAATTGGTCTATTTTTTATTAATTTCTCGGTCTGAAATTACGCAAGTAAGGTTGAAGAATGATATAGTTAGTCTAAATGATGATAGGGATGATGTCATAAAAGATACTGGGTCGAAACTCCAAAATTCCATCACAGAGAGAGAATGCTTTAACTAAAATGATATATTTAATGTATATAAAGATCAGACACAAAGTGTGTTGACCGTGGTACTATGTTCAATTTCCAGAAACTACACCTCCTTTATACTACGACAAATATCCATCCGCATATATATTTCCTGCGAAACCAAGTATAATATTCAGAAATTTAGAAACAGATTTCACTCCCCCTATAATAAATCAGTTATTATTAAAAATAATATATCATTGATTTTGGATATTAAGTTTGCTAGAATTTAATGACACAGAAAAAAACATTTCTCCCATTAGTTCAAAAGAAAAGTTTATTTTCCATCAAATATAGAGCAAGTTCTGTTAACATGGCAAAAGTTTCTTAATATGTATGATATGTAAATAAAATATAATCGCAGCATACCTTTTTGAATTTAAAAAGAATTTATCAATCTGAGATTTTAAAAATGTTCTGAATAAAATACATTATGACAAAAAAAGTACGAGATTTCGCACTTCTCACATTTTCCGTCCTTTGAATTTTTACATCACTTGCAGGTAAAGGCACGGATTTGGGACAAAGAATTCTACGTTCGAAAAGCGATCCCTACCCCCAAGTTACTCCTTATAAATGTTCTTGAAGCTTGTTAAATCTTTCATATAAGATGAAAAGAGACCCCCAATGGTGTAACGTGATGCTTTGGAAAAGACGTGCCGACTTATGTGTCGTTATCAAACCACGGTTCTAAATTTTAATGTCCGTCTCAATTTAGCCCCCTTGCTTCAAAAGGGGATGTTAATAAAACAATTCCAATATCTCTATTCTAAATAGCTGTATATTATCATTTTTTAGGCATAATATATAATATGTTTTTAAAAATATTTTTCTTGTTTGATTGATATGGATATTTTATAGACCTCTAACCATTAAAAATAAAGACACTGCATTCCAATTTTATCAATTTATTCAATTGTAAAACAAAAGATATTGGCTGGATTTACAATTCTAGATTAAACAAAAAAGTATTAAGAATGAAATGCCGAAATAGAATGCTACATCAATCGGTAAGAATTCTGAACCCTGCTGACGCTATATTAAGAGATAAATTTGGCTATTGAGTCCTATATATTCACGTTTCAACAAGAAAACTGATTTTCTTTTGCGCTGGACATAATTATGACATGTTTCTTGATTCGATAGCTGAACCTTTGAACTGTTTGTGAGTAGTTACAAAAAAAAAAAAAAAAGAGTAAAAAAAGTAAATAATGATCAAGTAAAAAAAAAAAAGATTAAAAAATGACTGATGTCCATGTTAATCCATGACTTCAAACCACTATTCTATTAATAACAGTACGAAGGTGTGCATAAAGAAAATAGCGTGAGACTGGTGATACTGACATTATCTACTTAACCAAAATGACAATTATGTATAAATGTCGAAAAATGAATACTCTACGGAAGATAACCGTTTTAAAATTATATCTCTATATTTGTTAATTTCTCAAAACGATCCACTCACTTATAAATAAAAGCCAAGACAACAGATCAATACGCAATATATGCATGATTTTTATTTCGGAATGTACATCCCATCTTATTACAAGGGAAAGTGTAAATGAGGTTAAAGTTTATATGATAAGAGCCATTATACCTGTGTTGAACATCTGATAGTTTTCTGCAAAGTACGCGGGAGGGAAAATGAATCAACAGTTCCGAGGAGCTTCATAATTTAAATTACGCCCTTCCATAATCGCAAACCAATGAAGGAAAATTACGTATGCAGAAAAAGAATGAAGATAAAGTTAAATTATTCCAAAATTATGAAACTGGAATTTATTAGCTATTATTATGCTTACAAAGTAAATCACTAGATGATTCTGCAGTAGAGCGAGTCACGCATTACATTGGATGAGACAACAAGTAATACATTGCATATGTTTTGTGTGTTTTTCGTTATTCTAGAACCAGTCAAGATGGGAACTAACTTTTCCAATAATGAAGCTTTAATTTCTCTAGGTAGGAGACAAGTAGAAAATGCAGTAAATATTGTAAATTGCTACTCCAACAAATATACTATGAAATGCATAGATTTGAAAACTGCGGAAGCTGTGGTAGTTTAAATTTTAAGCAATGCTTTCAATAAATTTCTGATAAAAAAAAAGTGGCTTCCATTTTCATCCTTTCTGGAACCATTTTATTTTCATTTGTTTGTTCTTTACAGATTTTCAAAATAAAATTTTGAATTACACTGTGTACAGGCTTCTTCTTGCGTACAGCCGACCACCCCGCCACCACTGAACGTAGCAGTATCGACAGGATCCTGTGTACAGGCTATCCCAAAAACGGGAAGCCTGTAAGCCATTGGTTTGTCAGCAAGCATTTATTTTTTTAAATACTGCAATTAGACACATATTTCTTATTAAAAAATTATCAAGTAAAGTAGACAACAGTATGTACTTACTTTGATTGCCGTAGAAGTAAATGATTAAACGTTTTTGTAAAAATTAAATTTTTATATGACCCATAACCATAGTGAAAAAAAGTATGTTAGTAAAAGGTCTCTCTTACATTTATCCATAAAAGCATACAGAGTTGGAGGCTTTAATCTACAAAATTTGTTAAGATATTTAAAGGAAAATCTATTTAAACCTTAATCTTTTCATTTTCTGGCATACTGTAATCTTCAGAAGATTCGAAGTCGAAATTTTAACGAACCTCCACGTTTCAAGCCTTCATGAGTTCAAAAAACATATTTTTTGAAATTGTTTATCTGTTTGTGAAAAAGATAACTCAAAAACTCTATGAGCTCCGCATTTGTAGACATCTATCAAATTTTGAACGATATCTACTCAGACATTGTCTATCTGTGTGTCTGTCCGAACACATTGAACGCAATAATTACAAAACATGACGAGCTAGATATTGATAGTAGAACACACTTTTAGAATTTAAAATGTAGATACAAATCAAATTTCGAATCAAATGGTAGGAAGTCTGTCTGGCAGGTAGAAGCATGGAACTTTTTATGTAACCATTGAGCCATTAGCCTTTTTATGTAACCATTTTCTTTAAAGGTAACAGAAACATTTTACTGTTTTACTGTTTTAAAAAAATAAATTCGTTTTTTTAAAAACATTTTCATTATTAACCAAAATATTTTCACACATTTCCCACCTTATTTAAGGGAAATTTGGTAATTATATGTCTGAGTGCAATATTTAAGAAGATAAATATTTGTACCAATTTTTTGAAATCCTATATATATTACTTTATAAATATGTTGATTTTATGAAGAATTCACATTTTTGGAAGGAACTTTTTTTTATTAATTCAAATTTAAATTCAATTGAAGTTTCAGTTTAATATTCTCTTTCTACGATACTTTTGCATAAAGTAAACAAACTAGTTTCATTCGGGATAAGCATCTCTTAAAGAAAACTACATTGATTTATATCAGTTGACCCATCTGCATCACAACTGTTTAAAATTCTGACGAAGAAACTAACACATTTAATTAGATGTAAATAAAACAATGCCTATAAAAATAGTTTTTGCCAAGATTTTTTATGTACTTTTGAAGCCACTTACGTTGTATCATATTAATTTGATAAACCTTGATATATCAGTTATTGTTATGACTCACCAGAAAGTGTCAACTTTTGGGATTCGCCGGTGAATTTAGATTTTTAAATATTTCAGATCGTTTCATTTCAGGATCCTGCTTTATCGTACAATAAATTCTACTTGATTCACAACTGGAATAAATCTGACGCATTTTTAAAGCCTTTACGAAGAATCAGCATTTGGGATATTTAGGCATTTTAGCTTCTTTCGATCTAGGGACCAGATTAAAATTATATTTCTGAGAACCCTGCATGAATTCCGCTATTCATTCTATTAGAAAGATATTTAATACAATGATAAATTAAAGGACATGTTTTTTTTTCTTGTATACGAAATATGCAGAAAGAATCATCAAAATCATCAATCAAATCATCAAAAATGAAGAACTCGAGACTTTGACCAGTCTCCTAATTTCAGATATTCTTAAATGTGAAAATCATATTTTTGGCATTATATCTGTCTGACTGTGAACAAGCTAACTCAAAAAGGCTTTGAAATAGAATAATACAACAAATGAATACAACAAATACAGCAAATCCGTTAATTTCTATTACATTTTGAATGAAATCCACACAGAGGAAATCTGTCTGGTTGTTTGAGACAAAGGAACCCAATAGCTACGATTGAATTAGATAGAAATTGATGCACATGTTTAGCATCTAAAATGTAAATTCTTATGAAATTTTGAACTAAATCCATCAAAGTACTGGCAGTTTGTCAGACTGTTCTTCTACAGGCATGTAAACGCAGTAACATAAATAAATTAATAGAATTCGGTATGCGATCTTGTGACTACAACTGTAATTCCTTATCGAATTTTGGTTTCAATCACTTAATTGGAAAACCCCTCCAAATTACATATACTCCCCGCAGATGCAGTAAAAATGCTAGATTCACGTCAAAAATAACTATTTCGTGACTAATATCCACCAATGACATACAAAGCATTCTCAGCTTTATAACAAATTTATATGGAGGATGGATATAAGGTATTTATTGGAGATTATACTAGAATGTTTTACGAAAAACAATTCTGTTATTTGGTTTTCTACAGAATCAAATTTAGAGTCAAGCTATTGAATCCAAGATATTTGAACATTTCAAACCTATTTCATTTGACGATTCGTTTATCTTGAATTCAATTTATTTATTAATTCAACTTTCAATTTATTAATTATTTTAAATTCAATTTTCATTTATCTTAGAGTGAATTCCAATTAATTTGGCTCGAAATGCTAGACACAAAACATGTACATACATGGGACAATTTAAAAACACAGAGGAAGAGCCGAAATTCTAAACTACCCGGGATATCTGAACACTTTAGCTTATTTCAATCTAGAGACCATCCTTCATCGCAAAATGAATTCAAAGAAAGAGAAATATACCGGTTTCTAAATGGAATTCGTCAAATCGTTTTTGACCTTCGACATATATCAAACTTTGCACTCTTGAAAACGGTTAATAACGGACAATCGGAGTAATGAGTTCACTGGGTTTCATCTCTTTTTATTAGAATGCTAGGTATATTTGTTGTTCAAACGCAGTGAAATTTAAGTAGTGGCTGGAAGTGTTTCTGGACTAAAAGAATAACTGAAAAACAATTATGCTTTAGTAATAGAAGAAACATTTTACATTTTTGAGTAGTAGGTAGATTCTTTATAGGAAGGCTATCAATTGCATTGATTCTCTAGATGCGATTTCAGAAAAAAATTCTTTAAATCTTCGCCAATCATATTCCCTAGAACCCCAAATCAACCTTCGTTCAAAAGTTTATATTCAAAACTGAAACAAATAAGATCTGAATTCCAACATTAGCTAAGAAAAGAAGACGATTTTCCTTCCAATATAAGTGACCCCCGCCCCATAATTTGGTATTTTCTATCATAAAGCAGTATTCTAAGTATTTAATTGAAAGAAGAATAAAATGAATGTTCTTCTTATTTATGATTGATAAATAAAATGTTGAAAACGATAAATTTCGAAACAAGCATATATTTGTATAATATTTGTTACCTTAATATTAATTACTTTGCAATAAATATAGAATTGTGCGATTGCAATAAAATTATTATTTATGATTGCTTCAAAATTTAATATGTAATTGATTTGTCTAAAGATTGAAATTAATTTGAAAATAATAACTTGCATGTTAAATAATCTGCTTTTGCCTTCCAGCATTTTGAGAGGATTTTTTCTAAAGTCTATCAGAAACGTAGTATAATGAATTTAGCTGCCAATGTGACTCATTTTAAATGCTACATATACTACTGAAGTTGAATATTTAAAAATGATTATCTATTTATTTTTTAAAAAATTCATATCGATGACAGTTGAAACAAAATTCCAATTAGAACTGAATTTTAAATAACTTGAGAATCTGCAAATCTAATCTAATACATAATACATAAAATCTAATACATAAAGCAAAACATAGGAATTATTTTCTTTAAAGTTATTTTTTGAATAAATAAAATGAAATCTATTATAAAAAATACTGGTGCAGTTTACGATCAATATGACGACCAAGTTTCTTTTTTCTTAATTTTAGACAACTAATATTATATGAAAAATCTTTTATTGGTAGAAAAAGAAGTATATGGTAAAATTAGTTATATTTAGTAAAA
Source organism: Argiope bruennichi (assembly GCF_947563725.1). Classification (NCBI taxonomy): domain Eukaryota; kingdom Metazoa; phylum Arthropoda; class Arachnida; order Araneae; family Araneidae; genus Argiope; species Argiope bruennichi. The sequence continues at coordinate 100,810,362 of NC_079151.1, read as the reverse complement.
AAAAAAATACCACTGATAGTATAATTATAATAATAGCGAAACAAATTTTTTACCAAATGATGCCAATTATAAAATAAGTGTCTGAGTGAAAATGACATAAAATATATTCTTTAAAAAAATGGCAAAATACTGTTTCTTCTTTCTCCTGTTTAAAGCGGAATTTAACTTGATTTTTGTTTGAAAAATTTACGTAATTGCTTTTTAAATGTGATGAAACCTCATTTAGAATAATGCTCGCAAACCTATTTTTCCTTTCGACAGCAGGAAAATTAAAATGTAAATATTTAACTGCATGATGAGGAGTAATTAATTTAAATATTCATGTCATAGTGTATTAAATAATACATTCAATATATTTACTATAACAAACGCAAATGATATTTTTTTTAAATCTATAGAACACTTTATTATATAGGAAAATATTTTGAAGCTATTGATATCTTCAAGCAATATAATATTCTAAAAAATTGCTGGTATTCAAAACACAATTTTCAGATACGCTACCAAAATTATATTTTTCCGAATGATTTTATAAATGACATAAAATAAAAAGAACAATCAGAAAAAGGAAAAATATAATGTACAATAATATATAAAGATTTCTCTAGGCATATAAAAGAGAACCTAGAAAATATCAAAAGAATAATTTATCAGTAAAAATTATAAAGAGTATAATTTTTTAGTAATAGATTGTATTTGCAAAGATATTAATTTACTGAATTTACTATTATTGGTTATTGTTATTTTAATAATACTTATTGAATTGTGCTTTAATGAAACAAATGAATTATTCACGGAATCAATGATTATCAAATATATGTATATTAATAATTTTAAAAGGATAAGGTGCTCCTATTAAAATAATAATTATTGGTGATAATTATTGTTTATAAAAATTAGACAAAAATTGCATGTTAAAAACGCTGTTACATATTTTTTCAGAATACTGATCAATGATTATCAATGTAAACAGATAAGCAATTTTAATTAAAATGTTGTTTTAGGTATTAGCGATAATTTCTGAGTTTAAAATTTAGCATTAAAATAATATTACAGTAGAAGATGACGGAAGCTGTTATATACTCCAGCTCAGAATATTACATAATGACTATCTGCATATGTATACTTAAAATTTTAATTAAATTTCTGCATTTAGATTCAATGACAATTGTTGTGCATGCAAATTAAAGCAGAATTCGCATTACACCGGAGGATGTTTGGAAGTTGTCACACACTTATTTTCAGAATATTACATAATTGTAACCAATATATGCCTACTATGAACTTGAATTGAAATACTGATTTAGATTTAATTTCAGTTATTGGATATCAGTCTCCCGGGATATTGATTATATTTAATTTCAGTTAAATTGTTTAGATATAACTTCATATCCATACTTTATACATATTATCGAATATCAAAGCCGTGTTATTTCAAATGTCTTTCAAATGCATTGCTTATTTAATACATGAGCGTTTCCAGTCCCATGACATCACGGCACTATTAAAATGTAAATGTGCAGATCATCCATCCTCTAAATTTTGTGGCATTGTAACTTTACTTTTTTATCCGCCTCGTAAATTGCATAGATTGAAACAGAACCCTTCTTTTTCCGCTTTCAACATTGAAAGAAATCCAAGCGATTTGATTAAACTACGAAAGCCTTTTGAATTTCAAAGCGACAATGTAATTGTAATCTATTGTTTCAGATTAAAAGTGAAATATTTTTTTAAAAAATCGCCAAAATTCATAAAAAGTTTGCACTACAGTAAAATTTACATCAATAAAAAGTTATTTTTTTAAATTTTGAAATATTTTAAAATTAATTTTCGTGCAACAATATTTTCGGAAGTTATCACTGAAATTTTTAATTAGTTTTTTTTAAAAATCGTTTCTTGGTGCACGTTCTTATCTTCTATAGTATATATGTGCTTTGATCAAATAGCTTGACTTCTATAGCACCAAACACATATACATTCCTCTTTATTATTAGTAGTGCTAATAAGCTATACAAAATCGCTTTGTCGTAGAATATTATGAAAACTGATGTATATATTTCAGAATAATCCACAATGATTTTCAGATATGTGCATTATAGTAATTGTCATAGAAACAGTAATTTAAATTTAAATTATCGTGCGTAAAAATCGGCACAGAAATTCTAATAGACTTAATTGTTCTAGAAACTGTCGAATTTATTTTCAGAATAATATACAATGATTATCAATGCATGCATAATAATGACTTAAATTGGGAAAATGGTTTAAATTTAATAAGAATTGTGTATGCAAATCGGTAGAAAAATTACATCATATTAAAATGTCATGAAAACTGTCACCTACTTTACCAGCAAAATTTTTTCGTGTATAATGGGATAAATTCTTTTCATATCACATGACAAGCAAAAGGTGCCCCAAAATTATAGCAAGATTTGAATTTGCCACCATTCCTACAGTAAAGAGTTGCAACCTTATTAAAGAAACCATTTGACTACTGATAGTTTAGGGGTTTGTAAAAATGGAGCATTACACGATAGAACAACGTGTTAACGCAAGATTTGAATTAAATAAAAAACACTGTTTTTTCTTTAAATTGTTATCTTTTTATTGACTTGTACACTGGATAGGGTACAGTCTAGAATAACAGCAGGACAAAACGCCTCCACGGCTTTGCTGGCACATATGCACTCATTTGTCAAAATTTTCCATGACTATTTTGCATAAATGTGGTTGAATTTCGTTGATGCAGAGTTGAATTTCCTCCTTCAATTCACACTTTCTTGTTTGCTTGTTGGCATAGACATTTGACTTCAAATAACCCCTTGAAAAGAAATCCACTGATGTTAAATCGCACTTTCTAGGGGGCCAATTCTCAAATTTTCGAACTTTGGCTGCCAGACTTTCATTATTTTTGAAATATTTTTCAAAATATATTGAAAACATATTGTTCTATCGTATAATACTCTATTTTTACTAACCCTAAATTATCAGCTGTCAAATGTTTTTTTAATAGGGTTGCCAACACTTAACTGCCCGAACGGGTAGCAAATTCAAATCATGCGTTAATTTTGGAACACCCTTTATAACTGAGCAGAACGAATATCTAACTCGACGTTGTCTCAAAATGTACCTTTCTTCTATGCCAGTATTTTATCTAAAAATATGCAAATAAACAATAGAAATAAAAATATACAAATTAAACAATAGAGGCACATTTAATGCATATCATACGAGCATGGAGTAAATCATACGCATTTTTGATTATCTAGTGATTAAATATAATTATTTCAATGATAAAAGTTTTTACAAGTCTTCTTTATTTGACAGCACTTCTTCCTTCATCAAATAAAATACATAAACTTATTCAATGGTAATTTAGGAAAAAAATATATAAATTTTCAAGCAGTGAGTTATTGCATCAGCTACAAAATTTGATTCAATGTATAAATATTCTATTATTTGCAATTTCTTCGAAGAAATCTATAAGTATATTAAATGACAAACAATCGAAACAATAGACAAAAGTGTTAAAAAATTAAGAATTCATTAAAGTTATGAAACTTAAAACTGTTTTCAGAAATTAAATAAAGTGACATTGCAAAGAAGAATACAAAACAGTTTAAAACGTGATGATGAAGTTTTAATACTTTCTATGAAAGACCCATCTTTAAAATTTCTTATAGAAATTCAAATATATAATATATTTTCCAAGAAATTTTTCTTGTAAATACTACTGAAGATAAGATAAAGTTTCGTGAAGATTTCATTACAATTAATTGAATATTTATGCTTCACTTAGTCTAGTCACCTTTGGCGACCAACTGGTACTTCGGAGATATTGATTATCGTTAATTTCAAATAAATTGTTTAAATATAACTTCATATCGATGATACCATGAAATTTTTAGGTATGAAAGATGTATTATTTTAACTGTCTTACGTATGCTCCGCTAATTGTGCTCATGAAATTTTCTAATGGTGATAAGTCACATGATATTATGGTGCTATTAAAAATTCAAATATGTGGTTCATCTATATTACGAATTTCGGGGTTTTGTAATTTATTCTAATTTTACTTATTTTATACGTTTTTATAAACTACACAGATATTAAATAAAATCCCACTTCTTTAACATTCCATAATGAAAGAAAACCATGCGATCAGATAGTTGATGAAGCAATGAAAATAGTTTGAACTGAAGAGAAGTAATGTAATCTATTGTAAGAAAAGAAGCAAAAAATATTTCAAGCGAATTGCCAAAATATAGAAAATATTAACACGATTCTGAAATTATTATCATTAAAAAGATGATTTTTAAAGTTTTGAAACATTGTAAAATTTATTATTGCGCAATGATATTTTCGAAAGGTTTCACGTTTTAGCATCCAAGTTCAGCTTAATTTTCAATTAATTTAAATTCTAAAAACATAACATGCGCGCTCACACGCTCGCACACATACATTCATCGTTATTATTAATATAGATAGATAAATTTTGTTATCATTTATTACATCATTTATTATCATTTATTACACAACTAAACAAAAGGCTTGCCTAAAGTAAGTTTAATAAACTGAATTTAAGATAATCAAAACATGAGAAAGAGAGATATTTAGATATATTTCTCTTGATATTCAAATATCTCTTTTTGATAAGGATATTGAAAGCATATATCTTTAGTATGAAAAATGGTTTTAGATTTGCTTTTATTTCAAAAATTATTCGAAATTTTAACGAATAATTCATCGATTTCAACAATTGATGAGATATATATCACCGATCAAAACAATTGCCTTCATATTCTATATTGCAAAAATACTTTTCAGTTTCTACATACAATATTTAATTAAATTTTGCATCATTTTTTATAATTTATCAATTACTTTTGAAAATAATTGTTTTTTATTTTTAAAATTCTCTTGATTAATAATTAATAAATTATAAAGAATTTATTGAAAAGAATTCGTAGAATTTTTTGGTGCAACGGAGTTTCTCGTTTTTATTTTTTTAAAGTTGCAGAAGATAGGACGATTTCGTTTTTTTTTTCTTCAAAAAAATGTTTAATTAAGCATAAATAAGTAGCCGATATGGGAATTTTGAAGGAAAATTACCGAAATGCAGAAAAAAAAATTGCATGACAATTAGATTAGCATGGTTAATAAGACAATATTTTGAGTTTAAAATGGCATAAAATACGGTCTTGTGTAAAAACATTTTCGAGTAAAATCTCGGAGAATCATCCAAATCTCATTCCGAAAATTTCTGTGCCCATTTTAGCAACTCCAAGTCATACGAACAAAAGCACTATGAAACGCTAACACATACAGGCACATAGAAACACATACGCATATTCTCCATTATTTTTATTAATAATGTACAATGTAATAAATAAATCAAATTTTTCACACACACTCACACACACACATTTATATATCAAGCGTAACAGATCTAATATATAATTCAGTTGTAATACAGATGTAATAAATAGTTCAAATTTTTCACACACACATATATACTTGTACATATCAATATAGACATATGAAATAAATAATTAAAAAATTTTCACACACACACACACGCACACACACACACACACACACACACACACACACACACACACACACACACACACACACACACACACACACACACACACACACACACACACACATCTTTCAGTGTCAAAAGAGATTTCGGGAATAGAGAAACCTCTGTTATAAAATTACTTAGGAAATTGAAAGCTCTACTTACATTAATTTACCCGAAATCAGATCAGATTATAGCTCATCCAACAGTATTTCAGAAGAAAGAAACAGAAATCGAGGATGCTGCTTTTTAAGGTGCAACTAATGAGATAGATGAAACCAGACTTGCATACCAAACATCCACCGGCTGTACTTCTCTTGTCAAAATATCGTTCAGTCGATAACAATTTCTGCTTACAGAAGAAACTTAATTTTGAGAAAATGATAAACGTGAATAAATATTAAAAATTTTACATTTCCGATTATACAATTTTTAAATGATTCTTCATCCTTTTAAACACAATGACTCATGCTCTTATTTTCCGCCATGCTAGGTTTCGACATTAAACATGCATTTTTATCACTAAAGAATTTGTGTCAAAATCTTGCACAAAATTTTTGTAACTTTTTTTCACATTTCTAGAAATTTCTCAAGCATTATTAAAATTGCAATGTTTTCACTCTTTATATTCTGATACTGATTTTTAAAAACCATGAGCATTGATTATGTTACTGAATTTTAAATATCGTGATTTCCTTGGCCGCATAATCTGAGTAAAATAGGCCCTTTCAGAATTGGGTTATATAAACCAACTAATCAATGGGAGGATGTAACAGGGAATAATACCAAATCACTCAACCTATTTTACATTTTCAATAAATTTATTGGAATTCTTTTATTCCCATTATGCCATCTGCTTTCAGGATACTTGATTGTTCTTTTATAATAAGCTTGCTCATATTGCATAAAAACTTTTTGAATTGGCCGCTTCTCTCAACGGCTATTTTTAGTTCACTCGTAATTTCAAAACCATGAATATAATCTAAATTACCCTTAGATGGTCATTAGCACTCACATCGGAGTAAATAGAAACAATAGAGCAAACCAATACACACACAAAAAAAAGGCTGCAGAGAAAGAACAAATGGATATAGTGGTCCCAAAAGGATGAAAAATGTTAAAAAAAGGAAATTCGAAGAGAGGTAACTATGCAGCGGCAGAATAGAAAGATAATGTCATACAAATAACCCGTAAAATATAACTTCATACCTGAACCAAAAATTTTAAATAGAATATTTCACCTGGTGCTAACTGCAAATTATATCAGGGCATGCAAGATTTCCTGAATACTTCTACAAAATCATTAATATGCAAGACAACAATTGTATATGCGGAAGAATAGGCTGGGCTCAGCACTATATAACAGAATGCATTGAACTGAATGAAATTCTTAAAAAAAAACTCATTATGGATAGTAATAATTTTAACAAAATATTACAATGCTCTGAAAATTTAAAAATGATGGAAAAGATTTATAACCTTTCACCAACAGTTTGAAGATTCTTTGAACTTTAGTTGGCCGTTGTTCTCTTATGCGAAAGCTAGATAATAAATGAGTATAAAAGTCAGTCACAGTAAGCCTGTTTATATGGCTTAGTTCTGTGGAAACGGGGTGTCTGACTATAATTAAAAAACAAAACAAAGACAGTTATTCGCATTTTTTCGAGAGATAGAAGAGGTCGCTTATTTAGCTTCATTAAAATCCATTTCTTTCACCTTTTTAACTATGCAGGTGTTTTATGAAGACAAAAGAGAGGAACAAACGAGAACAAGTGGTGCATCCACTTAAAAACAATACTGGATGTCAAATCCTAAATTAATGAACTTTGTCTTTGAAGAGAAAAGTAAATTTCACCCTTTACTGGGTGGGGCATTTAAGTGGTAGGTTACATACAGTCTTTTGAAGAAACCAGTTTCTCCACAAGTATAGCCTTTTGGTCTCTGAACAATGTTCTAGCACTTTTTCTGAATCTTGATTTGCATGCCAAATTTCTGCATTTGTATGAAGCGGGAAATCGGTAAGAAAGTAAGAAAGTAAGCTTAATCTAGTGAAGAATCATTTGGGGGAGAATGCACATAAATAAAATTATTAGAGATAAAAGAAGTGTTTGTAAAAAAAAGTCTAAAGTTTGTAAACGAAAGGGAGAAAATATTGACATAATGAAATTCCTTAAAGATGATTTGGAAGTACTAGAATGAAAAAAATTCCTTTTCCTAACATAAATGAAAGAAGATTGCAGATACTTTGGGAATCGAACCTGTTTCCACTAACAATGAATGATGGATTTTCAAATTAGTTTATTTAGTTCCTCGATATTGTTATTCCAAACAATATCGAGTTAAAATCACTATGCAAGGAAGTGACAATGAATATTACAGCGCATTTCTAAGCGACAAACATTAAAATCGATTGAAGATTTACTTATATAAACATAACAAAATTTTAAGAAAGGTTGCCTCTGAAAAAAAAAAACAGCAGATCTAAAACACACAAATTTTATCATTTTCCAAAAGAAAAAATATTTGAATAAACTTGATTTTTTTTATATGTGTTTCAAAAGTAATTAAGAGTTTTTTTATGCACATTTATTTTTCTGAAATTGAAAGCTGATTTTTCTCGAAACAAGGATAATCGATAAATATAGAACTTACTTCAATTTTGGAATTACTGGAATTAATTTTGACCTTCTAAGCTTTTCAAACTATCCCAAATAGTTCCTTGCATCAAAAAAACATAACAAACAAATACTTAACTGTATGATCCCTATCTCTGCTGATAATAAAGAATAATGTGTTTCTTTAGCAAATGTTTTAAAATTTTGATTAGATTTTTGTATAATTAATAATTAAGCGAGATTTCAACGTTTCTTTGGGATAAATTTTAAAAGTATTACTGCGCAAACAATGTGCATCGTTTTAAAATTCAAAATATTATTTTTTAATGATGCAGGTTTTATTTTTTTATACAATTCTTCTCCTGTAATTAAATTTCTAATAATCATTTTTATGCAAAATTTACAGTAACATTTCACGTTGATGTAATGAAATTCAAATCTTTTCTTGTTTTCATCGAATATTATATTATATCTTTTCTTCCATTGTTAAAAGCAAAAGAATGATATTTTTGTTTTTATTTTCATATTCTTTGACACTGTCTTAATGCGTGTTTTGTTTTTTTACTGCATTTCATTCAATTTTTTTTACTGAGCAAGAGCTACTCTTTTCGTTCACCTTGTTCTTCCAGAATAGCAATTCTACGCTCTAAAAGGATTAATATGAAATACATTTTTAAAAATTTCAGTTTGTTATTGGAGGCAACTGAAAACTATATATTTAGTTGAATCTATCTACCACATTTACTGTGGGTACAAATTAAAAAGTGTATATAACACAAAATAAAATTTAGAATGAAAATCTTATTTCGAAATTAACGTTCAAAGAATTTTTTTAAATCTTAACTTGAATATTCTCAAAAGTATATATATGATTGAATGTTTTGATGGATGAGTTTGAATTTCATCATAACATTAAAAACTGCTGAAGATATATGCTGTAGAAAACCTCGTCTCAAAATAGGCACCAAATTTATCAAAGTACCAAGTACCAAGAAACCTGAGAGATATTACATCTATTCTATCTCTTATCACATGGTTTAAAAATTGAAGAAAGTACATGATAACAACACGTTTAATTAACCAGATGATTATTATTTCAATTCTACTGAACAAATTTGGACTCTAAAATATTCCTTACTATCTCGCCTGTAACCAAGAAAAGGACATTAAACATATCCACGTGCACTGTTTAAAGCACTCTACTCACAGGAAAAAAAACTTTTGGAACTTTATTCTTAGTCCCCAAGAAATTTCGTCTCTTAAAAGTTTGATATTTATTAATCATAAATTTCTCGCATTATGGGTGATAACATTGTGGCTAAAGATACCAAGTTATTCAATTAAATGATAATAATATTAACAATGACAATAACAGTAAATTATTTTTAAAATGTAATGATATTAAGAATAAATTAATGCGTTTTTAATAGCTCCATGAAATCATGGAACTTGATTCCATTAAAAATGTTTATTTTCTTAAAAATACTTTTGTTGGCGGAATCTTACAAATCAAAATATGCGTAAGTGATTTAACTAAAAATAAAGAAAAAATTATTATAAAAATAAAAATAAAACAAAAATTTATTAATTATAAAAATGATTAATCAGATTTATTTTTAAAATTTCAGATTTATATTAATTTCTTAAGGATTTTTCTTTTCTTATATCATTAGATATAGTATTGAGTCACATTAATACTGTACATGTTGTTGTTAATGATTAGATCCTGCTGATAAATGAATTTGAAACAAAAATAATTAAATTAATAAAAATTAAAATTAAATTTACGATCGCAAATTTCAAGTTATCATGTGAGAACATTATTATTTTTAAGGCATTATTTGTCTTAATTAATTTGTCATTAATCAGTTTAAACCGGTTTAAAACAATCACGAGACTTCTCTATCGGTCTATATCCCCCCCCCTCTCTTTCTCTTTCTCTCTTTAATCTCTCTCTCTCTCTCTCTCTCTCTATATATATATATATATATATATATATATAAGGATAATTTTTTAAAGCTTTCATTTTTAATTTTTTTTAGCTTGCAAACAAAGTTTTGGAGCTCGACCGAACAGCTAGTTCTACGTCAACCTTTTAAAAACACATCTGCTGTCAAAGAAGCATACATAATAATAATGCAATACTGGTAAAAGCAGATAAAAAATATATGCGACTAAAAGATGATGATGAAAATTGTCATTTAGGCTTTATTTATTGCTTACGCAATTTCGAGCTTCAAAACCCTCTAACCAAAACAACATCATGTTCTCACATGATAATAACGATATATGTTACTAATGCTTTTTTATTAAAAGATTTTATTTAAAGAAATTTTGAAAAATGAAGGTTTATTTAATATTTCAGAATTATTAATATTCATTCTTTTAATTTGATATACCAACTTTAAACTTTTTATTAATACCGTCTTTTCTTCCTCTAGAATAATTTGGGTTCCATACTATTCCGATTTTAGTATTTCTAATTAAAACTCATCAAGTATCATCGTTTGATTATTTTATACAACCTACGTCCACAGCCAAACGCAGTTTACAGACATCAAGAGAAATTCACATAAAAAGTAGTTTCAGATTATCTTTTTCGTTGAGAATTGATCACAACTGTTTTTAAATTTCTGTTTTTCACGCATTTCTGCAGTATTTTAAGAAAATATATAATCTGATCAAAAACTTTTTTCTGTAACCTTAGCATAAAGAAACACATCTATTCAATGGTTGTCATTTCATTGACAAGATATTTGATTTCAAAAACGTACGAATTAAAATGCTAAAGTTATAACTTGCCTGCAAAATAAATGTGTATACTATTTTGCAGGGATATTATGGTCAATACAACCCTAAAAATCTATTTTAAACTATCAGTCTTTGGCGGCCAGATATTTCGCCAGAATGACGAATTAATATAATTTTAAATTAAACGTTATTTTCAATGATTTTATTAATATATATTTTATTTTTAGTATCAACGGCATCTTCAAAAAATTATTTTTAAGCTTAAAATTTTGGTAGTCATATAACTAATATTATTTTAGTCATCTTATACAGTTTTTCTCCTTGTGTTATGTATTCCTTTAATTTTCTCTTATTTTTCCTAATATTTGAACTTTAATTTGAAATAAAAATGCTTTCACTTTAAAAAAAATACCTGAACGTTTTAGTGAAACCCAAAACTTTAAAATCTTTATTAAGCTTTAATTTAAAAATTTTTATTAGATTTTTTTTCATTAAACTAATCAAAATTTTAAAGTTTTTCCTCAATTTCTCCAGAATTATAATATTGTACAAAAATAATTATTATGTTATTTTACATTTAAAAATATTACATCTTCTTTGATATCTTTCTTCCAATTATTTCCTTTAATTTTAATAATTTTTAATATCATTTTGAAATATGTTTTAGTGCAAAATATTTAATAATTTTATTTACTGGACTTATACACGCATGTGTTGTAACGTTATTAGATATGTGTTTTCAGCCCAAGTTATCATTGCAATACAATCAAGAGTAAATTTGAAATATAAAATAATGATTAGAGAATTAAGCTTAGTCACTATAACAGTGTCATGTTTCAGATTTGAGTTTTCAAATCACATTAAAAATATTTTCTCTTAAATGCATTGCCAAAATAATTATATCTCAACAGGTGTGCTCTAGAGTTGGTTTTTTTATTACGTCTTCCAATTAGGTAGCCTCCAATTTCCACGCATTTAATAATTTTTGAAATATTGTATTCTCATGTAGTACAAGAACAGAAACACCGTTATTCCTAATTGGTTTTATTTGTGATTCAGAGCGATCTTAAATGCCAAAATTTATCAAAAACATGACGCTGAATTTTTACATCAATAAAGAGTAATTTTTCAGTGTGCATACATTAGTTTAGTAGAAAGTAAAAATTGTTTTACCATTAAGTAGCATGCTGTGGGCATCCAGTTCCACGGCATTGAAATTTCAATTTCTAAAACTTCCGTTATTATATGTGTAGCAGAATGCAAGTTGAACTGATATCACAACTTCCAACGTAATACTTTGAATTCCACTGAAACTATCACTGGCTATAAATATATATGCTAGGAAACAAAACGTATAATGGTAGATTAGAAAATTATGAAGAAAAAGGTTTATTTATATTATTCTTTGCTTCAAAGTTTAAATGGATTATGCTTAATTGAATAGCTAAAGTTAGAAATAAATATTTATTTCTAGCATTGTCATTTGAAGAAAACCTGATTTTACATTAGTGAAAGTCTTTAAGGTTTTAAAATATTTATATAATTTAATATTTTAGTTTTCTCAAACATTCAATTGCGGTGGAGCAAAATATAATATTTAAAAAAAAGAGAGAATTTTCGAAATTCATGTAAGATTTTAAGAAGTAATAACTTTTTGAATATTTAGATTTCATAAAGAAGTTATGATAAATTTTAAATAGAAGAAAATGGGAGAAAAAAGAAAGCTAAATATGTCGACGAATTTTGTCTTAGTCCAGATTCTTAGTTTCTTAGGCAGATTTGTACAATGAAAGTATTTATATATCAATTTCTTAGTTACATAAATTTTTTAAGACCAGTTATATTTTTGTTTTTTTATGCCTATGTATTAAAACCAGCATGTTTAAAATCACAAATAAATTCTATTATAGGCAACAAGCATGTCCATGATTTCAGTAAGGACAAAAGTCGTTTGCGCGAATGAAATAACATGTGTTCCGCTGTTACCTCCCGAAGTAAATATTGAAAGTTTATTTTTCAAGAAAATTAATCTTGAAGCGAAAAAACTTTTAAAGTAAAACTAATAATTTCAATATGAACTGAATTGCAATAAAAAAAGTTCAATATCTTTTTTCTCAAGTTTTCTTTTGGCTATTGGAATTTTAATCAGGATACTCATTTTTACATACTATAAAACAACTTAAAAAATTTTCTTGTCAGTTTTTAAATAACTAGAAAGTAATTATTTAAAATTTATATTAATTTGAATTAATGTGATTTTTAAGAGCGCAGCTGCCAATTTCATTCTAATATCTGTTTTTTTATATTTTTTATTTGAATCATCCCTACAACTGATAAAAGCAAATAAATGTCTCTTTCTCATATATTCATCATTCCTTCGACAACGAATTTTTAAGTCGTAAAACTGTAAAAGATATGAAATTCGTTTTATATCAATAGTTTTAGATCTACTCTGACTTGAATCTTTTCGCTGGAGTCAAGTTCCATGATATTGTGTAATTTAAACAGTCTTGCACATAAGCAAGGAATTATTACTATTCAGAATTCCATTCAATATATTTTGTGCTGAGATGAATGATTCAGATGGTTTACGCGAGTTTCAATACATAAATTTAGCTCAGCATTTCATGAGAAAATAGAAATTTTTCTTATTCTTTTGATAGGTCCAAGCGGAGCCATCTCTGACATGAGGATGGAAAGTTTTTGGAATGAAAATTTGTTCCCGTTTCTCTGGAGGGTACAAAAATGGCGTGAGGTCAGCTATCTCATACCGATGATGGAACATTCCTCTTACAGGAAGAGTTGTATCGCGACCGGTGATGACCCTCAGGACTCAACCATAGTTCCCGCGGCTGTCCGGCATTCATTTTTTTCCCGTGTAACTTCGAGGTAGATAGGAGTAGCTCTTTATGGTTACTCTAATGACAGAAATATCTATAACAATTAAAGTGATATTCTTTTATACAATACAGAAAGTTTAAGTATGTAAGTTTAAGTATTAAATAAATATAAAATCTTAAATAATTAGATTCATTAAATTGAAAAGTTTCACTGAATTTTACTTTTATTAATTCATTCAAATTTAATTCAAATATTAATTAATTTTTTGTGTACTATCTTCGTTTGTATTTCCATTTTTTTTGGTTTTGTTTCTTTTTTTATGGCAATCAAAGATTTCAATAAAAAGTGTTTATCGATATTATTGTGGGGAAAAATGTAATTCTCCAAAAAATTTATCTTCTATATAATTTGCTGCTCTCAATTATTTATCTGAGATCCTAATTAATCATATTGAAAAATTAAAGCTCTTTGAAATTTTAAGAAATTTAATAAATAAAGTAGTTATTTGAGTAGTTATTTAATAAATTAAATGAATAAAATCAATCAATATGTAAATTATTGGTAATGTATAAATGTTTATAAAATGTTAATTTTTGTGTACAAACTGAAACAAAAAAAAAAAATGAAAGCAAACTTGAATTAGAACTCTAAAAATTAAACAACTAGATTTGAATTTTATTGTTTTCTTTTTCTTCTTCTTTACCATCATTATGTAGTTTCTTTTCAGTTAAAAAAAAAATATTTTTTTAACAGGTCACCATCACAGATAATACTTAATGTTGCTTTTCCTGCACCCTTTCTTCCACGAATGGGGTTGCAATGGGTTGGTATTGTTTATAACTCAAATTTTTATTAGTATAATTATATTAGATTGTAGCATAATATATAATACCATTTTATTTGCTTAGTTAAAATGTGAAGAAATTTTTAGGTGAATACCTATTAGGAACATCATCACTTTTAATATTGTTAGTTTGCAGACGATTATTTTATTTTTAATGTACAATGAATTATTCATTATGGCAATAAATTATACCCAGTCTTTTTTATATAATATAAGAGAGAATAAATATCAAATAAATAAAACTGAATATTTTAAATAGTATAAAAGAATGTGTTTAATATTATTTCTTACAAGTGTGACAACGAGGATTTTCATATAGATCAAATTTACGCAAAAGTAGTGGTGTAATAATAATATAATAGGCGTGATTATAATAGGCGTACTATAATTGTTTATTTTTCTGTTCTGTTCCATTAAGTAAGTGTTAGAAAGGACAGAACCCTTTAAAAGTGTTTTTTGGTACTTGCAATTTTGAGAAATTTAGCGTATATTCTGAAGCGAGATTACCTTGTGATAGGCAATAATAATTTTAGCATCAATCCATATTAAATATGTGTTCGACTCCGTAATCATGTTTACTGAGAAAATCTTCCTATTCATTCCAAATTATTTTTGAATGTTCTGGAGTTCAAACTAAAGTGATTTTTTTTTTGGGTTGAATCCAGCTCTAATTTTTAGCTATTCTATAAGTGATTTTCGGGAATTTAAAAAATAAACTTTTCAACATTTTTTTAGGCTTTATGGACAAGAAACTGCCAGGAGTTCTTTTGACAGAAAAATAAGTTTTTTTTGCGCCGGCGTCCTTGCATAAGGGTTGCGCATCTTCCCCGTGATCTGGGCGTGCCGGGTTTGAATCCCGGTTTGGGCATGGTTGTTCTTCATCTGTGTTCTATCTATGAAGTGTGTGAATGTGCCCCCCTGTAAAAAGGGGTTGTGCAAGCGACTGTGCGAGTTTCATCTTCATATGAGCTAGATGTCAGACTTCTGCCCTCGGGTGCTCAGGGGTCTTTACCCTCAGAAGCTACTGCACCCTCTTCGGATACGACAACATCATAAGTTTTTTTTGCATTTTCCTGAAAACGTTTTTTTTTTTTTTTTTTCAAATTTCGATATTTATTTATAAATTTTCTATTGCAATTATATGAAATCTTAAATTACATGTTTGCAGGCATTATCCGTCTGTTAAATCTATTTCTGAGCAGTAGTTTATTTTTAAGAATCTATTTATCATAGCATATATTTTTAAAATTGCATGATATTTAATATTTTTTTTAAATTTTACCTTATATATTAAAATAAAATCAACTCGACGAAATTATTGAACATGTACCTATATATTAAGCTGTTTTGGATGCGATTTTATTTAAAATTTAGTTTTCTAAATGTTTGCAAATTTAACAAAATTAAACAAACTGAGCCAAATATTTTTAATTATGAATTTTAATTTCCGGTATGGTCTTACAAAACAAATACTTTCATGTTGTTTTACAATGAAGATGTCTCATTCTTTCCATGTATACTAAATATTGCCTTAGTTCTAATATGAAAAAAAAATCCCTTTATTTGAAACTTATATCTCAACTACTTTCATTCTCAAAAGAGTCTCAATTCCCTTAGAATAAATTTTAAAAAAATATTCTTTTTGTATACTTATAAAACGTGTTGCTTCTTTCTGGAGGAAAGATGTTGTGCTATTCCCCCCCCCTTTGATCAGTAAATTTTATTTTTGTTTTACCTAAAGTGCATTTAATCCTATAGTAAATCGTGTAGCCATCTGGCAACACACTTTTATTTCCATTTATAAGCTTCACATGACTGTTCCAAAGCGCAACAGTGAATGTTTGGAAATCCCTTTTTAAATGTTTTTAATAAACATTTGTAGAACGTACCAATATATTACAACAGCAGTACTAAAATTAGATTTAAACTGTAAACGTGGAAAAATACCAAGATGTTTGTTGTATTAATAATTCTACCATTAAAAATACCACCAAAATATTTTTAATTTTTGCATTGTAAAAAATATATTGGTAACAAGAGACTTTTCTTATTAGAGAATTATTATAATATGATTTCTGTCACCGGGATATAGTTTAATGTATAATAAGGCAATTTGACATATTTTCAATTTTTTTTATATTTCACAAAAAATAATTAAATTTTTTTAATATGTTCCCTAATTATATGTAGCTATTCAAGCCACATATATTTCTTTGGTAGAAAAATGTCATGCATTCTAGGATTAAGAAGAATTCACTTGCTGCTTGCAGGATCAACTGTAGAGTCCAAAACCTACATGGTCATTGGCCACATCCTTTTTACGAAATCTTTCGTTAGATTCGAAATTTGAGCAGGATTAGGAACCTAATTATGTCATACACAATTTCTCCGGATGGCCAACTTCCAGGTCCTGGCCTCGATCAAATCTCTAATTGAGATAAAGCATATTTTCAAAAATAAAAGTATATAAATACATTTATCTTTATTTTTTTATCTTTGTCAATTCGGATGTATAAAGAGGCGATAATTGAAAACGGAAACAAGCAATATAAATTTAGTACATGGTCTTGACACTAAAGTTATAGACCTGTTTCGTTTAGGACTCAATGAATCAATGAAAAGAGATTCGTAGTTCATTTTACTATAAGAAATGAAGCCTAATAAAAAAGAATTAAAGGGTGTCCCAAAATTAACGCAAGATTTGAATTTGTCATCATTCGTGCAGTAAAGTGCTGGTAACTCTATTTAAAAAAATCATTTGATAGCTGATAGTTTAGGGTTAGTAAAAACGAAGCATTACACGATAGAAAGTCGTGTTAATGCAAGATTTGAATTAAATAAAAAACACAGTTTTTTTTTTTAAAATTTTCGAATTTTTCCATGATTATTTGCAAAAATGTGGCAGAATTTCGTTGATGCAGCTTTGAATTTATTCTTTCAATGGTTATGAGCTTATTGGTATAAACCTTTGACTTCAAATTACCCCATAAAAAGATTTACGATGGTATTAAATCGCACGATCTAGGGGGCCAATTCTCAAATTTTCGAACTTTGGCCGCCAGACTTTCATTATTTTTTAAATAATGTTCAACAATGAAAACATGTTGTTCTATCGTTTAACGCTCCATATTTACTAACCCTAAATTATCAGTTGTCAAATGGTTCTTGAATAGAGTTTGACAACACTTTACTGCACGAATGGTGGCAAATTCAAATCTTGAGTTAATTTTGGGACATCCTTTATAATGTAGAAATTTACATGAATTTTCCATCGATTCTTCCTATGTCCTGATTCGAAATTTCATTTGAAAGCGATTTCTAGATAAAGACTGAAATAACTTTTTAAAAGTTGAAATGATATAAGTGATCGTAAACTAAAAATAAAAATTTTCCGATTCGTAGTTTTTTCATGAAATTTAATAAATACAATACTCCGAAATAATCGACATTATATTAAGACATATTATTAATAAAAAAAAATCATAGGTGTATACCAGATAGGTCTATCAACTCATTTGAGACTTTTTCAAAGATTATAGTTATTTTGCTTTATAAAATAGTTTTTGATATTGCTAGATTTAAACTAAACGAAATTAACTTCTTTTATTTTGTTGAAATTATTTATCGTATTTTACCAAACACGTCAGAAAATTTAATTTTTTCATGCTTTATTTCAATTGAAATGTAATTTTCCAGTCATGATGGGATTGAGACCTCTATGGTCTTTTAGGCAAGTCTGAAATCCACCCTTTTTTCTCCGCAAATTTGCTGAACTGAATTTTTTTATTGTCTTTAATTTCAATCTTTACATTAAGAAATCTCAGGCAATAAATTTTGACAAATTAGTTATAAAAACGTTTAACTTCGGGTATATTTCAAGAAAGTTTGTTTCAATATATCGTTTATAAAAATTCAAAATAAAAATTTAGATGTAATATTAAACAAAATAGAAGAAAACTTTGTGACATATTCTTAATATTCTTTAATTATTGAATTGGCCCTTTTTTAATTATAAAGCATCATATAATTTTAGAGTTACAAAGTATGTAAAAATAAAGATGTACTTGCTTATTTTTACGGATCTTGGATTTTATTGTCCAGCAACCGAGATATATCGCCAAGATGGATGTTTGAATATATACGAAGGAGCTTGGCGATCTTGCTATTATTTGAAAGTCGCCAAGTAAACCTGGAGGTCCTAAAAAATAAACAAGAACTAGTAATTTATTAGAAACGTAGTTGCACAATATTCCAAAATGGCATTTGATTTTTTATTTGAATAAGACTTGAAATCCTTGAAATGTAGTGATGAAAAAATGACGTTCAGATGGATCCAAAATCCGATTAATAAATAGACAAAATACAAAATTCTGAAAATCACAAAACAATATATAGGAAACTACTCATCCAAAAATTGTCTGCCTATTTTGTCTATTTATTAATCCGATTTCGGATCTATCTGAACTTCCTTTTTTTCTGCTATAAAAATGGCTGAGTTTTCCTTTTTTTTCTATTATAAAATTGACTGAAATTTAATACTGACAAAAGCCAAAGGAAAGAGTCCCTTATATGGTACAAGTAAAAATTCAGTTATGAATTTGTTTTAGTTTCTATGAAAATAACATTTTGAAATTATTAATCTAATGCATTATATTTGATAGATTAATATGAATACTAAGTGTCGCAATAGCTTCTTTATGTATTTTTTATTATAGTCATCATAATTTTTATTCACCTTTATATTTCGCTAAACATCAAACAAAAAATTACGAATAAAGCATCAGAAAGTTCAAGAACCTGCGCAAATTATTCAGCAACTTATCTTCTACCATTATTTTTAGCAGTCATATAAATTATAATTCTTATACAGTAGGTCCATTTTCTTAATAAATTGAGAAGAAACGTTTAGGTATTTTCTATATATCAATGCCATGAAAGTATGCGACCTTCGGAGATCTTAATGGTTGCTTTGTTCTAATATATAACAAAGATTCTAGAAACTGAGAGATTATTTAAAGATATTTTCTTTATCTTTCTTGTCAGATACAATACAATGTTAGTTTGCATCTGCTTCTTCGTGAACACATTGAAAGTGCTCTGAAATAAAGTGATTCTTCATCACAACGTTCCTTAAATAAAATTTATTCTTAATAATTAAAATTGATAAAAAATTTTAAGGAATAAAATAATAAGAACATACTTGTAGATAAATATAATATTAACACAAATTAAAAATTACTTGCCGGCGTCCTAGCATAGGGGTAGCGCATCTTCCCCGTGATCTGGGCGTCCCGGGTTCGAGTCCCGGTTTGGGCATGGTTGTTCTTCCTGTTCTATCTGTGAGATGTGTGAATGTGCCCTCCTGTAAAAAGGGGTTGTGCAAGCGAATGAGTGATGCGTGAGTGGCAAAGTCGTACTCTTGGCCCTAATTGGCGCTACGATAAAAATAAGAGGCGTCCCCCTTAGGCTTAAATCGGCTGTGTTTGAACAGCAGGCTTGTCCGTGGCAAATGCCATAAGAAACAAACAACAAAAATTACTTTTTGGTTATATCCAAAATCAGATTCAAAAGAGGGAATTGTTCAAAAGAATTTTTGAACAATTATTGAACTAAATGGTTGAAACTCCCAAAGGTCCTAATAGGTCCTAATATCCGTCCATAGAAATTTTTCAAATATACGGATGATTTTTCTGTCCACAAGCACAGTATAGAAGGTTTTATTTTTACATTAAAGTATTCCAAAAATTAATTTGCGCATTTCAAAGGTACAGCCAATGCTCACTGTGCAGACTCTTTCTAACGTTTCTAAGTC
Organism: Argiope bruennichi; assembly: GCF_947563725.1. Classification (NCBI taxonomy): domain Eukaryota; kingdom Metazoa; phylum Arthropoda; class Arachnida; order Araneae; family Araneidae; genus Argiope; species Argiope bruennichi. The sequence continues at coordinate 100,789,912 of NC_079151.1, read as the reverse complement.
AATGCTAAAAATGTGGTTAACATATTTTGTAAGAAAACTCCAAGGAGATTTATTGCAATCGTGAGGTATGTGAAACTTAAAATTCGAGTGAAACAATCTTAATTATTATATAGCAACTTTTAAAGTTAAATATATGAAAAAATAAATTTTCCTCAGGATCTTTTATGGATTCTTAGACCTGCGTTTGTGTATATTTAATCAATTAATTTAACTAAAATTTAATTCAGTTTGTAATTAAGAATTAGTTTTGTTAAGCAGTTTCGTTGTTCAATAGTTAAAGGCGCGGGTGACATTTTCCTCCCACAATATTCTCCTTCTTGAAGGATTCTTAAATCTTTGCATTCATTCATTATCAAATGTGCTGAATTTTAGTCCAAGACTATCTAGACATAGGGGTGAGGCTATACCTAAGGAGCTAGAGGGGTTTGTTTAGTTTAGTTATATTAACGTCCCGTTAAAAGCAACATTCTGGCTATTTTGGGACGGACCTCGTAATTTTGAACCGCAGTCAGATGACGACGAGACCTAGAAGGAGGCAAAGGGGATACTGATACTCTTGATATCAATCTTAGAGGAACGCAATAGAGAGATTAATAATAGTTTATACCTATTATTAATGTGAATTAGAGCCCCAAAAAATAATACCATTCGCCGGCGTCCCATTGCAAACGATTGGAGGCTAAAGCATCATATTATGCCTCGGTACCATTCACCTATTCTAAGCCACCTAGAAAGGAGATGGAAGACAGACCAAGAGAGAGAAGTAAAACTGCAGATCCATCGTAAAATCATATAACTTCACCATTTCTATTAAAAATAGCAAAAGCAACAAGCCATGAGGATTTAAAAATAGCAAAAGCAACAAGCCACGAGGATTAGTTATATCAAAATTATAAAAAATAATTAATTACAATTACACATTTAAAGAAATAGCAATACTATGTGTATTAGAAGATGGGTGAAACTATTGTGCCCCAGCAACTCAAACACCATTTATTTCTTTCAAAAATAAATTATTATAATGATACAGTAAGTCTTAAAATGATTTGAAAAATAATAAATGAAATTCAGGACAATTTATTCAAAACCGGAATATTTTTCAAACTAAAGAAAAATGTTGGAAATGGACTGTCTAAGTCTATTTAGATGTCTGGTTACTTTATTTTAGACCCATTAGTTTTTGAAGTAAGAAATAATTTCGAATTGAAATAGCCGTGAATATCTCAATATCAACCGATCTTATAACTAATAACAAATGTTTTCTTCTCAAAAAAAGCTGCCAAACCATCGCCAAAATGTTATTTTCCATGTCTTAATGGCAAGAACCGGTCTTCCATATGTAACAGCAACGAATAATCAAAGAAGTTTGACCTTTCACCACTGACGTCACAAGCTCTCTTGCCTTGGAACCGCTGTGACGCAATCACTTATGTCATCTCTAGCGCTGGCCTTAACAAGGCAACTTCCGAAGAAGATTCAGTTGAATAACTTAAGATAAAATCTTTGCGAGAACGAACGATTTTGTAATCGTTGTCAGTTTTTCAAAAATTCCCCAGGAAAATCCCCAGAAATTCCTGGTGAAGAAGAAATATATTTTGATGTTCTGAAAACTGATTAGAAGAACAAGTTGCGATTGCAAATGAAAGATAAGAGAATTCTTGAAACTATAATTTCTGTACTATTTGTTTTTTTAAAAGGAACTTGAAACGAGTTAGGGATTAATAGCAACAAACGCTGTTGCTCCCTATTTCCTAACAAAGGCACAATGAATAAATGCCAAATTACAAGAATTTATCGTATTCGAATCAGAGTATATGCCTTTATTACATTCATCCTGTATGTCTGTTTCTTTAAATCATCAAAAGAGCATCGTTCAATGTATTATTGGAACCGAATTACCTTTTTTAAAGCAAAGTTTTATTACAACAAAAATTTATTTTGACTACATAATATTAATATATATAAAGTATAATCTAAAAGAAAAAAAAACAAAGAGAAAGCACTAAGAAGAATTAAAAAAATCTTTATTGTTCCCAACATTAAAAATAAGTAATGATTTTGATTTTCATAAGTTTTAAGCCTGTCGTTTACTTCTTGTTTGTAAATATCCGCCCCCGAGAACGGGGACTTGCGTGGCAGGTACGGACCCCAGCGGTAATGGAATTTACCCTGAGCGTTGAGCGTTAAACTCTGTTGTTATAGTTAATAAAAAAAACTATCTAAAGGGACCTATATATATATATATATATATATATATATATATATATATATATATATATATATATATATATATATATATATATATGTATGTATGTATGGCCCACCACGATATTAACCTTTAAGTCGGTATTGTTTTTCTTATTTTATTGGGAAGTACCCCAATACTTTTTTGAGCACGAAATTTTATTTGATTTCCTTTATTTTCAATTATAACCATAATTGCAATAATATGAAAGTTTTGTTTGAATTATTATCATTTGCATATATCAAAATAATGTTTATTTCTTTGCTTATATATATATATATAATATTAACAGCACATAAATAAAATGCCGAACCTGAAACTAACATCACACACTAAATGAGAAAGAAAATAGTGCCCATAATAAAATTACATAAAATTTTATGTGATTAGCGTTATATAAACTTATGCACTGCAACAACTTAAAGCTGCTATACTCACCTCGCTAACTGAATATTCTCGGCTCCTTGTTTCAGTTCTCACAAGAACATATCTGTCGACACACATCGGAGATGATTTGAATGTACAAGAACATAAACAAATATTCGGTGAAGTGGAATGTCGACACAATACCAAATAGGTCGCTCTTTCATCGACCAGTTTGATAAAAGTCAACATTCGGCGAAGAATATGACATTCTAGTTTTTTTGTTTTGTTTATAACGGTACTATTTATATTTTTAATTATTGAGCATGCTGGTGAGTGCGCTGTTTGCCTATCAGATTATCTGTCTGAAATTAAAATTCTACTATAATATAATTGTTTGCATACCATGCGATTGGTCCAGCATTACCAAATCAAGTTCTTACGCAAAAGGACAAAGCTAGTTGATTAATTATTTTATATCAACCTAGTCATTTCGTCTAATAAAAGTACTAAAGTCACATATTTCTGTACATGGTTATTATTAAAAATTAATATATTAAAATGTGAGGAAATAAAGGAGATAATAATTAAGGTGTTGGTGGTAAAGGTAAAGATAATAATAAAGGTGTTCTTGTGTTGGCGCTTTAGAGAGTAGATCAATTGAGATAGAACTATCATATTCAATACAAATACACTTTGGAAAATGGAAATTTGCTTATTTAGAGCGATTTTTTTTTCTAAATTTTAATTGGTTAAAAATAAGCGAAATTTTGACGTTGACGAATACTTCTTAAATCATAATTGCATAAAAATCATGTTTATATTGTTTCAAAATTCTAAAAAATATCTTTTAATCGATCTCAGTTTATTTATCATATGATTTTTTTTCTATGTTTCTATTATGATGCAATTTTTTAAATTATTTTTAATTGCTTATTTCATTGTTGCAATGAAATTAAAACTATTTTAATTGTTTGATCAAATATTTCAACCCAGGATTTTCTTCTTCCATTCCATTTCTTAAATTGAAGCAAAAATATTCTCTTCATTTTCTATCCGGTTTATATACTAGGAATAAAAAGATGGGGATAATGAGCATTTAAAAGATATTTTATGTTTGGGGATGGGGTTTGATTCCATTAAATTGATCATTTACAAAATGAATAGATCAAGTATAAGACAGTTAACATAACTTGGCTCTACTATCTGTCCTATTTTGATGTTTAAAATTACTTTTTTGAGAGAATCATGAATATAAAATAGTGAATAAGGAATTCAATGGATATTAAAAAGAGTTGATCGCCAAAGGCAACTGATAGAAATTAACAGAATAACAATGAATCAAATATCATTTATAGAAGATTAAAAAAATGTAACTTTAAAAAATCTTTTTTTGAGTAACATTAAAACATATTTTAATGTTAAAAATATATAAATAATGTTAAAACTAATAAAGTTAGAAATTTTTTAGAGTAACTAAATAAATACTGTTAATATTAAATTATTCTAAAAAGATAACTTAAAAATACGTTTTTAAATTATTAAATAAATAAATTTTTAAAAAGAATACATTTCTCAAATGATCCTGAAAACATCAAAAATTCGAAATTAATAGTGACGGACCAGAAATTGTAAGAATAATTTTACTTAAGTTCGATTAATTTTATTGGCACCACTGGGAAATATTTCGCTAAATAATAAGGAGGATCTATCATGTTGGACCATATTTTTAAAATATTACTCTTTTGCATGATTATACGAAAACGATGAGGAAAAATACTCTCGAATTATTTGGTCAGTAACAAAAGTTGGAGGTAAACAAATTCGTTGAATACATTCCCTTCATTATCAAATGTTTTGCTTGATTCAACCTGATTAGTTGAAACAGTCCAATCAAACTAAGCAGAGAGGTTTCTCTGCCTTTTATCTTATCTCAAGCTTTTTAAGCAGAAAAGCTGAAGTTATTTTGATAGGCTAATCAAACGTGCTTCAGTTTAATATGTTGTTGGCGTTGGCAAAGAAAAAATAGCAGACAAAACAACAATTCGATTTATGTATGAAGATAATTTAGATAATATAATTGTCTACACTTGAACTAGTTAAGCAGAAAAAAGTAAATATTAGTAAAGACAAGGTTAAATGATAAGCTGAGAAAATGTGTCTAGGCTCATTTTACGTTTTGAAAAAGCACTCATAGTTTTTGCGTAAAGCTATGATGCCAATATATTTATTTCGAATGCGCGATATTTTAAACAAGTTCCATTGATAAAAATCAGTAAGACTCATCGGGAGAGGGGTGAAAAAGTATGTCAAATAAGCACAACTCCCAAGGTTGATGAACTGAGCCTATCCCATGAAAATTATCCGTTATTATCTCAGAAACCGGAAGCTGCTGCTTGTTATTGTGATCTCATTACAATGTTGTTGTTTTCATGCGTTTGCTTTCGACCTACACTTGTGAGGAAAGCAAAAAAAAAAAAAAAAAAAAAAAAAATTCTTTTAAAAATTACATGACTTTGTTTGGTGAATCTTGATTGATTGCTTTCCCTATTATCTATGACACTTCTAGTGCGAAGGAGAGGGGGAAGGTGCAGGGCCGTCTTAACAAATTTCAGCATTTTGGGTTTGAGTAATTTGGCTCCCTATTAAGCGGCAGTCCCACGACCGGAGAAATCTTCAGACGGGCCACGCGTTCCCCTTTCGACCCTTCTTGCGGTTTTCTGAGGTGCTTTGATGCCTGTCTAGTTTACCGACAAATTGTCGGTAAACTGGACAAATATCAAAGCACCCGTCCATTCTAATAAGCAAAGCAAAGCATGTCCGTCTGAAGATTTCTCCGGTCGTGGGACCGCCGCTTTAGTCGTACCTACTAGTGGCTTCTTTTCTACGAGACCAGGAAATGTAACAAGAAATGTGAGTTACATACACTTACAATATAGAGTATATTCTTGGATTTTAAACCATCTATTACACTTGGCAAATTATAACACAGTATTTTTTTTAATACAGCCTTGCAATGTATGTTATCGAACTGAATCAAATCTATTATATAATACATTTTGAACCATTTATTTTAATAATAATTATTTGGTTATTCTAGGTTAATTCTTTTGTACGCATAATTTAGGATTTTCTCACTAATTGAATCTGTATAAAAGTATTTTTAAATGATGCGCGTGTTTATGTAATATTAGAAAATAAATGAGTAGTAATTGTCTAGTAACCAGTTATATTCAAATTTCTTGTTTTGACGTATTTAAACTATTATTTGTTTCAAAATTAAAATAAAATTAGAATATTAAATTCTAGACTCCTTTGAATAAATAATACTCCTGAGCAATAACTCAATTAAAACAATAGATAATCACAATCGACTACCCCGATTCATCTTGTGGTACACGGAAAAATTTGAATGTTCAAAACGTCGCTGCAGCACTGGAGGGAACTATGGGTGAGTCCTAAGGGCCATCTCGGGCCATGGTAGAACCCCTCTCACAGAATGGCAAGAACGAACTATCATGCCGTAAGCTTCCCATTTCCAATTTTGAGGTGCCCCAGGAGGGAGTAAAACAATGTTTAAGACATTTCTGGGAAAATGTTCATGGATCGCAGTTAGAGTGTAGTTGGAAACGAATGAAATTCTTTATTCATTCCAATTTCATTTATGTTTAACGAGTTTTTTTTTGTTTAAAGTGAAAATATGTAAATTATAAAACAAACAGCATTTTACTACTATCAATTTATTAGAAAAAAACAATTTTTGGATTTTTTTAGAGCTATGAAGCTTTCTTTAATACATTTTCAATTTTGGGATTACAGTTGAAAAATTCGGATTTCGATGTTTACTTAAAATTTAAAAAAAAACGATGATATAGCCTATAATTTTTTTCCAGTTCTCAAAATTTGAGCGCTTGCAACTTACGATGATATCAAATTTTTAAAAATAAGCTATATATTTTGGATTTTTATTTTTTGCTGAAGACTTTTTTTAAAAATCAAATTAAATTAGATAAAAACTATATTTCCGAAAAATGGAGATGCCATCAAAAACATAACTTGTAAAAAAAACCAAGTCTCGCAACTCAGTTCTTCTATCGTAAAAAGTTGTGAGATCCATGTAATACCAAGTCGGTCCATTTATTCAGTCCCTACTTAAGGATCCTTCTGTCTTTAAGTTATTACGTAATTAGCTAACCTAACAACATCTTATGGTGACCATATCAATATTAAAAATCTTTTATGGTTTAAATAAATAGATTGACTTGGCCATCGCATGAAAACACAATGTATCTTTACATTAAATTAGATTACATTAACATATTATATTAAATTAGATTGTTTAGTGCGATTGCCAAGTCAATCTATTTATTTAAACCATCAAATATTTTTAATATTGATATGGTCACCATAAGCTGTTGTTAGGTTAGCTAATTACGTAATAACTTAAGACAGAAGGATCCTTAAGTAGGGACTGAATAAATGGACCGACTTGGTATTACATGGATCTCACAACTTTTTACGATAGAAGAACTGAGTTGCGAGACTTGGTTTTTTTTTTACAAGCTATGTTTTTGATGGCATCTCATTTCTTTTTGTAGATAGTCCTTTTCTTATTTTTGTATCTAGTCTTCCCCTTTTTCTTTTCCGGTACTACTTCTTGAGATTCAGCTACAGTTTTTCTCAAAGCCCAGTCTCTGTCTCTATGGGTTTTTCTCGTAAGCTTTGATGTTACAATTTTTGACAAGTCTGGACGGTAAATGCTTCTTAGTCTGTTGTATTCACAAATTGAGGATTCCTGCGCTTTAATACTTCCAAAGTCGACATTTATTAGATGTAAGCCGTCCAGACTTGTAACTCTCGGAAGTGCCACGTAAGCTTGACCGGATGTGAACGCTGCAGAACCAATATCCATCAGTGCATTATTTAGACTTAGACCGTGACTTTTGTGTATAGTTATAGCATAGGCATATGGGAAACTGTTCGCGGTGAACATAAGCTCTATTAATAATTTCAAATTTAGTTTTGACCGGACTAAGCTCGTAAACATGTTCTTTATTAAATGCAATGTATATTTTCTTAAATTTTTTTTTTTTTTTTTTTTTTTTTTGTATTTTCCTGATCAACCTTTACTCTTTGCACTATACCGATAAAATCATTAACTTAACCAAGACTCACGTCAATATTTCGCCTTAACATGACTTTTGCCCCTATTTTTATAATTATGTTCTCTTCCAGGCCTGCAGTCATAGAAGCATCGTCTTCATATTTTTTTATGCATTCACGAGCTCTTTTTGTTAGGTATCTGGGGAAATTTATGCTATCTACAGCTGTGAGTTTTATTTTGGGATGTAGAAGAGATTTAAGCATTGCAGTATTTAATTGTTGACACATGTTTTTTGTAGATAATAAGCAAACGATATCATCTGGAAGTTCCGAGAGGTGTTCAATTATTTCAATTAATCTGTTTTCATTTGAATTGGATTTGAGAGTTATTAATCTAGTCGAGAGTAAGTCGCGGTCTTTTTGTGTAGTCACACCTAATCTTATTCTATTTAGCATTTCAACAGAGTCAAAATCATTGAGCTGTCGCATGTTAATTGTAAGTTCATCGTATATGAACAGTTCAGTCCACAGATTCGGTACACTGAGGGAACCTAATAACTTGTTAGTTTCAGCAGTTGATATTTTTTCAAAAGGTGACTTTTCTCTTACCGGCGGACGCTGTAAGAGGTCTCCGAAAACTACAAGATGTTTTTTTTTCCAAACTACCCATTCTGATCGTCTCTTGTGTCGAATATTTCAGATAAGCGTAAGTGAATATATGTTAACATTGGATATCATCGACACTTTGTCTATTATAAACAACACTACTTCTTTCAAATCTGATCTCAGAACTTGGAGCACTTCATCAGAAAGTTGTTTGTACTTCGGTATTTGCTTGTTTTCCACAGGCAGTTGCAATAGTCTATGTATAGTCAATCTATTCTATGTATAGTTAGCTATTCCTGTTGGAGTACTAACTGCCACTTTTTTTGTTTAAATACGTCTTAACCCAAATTTTCAGAGTTTTTATTAAAAAGCTCTTTCCAGTGCCACCAGTTCCACTCACAAAACAGCGTAAAACGTCAGCGTTATTATCGGTTGTGTCCATTTTATTTGTGATCATATCGAAGACTCTTTTTTGATCAACATTAAGTTTTGCGATCATACTTTGAAGATCAGTTTGCTTTCTTCTGCCAGATTGATTCCCTGAAAGTCACCCATTGCGTTTGCAGCTTCCACAGCTTCAAATTGAATTATTTCAAATTAGATATTGTTAGAAACCTGTAATTTTGAGATTTAATTAATTTTCCCCAGCGAGAATAGTGTCATCATATGAAAGACCGTTTTACAGTAATCTGTATTGGATGCTGCCGGATGCCGAGCCAGTGATACGAGAGCTTGGTGACAAACTTGGCGACCATTTGGCGACTTGGCGACGAATTTGCCAACAAAATGGATAATGCTCGAAACTTCGAAAAATTTGTCGATCCGTCCATTATTACATGGATATTTTAGTTTTTCCTTGATTTATACACTAAACATTAATTGTATTCTAAATTTGAAGCTTCTATGTCTGCTAGAAGTGCCTTAGAGTTTTGATGATCGGTCAGTCAGTCAGTCAATCAATCAGTCAGTCAGTGACAAAATTCACAAACTTTGACTAGTTATAATTCTTAAACTACTGGTTCAAATTTAATGAAATTTGAAATATACCGTGTTTATATAATGCCTGCTTGGTTACTGAAAATTCAGGCTTCTAATTTTATCCACAACGAAGTTATAGGGGGTTGAAAATGGCCTAAACTGCTTCGAGAAAAGGATAGTACGGCCTGCCGTGTCCCCAGATAACGGTACACTGTTTTGATTCGAGTACTCTGATTCTCAAATACATCCACTGCATTGTTATAAATTCAATTCCCTTTGAAATATTGTGGTAAAAAATATTTTTATGAAATGGTTTCGGGTACTGAAAGCTTTAACAAGGTAATATTCAATAATTTAATGAATTTTAAAATATTAATGAGGTATTTATCTATATAAATACATCTCCTACACGGTTCCCTAAAAACGCGTTATTTAGAATAGAATTTGGTAATATCTACAGCCATTAATCGATCCCATGATTTCTCTTTACAAACGTAAACAAACCAATACTATTTGTTTGTTTTTATGAAACAACAAAGTCTTCGAGTCTTTGAGACATTCCATACATAGATATCCTATCATTTTGTAACAACAATCAAAGAGAAGATGTTATTGTATCTAGACTGTCCAGTAAAATGATAATAACATCAGGATTGTTGAACCACTTTCATATACTTAGTAATTCAACGATTATAACAATGTCAATAATTTTAAACATATAATTGCTTTTTTTTAGCAAAAAAATATTCGTATTACTAGGATAAACTTTGGATTCGACTTCAAATTAAATATAAGAAAAAATGTCTTATAAAGCTCTTCTGGTAAAAATCACTGTAACCAAAACAAATCTTCAAATTTTTCTATGAGCAGTCAAGTACTTCAAGATCTATTAACTGTAACTGTTCTGTTTTGTAGAGAATGGCGACTTTAGTTCCTTTTTTTCACTTAAACTTCTTTCAAGCTTGAAAGAATTCGCTTGAGAATTTTTTTAATGGTTTATTTTCAATATAAAATGTACTTTTAAATATTATTATGATAATGAATGAAAAAGAATTCACGATGCAAATGAATCTACCAATAATTTCTGAGGAGTGTTTAACAGAAGATATAACTTTTTTCAAGTTTCTCCGCATACAGAGAGGTCTTGTGAGCAAGAATATAGCTTTTAGAAAATTTTGAATGCATAGTTGACATTTCGTTTTGCGATATTATTAGCTTTTATAAATGTGTATATAATCAATGCATTCGTTGTCCATATAATTGCAAACTTTTTTTTATCTTAAAATTTACTATTTCTCATTCTTCTCAACCATATATCATTCTTTTAATTTTCTTAGTTTAATTTGCTTATTCAATATGTGCTTCGTGATGCCTGCACGGGATAAAAAAGCCAAGTTTGTTTTATAATATGTTGACTGAAGTGAAAGCCTCAAAATGAAGTCAATTCAGGATTTCTATTCATCCATAAGTTCATTTTCCTCATTTATTACAATCATGCTAAGGTTCTAAACTACGCATTACAATTTTTGACCAATAATATTTTTCTATGATTTCTTTATTTATCTTGAAAACACTTAACTAATTTTATTGGCATTTGCATAATTATCTTTATTAGTTTCATATGATTATTGAATTTTAGTTATCTTCTAAATGTTTATAAAATGGAGAGAGAAAACCGTTTTCACGACCAAAAAAAGTTTATTCTCTATTGGTTTAAAAAATATCAATTCAGCTCAATTTTAAATTTTTACAATAGCTGGGCTAAACGGCCCAATCTCCTTATTAGAGCGAGTGAATGAAGCATGATCTGCACGACGAACCTGATAGAACCTGCCTAGTAATCCTCCTGGACAAGTCGCTTGCTGGATAGCTAACGAGTGTTACCTAGCAAGTGACAGAATCCCCTAGTTATTACTGTAAATTAGATAAAATATTATGTAAGATTTCATGTTTCTTTTCTTGAGCCGTTTATTACGTATTTTTCTGCATAAAAAATAACGTAACTTGACAAAAATTAATTAGCTTTGCAACATGAAATATTTTTCTCTTTATGTGCCTATATTTAAAAAAATTATATTCAAGAAATTCGTAGTGTTTAATTCTTTTATAAAACTGCAATATTTCTCGCACTGTTTAAAAGTTATTTTAAAGTTATAATTGTTCTACATTATATATATATATATATATATATATGTATGTATGTGTGTGTGTGTGTGTGTGTGTGTGTGTGTGTAATGATATTTTAAAATTTAATTTAATCATAATTAATTATTAATTAAGAGCCTATTAACTTCATTCTAAAATATTTTCTTATTTCCTGATCCCATTTCACTTTTTCTATTTAATTAATTCAACAGACGCTTTGTAAAAATGCTTAAGTCAGCGGGTCCCTCACTCCGAGTGAAGGGATAAAAATTTGTCGATCCTATAATTCCCTTACCTAAATCGACACGTGTAAAGAAATCCCTATCAAAATCTTACAGTATATAATCATGGGGATAAATATTTCATTAGCTTTTCCTCTTTTCGCTCTTGTGTCGTTCTGTGTTGATGTGCCTCGCTACTGCAGCTTGTACATAAATATTGCCACCCGGGATGGAATAAAAGCGAAATTTTAAAATTCGAACGTGTCTTTTTTCTCTTCGACCTCTCCTTAAAAAACTATGTTTACTTATACACTACTGGTCAAAAGTACTGCAAGTATGAGGAATTTCACTTTTTTTTCAAAAGTAAGCTCCTCAAAAGAAATATTTTTTATTTTATTTAAAATAATATTTTCTAGTATAAATGTGGTGGAGAAGTTTCACACTATTGCATAATTCAACGTAAAGCAATCGTCTTCAACGATTGTGTCATCCTAGTACTTTATTATAAAATCACTCCAAAGGGTTTCATTCCGTTTGTTACGCTGTCAAAGTGCATTCACTGTGCATTGCTTTTAACTGTTCATTACTTTTTAGAATGTGTGAATTAACTCGCGACAAGCACCGGGCTGTTATTTTAATGCATCAAAAAACATGATTACTCAACGGTGCGATTGAAGTGAGTCGACTGTTTCACGCCTCATAAAGAGATACAAAATAGAAGGAAACCGAAAATAAAAAGCCTAGAAGTGGTCGTCCGAGATTATCTTCTAAACGGGTTGATATTACATTGACGCGATTATGCCGAAAAAATAGATTTGCAAGTTCTTCTACACTTGCAAGAGAATAGAATGATTCCACGTCTGCCATTGCTAGTTCCAGAACAGTTCGTAAGAGGCTCTGTGAAGCTGGGTACAAGGCACAATTACATAGAAAAAAAATCAGTAGTGACGAAAGCAATGCGGAAAAAACGATTTTAATGGGCCGTGCACAAAAATAGGGGTGTTTCGGAATGAAGACAAGTTATATTCAGCGATGAAAGTCGCTTTTCTTTAATGTCTGATAAGCCTGGCCACATTTAGCGTAAAGCAAAGGAGAGCATGAGGTCAGAATGCCTGTTTCGTACATCAAAACATCACCCAGAAAGAGTAATGGTGTGGGGTGTAAGTCATATCAGTCAATTGGACGACTTCATTTTGTACAGGGAACCATGAATGGTGACAGGTATGTTGTTGTGCTGAAGTATCAATTGCTTCGTAGTGTTCGTAGTGCAAAGTTGAAATGGATATTTCAGCAAGATCCAGCACTCTGCCGTACATCGAAAAAGATAAGATAAAACTTACAATTAATTTTCATTTCTGTTCAATTCTGACCTCTATATCGAAACATTAATTATTTTAAGTTAAGGCTGCATTTGCAAAACATGGTATTTATGTTCTCGCATGCCGAGGAAACTCGCCAGATTTAAACCCCATTGAGAATTTGTGGAATATAATGGGAAAGAAAATAACTAAGAATCATCTCAGAACAAAATGTGAACTGCAGGAAACAATAACTAAAGTTTGGCATTATGAAATACCGTAAGAAGTGTGGATTCCATTGAATAGAATCTATAGCATGGAATCCACCTTGTGGATTCCATGCCTAACAGAGTGGCTGCTGTGATCGAAACCAGAGGGGGCCACCAAATATTAAATGCTTTTCAGTTAACTTGAACTCTTTTATTATCTTTTCTGATAAAAAGAACTTGAAATTCTTTCTTTACTTCATTTTATCCAGAGGAACCAAAATGGATTCCGATACTGAAAAACCTGTGCCTTGTGTTTGTATTTTATTCTTTTTGAAACTAAATATTTTTTGTTCAATAATTTAATTATAACTTGCCTTTAGACTAATTTAACATATTGGCATAAAATTTTTTTACTTTAAATGAAAATATATTAATAATTTTTTTTGGAGGGGGGGGGCTTATTCTTGAAAAAACCCGAAATTTCTCAAATTTGCAATACTTCAAAATTTGTGTATATTACAGAATATATTTCACGGTCTACATAATATCTGAGAGTGTTATTTAATACCAATTTCTCTAAATCAATAAAGAAAATTAAGTTTTCTATAATAAGGATAATAAGGAAGAAAAATGTCAAACTAATAGTAATTAAAAATAAATAAATTTAAAAAAATTTTTTACCATTGATTACCTGTGGAGTAAAATCTTAATTGTAAGTACAAAAAATTTCAAAAGTTATTTTAAAGGCTTGCCTTTTATTGAAACTTACTCAACATGGAAAAATAAGCCGAATTTTCATATATTGCTCATCAACACTGGAAAAAAATCTAGGTTGATATATTAGCAGTAAAAATGCAAACGATTCGAGTTTTATTTCAATCAAACATATTGCTTTAAAATATGCTTAAAATATCCAAGAAAAATAATTTAAAAATAGAAAAGAAATTATGCAGCATAAAATCAGTATCATTGGGAAGAATTTTTTAAAAATTTTAAGATGAAGTAAAAATTATATTTTTAATGGTATCCTCTTATTTTCTTATGTTATCACTGGAAAAGACGAATATTTCACTTAATATTTAATTAGTTAAAATTCCATATAAAATTTCCAAAAAAAATAAAATAATAATAATATTGAAGTGCGCATTTTCACCCTTCAAAATGTTCTTATGTTAAGCGGTTATTGGTAAAATTGTCTTGCTTGGAGAGCGCCAACACGCACATATAAGTAGAAATACTCATAGTCATCGTTATTATTAGAGATGAGAAAAGACATGAGTAGGTAATTTATGGATAACATATACGGATTATAGATCTTATAAATTAATAATTTGAGAAAAAAGCAAAGAGATTCTTAGTTTTTTTTTTCAGAATAGTAATTTATTTGAGGTAATTTATGAATACAATAAATATACAAAATTAAAGCATTTTGAAGCCTGTTCGCTACGGCAAGTTCTGCAAACGTACCGATTCTCACCATGCCAGTTCTGCAGTAAGCTCTATCTTTCCTTTGGAATTCTCACAAATGAAATCCAACGCATTTTGATTAACAGATGCTCCTATTACAGTAGATGGATTTAAAGACTCTGGGTTGGTTGGTTATTTGTTTTTATTGGCACAAGAGCCAATATAGGCTATACTGCGCCAGACGTATGGTTAATAAAAACAATTTTCTAATACAACCTAAAAAAAACAACTTTAATAGGAATAAAAGATGCATTAAAGAGTCTGGGAGTGTTAACATTCACAACCAGAAAAAAACTCATCAGTGTATTCTGCAAACCATCGCCTTTAGGGTTCATACAATAATGAAAAAAGAGAGTGCTTTACGATTTTAAAAAAATGTGCAAAATTTTGAGTTAAACATTTTTTTTAAAACTCAAACTAAGTTATATTTGATTTCAATAAAGTACATGATAGCAAATCATATCACTGACTCTCCGACCCGCCTGAAGGCACGCGGATAATAAACACTGAATGACCGGACCGCCGCAACAGCAATACTAGCGGGAACTGTGGTTGAGTCCTAAGGGTCATCACCGGCCATGGTACAACTCTTCCCGAAGGAAGTACGTCCCGTCATCGATGGGAGGAGCCAGACCTCCACCTTTTCGTGTACCCTCCAGGGTGGCGAGATCCACCCACCATGCCGGAAGCATTTCTTCCTCATATCGAAGTGCTCCCCCGGAGGGCTAAGTACATGATAAGCTAAATTTAGTATATATAATTTTTCTATAACAGGGGAATTTAATATTTTTCAAAATATCAGTATAAATTAGGAGCTTGTCTTTAGAAATTAATATTTGGTTCGAAAATATAAAACCGTAATTATTAACAGCTAACCCTTAATTATTACCAGCTTTATTTTACACAAAATATTGGTGAAAATGACTTGCTTTTAGTTTTAATTCAAATTAATTATTATTTCATTTTTACTTACTTTTAAAATAATCTTACATACATACATACACGCTTGTATATATATATATATATATATAAAATTAATATTGGGTGCTGTTTTAAACTGATGTTATTTGATTAATATTACTAAAAAAATAATTTTGAAATCAGAAGTCGTTTTTCATATAGATTAATACATGTTTCTGGGTGTGTTTCTATTTCAATATCTTAAAAATAGTTTTTAATTACTTAGTTTCATGCTTAATGAATGAGTTAAAAAAACTAATTTATATCAATGACTTAGATGGTACTGGTATTTAGATGATACAAAAGAATAAAAAGGGAAAAAATAGAAATTCGTAAGTGACCATTGCTGTAAAGTAACGAGTTCATGAAAAACCTCAAATAAGCATTTCTCAATATTTTTCTTTCCAAAACTAAATTGTCTTCACCTGTGATCTTCAAATCTATGAGTAAGAATTCACAACCTGTCATTTTTCCTTTCATAAAGCGTTTAACTTAAAATTGTTGAAAAGGGCAAAGTGACATTTCTCATTATTTTTTAAACACTCGAAAACTTTCAAAAGGAAAAGGCAACGCGGTAAAAAAGGCCCTTGGAGGAATACATTAGACAAAAGAAATTCAGAAACCCACCAATTAAAGAATGCAAAAAAATTTATTTCCTGCGGGAAAACCAAATAAAAGCGATAATCATGTCTCAAGGCCTTCAACTTTAACTTGAAAGTGAAAGGTGACACATGTGATGTATCTGAATTTTAATGGACGGCATCTTCTATAAACGAAAGGAAAAAAAAAATAATCGTTAAATTAATCAAGCATTCCGTTTTTTGCTCCTTGATTAAAAGGCAGAAGGTCGCGTGCAAGAGTTAGGTAACTGTTTTCAGCAGAAAATAAATTACCTAGTATTTGGATAATGGCGATAGTAACAAAGTAATAAAAGTAACAAAGCTTCCTGCTTTTCTATATGAGATGCATTAAAACCCAGATGTGCAATTATAAATACTCTAGTTATGGTCTTGAACAATCCCTCTCCTAAAGATGTACATATTAAATGAATAAAATACCATAAAAATTCAATAATTACAGCAGAATTTCTATATATCGAATTTCTATACAATGACTATTTATCAAGAATCTTAGATTTTTAAAGGATAAATAATTTCTATATATTGAATAAAATTTCTATACATTGAACGAAGATAATTCTATTTAACTATTTCAGTTCAAAAACGACCACTGATTTGCTCATAAGAAGGAAAATAAAAATAAATAAGAAAACTTTTTCACCCATTCTGAACGGAATATAAAGACATGAATTAGTTATGAAAGATTTAGCTTCTGAATTATGATAGTGAGAATGGTCTCTAAATGGAGATCTTTTACGTTAGAGAAAAAAGTTCAGCTTAATAAAAAATCAGGATGAAAATAAAGACACATTAAAAAAAACCCATGTCATTTCGATAAATGTGAAAGTAAAAGTTATACAAAATTGTTATTTCTAAATTATTTAAAATAAATTCCTTTCATAATTGTATTCCTTTAATCCTCATTTATTCTTTAAAAATACCAATGCATATTTGTTTTTAATAAGAAAATAACGAAAATTTGCCATATATATTTCTAAATATTGAAACTTGCACATATCGAATTTTTTTTTCAGAAATCTTCAAGTTTATAAACAAAAAGATTCGACTTAAAAAGCAAAAAGGAAAAAAAATCTTAATATTATCTTTCCTGTTCTTTTTTTTTACAGACTTATTCAATTACATTAATGCTTTGGAAATTATATTCTTTGTTTAATAAAAGACAAAGGCATTAATCAAGAGCTAATTTTTTGAAAAATTAATTTTGATTAATCTTTTTTTCAATGAACTATTCAAACAGACGAATTATTAAACAATTGGTAAGCTTCCTATAATATTAATTATCCATTTACAGATGTAAACAGCAAAGTCGAAAGAATGTAAAATACGAAATGCTTCTCAATTTAGTGCGATGAAACTATACACAGGAATTAAAGTTTTGTTTTGGAAAAAAAAGTTTTTCTGGCTCGCTAAGATTAATGAGTTTCTAAAATTTTTAGGAAATAGTGTAACTTGCTCGTAATCGCTTCCTCGGTAAACTAATTTTAAGCTGCAAATTTTTGTGGAGTGCGATTCTTGTGCAAATGTGTGTGTAGCCTTACACCTGTTCTGTTCATGGAGCTGTATATTACTCTAATTTTTTGATATATCACTTAATATTTGAAACTAAATTTGAAATGAAAATCTTTAACTTTAAATAATACGATAACTTTCTTTAAAAATGTTCATTAAAAATAAAAGAATTGTTCCGTATTGAGGACTTGTATATACAGAAATATAATTTTCACGTTTTTATTTAATATCGTGGAGAATTATATAATAAAATTTTATCTGATTCAACAAAGAAAGTTAGTATACCACAATAAGAAAGTTATCTTTAAACTAAAAGAGTTGTGATAAATTTTTATCATCATTTCAATTATATTATAGCAGAGTATAAAAAAATAAACATATTTTAAAATTTTTCCTCACAGATCACTTGTGAAGTTAAGGGTTAATGGAAGTATAACGAAATTTCAAAAGTTTCATTAAAAGTATGCCTTAAGCAGAAACCTTCTCAACTCGGGAAAAATAGTCCGTATCTTCATAGCTTCATCGATTACGTAAGAAAATTCCAGAATAAGATATTTATAGCAACAAAGGAAAACAGTTTGAGTTTCATTACAACAGTGAAATATATGACATTAATACAAATGAAATATGAAGTTAAATAAATTTTTAAATATTTTTTTAAAACTTTATTAAAAAAAGACAAAATTATATGGCAACTAAATTGATATAATTGGAAAAAAAATTCTATAAAATTTCACTGTAATCTTTTCGACAATATCGTAGAAAAGTATCAGAATTTCTCATTTTTAATTTATTATAATGGTAATTAAATTCAAAATTTCACGTTTAGATGCAGATTCTTACCCTTCAAAACATATTTGCGCTAAGATTCGTAGCCTAGTCTAGTGGTCTGTCCCGTAAATACACACACACTAAAACGAGCACTCTTCTTTATTAGTAATAGAGGTACCATCGAGCATGATGCCAGCCCATACCGTAACGCTACATGTAGAAAATCGGTGCTTTTCCTGTATGTTTGCTGGAGTGACCAGTGCAGTTGTGGTGGGATAGGCACCGCACTTCATTATGCTACGGAATGCATCCTTACAATCTCCTGGC
The DNA here is from genome assembly GCF_947563725.1 of Argiope bruennichi. NCBI lineage: Eukaryota > Metazoa > Arthropoda > Arachnida > Araneae > Araneidae > Argiope > Argiope bruennichi. The sequence continues at coordinate 100,771,069 of NC_079151.1, read as the reverse complement.
ATATGAAAAAACCATCACCAAGCCATGAACAGGAATGGCTGAAAAGAGTCGCCGGCAACTTCCTTTCCAGACAAAAAAATCCACAGTATAATTAAATTTATAAGTGGAAATAGAGACCTATTCTCACCCCCATAGCACTCAACATCAAGTCTCATACCAAAAAAGACTAAGGGAAAAAACAAGCACTGCAGTCTCCTGTCACACATTTCAATCAAACAGAGATTGTCTTCATTTCTATTTCTCAAATCATTTTCCATCTGATTTTTTTAACTGCATCCTGATCTACTATAACATAAAAAATGTGAACACAGATTATATGTATATTTTTACAAATTTTATCTCTCAATCTGCATTATATTTCTAAGCTAATTACTACAAATTATATTTCTAAGTTGAAAAATTATGTAAACGGTCTCATCATAATATAATTTCTTATATAATTGAAAATTTTGTAAATAGTTATTTTTGTTTCGTTTTCCTACTGTAAATATTTTGTTAATTAAATAAAATTCCCGTAACATACCTACCAAACCGTTCAGTGACCAGAATGGTCACGGATACGGGGGTATGAGACGGCGTTCTGTTCTGTATGTTTGCTGAACTATATGTAATACCATTCTGAAGCTATGTAGTTGTTGTCGACTATTAGATGAAAGACTAAACCTAGTTTCATCTGAAAAGAGTATGCATATCTAGCCCTCTTCCCTCCAAATGTAGTGCTAACGATATGTCTGGACGATGTACGATATGTACGGTGATGTCTGGACAATGGAACGACCACAACAGGACCATCTTGTAGGTATATTTCACCTTGTCTCAAACGTCTGGCTACCATTTTTCGGGATATCCGCTTACCAGTAATAGCAAGGAATAGATTTTTTTTACCTGACTTGCTGTGATTTGCCTGTTTCTTTGTGTCGATAGGACTATGTATTTATCTTCTGCAGGCGTTGTACAGGGGATATGATCTCCCATGTGACGTTTGTTACACATTCCATTTGTCTGAAATTATTTTCAAAGCCTAAAAACAGCGTTGTGGCAGACATCGAACTTCCTGGTAACATCTATTAATTTTCGCCTTCTTTCAATCTAGGTATTACTTCCACACATAAAAATAATTTCATTAATGTCTGGATGATGCACCTAAAATTGCAAATTCATTAACTGATTCTTTTCCCTTAAATTTTGAATAACTATAGTCAATAGGCGTCAATTCCCTTTATATCTCTTATCAATACTATCACGTGACTAAAAAGTTCGATAATCCAAACTTTGCATACGCATAACATCTTACTGTATGCAAGTGCAAGATTTGCATATGCATAACTCATCTTACTGTATGTGTATGTAAATCTTGCACTTACACTAATATCTACCGTAGCAACTGTCTACCATTGAATAAGTAGCGAATGTTATAGCTTTAAAAGTAAGTATAACAAATATCAACGTTGCACATAACGAACAAAAAAATCATTGCAATGTATTAAAACAAATTATTGTAACTATTATTAAGGCTTTTGTGAGTCACGAAATAATTTACTCTTTTAAATGTATAGAAAGAGACGGTACTTGTGAGTGATGGTAAAAATAAATAAATGCAGAATACTGTCTTTTTTAATACATACAAGGTAGTACTAAATAAAATAACAGCAATCAGTCTACAAAATATTTAATTACATTAAATTGAAATTATTCCCAGTAATGGCATGATTTATTGCACCACTTTTAAGTAAAGATATATCTTAGATAATTTGCTTTTTTTTTAAAATTATTATTTTTAATTTGAGAGAGAATGACCATGCAATCTGGGAAACCGGCTTGTAACCATACCCTTGGAGAAGAGTAAAAAGAAAAGGGAGTATGGGTATCATAAGGCGCCACCGGAGTGAAATAAGGAGGATATAGAAGGTTATTGAGGAAGTGTTTGTGTAGGAGAATGTGTGGTAATATGATAGTTGCCCTTCTTCCCATTTGCCCACAATTTATATTAATGGGAAAATGTAACAACTGCAATGATATTGTAATGGATCTTAATTATTTTTGGCATTAAAATTTGCGGACTATCAGAGAAACATTAGAAAGTTCTCTTAATTATGATTTAAAAAGTGATAAATAGTGAGTGTTTGTAGAATAATAACCAGTATTCTCATTCGGTGATTATTCTTTTGAAAATGAGAAGAGCGTTTAGAAAATTTTGCTTTTTGATTCGAATTTGGAAGATATATGATAAACAATATTTTGGAAAATATAATAATTTTAAAGGTAAAAATTTTCTTCTATACTTACATTACAACTTCTCAAGTTTGTTTTGTCTATCACATGGTGCCAAATCATATAAACATCGACGATGTTTGCTTTACAGCAACCTTCCCAGCTCCAGAAAACAAACAACACTTTTTAATTAATGTTTGCAAATTCGACCAGGAAAGATTTCCATTTCTCATGTGAGAGTCCATAAGTCAATACTTTGCCTCGGCGTTTAAGAGTCTCAGCTCCCATTGCTTTTGCATTAAAACAGTATTCAAATCAATAAAGAAATGAAATTAATAAATCAGAAATAACAAATAATTTATTATTAAAACATTAAATAGATAAAAATTAAAGTTGAAGATACAATTTAACACAAATATAGTAAATGTTAGAGTTCTAGTTCCCCTTTTATCCACATTTATTATATTTAAGATAAATTTCAAAGGTCAAATTCTTTTTAAATTAATTTTTGTTCATCTGTTATTACTGTGAGAAACTTAGTCATGAGTAAAATTGCAAATTATCCGAGGCATTTAATTCAAGTTCGGAACAAATTCAAAACACTCTTTAATGCTGGAATTATTATTAAATATATTACTGAAATTATGTTACTAGATATATTATTATTAGATATATTACTGGAATTATATTATTATTATATTACTAGAAATATTATTAGATATTATTTGCGAATGTCTTTCGTCTCTTTCAACATAGAACGCTTAGGTGGTTTTCAATTAATTTCGTTTAAATTGAATCTTAAATATTTGAATTTTAGGTATATATCCATATTTTGATAACTTTAATTTTTTTTAAAAATTTAAGTTACATTTAGAGTGTGGCATAGCATACTGTTGTATATTGAATGTATGCAATACGTAGTGTGGAAATGTATAGAAACTTGTAGTTACTATTATAAAAAAACTAGGTGATACAAATTTGTTAAAAATTTGGCAGAAATGTTAATAAAACCAGTGAATCATGTTTTCTCCGCAAAATTTTCTCGCATACTCTAATAAACTTGCCATGCCAGAGAATGCCTTACATGGCATTGGTGTACAATAGTTACGAAATATTAACTTTTGGCGTGAATTTAGAATTTATACTGAATATATCATGTCATCCTTGGCGAGTTATTTGGCAATTAATCTCTGTCACGTGTTAATAGTGCCCAAAAATAGAATTTGTGTTTTAGACACGTTTTTCTCAACCGATTGAAATAAAAATTCGACACAAAATTACACTTGTAGTTACAAAATCCCATACCAAATTTGATATATTTAAGCCATTACGTATTTAAATAATCGCACTTACATGTTTCTTAAAGCACATACCAACAGAAAGTCAACTCGTAGTTGATTTTGGCTCAAAATTGTCAGATGTCTGTACTATAGATGTTAAATCTCTGTACAGAATTTTATCTATTTAGCTCTCTTCGTTTTGTAATTATTGAGTTAACTTATGTTTAAACAGCTGGACAGACAGACTTCCTCTGAACAGAATTTACTCAAAATTAGATAGAAATTTGCAAATTTGTTGTAAAAACCGTATACCAAATTTTATCCATCTAGCTCTTATCGCTTTTGTTTTATCTTTGTTACAGACAGACAGAAAATGTATTTTTCGAGCTCAGTGAAGTCTGAAACATGGAGAATCATTAAAATCTCGAGTTTAAATTTTTTGTTACTATATTTTACTATATTTTCTGTATATTACGTATTCTATTACTATATTTTCTGTATACTATATATAGGTGAAAATAAAAATATGCCATATAATTTCTGTAAATTCTCTAAAAGTCGTTTAAATTTGGAGAAAATGTATTTTAAATCAATTTCAAATGGAGAAATAAATTTTGAAATCAAATCCAAATTTCAATTCAATTGATTTTTTATTGTTTATTCAAAGTTATTTATTTATTTTATTTGGATAAAAAATTAATATGATACATATATTTAGAAAATCCCGAAGAAAAAATTCGAATCAAAATTATTTCTTTAATAATATTAACGGAAGCGAAAGTTTAAAGCTTTTGTTGAGTTTAAAATCATTTTGGGATCTAATAAAACGCTTGCAATATACTAACTATGTCAAATCAATAATGCGAACATTCGGTGACATTGAACTGTCAACTTCCTGGTTGAGAAGTACGCTTTGTTTTCCCTGATATGTGAGAGTTTTCACTTTTACTAGAAAGAATTTTTTCAAATCGATAATTAATTATTTTTCTTTTTGAAGAATATAATGAAAACTCCATTAGAACAATACAATCCTGAGGTTACATTTTCATTTATTTGTTCAGTTTGTCATATGTGAAAACTTTTGCAATTCTTCCAAAGCAAAGTAAATAAAAGTTGTCTTCTTAACATTCCGAAAAATCATTAGTAATACATTGAAGTATTTCTTTCTAAAAAAAAGAGAAATAAAATCATTTGTTTCAAATGTTTTCTTCGGACGTATATCTTTAGAAAAAGGTTTTCAATACATAAGTATTTGAAGGTCGTCCTCCATTGAAACAATTTCTGTTTCTGTATATCAGACAAAACACGATATTTGCAGTCGTTCTTTTATTCTAACACTATCCTTCTTTAACGACCCGTGATTCACTCATCGTATTTTTACCATAAGTTTATTTATCACAGCCATCTTTATACAAGGTGCTTTTATACAGAACTTTCAAACGAAAAAGAATGTAGGATTTAAAAAAATGGCAATGAAATGAAAAATGAATAGCATTTTACTACGAAGAAAGAAAAATTATTTACTTATATTCAAAATTAAAAAAAAAATAGTTAGATCTTTAAATTAAGAAATTATGTGATGAAAATAAAACAGATATCATTAAGAAGATTTTATGTTTTTCATTTGACTAGATGCTGCAATTTAAAAAAATGATCTGGATTTGTCCAGAATTTGAGTTAAATGCCACGAGTTGCCATGGTCTTTACAAGTAAAAAAAAATAACTCGTAATTAGGGATTGCAATACCGGTATTCGGTATTTTTTAAATCTTAATACCGGGATACCGGTATTAGAAATTTTAGAAAAAGAAAGAAAACACAGGTGTTTCTTTGTTTTATTTGCCATTTTTGTTAGAGAGAGTAAATATCACAAAAAATAATCTGCAACTTATAAATTATAACAGTATATAATCACAAAAAAGTAAAGAAACATCTTATTTATTTAAATACCAAAAAAAGTGTAAATATGACTATTCAGTCTGTGGTACTTTTACAAATTTTTGAAATATCATCTTAAAAAACATAATGCATCAATTGTACTGTCATTAAGCCTGAAAAGTAATTTTGTGTAAAAATTACCAGCTGTCGAAAACGATGTTTCGGCATCTACACTAGTTGGTGGTACTGTTAGCAATACGCGATATACTTTTTCCAAGTATTTGCCTTTAAATCCCTCATCTTCAAATAAATCGATTTCTCGTCAAATGGTTTTGGATATAGCTGATTTCTGTATTGTAATTTTGTTCGTTGAATTTTTTTTTATTTATCGCTAATTCTAATTTTTGTTCAAGAGACAATTCCTTTTAATTATCGATAGTAGTTATATCATAATCTTCGATAATTTAACCGAATTCTACTGAATGTGGATAGGTTTGTGGGTAAAAAATTTTAAGAAAATTTACTCTAAGCTTAATCAGATTTGAATTGGTTATTTCCTTTTCTTTTTAATTTTCATTTTTAAAACCATTATAATTATGTAAATACCATTAGACATTTTCTATTTCGGTATGCCTTTCTTCTGTGCGATTTTTCAATGTAATATATAATTCTTCAGATAGTGATGTGTGCTGTTCTTTCAGTGACTGCAACATGAAATTTATTGTTGCATTAGCTGTTAATAAATTAGAATCTCTCCGACATAATGTCTCAATAGTCAGTTTTATTGGAAGTAGAGCTGATATAGTTCTGGATATTAAGTCGAATTCACTATCTGAAAAATTAATTTACATGTTTAAGTCGATTATTGCTTTTTGGATTGGATTTCTCAGTTTCAAAAATCCTTCCATCATTAGAAGTAAACTGTTCCAACGTGTTTTAGAATCTAATATTAACATATATTCTGTTTTATTTTCAGTTAGTATATATTTTAGTAATATATCCTTTTTATAGGGGAACGTTTAAATATCTGAACAATTTTTCGAACTTTATAAATTATAGGAAGCAATTCTTGATAGGTTAATATTTCATCCTTATTAGCAATATCTTCTTCAACAATTACATTGTCATTATCTTCATTGTCAATATCACTCTCACTCTTACTCTTTTCAAAGTTGGAATCCGAAGTTTATTTTTTTGGTATAATACATCTATTACTCCTAATTGAATTTCATGTGCATAGCACAACTGCTGATTTGCACCAATCAACTTTCCAACTTTTTTCATAATTGTTGCTCCATCAGTCGTTATGGATACAATATTTTCTTTCAGGGATAATCCATGTTTCGCTAATTTAGATTTAAGCAATTAATTAAGCCATTAATTAGCTAATTAATTTCGCCCTTTATGGAGATATAAAAACAAAAACGTATACTATTTTGCTATGTTCGCGATATCTGAACATATAGCGGAGACAATTTTAAAAATTTCTAGTAAATACCGAAAAACCGGTATTTAAACTTGTGAATACCGGTATTACAAAATTGTACAAATGGCTCAAAATACCGGTATTCGGTATCCCGGTATACCGGTATTGCAATCACAACTCGTAATGAAGAAAAATTGGAAGTCCGTAAAAGCAATTAATTTTAAATAGAACTATTGTTGATTTTATTTATTGATTTGAATTATTGATTTTATTTATTGATTTGAATTATTGATTTTATTTATTGATTTGAATTATTGATTTTTTTTTACTTTTAAGTTTATGTAAAATATTTTATTCTCATATTTTTGCGGAAATATTTTTGTAAGTTAGCAGGAAAGAATGCCACCATTTCGCTTACTAATTAATTAGCTATAATTCTATATAAGATTTTAATAAAAATTTCTCTGAGGTGCACATTCCTATGCGCTAAGATATAAGTGTGCTGAATTTTTTTTTTAATATATCAGGCAGTCTAGTATGTTGAAAGAAACATCTTTGTTATTAATAAAAATTCCCTATGTAATTTTTAACATTATTAACTCGCAGATTATTAGAAAATAATTATACTATACAAGCAAATCACTACCTATGTAAAAATATAAGCTAATATGACTGATAATGCCATGAATTAATATGAGTTCAAATGAGTTAATATGAATAACTATGAGTATGTGAATTACTTTTCATTGAGGCTGATTTATGGCTATCTAATTCTTTAATTAGGCTGAAGAGACAGTTGTAAAATTAATAGCAAATTATTTTATTTATGTTATCTTAACTCTGGTTTTTATTAAAAAAATCTTTTAACTAACCCAAAACCCACTTCCCACCTTCCCTAGCCAGTGATATGGATTGCGCACTTGAGGTCATAAAGTTTCTGATTCCTTTTAGAGTCACCTCACCAATATGAATCCTGAATAATGTAGCGCCTTCTGCCCTTGCGAAGACAGACTTCAAGCTAGACGGTCTCCAGACATATAAACTTTCTTTCATTTGCCTAGCAGTCAGATGAATAGCACTATTTGTTCTGTTCTTTCATAGAAATTGACAACTCATCTGTAAATATCCATATCAAATTAATTAAATATTGTAAAGAATTTGACCGGAAAATTGCCAGAAGATAGATGGCAGCACCGTATTGATGTAGATCAAAAAATATGATGACATCACACCGGTGTACGTTTGGCAGACGGAGATTTTTTCGGCGGGAGTCAGCATGTTGTTGTGCTGCGTGATGTTGCGTTACGTTAGGTGGTGTTGGAAGTGAAAGGCATTGATGCCTGGTGATGGTGTTCTATCTTGTGGATTAAGATAATGGTCTTGGGAATGGATTTACAAATATTGTAATGTATGAATTTCCTATTGTCTATATGTTGTGAATGTTTTTTATGTTATGTGTTTTATGTTGTGTGTTTTGTTCGACTGTGATATTATAAATAAACAAATTTAAAAGACAAATTCGATCTAATCACTCGGCTGTATTTTGATGACATCACAATATCTAGTTTTCCTTAATTAACTCTTACTTTGTCATCAAGTACGTTAAATGAGCCACCTTTGGCAAACAGCTAGTCGCTGAGATTAATGGTTGCTTGAAGTTTCATATTTCATGTGTTCTAATATATGATCTTAATTTCTTCTCAACAAATAATTTTAATCCTTGAATTTTGGTAACCATGTGAATTGCACTATTTTAGAAGTCTTACACTGTTTTGTTCGTTGAGTTATGTATTTTACATTTTTCCCCATATCACTTAAAATTTCAACCTAAATTTGAAACTGAAATGATTAAATTTAAATAATACAACAACTTGCTTATTGTAAACTGAAAATTGTCCAGTTGCTCAGCGAATTTACTAGTCTCCAAATACTGCTAATCACTAATAGAAAAAAGTAATGATGGCAAAAAGCTTATGAATTTAGGCTTAGTGCCCGATTCTTTATTTCAAGAATTTCTTTTTCTGCTGGAAGAGGAAACTTTTTGCTGTTCTACATTCATCTAAACTTAAAGTACTATTTTGCTATATCTGCACTTAAATTTTCATGCTCAAAGTAAGCAACTACCATGCCAGCAGCAAGAAAATTCTGCAGAGGGTTAGAGGTTATTTGGCCGATTATTAATGGTTTGTATAATCGTCTGCTCAAGGCCAGAGTTGTAATGAAGTGAAATCATGCTTACATAATGTTCCCCAGAATTTATGACCAAATTATATTTGAAAACAAATGCTCCAGAAAAAAGAAGAAGAAGAAATGCAATGAAACCGCAGAGTTTAGATGGACAGAATCACCGGCGGCAATAGGAGATCAAGAGACTCAACAAAATTACGTCACTAGCCTTGAATAATAGTTAGAAATAGGCTATATGAAGGCAAAGATACTACACGCATTTTTAGGATTATGGTTAGATTGAATAATAGTTAGAATTAGGCTATATGAAGGCAAAGATACTACACGCATTTTTAGGATTATGGCTAGATTGAATAATAGTTAGAAATAGGCTATATGAAAGCAAAGATACTACACGCATTTTTAGGATTATGGTTAGATTGAATAATAGTTAGAAATAGGCTATATGAAAGTAAAGATACTACACGCATTTTTAGGATTATGGTTAGATTGAATAATAGTTAGAATTAGGCTATATGAGCCGGCGTCCTGGCATAGGGGTAGCGCGTCTTCCCCGTGATCTGGGCGTCCCGGGTTCGAGTCCCGGTTCGGGCATGGTTGTTCTTCTGTTGTTCTATCTGTGAGATGTGTGAATGTGCCCTCCTGTAAAAAAAGGTTGTGCAAGCGAATGAATGATACGTGAGTGGCAAAGTCGTACTCTTGGCCCTAGTTGGCGCTGCTATAAAAAATAAGAGACGTTCCCCCTCAGGCTTAAATCGCTGGCTTCGTAACAGTGGGCTTGTCAGTGGCAAGTGCCATAAGAAACAAACAAACAAACAGGCTATATGAAGGCAAAGGTACTACACGCATCTTTAGGATTATCGCTAGAAGGAATATGCAATGAACAAGGGCTTGCGACTGTTGTTTCTTTATCGCATGAATGTTTCCATGACATCCGATTGTCAGAAGGTAACGAGATTTTGTTGGTGGTCCTATGGTTTTCTATTGAGGTCAGTAATTATCCCGCTGTAAATAGAGTCTACAGCCATGTATAGTTAGGATTTCGATGACATGCGCGTTTAAATTTTGTTTTATGGTGATGTCACCATGTGAATTAACTCCCTTGTAAAATCCTAAGTAACAGTATGACGGTGCTTTTAAATGACCATTTAATGTTGTTTTTTTCTAATATATATTGTTAAATCCTGGACATGCGAATTTATATAATTAGATGACACATCTACTCTGGGACATTTATTACTATTTTAATTCTTATAATAACATAAGGACGTTCAGATATTGAAGCATTTGAAATTTGAGATATTGATCTATAATTTCTTCACTACAACTAATGCAACGCTACTAAACGCAACTAAATAATAACGCTATTTACTGTTAGATGGCAGCACTAGCGGAGTTTTCAATCATTAAAGTGTGAAGAGAACAATGGGAAATTTTAATTTTATAACAATATGCGACTACCCCAACTTACAGAAGTTACTTGTTCTTTCTCTCTACTGATTGTCATTCTTCTTATAACAAATAGTTTCTTGGAGGGTCTTTTGTTTTGAAAGTTCCGTAGTTGAAAATTCTCCTAAAATAATTATATTTTTTTCTTGTGAAAATTTAACATGTTTAAATGCATATGTTTCAATCAGTTAGTAGTTGTAATTTAAGTTTTGTTATAAAAAAAATCTAATCTTTTCTCATTTTGATGATTTTTATATTTGTTTTTCATATTGTAATACATTTTTAAATATTTTATATAAGAAAAAAAACAAAAAACAATGGTTTCTCCGAAATTTTCATGCACACACTCTCTTCTCCCCGTAGGCATAAATTTGTGAACTTGGCAAGATCATACTCTTCACGAAAGCTCAGACTTTTATTTTCTCGGCGCATGAGAGTCGTGTGCTTCGTAGCATTGTGAAGAGTAGCCCAGAAGAATTATAATTTTTCGACAGAAAATATGTAACAGCAATTTTATTAGTTTAAGTTGCTGAAGTGATTTTTTTAAACAGATCTCTAAATTTGCATCTAGATATCTTATTCCAGCAAAGGCGTGTGATGAAAATTTTAACACCGGGTGTTTTATTAAAATAAAAAAAAAACTAACTATTAAACTGAAAGGAAAAATTTAAGTAAAGAAGTTATCGATATTGAAAAAAACTGTAAAATGTAATGATATGAAATGTAAAATTTAACTTAAAAAGTAAAATGAGCTCAAAGATAGCTTAATAAAATTAAATGTGAAATGGAAAACTTTTACGGAGTGGTAATTGATTCCCAAAAATCATTAAAAAGTTGTATTCGCAAGTACAACAGACATCGAAAAATGAATTCAGGTTTCACAATCGAAACAAGATATTAACTTCAAATTTAATTTTCACCATTTTTTTTTTTTTTTTTTTTTGAAAACCAGCCGTTATGATACTATTCGAAATCGTAGAATAACGATTAGAATGAAAAAAATCCTGGTATGCGAATTCGGGCCAATAAAATTGTATTAATGGGCATTTTTCGACGATCTTGATTTTTTTTTTCAATAAAGACAAATTATTCAAAAAATAATATGGATTTGTCCCAAAACCATTATCAGTTATTATCTTTTATATAACGCTTCAAAAGAGAATTTCAAATTTTTTTCTAAAATTGAAAAAAAAAATCGAATTTTGTATTTTTTAAAAACAATTTTGATCTTTTTGAGTAATTATTTTTTTGTATATCTTATTTTGTAGATTTTTTTAGCAGCTATGACTTCTTATTTAAGATATTTCTCTCAAACTAATTACTTTCTGCCAAAAAGCGAAAAACCGATGTTAAATTTCCCGCACCTCCCTCATTCTCTTATCACCCAACATATCCGGCTCAAATTGAGAAGCTAGATAGCTGGCCCAAAGATCAAAAAAATAAGGCAATCAGTCCCCAAAATTTCGTTACATATTTTTCCTCTATTTTATTATTTTTTAAGACAATTCAATTTGATTGGAAACCGGAAGTCTCTTAGACGTATTTCTTTTGACCATGTGGAACCAATATTTGCTACAGAATTAGGATTATAAGGAAAAGGTCACATGCGAAATTTTAGATATTTATCTTCGTGATTTTGAATTACGAGGTTTGCAAACATGTTGAAATTTGGTTCATGGTAATTCAACACTTTTTATGCTAAAACTGTGCAAGGAGTTCTGTAACTCGGAGATTCGTCAAAAATATCAAGGTCAAATTTTTTTGATGACAGCAATTTTTTTTTTTTTTCTTTTTATATCGTATGCGAAAAAAGTTCCATTGAAAATTGTCATTTTCTGAAGATGCTTAACATATGGTAAATAATTCAACATTTTATAACATAGAAACTTTTGGTTTCAGAGTTCTTTATTACACTTAGCTTTCCTTCGACTGGTGTGGTTTCCAGCATTTTAGTTATATACATACGTTTAGTTGCTCTGTAAAATACACCATTTACATTCATGATTAAGATTCTCTACTGGAGAATTTTTTCCAGTGTTAATCTTCAAATTTATTGCATAACGAACTTTATTTACCATTGGAGTATTTACAGACGTCATTATGTTCCGTCAAATCCGTTTTTAAAATCTCTTTGCTTTGCGAGTTAAATCTAAAATCTTTTTTTTTATTGTTTTTGCAATAACTCCTTTTCATTCTTTGTCTGCCTTGAACAATTCTAGGAGCTACAAATCTAATTCTCATAGATTAATCTGTATAGTTGCAGTGCTTTCTCTTTCACAATATCGCACTTTCATATGAAGGTTCACTGTGTAATAAACTTCGTAGTATATTAAATAAAATGAGACACACATCTGGTTCTCTTCTATAGAACAGTTAAGGTCCAGAATTTTATACAAATCTAAAAATTGGTGTGTAACCATATACTCAGTTTCATCTATCTTATATTGCTCCGTTCTCGAATTACCATGTGCACGCATAGACAAATAATCTTGAGTGGATTTGATCCAAAATTTTATGTAGGCTTGAATGTCTGTTAATCAAAACATATGTGGCGAATTGTGATGAGCGAAGATAGAACCTGGGACCTTAGGGTTCGCAGCCGAGTAACATGACCACAATACAAAAGCAATTGCTCTGGTAGCGTAACTGTTAACTGGCTTATAAACTATTCACTACAGACTCTCCCTCCAATGAGTCGGAGGTGAGACGAACGATATGGCTGTTGAATGGTGATGTATTAACTGTTGATTCTAATGGGCCTGTACCCATTTGAGTAGCGCCAAGCATTATAGCGAGCGTGTGAGGGTGAGTGGTTGCTGGTGCTATTGCTGCGTCAAGTGAATCTGACGACTTTGGTTTGCTGTGGGTAGATGGCGCCACAATAGCTGTACGAAGGTTGAAAGTTCATCGTCCGAGGTCACCAATGTGGCGAATTGTGATGAGCGAAGATAGAACCTAGGACCTTATGGTTCACAGCCGAGTCACATGACCACAATACAAGAGCAATTGCCCGGGTAGCGTAGCTGTTAACTGCCTTATAAGCTATTCACTACACATATATCAAATTTCAACCATCGAATTATTTAATTTTTTTAATTATCATATTTATATGTCTAAGAACAAACAGAGAAACAGAAAAATGTATCCTTTTTTTGTAAAAAGTTTGGCACAATTTTGGTGTAATGTTCACATCCTAAATTACATTTGTCTGTTTCAATTTGTTTTTGAGTTATAGATTTCATAAATAAAGAGACCAACATATATAATTTCTTGAAGAATCTTTTCCAACTCAGAAGGTTTAGATTTTTAAAGTCCCCGTATTCAGTCTTTTAACAATGACTGCATTTATTAATCTTTTATTATTATTAACTGTATTGTTGAATCTTTTAACAATAACTGCTACTTATACTTCGTATCAAAGGAAGTAATAATGATCCAAAATCACATGCAAATTATTTTTATTTTACAATATGATTAAAGAAAAACCTACTCAACTTCTTTTGCAATTTAATTGGTAAAATCTTCAGCCTTTCAACTGTATCATTCTATTTTCTTTGGAAGAATAAAACTTATTTTTGTTAAAGTAAATTTTGAGGAATTTTAGCTAAGAGAGTTTATTGGAATTTCGATTTTCAAGGAAAAAAATGATTGTGTTTTTTTTTTATTGTATGGAAATATTGTTCTGTATACAACTGTAAATCTTTTTACTTCGTAAAAAATTCTACAAGCAACAAAAATTATTTCATAGCATCTTATAATTTCGATAATCAATTAAAATAACAATTTCCAATTTTTATTTAATGAACTCTTTGTATGTGCATATGTGATAAATGCAAGGCATTTTTAATTTAATTATTTTTTCTCATGAAGTGAGCAACAACTTGCAGGTAAATAAAAGCAACAATTTTAAATTTATGGCATACTTTCATTCAAAGAAAATAACAAAGCGCATTTTAAAAAGTTACATACTGTATTTCTTGATTTAAAACACAATAAAAATTAAACGTAAAGATAGCTAAATTACGTCTCCCAATGAATTGTTTTCTAATTTTAAAAGACTTAATTATCAAAATTTTGTCGAAATATTTTTGATGGGTACAATATTTTTAATATTTTATTTATGATAAAAGAAAAAAATGTACTTTAAGCCGATATGTTGCTTTACAATACAGTTATACAGTTTGCAATATCTTTAAATTTTGTGAACCGATTTCAAATTTTGACAATGCTTGAAAACAAGAAAAATATCTAGTAAAGAATGAAAGCAGAACTGGTAAAAGCAGCTCTTTTAATCAATAACACATTATCCGAAGCATTTTGAAAGGACTAACTGCAACTTATTATTTTCCTATAATCCCAGATTGCTTTAAGATCTTCAGTCAAGTTTCATAATAAAACAAAAATCATGATATGTCTTGCTTTGTTAGTTTAAGCATTTTCAGAGTGATATTTTCATACATATTAGTATGATTTTTGATATGGCTAAACATGAATAAATATTTTCTTTCTTTAATTTCAAAGCATTACAGAAATCTGTTTTTAATAATAGTATCTAAACTCCACATGGACAAGCAAACTTCTCTTTCACACTACGGAAAAGTACCACTGCAAGTGACTATTACATCATCTGTGATTTTAAACGACATGCATCCAATCAGAAACATCAACAATAATGAAAATGAATTCCGTTGTATCCGTTGCGGAAGTTCTATGGAAAAGTCCAAGTCTGTTTTTGTGAATATCCATCTACCTTTATTTCAGACCAAGAAAAGTTGCAGCAGCATGACCATGAAAATTCTATCAAAAAGTAGTGACAGCAATACCAGCTTGGAAACTGTCACAGAAACTTCTTGTGTGGAGTATTGCTTACCTAAATCTTTACATATTTGTAACATACCTGAAATAGAGACTTGCTGCCCTGATTTAGAATGCTGTTGTCAAGATAAATCGAACACAATAAGTTCAACATTTCTGAATTCTGATGTTTCTGAGGAAAACTTAACGTCCACGGATGTGAGTGTTGTCGGGAGCCAACAGATCATCACCCCAAATGGACAATTTTCGAAGCCACCAATTCATAATTTAGATTTCAAGGAAGACCTTGTTTCTCATCCTTGCACAGACTGTCATGTAACTGTATTGAACGAGATCGCCGAACAAGAGATGCGTGATCAGGAATATATCTCTTTGATGCTTCAGGTTCCCCATTTGTTCCCTGCCAAAGAATCAGTTGAATGCCAAACAGATGGAAGCGTCTTCAGAAGCGACATTGGCGTAGCGGTGAATATCCTTGAAATATATCCCAAGATAAATTCAAAATGCGGTGAGGCATACAATTTTATATTTTTGTTACAACTAATTTCTATGAATATTTTCTGGAGGCCTTTGTTTCAAAAGTTGTATAATATAAGTCAAAAATAATAGTAAATAGGCTTTACTACGTCTTAATATAACTATTAAGTAATATGTTTTCTGAAATGAATTTCTTATAGTATCATCTACACAAAATGAAACTGATGAAAGACCAATGAAAAATAAATCAGAATGTTTAAAAATAAAAATATACTGCATAAGAAAATAAGTTTAAAAGTCCCACAGAATATTATATTTCCTATTTTATTTATTGATTTTTTTGGCGCCATTATGTACGAAATATTTTCTGATATCCCCTTCTTGTGACCTTTCTGTTAGGGCTTCAGTTATATCTTTCCAAATATGGAAAATAACTAAATATCTCCAAAATATTTTAACCCTAAAATACCAAATCTGAATTATTTGCCAAGATCACGATAATATACATAATTTTTTATATTATATTCAGATAATAAACTACGCCAAAGAGAAAATCGTTTTGTTTCGAGATTCCGCCAACTTAGAAATATCTGGTTGAAAGTTAAAACTTCCATGATTGGTTTACGTTTGAAATATTTGAGATTTTATATCAAGTAGTTTACTTGAAATAATTTTCATCCTGTATATCATTGGCACAGTTAAATATTTGCTTGTATATTTGTCGAAATTGGATATAAGGCATTTAATTGAAAACTCGATTTTTAAGAACCAAATATAAAATATATATCGATACGTCAATAGAGGTAAAGCCGACTCTCCTCCTTCACGCAATCTTTAAACTTGGCAGAAAACGTGCATATATCAAAATAAAGGCAGATCCATGCCAACAAATATAATATCCACATTTTTACCAGAATGTAAGAATTAATTTAAAAATTGTTTTTATCAAAATACTTCTAAAGTCTATGGTTATTCTGGAAGATTCAAAATTTATAACGAATGCTTTGGTTGCTATTTTTTAAGAGTAAAAGCAAAAGTTTTCCAAATTAAGGAATAAAAAGCTAAGCATACATCATGGCAAGGACTACAGGACTTCCGTATTTGCACTGTCGATTTTGTGGCACACGTTTCAAAAAAGCTGAAATCAGTGAACATGAATTAGTTTGCTTGGAGAAAAGTGAAGAACAGCTTAATGAAAACCCGAAGACTCAGCATGATCATAAGATTAACAAAAAGACTCTAAAAGGTAGTAGAAAGAAAACAGGTCCTGCTACTGGAAATAAAACTAATAAAGTGACGCAGAAAGACAGGGCTGCAGACAGTCCATCCCCATCAACATCTGAAATGAAACCATCAGTACAACAAAGGAAAACATCAAAAACACAACCTACCAGAAGCAAAACTGAGTCTAATAAAGGAAGGGTTGGAAAGGGACAGCAAAAATTAGATAATAGAGGAAGATCTTCTAAAAATAACAATAGTGCTTCAGTGAACCCATCATCATCCACTTCAGAAGAGCAACCACTTTCCCAAGGGCCAAAAAAAGATTTATCGGGAGAAAAAGAAGCTTTAAAAGAAGTAGCCTATCCCAAAGTATCTGCGGAAATGATGCGTGAAGCTGAGAATTCTAACAGAGAATCGATTTCTAGTCAAGATTCCTTGCCTGTTAATGCAGTGGTTAAAAACGACCCAAAGCAAGCATGGAATGCTAACGCACCTCGAAAGATGGGCGGGAAACCAGACAATCCTTTCCCGCCTGTAAAAAAATACAGACACTATCCTGTGTCTTGTGAGTTCTGCAACAAGAAATTCCAACCTGGACCTCTTCGCAAGCACATTCAGAAGTATCATCCCGATGAGCATCTACCACCAGAGATGCGAGGCAGAGACCAGGGAAGGATCCGTCCTCCTGATCCCCGAGAAGAGAGGGAGAAGAGAAAAAGGCCCGCTAGTGGTCCCCCCAGGCAGATGAAGATCTGCTACATTTGTGGCAGGATGTTCGGTAGTAAGTCTATCCACATTCATGAACCTAAATGCCTGGAAAAGTGGAGAATAGAAAATGAAAAATTGCCCAAGAGCAAAAGAATGCCAGAGCCTGTGAAACCGGAGGCTATGCCAGGTTTGTTATGAATAAATATTAAAAGATTAAACTTCCAGAAAATATATGTTCTATGTGAAAACTTATTGTATATATCAATGTTAAAGTTCAATTCAGAATTGTTTGTGTTTGGTTGTAAAAAAAAGAAAGAAAAAAAAGCGAGAGTGATGTCTCAAAACTTTCTCGCTTGCTCTCCAATAAAGATGATATTCTCTTTCTTTCCTCATAAAAATTATAATCCTGGGAAAAGTTCGTGAAGTCCAGAAGTGCTCAGATTTTTATTTTTAGGGACTCACACATGAGCATTTTGAGCTTCGTAGAAAAAAATGATGAAAACAGAATTGCCATTTTGGATGTTTTCTTTTATGGAAAGGAATTAAAATGAAATTATGGGAAACTACAATTTTGTCTAGACGATCTGTATCAAATTTTATTAATTTAGGTTCAAAGTGATTTTGAATTATCTCGTTTACACGCACACGAATGAACAGAAAGGCGAAAAGTCAATCCTTAGACGGATTTGGTTTTAGGTTTAAAACGGATTTATACTTTAGATGCTAAATCTTATGTTACCAAATTTTATTTATCTAACTCTTTCTGTTTCGTAATTGTCGTGTTCATTTACTCTTAAACAGATAAGCATAATTCCTGTGAATGGATTTTCTTCAAAGTATAACATAAATCTGCAAATTTTGATTTAAACTCCAAATTTCATCCATTTAGCTCAAAGGATTTTTGAGCTATCGTTTTCAGAGGATAATTACAAAAGGCGTTTTTCTGACTAAGAGAAATCTGAAATTAAATTAAATTCTGCATAAGAATAATAGTTAAAGCTAAAAATATTCAGTGTACCTTGAAGACCAGATGGCTTCCAAATACAGTTAGTAATGAATATTCTTTGAAAATTAATTCAAGAATATCATAAAAAATCATAGGTAAAGTTTTCTAATTTCTATTCAGAACTTCTTTTTAGGTATATGACCTTAAAAAAATATAATGCAGACACAATAAATAATTTCATTTCAAAATTATTTATATAAAATTTAAATTTTAATTGAAGCTAAAATTATCCAATGTTCTTTGCTGACCAGATGGTTTCCAAATATGGTTGGTAAGGAATATTGTTTGAAAATTAATTCACGAATATCATAAAGCATCATAGGCAGAGTTTTGCTAGTTTTCATAGAGAACTTCATTTTACGTATATAACCTTAAAAAAATATAATGCAAGCACTAAGTAATTTCATTTCAAAATTATTCATATGACATTTATATTATTAATCGGTTTTAAATTCAATAGATAATGTATTTGTTTTTCTAACTTTTAAAATTCCAACCCCCTAAGAATTGCCTTTTTTAAACATCGAATTTTGACAGACATTAAAGCTGTGTCATTTCTATATCCTTATACCTATTCCGTTTATTATGTACTGAAAAGTTCTTAATGGAATCGCGTCCAATGACATCACAGTGGCATTAAAAAATTGCACTTTGGGCAATCTGTCTTCTAATTACACTTTATCTTCCAAGAAACTCTAATTTCACTTTCTTATCCCTCATGAAAACTGTGCAGAAAATAAATAAAATTTTCTTCAGCTGTCAACGATGGAAAAAAATTACACGATGAAATATTTGGTTAACCAATGGAAGTGGTATCCCCGAAACTTACTTGAATACTCTATTATAAACATGTCATACCAAAAAGTGCTTTATATGGCATTAGCGTACAATAGTTACAAAATGTTCAGCAGACATGGCCTCCCTTGCCCATATTTTGGTTTGTTTGGGTTTTAACAAAGACGAAGTCCTCCGGGAACCTCTACTGTTTTTAGACTTTTCAGATGTTTTCGGATTCATGGGGATTGTCTAGCCCTGATTCCGAGATAAGTAACAACAACAGCTACAAAATATTAACTTTTGGCAAGAATTTAGAATTTTTACTTAGCTTTTCGTGTCATCTTTGGCGATTAATCCCTGGCAGGCGCTAATAGTATCGAAATATCTCATTTGTATTTCAGACACGTTTTTTTAAACCGATTGAAATAAAAATTGGACACAAAACTGCTCTTGTAGTCACAAGATCACATACCAAATTTGATGTATTTAAGTCATTTTTTTAACTATCGCATTTACATGTTTACGAAAATACAGACCGACAGACGGTAGCCCGTCATTGGATTTGGCTCAAAATTTGACAGATGTCTACACTATAGATGTTAAATTTACAAAGAATTTTATTTATCTAGCTCTCTTCGTTTTGTAATTATCGTGTTAAATTATATTCGACCAACAGGAAGAACTGACTTTCTCTAAACATATTTTACCCAAAATTTGATAGAAATCTATAAATGCTGTGTAAAGACTGTATATCAAATTTCAACCATCTAGCTTAAATCATTTTTGAGTTATTTTTGTCACAGACAGACAGACATTTTTTGAAAAATGTGTTTTTTTTAGTTCAGTGAGGTCTAAAATGTTGAGATTCGTCAAAATCTCGAGTTCGAGTATTTTTACGATTACTATACTTTCTCCATATCACAAATACAAGAAAGTAAAAAATGAAAACGTTTTGGTCTTCTTTGCAACAAAAAAAAATCCATTGCTGAAAATTATACGAAAAAATATTTCTGAAAAACTATCAAAATTCAGAAAAAAAAATTCCATAATAATTAATTTTATGCAAAAAAAATTAACTTCTTCTGTTTTAAAGCAATGTTTTGCCGTAGTATTTTCGATAGCTATTAGGGAAAATTCGCTCTTTCAGTTTACATTCTTGACTCCGATGTATATTTGTTCTAAATAAATTAGTTCTAAATCAAATGATCTGGCCTGTACAATACCAAAACACATATATACATACTGCTTTGTTATTAATAGAGACAGATATATATTCTTCTAATATTGGACGCTGCTTTATAAATTTACAGGGACGTCTGAAGAGGAATCTCTTCCTGGCTCGAAACAAGATCCACAACGAAACTTACCGGAGCTGGATGCAGAGGCTGAGGCTGCTTACCGTTGTCACCTAAAGAATCTTGTGCCCTGTAGCCACTGCGGTCGAACCTTCAACCCGGACCGAGTGATGGTGCACGAGAACGCCTGCATTGAGAGGCCCAGAAAGCGAAAGAGGAGAGTGCGCAAGTGAAGATGATTCGACTTTAAATCAGGATAATCTTCTTCTTTAACAAGTCAAGATAATTCTCTTATTCAAGAAATCTGAATTTATATTATGGCAATATTTTCATGACAATTTACAAAAAGAAAGATCGTTGATTTCTAATCAAAAATGCTATTGAGGAAAATAAAATCACAATTCTTTAATTTATTGTTGTTAAATAGTCATTTTCAGTTGAAAAAAACACATTAATAAGATTTCAAATTTACTTTTTTAAAATTTGGACACTTGAATTCTATATTTTCGAATTTATATATCTAAATCAATAAAATAGAATTCAAAATGTATTGTTTAATAGATATGCAAGCGATACAGATTTGTTTTCAGATGCAAAAAAAACCTTAGAATTTTTCTCGTTTATATTAGAGAATGAAATGTTGATATATTTTAATTCTTTTACATATTTAAATGCTTTTCTTTCTTTAAAGAATAATTTTTATAAAATTTATATGAGCAAGCTTAATTTTTAAAACATATTTTAGATTTTGAGTATTGAAAATTAAATATTTATTGCAGAACTAGTAGCTAAGCCAGTGGTTATTAATTGCCAATAGGTAAGGAGATTATAATGTAGAACTCTAGTAAATACTTTAGTTTATATGAAACAAGAAGTTCGACTTAACAGATACTAACAACTATTTCAATCATAACTTAACATAAGCATAACAACTATTTCAGAATAAATTAAATATAATTCAGAAAAATTACGTAGTATAAAAAGAAAAGATATTGTTACGAAATTTCCGGGGTTCGTTTGGATAGTGGAAGTTATATAGTGTGAAGAACGCTCAATCACCAGGCGGCAGTAGAAAATAAAACAACGACGTTTATTTACACGAAGACACACAGGACAGCACAAAGACGACAACTATATACAGCACAGAAGACGATTATCTTCAGCCGAGACGTGCAACATACAACAGCAGATTCTACTGCAGACAGTAGCACACAGCTTAGTTCAGCACTAGCTTCACTCCGTCGCTGCTCCGCTTATGTCTGGAAGGCCAGTTTTTTATCGTCGGTTCCGACTACTCTTCGACTCCACTGGTCCACGACTACTCAATTCACCACTGCTCAATTCACGACAACTCCCCTGAAATAGCAAAGATTTGTGGAGTACCCGCCCGATGTGGGCTACCTCCAACATAGCAAAATAGAGATGGCCTAGCTTTAAATAAGTTTCCATAGACTGTAACGTCTCCAGTGGTGGTTGAAGGAGAAATGAAGCAAGATCGACTGATGAAAGGTCGCATGGCAGGTGAGGGAGAGAGGGTGAAAATGTCTCAGCCAATAGCAAAGCAGACGGTCAAGGGAGTAGGAGAGGGTGAAGTAGGAGCACTTTGGTCTTGAAGTGGGGCCGGAGCCGGATAAACTATTGTACCTGGGGAACCAATCAGAAAGCTGGGTTATCGTAGTGGGATGTCTTGAATTCTGAGGGGACTTAGCCGATCAACGCGTTTAGGATGATTAGCTTTTTCTCTTCTTTATCATTTGTTTTCCTTGCGAGTTTCACTGACTCCATTAATTTGGGGAATTCCTGGAGTATTTCTTTGAGTTCTCTTATAATTTGCAGGGTTTCTTGGAGTGATGTTATTTCTTCATTAGCCATTGAAGTGGGCACCATGTTCTGTTTCCTGGGTGTGGAGATGGGCTTTGGGTCTTGTCTTGGTTGATTTTTCTTGGTTATTTCAGCGTATGTAGTTTTCCCGTTGGAGGTTATAAGTTTAGGGAATTTAGAGCATCCTTTCCAGGCAGCAGTATGGCCAGTTTCTTCGCAGTTTACACAGACTGGATCTTTAATTTTTTCTGTGATATTACAGTCTCTTGTTGCATGGGTACCACCACATCTGATGCATTTCGGGGACATTCTGCAGTTTCTTGCTGTATGGAAAAAGCCAGCACAGTTATAACACATGGTAGCAGTCGTTTTTCTTCGGTAGCTTTCAAATTTGATTTTTAGATGTAGTAGGAATTTTTCATTAAATATGTTTTGGGCGTTTTCAGTTTTCTTAATTTCTAGGAGGAAAATTGGGTAAAGGGATTGCAACTTGTGGTTTTTGAGCTGGGAGATTCTGTTTACCTTGTAGTTTCTTTCTTCTAGTGCTTTTGTGATTTCATCTTTTTCTGCATTAACTGGGAGGCCTTTCAGGATAACTTTGATAGGTCTTTCGTCTTGGCTTTCTGATAGAACAAATTCTTCTTTCTTTTCAGTTAGCAGTTCAATGATTTGTGCTCTTTCATTTTCCGTTGCTGGGCTGATTGCTATCATGTTTCTTATCAATTTATTTTCTGTTTGGGGGAACTTTCTATGGATTTCTTGTAAAATTACGTTGTAGTTACTTGTAATTTTTAAATTTATGGTGGCTGGTCTGTTCATTATTTTTTCTTGGTTTTCCTGCAATTCATTTAGTGCTTCAAATCTATTCGATGTATCCATAACTTCTAGCTTGTCCTCGACTTTCCTCATTTTGGCGGCTTTTCTCGGGCTAACCATTTGGTAGTTTTCTTCAGTATTGGTATTTTTCTTGTTATTTTTCTCCGGTGTGTTATCAATATCCATAGATTGAGGTGGCTGCTTTACGTTATCAGGGGTATGCCTTTCACAGTTTTCCAAGGGGCAGGGGGTTATGTCGTCCAGTTCGTTTGCGATATTCCTGATATCCACTTGAATTTCTTTCAGTTTGGAGTAGTCCTCAAGATACTGTGCTGTGTGCTCAAGTTTGTTTTCTTTCATCTGTTGTAACGTGTCTATAAAAGTCGACGCAGTGTAGTTTAATCTTAACATTCTTTCTTGGGATGTGGAGATGTAGGTGCATAAGTTCCTATTTCCATCATGGGTACGGCATCCTTTATTAATGCATGGTTTTGCAGAATTAAGTTTTTCTTTGTTGTATTCAATTGTTCTGTTTAGGTCATCTAGACGTTTCAATAGTTCCGCCTTTTCAGAGAGACTACACTCTCTATTTAGCTGTCTATTGACGTTGTAAGCTTTACATTCAGCTGAGTTAATTTCTCTCTTCCAATTCTTTAATTGCCGGCAGTGGTTTTGAATGCTTATAATAAATTCTGAAGCGCAACTGGCTTTACCACTGTAATAAGACTTATCACTAAGAATACTCTTGCAACTGCTAGAGTCCTCAGAGCGTCCGTCTCCCTCCATAGCTGGAGACATGGAATGGTGTGAATGTACCTGACGCCGATCTCGATCTCGATGGTGGGTGTGACGACACGACAACTCCCCGGCAGCTGCAGCTCCTTTTATAGGTCTCAGGAGGCGGGGCTAGAAGCCTCTCAACCAATCAGGAACGTTCGAGGCGTATCTCGGTTCCTACTGGACGGGTCGGGAAAATTCTCGATGTTTCGGGTATAATCTATTTTGGCGCCAAAGTCACCAAATTCGTCGCCAAGTCGCCAAATGGTAGCCAAGTTTGTCGGCAAGCTCTGGGACCTCCTATGGAACTAGCTATGCTGGAAAGCAGCATCACAGGTTCGTAAC
The DNA here is from genome assembly GCF_947563725.1 of Argiope bruennichi. NCBI lineage: Eukaryota > Metazoa > Arthropoda > Arachnida > Araneae > Araneidae > Argiope > Argiope bruennichi. Next base: position 100,746,578 of record NC_079151.1, on the reverse strand, counting down.
AATATTTTAATTTCTTCGATAGAGTATTTACTTTGGTAAATACTTTTTTGCAAATGATGAGCGCAGATAATAAAAATGTTCATGTGAAATATTTTATGAACAATTCTTTTTTCCTTGAAATTTTTTTTACAAGTTATTATGTAACTAGTACCATAATTTATAAAAAAAATTGCTGTCTAAAAATAATGTTAGAATTTCCATGTTTTTTTCCTTGGCAATGATATCCACTGGCTTATAATTTTAGACACTGGCTATTAATTTTTTCTTCGAAATTATTTAAACAATAATATATTTTTTGTGAAATTATAATAATAATAATTGGTAGAGAATAGGTTATATAATATCTCAATAACCGCCCAGTCTTCTTTGCTGCTATTTTATGGCTTTTATTCAATATCAGAATCAGGAAGAACTAAGCAAAATAAATTTGGGCTGCATTGAAATCAACATTTTGATCGATGAAAAGGATTTGCCTTTATTTTTATTAAATTCTCGACGTTTTATTTGCCTTCGCGGATTGCCTTTCATTATTGTTTTCATTGTATGGCTTGGAATTTCATTTTACATACATGTTGGCATCGCCTACCCTTAGCAACGAATTCAATCATCGAATGAAGCTCTAATAGGAAGGATAAGCTCTCATTTATATCTCTTAACAACAACTGATCCAATCAAGCGACAAAATTTCTTCTGTAGTTGGATAGTTTATTTTCAGAGTGTCTTCAGTTGTTTACGGGAGGTAAAGAAATTTCTTTTTTCCTTATTTAAAAATAATCAAATTTTATAAATACCAGTTTCTAGTTTATCGTTAAAATTTTAATTTATGAGTTTTCAATAGTCTAATCTCTTGTTATAAATTATGTGTTAAAAAATGAAGATTTATGCAAATTCATTCATTTTTCTGAATGCCATTTTCCCCCTACCCTATGAGTATATTTTGTTATGTCTCGTGGATAAAGAATTCAAAGAAAAAACAGTATATCGTTCCATTTCCACAAGTTGGTGACTGACCAGTGACTTCAGGCATATTAATGCATTTATTGAAGGGTGGGTTATCGAAAAGAAGAGCAATTTGTGGCGAAATAATCTCCTATATTCCATGATGCTCATTTTTGAGCCTTCATTTTGTAAATACAGAGGATTTAACATCCATATATGTTTGTCCGTCGATGTATGTTTGAAAACAAATAGTTGATATGCAAATGGAACAATTATCAAAATGATGTTTTCTGTTATGGTTAAAAGAGAATTGGCTAATTTTATCTCTCTAAATACAATTCATATCTCTCTAATACAATTATCATATTATTAAAAAAATCTGTGACAAAAACATGTTGCGAATCTAAATATATAGTTATACGTTAAGAAAAGATTGAGAATAACATTGCTCTTTGTCTGTTACAATAAATATTTGACATAAAATTTTAACATCAAACTTTACAGTATTCGTAATTCGCAACAATTGAAATTTTTTTTAACATCCTTTGATAAATTCGGTCTCTATGTTCTACACGGATATACAATTTTATTTTTAGTGATAATTAAGATTCAAGAGCAGTGCTCATTAAAATTATATATCCATTCCCTGCAACCATTTTGTTAATTCTCAAGACTCTTACACATGAATTTTGATATGTCAAAGTGATTAATACGAATTAATGCACATTTTTATTTATATATTTGTAAAATATTTTTAATTCCCAATGCAAACTTATGCAAAAACGACTCTGACTGAAATTATTTTTAGATATCAACAGCCTTCTGAAACATTTAATGTTTTGCATCATTGGACTAAGTTTTGCATCATTAGGACTAACAGAACGCCTTTTCAATGTTCTAGCAAACGCGCTAATTTGACGACAAAGTGGCTTTAGAACCGCAGTGTTCAAAACCCGATTTTACCGAAGAATCTCCTGTGTAAGCGGATCTAATGTGTTCTAAACCATCGTGTCCATATGGCTTAGCACTGGTGTGATGTGGTGCGTTAGCTTGGAGAGTGTGTCTTTCCCATTTGACAGCGATTCAAGATGAAGAGGACTGCTTAAAAATATTTCGAATGTTGCATCAGAACGGGACTTTGATATAACTAACCCCACAATTTTCTGAAGAACTTTATTTTAACAACTCTATGTGTGGCTATTCTTATCTTTGAGTGGCATTTTTTGGTTTTTAAATACTTAATAGACCATTGATAAAGGACAAGTTAAGCTTAATTTGACTTCTACCAATTCTCTTTATGTATTTATTTATTTCATTCAGAAGTTCGTTCGCATTTTCAAAAATCGAAACTCAAATCACTACACATCTTTCCTCGCTTACTTATAAAGAAAGATAACATTTGGGCTTTCGATAAATATTATTTTTCAGCAATGACTTCAGACAGAGTTTTTTAAAGTCTCCAAAAATGCAAGATAGATAAGAACGTTAGCAGAAATGTTAAAAGGCGTACAGATAGATATTCTATTGATAAATCATATTAAAGTCAAGGAAACTACAATTTAAAGGTGAGTAAAAAGTTTTGGAATTTCTTTGAAAATCGTAAGCCAGTGTAAATATGTAATAATCGTAAGCCAGTGTTTATATAGTTGAGAATAATCATCAAATTAAAATTAATAGTATTTTCCTATTAATCTCCAAATTAAGACATTGTTGCCAATTATCACCAAATATTTGGAGGGAACTTTGCATAAATAATAGTCAAATATAATTACAAAATATTTGCATTAGACCTTGGTCTATTACTGCTGATTCCGAGTTAGTGGATAGTTACTAAATTAAATAGTAGGAATGATTTCACTGTCAGATATTTCTATAATACAGCGCTTTTTGTATTTAGCTTTGTTGCATTGCCAAGTAAAAATATTTGCATCACAGATATATAGGAAATCGAAATTTGGACCTCCTTCCTTCACGACGACGAATCTTATTTCATTCATTTTGCTTATTGTGTGTTTACCATTTGAGATGTAGTTTAGATGCGAATATCATAAAGGTTTCCGTGTTTTATATATCTTGAGTCCAGAAAAAACTATTTATTAAATTCGTGAACATCATAACTCAAAAATGGAATGATTAGACGAAGTAAATTTAAAATGTGGCACTGGCGTACAATAGTTACGAAATATTAAATTATAGTGTGAATTTATCATTTTTACTGAAATATCTTTACATCCTTGGCAAGTTTTTTGGCATTTCATCCCTGGCATGCAGGTAATAGTATCTGAAAACCGAATGTGTGCTTTAAATATGTTTTTCTCAACCGATTCAAACAAAGATTTGGCTCAAACCTGCACTTGTATTCACAAAATTCCGTACCAAATTTGATACATTTTAATCATTTTATTTTTGAATTATCGTGTTTACATGTTTATGAAAGTACAGACCGACAAGCAATCGCCCTTATTTAGATTTGGCTCAAAATTTGACAGATTTCTATACAATAAATGTTAAATCTGTGTACCGAATCTTATCCATTTAGCTCATTTCGTTTTATAGTTATCGTGTTAATTTATATTCAAACAGCCGGACAAACGAACTTCTGATTAAGTTTGACTCGAAATTTAATAAAAATCTGAAATCTTTGGTATAAAGATCGTATACAAAATTTCACCCGTTTAGCTCAAAGCGTTTTTGTGTTATCCTTGTCACAGATAGACAGGCAGACGGACATTTACCAAACATGTGTTTTTCTAACATATGGAGGTCTAAAACGGAAAGATTCGCCAACATCTCGAGCTCGAGTTTTTTTTATTATTATTTTTTTTTTTTTATTTCAATTGCTATACTTTCTCTATACTAAGTATACGAGAAAATAAGAATCAAAACTTATGAAGATGAAGACACTCTGAAAAAAGAGAAACTGTGAATCAATGAGACGGACAATGAAATCACGGGAAGTTTTCTGCAAACGATACTAAAATAATTAGAATTATAGAAAAATAATTCATTATTCTTGATGCCTAATTTGGCTCTTTGCCAAATATACAAGGAATTAATCTGCGTTTTCTACTGCGCATTAGCGAAGAAAAACTTTTGACTCATTAGGAGAACTACATTTAAAAATCAATGAAAAAAGGAATTTTTATCGTTTTTGTTTCAAATTATATTCCAATAATAACTTCAAAATTTTCAAAAAATGTAACGAAATTAGAATGTCGAATGTGCTGAAATTTCAGTATTAATTTTTAACATTTTTCAGGAAGAGTGTTTATTCTTTTCAGTTTCTCAAAACTCAGAAAATAACATCAGAGGTAGGAAACGAATTTCTTTTAATCGATAACCATTTATTCTCTTTGATGGTGTTTTGATCTCTCTTCTATAATCATTAGAAACGGCTCTACTGACAAAAATGGGCCAGCACTTATCCAGAACAATGCAAAATATCAAATTAAAAATGTCTGCATTAAATTTTTTAATACGGGCTTCGAGGTTCATGTAGACACCATTATGATTATCTGTGTACGAAACCTCATGGCTTTAAGTGAGATAGATTTGTCCATAGATAGATTTTCACACGCATACACGTATTTATGCTATGATTATTGTGACAAACCAGTTGTTATTAAAACTAACCAAGGTTATTATTAATAATAATTAAATTAAAAATTTAGTTAGCCATTATTAATACTAACTACGATTATTATTAATAATAATCGATAAATCACATTGACTGTAATATAATCATAAATACATGCTTTTATAAGTATAAATGAATCAATGAAAAATATGATGTATTCTTATTAAAATAGCATCACAATTTTTTTATATCTTTTCAGAACGAGATTGCTTCCAACCATAGTCCTTGAAAACATTATGCATAAAGCTACCCTAGGAAAATGGGACTATGCAACAATCGCTCTCACCATGATCATTTCCATTTCTATTGGGATTTACTTCCGATTTACTGGGAACAGACAGAGGACAACAACAGAATTCCTGATGGCAGGAAGGAACATGGCTAAGTTACCAGTCGTTTTTTCCCTGGTAGTCACCAAATTATCTGCCATAGCCATCGTTGGAGAACCCACTGATGTCTACCTGTATGGGACACAGCGTTGCATAGGGTTCTTCTTCATCTTTGTGGGTTCCGTTGTCACAGCTTATGTCTTCTTGCCTGTCTATTTCGCTGTTGGTGCCTCCACAATTTATGAAGTAATTATAATTTATATAGTATCAGGTTCACTGTAATATAATGCTTTTTGCTTTATTTGAATGGCTTATTCTTCATTAAGAGTAGTACATTTTATCATTTTACGGCCCCAAGCAGTGCACATTATAAAGCCTTTCTTTTAATAACTTCAATTAGTTTAGCTTCATATTTCTAAAAAAAATTAACTTAATCTTTATAATAATGATTCATTTTAATTTTAATTTTTTTTATGTTTGTAAACTTGAAGAAAAAATATATCTTTACTTAGTATTTATCGAGGAAAAATTACTAAAAATATAAAATTCTTTAAAAATTAAGCATAATTATCAATCAATGATTTCTTTAAGTACAAGTAGAAGTGTTTAATCATTATAATAGATAATAATAAACTTCATTCTTATTATTATAAAACTTATAAAACTTTATTCTTTTTATTATAATAATAAGAATAAACTTCAAACAAATATAATGTAGAAATATTATTTAACAGGACCTTTCAAGTGGAATGTAACATAAATTACTACAGGAATAATTATTTCCAAAGGTATTATACAAATAAATAAATAAAATCTATTGTTTTAATAATGATTTTTATTATTCAATGAAAAAAGATACTTTAGTTCTAATATTTTATAATAGGTAGATTTCACATTATATACAAATTCATTTATTTGAAAGTCAGGTGGATTTTAGATTGATAACATTTTATTCGATTTGCTGTTTTTTTCTTTCACCCCAACTGCCTTAGTAGTCTGCAATACGCCACTGTGTGCTATAACTAGACCGAAGTGGAAAAATTAAATGAAACAAGATGAAGATAGCGGTTTGAGAATGGCACATGTAAATTCTAAGCATCTATTTATATTTGCATTTACATTTTAATTTTATAAAAATAAGAAAATCAAAGTACGTAAATCTATACCTAGATTCGTAAAAGTGACATATCAGGATATTTTTGGGTTCAAAAATGTCTTAAATTTGACTTGAGAAGCTAAGTTGAGATAGCTTTACTCTATTAAAGAAATATTTACCGATAAGATAAAAATGTAATGTAAATGTAAAAGGCAGACAATTCTCTGCCTTTCACATAATTAGATGGATACGAAAAAAGAAAAATTATACGACATAAGATTAAGATAACGACCTTAAAACCTTATATGTCAGTTTCAAATACTGACACGTATTCTCACTAAGCCTCTATATTGTGTGCTCTGTCTAGAATTCTGTATTCAAAGTATAGTAAGTGTACAAGTTCCTTAAAAGTACCAGAGGATAACAGTTTTTAAGTCAAAAATATTTAATTTCTAGTTTAGAAGAGTTCGGGTATTGTTAGTCAATTTAAGATACATCTGTTTACAATAATATGTAGTTTAGTCGCATATTTAATATTGTTTATAATAGCAATATTCTATTGCAAATTAAATTTTCTCGTGATAATTCATTATAAACTTAGAAATATTCAGTAAACGCTTTGTGGAGTTTAATAATTTATCAAATTAATCAAGAAGCTAAAAATGTATCAAAATATTATTAAATTGCCCATTGACTACACGTTACCCATTGAAATTTTCATTGTTTGCTCTATCTGACTTAAGTATTTTTGAAGCATTTTTTTAAAATCTTCCTTTGCCAGGTATAGCAATTTTTACAAACACGATTATTTTTTTGGCAGTATGGTTATTATATAGCATGGGCTAGATAAATTAATATTTCGAAAAAAAAATATTATTCTATGAATTTATGATACAATAAAGGAACTTTTTTTTTTAATTTGAAAAGCATATGTTTGAAATAAACAATTTGAAAATATATGTTTAATACAATATGTTTAAATTTAAACAATTTGCAAGTTTAAGAAAGCTTGCTTTAAGAAAACAACAGGATGAATTTAATTTTTTATTAACCGCTTCACCGTCCGTAACGCGTCTAGCGCGTTCAAATGAAACTTCGGCAGGGCGCCTGTAACGTGCTCCAAGCGTTCTTCTACCTTTTAAAACTTTTAAACGTTTAAAACGCTTTGTAAATGTTTAATTGTTTGAGTTTTTATTTTTGTTTGCTCTAATGCGGCGAAAAACAGAGGAAAAATGGAAATTTTCGCGGACAGGAGAGGAAGTCAGAATGAAGAATACGTTTGTAAACTACAAATTAAACTTTTTAAATATAAAACGACTTTCAAAATATTAATGTAAAGACAGACTCCTTGAATAAAAACTGCTAATAACGCTCATAAACTTCAAATTGAATACTATTTATAACTTTAACAAAGCATATAAATTGGCATTTGTTCTGAAAATATCCATTTTTTCCCTCTTTTGTTAATAAATATAATAATTTTATACTTTTCTGCATTAAAAAATTTGTAACACTTACAGATTAAAATGTTTGTAATATTTAACTCTTTGGATTCACTATTTCTTATTTCCATATGATATTTAAACATATGTACTTTGCCATAAAAAATTAATAAATTGCAATACATCGCGTAAAAAATTATTTACGATGTAGCAATTACTTTTGAAAAAAATAATCGACATTAGAATATTTTCTATATTATGTTGTAAAAACAGCAATGGGTCTGAAAATCCATATTTTGAAGTTCTTTTTTTTTTTAGTACAGGTGATTTTTTTCCCCAAACTGAATGATATTTTTTTTCTTAGTACTTAGAGCATAGATTCGGAAGAAGGACAAGAAAAGCTGTTTCCATTTTCGGTTACATTCAAACAGTAAGTAAAATAAGATTAGCTTTCAGCTTACTAGTTCAAAGTATTACATACATATAAGTATCAATCTGTAACCATTGTATTAGAGTAAATATAAACCTCTTAAAAATTCTTATTATTTTTTTAGTTGAATTTTATTTTAATGTGCCTTTTACATCGCGAAGAATGCCAAGACTGCCAAGTTGCTAGAGTCAAAACTCGAGATGGCTGACAAAAGTAAATAACACTGTAAGGCAATCGCAGTTAATATTAGTTGGTATTTCTTATTGCAGCTGCAAGCTTAATCGATTGGGTTTGCTTTACCTACGTATTCCGCTATTTGAGCTTTTATGGACTACAGCTCAAATAACTGACTACAGTTCAGTCTTTTTCAAATCCGGAAATAAATTGTTTCAGCAAATCGATTGAGAAATTATATTAGAGCATATATAACCTAGACTTTGAACAGGCAAAAAGAATTTTAAATTAAAAAAGAAAAAAAACATCCTATGGCTTTGCTAGACGCTGCAGTGGAAACTTAGTAGTTTCCCAAGCACATTGAATAAAAAAATTAGCGAATAACAGGTACAAAAAAAGAAGTTAAAATAACTGCAAGCATTGCCTAATGACATTTTCCAAACACTATTAATTCCTTTAGCAAAATGCCACTCACCTTCCGTATTTCACAGCAATCAAATAATTACTCAAACATCAAAGTAATTATAAAATCAAGCAAGAAGAAGTGAAAAAAATTTAAGAATTCATTGAAATGCAAATTTTATATTAAAAAGAATACTCATACTATTAAAAGGAGAAGAATTTGATATAAAAACAGCCGATTCCAAAAAACTGTAGAGCAGACGATTTTTATTAAAAGAATAAATTAAAAAATCCATTCATTAATAAAAGAAAAAAAAATCTTTTTTTTTTTTTCCCGGAATTCTTTAAAAAAAATAGAATGAAAAGCTTCTTTTTGTTATTCAAATTTATCTTATTTAAAAGAAATTATATTGATATTTTACTAAAATTTTTAAATAAATAATCTAGTTTTAGTTATTTTAATTTTTCAGTTCACTTGAAATTCATGTAGTAGGTATGCAACTCAACAATAATAACAAATTAACTAAGGATTACCAGCGCAACTACTGTGAATTATTGTATGGGTTACTATAAGGGCGATAAAAGGGCATATTACAATAGAGTTTAACCACTTTGTTTCAAACAGATGTTAAAATCCACTTTTAAAACCAAAATTATTATAAAACGTCAAATTTATTTGGGTTTTTTTAAGTGAATCCATATTTTTTTCTACTAATTTCCTTCGATAATATAGCGTATTAGCCGCCTTGGCGACTATTCTAACTAACTCGCCCAGATTTTTAGGTTATTAAATATTAATGTGGAATACATATATATAATTTTTAATTTCACCTTTTTATTTTAAAAAACCGAAAAAGTATGAATTTAATTAAATAAACCAGAACAAATTATAAAGTATGCAAATTAAGAAGCGTATATACAATGAAATAAAATTGAGAGTGAAAATCTTACTTTGGAATTAATTTCGAACGAAATTGTTTTTTTTTAAAATCAATTTTAAACTCTAGCAAAAGCACGCGACTGAATGTTTCGATGTACGAGTTTGAATTTCAAAACATTAAAAATTAACTGCTACAAATTGAGTATTACATCTAAAAATTATTCCAAATAAAGAAAACATTGTATAGAAATGAAATCATTATCAATAAAAAGACCATTTTTTTTTTTTTTTTTTTTTTTCTGTTTTGAGACGACACAAAAATTATTTTGTGATGTAATAGGTTTGGAAGATATGAATATCAGTTTCATCTTCATAAAGTCATAGCGATTACCCATTTGGAAACGGTTAGGCCTATTTTACGTGCTCTAATAAATTTTGTTTGAAGCCTATTTCTTGATACTTTTTAGATCTTCTTTCCTCTGGATCAACAAAAGCTTTATAATAAGATTTTTCGTGTACGTTATTTGGCGTGGCTTTGAAATAAGGGTAGCAATAAAAATGTTTAACTAAAAATTTTGAAACGTTGTTGTTGCTTATCCCCTTTGAATTGAATACCAATTGAAACCAAGTCCAAGAGATCGTTTCGCATGATAAGATTGTAAACGGATCCCCGCCCCCCTCTCGTCACTAACCAGTTACCTCAGTCAATGATATGAGAGGGAGAAGCGTCGGCCGAGCAGCGGCAAGGGGTATACATCTTTTGGCCTCTGATGAAGAAAAGACTTGTTATATGGTCAGGTCTAAACCTAGATAAGAGCGTTTGAACACTCCTTGGAATGGCGCAAGCCAGTGGCAAGCCTGGACACCTACTGCCATACCAATCATGCTCTGGGGGAATCATTCATTTCGTTTTAGTTCTTAGTTTAAACAAAGCGTGGATCTCTGCGGCCTGCAGTCTAGAAGAGGGGATGGGGTAAGACTTAGACTTCCTTCCTTGGCCAAAGCCTCTGCAATTTCTTTTCCGTAGATATCCACATGAGAAGGGATCCACTGTATGCTCACTGACCCGGTCCTTGCGAATGTAATTAATTTGGAGATAATGTCTTGGCCCAACTTGTCAAGAATGTGTGGCCAATCATTTAAGTATTGTATTGAGCTCTTGCTGCCTGTGAAGATCTAAATTTGGGAATTATCAGTTTCTAAGGCGAGGTCCAAAACTCTGTTAATAGCAAGAAGTTCAGATGGAAAAATTGAGCTTGGTCTGGTTTCTAGAATAATGCCTCGATTCCCCTCTACTTGATTTTAAAAATACACCGCTTCCAGTTCTCCCTTACTCCATTTTTCTTCCATCAGTGTTGATTTGCAAGGCTTTATCGGGGATATCACCAATGACCTCGAGGGTCAGCTGGCGCAACAACTCTGGTTGTTCGCTGTCAAGTCTTCGTTCGTCAAGTCTGGATTAATTTTCAAGTCTTCGTTAAAAAACTTCGTTAAATTCGGAAACGTTCATACAATGATTTGATGACATTTAATTGCTCTGTAATAACGATTTCTGTGTCACGCACACTAAGGTTTTATATTCATAATTTTTATGGTTTATTTTTTAAAATTATTTTTAAAAATTTAATAAAAGAAGAGATATTTTGAAATAAAGTTGATTTCACTACAAAGCTGTTTATTTTTTATTTAATACTAGCCGCCTTTGGCGACCAGCCGGTTCGCCAATCTTAATGTTCGTTTAAATTTTAATATTTAAATAGGTTGAACCGGAGTTTAACCCCCTTCTTCGCCAGGTTGCGATAACGCTCCAAAGCTGGCAATCTTTATTATGCACTATAATTGAACATCTGCTCCTTTGCTTTTGAACATTTCGCAAGGTCGTTGTTGGCGATTTTTAAAAATTGCTCCAAGCAGGAGGTTAAACTCCGGTCGTACCATTAAATATTTTACGCAATTCCAACTTTAATAGATTTTTCGGCAAAATATTTTAAAACTTCAAATTTTGATAGTCATATAATTCACTCATAATATTATAAGGGCCTTCAGTCATAGCCTGATATGTATCTCTCTAATTTTCTGTTACCCCTCGTAGAAATTATGCTTTAAATTAAAGTGTAAATGATTAATCTGCAATTAATATAATAATATTTTTTACTGAAACAAAGCATTTTTTTAATACTATGATTACTGATAATAGAGTCACTGAGCGTTTAGACTTTATGGGCACTAAAGAATATCTTTCTTAATTTATGTAATATCTCAAGAATTTGTCAACAAAAATTTCTCAGATTCATCATGAACAGATCGATTTATTAACAATGTTTAATTTTAAATGCATCAAACACTAAAAAAATAAAATGAATCGTTTAAAATAATCGGTCGAAAACAGGTTTAAAAAAATACTTAAAAAACGATGTACATAAAACTATAAACATATACAAAAAAGTATATAACTAACATAAATACAATTTAATTACAAAAGCATCCAATTAACCTAAAAATAATTTAAATCATTGAAAATAGGTTAAAAAAAACTACTTAAAAAACGATGTACTTAAAACTATAAGCATATACAAAAAAATATATAACTAACATAAATACAATTTACTTAAAAAAGCATCCAACTAACCTAAAAATAATTTAAATCATCCGTTGGTTGCCATGTCAACAGTCAGAAAACAATGCGCATGCGTGAATTTTCTTCGCCAGTTACGTTAACGCAAGTGCGTGAATTTTTCTACGCCAGTTGGGGTAACGCTATGCAGATTATACATTTTTAATTTCCTTTATTCTGTGTTATTTTAATTCAAAAGTACTTCAGAATGAATGTGAAACATGGATTAATTAACAATGTTTAATTTTAAATGCATAAAACATTAAGAAAATAAACAGAATCGTTTGAAATAATCCGCCGAAAAATGTTAACCCTAGCCTCAATTCTGTTGGGAGAAAAAAATAACTGAAAGTTGGCGGTGGGGAAAATGAAGACTTTTTTGGCGAAAAAGTTGGCGATGGGGAAAATGGAAGATTTTTTTGGCGGGAAAGTTAGTTTTTAATTAATAATTAAAATTCTAATTAAAATTTCAAAAAAAGGGACCCCAGGTGCACATTCCCGACCTCTAAGGTATACATGTACCAAATTTGATAGCTGTATGTCAAATGACCTGACCTGTAGAGCGCCAACACACACACACACACATTGAGCTTTATTATAAGTATAGATTATATAAGATGTCTTTTGCGAGATAATAGTCACCGAAGTTATTCAGAAAAAATTTCAAAATATTGATTAATTTTTAATTAATTAAACATTTGAAACTGTTACTAGATCCACAATATATAATAAGAGGGATTTCTTTGCCACATACATTAGTGTTTTATATACTATAGAGATTTATGTAAAATAATTATTTAATTCAATCTGTAAAAAAAAAAGGTTCAAATTTCATTTTATTAGCTTTTTATTCAATACGGCATCAGTCACCGTTAAACTAAAATATTAACGACAATACAGCTAGGTAGCGGAAATAATACCTAAACGTAGTAGTCGCATATTATCGATAATTCTTGGTGCATCATAGGTTCAACATGAAATATTGTTAGAGAGCTAAAATATTGTTACCATATGTCGACACGTATTATGTTATCACCGAATGATGAGGACAACGAGCAACATAGTATAAATAATAGTATTTATTAAATAATATCAAATTAGAGAAATATTGGAGTGATGTCTTAGTACGTTAATGCTGTTGTTATGCTAATGGATAAATATCTTTTTATTCTTTATGAATTAATGATAATTTTACATTAAGAATTCATAAATAATAAAATATAATTCAATAAATATCACGTTAAACATTCAGTGCAAGTGCAGTTTTATATTAGGCATGTATTGACATGTCCCAGGCATTTTTTTTAAAATTTGAATTATTATAAAGAAATAGTACTTGTCCACACTTAAATCTTGATTACTTGGAATTGAAACTTTAGTCTATAATTCTTAATTGTAATAATCATAGTAGCTATAAATAAACTATATCCCTTTATACTCGTAATAATAATCCTAAAGATCTTTTAAAGATCCTTCCTAAGGATCCCTTTATAATAATAATAAAGATAATAATCATTAAAGATATATTGCTGAGAATTCTTCGAAAACTTGAAGTTGATTCATTAAGATTTTACAGAATTTATTTAGAATCATTCATTATCTGGAAATATAATTTTTTATAACATTAGAATTATAATATTTTACAGGGAACAAAACTTTTATATGCAATTTTCCACTAGTAGAGCTCCAGAAACTTTAGTAGTTTGCATTATGTGATTATATTACTCGACTTTTTTTATTTTATGAATAATTTCATTATTTGGTTGTTTCTTCCAGTTACTCAATATGTCAGTTGTAATCTACACTCCTGCGCTTGCCGTGAGTGCGGTTACAGAAATTACTCCTGAATCTTCCCTGGTTCTCATCGGAGGAGTATGCATTTGGTTCAGTGCATTGGTGAGATTCTCTTTCCTAGTAGAGTTTCCATTCAAATAATACGGTTACGGAATCTCTGTTTTTGAGAAATTCAACAAATTTAATAACGGTTAACGACCTTTCATTCCACAAGAACGCGAAACATTGGCAGTAAAACACAACAGGTGACAATACCTATATGTTTGCGTATATTTGAACGTGATAACTCATATTAATAAAGTTTAAGATGCATATCTGGTATTATAATCATTTATAAGTATCAAACTTTGAGTTCGATCGGTTTAAAAAGTCCAAAATGCATAAAAAAATTTATCCTTATATTTTTGGAAAGTTACATGCTGTGCCATTAAATACGGGAATTGCGAAAGTGAAGTGGCGTCCTCGCCCGCAAACTATGAAGATTAATCATTTGTTTCCTGCCCACAGCCCTTCAATATATTTAGGGGTTTCTGAACTAGACAAAAGAATAAACGAAAAGAAAAAGTGTCAAAGTATATAATAAATAAATATAAGTATATAAATATAAGTATATAAATATAAATAAAATAAGTATATATATAAATAAGTATAAGTATATAAAATAAGTATAAATATAAGTATATAAATATAATAAAAGTATATAAGAAAATCGACAGAAGAACACTCCTGCTGATTTCACTTCTTTATGTTGTTTCAAATCTCTAATAATGCTTCTTTGCGCATTAATCTAATAATAAGGAAGAACTATTTGTAAGTATTTTTTAATAATGCTGAATGGATGCCAAATCAATGATCCCAGCCTTGCTAACAAAAATTAAGGTTCTAGAAAACACAAGAATTATGGGAATATCTATTTTCTCGAAGATTCGATTCCCTGTCACAAAAACTATACAAACTTGAAAAAAGTAAAGGAAGTTAGTCGAGTTCTCCAGCTGTGGTTTTAAATAATCATTTTGTAATAGCGATTTGTTGCTTGTCAGTATATTATCAATTTCCGCAAAGGTTATCTTTGTGTAAGTTTCAGCTATATTCTGCTATTTGTGTTTGTGTTTTCCGTGGAATAATACGTCGTAACCCCTAATCAAGCTTGTTGGACTTCTTGCACAGTGCACACTGGACAATTTTAGTAACAATATTTTCAGAGTAGTACTTGTTTCTGAAAAGCTAATTCAACGTATCATTATTTCTATACATTAACATGCGAACTTTTTGTTTCGTAGGGTGGTTTAAAAGCTGTGATGTGGGCTGACGTATTCCAAGCTGTTATGATGTATGCATGCCTTATAGTACTTCTTTCAAAAAGCCTGTATGAAGCTGGAGGCATTATGGAAGTTTATCGAGCAGCTCACGACGGTGGGCGAATGGATTTTCTCAAGTAAGTACAGATTAAATTTATACTTATGAAAATAAGTAAATGTATATACTTACTTATAGCCATGAAATATGGCACACAGATAGTCATAAAATGACTCAATACACCTCGAAGTTCAAATTTAAACATTTTAAACAGGAAATTTTTATTTAATAATTGTGTTATTTTGAATGATTTTTCTCATACATTCGCTCATAATATCTTTTCTAGTTAATGTAGGAAAGAATCAGTAAATCATAGAATGGAACAGAAATTTATCTTTTAAAGACATTTTTACACTTCTGACTTATTTGCTGATTTTTGAGTAATTTTTTTTGTCTCTTTTCTCAAAAAAAAAAAAAAAAGCTAAAATTTTTTTTAGCAACATTTTAGTGCTACATTTTCCAGATTTCTTTTAACGTACTTATTCGAATATTTCTTCCTGATTTAAAACGAGAATTATCAAATACTTTTTCATTTAATTTAATTTAATTTTTCTGATGAGTCAAAAGATTTGATTTGCCATCCGCAACGGAAAACCTGGATTTACAGAAAGAAGTTTCACTTCACTTGTTTTGCAAAGAGCCAAATTTGGAAATGAAGAATAAGAAAATTAATTTTATATAATTTAAATTCTAAGAATTCTAACAGTTCTAATTTCATGGTCTTTCTCATTTTCATTTATTTGTTTCGATTTTTTATTATGTGTAGTTTTTCTGAGTATATCGTTGCAGCGAAGAAGAATAAATATGTAAAATCAATATCACATTTTTACTCTGTTTTTATTGTTTTCATTTTATTATGGCTCTGATTTCGTTTGCAATTATCAGGTGTTTGTTCTTCTAGTTAAATAAGCAAGCATCTAATTACTTTGATTAACAAAAATTCATTAATTTTTAGAGATCTTTTTGAAAAAATACAAATAACATTTATATAATTGCAGATAGAAGTTAATTAACAAGCATTTTGAAAATAAAAAGGACAAAAAAATTAAAAAGCACAGCTTTTTCGTACTAAATTTATTTTATCTATTTGATTCTCGCTGTTAGCTATTATAAAGAAAGGATAGCTATTAAATAAGTCTTTTAGACAAATACTCTTGTATAAAAATAAGTTAAAAATAATAAATAAGAACAATAAAAATTATTTTTATTTTCTTCGGAAAGCAATTTTTGGACTTCTTTCGCTAATGAAGCTATTGATTTTATGTAACAAACTAACAAATTATTACATTAATAATCATTCAACTTCTTCTATCAATAGCATTCTATAGGAAAGAGAGCCTTTAAAAATGTAATGCAATGTCAGAAAATTTATGACACTCTTTTATAACGCATTTATTGGAAATCATCTTTTCTAGTTTCAGTGGCTTCGATAATTAGATTTATTGCTGGTATATAATCTGCTCACTTGAGATGCATTCGAAAAACGTATTAAATTATTTCGATGAAGTTCTAATGTTAATGTGAATTAAACTTTATTTTTCTATGTTAGTTTAAAAGAACTAGATCAACATTTGCTTAGAAAAAAAAACCAAACGATTTATTTTGCTCTGGTTGAATGAATAAGTTTAGACTGCTAAATTCTTCTCTTTAACAATATACGCTAAAATGCTATGAAAATGATTTCTGTTGAATATAATATAGTATGTGTTAAAATGTTTCTCCTATTTTAAATTATAAATATATAAGTTGTGATGCGATAAGCCTGTGATGTTACTTGCTCAGCAATTTTTATGCTAAAAGAAAATGAAATTTCAATTTTAAAATCAATTGAAATGGTTTATGTTTTCATTATACTCAAATATCTTCTCTCCTTTACAACTTAATTCGCCGGCGTCCTGGCATAGGGGTAGCGCGTCTTCCCCGTGACCAGGGCGTAATGGGTTCGAGTCCCGGTTCGGGCATGGTTGTTCTTCCTGTTCTCTCTGTGAGATGTGTGAATGTGCCCCCCTGTAAAAAGGGGTTGTGCAAGCGAATATGATGTGTGAGTAGCTAAGACGTACTCTTGGCCCTAGTTGGCGCTACTAAAATAAGAGACGCCCCCTTGGCTTAAAATCACTGACTTCGTCAGCGAGCTTGTCCATGGCAAGTGCCATTATAAACAACAACAACTTAATTCATAAGAATCGTGAATATTTTAAATGGATCTGGGATTTATTATTCAAAAGACTTTATTCGTAAGCAACCTTGCTCATCAGTACCTAAAAAAATAAATTAGCAGTTCTTTGTTCAATTGACATGTACCAATTTTGGTAAACTGCATTGCATTCAATGGAATATTTCCAGTAAGAATTTTTTTTAATATTATTAACATTCTATTAAATATATTACTTATTTTAAACTGTTTTAAGATGATTTAGAGATTTTTTGTCAGCTTTCTGGTTCACAATTCTTTCAAAAACGTCTAGCCAAATTAAGTATAAATTTCTATACCTTGAAATTTCTCCATTGCTTATACTTTTATTTAAAATATTTAACTAATATCCTTTGACTCTTTATTCTATTATAAGAAGTAATAGAAGTAAATTTTATAATAAAATATCTTTTTATTGTAAAATTTTTCAAATAAATATTTTTTTTGTTTATATTGTCTCATAATTAGAGTACTTTCCTTTTATATGTGTTTCCATTTTTTAAAACTTAGGTTAGTATAATATTCTGAAAATGGAATTAGCTTCTCACTTTTCTGAATTATTTTTATAAAAGCATTTTCTACTCAAATTAACGTTCAAGCTATCTATACCATTAACTAAAATGAAAATATGACAAAATTTCTTGTTTTAAAGTTATTTTTGTGTAAATACCTCTTTACAGTTTTTCAGGAGATTTTAGAATTCCATACACCTTTTGGAATTCCCTCGCATATGGAGTTCAATTTGGAATAGCACATGCGGTGAACCAGTTCGAAATTCAGAGACTTTTAGCCGTTAGAAGTTTGAAGGATTCACAGTCGTAAGTACGAAAGAAATGTTTCGCATTTGCAGTATTGGCTAAGAAATGGAATCAAATCATATTCACAAAATTTATTTCTACTGCACTATGCTAAATTAATTCTGAAATATATTTTTTACATGAGAAGAAAGGCTGCGAAGACACAACAGAGTCAGCATCTTGTTATTAGATGTCATAAGACATGTAATTACGATGTCATAAACATTGTTTTCATTCAACCAATCATTCTAAACTTTTTACTTAGCTGTAGTTTGTTAGAATTTCACACGATTTTTGTTTTAAATTTTTTTTTCATTGTTTAATTATTAATTTCATTTTGCATAGATATTGATGTCTCAAGATTGAAGTCAGCTTTGGCAAATTTCTAGCCATTTCAAAATTTACAGATTTTATGGGCATTTGCAAATTGCTAATATGCAATATATAAATTAAAAGGCAATTAGAAAAAAGCCATCGTTTACTGACATATATAAATTGTAAGCTGAATATTAAATATAAAAATCTAATTATGTTCGAAATATATAAAGAAATGCTGTCAGTATTAGCTAAGCGTAATTATTTATTAAACAAAAACCCTGTTGCAAAACCTATGCAACTATATATCAAACAATATTGAAAGTACAGTATAATAGTTCCAAATATTTCAAATTTAAATTTTTCGAAGTCATCCCAAGTCTAATATATTTTTTTTTCCAACTTATTTCATAACATTTACCACCTTATCCTGAATTACAATAAATATTTATTTATAATTATCAATTTTTTTTATGAATTAGTTAAATATTAAAAAAAAGCATGTTATGAAATACAACTGGGCTTTTATCACCAACTGTACAATTAAACAGAAACAATTAGCTTACAATGGAAACAAATTTGATCTTATATATTTTGCGCATTTCTTTTAATTTCTGAATCACAACCATAAAATAAAATCTGTGCTAAAGTTGTGTAAAATATGGAAGACCAGTTGATAACAAATTTCCGAGGAACGCTATTTGGCAACCGTAAGCCATATAAGTACTAATTAGTTAATGAAAAAGAGGATTGAACTGTTTGAAACATCATCATTCGGATTTATTTTACAAGTAACAATTCTTCTTCGATAAATCTGTCACTATCATTTCTACTTCTGTGCAAAATACCGGCTAACACAATTTTTTTTAAAAAGATTGGATTTATCAAGTTGCAAAAAATTGTACGTCAGTGTATCAAAAATTAATCCATACCTGAACATCTTGGGACTTTTGAAACTTAGCATTTATATATATATATATATTTGTTGGAACAGAGGATGTCTTATTTTACAGAAAATACAGACACAGAGGATTCTCAGTGTCTTTGGAACAACTTCGAATTCTAAAGTTAAATAAAGCTTTTAAAAGAGAATTAGATAATTCTGTATAATGCTTTGAGACTTTCTAATTATCATCGCTTGTCTGAATTATTGTGATATTCAGTATTTCATGTTTAAATCATCCAAAAAGAAAGTTCCTTTCATAGTCAAGAGATATCAGTAGCTTAAAATTTAAAAAGTGCCGTTAATTTGTAGTTCGGAAAATAACGCTGGGGGGATTCTACAATCCGTGTGAAACTATGTAATATTTAAAATAAACAAAAATCAGTATGTCTTTTTTTTTATAATAACTTTATGAATATAGAGAGAACAGTTTAATGTGATATTGAATTTCTCGGATCTACAGATTCTCATGACTGCTCCAATCAGTTATTCTCGATCTGCAGTAAATTATTTTTTTCTGTAAAATAAGAAGAGGGCATTTTTTTTTTACTTTTGTTTTCTAATATTGTATAAAAATTTTTTGAAGAAATCTGTCACTGTGTTCTTAAACTTGCGTTTAAGTCGAGATTATAAAATCTGGTAATTTAAAACTCGAAATGCAATTTAATATTGAATAATAAATCTATATAATTTGACTCCTTTATATTGAGTCAAATTCCATAGATTTGTGAAGGAGTTAGTATATTTTTTTGTATTGTTCATTTCTAGTGCTGCTTTATGGAGTACCGTCCCATCTTTTGCCATGGGTTTTCTAACAACGACTGTTGGACTCGCTTTGTATGCAATATTTCAGAATTGTGACCCATTGAATGAAAAGAGTGGAACAGGACTTATCAAAGCCGATCAGGTTAGAATACTTAAAAATACATTTATTAATTAATATTCTTTCATAAATACTAGATTTTTTCTTGATTTGTTTTTGATTTTTCATTTGATATATTTACTAGCAATTACATTGTGAAGGAACTGAAGAGTTAATAGAATTACTTTAAAATCAGCATAAACAGCATTGGTATATCTCTGCATACAATATGTGTCGATGAAAATGACTCGAGGTGACTAATTTGTTCTAATAAACGAATTGATTAAGCGAATTAATTAAAATCTTGAAATTTTTCCTTTATGGTTACCAATATTTTTTGGATCGATTTATCGTCATAAAATTAATCTTTAAATAAAATTAATATTTAAATAAAATTATGCTCATTATATAATATGATGAAAATTTTAAGAGTTACAGGTTTTGAAAAATGACACTTCCAATGTTGAAAGAGCCTTATGAACTTTCTACAGTATCTCGGAAACTATTATATATTTCTCAAAAATTGTTTCACTCACTAAAAGAAAATTATCGTATCTCATTAAATTACTAATAAAATCCTAAAAAATATATAACATGAATTTAACATTTTTATGATTTTTAAATATGTATGTAAGTGGGAAAAAGTGTATTGTAACATAATAGAATTATTTTTGACATGGGAACAAAACTGACGTGCTAAAATATCAGAATTCAAAACATTGTGCGCATATTCCAAACAATTTGCGAAATTTTCACAAAAGTTGTGCGATTTCCACGGTCAATTCGCAATACCCACTTTTTGAAGGCGATATATTAAATTTATATGTATTTATAAATCTATTCTTCGCGAAAGCTACAACGGCTCTCATAAAATAGCAGTTAGAAAATATTAAATTTATTTTCAGATCAGACGATTTTAATTTAACATGAATTTTGCTTTCTTGTGTGCTTAATAGTTCAGGTATACTTTCATTGGAAGTAAATGACAATTAATGTCTAAAAATAAAATGTGGTATCTAATTAGGAATTAAAACTAATTTGAAGTACTAGATATTAAGAATTATCTGCAAATTTTTATAGAATAATGTAGCTGAAATAGTAAGAATTTAAAAGATAAATGAACAAAAACGATTAACAATATTCTTTTTAATATGAAAGCATGATTTTTAAATTAACAACTATATGAAACTTTTTTACAATCATTTTGAAATTGCAATTTATTATTATTATTATTATTATTATTTTGCAATCAATTGCTTGATACTGATGCATTCTTTACGACAGAAGAGAAACACAGTACAGGAGTTTCATACACAAACACTTAAAATTTCATATTATTTCCTATTGGAATGAGCATTTTTTTAAAAAAAATACTTACAGATAGTTCCCTACTACATCGTTAGCCGTCTAAATAGATTTCCAGGACTCGTGGGGTTGTGCATTTCTGGAATCTTATGTGCTTCACTTAGTTCTCTGTCTTCCGCTCTAAATTCTCTGTCGACCATCTTCGTAGAAGATTTCATAAAGGCGAACTTTTCTGAACATCCAAAGGCATCGGCATGGAAATTCAATGCTTTGGCTAAAGCATTAGGTAAGAAGTATTGACATATTTTGCTATATCTTGACATGATTTGATGTCGTATTTTGCTATATTACTTTCAAACAACTTTATGCCAGTAAGTACAGACCTTGGAAAAAATTAACGATTTTTTTTCAACAGAAATTTTGTAATAAATTCTTTGCTATAGAATCGATTCTTAGAAATCAGACAGAAAAACTCTCAAGTAAATAAGAATTTTAGACTCACTCATATGTTTTAATGTTTAGCTATTTTGCTTTGTTGTGATATCGATTACAGCTTAATTTATTAATTTTATTAATAGGATTTTTTTTTAACTTTTACGATTTTTGTTTTAACTTTCATATTTTTAAAAGCAATAATTGTTTTATATATATCATTATTTAGGATATCAATAAAAGTATAATTTGATCTTATTGTATTTTTATTAGTATTTATTTTATTGTTTTAAATCTTTAATTTATTTTTTGATTTATTACTATACTAGAAAGCTTCCCCTTTATTCCCTCACGCTAGCCAAATTCCGGTGGATAATGTAGCAATTGCATAGCAATTAACTGGCTCGTTACTATGAAGACGTTAAGTCCTAGTTGAGTTATTGCAAAAACAAAACAAAACCATTATGATTGAGCTTAATTTATTTGCTTATAATGCCTTAATTTCTGTCAAAGCGTAGTAAATTTTATTGAACTTGAAAAAAGAAAACATTTTGAAAACGAATGAAATAAGAATGAAAATTATGAAAGTGAAAAAGTTTTGAGATTATTTATAGAGAAGCCTGAAAACAAATTATTTAGATTTAACGATAGGTATGCCAATTTTGTGAATTAATGAAACTCCATTGTTTTGATAGTATTTAACAACACGATTGAGATTCATGTTTAATTAATATAAGTAAACAGTAATTGTAGTGCTTTGAGATTTTTGCTTGCCGTTTTATATGTAAACGATCGAAATGAGAATCGCGTTTATTTTTGTTTTGATGAAATCCGATGATCATCCCAGCAATGTTGCCAAATCCTATCGTTAAATAATGCGTTTTGGGAAAAACGTATAAGAGAAATATTTATATAGATTACATAAAAATTTTTAAACCTATCTCATATTCAATATTATTTTCTTAATTGATTAATATATCGTTTAATTATCATCATTGTATTTATTACATTATAATTTAATATTATTACAGAATTATCAATTTTCTACATTTCTAATACATGTGAATCAAAATGTCATTAAAATGAAACAATTTATTGAGAATTAAATTCTGAAAATTTTAATTCTTTTTTTATCATTAAGAGTAACAACTATGCTGCAATACTTCAGAAAGAGAATATAAAGTGGATTACAAATTTATAAATATGAGTGAAGCTCAGTCAATAAAACGTGTAAAAAATGTTTGCTCACGGAATACAAAATTCTACTTTTAGAAAAGGGAAATAAATTGAGTATGTAATCTTTTATATTCCTTTTATTTTATTTACCTATGGCGACCAGATGGTTTACCCAAAATGTTGTTTGCTTTTTGTTGGGTTGAAGCTAGCGGACTATTTTTTTCGCGTAGGAATATCTGTGTGATTACGCTTTTGGCTCATTCCGGCGCATTCCTCCCGTGAACTGTTTAACATGATGTTGTGTGCTTAATTGTCAATATCTGTGTTTTTTTGTGTTTTTTTTTTTTTTTTTTCGTTTTCTGTGTCTAATAAATGTGTTGCCTTCAAGAATCATGCTGAGATTTATTGAAAAGTAACAACACTTTTGAAATCTATTAAGTCTTTTATGCATAATGTTCGGATGTAGGGACGCTCTTTCCTCTTTCCAGCTCTGATTGCCATGGAAACCGGCGCATGCGTAGTTTTTCTAGAACTTTGAATCAGTTCTTTTATGTTTAGCTATTCAAATTTTGTAATGTCTTAGAAATGTAACGCTGAATGTTTTCTTTGTGTTCGCGTGCGGGTTTTTTTTTTTTTTTTTTTGCAACAAATACCTTTCTGTGTTTAATGATATATTTTATTACTGAGGATTAGAAAATGGATTTTCGATCTTAGATAGGTAATTAAAACCACCGCATCACATAATAAATTTAGAATGATGCGATTGCAATGACAATCAGTTATTGATTGTATAATTTGATATTCATGTTTCTGTCAGTAGAGAATTTTTGAATTTCAAAATTAAATAGAAATTCAAATAGCATTATTTTTGTTTCTTTATATCTTAGTGTCTCTTTGTGAGCTTTTTTTAAGTCACAAAGAGATATTAACCCTTTAAGTGGCCATTTTTTTCTAGTCATATTATGTTAAAATATTTTTAGGCTTGAAATTAGAATAAGAAAAGGGATTCATTTAGCTTATTAGATAAATTAAATTTGATTACTTAATTAATTTGGTTAATTAATAATTAAGTAACAAATCAAGACACATTATTTTGTGTAAGATAAAGAACTGAAGCATCTAAGTTTCTGTCTTTCTAAAAAAATTGTCAGAACTTATGCCAACCTACATAATTTCATACAAAGATTGATAAATTTGGTGGGAAGCATACTTCCCACGGCCCTAGAAAGGTTAAATCAAATCATATTTTAAAATCGTATAAAAATCTTAATGGCCTGCGTTATCTAATATACTGATATAAAAATAGAAATTACTGTAGTTTAGAATACCATGTTTATTTACTCATATATTTAATATCTTTGTCCACTTTATTTTTAGATTACCTTAAAAAAATGAATGAAATAAAATAAGAAAGCATACTTTCAATACGATGCTGCCAGAGAAGATGAAAATAAAAGGAATCTCCTATTTTAGCATCGAACAATGTAAGAAAAACATGTGATGATACGTTTCATGAAACAATGAAGACTGTTTAAATTTCATAACAGCAATGAAAAGTATTGTTGAAAATTATTTAAAACAATTTTTTAATTCTCAAGAAAACTTTGGGAAAAACTAAATTTGCATTATGAAAAGATATTTTTTTCAATTTTAAAGCGGTATAAAAATAATCTTTTTGCAGTAATGTTTTCAAATTTTATGACGAAAAAATTCCTTTATTTAGTTGTCAATTTATTGTTATTTTATACTATAATTTTTGGAAAATTGCTTTAATATGAATATTTCCCTCCTACGTGCAGACATATTTGTGCTAAATTTGGTAGTTCAAACGGCTTGCACTGTAGATCGCCAAAAAATACACATTCTACTTATATATAATAGAGAAGTCATGATCATAACAGTCAATTTGATACGATGAAAATGTTTATCAAATCAAATGAAGATTAATTTCTGATGCGTGTACGTGTTGTTTACCTATATGTATTAATTTTTTTCTATAGTCATCATACATGGTTTAGTAATTATTGGGTTAGCCTTTACGACTTCTCGGTTTTCAAGTGTTCTACAAGCTGTGGTTGTTCTGGATGGTATGGTCTTGGGCCCTACTCTTGGCGTTTATGTTCTTGGAGTTTTCACAGAAAGGAGCAATGAATTGGTAAGAAGATGAAATGAAACTTTGTGAATTATTCTTTTGTAAAATGAGTACAATTTCGTAAATTATCCAGCTAAGTGTTTCAGCAATATATTTTAAAACTCAATTCCTAATGCCGTTGCTATTATTTATCACTTAAAATAGCTAATGTTTTAATAAACCCATTACCTATATATATATATATATGTAAACATAATTTTTGAAGCAGAATCGTGGTTGAAGACAGAGAGGATTCTTTGAATTCTTAACTTCGTTTTATTTCATCCCAGGAAGCATGATTTATGTACAAGCATAAGCGATGAGCACATCAACAGAGAACGACTCAGAGCGAAATGAGGAAAAGCTGAAAGAGGGAGAAATAATTTTTCCCAGGTCTTATATACCATAAGATTCCGATAGGGATTTCCTACACGTGTCGATCCAAGCAAGAGAATCATAGGGATCTTTTAGAAGAATTTGTTTAGGTCAGCAATTTTTTTATCCCTTCCCTCGGAGCGTGGGAACCACTGACGAAAGCCTTTTTACAGATCTTTCCGTTAAATTAATTAAATAGAAAAAGTGGAATGGGATTAAGAAATAAGAGAATATTTTAGAATGAAGTTAATATGGGCTGAATTAAGATAAAAATTAAGAAATTAATTAAATTAGATTTTAAAATATCATTACACACACACACATATATATAAATAGATGGTTAATGATTGTTTATTTTTTTACAATAGGTATATTATGTTGTTTGTCTATTATTTTATACATCTTCATCGAAACTACGTAGATAATTTACAGATTATTTCTTTGTTAGCTTTCAAATGTGGAAGAAAATCATGCGATTAAATATCGTTAAGAAAAATGAAAACGGTTTGAATTTCACTGCAGTAATGAAAAGTATTGTTGGGAATTATGCATAAGAATACTTTTTAAAAATTATTAAAATTAGGAAAATAATTTGACGAAAGTTAAAATGAATACATTGGAAAACTATTTTTAGAATTTTAAGGTGATAAAAATTATTTTTGTGCGATAACATTTTACTAATTTAGACTTGTAATTCCGTCTGAAATTTAGAATCGTTAATAAGAATACAAATTAAAATTCTTTTCAAAAAATCTTGAATAAGCAAATATAGTTTGAATACACCTTAAATTTAAAAAAAAAAATCCATTTACTTTCTATGTGTACGGTACGATAGTACTTTACTAATATTTAATAATTACATTGAAAGTAAAAAAAAAAAACTTTAATTCAAGTTAATTGTTCGCATGCTTTTTTATACAGTGCATTTTCTCTAATCGTGGCTCAACCTGTTACCAAACCATTACAGACAGGCCTATATTTTGAACTGGAAATGCTCTAAATGATGTAAAAGGTTATATTTTACACGGTTTGAATCAATAAACGCATTCTGAAAGAATTATGATATCTAAATTTTTATACAGTTTTTGGTACTATTAATCACTTTTAATAAGATTTCCATATCATTCTACAATTTAAAATTAAAAAGAAACCTCTTCATCTACATCAAATGCTAACCAAGTAACAAAGCTTTTAATGATTTTATTGTAGATGATATTTGACTATTTCAAATGCCGTTTCGAGGGAGACCTGCCAATCAATGCACTGTTTTTCCTCAAGGCAGCCATTAATGGATCTAAGACAGTGAAATTTAAATATTCATAACGCAATCAGAAGTATGTATAAGAAAAACAGGGTTTTTTCCCCCTGTTTAAATTATTAATGTGTCAAGAATGTTGTTCTAAATAAAATTATTAGAACCGGTGTACTTTATAGAAAGTTAGCATTCGTGATATATTCAAACGTGCTTTTTTGATTCAAATAACATTAAATGTCATTCTTTACGTCATTTAAAATATTTATTCAAGTGGAAGTATATGCCTATTCCTAAAGATTTAAAATTAGCTAATGAGTTAAGATTAGAATGAACATCCTAATCTAACAGGGTATCCACTAAAGCCATTTTATCCCAGATTAACTGAAAACGGTAATAACACAACAGTCACAAACTTGGTATTTAAGTATAATAATGTGACCATGCGCTCCACATGTATGATCGGTTACAACGCCACCTGGTGGTAAAAAATGGAAAATAGTACAAAATACGGAAAAAAAGTCAATTACAAAATTGCAGAATGTCTTCGAATAAGTATTAGACGGTACCTTGTGCGCATTAATACAAAGAACAGAATGTTTAAAATGCATATTCGTTCTCCTCTTCTGAAATTGTGATTTCATAAGATATGAATAAAAAAGGGAAGATGTTATTTTTCGCAACAAAAAAAAAGAAAAAAAGACTCCAATATACTTTTGTTTCTGAAAATAATCCAAATAGCAGGTTTATTCCAACATTCAAGGCTCCTGTAATCTATTACTGTTATTTGTGCCAGTACATCAAATATATGGTTTAGAGGTGAAATTCAAACAAGAGCCCAAATATACATTATAGACAATGGATAGCAGTTTGAATACCGAAAATAAAGGTGTGATGATAACTATTTATTTTATTTTATTTATTTATTTGCCTTCTGACATGCTTTTGTCATATTGCATGACATCATGATTTCGGAAATCTCGACTGAAAAAATATACATTTTGTTCTTTGCCTTATTACAGTCAAGTTGTTCCTTTTCCGTCTAAATCGAAGACTCTCTGTAATCTTATAATTGATCCCCCCCCCCTCCAAATCTTTTCGAGATAGGAAAGCTTCCATTGTTTGCCGCTAAGTGGAATTGTAACTGATCTCACAATGTAGATCGTATGCTATGCCGGAATAATTATGACAATAGTAGAGGCTCAAGTTAATTTAGGGGTAAAAAAGACTTTTTGTTGCCACTCTGTATGTAGTTTTTCTGTATAATTTTTTTTTAATTCTAGGGTGTGCTTATTGGTCTATCCATTGCCTCTCTTTTTTCTGCCTGGTTCGGATTGGGAACCAGTCTGTTTGGGAAGACATACGAAGGATTACCTTTTCACAATGAGGGCTGTATCTCCGGACAAGGAAATGTAACAGATTACAGTTCTTCTTTGTGGCATTTAAAGAGCGAAGCAACCAATTCAACACTTTCTGTAGATATGAAGTAAGTAGAACTTAATATTGTATTAAAATATAATTCCTCGGTTTTTTTAAAAAAAAATTATTATTATTATTATTTTACAAAGTTCGACTGCCAATTTCCTGTTTCCAGAATTTTGGAATTTATTTTTTAAGTGATTGAGAATGTGTGTTCTAAAATGCAAACAAGAAAATGAAACAAGCCTTCCTTGTGTTACGAGATGTATTGTATAGGTTGTGAGTGAATTTTAAAAAAATCCAGTATACTGGTAAAGTGATCTCTGTAATCCGACATTTCACAGATCCGATGTTTCCAGTAGCCAGCGTTTTCACAAAAGTGAATGGGGAGGAGCCATTGCAAAGATGAGTCCCTTAATCATCTTAAAGACGATAGTTAAAGTTTGTAGAGGAAAAATATCTTATCTTCTTGTTTTGACGGGTTATCGGTATTTCGAATGTAGAGAATTACTGATACAACAGTATCTTTTGTTCGGTAGTGGTTGTGGTGCAAAAGGTCTGTAGCATATACTGATCTTCTGCTGAAACTCTGATATGTTAAGGGAAATAAACATCAAAATTAATCAGGAATTTTTCTCATTATTAAAAAAGTTATCATTATTATAAAACCCATCGTATGAAATGGAATTTTAAAATAAGTAAAAAATGCTGGTCATATAAATTTAGTGATAAAAGACTAAATCGCTCAATTTATATGAATTTGGGTGAACCTTTGTTTTATAAAATTTTAGAAATGTAACATATTTATTTTCTCACAAATAATAGCCGAAAATTCATGTTAAGTCTAAAGTAATTATTTACATTTGATACAATGATAGTTCATTTTTTTTCTTCTTATTTAGAAGTAGATTCTGATATTTCTCTTAAAGCGTCTATAAGAGAAAAACAATTTCCAAAAATGTGTTTCATTCTTTAAAGCATTTCAGAAAAAACATTGAAATACAGAAGAAATACGATGCAGATCTTTTTGTTTTTATTTGGTTGATCATCTTCTGAAAAATTTAATAACGATATAATTCACAACAACTAACATAATAATAAAAAAATATAATAGCAAATCGTTTGGCGTTAACTAACATATTTAGATTATATTTCAATAAGATTATACAGACCAATGAATTGTGAATATTTAAACGATCAAATGCAATCAAATACATACCATTTTCGGTCCCTTAATTTAAAAAAAATCTGTATTAAAATATAATAAAAATAATTCAGCGTTCTCTCAAAAATGACATGTATAAAGAAAGTTAAATATCAGCATGCTTCCTTAAAGTAGAAATAAATATTAGTATTAATAAACCATAAAGATATTATAATTTTACAGGAAATATTTTCCCATGCACGGAATATCTTATATCTGGACATACTGCATCGGAGCAGCTTTAACTATATTAATTGGTTATATTGCAAGTAGAAGTCTTGGTAAGTATTAAATTTTGTGAATAAGCAATGAAACATATTTTTTAGTAAAATGAGAAAATGTTGCACATGGAAAAAAATATAAATAATAATGTTTTTTTTTTTAAGTTTAAAGAGAAATGAAAAGCTACATTATGGTTAAGATTGTGCTAATTTATTCCTAAAACTACAAAAGAATAAGTCACGACTCTCATATCAACAGGTACAAATTAAGAGATAAAACAACTGAAGAGTTAAAAATTCTTCTGACATGATTTTTTTTCGATTGCTCAAGAACTTTTATATCTTGACAGGAATTTTAATAAGTGTTTGATAACACTTTTTCATACACGCATTTCTTTTTCCAGACCAAATTTTATTTTGTAGTTTAAATTTCTGCATTTTGCCGGACTAGTAACTTTTGGGGTTACTAAAGGATAAAAACTGAATAATAACTACAAACAATTCTTTTTACAATACCATGCAAAATCTGAAAATAAAATTAACGTCACCGTTATCAACTTACATATTTTATATAGTTTAATATAGGATCTATTAAAAAATTTTCATTCTTCTTCTTGCTAAATATATAAATTTGAAAAGACTAAAGTTATATGAATTATGAAATGCTAGAATGATATTAACACTTTGTTAGGCATAATTGCTTAGATTCCTGTTTCCTAACATCCGTTTTGCAATTACCGTATTTATAAATACCGAACATTTGCTTACATAATATTGCGTAAAACCAAGAATGTCACGGAATCAGAAATTATAGTATATACAGTTGCATTGGATTATTACAATAAAAATTAATGCTAATAAACTATTTATCTATTGGCTTAAAAATTGCTGAATATGAAATGAAACTGATTAGTTCGTGAAAAGAGGTGCCCCGTAATGCACGTATATACTATAATTCTGATAGGGTTGAAAAGTATCTAAATACTTAACTGGTAAGAAATGAGAAGGGGGGGGGGGACGAAGAAAATCAATATTCCATTAAGTATAATTTCTGTAAAATATTGATTACTGTTTATTATTTTGAACAGATTTTCGAAAAAAACCTGCAAAGGTTGATCCAAAACTGCTGTGCACTCTAGTGAAGTTCCGCCACATTCAAACACCTGTGGGCATTGAAATGCATTCTCAAACCATCAGGTAACGCTTATCGTTTTCTTATTTATAACTGTAACTACAAAGAATACTCTAACTTCGGCAATGAATTGGCTGTGGCCTGATGGTAGAGCCATTTTCATTGAAAGTCCGCCCGGTAAGTTCGTTTTCATTGAAACACCGTCGTGTAAATAATTGTAGTGAACGCCCAAATCCTTTGGAACTAAACGTCCTTCCGTCAGTTTGCTTAGAAATTGTGGAAAGAGATTAGATCTCATCTTCATCTTCAGACCACGGCTCAAGAATAAGAGATATGTTTCAAAATAGATTCATATTCCTTGAACCTAGCGAAGATTGAACCAATTTTGATAATATATATATTTTTATATATAATTAGTCTCAACTTATTTTTAATGTTCTTGGAGATTTTTTTTATCTGGCTTTTGCATCAAAAATTGTAACAAACGATTATTACACCAAAGCTAAGTGATAAACTTAATTTTTTCAAAAATATCTGTTTGGGTCTAAAAACTGCATCGTTTATTTAATGTCGAGCTGAATTTTTTTTTTCTTTGTTTGTAATCATCCGAAGAAGAATCTCTATTCCCAAGTTGCCAATGTTTCAGTCTCCGAATTAGCTCACGTGCATATCATAAATAAGTTGTTTGGGACTCTGTATTTTCCTTAAAAATATTTTTACTTCAATTTCATGTTTTTTGTCATACTTTGTAAATACATTACTAACATTATAATTTATATTAAATTAAAAAATGTTTTGTGCATCCCGAGGATTTATTTTATGTTCACAGATATGATTTTCATTAAAATGTCATTGAAACATTTTTTACGTAGAAAACTTGTATTTTATAGCAAGAAGTTATCAAAGATTTTAACAAATTGATTTATATCGATTTAAATAGAATGTTTAAATCCCGGGCTTCTCTTGAAATTATTTTCAAATATTCATTTTATTCAAGTAGATGTTAAATAATTTATTTATTTATTTTGAATATTATTCTCCATTAAAAAATGTAAAAGGATTTAACAAAAAAAAATTAATCAATTTTAGTTATGTAAAAAACTAATAATTATTTTTTCATTTCAATAGGTAAATCAAGTACTACACTATGGAGATCAATCTAAATCCGTAAATCCTCTCATTCCGCCCTGCTCATCGGAATGTTTACAGTGTATAAAAACCTATGAAGTTTCATGAAGATGGTATTCAAATGGTATCTATTATTCAAAATGGAAAATGTTTTGAAGAAAATTAGAACTTATTCTAACCCATTGACCTGTGCTACCTTCAAAATTATTCGGTAAAATAAAAACTGATGACATTTTTACTTTAAAAAAAAAAAAAAAAAAAAAAACCTTTGCTATCAAGGAAGTAGAGAAAAAAATAATTCTTGCTTGCAAATGGCATAGAACTCAAATATGGTTACCTACTATTTTAACACAAGCACATATTTAATCCTTTCCGGCTAGCTGATATAATAAATCACCAGAATTATTTTTTAAATAATCAACAGAAGTCACCACCTGCACTAATTGTTTCAACAGACTTCTAGACGACAATACGTGGGCATATCAGGAAATTAGGACGCACATAAGGTTGCAAAGTGCACCGTTTTTGTAAAATACTCTAATGCTTTGCATTCCTCTAATTGATATCGAGCAAACAATAAAATTAAATATCCAAAAGAAATGATCAAATGTATGGACCCATGAAATTCAAAATAAATTTCCCTACGACACAAATATCCATTACAGCTTTTAAGCATACAAATATTGATCATAGAACAGCTGTAAAACTGCCAAGGGTCAAGACTGGCCACATGCATTTTGCAAACAACCTCTTACTTTTTGACGAATTATTGATATGCACTGCTTATAATGTGATTTTATCTGTAATGTACTCTGACTAAAATATCACTTTTTATATTTTTAGAAAGAAATACTTTCACAGTACACATCCTAATTTGGCAGACTTATAAAGAGATATCCCGAATGAATAATTATCAGATTTTATTAGTGATAGTTTACTTGTTATATATGATTATAAATTTCAAAAGCAAATTGATTTTTATAATGACAATCTTTTTTTAAATAACATTTTATTATTAAAGAGAGAGCAAAGACTTTAAAGTAAATATCTTGTATTAGATGCAAATGAGACAGACTTATTTTTGCGCTATAAAAACCTATCGATCAAAAACAAAAAATTATAGACGGCAATACGTCCAAAACTTCTGTTACAGAAAGGCTTTAATGTGTGTTTCGCAATCTCTCATACTTGGGACCAAACTTTTCCAGTCAGTTTTAATTGCTTTTCTCCCAAATTTTTGAAATTGTTTTATTAATAACAAAATAAATTACTTCATGCCTATTTATTTATTTTGGAGGGGGGTATCCCAAATTTGTTTAAAAGAATGTGTCTTTCCTTGTTTTAATTTCAATAATTGGTTTCCTTTCTCTTTCTCTGAGACTCATCTTATTAACGATGCCAGATCAAACACTGATAAACAGTAGACGTATAAATATAGTCACAACAGAATATTGAATCTATTCTAGAATTAAAATCAAATATATGTGTCCGATCCTTTATATCTTCTTTACTCTACGATAATGAACACTATCGAACTTATTCCTTAAACATATTTGCTTCATGCGTATTTATTTGTCCACAATGAGACATAGAGCAACGTGACTCACTCCATTTTTCCAAACAGGATTCCGCGATTCCGATTGCTGAAGCCTGAAACATTTACGAATAATGATAAGAGGAGTAAATCGCAGACCGAACTAAGTCAGATTAAATACCAGAGATGCTAATCATGCTCGTCAAGCCATGATTAGTTTCCCATACTGATCTCAACGATGATTAAAAACTTTTAGAAATCATGAATCTTCTGAAATAAGTATATATTGATAACGTTAGACATTTCTTTTTAAATTCGAATACTGAAAATATTAAATCCAAGCGTTGAAAATTTATCTATTTAATAACATATTGAATGAACCTTCATTAATTTATCATTCTAAAGTAATAGCGATCAATCCATGATCTTGTAGTTCCAAATTCAAGAAAAAGGTTAGAACAATGCTCACTCTAATGTTAAAGCATTTCCCGTCTGTAGAAAGACGATGAATTTCCAGAACAATTAATATAGTAAATTAAATTTTGCAAAATCATCTCAAACCCCAGATGTTGCTTTACCATATTAATAGTATTAATTTAGTCATGCCAATCAATTTTGATGAAATAAATTTTTTCAAAACCACAAACAATACTTTTATAGTTTATCAATAAATATAGAACACTCTGTTTAATTAGGTATGCTTGCAAGTGGCGAAATCGGTTCAGTTGTTGAAACTAGGGATTTTGCCAAAGTTTTATTTTGCGATATTTCACGAAAATGAAGCAATATTGGATAGATCATCCATCTAGATCAAAGCGTTTTTGAGTTATCTTTTCACAGACAGACGAACATTTTCCAAAAAATGTGTTTTTCGAAATTAAGGAGGTCTAAAAGCTTGGAGATCTCAAAATCTCGAGTTCGAATTTTTGGATGATTAACATATTTTTAGGAAATTCTCCTGAAAACAAGCCAAAATCTCACTTAAAATTGAATTAATATTTCCAGAAACTCGTCCCGATATGCACATCACCACTCTCCAAAGTGAATTTCTGCTGAATTCAAATCTAAATCTAATGCTTTGGTCTGCAGGTTACCATCTAAAAGCATATTTATATTGTTATTATTATTTGTAGAGATACTTTGTATTTTAAATAATATTTTTTGTAACCATACAAATTGTTTTAATCTATTTAATTGAAATACACTTTTTTTATGTACAAGAAATCATTTTAAAATATTTGTTAAAGTCTTTTGTAGATTTAAGTTATCATAAAAAAAATCATCTGAATGATTTTCAGGATCAAACAATTTTTTGATTGTATATAATCATTTATTTGTATAATAGTTAACAATTGAGTTACAAAAATTTCTGAAAATAGCATCTTATCGTTTCGTGCAAATCAATACTCAAGATAAAAATGTTTCTTTCTGATGAAGTTTAAACTAACTAGCGAAGAACCATTGCCAAGAAATAAAATATGATGCATTTTTGGACCTTTTGGCAGTTTCTTACCTATCAATGAATATCCAAAACGAAACCATTATAAGCCTTGAACTTCAAAATGTCTTTTTTTTTTTTTTACCTGGTAGCCGCATATTTGAAATGAAGTTATTGTTTTGAAAAGATTGGAATGTGAACAAACTATCCAAATGATGTGTCAACAATTCTATTCATCTAAATTAATGTACGATATTAAACAACGAGGCAAATCTGATTTGAAGCTATCATAGGGCAATTTGTTGTTGTTGGCCAGTGCTTGCCTGACTGAGCATCTCGACAAATGCTTCAGCGATCGAGGTCCGGGGGGATGATCAGGTTCCCACCAAACAGTAGTTCTACAAATTTGAAATGGTTCCTCCTCTGAGTTCGTAAATTTTTTTAGCGAGCTGATCATTTCATCCCTGCTGATAACAGCATCCGGTAAGGATCGCCATAGAAGATGAAGAGCTTTCATTTTGTGCGTATTTTCAGTTTCCTTGTAGATAATGAAGTATGTCTGCAATATCAAGAAGAACCGATGCTTGCTTCTACCAGCCGATACTTCATAACTGCAGTTCGATAGATCTGCAGACCTGAAATAGAAGATACATCAGTGAAAGAAAAAAAGTGCAAGATCATTTTTGTTCAGGTGCATTTGCTTTAAAATGCTTAGAGGCTGACATATAATCAGTAATTTGTATCGTGAGTAATTTAAAACAATGCAAAATATTTTATAAGAGAAAGTCGAAAAGTAAAGAGACTTTTGCAGTTCCTCTTTCTGAACTTTGATAACACTGCTAGTATCCAGCGCTGAATTCATGTAGTCAGCAACACTTCTATGCAATATGTCACTCTTATCCTTTTATTAATCATATGAGTGTAGCAGACCATTAAATATGGCAGCTCCAAAGTCGATCAGCACCAAGGAAGAAATGACAGCAGTGATCCGCCTTTTGTTTACGGAGGAGTTAAACCTGCAGAAATTATTAGTTGAATGCACGCACAGTATTGTGACAGCTGTTTATCGCAAAGCAAGATCTACGAATGGACAGAGCGCTTCAAACAGGGAAGGACCTCTTCATATGACGACGAAAGATCGGGAAGGCCATCGACGTCAACCACTGAGGACAATTTGAAAGTCGTTGAGGGTATGGTGGTGGAAAACGGATGAATCAATACGTCGTGGAAAACTGCGAAAGGGTGACATCCTGAAGTAAGATATTGCTCGACCACATTCAGCCCAACCCCTGGCCAAAACAATAAATGAGTTGTGATTTGAAATGCTGGAACACCCACCGCACAGTCCAGACCTCAGTCTAAGTGATTTTCATATGTTTGGATCATTGAAGAAAGCACAAAGAGAAAGAAGATTTGGAACCGATGAAGAAATCATGATAGTGAAAAATTAATTGCAGATATAACCAAAAGACTTTTTTTCTGACGGAATAAAAAAAAAAACTTGTGAAACGTTTGGAAAAGTGCATTGAAGTCCAGGGTGATCATGTAGAAAAATAACATGCGTTTCGGTTTTCTATCGTTAGAATAAATGCGTCTTTTCTCAGATGTTCCTTTACTTTTTTACTTTCTTAGTATATGGCTGCAAAACGTTTGGATTAAGCTCTTATAGGATCGTTAACTTATGAAAATTTCGGTGTCTGATTTCCCAAACAAAATTCCAAAACTGTAAGATTTTTTATTGATTTTAATTTACAATCAAGCACCTTTTAAGTAGCAAATGTGACGACAAATTAAAATTAAAAAATATTTAATTGCACACCACTTTCAAAAGAGTTGGTTTCAATATTTCGCATATAAAAATGAAATTGTTACTTTAAATTAAAATACTAATAAAAAAATCGCGAATTTTTCTGACAATTTCTTTTTAGTGATGCCATGTCCGTTTGTCTGTCTGGGACAAAGGTAACTCAAAAGTTAGTACACGGTCTTAACATCAAATCTGCAGATTTCCAACAAATTTTGAGTAAAATCTGTTCAGATAAAGTTCGTCTGCTCGAATATAAGTAACACGATAACTACTGTATAGGTGCTATATAAGTAAAATTCTATACACAGATTTAACATCTACTGAGTAGACGTCTGTCAAATTTTGAGCAACTTGTTGACTGCCTGTCGATCTGTACTTTCATAAATAAAAAAACGCAATAATTCAAAAAAGAAGAAATTTAAATATATCAAATTTGGTATGGGAATTTGAGACTACAAGCGCAGTTTTATGTCAAATTTTTGTTTCAATCGGTTGAGAAAAACATATCTATAACAAAAATTGGTTTTTAAATATTATTAACATATACCAAGGATTAATCATCAAATAACTCACCAAGGATAAATAAAAATTTAATTCAAATAAAAAATAAAACAGGTGAAATAAAGCAGAATAAGGAATTAAACGAAAATGTTTTTGAGTGTTTAACGAGAAACATGTAGATATATAACCTCTATTTGAGCAGGCTCAAGCTTATTGGCCTGCAACATGAATTAGCGGCCATATTTTGCTACAGCTAATTTACTAAATCTCTTATGATCCATGCACCTAATGCATAAATATGTGGAGAAAATTCATTACATATATTTTAAGATAAATAAAGATACTGTGAGATTCATTAGTACTACGTTAGCCGGGGCGAAAGCGAGAAAACGCCAAATAATGTAGAATTCCGCCAAATTTCTTAGGCCAAATTCGAATTTGGTTCACAATCCGTTAGCCGGACGCAAGCGAAAAATCGCCAAATAATGTAGAATTGCGCCAGATTTCTTACGCCAAATTCGCGTTTGGCTCACAATTGGCGATTTTTGCGCCCGGCTAACGGAAAAGTACCCTTTACATTTTCATTCACAAAAGCCCAAACGTACCAAATCAACATAAAATCGGTCATTTTGGAAGACACGCGATATTGTTGGAAAATGTCCATCAATGTGACAAAGACAGCTAAAAAAACGCTTTAAATTGGATGGATGAAATTTGGCATACGGTTTTTACACCAAATTCGTATATTTCTATCACATTTTGAGCAAATTATGTTCAGAAGAAAATCTGTCTATCCAGCTGTTCGAATAAAAGTTAACACGGTATCTATTAAACGA
Organism: Argiope bruennichi; assembly: GCF_947563725.1. Lineage (NCBI taxonomy): Eukaryota > Metazoa > Arthropoda > Arachnida > Araneae > Araneidae > Argiope > Argiope bruennichi. The sequence goes on along the minus strand of NC_079151.1, from coordinate 100,708,486 downwards.
AGAGAGCTAGATGGATAAAGTTGATACACCGATTTAAAATCTGTAGTGCAGATAGCTATAGAATTTTGAGCCAGATTCAAAAATGAGTTGATTGTCTACCTCTCTGTACTTTCAGAAACATGTAAAAGCGTTAATTCAAAAACGCAGTGACTTAAATATGTCAAACTTAGTATGAATTTTTGTGACTACAAATCCAGTTTTGAGTCAAATCTTTCTTTCAATCGGTTAAGAAAAAACGCGTCTAAAACAGAAATTCGATTTTCGGTTACTATGAACGTCATGCCAGGGATTAATCGCCAAAAAACTCCCCAAGGATGATACGATAGATTTAGCAAAAATGCGAAATTCACGCCAAATCATATTTCGTAATTATTACCAGCCACTTCCATGCAAGGCATTCTCTGGGATGTTAGCTTTATTAAAGAGTATGCGAGGAAGTTTTGGGGAGACCACCCCTGCTGGTTTATGCAAATAAAAGTTCAAACAAACGTTTAAATCACGAAGAGGTCGTTTTTCCTCCACTGCGATATGATATTAATAAAAGTAGCATTAAAGAAATAAAAGAAAGTGAAGAATAGCTTGTTTCGTAATCGCCAACTTGGCCCTCTTTGGCTGGGATGCACCAGAAATGAATCTTGGCCTAGATACTTCATTTATAGGCCGGCAACATGATGATTGGCAATTTGATTCAAATCACCTATTATTTGTTGATGACTTCCTGAAGCAAAAAAAAAAAAAAAAAAAAAAAAAAACGCAAGGCAATACACAATTTCTCTTCAGGAGTTACAGCACTGTTTCGTAAAGTATTAGTGCTGAATTTCTCCTTCATCAAAGATAAAAGACATTCAGCAGAATTACAGGGAAGTCTGTACTTCGAAACAAAATCATATTCATCTAACAAATCCAAATCAGAAATTCTGTCAGTGTAAATTATTCGCGACCTCCTATCTGGTATCAACTGCAATAGTTCCAATGTATCTAAATCCTCCATGTTTGTTTGAAAACTTATGTAACGGTTGTCGTTTTTGAGAACTGCGCATCGGAAAACCGTTGATCATCGGAAGCCCGTGGATCAAAAAAGGGGGCAAAACTGGGGGAAATCGACAACCGGTTTGGTCTGGAGAATACCGATTTGGCCGCTGAGCAGCGTTTAATCATCTGTCTGCTGATGTTTAACTATGGCTCATGGATACGGCCGATAGCGTCTTAAAAAATGATTCACAAAATAAAACTTGTCTTATGAGCGGAGGATTCTTTACATTAGCCAAAGAAATACATATAACAACTAATTCAATTATTATCAAAATTATACTTTTAACTTAACTAATTATACATTTAGTGAAACTTTTATTCATATAAATTACACTAAACTTATTTGAAAAGTAAAATGATAGAACAGAGGGTACGATTCCTTTTTAGCGGCGACTAAAAAGTGCCAAGAAAAAATCTCGCCAAATATAAAAATGTACTCAAGTGCAAAAATTTATATATTTACACAGGCTATATAATTTGATGATTGAAATCAGCAAGTTGGCGAATTTTTTTTCTAGGCGCTTTTTAGTCCTCGTTACAACTGACAAGTACCGAACTGAGTTATAAATATTTTTTGGGGGGTGAACCGGAGTTTCGCCCCCTCCCCTTCTTCGCCAAGTTGCGATAACTTGCCAAAGCTGGTAACCTCCAGACTGGCAACTATTATCTTTCGGCTTTATTTTGCGCTATGATTGGACACCTGCTCCCTCGCTTTTGAACATTTCGCAAAACACGGCGCAAGACCGTTGTTTGCGATTTTTGAAAATTGTGCCAACCAGGGGATTAAACTCCGGTCGTACTTTTAAAATAAATAAATAAAAATTGCGAAAGGAACTTACCATGTAAAATTCATGGCTTTACAATATTCATCATACACACTTTCACAAAAGTTCCATTGAAGTCCATGCGTTAATAATGTTGGGATCGATGCATACTGTTCATTATCAAAAAACTGACTAATTAAGTTGGTTTCAGTAATAATATCCCAAGAATATGACCACAAACTCTGAAAATTAAGATTTCGTGTTTTGCTCAATAGTAGTAAAAACTTTAAGAAAGGCAAGTTTCTAACAGCAGCGGTATTGAAAACAAATAGGACCATCTCAATAGATAAGCAAACCGTTTCCAACAATTCTAACACGAGAAAAGCATCGAAATTTTGAATTACTGCATAAACTTTGTGATAAATACGTTTCGCTTCTTCAAGGTCTGCACAACGGCACATAACTCGACATAACTTTAAGTATTTTCGAATTCTAGCTAAATCGATTTTGTCTTGAAACATCTTTCTTTCGTAATTTTTAAATATCTTTTCTTCAAATATCTGCCGTTCTTCGTCGTAGTACTCCCAATACACAACAGATGAAGAATCCACCAGCTTTTTGTAAATAAGGGATCTGTTCTTATTTGCTGCCATTGCATAATGCTTTAATTCTGTTATAAAGGCAATTGGAGCACAGTTTTTCGATTCGCACAAATCTAAAGGCATAACTTCTTCTTGTACCACAAAGCCGCGGGAAAGTACAGGTTTCTTCATAATGTAAATTTTTGAAGAACAAGATGACCAAATACAAGAACAATTCGGCCCAACAATATCTTAGATTGTCCTCTTATCAATAGCTATACCACATACCGATGGATTATACATAGCCAGATAACATCTTTTCGAAGTATACAGATGTCTTGCTGATAATAGTTTATGCTTTGGATTATTCTTCACTATCTTCTCAAAAAGATTTCGAATTTTTTCCTCCTCTGAAACGGATTATTATATGAAAGGAATTCACACATTTAATTAAGCAGCTGGAATCGCTTTTTTGCGTTAATCTGCTTTTCAAATGTGTCTTCTAAAAAATAATTATCAAAATAATAATATCTACTATTTTATTTGCACCACTTTTTAAATTAACTGTTGCCATCTGTTCTTTTAAAATAAAAACTTTAAAAAATATTTTAAACTTAAAATTTGAAATAAAAAGTAATTTTTTTTTATCGGATAAATAAATAAATTTATTTCTACACTTAAGAACTCGAGACTTAGATGGAAAAAAATAATTCTCCATGTCAAAATAAGAAAGAAAAATTACTTAATTAAAAAACTATTTAAAATTAGACGTAGCGATGCATAATACACAGCAGCACGTGAGACCGCAATAAACATTATATTACTTCAATTATACTTTGCCGAAACAGACTTCTGCTACAATTCTACCTGCTGTGTGCTTAACATAAATTCATACGTGCGCGTTGTTATGGTTCTCACCACGCTCCTTCCCACAGGTTTTACACAATAATTGGGTAAACGATAGGTCCATGGGAATTCATTTGAAAGTTCAAATATGTAAAGCTCAGACTAGACAGATCGAATTACTGAAAGAAGCTTGGAGAAGAAGGGCTAGAATGGAAAAATGGTCATCCAGCAAGAATGTTTTTAAGAAAACTAAAAAGAAATTCAAACAAAAATCGTCATAACATAAATGTTTCAGATTTGATCCGTCTATCCTTAATTTATTTTTTAAATTTACCCTTATTCATTTAGCAAAATTAATGTGCACATAAAAATTATATTTAATACCTTCACAACGGACGTATGTATAAACCCAGTAATTAATAAAAAATATTGTACAAATCGATTTTTACAGCGACCAAAGCACCAAGAGAAAATTTCGCTAAATTATAAAAATATACTCAAGTGTATTATTATTTATTATGAAAAATTTCGTTTGAAATCTCCAAATAGGCAATTTTTTTTTTGGGGGGGGGGGGGCGTTTTTTCGTCGCCGTTACAACCGGCAAGTACCAAAAATATTATAGCAAAATATATTTATATAAACGTTTTTAAAAATTTATTAAAATTAGAGAAAAATATTACGGAAATAAAATTGATATAACAGAAAAGGTCATGTAAAATATTTTTTAAATTTATATTGATTTTAATTAAAGTTTGAAAAGTGAATAATACTAAAAAGTATTTATACGATGATTTTGGGAACTGCAGTGATCTTCTTTACAGAGGCGTTTCAAACGACTCTTTTAATCATGCACGCTGCATGACACAATTTACAGAAAATATTGCAGCCTTTAAACATTATCATGTTAAAACACCAAAGGCAAAAATGCATGTCAGGGTTCTGTTCAATGCCCAATTGAATCTTTATAAATGACAATGAATCTAAACTTTTATCACGTAAGAGTTTCTCAGAAAGTATGTACTGATTTACTTTCGAAGTTTATATAATTTTTGATGAATGTATTTTTATTTTAAATTCAAATTTTTTTGTAAATAATATTTAAGTATCAATCGACATAGACTTTTACTAGGTATATACATAAATGGCGAGAAACATGTTTGCATTTCCAAAGAATCCGTACTCGTAATTTTATTCAAAGCACTGAATTTTATTCAACACGCATTCTATTAGCAGAGAACGCTCCATCTTATCTGACAGAAAAGAGATAATCAAAAAATATCTAGAAATGTGATAGTAATAAAAAGTAAGAAAAAAAAATCTGGAAATAAAATAATAACCAGCGTAATTGGTCTCCCAAAAACTTTCTCGCATACTCTCTAATGAACTTGTCATGCCAGAGAACGCCTTGCATGGGATTGGTGTACAAAAGTTACGAAACATTAAATTTCGGGATGAATTTAGCATTTTTACTGCATCGATCTTCACTGAAGGTACACCACCATTAACAACAGTGCTCTTTATGATTTACGGGCCGCGGTGGTAAGGTCTCGGCTTCGGAACCGGAGGGTTTCAGGTTCGAGACCCGATTCCACCGAAGAACCGGCGTGTAAGGGGGTCTGTTGCCGTCCAGACCAAACGTCCTCCCGCTGATGTGGTGTGGAGAGGGGGGTGCCAGCTCAGGTGTCGTCCTCGTCATCTGACCGCGGTTCAAAATTACGAGGTCCGTCCCAAAATAGCCCTAGTGTTGCTTCAAACGGGTCGTTAATATAACTAAACTAAACTTTATGATTTACGTAGCTGCGGCTCGCCCATAAAGCCTGAAATTTAGGGCATCCATAAGGCTACAAAATATTTTTTTAAATTTGCATTTCGTTTTTAAATTTTATTTGGTTATTTTTCTACACATGCAGCATGATGATCAATAAAAAGGAAAAGGGGGGAAATAATAACAATAAATGAAAAAAGTAGACAGAAAATGTATCAAAAAGCAGAAAGAAACATGGGTTCGCTTGTTGTGCATAGATAAATAATGCATCGGAGGGCACAAAGCCGCGTTCATCTTCCCGACTCTCCTTAAACCAGCTCAGACTAATAAGCTTGCTTTATCTTTCGTCGCTATTTCTATTTTCCGGTTTTTAGCATGATAATGTTTATAGACTAGATAACATAAACATATTTAAAGTGCGTGAGACTAGATAACATATGTAAAGTGCGTGTAGCAAGCATGATCAAAAGTAGAAAACAATTAATAAAGCTGGAATGACAAATTTGGCATTATTTACTTGGGTATTAGATACCCATTAGGAAAGATTTGTTTTAAATTTTATAGGGTTTTCAATTAAAAATTAATTGAAATATTAACGTCCATCAATAAATTTCGAGCATATTACTACACAAAAATCATTTTATCCCATCTGCAAATTAAAAAAATAATAATAATTAGAAATACTAATTTTATCTCGGTGCAATTCTTTCTCAAATTTTAAAATATATTTTACAATAATACTTTTCATTGTTTTAGTTAAAGCATTTATGCTCACGTTACGATGATATTAAACACATTTTATTCTATACGCATGATATTCTTATTATGTAATTAAGTCTAAGGAATAAACTTGAGGAATAACTCTTAAAAATAAAAGTACATGAAGGTAAAACCATAAAACATTATAATAATATAATATTTTACAATAGAGACTGAAATCTCTTTTATTTTTCTCCCGTCAGTGATTCTCCAGAGGAAACAAAACACTTCTGATTTAATACATGTTCTTTTCTTTTACAGCCACGATATTTTTGTCGTTAGCCGTGATATATTTGTCGGTATTTTTTTAATGCAATTCAAGTACAAAAAGTTTTGGGAATCTTCGAAGTAACAGTCCTTCTTTCTTTCTCGTACGAAGTATACAAAGATAAAGTATTGCTACGTTCTTTCGTAGCAATACTTTTCTTTTGCTTCATAATCTTCTCGTTTTAAAACTTCGAGTATATATATTTCCGCGTATATAGTATATATATTTCCGCATGCCTGTCTATCTTCAGATAACAAGATCACTCAAAAACGTATTGAAATGGAATGAAATTTTATGTGTTCTTAGCATATCAATTTAACAATTGCGATATATTACATTAAAGGGAAAGTCTGCCAGGTGCAGTTAAACAAGATAGATAAAAAAAAAAAAAAAAATGTAGAACTAGATGGATGGAAATTGATACATAATTTTACCGTCAGATTTGTCGCTGTATATTAAATTTTGAGCCAAATCCTTTAACGAGATGACGATCTATCTGCTTGTTTATCATTATGCATGTGAACGTAATAAAAACACACCTATCGATTTTGATAAGTGAAATTTGGTATGTCATTTTGTAACTATTTATAACCATATTAAAATTCCAATCTAATCGATCAAAAGGAAGATGTGCAAAATTCCTATACATTATTATTATTATTATTTTTCATTATATTACGAAACACAAAAAGCTATATTCTTTATCTTGACCATGGAAGATTTGCAGCCTATGTTCCCACTCCCATGTTTTATTTAGGGAATATAGATTTCTAAAAGGATAATCGAAAAGAATTATCTAAGTTTGCGATAAAGTAGAAAAATGAATACTTCCAATGATTTAACTTGTATTTCAATTGTATTCTCTCGTAAAATATTTTTTTATAAGTTTCTGAACTATTTATCCGCCATTGGATAAATGCATTATCTGCCCTTTTTAATTACTTAATTTGATCTTTGTTGATGATTGTCATACTTTGAATCAAATAAATTTAAATCCTCATTTGCAATAATAAAATATTTCTTGAATAGTTATTGCATAAATATTTCCTGAATGATTATCACAAAAAAAAAAAAAAAAAAAAAAAAACTATGGACTTGTTGAAAAAAGAAAATGTAATTAATATTTTCTTATTGAAGTTCAATTGGTATTATTTTCAGCAAAATATCCAGAAATATCCAGTGAGTAATAAGAATCAATTTAATAACAAGTATTGAAATAAAACATCTAAACAATACATTTAAAAAATTTTTTTAATTTATTATTCTTGTGAAAAAACAACAACCATTGTCTTATTTCGTCTTAATTTAAATATATAAAACATTTTAAAATCATGAATTCAAGAAGGAAAAAATGCTATTTTGAAAAAATTGTCCAAAAAGTATATTTCCTAACTAGTTTGATACATTGTTAAAATGTTTCAGAATTTTTTTAATAATATTTCAAATTTTTTATTTTTATTTAATTACTTGATTAAAATTGAAGAAATTATTTTGATAATCATTCATGATAACCAAACAATACATTTTTCACGAATACATTTCAAGTAAATATTACAGAACAATTTAATAAAACAAGTTCTGGATTTTTTTTTAAAGCCATGAACTGTGAAATATAAGCACATAAATTTAAATTTTTAAAAAAAATTTCATTAATTAAATAATATTTTAATGTAAAGAAATTTTTAAAAATTAAGATTATACATTAATTCTGAAAGATTAATATTACTTTGCATTAATTGAAATTCTAGAATTTGTTATACCTGATGTAGAAATTACAAGAATTAAAATTATTACAAAATTCAAGCAAAATGCCTTAAAAGAAAACTAATAATTGTTTATAAACTAATTATATTAGTTTAAAAGTTTAAAAAAAAACTTGAAATAAGTTTTTGCTCTAAAATATTTCTTTATTCATTTTTGATATATCAAATGCCATTTAATTTTCTATAGCCCTCATACAGAAGAACTGCACAATTTACTCTGTTTTCCAACCTTAAATGTCGACAGCTGCTTTTTATTTTTGTCTCCCTTCATAACAGAGAGTCTTTACTTTTCATCTAACAAATTAATATAGGTAGAAACTAAGAAAAAATTATATGTTAGAAAGTAGTGCAACTATAGAATTATAGATAAAAGTTTTGCAATAATTAGTTGTGTTGTAACTATCAGTATAACTAACAAATTATTTTTAAATTATAACTAATTTTTAAGGGTTTTAATATGAAGTTTTTGTCAAATTTTCTGTAATATCTACTTACTAACATAAATCGATGAGCATTGTTGCGTATTTTTTAAAATTTTGCATTATAAAGAATATACAAAATGATAAATGAGATACAAAAATAAGTGTTAACAAAAGTGAAATGAGGTATTTTTAAATTACATAAGAAAGCCAGTTATAAATTTCATACTCTTGAATAAACAAATTATTAACAATAAATTTTATGCCCATGAATAAAAAGAAATAATAATAATTAATAAAACTTGGAAATTATATGAAAGAAATTAATATAATCATATATTTTGCTTTCCTAACCAATGCCTTTATTAGTATTTCAGCAAATGAAATAATTATAATTAATTATAAAAACTAATTAGTAATTAAAAATTACAAATTAACTGAATTATAATTTGAATTAAATTAAAAGTATAAAACTTTAACAAGTAATTATTAATTTTTCATTTGATTAAAGTTAGTTTATACTTAGCACTAATAATTTTTAAAATTTTGCTTAAATCATATATTTAAAGTAAGGAGAAAAAAATTTACCAGAATTAAGAACAAGAGAAAATATTTGCATGTGAAATATTTCTTAAATAATGAAACATATAAAGGAAACTGAATTTCTTTAAATAAAATTGTATTCAATAATTCTTGAATTTAAAAAAATTGCAATTATATCAATATAAAATCTGCATTGAATGAAATATCATGTTATATTTTTGCAATAGAAACATAAATATAAAAATAATGACAAAACAAATAATACAGTATTTATTTATCACAATAAATACTGTATATTAATTAGAAGATATGTAGGCATCTTTGTGAAAATAATGAAATAAATAAAATTCACAACAACAGTTCTAATAACATTCAAACTTCTTTTATTTCTGCGTCTTCATTAGATAGTTTAGAAATTGTTCCATTTCTACCATCCAATATGACAACATCACCTAAAAAAATTTTAGTCATTAAAAGAAAAGAAAGATGTTACATCCTAAGTATTAGTTAATATAATAAGTAGGCTAGAAATAAATGTGATATAAAATTAGATAAGTCTATTTTGATTAGGTAGGAGACAGCACAATTATATTTATTATACCCCAATTATTTCCAAATGATCTGCTTTCTGTTTAGTGCTTTTCCCTCTTCTCAACAAACAAGTTTGCCAAAATGAGGTCAGGGCCGGCCGACTGAAGGGGACCCAACCATGATTAAGAATTAAAATAGTGTTCTGAACAATAATAGCGTTTACACGTACTGACACACGTTTAAATGGAACAGTAGACAGATTTGGATATATATAAAGTTTACTTATACTATATTATAATCTATCGCAAGTATGCAAAATATTAATATAAGGTAAGTAGATTTACAGTCGCTTACCTCATCTACTAGGTACTAGCGTATAGTGGAACAGTGGATATAGTAATTTGATGATTCATTCTATAAACTGCTTAATACTGTTAGATATAACCCTGCCCATGCCAAGAAATTATCCCTCCGGGTGTCAAAAAAGAAAATTATCAGAAAAAAAAAGAAGAAAAGCTAAACTTCAAGAAGTCACAAGTAGATTGAAATAATTACTGAACGAAATAATTCTGATAAAGAAATTGCTTCGACTTCAGAAGAAACAATTCAACTTTCAACTGGGGAAGAAAGTTCTGCTCAAAATACACAGTCTAGCAATGAAAATGTTGAAATTTGTTGAAGAACCGTGTGTTTATACAAATATAAACGAATCAGAAAATAATAACAAAAATGACAATAACTAATATGATCAAGAGAATAAAATAAGAGAATGGATCATATAAGCGAAATAATAAATTCTAAAAATAGAATTGTGCATCATTTAGCACATATGTAAAAAGAACAAATTACTTCTGCATTAGGAAATGAAGTCCTTAACAAAATTAAACATATAAAAGCAGCCATGTACTATAGTATTCAAAGGGATTGTACTCCTGATATTTCTCATAAGGAACAAACTTCAGTCATTATTAGGTATAAAAATTTTGAAGAGAAAAGGTTAACTATAAACGAGTCATTTATAGAGTTTATTGAAGTAACTGATGTGACTGGAGAAGGACTAGGAAAAACTCTATTTGAAAGATTAAGTGAGATTGATTTAAATATTATGAATTGTAGAGGGCAAGCATTCAACAACGGTAGCAACATAAAAGGGAACTATAAAGGTGTACAGTCTAGAATATTTTCTCTAAATCCACATGCAATTTATGTGAATTGCCTATCATACTCCTTTAATTCATTAATTTATAATGCCGCTTCCAGCAGTATATATTGTTAAAAAAATTTGGGGATATTGCAATGCTTATATTGCTTATTTTCTGCACCTACAAAAAGATGGGAAATTTTACAAAAGCATTTAAAAATTACTCTTAAACCATTATGTGACATTCATTCGGAAGGCAAAATATATTCAGTTAAAGCAGCATATACACAGTTTGAACAAACTTGAAATGTCCTAGAAGAATTTATTGATGTAAGTAACAGTAATACAGCAATATCCGAAGCTAAAAGTTTATTGTATTTATTTTATGTATTTATTTATGTATTATTTATGTATTTATTTTATGTATTTATTTATGTATTATTTGTGTATTTATTTAGTTTATTATATTTATTTTATGTTTAATAGAATGGTTTGAAATATTGTCCAAAAGTAACACTATCAATAAACTATTTTAATCAAAAACAATTGTTCTTGACTCAACTTTCAATTTAGTCAATAAAATTAAAACTGAAATCTAAAATTTAACACATTTTTCGACGAAGCAAAAGTGCTAGCATGTAATTTGAACATTTCAGAACATTTTCCTGAAATTCGAATGATTCAGTCGAAAGGAATTCGAATAAATGAAAGAGATATAAATAATGCACAAGACATATATAATAAATATGTCTATATAATAATATAAATAATGCACATACATAATAAATAATATTTATAATGAGTTATTTCTAAATGTATTAACTATGTCAAAACTTTTCTTTACGTTGCCAGTTACTTTAGCAAGTGCCGAGTGCTTTTTCAGCAAATTAAAATTAATAAAGAATTATCTTTGGTCAAGATCTGTTCTTGAATCATGGCTGATTGAATGAAAATAATGAATTTTTATCTACCAATTCCAAATAATAATAATAATAATTTAAAATACTGATACTAACAGCTTTGTAAATCTACAAAAAGCATAAATATATATGAACACAGTTTTCTAAAATAAATTCAAACACGTAAACATACACATATGAAAAGATGCCAAACTGCAAATGTGTTGATGGAAATATATTGTACTTTATTTGCAATTCAAATTTCCTCTACAAATATATTGAGAATTATTGTGCATAAATCATTCAAAATATCTAATGAAGGAGAAATGCTCGACTGTCAATTATCTAAAACTGGCCTTAGAAAAATAAAAAAAAGTCCGAGAAGTTTCAAGATAATTTCTTTCTTATATTTATCTGCAAGATATGAATTCACTTTCATTTTCAGTAATCTACACCTTAAAGATTTTCAATACATTTTGTATACAGTCTTTTTGCAGGGATAAAAGCTACTATTTTCCTTTTGATCATAATGCTTCTAAAAATACAAACATATTTAATTGGATCTAATGTTTCACAGAATGTGTAAAAAAAGTTTGAGAAATTACTATAAATAAACTACTTTTGAAAAACCAATAAAACACAATCAGCAGATTAAATCCAAATGTTGTCTTTTTGTTTACATGAAAATAATTTCAAATTTTCAACTTTATAGGTTTGACATTTGTATATCAGAAAACAATTTCATCATGTGTGTGTGTGCATGAGTGTGTTCAATTACAATCTAAGCACATTTCGAAATATTAACTTCATCTCAAATCAGAACTTCATTATATCAAATAATTTCCATTTTCTGTGATTTAAATCGAAAAAATAAATTACTTTCTAACCTGATTTAAACGCAGACATTGCTTTTTGAACTCCGACCACACATGGAAGGCCATATTCTCTAGCAACAACAGCCCCTGAAATAAATTATGAAAAATTGAAATAGAAAGAATGTTAAAACAATAATTATAAAGAGTGAAATGACATTTAAAATAATAACCATGAGATATTAATCCTCCAAGGACAGTAACAACTCCTGAAAGTAAAGGGAAATAAGGACTCCATCCAATATCAGTTGAATGAGTAATGAGAATGTCTCCATTCTAAAAAAAAAAAAAAAATGAAAAGAAAAGACTTTATCATATTTTTTTTTTTTTTTTTGAGTGAGAAAAAGGGAGAGAGAGAAAGGTGGGTGCCATATAATTATAATGAACTAACCTTTATAGAAGAAGCTTCACTTAAAGTTGAAACTACTCTGGCAACACCTTTTACTTTTCCTTGACAAACAGGAATACCTAATATGAAAAAGAATTTGAAATTTTAAACTTTAAATAAAAAATTACTTTTATCTACTATTTTTATCGAATAAACTTAGCATATTCCAATTCATGCATAATATTCTCATTTTTCATGACATAGCTAGTAGCAGATTTTGACATTTCCCAAACTTAGATAGTAAACAATATGATGCTCCTCCTTTAATGATTGGTTTACTTTCATATTTCAATACATTATTAACGTGTTAATGATTTATTTTAAGTTAATAATTTATTTTAGTAATTTGGTGAAGATGTATATATATTTATTCATTGAGTTATTATGAAGCATTTATTTAATGCATTATATTTCAGTAAAGAATTTTCATTATAAATATTATAATATGTGATCATAATTAAGCAAATACAAACAAAACTGTACGAGACAAAGTACTAACATTCACTAACAATTTATAATTTATAGAATTTGTATTTTTCTTTTTTTACAAATTTATTTAATTGATAGCTAGACTAATAAAATACTTTCTTAAATCAACCTCTCTAAAGTACCCATCAGTCCAATAATTTTAGACAGCTGCCAAATCGAAAAATTCCAACTTATTATAATTGATGTCACAATTGATTAAATCCTTAATTTATTTTCAATTCCTTAATTTCTATTATTCAATGCTACATGATAGTTTCATAACTTATATTTTTAATTAATGATTTTTCATTTCTAATTTATAACAACTAATTTATAATTTCATTTAAATCAACAAAGCTGGAAAAATCTCAAAACAGAAAACATTTACAATGCTGAAACTTAATCTCTTAATATTATTAAAAAAGAATATGTTTTGATATGTATTACCTTTTAAAGTAAATGATGAAGAATACTGTGAGAGATCATCATCTCCTTCAATCTAAAATTTAAAACAAAAAGATCAACATATAATCTTTACTGAAATTATGAATTACAATATTTCAATAATTGTTTTAATTATTTCTGTCTCATTCTTTTATTTACAAATTTGAATTCATTTAAAATGAATATTAATGATTTAAATTTATTAATATAAAGAAATGAATAAGTCATAAGAATTTTCAAAGCAAGTAAATTTACATAATCAGAAAAAAAAAGTATTCATAAAAAAATCTAAAATAAACCATTGTCTAAAACTGAAAATGACTTAATAAAGTTATTGGCAAAAATTATATAATTATAAACGAACAAATAAAATATTTTAAATAATAAAACGAATAACATAATTTATATATAAATACTCACAGGTTTAGGTGTACCATAAATAATTTCTGGAAACTGCAATTTATCAAGTTTAGGTTGCAAACGTCTCCTACGGATGGCTCTAAATAATAAACATAGGGATTAAAAGAATTGCAATGTACTAAAATATGGAAGACAAAATTATTTCCCATTTGTAATTAAAAAATGATTGTGGATATTTGATACTGAGTATTTCAACTTCTGATTGACTTCTTTAAAAAATATGGTTATTTTAAACTTTACATTTTTTTAAAATAAACTGATTTTATAATTTTTAATTTAAAATAACACATATTTAAATGATGTATGAAATAAATTTACAATTGGAAAGGAAAAAATAAAAACTGAAAATCAATGAAAATAAGCTTTTTAAAAGTTTAAAAGATAATTCAATACTTTTCAACTAATTTTAGAAGAATCCTCTAAACACAAGATTCAATAAAACAAATAAACACAATACCAGACTGATGCATGCTTTATCTTTCAAAAATTTTAGAAAGATAAAAACTTTCAAAATAAAATTAACAATTTTAAGTACATCTAATATAATAAGATTTCAAGTAATTCCAACATGCAAAAATCATTAACTTTTTTTTAAGAGTAAAGCATTTACAAACACTCTTAAATGTGTCTTGGAGGTTATAAAAACAATTAATGAAATAGTTAGGTTTCTTTCCCTTAATAGTGATTAAGAATTTTACATTAATCAATGTGAATTTGCATATTTTCAAATATTAAATATTGGAGTATATTAGTTAAAAATATGGTTTCTTTCTTATGATCAACAGTATGAAAATTAGTATTTTAGTAAATAATCACACAAAAAAAATTTAATAATATTCCTTTTGATATTTATTTCTTCTATTATTCTTAAAAGCATTAAGAATTAATTATTTTGTCAATTTTCAAATAAAAGAAACTTGTATTTTTCTTAAAAGGTGCTTTCCCCGTTTAAAAATTTAATAATATTCCTTTTAATATTTATCTCTTCTATTATTCTTTAAAGCATTAAGAATTGATTATTTTGTCAATTTTCAAATAAAAGAAACTTGTATTTATCTTAAAATGTACTTTTCCCCATTTTAAACAAAACGAATATGTAATGAAATGAAGAGTAACAGTGAAATTTATATCTATTTATTTTACAAGCTTGTTTTAAAAAAATTTATGCCACTAGAATTCTGTATAAGAAAAATTTTTCTTTTTATGTGGCATGTTTTATTTTTAATTCTATGATTATGGACATTAAATATATTTTAATTATGTGACTGTTGTTCTCATATTTACTTATTACTTTACATATGATTTTTTTGAAGAATTAAAAGTATACCCATATTAATAAAGAGGTGAATAAGGCAATTGATTACTATATAACTTCCACTAAACCTAAATGGAATACTTACTTGGAGACTAATCCTGGCCTTCTTGTCTCCATCATTTCTTTGATTTCTTCTAATGTGAGGAAATATATCAATTCTTTGTCTGGAAGCATTCCTTCTTCCACCATTAATTTTCCCATCTGTTCACAAGTCTGACGAAACCAATCCACTGTTTTAATTACTAAAGACTAAATAAAAACATAACAAATTTTAAAAACAACAAGCAGAAATAAAGAATTAAACACATTTAAATTGAACAATTTAAAAAAAACCAATATAGCGTAAAAGAGATTTATTTTATAAATTTATTGACAGAAGTAATTTTTTGATCCATTTTAAATTACATTTTGAATTGCCCTAAACTTCATAAAATGATCTTTCACTATTTAATAACATTTTTTCACAGCTATTTATAATAATTAACTAATAAATAAATAGAATATAAATCGCATTTTAAAATAAAATTTCTACTATATAAAAAATGCAATACTATCAATCTAAAACCACTTAAATTTACAAACCCGTTAAGTTCAATAATAACAAATTTTATGTTTTTATTTCAGTCCAAAAATTAAAGTTAAATACATGCACAATAACTGGCAAAAAATTTTATTTCCTTTTTTTTCCCCCTCACATAAATAAAAAAGTGAGCTGGATGTCTGATTAGAAACAAATTTTAGCTTCTATGACTTGGATAATAGCACAGTGTGGATTAAGTAACAGAATTATCTTTCAATCACAAAACCTATAAGGCAAAAATGACTTTCCATTCAGCAAAGTGGGTTAAATGAGCTATAGTTGTTGCCTTTGGCTATGAAATTGATGTTTTTTCACTCATAATGCTCAATCAAAGCTGTTTGCCTTTAACAATTTTACCCAACTATTCTTTTTTTATTATTATTTTTAGTTATCTGAAATCAATATTCAATCTTGATACTGTAGAAAGTGAAAATTCTAATTTTTAATTTATTAAACTGAAAAACTTACAAGCTCAGCATTTATTCAATGTCCAACAAAGGTTTCTATACAGTAATTTATCCAGAAAGTAACTTTGAACATTGCTTACAGATAACTACAATAACTGCTACATATATTCCAAGACAACTTTCACCAAAAATGTGAAAACTTTGTAGAATATTGCCATGTTATTTATTTTTATGCTACTATGCTATAAATTATGTATTTTTAATCAGTTGATCAACCAAAAAAATAAATAAATGATATTTTATATTTTAGTGAATTAATCAAACAAATGTAAATCGACACCAATTATTCTGAAATTCAAATGTATTTTTTAAAATTAAAACATATTGAATAAAGTTTTCATTAAAATATATATATAATATCACAGTTTGGTAAGCATTATTTGACAACTTTGTTAATGAATGAATGATTGGAAATTGCATTTTAAAAAGCAGCTTGAAATTTGATATTATAATTGTGATCAAACTGACAAAGAAATTTAACTTTTCAATTGTATCACAAAAAGAAAAGGTTTATAATTATAAATGAAATATGCCAAATTTCAAAACTGAATTTCAATATTCCATGACCAAAGATAATAATTACAATTAGAATTTCATGTCATAAAATTTATATACTGTTTACTTACTATCCTTTTGACTTTTTTTTTTACTTTAAAAAATCTAAACATAGTTTTAAAGAAGGAAAAGTCAGAAAATACCAGTATTAAAAGCAAAATTGCAAAAATTAGATGTTAAAATCATAAGCAGCAAGTAAAGTGTTGCCAATATTTTATTCATTTATAAGTAAAATATCATTCCTTAAAAGGGTATTTAATTACATTATCTAAAGACTATAAAAATTATTTCCTATTAATTAAAAATCTGATTAATTTACAAGAGAAATCTAAGAAAATTTAATTTTAAAATACCTTAAATGTTTATTTGCAAAAAAAAAAAAAAAAATTGATACTTTTTAAATAAAATTTATTGTTTTGCATACTATCTGTGCCGATATCAATACCAGAAATGTAAAATTTTCTAATAATCCATTCTTTTCTTGAATTAGAAGTGAAGAAACTTTAATTCTTTAGCTATATTCACATAGGTACAATCGGTTACAGCTATATAGGTACAATAGGTTAATTATAAGACATGATTTTTATAAATTAGGTTAGATAAAGTTATGCCTTTCAGAATTGTAAAATTATGTACTTCATTATTTTGTTCTATATCCCAAATTCTTACTTTTTAAACACAGCCCAAAATAGAAAAACTGAAATCAGATACTAACTTTAGTTTGCTCTCTGTTTCTCACAGCACTCCGACTCCAAGGCAAAATTATGCTCAGCAATTTTCTAAAATAATTAATTAACTTGTCAAAAGTGGGAAAAGCATTCAAGAATTCATTCACTAAAATTAGTCGTTTATAAATTATTCGAAAAAAATATAAGAAATACCAATGTTTAAAGTTGAATGCAAATGAAAACTAAGAATGTCAAAATTTTTTTCATTAAAAAAGGAGGAGAAGGATTTAAAAAAATCTTGCTACTCACAAAAAAAAGTAATTGGCCGCTTTTCACAAAAAAAAAAATTACAATGATTAATTTTTTTAAAAAATCACTTTTAAATATTTAAAGAATTGTGTGCTATAAATTTTACATGTAACATATTCCCTATTATTTCATTAAATTCACATATGCCCAAAATTTTAAAAACATCCAGTATTTTTACGCTTTACATACATAAGTGCTTATAAATACAACAAGATATTAGATTTCAACTAAAAACAAATTATGAAGCAAAGCAGAGCACACATATTACATGCATGAAGTTTTCATAAATAAACAGTAAGTAAAGCACATAATTAATAAAAAATTCCATATTAAAACTGAAAGGAAACTTCTTGTTATTCCATATATCAACTTCAACCCTTTGCGACTCACTATCAGTACCACTGGACATTACATTTTCTTTGAATAAGTTCATGGTCCAGTATAAATGGACAGATTTTATTGATATAATATGGGTTTTTTCTAAATTTCTTTTAAATTTTATTCCACTCTACTACTGTACGTATAATCCTGGTTGAGTTTTCATGTTCATTTACTTGCACTCTAATAACATCAATAGACCACAGAGGATTAAAAGGCAATGTAACATGATGGTGAAAAACACAAGGGAAATTTCAAATACTGCACTATATTAAATTTACACTATTGTATATATAATGATATTTTTATAAATTAAAATCATAATAAATTTCCAAATTTTAACTTAAATTAGCCCATATTACTTTATTCTGAAATATTCTCTTATTACCTGATCTGAATTCCACTTTTTTATTGAACTATTTTTAACATGTGCACTAAAAAGTAGATGACTAGTGCATTTCCCACATTCAGAACAAAGGGATAAAATTCCCCACCTACGTATTTTTTTCAGATACCCAAGATTCCATTTCCTAAGTCTAAATGTGTCAATGAAATCCTATTGAAAAGTTATAGTGTTTATGATATTTTAATTTTTCTTCTAATTTAATTTTTTTACAAACAGTCTGTATTAATGTAAGCAGAATATGATATATCAGAAGCTTTCAAAAGAATTTATCCATCAAACTTTATTAATTGTTAAAAGTTTTCCCTTAAATAAAAAAAAATGGATATTGGCAATAGAAATATTATACATATGCTTTAATGGATATATAACATATGTTTTAAAGACAGCAAAAGAAATCTAGAATTTTTCTTTTGTTAAGTAATAAATAATGAAAACTATTATAAACAAAAGAGAAAAACAAATAAACAAAATGAATTTAATCAGCATGCATACTTTCGACTGCAAGGCAAAGGAGTCTTCAGTTTTGAAATTTCATCTTTAACTGAAAGTTCCTTTTTTGGTTGGAGATTCAATATGTCTGCTGATGCTACAAGATTCTTAATTTAAAAAAGACATTTTTTTAAAAATTTATGCATTGAAAAAAAAATACAAATTTATATTTATTAAACTTTATAATTGTTTATAAAAATCTAATATTTAAAAAACCCCTATGTTTATTAATGCTTTCAAAAGCAAGAAAAGCAAGCATTGTAAATACTATTACAATAAATATAATATATAATAGTGGAAAGAAAGGCTAACTCAGATGAATTTGAAATATAGACATTTAAAGTTTAAATATATAAATGCAACAAAAAACAAAAACTAAGATGATATTCTACAAAATGCTGATTATCATATTAACTTTTAAAAATTCTAAACACTTATACAATTGTACAATTGTTTAAGTTAAGTTATACACTTGTACAATTGTTTTTAAATAATGCTTATACAGAAAATAGAAGCTATTCTTATTCTTTACTCAAAGGTGTATATATAACACCAAACCAACCAAAGTTGTAGAACACACTAATACTTTTAAATAATAGATTTTAAATTACTACATCTTGAGAAGAAGAAGATTAATATTAAATTTTATACATAAATGAGTAGACATTATGCTATGTTGATTCATTAATCATATAATAACTGAAAAATACATACCTGTAATATTGGTATTAAACTTTCTGGTTCCATTCCCCAAGATTTGGAAAAAACATCAAACTATAATTAGATAGAAATCTTATGCTAAAATTTGTAAGTTTATGGACACACTAACATGATTGTAGAGTGATAAAATGAAGCAATCGAAATAAATAATCCAAAAACACAAATGCAATTACAAAAACCTTAAAACAAATAAATTACAATAATATTTGAGAATTTGACAGATATTATTAAACTTGAGAATACCTCCTTTATACATCTGTGGCCATGTTTTATGAGGAATTCTTTGAAAAGCTTGCCAGCAGGTCCTTTATCATTTGTAAGAGCATCATATGCCATCTGAAATATAATCAATGCAGTTTTTTTTAAACAATTTTTCCCAGCTTCTTAAAAACAACCAGTTATCTGTGAAAACTATCTGTAGTTCTCACAAATTTATTCTTATAACTATCTTGCTATTTAATAATTTTCAGTTTAATTTCAAAACATTTTTAAAATGTCTTGTACATATTTTTCTTTTCTTTTTTACAATTATTAGTGATACTTATAAGACACTCGAAGTGGAGAATGAGAAGAGTCAATAGTATGGAAAAAAATCTATTTCTATTAAAGATGAATTTTTATTAATATTTAATTATCCTTTTTTGAAGATAAAAAAATGTAATCAAAACAAAGTACATCAATTCATAAACAAACAGTAAGAATATCTGAATTAATTCCAATGTTTCATTGCAAAGTTAATTGCACAAATATCTACTCAAATTATTCAGTTAGAACAAAAATAAGATTCTAAATTTAATACAAATATTTTTAAGCTTGGGTTTTTTTTCCTTCAAAAAATATGTTAAAATAAGCTTTAAGGCTAATTCAAATTTTCTTAATTTTTTAAAAACCCTTTTAAATTTTCAATCAGCATGTTAAGCTCTTAAAATAATAATAATAATAATAAACAAAATTGATAGCATTGTTAGATTTTTTTTTAAAATGGAAAGTTGATTAATATAAAAATATTTAAATGACTTACTTGCTGCGTAAGGGATGAAAATGTTGTCCCATGGTATTTTGCAATTGTTTGTGCCAATTCCTGAAGAATATATAAGAAAATTGAATATATTCAATAGTATATATACTATTTGATAGTAAATTTAATAGATTAAAAAGCAATGTTTATGTTTACCTGTAAGCTTTCAGGCACGTCTGCACTTTCAATACCAGTGCAGGATGACAGAACATTGGCAAAATCACAGTAAAGTTCAGAGTCCCAGGCTAAAAAGTACAACATCAAAATAAATCTTTTTTAAAAAGAAAATAAAATATAAGAAACAAAATCTTAAATATTTCAAACAGAATTATATTTTTAAATTACTTTCGAACAAATTTTTTGAAGGGAAATCATATGCATGATGAAAATTCCTGGCAAAAGTGAAAAATTGAAGTGGCTTAGAATTTAGTCTTATAGCAGTGAATATTGAAACTGTAAGGGACAAAATTAATATTTTTTAATAATGAAATGAACAATAAAATGAAAACACATAAACAACAATTTACATTCTAAAGACAGTTAAGAACAATAAATAAATAAAATAGTGAGTTTTCATAATTAGAAGTTTTATAAAAAATAATTTTTAATCAGTAGATGGGATCATATTTAAGCAACATATATCATGTGCATATATGACTCCATGTATCACTTGGGTATACTTCATACATGTGTAAAATTGAAAAAATATTGTAGATATCTTGATATAAAACCTGATGGTGAGAGTTTTATTTTTCAATGTTATGAGCTTGTACTTTTAATAGAATAAAAAGTAAAATTATAAATAGGAAACTATTTAACTGGAAGTATTGGGCTCTTTCATACACTGTTTTCTAGATATATTACTGCTAATGCTTTTGACTAAAATTTTCATATCATTAAATAACCTGACAAAATAATGCTGGTGTTAAGATTTAGAAATCTCAATTAAAAACCAAAATAAAATACTATAATTTTTTTTTTTTTTTTTTGCATAAAACTTTATGCATCAAAAATGAATAAAAAGTACTCATTAAAAGAATTTATTGAATATATTCATTTTAAAATAATTTATTCCATAAATCTAAAGCATCATTTTATGAAAGTGATACTATTTTGAAGCATAATAACTAAAATGACAGGATTGACAGTAAAGTAATAGGTAAAGTGGAAATAAAATATGTCCATAAACATGTAAAAAATGGAAAAACGAATCTAAATCTAATGTTTAATATACAGCATGAGTGAATGATATAATGAATCACATAAATCTGATCATTCAAAATTTGAAATCATACATAAACAATCTTTTAGAAAGTTTTATAATTATTCGTCCATAAAGGTTTTAGATTATATAATGCATTTTCTGTTGAAATGCTAACTTGAATCCTTAATTGAGTTATTATCATTAAATAATAACTCCAAGGTAATGTTAACTGGTAAATAAGTTATTGATAAGCTTGATTATACATGGCAAATGCAAAATTTTGTTAACAAAATTAGGATTAAAGGAGCCATAAAACTCATCATAAAAGAAATTTCGAAAAACAGATGTTAATCAAAAATTCTATGTTTTAACTCCCTTTTCATAGAAATTCAATCATAATAGTTTAGTTGAATTGCATTGTAATAAATACTGACCTGCTAATAGTTTATATACCAAATAAAATTACTACTATTTTTCGAATGTAATCGCGTCTTTACCACATTGCACATACATAAATCAGTTAATTTTCATCTATAATATAAAACCATGTATAATATATCACAAGAACTCCAGCCAAGCAATGAAAAGTAACAATGGGGACTAGACAACTACCTATAGAAGGTAGGCTCAGAATGGACAGCAAGCAAGTTGGTTAGAATGATTATTCTGGCTGTCACATAAATAATATTGTAAAAAATACAATTTATTAAAATTATAAAATATTAGGTTAATATTAATACCTAATAAAATATAATTAGTTCAGGTTCCATTATGTTTACTTAGTTATTAGAATATTCTTAAACATTGAATATATGTTTAATTAATATTATGTACAAATTTCGCAGCCAGGTAGTTTAAAAATCAATAGATAAAAGAGTGCGCACTTTTACATGATTATTAAAATTAAAAAAAAAAGATTAACCTGAAGCAAATCATTAATATGTTTAAAATGTGATATTAAATAAAATTTTATAGCTCTTCACCGTACATAACAATATTAAAAGAATGCATTTAAAATTTTTATTTATCTATTTACTTATTTATTTTACTAAAATGCTAGAAATTGAGACATATAAAATAAAGTATATTATTTAAAAAATGTGATTTAGTTACCATCTTTTCCTTTAGCCAAAGCATGAATTACTATCAAATTGTAAAATGATGACAAATAAGTAGCCAGGCCATGCACACCTGAAACCTAATTAAAGATTTGCAATTAAAAAAGGACAAAAAAATATTATTTTAAACAATTGGGATATAAATAACAAGATATGCTCACATCATTATACTGCAGTATTTGAGACATCAATCCATTCCAGATATTAGTGAGGTTTGTAAATGTTTCTTTAGGAAGTCTGTATGTTTTTAATTTTTCTGCACATTTCTTTATCATTTTAGGTGTCTTGAATGAAATCTGAAATAAATAAATAAATTGAAGAGCAATATCTCATGTATGGCATTAACATTTTGTCTCATATCCATATATAAGTTATATACATATATAAGTTTACAGAAACCAGAAAAATAGATTTTCTAAATTAATTTAAACAGCATTTCATAAAACTATATATTTCCTTTGTATATCACTTCAATGGTGATAGTCTGACATGTTTTATAGTCCTCCAGAAGAAAAATAAAATTTTCTTTCTGCCACAATTAAAAGTAAACTTTTATATTTTATATTCTGACAAAGCTAATTAATATAGCTCATTTTCTATGATATAAGAAGGTCAAGAATTAAGATATAACTGAAATTACAAGAAGAAAGCTGGATTTTCCCTTGTAACATAAGATATTAATAGTATGGAATAGGCTAATTCTCATCAGTCTAACTATGAAAGATTAGTAATTTTGCTTAATTATTTTCATAGCAACAGAAATATATTTGTCTTTTCTTTTGAAGAGAAATATACTGTATAATGTTTCATATATTTTGAAAAATCACAGTGATACATAAAACTTTTTTTTAAAATGAGTTCTTTAAAATGCATTAAAGAATTTCTGGATTTTATTAATGGTTTTAAAAAATAGTAAATAGAAAAGCCATTATTTTTAGACTTTTGGCATTCATATTTTTTTAGCATACATTTCTCATCAAAATCATGTTACAACATAAAAATTAATTAAAGTAAAACAAATTCATTCTAAAAACATAAAACCAACTTCATCTTTATAGCAATTTCAAAAACTTAAAATTTTCAAGAACACAAGATACCTTAAAATGCCACTAGTAAACATGCTATCTCTACAAAAATTGTTAAAACAAGCATTTAAAAAATCATAGCCAGTCTTACCTTTGTTCTAAAACGGTACTGTTTAGGTATAGATCTTTTTTTCTGTATAAAATTATTAAAATACATTTGATGTAATGAAGCTTTAGAAATAAATAAAACTGCATTTTCATGCTTTTAAGTAGTCCCCTGCTTTTATATAAATACTAAATAATATATTATTATAAATTAAATCTTCTGTAAATATTGCCGCATTGAAGAAAGACAGTCGAATCTCCATGGCCGAATGGTCATGGCACTGGTCTCATGATCAAGAGACCTGGGTTCGAATCTTGTTCTGGACTTTTCTTACTGTCTCCAGAAGAGTATTCTGGAACTTTCTCTGCTAGTATAAAAGCAGAAGATTTGTCAGTTACTGTGTTCTGAGTTCAGTTAATAATTTGGTTTAGCTCTACCTCTTGTGCGTGTCATTAAGTTCTATACTATAGTTCTACGTGACATTCTTTGGTGGAGGCGCCGGGTAAAGATTCCAGTCAGCGTGGAAACGAATTTACGACGAAGCGCCTTAAAGGCCTTGAACCAGAATTTGGACTTTATTTCCCACCACCCAGAAAGACAAGGAAAATGCCTGCAGAACTGGAAACTAAACCTGTCATCCTGACATCTGCACAGCTACAATACAGAAATCCCTCCGTATTTAAAGGAGACGTGGGACAAGACCCAAGCAAACGGCTGAAGGAATATTCTCCAGAGTATCAAAATTCAACAGATGGGATGACATGATTTGTCTAGCCAATGTGTTCTTTTTCCTGGATGGCACAGAAAAGCAATGGGTCGAAAATAATGAAGAGAAATTGATTTCCTGGGATAGTTTCAAATCAATGCTAAAAGAGGCATTTGGAGAAACACAGTACTATGTAAAGAAGGCAGAAGAGGAGCTAAAGAGTATAGCCCAAAAATCTGGCGAAAGCACGCAGTCGTACATCCAAAGCGTGTTAGGGTTATGCCATCAAGTCAAACCAGATATGTCAGAAGAAGAGAAAGTGTCTCATCTTATGAAAGGAGTCGCCGAAGATGTTTACCAGCCATTACTGACAAAAGAAATAACCACTACAGAGGACTTTATTAAATGGTGAAGAAAGATCGAAGAGATGCAGTAAAAGAGAATCCAGAGTAGGAAATTTGAAAGGCTTCCAAATGTCGTACCAATGGCTGCAATTGACGAAAAACTGGATCTGGCATCACTAATACGTCAAATAGTGCGAGAGGAGGTTAAGCGCCTCATATCTCCAGCAGTTGATCCCGAACTCCAAGACCAAGGCATTGAAGCCATTGTTCGTGAGGAAGTAAAAAAATGCTTTGGCTCCTTTGTCACAGACAGCACCAGAGTGGACAAAGGTCAAACCAAGACGCCGACCTTCCTATGCTGACGTTGCCAGACGACCTACGCCCGTAGCACAGCAACCACAGAGGAAGACAGATGTCTGGCGCACTCCTGATAGAAGACCCGTCTGTTTCCATTGTGGCTGCTCTGGCCATGTAGTTCGATACTGCCGAGATCGCAAAGCTATTTTTGAGGCATATCGGCCTAATAAGAGAGATTTCGGACGTCAGACGTCGAATGAGGTACGCTATGCTGACGAGTACAGCCGATCAGCAGTCCGAAGTTTGTCGCCCAGCCCATCACGAGGACGATCGTCGACACGCCGCTACAGATCTCCGTCGCCATATAGAAGATCGAGTCAATCTCCTAGTCGGAGAAACGAGGAAAACTAAGCGGTGCGACCTTCCTTGGGGGTGAGGCCGCTAGTGACAAAAATCCTCCGATTGCCGCAAAAATGTCTGGGAAGAATATTGAAGTAATCGTCGACAATGAGCCAGTACCTGCCCTTGTGGACTCTGAAACCTCATTTTCTGTTATCTTGGACAAGTATCGTCGCCTACTGAAGAAAGTTATGTTTCCATCAACTAAACGCTTCGGAAAATGTACGCTTCGTCTCGAAATCAATGGCAGACCTCAGGCTTTTGAATTTATTGTTTTGCCGCAATGCAGTCACGATATCATCCTTGGTTGGGACTTTTTGGGCGCTTCTCAAGCTGTTATAGATTGTGGCCGTTCGGAGCTCTTGTTTCAAGACGTCCTTCGAGAATCCCAAACTCCAGACTCCAGCCGTTTATTCACGATAGAAGACTATATAGTACCTGCTCGTTCTATCAGAAAAATTACTGTCTTAGCCGTAAGAACCTTCCAGCTATCGACGTAATAGAAGAGGGAAATAGGATGCTCCTCTTGAACAAGGAAGTTGCTATTCCTTCTACTGTAGTTACGCTCCTTAATGGAAAAGCCGAACTATGGGTTGCCAACGGACAAGGAGAACCTCAGATCATCCCTAAAGGCATGTGCATCGTGTATGCCGAACCTTTACACGAAGACTGCGTAAATACCATAGATGAGGGATCGCCTTATTCCACGACCACTTCAAAGGCAAAGTTAGGTGTCATCGATTATACCACGATGATAGCTCCAGATTTGAGGATCGACCAAAAAGAAAGAATGTTTCATCTACTCCAGAGGTTTTCAGAAATTTTCGATCAAGAAAGGACGTTCAAGAACGGAAACCAACTCAGTTAAACATCGAATAAACACAGGCGACCACTTACCTATCAGTCAGAGAGCTTACAGAGTGTCTCCATCCGAACGCCGCATTATCAGTGAGGAGGTAACCAAAATGTTAGAGAAAAACATCATTCAACCATCAGAAAGTCCATAGTCATCTCCAGTCGTCTTGGTCAGGAAAAAAGATGGAAGCTGGCGTTTTTGTGTTGATTATCGCCGACTCACCAAAATTACCAAGAAAGACTTGTATCCATTGCCACGTATTGACGACACCTTGGATTGCCTGAAGGGGTCAAAATATTTTTCATCTATGGATCTCTACTCCGGTTACTGGCAAATAGAAGTCGATGAAGCAGATCGTGAGAAAACGGCTTTTATTACACCTGAGGGATTATACGAGTTTAAAGTGATGCCATTTGGCTTATGCAATGCTCCTGCAACTTTTGAAAGGATGATGGATAATCTTCTGCGACATTTAAAATGGACAATGTGCCTTTGCTATTTAGATGACATTGTGGTGTTCTCAGAAACATTCGACGAACATCTTCAGAGGTTGAATACCGTCCTCCAGTGTATACAGAACGCCGGCCTTATCCTTAATCCAAAAAATGGCGCTTTGGAGCACAAGAGATAAAGATCTTGGAACACCTAGTATCCAGTGATGGCGTATGACCGGACCCAGAAAAAATAAAGGCCGTGAGTGACTTTCAAGTGCCAGGAATATCCATGACATCAGAAGCTTTCTGGGACTTTGCTCTTACTATCGCCGATTTATCAAGGACTTTTGCCATAAAGCCGAACCTCTACAGTTGTTACTGAAGGGGGACACAAAATTCTGTTGGGGACCTGAACAAGTGGAAGCTTTTAATACCTTGAAGAAAGATCTTATCTTCGATCCTGTCTTAGGCCTTTATGATGAAACTGCACCAACGGAACTTCACGCCAACGCGAGTGGATACGGAATCGGCGCAGTATTAGTAATAGATTATGCCTCGCGCACTCTGACGAAGGCTGAGAAAAACTATTCCACAACTGAAAGAGAATGTCTTACTGCCATATGGGCTATAAGTAAGTTTCGGCCATATCTCTTTGGAAAGGCTTTCAAGATCGTCATTGACCATCATTCCCTGTGTTGGCTGACAGGATTGAAGGATCCCTCTGGAAGACTCGCTAGATGGGCGCTGCGACTCCAAGAATACGACGTATCAATGGTGTACAAAAGTGGAAGGAAACACAAAGATGCTGATAGTCTGTCCAGAAACCCATTAAAAGTCGATGCTTCATGGTATGGGGATTCCATAGGTGCCACTTTATTCACTAATCTCTCAGAAGAACAGATGAAAGATCCGGTATTGGCCAAAATAATAAGAGACCAACAAAGTACCAAAACAAGTAGGCTGGGAAACTTTGAATTAGTCGAAAGAGTCCTCTACAAGAAGAATTTCGATCCGTCCGGAAGGAAATTCCTACCAGTGATCCCGAAGCATTTACGGCTCAGTATTCTAGAATCTCTCCATGACGACCCTACTGCTGGACATGTAGGATTCGCCAGGACGTATGACAGAATAAGAAAGCGATTTCATTTGCCAGGTTTGTACAAAAATGTTCAAAGATATGTGATGCACTGCCGCGAATGTCAAAGGAGAAAAACTATTCCTCAGAAGCCACCAGGTCGTCTCGTGCCTATTCCACCAGCTGCTGCTCCTTTCCATCGCATCGGAATCGACCTTCTAGGACGATTTCCAAAATCTGACGACGGCAACAAATGGATTGTAGTATGCACCGATTGTTTGACACGGTACGCAGTCACCAGAGCTTTACCGACGGCGGAAGCTACACAAATAGCCAAATTCCTACTAGAGGACATAATCCTGAAACATGGAGCTCCACAAGTTATCATTACAGACCGTGGTCAAGTATTCCAGTCTAAGCTGGTCTCCGATATTAATAGACTGTGCAGTACCACTCATCGAATGACTACAGCCTAACATCCGCAAACAAATGGCCTCACAGAGCGGTTCAACAAAACGCTGGCAGATATGCTTTCTATGCATGTTGATGTCGAACAGAAGAACTGGGACTAGATATTGCCATTCGTCACATTCGCCTACAACACTGCCAAGCAAGACACGACAGGTTTTAAGCCCTTCTACCTACTACATGGGTGAGAAGCTGAAACGCCGTTGGATACGATGTTTCCTCTCTGCCCCAACGAGTTCAGCCAAGAAGACGATTGTGTTAGTCATCTGATCAATAAGGCAGAAGAATCGAGGCAATTAGCTCGTGCACGAACTCTCGAGGCTCAGCAGAAAGAACGCCGGCATTATGACTCCAAACATCGGATAGTGGAATACGAACCAGGGGATTTAGTGTGGATTTTTATTCCAGTTCGTAAAAAAGGGCTTTCCGAGAAGCTCCTCAAGAGGTACTTCAACCCTTATCAAGTTTTGAGCGGTTGTCCGACGTCACTTATGAAGAGCAGATTTCGATCCTAATTCTAGAAGGCGGAAACCGAAGGAAGTTGCCCACGTTTTACGCATGAAGCCATACCATGACCCAAAAGAACAAGACGACCAACATTCTTATAAAATTATGGAGGTTCCGGAAAGAGACATTTCTCAAGAGACTACTCACCGTGAAGACACGACACCTTATACTGGCCCTGGACTCGATCGAGAACTAGAGCCACACAATGAAATGTCATAACATCGAACGCTGTTCTAAGGAGAGAGCAATGCCACATTGAAGAAAGACCATGGTCGAATGGTCATGGCACTGGTCTCATGATCAAGAGACCTGGATTCAAATCC
Organism: Argiope bruennichi; assembly: GCF_947563725.1. NCBI lineage: Eukaryota > Metazoa > Arthropoda > Arachnida > Araneae > Araneidae > Argiope > Argiope bruennichi. The sequence goes on along the minus strand of NC_079151.1, from coordinate 100,678,815 downwards.
CGCTAGTATATGTAATGTAATTCTTTATGTAAATTATTAATAGTATATGTAAATACTTAAATGTTTGATTTTATGTTTTCCTTTATTTCATGTTCCAGAAGATACTGGACATTTCTTTAGTTTACCAGACAAGTGTTCTGGACTTTTCTTACTGTCTCCAGAAGAGTATTCTGGAACTTTCTGGAAGTATAAAAGCAGAAGATTTGTCAGTTACTGTGTTCTGAGTTCAGTTAATAAATTGGTTTAGCTCTACCTCTTGTGTGTGTCATTGAGTTCTATACTATAGTTCAACGTGACAATATTTTAGCCAAAAAAAGAATTTGCATAATTCCTTTTGATATTGTCTTAATTACTAGAATGTGTATATTATATTTATTAAACATGCTAATAAATATAACATCAAAAAATACATAAATATCTACTGAAAATTACTTACCAAAAACAAAAAAGCAAACACAAAAAATTGTCTTGATCTTGACACATAGCCATATCTTTTAACTGCAGCTTTGTGCATTTCTTCAGTTCCGACAATACGGCCAAATAAAGCAACCTCAAATGCTTTTTGGAAATTAGTGATCTTCTTTTCATTGGCGCGATAAAATGTCTATAAAGAAATTATTTTAATTTGTTTGCATAAAAAGTGTTCAGATTTGCATTGCATGGATGACAGCTCAATGCCATTTTTTGTTAATTAAAAAATGTTATATTTGTTCAAATAATGTTATGTAATATATTAAATAATAAAAATATCATAACTTAAATAACCACTCTAGCTTCTTCTAATAGTCAGACAAAAAACTATTTAAGCTTAAACTTTAGACTTTTATTGATATTTAACTGAAAAGAATAATAAATGATTATTATTAAAGTACATTTTACAGTAACCAATGAGCATGAAGTTATAATATAACCAGCGGAAGTGGTCTCCCCAAACTTTCTTGCATATTCTCCAATAAAGGTGTTTCCCCAGATAACACCTTGCATGGCAATTGCATTCAATACTTATAAAATATTATCCTTTGGGGAGAATTTAACATTTTTATTAAATCTATCCTGTCACCCTTGGTGAATTTTTTGGTGATTAATCGCTGGCATGCAGTTAAAAATATCTGAAAATTTAATTTATGTTTTAGATACATTTTTCCTAATCAATTGAAACAACAAAACAAAAAATTATAGAAAACTACATTTGTAGTTACAAAATTACATAGGAAATTTAAACATCTTTTAGTCATTTTTGCATTCATCGTTGCATTTTTGAGTTATCACATTTTCATATTTCTGAAAGTACAGATCAACCGATGGTCAATTAAATTTTGGATTTGGTACAAAACTTGATATGTGTCTACACTATAGATGTTAAATCTGTGTACCGAATTTTATCCACCTAGCTCTCTCCATTTGGTAGTTATTGAGTTAGATTATATTCAAACCTCTGAGCAGATTTCTTCTGAATAGAATATGCTCAAAATTCAATAAAATTCTACACATTTGATGCAAAGATTGTAAATCAAATTTCATCTGTCTAGCTCAAAGCAACTTTAACTATCTTTATCACAGACAGACTTTTCCGAAAAATGAGTTTTTCGAAATCATGGAGGTATAAAATGTAGAGATTCATCAAATCCTACATTCAGATTTTTTTAACGATAATTATACTTTCTCTTCTTCGTAAATGAGAAGAAAAAGTTAATACCATATAGTTAAAATCCCTTATTTTCCTTTTAATAGTTAAAATATTTTAAATTAGAAAATAAATACTTAATATTTATTTTCATTAAAATATAATTAATACTTTAAATTAGAATAACTTTTAATACTCTGAAATAGAACTAAGATAACCTATTATATGATCTATTTTCATGCAAAACTAGGGAATTGAATAAACATTTATAAACTTAAAGAAGATAATGTGTTCAATAATATTTATGATTTATTTGTATTTATTTCCTTTTAAATATTTCAAAATGCTTATAATAAAATTTATCTATTTTATATTTCTCTTTCATTTTCCCTCTAAAGACGCATTTAATTCTTGATAGCAAAAGAATTCACTTAAGTTATGTAAATTAATCTGATACAAATTAGCAATTTTAGCAGATTTATAAATATGTTTTTAATGCAAAAAAAAAAGTATGACTTACATCAAGCATGCTTAGTGTCACTTGCCGGTGAGTTACAGGAAGGACATGAAAATAGTAGGGGCAAAATTTACTGCTAGGAAGCTTCTCTCTCATAAGTTGGCTCCTCTAAAATAGAAATCCACCATCAATAATTCTCCCTTTAAAAATCATTGAAAATAAATTGAAAAAATAATTATTTATTAAATTCAATAATGAATAAATATACAGAGCTGTATTACTGCAAGATCCTTCATGGCTGATTCAAAACAGATTTTGAAAGGCTAATATGGTACAAACTATCTATATGGTGTGTAAGACTTATAGTAAAATCTTCTTATACTTAAAAATCAAAATTTAAAGTGCAATAGCAGATTCATCAAAACCAACATAAGCCACTGATATGGTACTGTTAATAAGTGGTTAGATTTCAAAGTATCAATTAACATTTTGTTTAAGAAAATACTGACATATTCTAAGCAATATTCATAATTTTAGAGAGAAAAATTAAATCTTCTGCAATACAATAATTATGATTATAGTAATAATAGAAACTTCCTCACATTAACAATTAATAAAATAATTAAATGGAATGGTAATATTCTTTTCAGCAATTGTAATATTTGTTATTAAAAATCAATCAACTTGTATTATTTTACAGATATAAGCAAACACAATCAAGAAAATCAATTTCTGAATGTTACAAAAAAAATTCCTTACATGACTAAGAATATCCATGCCACCTACAACAAGAGAAATTCCTAAAGGAGAAGTTGCACCCAAGAACACCTCACTGTTAATAAATTAATGCATAATGGAGAAAGATTAGGAAATCATTAAAGCATGATATAATATTTTTAAAAAATTAAACTTGAAATTTAAGATAGAAAGAACCAACTAAAAAAAATTACATCCAATAAAATTTACAAAATCATTACAATTCTCAGACCATAAATTTAGTCATTCAATAGCATAATATTTGAAGAATATTTTTAACAAAACTTACACAAAATAAACAATTAAATTCATAAAAAAATATATTTAAATGCAAAAATTTCCTTTTTGCACAGCAAAAATATGCTCAAGGCTTATATTTATGTTCTTGTTTATGAAAAAAAACTTTAAATGTTTGACATAATAATAATTTATTACATTATTAAATTATTTTCTAAATTTCGCAATCAATTGTAAATGCTTCTAAATATGATAATAACACATAAATTGTTTAATACATTAATGTGATAAGTTTTTCTTTCACCTTGAAGCTATTTAGAGAACTTTATCTGTTCTGTTTAAATTCAGTCCGCTTCACCTTATTCTTACAGTACAATTTGGAGGTTCATGAACCATCATAAACCCATTTTAGAATTTAGTAATTCAGAAAATTAGGTCTAATAATGTATTAACTGTTTTTCTGCAGTAAATACAAATTGGTATCAGCTTATTATATATAAAGGGAACATGATTTAAATCCCCTTACTTTAAAATTAGCATTTTACAATCCTTTTCATATTTTTACTTAAATATAATCAATCTTTTTGTAAAAGTCAATAAGTGAAAATAAATTTTTCAGCAAAATATACTTTAAGTTTCAAAATAATATCCAACTCATCTAAAATATATCTTTTAAAAGTTAAATATTTTCATTTTATATACTGATATCATGCAAATATTCTAATTAAAAATATTTCTTTAAATAAAAAAGAAGAAAATTCTTGCTTTTGAAATTATTTTCAAAACAATTTTATTTTTTTAAAAAAAAATCTTTATATTTTACAGTGATAAATTGCAAATAACTCTTATCTTCAAATTTTAATCTGATGTATTTTCATGCTGTAAGTAAGATATCAGGCTGTAATAGATTTCTGACTAAACAGATGCCTAGGATTCAAGGAGGTCAACAATTAAAATGATTCTATTCAGCAAATTGTTAAATAAATGAAATAGTAAAAAAAAAAAAATGAATTGCAAAATATTAAGATAAAAATAACACTGGGTCTAGCTATTGCAACATTTTTACACATAAGGTCACTTAAATATAATTGGATACGAACACAGATGCCATATAATCACAAAGCATATTAAATAAAATAAAGCAAATATATTTTCACAAAATTGTTAAAATAAAAAATTAATCATAAGTTAAAAATAATCAAGTAGCTAAGAAGTCAATAACAGAAGTCAAAATATGAAGCTTAATATATCAGTTTATTATGAGAGGAGACTTTATAGTGTATGTACACTATATAGGGATTAAAATACTGAAATCCACCATTATATGTAACAGTTAAAAACAATAATTTTATAATTAGACTACCGCACCGAAAATCATTTTATTTAAAATTACAATTTCATTTACCCAGTATTAGCTCTTGTCCAATACTCATAATCTGTTTTTTGAGGAGTGTCTTGGTCATGAATTAATTCAAAATCAGTTTCAATGTGCAATGTTGTAATGGGACGAGCCTGAAAGATAATACATGGATAATTGAAAACAAACAATAAAAATTTGCAACATGGAAATAAAATACTTTTCTCTTTGAGCTTGTAAGAGGAGCTATCTCCAGGTAAAAATTTTTGCTTCCATAACTACATGTCCAAAATAAATGTATATAAATATAAAAAATAAAATTCTTATTCCATGTCCAAATAAAAAATCAGCAAAATTTGATGCATGCCTTTATTGAAAGAAATTCCATTATATTCATATATGAGAATCATCATTTTTTCATTCAAAATTCTAATTAATAATCAGATGTTCAGTAAAAATATTAGAGTATTTCATATATATTCTTTGTCAATGAGGTATGAGACTATTATTTAGAGCATGTGGGTTCAAGACTAGCAAAAAAAAAAGAAAAAAAAAGCTGGACATTAATTGAGTATGACACACTAATAAAGTGTTTTATAAGCACAGAATACAGCCAAATGTAAGATTTAATATGGACTTATATTTAAAATTTTATCTATTGAAAAAAAATGCAAATTTCTGCATGTAAGAAAGGGGTTAGAAGAGTGTTAATTCCTGTTCTATTCATTATTTATTACCTCATGACAATTAGCAACATACTAGCTTAATATTTAACATTATCCCCCTTCCCAATCCTATTTTTTAAACCTAAAATTATGATATCTATATATATTACATATAATTCTATTGAATGTATTTCTTTAATTTCTTAGAGAAGGGGGGGGGGGAATCAGCATTTTATTCAATTTATATAATGAATTTAAATATTCATTAATGATTATTTTTTTCTGCAATTTTAATCAACTATTTTTAATTAGATAATAGATTTTCAATCATAGCACTCAAAAGAAGACAGGTGTGATTCTGTAAGGCATGGTTTAAACTGCAGATTCCCATCATGAAAAATATGCAAATTCTACTAACTAATTTAAGTAAAAATATGGAATATTTTGATCCATATCCATTTTTATATCCAGCATTAAAACTCAAAAAATTTGCACTTATTTAATTTGCTTCTTAATAAAATATTGTTCAATATATCTAAAAAAATCTTAAAGCTCCTCCATTCAAAATATCTTTGGGTCTTAGATGTTGTAATATTCTTCACAATTTGAATAAAATGCATAACTTAAGTTTGAATAGATCTAATAACTATTACTATATATACTTTAAGAAACAAACCATTTCTTTACATTAGCATTGTATGCTAAACTTATTTACACATTCATAATTAGCATACAAACTCCACATATTCAAATAAGATAAAAATTGGCATTTCAATATTCCAGTAAAAAGAAGAAGAAGAAGAAAAAAAAAAAAAAAACTACAAAACCTTTGTGTTTATCTTTAAAAAAATCTAAAAAAAAAGATTGTCATTTTAATAAGAATTAAATATACAAATAAAGAAAATTTATAAAATCTTTAAAACAAAAGATTAAAGATACATACTTGTAATAAATATAACTTGTTTTTGTGTAGAGCCCATTCTATATCACGGGGAGCACAGAAACAATCTTCAACCTATTAGTAAGACAAAATAATTAAACTATTTACAAATTATAGACATCAAATAAAACCATAATAATTTCTGCAACTTAATAAACATCATCTTTATTTAATAACAATAAATAGACGCAAATAGCATTTATTCATCTAATTTTCTAGATAAATTTCTCTTTAAACTGCAAAAAGAGAATAGTAATAAAAGGAAAACATAAAAAACTAGCTGGTACCTGGCACATTGCTGCCACAGAAGAAATAATTTTGGAAATATTGTTAGAAATTTAAAATAGTTATCTTTTTAATTAGGAATGATAGAAAGAATGATATATATTTTCTTATCGACAATTAATACATTAATTGAAATGGAATCATATATAAAGGCTAAGTATAAATAATATATATATATATTCTATTTTTTGACTTCATTATTCAAATGCTTTAGGGTAGACAATATATATATATTTTTTTTTTCCTATCTTCAGCAAAAACAAATTTCTTGGCTGTCCATGAACATCCAACATACAATTGGTCATGTGAAAAACATGAATTTTCTAGGTTCAATTTGCATACTTGAAATGACTGAACTTGCGCCTTGTTGATAGTTTTCAAGAATTACAGTCGTTTGAAATCAAAAGGCATGTTGTTGGGAATATGTGGAATGAGCACATTTTTTCCATTTGACTTTCCATTAAGAATAGTTGCCTCAATTCTTGCTGTATGTTGGTCTTCTGATTTTGATGCACATGATCAAGTAACACAAAAATGTTGATCTGGAAATTCTGAAGCATGTGAATTTGCAATTCGTAAACAATCTCCTTCATTGCTTGCTCATTGTACCTCGTTTGTTTGAGAAGCTTGAATTCGCTTATTTCTACGTGCTGCGCCAGAAGATTTATTAAGTATCGAACGTTTGGGGACATAATTTTGTCAAAGCAATCAATACAATATATGCTTGTATAACTGAAATATCATTTGGAGATTCATTGAATAAACAGAAAAAATACTGTTTGCAGAGGAAAATTTCCATTATATATAACTTATCTTAATCAGCATTGATAATATTAATTCTATTTTGCATGTGTGAGATAAATCATGAATAATACATGCGGTTTCCCACAACCAAAATATTGTGCATGCTGAATGGCAGTATCTTGTGTAGATGACTATTCATTAATGAAAAGAAAAAAGTTAGCACTTGCACTAAATACTTTCGATTTCATTTCACTCACAATTGATTGGTATCGATAATAATAATTTTATTTTGTTCGATATATGTGCGGTTACCTAGGATTGACGAGTGCAGTTTGTTGTTCACTGCTTGTCCTTCGTCGATTGTCAATTTTAAAATAATATTGAATTATAGAAACGTATGAGATGTTTTGTTCAAAAATGTTACTGCATTCAAAATAAATACTAATAGTTGTATTATGCCTATAACCTTTGCGCAAGTGCAGGCAATACATTGGCAAAGTTCTATTACAATCGGATTAACAATATAGCAGTGCATAAAATATGAACAAACAAAAATTCATTTATATATATTAGATATAATAATTGTACTATGCCTATAACCTTCACGCAAGTGCAAGAAATAAGTTACCAATGTTTTATTGCAATCAGTTGAATGGTATGGCAGTGCATAAAATACAAACAAACAAAAATTCATTTTTATGCATTAGATTTAATACAAAAATAATAAATTTTAATCTATTTTTTAAAATTGAGTTTTCAACTATGGGAGATTCAAGACCTTAAAAAGACTAAATCTTGTATTAATTTTTTAAATACAATTGTTGTAGAAATTCATACAATTCTACAATTTTTAGGAATCTAAAGAAACATAATAGTTAAGTGTAATGTTTATTACTTTATCACATAAGGAGTAATTCAATCAATTGAAATATTTTATTGCCATAGTATAATTATATCCTTTAACAAAAATAATATAGTTTTAAAATAAATTCATTAGTGATCTAAAAGCACTCATGTATGGTATTTAATAAACATTAGCTAGAAAATACTTACGAAAATCCCTGTTGATCCTATTATAATAGCTCTCTCATCAGTTAAGCAAGTGCCTAATGATTCTTGACTAAGCGTTTTTTGCAACGTGCCTTCTTCAGCTATAAAATAAAGAACTAATAAATACATAAAACAATAGAGAATAAAGATACAAACTGAAAACATAAAAAAAAAAATATCTCCAATACATCTAAAATCATACTGCATGAACAAAATGGTAAAATTATTTTTTTTGACAAATATTTTAAATATATTCATGGAATTTCATATCTTCAAAAACAGATTTGTCAGACTTTCAGTCCATTTTAAATATGTACACTGATAACAGTTTTTGCAATTTACAAATGCTGTCCAAAACAGGTTAATAATTACTTTTTGCCCTACAATCTATATTCTAAAAAAAATCTTTTACAAGTATATTTAAAACGTAATATATTTTGCCAGAAATTCTCCAGAATGCATAATTTAATAGCCATATTATCAGTTCTAAAAAAATCACCATAAAATCTGAAAATAAAAATAGAATTATTAAAAAACTTTAATTTTTCAATATTTTAAAAATATTATTAGGAGTTAAATATTTCAATTCAAGCTTTTCATTCTATAGTTAAAACACAAGATAAGATAGAACAATGGATATGTTCAATTGTTTGTTCCATTGTTTAATGAGTAAAAAACGTTTATGAATAAAAATACCTCACCATAAATGCTTTATTTTATTCATAAGGGATATATTTATTTCTTTATGCATTACAATTAAAAATAAATAGGAGTGCTTTAACTGCATGAAAATCTGAGTAACCACAGGACCCTCTACTATTTCTGTTATTGATAAAAAGTGTAATTTAATTATATTATGTCTTATTTTAAAGTAATTTGGGACTTATTTGAGACTGACTATATAATTTTGAACCATCGCAATAAGAAAAATACTTGAACTAGCATCTCCAAACTTGTGCACAATGTCAATAGAACATTTGGCCTCAATGTTTAGCAGACTAGTTTAGATTCAATGTGTAGCAGACTTGCTTACTAGGTGACTCTTTTGCAGATTCAAATTTTGAGCATGGAACCCTTTTACTTTTAAGTCTCGCAAGAGATTTGATACTTTGCAAATTGATGTTTAAATAGAAATGAAAAAGTTAGTTCCATATATTCATTATTACAATAGATGACATAAGCTTTTAGAAAGATTTCAAGTAGATATCACATTAATTTAATATTTTGCTAAATCCCTAAGCAACCAAATTCACAGGAAATATATTCATCCATGACCATTACAAAAATTCAATTTAACTTTTGTCAAGGTTATATTGATTCCTACTTTACAATACAAAGTACTTACTAATTTACTTTGAAAGTATAGTAGTATATAGTTTTACTCAAAACTATATACTTTGGCTCGACATTGTAGCCTCAAATATTACAGACTAGTCGGTAGCATTTTCATTAAAAGTGAAAAAAAAATTACTTCAAGAAATCAAATCATAAGTGATTAACAAAAAGTATACAGATATACAACTTACCATGCATATGAATCTCAGTTTTTTTGGTTCCAACAGTTTTTTCTTTGAGTAATACAGTATTGTCAGGCAGCCTTTGAAGAATAAAAGTATCAGGTTCAGCTAATGAAGAAACTACAGTCTGAAAATGATTATGCAAATATTACATTATATACATATTTCATTGCAGAAACACATCAACATTAAAAAAATATATGGTATATTGATTTTAAATTATGAAAGAATATAATTTTTTATAATTATATAAAATATTTTTGCTGTAATTTTATTAGCATTATGTTTCATTTTACAAAATGACTAAAATAAAAATCTTAGTCAATTTGTAAAATTAAATGGAATGGTGACAAAATCTCTCAGCTTAATCTTCACCCTGAATTGTATAGCAAATTAGAATGCTCAGCTACTTAAAAATAGGTCTTTAGGGTATTTTTCTTTAGGTTAAAATAAAGTAATTTTTTTTCAAATAAAATAAATATAAAGAAATATTTTTAATATATTTATAAAGTTTTATAAAATTTAGCAAAAGTTTTACTTTAAAAAATGAAAAAGAGTCATTTTTACCACAATTAAATATCTTGACTTATTAGCTATTTTTTAGTTTTGTATGAATACTTTTATCCAAATTTAAATAATTAATTGCAATTAAATGATATTTCATAAAAAATTTAAATGGGAAATTTTAACAAATTTTACTATTTTTATTTTTATAATAAATAAAAATAAAAATGCTGAATGTGTCACAATTTTCATAAACTGAAGCTTTATTGTAAGGTAATTACTTGAGACATCTGAGGAGGTTACTTAAAAATCAACTGCTGAATTATATCAATTTTTTATACTTGTAATAAAGATAATATATCATTTCTGAACCAGACTGAATGCAATATTTTGGGTGTTTTTTTCCCCTACTTTTATTTACAAATGAAAGTTCCTAGCATTTTTTATCTACTTCTGTTACAACTTTTTTCAAAAACTGTTCATTGTTCAAAGGTGAACATCTTTCAGATATGATGTATATAGTAGAAATGAATGAGATTAAATAAAAGTCTAAAATTGCTCTCAGAACAAATACCATAGCAAACAGACTCAAAGAAAATATGGTATCAATATACAAAGTACATGATTTTTCAATATTCAAACTCTATTTGTCAATCATCTTATACTGAATTGCCAAACACAATTAAAAATATGATCCATATATTTAAAACTAAAACCAAATATATGTAACCATTAATAATCATTATTAAATCTATGTAAATAGTAAAGTAAAACCATTTAAATGTATTTAAAACTAAATCTACAAAAACTTTCATTATATAGCAATTATCGGAAGATTCAATTGTTATTTCTAAGCCATTTAAAAGACTTTATTTCAATCTCACATTAAAATGTAGAACTAGACTTCATACATTCAAAAGCCCATAAAGAAATATTAAAGGACTGAAAAACATTCAATTAACTTATATAGAGTAATGCATTAAAATGATCACATCAGATATGAAAACTTAGTTAAAGAAACATGAAATAAATATCAGATGAAATTGCTTTGTATGTTATTTGAGATGAATTCTTATATATTGTGATGGATGGTAACACCAACACAAAACAGTATCAAAACAGAAATAGTTGAAAATGGGTTTCTTGGTATTTCTGATTAGCAAAACTGTAATGTAATTAATTCTTTTCATCTTCAAACTTTCTTTCTGACTGCATTATCTGATTTTTTTTTTAATGCTTTGAATGCATGGGTAAATGGAATATTATTTCTTATATACCATATCAAAATTAGCACAAAATACAAGCTCTATAATTATGTAATTTCAATTATTTTTGTAAAAATCTTTCAGAGCAAATATGCATTACTCACTAGTTAAAAACTATATTTTGACAAAATATAAATTTCAAGCTCTATCTTGATTAAATAATATTTTATTCTCCAGAAGAAACCTTTCCTATTTTTCAGTTACTCACAACCTGTTATTTCTAATTTCAACATTATTTATTTTAAAACGTTACTGTATACAATAACTCAATTATTTAAATAACATTGCATTACTGCTTCTCACTGAAAAACAATAAGAAATTATTTTTGATTATAAAAGATCAAATGCACAAAGCTTTGATCAGCTCATTAACAACAAAATGATTATTTTACCTCTCCTAATCCATAATTTGCAGTGATGCAAAGATTTGATGGATCCCCAGTTACAGGATCAACAGTAAACAAAACTCCTGAAACTTCAGAAGGAACCATTTCTTGCACAACAACAGCCATTGAGGATTCAATTGATTGCCCATTTTGACTAAAAATACATTATTTTTAATAAAATTAATAAATACATAACTGAATTTATGTGGATTACTGGTTTAATACTTAACATATCTGCAAGAAACTAATGATAGAATAAGCATTTCTGTATTTTATTACAACATATTCTTTATTCATGGTTGTTATACTTCAAAACAATAACTCTAGAATAAAATAAAATATCATTTTTTTTCTTCAAGTTTTAAATTTAGTCCAATCTGATTGCTAGTATTTCCTCTTAAAACTGAATGTTAACATAAGAAAACAATCTATCCATTATGAAACATAATTCAAATTGCTTTATAAAATTAATTCATTATTTTAATTCAAATCAGTTATTTTACATCTGCTTATACAAAAAAGATTTGGTTCTAACAGCAAAGTAACAGATAATTAATTAAATTAATATCAATGTTCCCTTTGAATTGATGAGATTAATGAAAAAATTTAGTTACATCCAAATTTGAAATAAACACAAAAATTGTGATATAAAAATTCATGATGGTATTGCATACATTTAAAATACAGATAGAAAATGACGTGAAAGTAAAATAAATGCAATTGAAATTATAATTAAATTTTACATCCTCATACATTAAAAAAAAGAGAGAGAAATCACACTTATATTTTGTTTATATTCTTCACAAAAACTTTGAAACAACTAATACCTAACTGCTTTTACAACTAATAATGTAACAGTAAAAAAGGAAGAAAGTAATTGAGTCATGGTTGTTTTACAATTATTTGTTTTAATTTCAATCCAATTTGTAAAATTGATTTATGCAACAGTAAATATTTACAAATAGCTTAATTTAAACAATTTGCACTGCATTTTTAAAATTTTAATTTATTGATTCTGAATTTAATAAATATATTACAGCTCATTTATTTATTACTCCTTCAAAAGTATTTTAGATATTATGATAAAAATATTAAAAATTACCGTGCATATTGGACAGCTTCATATCCAAACTTTGAAGACCAACATTTAATAATTGCATCAGCTATCTGCAGAATTAATTAATTTTTTAAATAAAAAATTAAAATTGAATAACAAAATACCATCAAAAAATTTCACTTACTAAACAATTAATCCCACATGAAAAGGCTTTTTTTCACAATTAATATCAGGTAATTTGAAAATTAGTGAATTTTATAATTACACAATTATTTAATAATTGATAAGTTACTCAAATTAAATTTGAAATTTAATTAGATATAACAGATAAATAAAGAAAATTATTTTATAATTCCTTGAGATTACAAAATGAATACATAGCGAAAAAGCAGATTGAAAATGTGATTTTACTCACATTATTGATTCCCCTTACACCTAAAACTGTCAACATTTGACCAGCTGCAGACAAATCTTCACTATCCTCTCCTATAAATGAGAAAATCTTTAATCACCAGAAGAGAAAGCAAAATCATATTAAGAAAGTTTTTTAAAAAGTATAAATTATCAAATACAATTTTATTAATGTTATACTAGATTTTAATTTTTTTCATAATTTCATATTCCATCTATATAATTTAACAAACTATAATTATTTTAAAATAACCAAGTAAACCAAAGTAGTGTGCAATTTTTGTTGCACTGTATAAAACATTTTTTAAATTTTTGATAAGAAAGCAAGTAAATGAAGAATGGATAACTGTCAGTATCAATAAATACTTTAGGAAAATAGAAACAAATCAAACAATAGGTATATAAATAAAGCATCTAAAAAAAATCGATTTTTAATGTATGATTATGCACACAGATTTCATGCAGAAGCAGTTTTGTGATAGAGTAAAATAAGGCTTTCAAAATCTTAAAAATTAAATAAAAATATAAATATTTATCAATGATTTTTTTTCCCAATAATCTAACTATGAATATAATGCTTGGCAAAACTTTTATATCTAATCGCGATTCTGGAAAACTATTCATATTTAAATATAAATAGAAAAGTTTAAAACTGATTTTCACTAATCAATGAATGGAATTAGGACTTAATTGTTTCCATTACCATTTTTTCTTAAAAATAAATATATGAGCATTTTGATTTTCCAAAAAATCATTGTATAAATTATATATCATCACTAATAATATCATATTTATAGGTACAGTTCCACAATAAAGCCTAAAAGTCAGGAAAAGTTTTACAAGAATTATCTTTATATTCTTCAGTGAAATATTATAATTCTGATATTCTGCCTGCAGCTGTTTATTTATTCACCTCTAAATAGCCTCAGTGTCTATATCATAAAAAACATAAGCTGTTTCATGAATGAAGTGCTAAATATACATACAAATCTACATAAAATACATAATCTACATACAAACATTTGTGTGCTTGCACATATTACATCGCAAATCAAGCAAATTCAACAATTTTATATATAATCATGATGATGCAGCAGTCATTAAGATTATGTCTACTAACTCCCTTTCTTTTTGTAATTCTTTCAATAATTCAGCACCTCTACACATATCTCTATTATCTTAGATGGCTCAAAAAGGATAAACACATGAATGAAAAGGATTTTATTTTAAATCTTGTTATAATAATATATGTTCTTTTTATTCATGTTTTGTCTTATATTTGACAATTCTACTTTAGATTTATTTATATTAACTGATCTTAGAAAAGCACCTAATTAGAAGGAATATGTGCAATCAAAACATATATACTGACAAAGAAAAAGAAAAATGAAAAGCATTAAATAACAATTACCACATGCTGAAGATCGAATAGAAAATCGAATATGTTCAACAGATTCATAAAGATATAGCAGTACTTCTTGAATCTCTGCCTTTAAACTGTCAGACATTTTCGAAGACTGGAATTCTTCCACACATCTTAAGAAAAAATAAATACATAAGCAATTTGATATTAATACTGAAAGCAAAATAATTGATACAAATATGAAATGAAAGATATTCTACTAACTTATTACATTCATCTTTAAGGTCTCCTTTGGCTTTTTCACTAAAAAGTAAGTATTGAAAAATCAGTTCAAAACCCAATATGAAACTTTCAATGAAAATAAATTTTATCATATTGAAATAAGACTTTTTGAAATTCAAACTCACCCAGACACATTAACTAACTGTTTTATGCCATAGTAGATTGTCTTATTGTTCTTAATATGGTTTTCAAATGCACTAGTTGTGACAACAAATCCTTTCGGCACATAGAACTGAAATTTGAATGATAAAATAAAATGTAAATAAATTCAGGAAATTTTTTTTAAAAATTTACCTGATAGTATAATAAAATAAAATTAAAATTAATGTGTAAATCTGATTAAAATTAATTACTTAATGTTGGATAATTTTGAAAATATTTTCCAAAAGGAAAAATAATAAAAACATCATTTAAAGAGATGTTTTTATATATTGTAACTCAACTTATTATTTGCTTTCTTGCCTATAATTTCTTATTTTAAATCTATACTACTATTATAAATATGAAAGTTTGGATGGATGGATGGATGGATGGATGTTACTCAATCACGTCAGAACAGCTGAACAGAATTGGATGAAATTTAGCACAGAGGTAAATTATAGTCTGGAATAGGACATAGGCTACTATTTATTCCAGTTAATTGAGTGGTTAATTTTTTATTAATTAAAGACTAACTTTCTCGCCAAAAATCTGAAGCCAAATCCCGCCAAAAATGAATAAGGCTTCAGTTCTTTATTATTATTATTATTATTATTCCCCCACGCTAACCAGGATAGGCTTAACATGTTTTTGACAGAATATTTCAAACGATTCTATTTATTTTCTTAGTGTTTGATGTATCTGAAATTAAACATTGATAATTAATCGATCTTTTGGATTCATTCTGAAGTACTTTTAAATTAAAATAAAACATGACTAAAGGAAACTGAAAATTTCTAATCTACATTGCGTTCCCCCAACTGGCGTAGAAAATTGACGCATTTGCGTTACCCGACTGGCGTTGAAAATTAACGCATACGCAGTAAGTTCTTATTGTTGACAACTGTGTTTTTATTTTAATTAAAAGTTTTAAAATTATGTGTATTATACTGTTGCAGCTATTTCAATCTCGATCGATAAATAAAATAGACTTGATTTTAAAGAAACACAGACTTGATTTGCTGTTTTGTTTTGTTTCAGGTATACTATGTAAATAAATTGTTTTTAGGTTAGTTGAGTGTTTCTGTAATTAAATTGTATTTATGTTAGTTGAGTGTTTATGTAATTAAATTGTATTTATGTTAGCTATATATTTTTCGTATATGCTTATAGTTTTAAGTACATTTTTTAAAGATTAGTTTTAATTTTTTAAAATTTGTTATTAATTGATAGTTTTTCGAAATGCCCTGAAAAATCAAATCTACTCTTTCGAAGCGGAGTAATAAAGTCGGGCAATGAAAGTCGCTAGACCTGCCTGCAATTTTAATGAGCAATTGCGGACTATCAAACCCTAACCAGCTGACGCTTTATCAGAAGATAACGTGTATAGGTTGGATGGCACTCAAATGAATCATTAACGAAGGTAATTTGGTAAGCCTAATCATTAACGAAGCTTTGGTATTGATTGAGGATAAAATGATGTCCATATCTGGAAAATGTCTCGCTGATTTCGGCCTACCCATACCACAGCGAAGAAGGGAATCATCAGGCGAAGTTGTGAAAAAGTAAACTACGACACCGCGGTTTTAGAAGCGGAGGTCAAGGAAATGGCACTACGATTACTTCCCAAGCAGCGTCAAGTCTACGAAACGATTCTGAACCGAGTAAATAGTGGAGAGGAGTGATTATTTCTTCTTCTTCTAGCCAAACTCCGCAAGGACCGCAATATAGCTCTGGCTGTAGCTTCCTCGAACACTGTTGTAACTTTGCTTAACGGTTGTCGGACTGCACATTCCATTTTCAAATTGCCGCTTAATCTTGCAAGCAAAGATACCCCAACATGCAAAGTCATCAAAAACAGTGGCCGGAGAGTCCTTTTGCAGCAGTGCAAGTTAATAATATGGGACGAATGCACAAGCATGCATACAGGCGTTCAACCACAGCCTGCAGGACATCCGCGGCAACCAGGCGGTGATGGGCGGCGTTGCCGTTTTGCTCGCAAGCGAATTTAGACAGACAAAGCCGACTGTTGATCAGACCGTCAGTTCTCATACATACACATCAAAATTTCCACGCGAACGAAGTCGCGGGTAAAAGCTAGTACATTATAATAAATATTGCAATTTAATATAGTAATGAAACAAAATATAATTTAACATATATCTGTAAAATGAAATTTCACTTAGTAGTAATGCAATAAATATTTAAAATATCTGTTTATAAAACTGATGCGCCTGAACTAGAAATCCCCCCTACACAAAAAAAATTATAACAAAACAGTTCTACAGTTAAGAATCTAAACATGTCTATGGCAGCTTACTAATCGTTCTTTTTCACTCAGTTCTGATAGGAGAGCCAATGAACAGCCCTTTCCTCCAGCTATTGCTGAATTTTTACATTCATCTTCATTCAGTAATACAACATTTTTACTTGCACATGGTGTCCCTGAAAAAATAAATAAAAAAAGGATGTTATTTTAGTTAAAACATTTGTCCATATTATAAAATTTTTCATAAAATAACTCAATTAATTTTGAAATATCAGTATTTCATTGTACAGCACTGTATGGATAGCAAAATATATATTAAAATGCGTATGAAATGTGTGTATGAAATAAAATAAATTCTATGTTAAATAAACATAAAAATTAATTACATAATAAATGGTGCATCAAATATTATTTTTAGCATTCATGGGCATAATAGTGGAAATATTCTTTTAAAAAATCTAACACATGCATGGGTTGTGTAAACTGCATTACTTCATCATAGGGCATCATAATTATTAATCAGCATATTCACATAGATAAATTAAATTAACTTTATTCCTTATATTTCATACATCTTGAATAGTTGAAGGAACCACAGAGCACAAAATATTTTATGTATTCATAAATTTAGAAAACTATTTGCTACAAATTTTAAAAACATAATATCATAGCATAGCTAATTTCAAAAGAGAAACATTCACTTGCATCATTTTCACATATATATTCAAAAGGATCTACTATCACAAAACTAAAAAGTATACAGTTCTCAGTAATAGTCAATAACAACCCATCATTTCAACTCCTTTTTTTTTCTGACAGTTCCAATAGAAAATATGCTCTTGGTTACTAAGATCTAAGGTTATAATTTAATACAATTTACAAAAAAAAAAAAAAAAAAAAAAAAGTAAAGGGTTTTATAGAAGAAAACTTAAAAACATATAAGTAAAAATATTTCTATTTTAAGACTTACAAATAAACATTGAAATTCAGATTCAAATATATATCTGCGAAAAACTCTTCTTCCTGCTGAGTTCTACAAACTTCATTAGAAATGTGTTGACTAAGCAAGGTGAACTCAATAATTGTATTCCATTAAATAGAATATAGAATTTCTTTCTCTCTTGTGCAAACATGGATCTCACATTTTCTATTAATAGCAAGAGTTGATTTTGAAATTATGTTAAAGAATATGACAACAACAAGAAAATTTACCAACAGAAGGCTTTTCTAAATTACAAAAATATCAAGATTATTTGGAATTATGGATTTTTTTTTTTCACTATGTATATATTTTTTTAATGTTCCTCTCAGATATATAAACCTGTACATACATTTTTGCCTAAAAATTTGCATACTTTTTTATGATTTTTTTAAAAATTTAAGATTGTTTAATTCCTAACAGAAATGATTTGGGGGAAATAATAATCTATTTTGTTAAGGTTAATGTGTTAGCTGCAAGTAACAAACTCGATTAATATGAATAATAATTGGTTATTATTCATACTAATTGAGATCATTATTCATAATAACCAACTCCAATTAGTACAAATAATTATCATTTATCTCTACTAATAATAAAGATGAATTTATGTTGTGTGTGCATGAGTGCTGGTGCTCTGCAAACCAAACAGTTTGACTATCAGCTAACAAATTTGAAACATATATACCATAATGTATAAAGGTGCACTTCAAAATTATTTGTTTTTAAATTTTTTATTTTAATTAACAAAAAATTATGCTTAAAATTATTAATTAATTAAAACAATAATTAATTTTTAAAAATAATTAGTAATAGCAATAGCTTCCAAAAATTTTACAGAACAATAGTGAATTTTACACTGTTTTTTAAATTATACCAATTTAATAATCATGAGAATTTTTGTTAAATTTTGGCATTTTTTTAAATATTTTTTTTAATTTTCAATAATAGATTATATTGTTACAATAAAATTCAAACCAATACTTGTTTCATCAGGTATTTATGCAAGTGATTTTCTTCCATAATTGAAAACAAAGGAAGAATTATGCTTAATATCTGTGTAGTTTACTTGACAGATAATAAAGTGAAGTTACAATATCACAAAATTTTAGAAATTGATGAACTGGACATTTACATTTTCAGTAACATTATAATGCCATGGAACTGTCCCTATTAGAAAAGTACATATACACAATAAATAAAATTTAAATAAGACAACTAAAACAACATGACTTTAATGTCAATTAATTTGGAGGAATCATGGACATGAAGTCATATGTAAGCAATTCAAATTAAAATAAATATTTCTAACCAATATTCTTGCTGAACTAGCCGATCACCTAAGTCAACTAGTTGAAAATAATAATCAATTAATAACATTGAATTCTACCTCACACAACATAAAATTTCAAATTGTAAGAGAGTACTTTAAAGTACTTTCTTTTTAATTGTGTGTTTCTGTCATATATTTCAAGTGTATTCTCTTTTGAGGTATTTATCACCGAAATCTCAAAAAAAAAACTGATTATTTTATAAATAAATCAAATAAAAAATTTAACTACTTCATATAAAAAGTTTTAATCAAATAAAATTATAACTATGAAGTGAAAATATCAATCACACAAGTCACATTTATATATAAATGAATGAAATGTTTGTATAGTGAGCAGAAAAAATAATCATACTTTTGTCTATTAGCAGGACAGGAGGAGCATTATAAGTGAAATTCAGTTTCTCTTTTGATCTAAATTGAAGTAAATGATGTTACAATTAAAAAAACCAAAATATGCTAAGCAAATGCAAAATTATAAATAACTTTGCTTTAAAATATTAACAAAATTAACTAGTTACAGCAATTTATTTTTTAAAAATTAAACATTTGTAACCTTATTTAAATTTAATTTTTATCATTCTTTTTAAATCAAAATTTATTGCAACATTCCAAGCAAATTTATTTCAATGTAGAATTCAAAACATTTATGCAAAATATTGAAAATCCTAATTCTCTGTCAGGATAAAACTAATATGAACGGAAATATTTTCATTTACTACTAGAAATATGTCATCAATCTCAATGAATACTATATTTACTTTAATGTTGTACTTTCTAACAATATGAAATTACACACAAGAATGAAACTTCTTGAGAAAACTGCAATATTTCCATTGAGGAGTTTTCAACTTACACATATTTTATTTTAGTTGAGAAAAAAGAATGTTGATAACAGAAATAATATATAGGATTTAAAAAATTAACATTTCTAAATTAAAGGAATCTCCAATATTATCAATAAATAAATATGGAAAAAAGTCTATAGCATATTCACAAATTAGATATACCAACTGGCTCAGAATCTGCAGTTATTTACATACTTTATAAATATTGCAAAACTTAACATCTCATAAAGAAAAATGATGTAACCAAATTCTATTCATCTTTATTTAAATTCCCTTAATTTAGGAAATAATCTTGTGAATCCTACATATTATTTCTGTTGTTACCATCCTTTTTTTCAACTAATACAAAGCTGCAACAATGAACTAAGTATCAACGAATAAAACTTTCTTTTTATTGATTTTATAAATAGCATATTCACTTTGCATTAAAATATACTGTCTGTTTCAAAATTTAAGTGAAAGAATTAAAAGAAAAATTCTCACTACAAACAACTATTCTAACTCATATGACATGCTAAAAAATCTATTTATTTCTGTATTAACCAAAATGTTATAATCGTAACAGTCCCCAGTGTTATACAACATTTTTCACATTGCCCAACATTGGCTACTTCACGTTTTTAAAATCATGTTGTGTGCTTTGTTATTTCTTCAAAGTTTGTTTATTAGCTAAATAGGTATTTAATATGCTTGGATGTTTTTATAACAATTATTTTTAACTTCATTCATTTGGGTACTTACTTAGCATAGATATACGTAATTATTAATTTCTTAAGAAAGAAGAGTTAAACATGAGCACATTTTATATGGGTTTACTCATTTTATTATTATAAATGACCGTCTTAAACATTAAAGCACATAGACATTACAGAAAATTGTTATAATGAAAGAATAAACAGATAGAAAAAGAGATTTGACATTTCTTGCACTTAAAAAATTACTTTGTTTGATATCATAAGGGCAAAATAATTATTGTCACTGTGGGCGATACAAAAAAACAGAAATGTATAACTTTTATTATAGGTACTTGGCATTATTATGTAACAAAGTTGTTATCTTACTATTATTATGCTACTAAATACAAATAAAGGAAGTAATACACCAGTATGATAATATGATGGGGAAAAAGTGCCTTAGTATGGTATTCATTTTAAGATAGAGAATTTTTAATGATGGCATACATTTTCCCTAAAAGCATAAGATACTCTACTGTATTGCTGCAATATCTTCACAATGTTGCCCAGCATGCAGAATATAGAACAATGTAAAAATAATTTTCAATATATTTATACTAAACTGCTTTATATCATGTTTATGATCAAGGAATTTAAAAAAATCAAGTTTTAGCATAAAATTTCAAGCAGTTGTTAAATATGAACTTTCATTTATCAATAAAACTTTGTGCAATAATTAATTTCTCTTTAATATAATGTTCATGCATTTATTCATATTACATTTCAAACTGTTCAACATAATAGTCATATGTATACAGACTTACAAATATCATATTTAACTAATTTTTCTTTAAAATAATGAAATATATAGATGTATTGGATTAATTTGCATGTTGATTTCACCTTCTAAATATCCTACACATGTAAATATTTGACTTTACCTTCAAAAAGTTATAACATTCAATATTATTTATAACAACAATAATTTCCCGAAAAGTCAAATCAATACAGGAAGTTTAAAAAATTATATATGGCTATAATTTCAGAGAGAGCACAAGATCTTTTAACAAAATACAAAATATTACTGAAATGTAATATGAATAAAATGCATGAACATTATAAAACCATTTTAGAAAATATCTAAAATGGTTTTAAACAATGAAAATACAGATTATTTTCTATGTAACCATCAAAATAAAAGAAAAATATTTGTTTCTTCATAGAAAATTAAAAATCACAATTTATTTGTAACTTTATTGGGAAACAAAGTGTTTAGTGTGCAATTCCTTTCAATAAATATAGCCAAAGCCAAAACATTTACATACAACACATTAAGAAAACATATGCATTGCTGCTTTTTTAATACAAAAATTGAAGGAGTTTTTTTAACAGGAGTTTTAATCTTTCTGTAACTTATTTAAGTTAAAGCAGTAAGTGACTAATTTCCATTTTCTGCATATAATTACAAAGATATTATTTGATAGATTGCAAAGATTGCATATTATATTATTTGGCCTAAAACAAAAGTTCACATACTAATTATGATGTTCCTTACAAAGAATAAATTGGATATATCTGGTACATTCGAGAATGAAACAATTCTAATTTTTATCTGAATGTATTCATTGCAACAAATATAATTAGGATGGAAAAAAATACATGTATTTTTGTTCACCTTTTGAGGGAAAAGCATACCTTAAAATGAAAGTAGTTAAATATTCTATAAATTTATTTTTAAAAAAACGATATATGCTGTGATTAAATTGAGAGAACTCGTTTCCTAGTAGGATATGTTTCATACTTCTTCATTCCAGTTTTAAATTTTTTTAAAGTATTTGTTCCTCTCTCTCACTAATTCATCTTTCTATATATAATAAATACCCTATCTTCAAGAACCAAACTTAATATGTCATTGAAAATTATTTTCAAGCAAATAAAGATTTGGAAAAGAATAAAGCTTGTATTTTAACTAGATATTAGACAAACGACTTTTCAGTTCAATATTTATATACAGTTAAAAACAAAAAAATTAAAGCAATGAAAACTAAAGACTAATGTGCTTCAATCAAATTTCTAGTAATTCATCTTCAAAGCATGTAAAATGAAAATTATAATGTAACTGTCATAAAAAGCAAATTGATATCAAATGATCAGATTATCATATGAAAAATATTACCAAAATAATAATTATGGTACAAAATTGGTATTTAAGTTTTAAATGAAAAGATAAATTAACACAAATTATTATTTGCTCCTTACATACCTCATGCCAAAATGAAGAACTCCATATCCTTCATCACCATTATCTGAAATTACTTTAAATGATTTAATCGTCATAGTCCATTCTAAATCAGGTCCTAAGTGCACAATTTTCTCATTTTCATTGAACTCAAGGATGCTTCTGTGCTTTTTCTTACCTTTTAATAAAAATAATTATAAACTGAGTTTTTGAAATCAAATTTATTCAAATAATAAAGGTTAAAAAAAAGCAACTTACGATAATCAAAGGAAATGGCTAATTTTTTGTAATTTCTTTGGAGAACATTTAAATCAAAGTTGCAGTTTGTAACATCCTCGAGTCCACCAGTAGGTGCAATACTATGGGCATATGTATAACTAAGAAAACAAAACTTAATAAGTAAAGAAAATCCCAGTGTTTTGCAAAAAATAATAAATAAATAAACAACATGCATCATGATCATTTAAAATTATTTATTTAAAAACAAGAAATGTAATTTTCTAAATTATTTAATTAATTATATTACATAGACTTTCAGACAATAAAATGACTTACTGACTAATACTGACATTTAAAAATCTTCACATGGGTGGATAAATCAAACAAATGCATTATAGCAACAAATAAATGAATATTACAAAAGCATCCAATAAAAAAATAACAATTTTTTATTTTAAGACTTTGCATATTTTTGTTTTACAGTTTTCAGTGTGGTAAGATTATTATATTTTAAAATATGATATTTAAAATCACATCATTCTTAAAAATAGAGAAAGATAATATTTGCTATATTTATGCTAAATGGAAATATAAATTTATATATCATAAGTTTCAATGGAAGTACTGAATTGTTTGTTATACCGTTACCATATCAATAATGATTTAGATTTCAATAATTATATAATTAAATTGCTGATTCCTTGAAATGAATTTTCAATACCATTGGTTAAAATTCTATTAATTGAAAAATTTTAGTTCATTCAAGAAATAAAAACCATAAAAAAACATTAGTGAAATAATTTATTTGCAATAAGCAACATCATTTTATATTTTAAACTGATCAAATTAAAAATGTATAAAAGAATTGTTTGCAGAGGGCTTAAAGTAGTCTTTTTTTAAAGTAACATACCACAAATAGCATGAAGGTGAATACCAAACTCTGTGGTCAAATTTTGACAATCCTATAATATTAATAAGACATGAAGATTTTTTTTCCACAATGACCATTTTCTCACACAAATTTTAAAGTAATCTCTAGAACAGTTTTAATCTTTTGAAACATTTCCTTGTTATATTACATAGTTCAAAAATACATATAGCTCTATGCATTCGATAATAAAAAGAATACTAGATATCAGCGTAAATAAGTTGGAGCTAAGATCTGTTAACTGAGTTATAGCACACAGATTGTATGGCAGAATTTTAATCAGGCATTCATCATGTAAACTTATGTCATGCTTTAACAACTCTGGTTAATATTTTTTTTTTTTAAATTGGAAATAAAAGCACTCGAAATTCTAAATATTAGATTATTTTTTTCCTATATGAGAAGGGGTAGCTTATTAAATCATATCAATGGTAGTCATCATCGATTTAAAGGTTATAAAAATATCTAGAAGTAATAAAGTGGGAAAAAATAAGAAAAAGAAAATTGAATAAGCATCGTGATACCTTATTTATTATAGCATTTCCGATTGAATTTCTGACTAAATCTAATTCCTTAAGCTTGAAATAATTTTAACAATTATGCTGTTTTCAACATAACGGATTTATTTTCATCACTTTTTGTATTAGAAAGCAAAGTATAAAAAAAAGATTGTTTTAAAAAAACATTTGAAACATTAGGTGTTCAAAGCAACAAGCTATTTAAGCAGAATATTTATGTTTTATTCTCACTATGAACTTACTCGAAGCATTAACAGAGTTAGTTATAATCAAATATATATATATATATATGGAGGGACTGTAAACACCTACTAATTATAAATTGCTCTCCAGCTCTTAATTCATATAAATAAGAATTCATAAAATTACATATAAATAGCATTTTAGGCTAAATTTTTAACAGTTAAGGGAATTCAGAAAGAACAAAAAAGAACTTACTTGGAAATAAAATTTTTAATAGTTGTGGTTTCTACGCTTAGTGGATAGCCATCCTACAAACAAATATAAAATAGTAGTTAATGCATAATCTTAAAATATAGCTAATTCCTAATTTATATATAGCTTTATCAACCCTTAAATAGCATTTATAGGATTATCAAGTTCCTCCTTTAAATTATGGTGAAGACAATGAAACAAAAATGAATTTTCTCTTCAATGAGCCTATTTTCAAAGCATCAGAAGATAGGAGTGAAGAAGAATCTCTTTGAACTGCATGTAGAGACATTCTTCATTAAACTATCAATTCATTCGCCATATATAACATAACATAATAGGACAAGTAAGCGACACAAAGGATGATTAGAAACTCAACAGATTTTTTTTCTAAACAGAAAGGGTTGGGTTGGGTGGGGTGGGGTGGGGTGGGGTGGGGTGGGGGATTCTAAATGATTATTAGTAAAGCATTCATACTAGACTATACGTAAGGATATAAGAAAAAGACTAGTATTAAATCTGAATTGCTCATAAGCTACTGATTAAATTTAATCTTATTAAAACTCATAAAAGAAATCAATGAAAAGAATAACTTCAAAATTAATACATTACTTAAAAACTGGAGGAAAAATTTCAACAAGTAATAATTATAATATTTAAAATATGCCTTGCAGCTTCATGTAAATATATATCTTAATTAGTATTTGAAAAGAACACAAATAAAAATAGATATATAAAAAAAAGCAGCATTCCAAGACAATATATAAGAATGTTAGAAATAAACAAAAGTGGCTACTCCAAACAATATATAGAAGAAATACTGAAAATATATAGAAATATAAAGAATACTGAAAATATATAGACGAAATACTGAATATTGCAACAGCATAGATGGAAACTACAATTCAGCCCTTAGGTCATCATTGGTCACAGTATGACCCTCCTCCAAAGGAAACACATCTTATCATCATTAGATGCTGTTCAAATACACAACATTTCTGCACCCACCAAGGAGATTAAAACCAACCACCATAACAGAATTTTAACATCCCTATACCTGAAGAAGTTGATGGCGGGATATATTAAGAGAAAGAGAAATGCAATAAATGTAAGAATTTCAGATAAATTCTAAAATTTTAAAAGCAGCCCCTTCTCACAAAATAATTACTAGTATCAAATCATTCATTTAAATTAGGATATACTTCATCAATACAAATTTGTGCATTGAAATAAATGCTCTCTTACAAACATTCTGTAAATTTACCAAATAACTAGAAATAGCTAGAAAGTAGACAGAGATTTAAAATTAATATTAGAAAAATAGTAATAAGTAAAATTTCTGCATCCTAATAAAGAAGCAAATAATATTTTTTAAAAAATAAGCATGCATTGATTTATTTTAATTTATTTAATAATATTGAATTTTTTTCCCTTTAAAGTCTTATTTTAAGTTTTATAAGTCATTTTTCAATGGTCATCTTCCCCTCTCTTTCTCCTTTAATCCTATCCATTTCATTTTTTTAATTCTTTCTTTTCTTTAAATTGAATTCTTTAGATTTGAATCAGTTGAGTTTAAATTAAATATTTTTTCAGCACCTTTGAACACTATTAGTGTAAATTTATAACTTATTGATAACAACTACTGAACACTGTGAACAGAAAAATGTTAATAATGATTATTTAAAAGATCTAAAAATTGTTTTTTTAATAAATAGTTATTCATTTTTTACTAAAAAGGAGGAAAAGGTAATCAAATAAATTTCAGGAATAAAATTTTCTTCAAAAGGAAGAATTATGCTATAATCATTAGAAAAGTATGTAACTGTAATGAAAATAAAGAAGAATTATAAGCTAATATAAATCTCAAAACTTTTAAATAAAAATGGATTAAAAAAATTAATATTTTTATTTTAAAAAGTTCATTTTTATGATTATATGAATATTTAAATAATATACATATTAAATTGAAAGCTTTCATAAAATGAACTTATAACTTTAATTTTAATATTGACATCAATTTTTATAAAATGTTCTTCCTTCACTTAAATGAACTGGCAAAAAAAGAAAATGGTGATAAGATAAGGAACCATATAACAGAGATACAGTTCCTTTGTTGTTTTCATAATCTTCTATTGTATTTCAATATCATGCACTCAAAGTCAATTTGACATCATAAATTGATGATTACATGAAAGAAATATAGATTTTTATTGATATTATTCAAGGAAAATAAAAATAAATTATTTCATACCAGAATTGAAAAAAATAAGCTTACAAATATAATTATTTTGCAAAATTAAGACTATCTTATCACACAAAGAATCAGTAAAAATAATCAGAAAAATGATTCAGATAAACTTTTTTTATTCTAAACAGCACTTACTTTGAAATATATGTAGAAGTTAGCAAAACAAACATCTTCATGCCATAAAGGTCTATCTGTAAAAATTCAAAATGATCTCACAAAACTATTTGTTTTCTATACACTACAAAAATAGGGTGGCAGTAGAAAAAATCTATAACCACTGAAATTCAAGAGAACAGCTAATAATATCAGTAAAAATCCATTCAAATTTTTAAAAAAATTCAGCATTTATAGTTAAAGTTTTATAACTTTTTTTGCATTTTTTTAAATGTTAAAAAAGTTTTTATATCTTTTTGCTTCTAGGTCTTACAGAATTTTACATTATTTGAATGATAATATTATAGAAAAGAAGGACAAAGACTTAATAGAAACTGAAACTAAAATCACCTTGATTGTTTTAACAATAATAATGGCATCATTATATATTATTCAATTTTATAATTTTTGCAGTATTTTTGTTAATATTTATATATTTTGTAACTAAAAGAAGCTTATGTTTAAAAAAGAATGCAAAGAGATAACAAATTAGCATTAAGTTTAAAAAACAGTTTGAATTTGCATTTACAAATTTTTTGCAAGCTAGTAGTGTTTTTTTAGAAGAAGGGGTTTAATTTTCAAATAAATGTCAAAATATTTGTCTAAAAATCATGTATGTGCTTATTTTAATTAATATAAAATCAAATGTATAAAATTGTAAAAAAAAAAAGTGAAATATAGTTATAAACTCTTAGGTTAAACAATTAACAGAATGGCTTAGTACAAAATTTCAATAATATGCTTTCAAATTTAAAAATATTCATTTTTTATTATAAGAAAATAAATATTACAATATATTTCATTTTTACATTTCCATTTTATTCCAATGTTGTAAATAATGTTTTCCCATTATTTACAACATTTTTTAAATATTATTTTAGATTATTAGATATTAATTAATGTAAGTGGTTTTACAAAATTTATATTTTTTTCCTGTTGTACCACTATTTCCCCGAACTGTTGAAAAGTATGAAAGTAGGGTTAATATTGTAATTGATTATGGGTATTACATATGCAATAATTAGGATTTAATCTAAATTAAATCTTAATTAATTTCTTAATTTAGTCCATGTTCACTTCATTCAAAAATAATCTCTTACTTCCTGATCCAATACCCACTTTTTAATTATTTAAAACATAAGCTCTAGAAAACTGATGACAATTCATATTCTCATGCTCCAAGCAAAGGAATGAAAATCCATGATGCTTAAAACATTCTTTAAAAAAAAAAACCTAAGTTCCCTTGCCTCAATCGACACCTGACAAAAAAAATCCCTATTAGAATCTTCCAGTAAAACCATAGAAAGACAAAATTTTTGCCACTTTGCTCTTATATCACAATAAAGACTGACATCTCTTATTGCTTTTTTCTCTGTATATAATATGGTTCATATGGTAAATAAATTGAAATTAAAATTCCAAAGGCTCCATCTTTTCGACCACACATCTTCAAAATGATATTTATACTACACACACTCACTTTTCCTAATTCAATGATCTTTCCAATAATTAAGCTTTTACCATTTCCTTCCTTAATTTCATAATTTTTTCATGTTTTGAATGTATGTGTTATACTTGAAATATAATAAAAAAAATCATTGATTTCACCAGAAATTCTTGTTTTGCAGCACCATAAATATAATTCTTCTTCTTTTCCCTTTACACAGACAGTTCCCATAAGTTGACCCCATTGCTCATATCTGTTTTGAAATGCATAAAAACTAAAAGGAAAAAATACTCATTGAAATGAATTAAAATAGTTATTACTCTATAAAAATAGGCTTTTCTTAATCAATTTTGAGAAGTTATGTTTAGTCCTTATTTCTGAAATTGAGATTCCATTTAGTTACAATTAAATTGAAATACCCTATGACAACAATGCATATAATTACTCAAATCAAATTTAACTATTAATTTCGATTATGAGTTAAAAGATGATAATGCATGATTTCGTTGAAATGAAAATAAATGTTTTAAAAAACTTGCCAATTTTAAATTAATATAATACTAAATCATAAGCAATCAAAGTTAATAGCATACAGCAAAGAAGCTATTTTACTAATTGGATGGTTAGTAACAATATTTAAATGCATTAATAACCTTTTCGATATTTGGAATAATTTATATGTGGTTCTTATTTAAGTATAAAAATATATGATAATTCAGATTATTTTTGAATGAAGCCTATGAATAGTTCATAAACTGCAGTTTAATGAACTTGCTCTATTCAAAATAATAAAAATACTAATAATAATTAATCCGTTTCTATGGCATGCATTATACTGATCTCATTTTAAATCTTATATACTTGTGATTTGTATCTATCCAATATTAAAATTTTTTGAAATTTCAAAGTTTTATTGCATTTTAAAATGTTAAGTTAACAAATGGTAAAAGGATTGAATCTATATGCTAGAAAATTATCAGATTATGATATTTGACTGCCACAGAAGAACAGAACTCAAATATTCATCATATAGTAGAATGATAATTTAACACTGTATTACTTAAACATATTTTACTTTTTATAAATATTTTGAAACTAATTATCTATAAAATATAGAATGATATACAGGACTAAAAAATTATAAAACAAGTTAATTTGTGTAAGAAAATATTTTTATGAATGAAATAAATATTAAGGAAATGAAATATTAATAAATAAAAGAATAATATAAAAATAATTTTAAAAAATATGTTAGTTCTTACCATTTCAGGTCTTTAAAATCAATATTGTGTGATGCATTTGCAAAAGCTGTTGCCAGGTCTTTACAGCTGAAATCTATATTTGTTTCTCGCCCCCTTGCAATAGAGAGCCATCTAAAAATGGATGAAATTAATGAATCTGTCCAAAATTTATTTTTAATGCCCTTTATTGCATCAACAAATTAATAAATAAGAACAACAGTGTAAAGGAACATTTTTTTTTTTTATTTTTGTTGAATTATATTTTACTTTTCCATATTGCAAAAGTGAAATATATGATACCATAATAAATTTATTAAAAATTTCAAATTAATAGGAAAAACATATGTTCTCAACATAAAACTCGTCTGCATGTAAAAGTTATTTTCACAAATTCTGAAAATATTTTCAAATATTCCATTTATATTATATTTTACATTTATTTCTTTCAGTAAAATGATTTAGTTAAAACTGATGATTTTTCACAAACAGGTTCTGCTCAAAGAACATGAAAGATTTCTCAAAATAATGAATAAAAATATCTTTGTGAAAATATTAAAAGTAACAGAAAATATATTTGACAGAAGAATCATCTCCAAATTTCTCATTAGTAAAAAAGTTCATTCTTACTATTAAAATCCACCATGCAAAAATAATTTTTTGCAATTTTTCTATCAAAAATAAGAAATATTTCTCATATAGTAATAATTATTTCATTTCATTAGCTCAGAATGATAACCATGAGAAGACCATAATAATTCTTTTGCATATGCATTTATTAATAATAAAAACATAGCAAGGCAGAAGAAAGCATACTTACATGAAAGAAAATTTCACATGAACTATTTTTTTGCTGCTTTTGTCATTATTTTCTGAATTGCATTGCCTATAAAACACATAAGAATTTATTTTAAATATCAGTATGGAACATTTCTAATACAGTATGGGACAGTATGACAGAATTTCAGAATGGAACATTTCTAATATATTTAATATAAAAAAAAAGCAAATGATCATACATCACTGACACACAAAAAAAAAAAAAAATCCTCAAGAGTGCACAAATGCTACATTCAAAATTATACAATACAAGAGGACTATTAAGAACATTTCTCAGAGAGGTTCATTCATGTCAAACATGATACAAGTCACTTTTTGGAATATATATATATGTTATTAGAAGAAAAAAAAAAGATGTATCATTGTAACATAACATAGACAACATAACAATTAGAAAGCAAGCGACACATAACATGTGATTATATTATCAGGAAATTGATCCTATCCTGAGAATATTATTATATCAATTTCTGAATAAATATTTTTAGATTTCAAATCTGTCAATTAATATTTCTTCAAGTTAGATACTTTCTAAATTAAAATAATTTGTTGCTTTTGCTGAAATAGATTATTTATATTTAATATATTAAGCAATATAATATAATAATAAAACATTTAGTATAATATAATAAAATAAATTTTTAGTAATATAAAAAAGAGCTGAATATGTTTAGTAGATATCCGATAACAAAATGAGATTTATTTTATGATGTATTCACACCAATATAAAATTAAAGCTAAGAAATATATAATTTACTGCAATAATCCATTGAACGATATCCGCCACTTCCTCATAGGGCTGAGACATCTAATTTGCAATCCACACGCATAAAATAATCCATCACTATCTATATAAGGAGTTCTTAAGTCAGGTCCTCCAGGAAGAATAAACTCATCTCCATTGAAAAGTTTCAAATGTATCCACATAAGAGCAACATTTTCTTGAATTTTATTAATGCATAAGTCCAGCCAATTTTTTCCATTATCAACAGCAACAAAATGAATCCCATCACAACACTATATTTAAAAAAAATCAGAGAGCATTAACTATCAAGAAATTTAACATACGACAAAATAAATGAAATATAATTTTTTATATACATAGGATACATTCTACAGATATAGAAATACATATAATATTAAAAAAGTAAATTTGTAATGTATGCATTGAAAAATAAATTTCATAATATAAACTATACTAAAATGCAATATTTTTCTGTTAAAACAACAGCAGAAGTTGTAAGCATTTTTCAGTTAATACAACAGCCATCATAATATGTAATAGCAGAAAACCATTTCATAACTATATGGTTAACATGCAAGGCAGCAGAGATGCAAACAATTTACTATATTTTTATTGATATTAAATAATTGGGAAAAAATTACTAAAATTTCTAAATTTTCTTAAAAAAATGTATGGAATAAGAGATAATCATGAAGAAAATTACATCTAAAAGTTTTATAAACAAAAGGCATTTTTTAAAAAATTCATTTTACTGTCATGTTTTAGGATATGAAACAAATATGAAAAACACATTAGAAAGTTATAAATTATCATTAGTTAAAATTTTCATTAGTATTATGGTAAAAAAAAAAAAAAAAAAAAACCAACTTAAACAGATAGTACAATAATAGGGCAATTGTTAATACAACAATCAATGAAATTAAAGAGCAAATAAATAAATTATATATATATTAGCAAAAGAAAAAAAGTTTCTTTCAAAAATGAAACCATATTCCATATAAAAACTTTAAACAGTTCTTGTAAAAACAAAATTTTAAAATGTCATATAAGTGTTAAATACAAGTAAATGGATCTAGTAGGATATGCTTTCATATGATAAACGTTCATCAAATATTTGCAACTTTTTTATTTATTGCTTTTCATGGGGGTACTTCATATGCTTATTACTAGTTGATTTTAAACATTAAAATGTTTCTTGAATTTTATATTGTTTAGTAAAATACTAGTAGAAAGGAAAATGATGCTATAAAACATGCCCTTCCATATCTTCAACCAAATGCTTAATCCTATTTCATATCGTTATGATTGTGTAATAGATAAAATTATTGTACATATATGAAATCAATGTCATATTAAAAATTTGAAACTATTATTGAAATAAATTCATAATAAATTTATCACAGAAAAATTATATTTTCTAAAACTAAAAATAAGTAACTACTGCAGAAATCTTAAATAATTTTAATTGGTTACGTAAAGAAGATTATATCATTTCAAAACAGATTGCAACGCAAAGATAAAGGAAAAACGTATTCTCAGAACGCAACAATTAGCTCATTTTATTTACAGGATATTTCTTCTAAAATTCTTTATTTCTCTATTAAATTCCTAATGCTAAAACAGAATATTTTTAATATAATATGAATAAACTTTATTTCGGCACTTTTAAGAAATGCGGCAATGTTATGATAATCCAAGTTGTAGTTTATATATTGAAAGTTTCGAATTCTTTTTTTTTTTTTTTTTTTTGAGTTATAAAAAGTTATAAATCTTAAAAAACTTGATTTTACTTGTATTTCTAGACTTTATAATGGTTCTTTGATCTTTGAAACAATGGTCGAATCTACTTCGATTTTGCAGGTAAATTAATTTTTGAATGTGTTGAAATTTGCAACTGAGTGAAACTGCAACTGTGTTGGTTCCCATAGTAACCATTCTTCGCAGAGATGAACGGTAAAAATCTCGCTTTTTCTAACTGATTTTTTTTTTTTTTTTTTTTTTTTTCCTTCCCTTGTTTCATTTAAAACAATAATTTTTCTGTTTATCACAGAGTAAATCAGTGGCAAAATACTATAAGCCTTCAAGGAGATATTAGAAACAGAGGTTCATTAATTGATAAAATGTTAATATTTCTTATTTAAAGGGCATAATTAGCACAATTTTATATTTATTTAGAGGAATAATAACTGATTTCTTTTTCTGCAATATCTACAAATGGATTTTGGGTAATTTTTCACTTTAAGCTAAATAAAAAATATATGTTATTATCAAAACTTACTTAAAAGTATTTTTTAATAAGGCCATAAAATTTATTTTATTTATTGTTTCGGAAAAGTACTTCCAGAGTTCGATTTATGAGAAAATAATTGAAAACAATAACGACTTAATATCAGGTTTTAGCTCTTTGTGGATATGCCTGGCAAGAAATGCATTAATAACTAATTTAAATAACTAATAATATAATCATATAAGGTTAGAAATAAAATTAAACATACAATTGTTCGTTTAAATTCCACTTGATTTTAAATTCAGAATTCTAAGCGGGATCATAGCGATTTATTTCATAATGGTTTCTTTAAAATTCATAATAAATTTTCTGCTGCTGCTATTAACTATGTAATTTCTCAGATGTCTTATATAAATGTAATACAATTATTTGGAAAGACAGTAACCAATTCATCAATGCTAATATTTCCTATAAAAATTGAACTTCGACCAATTCGTGAACAGAAATGTATTTAAATTTAACTATTTTTAACTTACTTGAAATGGTCCTTTGTATGGATTCTCGATTTGGTATTCAGAATCTGTCGGTATGAGACCAATATCGGTTGGTGTAAAATCCAATTCCTTCACCTTTTCGTAAGTGGGTAGTTTCCTTTCGAATTTTTCATGATATGATCTTAATAGAATTCTTGCTGAGATATATCTTTTCCAAAAGTAAATATCTATATAAAATATTTTTTTTGATTTTATAAGAAAAGAAAAGAAATACTTCATTATATGTTATTAACAGGACTGGATCTTTATAACATTTTTAGAATTATTACAATTTATTTTCATAATATTTTATAATGTATCGTTTATAATTAATATCTTGTAATCTACTTTAATTAATATCTTTGTAATATCTTGTAATCTACTTTAATTTATATCTTTGTAATATTTTGTAATCTACTTTAATTAATATCTTTGTAATATTTTGTAATCTACTTTAATTAATATCTTTGTAATATTTTGTAATCTTTTAACCACAGCGGTTAAAAGCAACAATAAAAAATTATTAAAGATATTTTTTCAATGCCTAAAAATACAATGCACAAAATACATACATTAAATAGCGTATTTAAGAAGAAAGAAAGAAAAAATGAAACGTAAATAAATTTCTGTACTTAGATGAGCAAAGTTGATAAATTTCTATTTGGAAAGAGGAAAATTTTCTCTATTCAAAACATTTAATTGCTCTGGAAAAAAAAAAAGGAGAAAAAAAATCAGCTTTTCAGTTTTGAGCATTTTAATTACTTCCGCCTTACCATGCGCAATTTCCAACACAATTCTGAATTCTATTTTACCTTCTAAAATGCAAATTTAGCAAATGTTTCCCAGATTATTTTGAATGCATAACATTAATATATTTTTCTTAAAAAATAATCGAAAAACTTTAATCTGAATAAGTAATAGAATAGTGATAATGAAGGATAAGATAATTTTGATCAAAAATTTAATATATACAATGGTATGTTTAGCTGGCATTTTCGCTTAACATTAATTGTCTGTAAGATTTCAGGTATTCTTTTTTTTTTTTTTTAAGAAAATGATCATACGTTATTTTTGTTACATTGAAAAGACATAAATATAATTTTATTTCATTTTATTATAACTATATTGCAGAAAATTGTCAACGAGGTTTTTTGATATCCTCATTTCTTTTACATCTCTAGACATTACTTTCGATTAGAATAGCAATTTTATTCAAACAATTGTGTAAATATTTTCAACTTTCAAGTAAAATCTGGTCTATTTCTTCACCCTTTTATTTTCCAGAGCTCTTATTTAGCTCTATATTTTCCATTGATTACACTTTTAACTACACACGAACAATTTTTCGTATTGCATTATGAACACTTTTTCCATTTGCTTTAGTGACGTTCTGTCAAAAATTTCTGACTCTCTTTTTTTTTTTACAACTCTCTTATTTCTTCAGTTCTTAAATTAATTATTTTAATTGTTTTTATGCAAAAATACACCCGTTGAAAAGTGAATAAATTAAAACTTGTTTCACTTTTTAACTATGTAATCTTAAAAATTCTGTTTAATTTGCATTTTGATGAACTGAAGCAATATTTTCATAATCAAGTGGTTAGCCAAAAACAAAATGACTTAATTTTAAGCTTAATGCCCAGTTACTTTCAAGAAATTTGGTTTTGCTAGAGAAAGTAAGCAATTTTCATCCAAGGATTACTTTTAGATTATTTTCTTATAAAAAAAATCAATACGAAATCAAAGAAAAATATATTCGAAATATTCCATTCAATAAAATATTTTATTTTAGGAAATTTTTATTCTCTCAAAGACTGGATTTTCTTTTCCTTAAAAGAATTACCCAGTTACTTTAAATTCTGTCACTTTTATCAAATTTGTTCTTTTGCTGAAGAACATCTGTAATTTAATTCAATATAATTCTTTTTTTTTAAAAAAAAAAAAGGCATCTGTAATTAGCATTTGTAATTTAATTCAATATAGTTCATTTTTTAAAGGCAATTTATTTATAAACTGGGCAAGTTTACTTCAAAAAGAGCCTAGAATGTTCTTTTCAACTTCGTTATCTTCTTAGTTATTAAAGAAATTTCTTTAATATTCAAAGATAAAATAATGTACTTTTTAAATTAAATATATATATATATATATGTGTGTGTGTGTGTGTGTGTGTGTGTGTGTGTGTGTGTGTGTGTGTGTGTGTGTGTGTGTGTGTGTGTGTGTGTGTGTGTGTGTGTGTGTGTGTGTGTGTGTGTGTGTG
Source organism: Argiope bruennichi (assembly GCF_947563725.1). Classification (NCBI taxonomy): domain Eukaryota; kingdom Metazoa; phylum Arthropoda; class Arachnida; order Araneae; family Araneidae; genus Argiope; species Argiope bruennichi. The sequence goes on along the minus strand of NC_079151.1, from coordinate 100,641,653 downwards.
TGTGTGTGTGTGTGTGTGTGTGTGTGTGTGTGTTAGTAATAGTGGACTTAAGGCTTTTGCGGTCTCAGATAATGCGCATTATGAACTTCTTTCAATAAATTGATCATTTCAACTTATTTTTTTAACTTAATCAACATATTAAAGACTCATTTTGGGATATTTTTTTTTCATTTCAATTATTTTAGTATTTTTATTATTTTTGAATTTTATTATTTTATTATTTTTATTTATTTTTTATTTTAATTACTTTATTTTTCTATTATTTTTTATTTTAATATTAATATATTTCTATTTATGCATTATGTCTCATTTCTGTGCAGCGTTTATTTTTGTGCAAAACATTATGTATTCAGAAGCTCGATATTCATAAATATTGTAATAACTAAGTGTACATGGTGAAATAAACAAGAACCTGATCGATTGATAAAGTGTTAATTTTATACAATTGTTTTATAATCTGTGAAGCTTGAAATTTTTACAAACTTATATATTTGGAAACTAAGCAAATAACAATTTTTAAATCGATGTGGCTGCACACATCTCTTTTTACACAATGGTCCTAAGAAGCTGACAGACAAAAATCCACTAACTGGATATTACACATTTTTATTTGAATATGTTAGCATAAATCAACTTATTTTATGTGCCATATCTACATAACTAATAAGAAAAAGTAAATTTTTGTTCTGATTTCCTTTCGATTATATTCAATTTTATCAAATAATTTTATTTAAGTTGACATGCGTTAAAGAACAAAAAAGTTGCCACGAATAAAACAATTTGTAAGAAACTTACCTTTTCCATGTGATATGTAGAAGTATGATAATAAAGATAACAGAGTCAAAACACCCGCAATTAAGTAAGTTGAAATGTCAATGAGTTCGATCATAACTGAAACATTATGTAAATAATTTTTTAAAAAAAGAAACGGAAAATAAAAACTGAACAAGATTTGTCAGTAGAATTGTGGATAAACCTTAAATAAAAAAACTGACATCCCACTATTTTTGTCGATTTCGAAAAGTAATGAAAGACAAAACTCCCTTCGAATATTTATCTAATCTTTTCATATTGTTTATTGACACGTTCATAAAAGTAACTAATCTCACGAGGTCAGAGCAGTGAACTTCTGATAGAGATAATTTTCATTTCCGCGTTCAACCCTTGCTGAACATTGCGGTATTGAGGGATGTGCAGACAATTCCTTTGGTCATCAGTTTTTTTGTTTTGTTTAGTTTTTTTTCAGATAGTGGAATATTGCTCCTTTTTATCTCTATAAAATACGAAGAAATATTATTACAGTTTACCGAAAAAGGAAAATTTCGCTATTGTATTCAAACTTGAAAAAAAATTGCAGCCATTATAGTAAGATCCCTTATGCTTATCAAAAGCGTATCTACTGAATGGCGATGCAAATACCGGGCTTAAGTACTTGTCACGATTTCCTGCTTCAGATGCGTTTATGGTTTTTTTTTTCTATTATTGTAGTCTTAAACATATATAGCTATCACTACAACTGCGCCGAATTTGAATAATTTTTGCTTGGCGTTGTGCCATTGTGAATGCTTAATTAAGCAATTTACAGCTTAGATCACTGGATTCTTTCCTTTTTCATATATATATATTTATATGAAATTTTCTCTTACGATAAGACCTCATTCAAATAACTTATGACAAATGACGGAAATAGGAATAAATTTTAGCTATACTATATTCTTTATAAAAATAAAATATCAACTAAGCATTTTAAAAGCAGATGGTAGAATTTATTATTAAGTATTAATAAAATTACACTAAGTAAATTTTTAAAATTTCCTTAACGATTATAATACCATAAATAATGTAAAAGTAAATATTCCTTAATACATGTCTTCTATAAGATTTTTTTGTTTGCTATTTTAACGAATGAATATTGATACACACACACAAAAAAATGATTATATATAACATGCTAATAGCTAATTTCAGCATCAAATAAACAAAATAATTTTCTTGTGCTATAGCAGGATGGATAATAAGTTTGCAAAGTCATACTTAAAGGAAGGAAGGATGTGAGTATTTTCCTGAAGCAAGATCCGTTCATAAGACAAACCGTATTAAAAATAACGATTGAAAAAAAATAGAAGAAAAAGTATTAGAATTAAAGATTTTATTTAACAGGATTGGAAGGAAAAAATATAAAGACGATAAAAAAAAGTAAGTTTAATTTTAAAGGCAGACAGGAAAAAAAAGAACAAAAAAAAAAGAGTTGATTAGGATCATATTTTTTAGCAGTTTACAAATTTTAGAATGATTTTTTATAATCATCAACAAAACAAATTTCTAAATTTTCAATTAAAAAAGACGGAATGAACGTATGCAAATTGAAATCAACTCCAAAATATGCATTTTGGAGCATGGGTATTTTTGAACAATGTTACAAAAAAGAAAAAAAAATCTGTTGCATTGTTTGTTTCAAGAGTATAGGTTTCTTCTTTAAATGCGATTAAATACCGACGGAAAATTTTAATTTATATTTTGAAGTCTAAAGACACTGATCATGAAATTGACTACTATAGTGATCAATGAATTTACTAACTGCTGGAAGTTTTGAATTCCTTTTTGCAATATATATATATATATATACAGGGTGTTTATAAAGCCCCGGACCCATTTTGATGTTTAATAACTCATAAAATAATAAAGATATAAACACACTTATGACATTTATTGATGGAATAACTCATATATTTTCCTTTTCAGGTTTGAATATTTTTACTTTTGTAAATATCGTCTGCGCGTGTGGTTAATTTCAGATAATTTCATTTTCCAGTCTAAATATCTGTACTTTTCTAAATATTGTCTGCTTATTAATTGCATTTTTCTCTCTTTTCTTTTTGTCAACTATTGCAATGTTATGTTTACTTTTGATGTGTTTGTTCTATGTAGTACTTTTGTATGTAATGTTTTATTCGAGCGGATATTAAGGAGAAGGCATACACCACAAGAGAAAGCACAGATTTTATGGTGGTTCATAGAAATGAAATCGATAGTGCAAGCACAGAGAAATTTCAGAAGAATTTACCAAAAAGATCCTTCATCCAAAAACAGCACCTTGCGGTGGAAAAAGAATTTTCTAGAAATTGGAAGTATCGAAGATAAGAAACGTTCCAGACGTCTTTGCGCAAGTGATTTTGATGTTGAGCGTGTCAGAGAGACATTTTTACACAATCCTAGAATATCTGTGAGATCAGCGGCAACAGAATTGGATATGCCAATTTCGACGGTGTACAAGGTTATTAAGAAAAAATTAAGACTGCATGCATACAAAGTTCAAATTGTTCAAGTTTTGGAACCGAACGATAGACCTAGGAGGATGGCCTTTGCAACAGATATGCTAAGGAGGATAGAAGATGCTGCTGATTTTCTGAAGAGCATAATGTTCTCCGATGAAGCATCCTTTCATGTTTCTGGCATTGTTAATCGCCATAAAGCGCGCAAATGACTCTGTGGATGCCGACATGCTTGTCGCTACCTGGCGTGAAATTGACTATCGACTTGATATTCTCCGTGCGACGAAGTGGGCACACTTGGAAGTTCATTGACAAGGGTCATGAAACTTTTTGAGTCTATTTAACCATTTATGTTATTAATTTAAATCTATCTTTATTATTTTATGAGTTATTAAACATCAAAATGGGTCCGGGACTTTATAAACACCCTGTATATATATATATATAGAGAGAGAGAGAGAGAGAAAGAGAGAATAATATTTTTATAAAATTCTGCATATATTGTGCAATAAACATAAGTCTTGTTATTTAAATGCATTCGTTATTTCGGATCCTATGCTAATTTTGCGGTTGTTTGGTTTGATATCTAATGTATTACTGAGAGTATATTGTATTAAAAAAAACAACCATTTTAACCTTTAACCAACATAGATACAGTAAACGCATATTCTCTAAATATATCATGTTAGTTCGTCGACGGCATACATTTAATACACAATTAACGAGGTATTTTCTTTTTAAAAAATCCTTTTTATTTTAATTAATTTAGTTATAATTGAAATATTCAAAATCGCAACAAATAAGATCTTAATTTCAGTATTAATTTAGAAAAGGAGATGATTTGTCCTCCCATAATATAACTCAAACGACAAATTAGTACTTTCTATCATAAAAAAGATATTCTCTGCATTTAATTTAATGAAAAATAATGGCAAACGATAATTAATTTCTTTAAATGTTTTTAAAATACCCATAATATAATTGAAAACTCAAACGACAAATTAATACTTTCTATCATAAAAGAATTCTAAATTTTTAGTTCTTTCCAACTGATACAAATCTTTGGATCTGCTTAAAAACTTCAAAGCTTTTAAATTTTATAATTTTATATGTGTGTGGCTGAAAACAGTTATAAACAAATGCCTTGAAATTTAGAAGTTTATCAAATAATTTTTCAGAATCTTATAGATATCTAAAGGAATATATGGCTTAATTCCTGTGCTAAAAAATCAGCCGCCTTTGTATCCATTTCTCTCTCTGTGTGTATGTGTGTGTGTGTGCGTGCGTGCATGCGTGTTGTGTGTAGCCTAATGTCTGGTTTTACAAGGCAGACTATATGGCCTACAAGTTACAAATTTGTCACATGTATGATGTGAAGAGAGGAAATATGCAACTTGGCGAGATTTTTCTTTAAATTTTAATTCATGCATCTTAATTAATAAAAAATTAATTTGAATTTTGGTGTTTTTTCACGATAACTTCTGAAAATAATATTGTATAATGAATATTACATTGTTTCGAAATTTAAATAAGAGTTTTTTTTTAATTATGCCAATTTTTAATCGTACAGATTTTTTCTGATTTTTTTTCAATTTTTACTTTCTTGTTTACGTAGTACAGAAAAAGTATAGCAATCTTCAAAAAATTCGAACACAAGATTTTGAAAAGTGTCCAAGTTTTTGATCTCCCAGAGTTTGAAAAATACGTTTTTAGAAAATGTCCATCCGTCTGTGACAAAGATAATTCAAAAAGCCTTGAGCTGGATCGTTGAAATTTGGTATGCGGTCTTTACACCAAATTTACTGATATCTATCAAATTTTGTGTAAAATATACTCAGAGGAAGTCTGTTTGTCCTGGAGTTCGAACACGATATCTGCAAAATGAAGAGAGCTAGATCGATAAAATTCGGTGCACAAATTTAAGATCTATACTGTTGACATCTATCAAATTTTGAGCCAAAATCAACTATGGGTTGATTGCCTTACAGTTAGTACTTTCAGAGATAAGTGATAATTCAAAAACGCAGTGACTTAAATATGTCAAATTTGGTAACGCCAAAAGTTAACACTTCATAACTCTTTCATGCCACTACAAGGCTTTCTTTAGCATGACAAGTTTATTAGAGAGAGTAAGCGATAAAGTTTTGGGAAAACTATTCCTGCTGGTTTATTCATTTATTTATCTTTGCATAATTTCTAACAATAAATTACATTGTTGTCCTGAAACTCAATTTATCACGCGATAAATAATATTTATCGCGTGATTTTATTCCATAGTTGAAAGCTAAAGAAGAAGGATTCAGTTTAAATCTGTGAAATTTAGCAGATGAATTTTACAAAAGGAGTTACAATGCTACAAAATGTTATTGGATAAATAATCTTTACATTTAAGTTCTTAACAGCGCTATGGAATCATGAAACTGGTCTCCATAGGAAAAATCCATTAGAAAATAAACAGAATATGCGAAAAGCGATTAAAATAACACATCTTTACTATCTGAAAATCTAGGGGAACTGCAGACATGAAGTTATATTATACGATTTAAATGAAATTAAATATGATCCGTCTTATCAGGATAAAAAAAATACTTGATATCTTCGCAACCCCCCCCCCCTATTTTCAATATAATCATCCACCTTAAAGTTAAACAAACTAAAGTATCTGAAATCTGACAGGTAATTATAATGCTTAATTTTTTAACGTTAATTTTCAGTGATGAAAAGAAAATAATACATATTTTGTACAGATGTTTATCCGATTCGCAACTTTGCCATTAGTTTAATACTGAGATTTATATCCAACAGAGTTTGAGGCAACCCTAGAATCTCGAAATATGAGGAGAATGCCTCTAACGTCTCTATAAAAAACCATCATAGAATTTGTTAAAAAGAAGGAGAAATAAAATCTTTCTCTAAAGTGTCTTCTCATATTTGTCATAGAAAACTGAATTCTTCTGAAGGAGGCTAGAAGGATAAATATATTCTTGAAAGTTAACCGGCGATGTAACAGAAATCGCATTCTTTTATAATAATTCTTATTTCTTTTAATAAAAATCTTATTCTTGAAAAATTATCTTTTGTAATAATTTTAAAGGTTTCATGAAAAAAAAGTGTTGGGATTTCATTATTTTTGATTTCAAATCGAATTTACATGGAGGATTAGTTATTTTGTTACTGATTAAATCAAGTAGTCTCATAGTTAAAATTCTATTGTCCTGGGTGATCATTGTTTAATTATTTCAAACGAACTTTGAAAAAAATCAAGCATCGCAGAGATAAATCATTGCAATTGTGCGGTTTGTATATAAAATGCAAACCGCAAATTTCAATAAGAAGGGCAACATAAATTGTCCTGCTTTTTATTATTTACTTATTAATCATATACGAGACAGCATAGAGCATTCTTATTATTTATTTATTAATCATTTTATTTATTTTTATTAATTAATTAATGTTTATTGTTTCACTTAAACCAAATATAAGTTTCCCGTCGATATTTCGTATTGACATACGAGACAACATAGAGCCTTCTTATTATTTATTTATTAATCATTTTATTTATTTTAATTAATTAATTAATGTTTATTATTTCACTTAAACCAAATATAAGTTTCCCGTCGATATTTCGTATTGACATGCGAGACAACATAGAGCCTTCATATTATTTATTTATTTATCATTTTATTTATTTTAATTAATTAATTAATGTTTATTATTTCACTTAAACCAAATATAAGTTTCCCGTCGATATTTCGTATTGACATGCGAGACAACATAGAGCCTTCATATTATTTATTTATTTATCATTTTATTTATTTTTATTAATTAATTAATGTTTATTATTTCACTTAAACCAAATATAAGTTCCCCATCGATATTCTCGCATATTAGACAGCATCGAGCCTTCTTTCGCTTCTGCATTCAAAAGTCCACATCTTTTGAACGTATGGGGGGGGGGGGTACGAGTGCAGAGGCGACGGCAAACTCTTGAATATCAAGGCAAATCTTCAAGGTTGAGTCCCCTTCTCCTATCCTAAACCGACCTTGGTGAGTTCTAACTCGATATATCATTTTATTTTTCGTAGTATAGTGAACATAAAAGAAAAAATAATTCTGAAGTTGGGATATTTTTCTTTCAACCTATTCTGTCCACATTTTAATACATATCTACAATTTCATTCACAAAATTGTATAACAAATTACATTTATGTAAGACATTTATTTTTGAGTTTTCACAATCCTGCACATTTGAATAAAGAGGCTGACAAATGGGAGCCCATTTGAACCAATTCGGCCCAAAATGTAATATAGATCTACAATTTTGATGATAAATCTGTGAACAAATGTTGTATATAGAATCTGTAAATTTCATCCAATTTTGCGTTTTTTTTTTTTTTTTTTTTATTATCGTGTTAACATGCATAAGGACAGACAGACACAAGAACTTATCTTCGATAGATTTCAACCAAAATTTTATAAAATTCTATAAATTTTGTATTAAGACCACATACTGAATTTAAACCCTTTAGCTCAGTGCATTAGTAAAGTCACGGTATTCATATATGCAGAGAATGCAGCAAATAAAAATAATTCCAAAAACTTATTTTTCGGGTTCGGAGAGGCTGAACGTAAATTTAAATGTAGGGCTTCATCAAAACCTCTGGCTTGAATTTTTTCCCCCAACATTTGCAATAATTTCTATCTGTATACTTTGTATCTCTCTGTATATACGAAAAAGAAAAAAAAAAAGAAAAAAAAAACGTTATATTCATCGTAAAGTGTTATGTATTACATCTTTAAGCATCTTTAAAGAGAAAAAGAAAAAATCATTATAATTATAATATTGTTAAGAAGAGGTTGTAGAGAAGAGGAGATTCTTGTGAATCGGACTTTCTGAGTAAAATTCCACCCGAAGAAAAGTCGGTAGATTCCGAATGCTACCCCTGTAGTAGCCTGAGACGCCAACAGCCTGTTAACTGTTGTTAGCTGTGAATTCTTGTGAAATTGTTTTCTCCGAAATTGTTCGAGGAACTATTCTTGTTTAATTTTGTTGTTGTGAATAGTATCATTCATTTAACCTAGATGAGAAAGAATTGTTTTTATGTAAATAAGGCGGTAAATAAAGAAAATTGTATATAAACGCTACCCTTTATTTGATCGGACAAGATCAAGTCATTACAGTATCCAATCAATTTCCATTATTATATATCTGCAAAATTATCTTTCCTATTCAAAGGCTTACTACGCTGAAAATCAATATCACAAATTCGTAACAATATTTAACATTTGTTATCAAACGCAAATAATAATAAAAAATGCATTAGTAATTTAATGGATTTTTTAGTTAATACTTTTGTTTTATTTAAAATTCAATTATAAAATATTTTTCATTAAAAAATAGTAAAAAAGAAACCTTTATGTTCTGGATTATTTGTTTTTTTTTCCATAAATTCTATTTTGTTGTTGGTAAAATCGAAAATTTAGTCCACTGAGTCATCTATGTTGCTCCTTGGCGTTCTCCTTCGCTTGGTCACAGAATGCTTGACATCCAAAACAACACAAGCCATCTTAAATTCGCTGAAAATTCATTTACATAAGTGTAAAAGTGAAGCCTAAGGAGACAGATGTAATAACCACTAGGACGACGGTGATTACAAAAGATGTAAATATCCTTAATTAATATTGACAGTTTTGTAAATAAATAATTTATGGTTTTATTGTGTTCTAACCAGAAACGATATCATGAAATGATGCATGAAGAGCAATTTCAATGTTTCAATCCTGTTAAAACAGATTACGATTGCCAAGGTAATAAAATATCACTCCAATATCACTCTCGCCAATTTCTTTCATGTAAAAGCTCATGTCCCTTAGATATGTCAGCAGGGGTCAGCTATCTTCCTCCTTAACTCCACTTCCGTTTTCGAAATTGATCTCAAAAATGCACTTTTTTCGAGAGGGGAAGAGATCTCGCCAGAATTTTTCACCCCAGCTCCATTCACTGTACTGCTTTCGTCAGCTCTTAAATTATTTGAAAGATTATGACAACAACATACGACATCAATAAGTGCCGACTCCTTCCGATAATTTTCGAATGACATCAAAAAATAAAATCTTGACACTCCCCCAATTTTAACACTGCTCCGATTGCGCCAATTAATTTTATAATTTTTGATTGCATAACTAACTACTCAGAATACTCATAGTTGATTTATATACTAAATTAATTCTATTAATATAGTGGAAGAAAAATTAGTCACCGACGTCTACAGTAATTTTTGTAAAATTAAAATTATCCCAGTTCATTTGATTCGATTCACGTTCTTAGCAGTGTCGACAAATTCTAAGCCATCGGCCCTATCTGATGCTACGCATTTGAGCTATTTTATTAATAGTTATTTTTCTTAAAATCTGAGACAACTTTCCTAGTGTATTCCCCTTTATACGTAATTTTTTAACTACTCGATTTCTCTCATTCTTTTTGTAAAAACTATTCAAAAATATAGAATGCGACTAAAAATTAAAATATATCACATTTCGGCAATTTTAAGTGATGAATTTATAAAGTTGTTTCTTTTTTTAATGAATGAATGGACTATTACTTATATATTATTTTTAATTTATGGACTATTACTTATGTGAGATGGCAGAAATTGAGCGAAATGAAAATAGTATTTTTTTACATAAAAATAACTGCTTATTCATCACCATAAAACTAAAGCTTGCTTCAAATATAAAGTTATCAGAATCCGTCTCATATTGCTGAAAAAAAGCGGAACAAACGAGAAGTCCGTAAAAAAATTAGAAAAATATTACAGTCATAGTATTTCTTTCTAGTGCGTAACCATAATTTGTTTAAATAGGCAAAAAAAAAATCTAGTTTATAAATGATTTGCCTTTCTTAATAGAAAAAAAATCTATAGAATTATTCCAGAAAAATTCGTCATTTTTACAGAATTTACAATATTCTGTTTTAAAGCAAACGTTTTCGTAAATGATGACAAATCAATATGATGGTAATATTTTCCTTCAATATATGATGACAAATCAATGTGATGGTAATATTTTCCTCCAAAATAAAAATTAATGACGAGGTAATAAATAAAAATTTTAAGACAATGATTTGTAGCTAATTTGAGCACAACTGCATTAGGAAATTTAATAAAACCGTCGTAAAAAAAAATAGATTTGCATTTCCTACAATAGAGAAAGTAAAACAATTCGGCATGGAAATGAAAATGTGCGTTTCACCACATTCGCAAAGGCCGGCACAGCCTAGTTGGTAGGACGTTAGACTTGCATCCCTTTGGTTGTGCGTTCGAACCTCTCCGAGCAAAGATCCTTCGTGTGTGTGTCTGTGTACGTGGTGGCTCGTGCACGTACAAATCTGTCATGATCATAAAGTTCTCCATGTCGAGAGTTGTACTACTGGGGGTGCTGGTTCTGAGGTGACAACTCTTTGATTCAGGTCTAAATGCATGAATGAAGTCCGACCCGTAAAAAGGGTTTTGACACGTGAGTAGCTAAGTCGTAGTCTTGGCCCTAGTTAGCGCTACTAAAAAAACAAGAGACGCTCACTCGGCTTAAATCGCTGACAGATAACTGTCAATGGGCTTGGAAAGTACCGTAACTCACAACAACCAGATTCTGCTTAATTAAGTTATAGCCATTGTGAGCCTCCTTGACACCATAATATTTTAATGCACTATGTGATGATTCCTTTTATTTTAAATTCGGAAAATAGAAAAGAAAAGAAATTTGAACTAAGTATAAAATAATGTAGAACCAAGTCCTAGCACAATTAAAAACATTCTTTGAATTATGAAACATACTTCATTGAGAGATTAAATTCGACTACTTTGTAATTTGCCGATGAAAGCAATTTTGACTTTAAAAACTGGATTTCATTAATTAAAGCCACTTTTGTCGACAAGCTTGTTTATCAGAAAAATCATAATAATTCCTCTAGACATAATAATTTGGATGTTAATTATTCTTATTTTAATTCCTCTAGACATTTTAAATATTGTATTATTATACTCATATGTGCACAAACAGAGACAAAATTTTAATTATTTTTGTGGGTGGGGGAGGGGGGGATTCTAAACGTTCTATCACGTAGGTGTTCCTCAAATTCTCAAGGTGGAACATTAACAATTACAACTCGATCACTGTAAAAAATATAAATTTTCGAAATTAGATAGATATAATACCACAAATTATTTTTAATTATGGTATTATATCTATCTTTATTTATGCAATGATGCTTCTTAATATAAATTAATGATTCTCTTAAAAAAAGTTACGATCATTCAAATTTCCTGCATTTTATTTTAAATGGTTAACATAATATGTGACTTTAGAACCGAAATATTTGATATTATTTAAGAAATTGCGTCCATGAATTGTCTGTGCTATTTTTTCCTCAAGTCTGAGCGTTTTTTCCCTATTTTGAATAAAATCGCAAAAAATAATAAAATCTTTCAACCATCTACTTTCAGAAAGTTCTACATCTCCAAGTAAAAATTGTCGGGAAAAATATTACAATTCATAAGAAGAGAAAAAAAATCATACACATTTTTCATTACGTTTTGATTTATCTTATTAACTATTTCTTTATTTCTCTTTATTATTTATTTTCACATTTTAAATAAAAAAAAATTACCGCTGTAAAAAATAAATAAATAAATTTCAGTTTCCTTTTCACAGGTGTTATTTAGTTTGCTTTATCTTTCTTACTGCAGAGAGGGAAGCAAGGAACCACTGAGATTGCATTACTAAAGTGTATGCGTAGCTGGAACTTTACAGGAAATCTCAAGATTCGGAGAGGAATACTTTCTCTGAGACAATAGAATTGGGAAATTCCTTCCAATAATTGAAGTTTCTTCCTTTCATTTCGACAGAAGACAGATGGATAAAAAGATTAAAATGCTAATGGATTTAAATATTACATGGAAAACCAAATGAATAGGTAATTAAATATATAGTTGCAAAAAGTCGGAGGTACTGTGGTAGTCCAGTACAGATAATATTTGAGCAAATTCATTTTCAATTAACAAGAAATTTTGTCTCTCAAAGTTTTGATTCAAAAAACTTTTTTTCATAAGCGCTATCTAGAAATTTTTCTTCGTTCTGTAACTTTTTGACATTTATTTACTCTAAATCTCTAGCATCAGAGGATGACGGCCCTTTTCTGCTAAAAATTCTAATTTATCCATTCAAGATAATAATTTTTGAGCTGTAATATTTTAGAAAGTTATCGCTTATAATCGCTAAAATTTCTCTTAATTTTTAATTAATTAAAATTAACAAAAACACTCTGAAGTGCACATTCCTAGGCTCCAATGTGTGTATGTGCCCTGTCTGGTAGTTTGGCTAACTCTAGGTCAAACAATCTAACTTGCATAGCGCTAACACACAGACACATACACCCCACCCATATATTCATACTTGTTATAAAAAAGATTATTTCGGAAAAGAAAGCTAAAATTTTTCATTTTTTGTAAATAATGATAATAATAATAAAATTTTCTCCTGACTGACTGTTCATGTTATCCACCTTTGTAGAAATCTTCACGTCACACAAAAGTGGATTTTTCATAATTTTTTTAACTATAAATCTTTTCTTACATTGAGTGAAATTTGCTGGACGTTTACTTTTATGTTTTCTTACCATGTTTTAGATTCGGTTTTCTTCCGAAGCATATTCTCGCAGTCTGCGCATTGGAATATCTCCTTTGCTCTATCCGAATCTAAGCATAACAAAACTCCGTACGGGATTGGATCGGGAACACGGAGGTCTGTTATTTGTATTTATTACTACTATTACTGTTATTTGTAATTGTTATCATTACTGTTATTTGAACTTATTATACTACATGGTTACACCTCGTCTAATTCAAGCAAATTTTGAACACTTAATGTATATAGCAAGGTGCAAAATACTGTCAACTCTTTAAAGTACAAAAATTAATTAAATACTCAGCTAATTAGAAATTTACCAAAATTTTGCCTATTTTATATTTTGAACTACCTAACAATTATTTTTTAAATTTCTTTTTATTTTAATACTGATTTTGATAAAGCTTTTATTAGTTTGAAAGTACTGATTTAAGAATGTTTAAAAGCAAGTGCAAGTCAATCGATCTAACTCAAAACGAAGATAACCTATCTTATAATTTAACATTTGTGAGCAAAATTTGTAATGTTAGCATAACAAATACCAATAACTTGTAGAGAAAATTAGCTATCGGTGATTTTTAAAAGTCGTTCGGTACAATTGAGATTTTATTTTTAATTAAAAAGTGTTTTAGATTATGAAAAGGTTTTGTATCTTATAATATTTTGTATAAATATTTTTTTGTTTAAAATTATTACACTTGAAAGAAATTTATCACTAGCAAAACAGGGTATATCAACTAGCCCACTATAAACTTTTACTTATGAAATTTGGGATGAAATTTATAATAATTAATCATTTTAAAAAAGTATGTTGAGTTAAAATGATTCATTTGTAACTAAAATTATATGAAAGAAATGAGTGTAATTAAATAGTTAGAAAACAATTGCAACTTTATATATTTCCACTTCACAACTGAGAAAGTGATTTAATTGGTTCCTTTTTGTGTATTTACATCCAGATTATTAAGTAGACAATAAATATGAAAATATGTCATCTATGCCTATTTTGAAATAGTATCAAAAACATAAAAACCTATATTTTATTTGTAGATTTTTCTTTGCATTGATAAATAATTATTTGGGAGAAACTAAAGAACCCATTCTTACATTTGGGCACACTAAAAAAAATGAAACTAAAAATATATGGAATACGAATTAAAAGAAAAAAAACCCCAAAACATTGAAAAAAAATTTGAAAGTAGAATTTAGAGATATAAATAAGGAATTCATATTCTTATTATAATTATTAATAAAAAGCACCAAATTTGTCGTGTTTTTAGATCAATTTACCAGCGTAAAAAATTCATATTAATTGCAATTCAGGTTTTTTTATCAGATACAATTAGATATTAGATTATATTCCTTTTATTATTACAATGGAAGATTGAAATTACTGTACAGAATTATCAAAAGTACGATTTTTTTTTTCAGAGAAAGTCACAGGCAACACAATCCAAGCTATGTAAGAAAGCTCTTTTATGGCAGCCAGAAACTGTACATGAAGGAGATGCCTTAGGCAGATATATCGCGTATAAAACATCTTTCAAGAAATTAAAATTTGATTAAAAGCAAGAAGTAAAAACTGCGTCTCTTTTAGGTTATTAATTATTAAAATTAAATAAAAGAAACCAATCCCCCAATTGGCTACAAATCCCAAATTGAATATGGAATCCAGCAACCATTCTCATGTCAGAAAAAAAGAAGAAGAAAAGACTTAATGACGTAGAAACCGGGAGACGAGGGAAGTGTAGATATCCCTGGCACCAACCTTATGGAGCGCTATGGAGGGGGGGACATTAGTGCGTTTTTATCACTTTTTAAAGACAGATATCGTAAGAAGATAAAAAATAATGCTATGTCCTGGATATAATCAACCTTCGCCACGCCATTATGCTTGATATGAATAGTGTGACTTGGATAATAAGGAATAAAAATGTAAACAAGGAAGCATAATTCGCACCGCAGACTGACTTCAGTTGAGAAGGCAGCAATGGGAGGAGAAAAGGATCTAGACGTCCAAGGAAGAAAAAAATCAGTAGTATAATAAAAATCTGTAATCATAAAAATAAGCATTCTAAATTGCAAAAAAAAAAAAAAAAAAAAAAAAAAAAAAAAAAAAATGGGATGCAATAGAAAATGGATTGATTGCCAACCCTCAAAAGTCGCGGGATAAGTAGCTTGAGGGTTAAAGAAAAATATCTTGAGGGGATTAAAATATTTAGTTTAAAAATGTTTAGATGTTATTTCCTTTACTTTCTTTCTTATTCTATTCTATAATGATTCGTCTGATGACTTGAAACTGACCGAAACTTGAATGACCGAAAGAAGCAACACATTGCTTTACACTCAGCTGTAGTGCTATATTTTCTCTCTTTTGTAAAATATTCAATAGCTTCAAGAATGAGTGACAGACATTAGAATATACTGAGAGGTAAGAAAGGGATTTGCAAATGTTTTGGACAACAACTATTGCTATATGCTATTAAAATGAAAAATACAATTTGGCAGCGAAAAGACGTCAGTCCCCATTTGCCGTTTACCCTCGCCCATCACTATTGGCAGACACAACATTCGGCACATTCTTTCGGTCGTTCGGCTGAAAAATGTCCACAAGCCAAACAGCCAACTGGGCTGAATGGTTTTGTTTACGATTTCCGAAATGTTTCAATAAACACAATGGAATAGTTTATCGATTACTTTTTAATCTTTATACAAGTAGTTTTAAATTGCAAATTTTAGATAAATTGAAAACGCAAAATGCTGAGTTGCAAATCACTTTCTAAAAAGTTGGTTTCTATATATCGTGCATAAAAAAAATATTCAACTGAAAGTTAAAAATAATTTTAAGTTAAATAGTAAAAGAAATTCTAACAACTATCTAAATAATATTTAATAATAGGATTGAACATATAAAATTCCAAGCACATCATATTTTTTTTAGAATTTTAAAACAACATAATATAAGGCTTTTAAATTTAATTGTTTATTAATTTTAAAACAATGTTCTAAAATTAATTTAACCAAAATGTGATTTAATTTGAAAAAATTTAATTGAAGAAAAACAAAAAGTTTAATTTTCTAAATGCCACAAAAATATTTCTAGAGGATGGGGTCTCTGAGGCAGTTATCTATTTTACCTATTTAATAATCTGATCTTGCTTGCCCATCACCTACTTGCTACTAGTTTAGTTTAGTTTAGTTATATTAACGTCTCTGTAAAGCAACACTAGGGCTATTTTGGGGCGGACCTCATAATTTTGTACTGCGGTCAGATGACGAGAACAACACCTGAGCTGACAGCCCCCTCCCCTCTTCACACCACACCATACCAGCTGGAGGACGTTTGGCCCTGACGGATTTAACGGACCCCCTTATACAACAATTCTTCAGTGGAATCGGGTCTAGAGATGCATAATCCACGATTTTTTGAATAACAAATAATTTTCCTATTGTTATTTTTAAGTATTTGTTCCAAATATCTGTTATTTCAATCATATTATTAATTAAAAATTATTAATTAGTATTAACTAAAATTTATTAATTGTAATTAATACTTAATTTACTAATTTAAGTAACGTGTGATTGAATTAATTTATCTATTTCAGTTTTCTTCTTAAATTTGATTTTTTTCAAAACTATTTAGTTAACTATTTTATTGGAGTAAACCATTTTCTGAAAAATTTGAATTAAATATATTTGTCATCTCTTTAAAATGTTGACTTTCTATTCTACCAATAGATGGCGCCAGCAGGAAACAGAATATATGCAATTATACAAGCAATTAAAAATGATTATGGAATAGTGCATCGTCAAATGCGAATATCGGAAAGTCAAGGCCATTCCCATGAAGTGGAGCGGTGACTTCGAACTTTCCAGTGAAGCCTCACACTTTCCAGTGAAGTCACCACTCCAATAAATTTCAGTGATATACAATTCAATCATACGATAATTCCAAGAATAACCGGAATTCCAAGAATTTCAGTGGGTAAGGGACTTTCCCTATGCATGATTGAACTCTTGTTCGAGAACTTCCTTTGAACAGATCGTATCGATTGTTACTTTCCAGCGTGATCCAAGACCTGTAATCGGAATATCACCAGTAAGATCGTATCAAGGATTTGAATCACACCCCTCTTTGAAAAGTATTGATCACTGGTATTTGTGACTTTTTGATATTGGATACGTAATAACCGCTCGTAAAATATTCGTCAACCCTAATCGGGTCTCGAATCTGAAGCCCTACGGCTCATGAGCTGAGAGCTTACCACCAGGCCACCGCGGTACCCCTACTTGCTACGACACTGAATAAATGTATAATGTTTTGGCTTGAATTTGGCTAGAATGTTGATATGAGAGTATGCTTATTGAAAAAGAACTGAAACTGCCAGTACAATTTTACTTTGAAACGGATATATGCATTCTGTAGTTGATGAGGAATTCTGTGGATGTTGGTTTGAGTTCTTTTATGAGCTAAAAACAAGGAAATTAGGTTTACTAATCTAGAAAATCAGATTAAGTTAATCATTGATTGAAAGTACACTGTAATTTTGACCTTGCTGCTGTTATCCTTACACCTGAAAGAAAGGATAAAAGTGTGGGAACCGTCAATTAATATGATTCAAACAAACATTACTGGTGCTAGCTTGTTTATTTTGCAATACTAGAAAAAAAAAAAAAAAAAAGGAAAGTACAGAAATTTAAGGAAAGGAAACTGAATTATTTGACCATTGAAGCAAAACCATCTTTTAATATTGAGAAATTAAATCTTATTTATGTTCACTTGAATGGCAATAACCATATTAATTTAGAATGTTTTCGTTTCATTGCTACGAATTTTGAATGTCGAATGTTTTAAAGGACGATTTTAATTGTAGATTTTTATGATTCCTCACTCATTTTAAGTGTCATTGTTCTCTTTACCGTTATTGAAAATATTTTATTATTTAATTTTCGTATTTGCTGAAGGATGTTTACCTTCTCATAATGCAGACGATATTTTCTTTACTTTTGGGAAATAATTTGTTCTTAAAAAAAATGGAAAATATTTACGAAAGAAAGATGCTACAGATCTGAATTTGTAAAGCTAATTCATTCGTCTAAATTTCCCTAATTTTCTTTTTCTAAAAGTTATCCTAAGTTGAATTAAATTTTCATCGCATATGGATTTTTGATTCTAATTGCTGTATCTTATGCAAGTAGACTTTC
The DNA here is from genome assembly GCF_947563725.1 of Argiope bruennichi. NCBI lineage: Eukaryota > Metazoa > Arthropoda > Arachnida > Araneae > Araneidae > Argiope > Argiope bruennichi. Next base: position 100,623,495 of record NC_079151.1, on the reverse strand, counting down.
ATCTTAAAAAAATTTCTATGTCTGAAATGAGACATGGAAGTAGAAAAGCATAGTGGTAAGTTTCAGTTCTAATATTTAAAAGCATTATGATAAATATAAGATTGAAATAAATATTAAATATAGTCAGTATTCAGCTATATAATATTTTCTTCCATTTTGTAAAACATAAGTTGTGTAGGGTAATCTATACTGGAATTTACAATGTTTTATTAGTAAGACAAAAATAATGTTATTTACTGTAATTAATAAAAAGTAGAATTGATCATCAGTATGATATTTTTAATCAATAAAAGAATATGTTGCAATCATTTTTATAGATAGAATTTTCTTATTGATGAAGTGTAATAGTAATTGCTGTCAAATTAAACTAAATTTCAAATTTAAAATCAGCTGCTTTTAATTTTGAAATTTGAAAAAAAATATTATATGAATGAATCCCCATAATTATTTTTAAAAAAACTCATTTTCCATAAATAGAAGAAATACTTTAAAAATATATCTTACTTTTTAAATCTTACTGTTCAATTTGAATAGCTTATTGTTGGCAGAAATAGTATTTGGCATTTCATGCATTAAATCCTGGAAATTCTGATTCATGAAAACTAAAATTATTTCTTGCAATATTTTTTATTTTTCATTACTTTTAGCTCTGGGAATGGATTTTAAAAACTTAATATCTTGCATCCATTATCATGAAGATTCTCAGGATAAAGATGTCATTCTAGAAACTTTGAAAACTATTATTGATATCTGTTCCATTGAAAGTAAGCTCAAGCTTTTTTTTAATTTATAAAATATATAAGTAGTTACAATTCAAAAAGTGTAACTATTTTTTTGTTTATTTATGAATTACCTTTAAAACTCTGGTAGATGGCAAGTCTCTTGTAAATTCATATAGTGGGTTTTAAAAGTTTTGCGATAGATGCACCGAGATTCAAATATAATAATTCAAGTAAATAAAATTTTTGAACTAGAAAAAGATGCTGTACAAATTTAATACATATTCATGTGAATTATCACATTTATATGATATGTTTATAAATTTTATATTTCTATATTTCTCAGACTTTAAAATCTTAGATACTTAAATTTTCTTTTATTTAGTTGAGTTGGGAAATAAATAAATAATTTGTTATTTATTATTATCGTCATACTATCAAGAAGGAGAGGTGAGTGGCTACCTCAGATATGAGAATGAGAAACCTCTATTATTGTGGTTGGTTCTCAGTTCCCTGGTGTGTATAATAACAGTATGAGACGAAGTCTACTCCAAGAATTGAATTCAACTCATATAGGAAGAGTTGTACATGGCCAGTGATGGGCATTAAGACTAACCTTAGTTACTGCCTCTTTACTGTTGTGATGACAATTATTTAGTATAATCCTGAATGCTTTGTGGAAATAACTTGATTTGGCTATTATTATGCCACCATGAGGGCATTTTGGGTATACGGATGATTAATTTCCACTATTGTGCTAGTGTTCTCTTTCTTGTAATGATAGGCTTGTCACTCTAGTTCTGATTTTGAGTTATATCTAAGTATGAGGAGTGGGTGAAGGAACCATAGGAGCTATAATATACCAACTAATAGGAGATATAATATAATTGCCTCCAATTTAAATTTCACGGTAGTTTGGTTTATTCAGATTGCATTGAATGCCAAGGAAAGATGGAAATGAGCTCTTTATGATTATTATTTCTTTTAAGCTCAAAATTCCAACAACGATAAAAATTCTGTATCTTCATTTCTGTACTTATTATTACTTTGACTGAAATTTCATTTTAATTGCTCTCATTAAGAATCTGTTCATTTGAATGAAATTGATATGTTTTTGTAATTTTAATAACAAGTATTATATAATGATAATATGTATGCCATCTTAAATAAAATGAAGGAAATAATATTTTTATTTGTTTTGTAAGTACTATACATTCTATAAAAGATTTCAAAATCAGCCTGATTTTCTGTGTGTTGTGAAGATCTTAAGAAATCACTCAATAACTGATTCGACTGTAAGCAATAGTAGAAAGAAAAGAGTAAGGAAAAAAAAAAAAAAAAAAAAAATTATGTTTTTGTCACCAATTTTTGAACATTGAAGAAATATATTTAGTTGTGAACTGGGTGTTTTATCTTCTGTCTTTTTTGAAGATTTGAAAAAGAAAACTTTCATACTGGTTGCTTATTATGTTTCATCCATAATAATTATTGATTTTTATTTTTAATATATTTTTTTCTTTCTTTAATGCCTGATTTCGGGTTGAAGTCAAGGATAATTTGATGCAAAGTAGACAATTAAAGACCAAACATACATCTTGCAGAAAATATTATCATAGCATTCACCAAACTCTTATCTGCTATGGCATTTGATTTTTTTGGCATTTGATGGCATTTGATATCTGCTATGGCATTTCCAAGGGTTTAATTTGACATTTTTAAAAAAATGCAGCAACTTTTTTACAAAGTGTAAAAACCTGTTTTATTAAATTTTGATTTCAAACTGAAGGCAAAATCAGTTTTTCAATAAAAATTTCTGTTCCCATATAATGTTATTTTCATTTAGAGTAAATTTTTATCTATAATACTGATCATACATATCACACTACTGTTCATTTATGAGACCTATTTGATTCTTTTGTTATTTTCTAATTGGTTAGTTTAATACTTGTTAAAGCTTATGTGGTAATAATTTAAAAACTATTTGTTAAAGAAATTTTGATGTGTTATAGGTTGTGGACGAGATGCATTTCGGGAAGAGGGAGGCTTGGACTTTCTTGTGGAGTTCTTGTTTTCAACAGATAATACAATATTTCTTGAGCATGCCCTTAAAACTTTAGCTTTTGTTATTGATGAAAATGGTAAGAAAAATGTGCTTGTGTAATTTTTAATTTTTTATGAATAATTTATTAATATTTATCAGTGTTTCATTCAATTTTTTTCAAGTTAAATCTGAAACATATTTTTGAGTACTTTATATGAATACAGTCATATACTTTATATGAATTTCATAATTTTATTAAAGTTAATACAGATGTAAGGATATAATTCAGGTTACATACTCCCCCCCCCTTTCCCAACCAAAAAAAGAAGGGGCCTTTTTTTTATGTCTTAAATCCTGTTTGACCCTTTTTAAGAAAGAGTCAAGAAATTTCTGTAATATTTTCTGGAAAAAAGTTTGTAATTTCTTTGTAGTGAGAGATATAATAGAAAAAGAATATAAAAGAATCTTTTATAGTTTTCCAGCTTTTATATCAGAACTGCTGAGAAATCATGAATTGTTGTTGCATTTTGTTAAATGCAAAGTTTTTGATAATTCATGAAAATATTTAATTTTCTTTTGTTATAGTGTTTGAGAAATAATTATATGTTAGAAAGCAAGTTCACAAATCATTTCTAACAAAAATAATATGTTGATTAAATAAAGCAAGTTATTAAGAAACATGAAAAATTATCTCTACTAATTATAAAGGAGAATGTATGTTTTGGTGCTTTGAAGGATTTGACTTATGGCAGATCTTTTGACTTAGAACTATCAAATTTTGCATGATATACTTTGGAGGATATAGCCTCTTTAAAGTATATTAAAAAAATTTATATTAAAATTTTAATTAAAAATTTGAGGGATGTTTTGGCATTTTTGGGGTAAATACTAAATTTTTTTCATTGAAATTTTTTTAAATACTATTTGAATATGACAAAACTGATTTTAATATCATTTAAAAACTAAATTTAAATTGAATTTTAATTTATTATATTTAATGATATCAATTTAATTGTCATACAAATTTATCCTGAATTTTGGATAACTTTAAAAAAATTGTTTTTCATAATTTTTAACAAAAACATTTCTTTGTTGCAAAGAATTAAAACTGAATTTGTTATTTCTTCATTTAATTATAATTTTCATTATTTATTGAAAAGTAAAGAAGGATTTTATTTAATGTTTGTACATTTATATAAGAAAGAAGAAAGTGAGGTCACAGTTCTGCAAAAGTTTGAATTATGCTTTTAATTACATTATTATGTCATGGGCTTTGATATGATGAAGATAGTTCATATACATATTTGATATAAGAGATTTAAATTATTAAAATTACAATGCCTATCATAATTTATTGCTTAAAAAATTTCTTGAGGGAATCGTGATAATAAAGTTCATACACGAGAGACTTTATTAAAAATAAGTACAACCAATCTTCATGATGAACCATGTGGTTGCCAGATTTAGCTAGAAATATATAACAGTGTTTTATGTATTAAAAAAAAAAAACTCCATATTTTTTAAATATAAATATGAAAATTGATTAATGCATTTTAATTCTTTTTTAATTGAAGAATTGCTTTTTATTTTTATTTATTTTTGTAATTATTTAATGAACTTAATTTTTGTAACTAGAAGAAATCTGAGAAATCAAAGCGATCTGGAATTGTTATTTTATAAAATGCAATTCAAAATTCATGTAAGATGAATTTATTTAAAAAAAAATATAATGCTGTTTATATTGATTTATTTATAAATGCTGAGTGAAGATTATTTTAATTTTATAAGTATTCTGTAAATTTTACAATTTTTTAAAATGTACATTTGAAATACCCCCCCCCTCCATTTGTTGAAACCATATTTTTTAATGCTTAAGGAAATTCTCTGCAATAAAATAGCTAGAATAAATGAAACAAAATGTGAAAAATTTATGTAAATGATTTATAATAGAAAGAACTTGATTTGAAATTGATTTAGAAAATATAATGAATAAATTTAATATAAGACATTTTTAATTTAGTGAGTTACCTCAAATAGGAATATTCATTCACACCTAAATTCAAAATGTAATTGCATTTGAAAAAAAAATGAATTTGAAATTTTACTAAGCATGAATGCTTGATTTCAATTAAATTACTTTTTCAACAGTTCTTTTCTTTTGTCCCTGAATGAAGATGTCTTTTAATGCTGATAAATGCATGAATAAATAGGATTGAAGAGATTAAACAATGTATAACCAGGCTAAATTATTAAAAATTTATATAGCGCATTTATTGTAGTCACTAAAATATAACTTATTTATAGATTTATTGCTACTGAAGAACTCCAGCTGCATAAAGAGCTACATTTTATAGTCTTTACTCTTCAATTAATGTTTCCTTTAATTTTTAATAGTTTCTAAAAATATTAGGTGATTATAACAATTTTGTTAATGATTTTGAACCAATATCAAAAGAATATTTATATTGTATATTTTAACCATTCTCTATTTTTTTTAATGTGAAATAGATTTTTCAGCTGGAGATAGGAAAGAAGGAATGAGGTTTGTTTTCCGGCGTATGCTCCTGAACGGATTCTTAGCTTGTGCCGGGTTAACAAAAATCAAAACACGAATATCACAAAAATTTTAAAATCTGTCAGAAGCCACACAGAAAGCCAACATAGCCTTCACTTTATCACAACCCTGAACGGAGAAATCACAAATCCAGTCAAAAGACAGTGGAACACAACCCAACTTGGCACGGAGAGAATCTCTCGCTGTCTCATATCTACTGCAAAAAAGAACAAAATGTTCACAAGTTTCAGGAATCTGGCAATGGACACAATTTGGTGATTCAGTGAGCCTACATTTATAAAGAACTGCATTGACTGGAAGAGTCCTAGATATTAATCAAAAAATTAAGACATCATTACGTCTAGATAAATTGAGTTTTAAAATTTAAAGCATCAAGCCATTTGTATTTTTCATAGTATTTAGAATTTTCCCATTCTAAGTTTTGTTTATTTTATACGATTTTAGCGTATACCGAACAAGTGTTTTCGGGCGAGATCCATTCACAGATATTAGAAGTTAAAGCTTGCTTAGCTAAATCACCAGCCCGTTCATTTTCTGCAATTCCCACGTGAGCAGGAGTGTATATCAGTTCTAATGAGGAACATATCTTTAAGGAATCAAATATAACGCGAGGCGCAAAAAGGGGCACTTCTGGGAGAATGGAAGTTTAGGCATCTCAGGGCTGTCAAATTAGATAAACTGTCAGTCAATAAAATATAATTTTTATACTTTTTGACAAAGTTCATTATAGCCAGAGCTATGGCAAAGCCCACCCCTGAAAACACAGAGTTAATGCTGTGAACCGTTCCCTTAATGACAACATTCGAGGAGCAGTTTATAGCCGCCACCGCAGTAGAATTCTCATTCTTGGATGCATCTGTGGCCAGGATAATTTGATTTGGAGGTAGCTATGATTTGAACTCGGCGAACAAACGTTTAATGGTAGTCGGATCCAAGCTCCTTTGCTGGAAGCTGAAGTCATGGATTTTGATGGCGAAGTGCTCACAATCATCCCAACTAACCGGAAGCATAATCGGGATTATTTGGTCCAGGGACAGGTTTTTTTGACGGCAATATTCTTCTAAAGTGCCTGCGCAGGGGAGTCTTTGGAAAATGCGGTTAGAGATTACAGATTTCAACTCGGAAATTGATTCAGTTCTTCAGTTCAGTTCTTTGTTAATCAGTTCTAGGGTTAAGAACTGATTAACAAAGAATATCACGTTTTTCTTTTCAAACCTAAGTCTCATATTTATTTCATTTGATATTTTATATAAAATTGGGATAGGTGTCCACCGTGGGAGACCAAGAGCAAAACGAAGGATGTTGTTCTGTATCGTTTGCAAAGCCGCAAAGCCAGCTTAGTCATACCAACCATATGCGCACCAAATTCAATGGATTGTATGATGCACGCATTACAAATTTTTATCAAATTAGATGCGTTAGCACCTCATCTGGGAGCGGCCAAACTTTTGATCACATTTAACTTTTTAAAGGCTTTAGTTTTGATCTGGTGACATGTGAACGGAAAGACAAGGTTGAAGCAAACTGGATGCCAAGATAGCGAACATTTTTGGACCAAGGGATACTACAACCACGAAAAAGGACTACAAACTCCACTGGCGATTTTCGAGATGAGAGGTTTATAATATTATTTTTCTGAGGAGCAATATCCATATGCCATTCGTCGCACCAGCTTTCCAGTTTAGTAACACAGAACGGCATCTTATTTTTAATCGCTTCGGTATTATTTTCTTCTACTAATAAAAAAAATGTCATCCGCATATATAAAGCAAAAAACATCATTGGGTAAAATACTATATATGTCATTCATAAAAATTGTGAAGAGCAACGGGGAAAGGACACTTCCTTGCGATACGCCTCTTTCGTGCTTAAAAAGTGAGGAAGACACTCCTCTCCATGATACAAATGCTTTCCTTTCTTGTAAGAAATGTGAGATCCACAGGGCAATATTACCCTTAATCCCCGATTGTAAAATTTTAAGCATTAAGTCGTCATGCCATACATTTTCATACGCAGCCTTTAGATCAAAAGACATACCATACACAAGCTTCTTATGAGCCCTGGCTGTTAAAATTTTATTGAGTAGGGCTGCAGATAGGCTGTCACAGCCTTTGAACTGGAGGAAACCAGCATGAAAAGGAGAAAAAAATCTTTTTTTCCAAATAATAGCGCAAAAGCCTGTCCAGAATAATCCGTTCGAAAATCTTTCCCAATACGGATGTTAACGCGATGGGTCTGTAGGATGTGATCTCTGCTGCATTTTTCTTAGGTTTTAAAATAGGAATAATCTTCGCTATTCTCCAGCTTACTGGAACAATCGTGTTCGCCCATAAGTTATTGAATAAGTCTAGAATTTTATATTTATTTTCATCGAAAAGACAAGACAACATTTTCTTATTTATCTTGTCAATGCCAAGGGATTTGTTTTTCGTTCTTTTTAATGCGTTTTGAAATTCCCTATAAGAAAACGGGCTGTTCAAACTCATTTCATCATAATTTTCAGGATCATCTGCTGAAAAATCTAAAGGAATACATATATTTGGTGCTCTCTTAAGTAAGTTAGCTGCAATTGTATTTGCTTGAGCAATCGGCGCTATCAGAGTAGTACCCGAAGAGAGATCAAGATTGGATTCACAGGGAGACTCATCTTTGTTTAGTAGGGCTTTAACGATGCTGAAAGCCTGATGGGAAGAAGCTACCCCCTGACAAGTTTTCTCCCAAAAGCTGCGTTTTTTACATTTGACGTACTTTCTGAGAACTGCCGCCATTTCTTTATATGCCGTCCAGTTTAAAATGGAGGGATATGATTTCGCCTTTCTTAATAATTTCCTTTTAAGAGCCTTAAGGTAATTACATCTATCATCCCGCCAAGGACAGTGAGAGTGCGCTGATTTAGAGAATGAGTAAGATGATGAGTTTGCGCTTACCTGGAAGATATTAGTAAGTCTATCGAGGGAAGAGACATCCCCTTGACCTTGAAGAAGAGCATTGACCTTCTTTGAGAATTGGCCCCAATTGATGTATTTTCCAGTATAAAGAGACTTTGCATCTAAATTGCAAAGAGAAATAAAAATGGGACAGTGGTCGCTGTCATACATATCATGAGAGATCTCTATAGTAATCTTATTGATTATATCTGCGGAGCAGATGGACAAATCTAATAACGAAGGGACTTGAGTTCCCTGGTATCTGGTATATTGTTTCATATTAAGCAAACACATATGTTTGGTGCTAATCCAATCCAGAACCCGGTTTGCATCAGAAGATGAATGATCGCTCCCAAGTGCTGGATGGTGTATATTAAAATCCCTCAGTAATACGAAAGGAGAAGAGATTTGTGAGTATAATGATTCCAACCAGTTGTCATCAAATTTCCCTCCAGGAGAGTAAAGATTGATAGCCGTGAGTGGGAATTCAGAATTTGGACCAATCCATATTTTAACCGCTAAGACCTCCACTGTTGACGGAGGAAGTGTGTGTGAAATTACCTGAGCTGGAATATTCTGTTCTACTGCAATTAACAGTCCACCTCTAGTAGAATTTTGTCTTTCAGCTCGAAAGATTTTTTTTGTTTTTGAGAGAAAAAGATGTAGACGCATTGAACCATGTTTTCTGAAAAATTAAACACTGGGCCGACGAAAAAGGGGGAGCCTGCAGCCAAGGGATCTTATTTTTGATCCCCCTAACGTTCCACTGAATAAACCTCATGGAAAAAAACCATTTATTTTTTAAATTAACCGATACCCGAGAAATCCTCCGCAACACTGAAGTGATTTATTTCATCAAGGGACCGTTGATCGTGCACAACGCCTGGGCTCAGTACGTGACTATATTCAAGATTGGATTCCAGAAGGGCAATTTTAGATTGTAGTGAGTCAATCGTTGCCCTTTGAGTCTCGATTTGTTTCCGGAGAGTAATATTCTCTTCAACTTGTTTCTCTAAATTTCCCTGAGTCTCCCCAATACGTCCAATGCACTGTCTGTTGACTTCTTGGAGTTTTAAGAGTTCATTCCCTTGGGGTAGTAGAGCAGAAATTAGTTTTGTTAAGTCCTGTAAAGCCGAGTAGAGGTCCGTTATTTGTTTTTTGGGGATTTCGGTACACTGAACCGGCGGATCGCCCTTTACCTTTTGCGCAAAAGATTGCGATTTTGCTATCCTCCTTGCTTCCAGAAATGATATGTCTTTTTCTCTGACCAGATTTATAATTTCTTTTTCAAGACAGTAAAAACTACATTTTTTGTCGAGTGCATCGTGAGACTCTTCGCATCTAAAACATTTAGTGGGTAACTTACAATCATCGGCATGTGAGCCCCCACAATTTTTACATCTTTCATCGTGTTGACATCGGAGCTGTGTATGACCAAATCTTAAGCATTTATAACATACCTTAGGATTTTCTATAAATTTGATCACTTTGAAGATGAGTCTGCCGATCTTTATTTCAGAGCGATTTGTTTTCCCAATTTCTTCAATAAGAATAATTGGGATAGGATCTGCCGTCTCCTTCTTTTTAAATCTAACAATTTTTGTTGCCATGATATCCTGTGAAGATAGTTCTTCGTTAATTTCCACTATGCCGAAATCCGTGTCAACATCACGGATGATGTATTTTGTTACAATATTCGTGTCAATAATACGAATCCTTGCTTCCGGAACACTATTTACAAAATTAGTTACTTTCCCCACTGAGCTTAAGTGCCGAGTAACTAGAACCAATTTTTTGTATTTGTTTAGGGAAAAGGTGTCTTCTTTATGGGTAAATGGTTCGAACTTGGCATTGATTGTTGTGGGTTTAATCCATGGCGACGGACCATTATTACTATCAATGCACAATTTTATTTTGGGGCAACCCCTTTGAATTGCAATGTTGGCTTTATCATACTCCGAGGACTCATTTGTTAAAATGTAATTAATCTTCCTATCCTTATATTTCCCCTCAGACTCTAAGTCTTCTGCTTTTTTTCTTCGTCATCATTGACGAAGAATCTAATTGGATGCAGCCAGAATCAAAAATTGCAGTAACCGAAACAATTAAAAAGAAAAACTAGAAAAATCCTACCTTGATTTTTCAGAAAACCAGTGCCAGCCTCCTTGACACCCCAAAAAATAAAGAGAAAAACGCTTTGAAGTCAACTCAAAATATGGAAACAAAATCTGAAAAACAAACTAGAGAACCACCCCCAACAAAATCGCCATGACACTTTGTTTAGAGAAAACAAAAGGCAAAAAACTGCAAACAAACCAATGGCAAAAACAACAAAAAGAAAAAGCACAGCCTTCACTTCAAACCGCCTTCCTTCCCAGCTGGAGATACATATGTTATGAATTGCATTACAAACATAGATGATGAAAAATAGATCTTGGAACTGCAAAATAATTAATATTTTATTTTTCAATTCCAATAAACAATCAGTCAGTACAGTTTCATATGCAGTTATTTCAGTTTCCTTGGATATTTTTGATTTTTGTTCATTTAAAAGATAATTAAATATATGAAAGACTTTCTTCCTTTAAATAAAAAGTAGAAAAAGAGAAAATTTTATTAATAATTTGTACTTTTATAATTGATATAAATTTGGTTTGAAGATAAGTCTTTAACAATTAATTATTATTATCTTTCTCATTAAAGTTCACAGTCAAATGTATATGAGCAAAAGATCTGTTTTTGAAGTGCTTCAAACGATTTTGAAAAAGCAGTCATTTCCTACTGCAGTGCAGAAAAATGCTCTTGTATTGATATCAACCATTTTATATCACAATAGTAAGTTTTCTACTGTAAATCCAAGAATATTTATTTCAATTTTGCAAGTCTATTAATATATTTAAATTTCAGATTTACTTTTCATCTATGATGACAGATTTGCATTGCCATACACTTCTTATTTAATGTAGAAAAATAATTATTGCTATTTTTGTATCCTTAATTTAACATATTTTATGTTTGTAAAGATGGAAATTTGTTCTTGATTTTGCATTAATTTTTTGATAGCTACCGTTTTGAAATTTTTTTGCATTTAATTTTTCTCAATTACATTATGCTATTCTAATATTTCTAAAGCATAATTATGAATTCAGTGATGAATTTAATCAAATTTTGATTCATATTAGAAGTGCCATTTGGTAGTGAAATTCAGAAAAATAAAATTGAATCCATGATCCTATAATATATGTAATTGTGACTTATACATTAAAGACTAAAAAAAAAAAAAAAAAAAAAAAAAAAACCAAGATCAAAGAATTTTGTTTTTTAATACATTAATAAAATTGTGTTTATTTTTTTAAGTCTTGATTTATTTTACTATATGAATTATAAAATTCATTAGACATTGAATGAATTAAAGGCTTAAATTTTCATCTTTGATTATCTTGTATTTTGTGATTATGTAGTTTCAATATATCGATGTTGCTAAAAGGCCACTGCTCTTATCCTTCTTATAAAGTATTTATAAGCTCAATTTAATGGTTATAAAAATAAAATTTTAAGTCTCTACAAATTTGATTTGAAATTCTTTGCACAAGTTGAACATTAAAGTGCCAATTTTTTGCATTTACTTATCTGTTAATAAAATTTCAGCTATAAAAAGTGTCTGAAAATCACTTTAAAAACATTTTCTTTTCTTTTTTTTTGCAGATTGTTCTCTGTATATTTACAACAAGTAATAAAATTACAGTTAATGTTGTTATTTATTTTTCATCCATTTAGTTGTCATTAGACTAAGAAATTAGTAATTTTATTTGCAGTTTCTAATATCATTAATAAAAACTGTAAACAATTTTTAGGAGTCTTATAAATTATAAATTTTATTCTTGAATATATATTAATTGTATATGTTATATCCTTCATAGCACAATTAATTGAGAATAAAACAAAAAATTAAATAATGGCAAGCCTTATTTTTTAAGTATATCTTATATTAATATGATTATTTCTTATATCTTGATTCAGTTTCAGAACATTTAAATGGAATTTCAAAAGCATTTCAGATAATTGATAGATATATTTAAAATTAATAAGATTTTAAATTTTTATTTATATGGTATTTTAATGTTGATTACTGAAAAATTATTTATATCATAATTTTATTTTGTTTTATTTTTGTTTTTAAATTTAGTTTCTTTTGCTTGCAAATTTACTTTTAATTTTTCTATTGTTCTTTTAATAAAAATTAACTGTTTAATGAAATTTGACCTTCCCTTTTACCTACATTATCAACACCATCTAGTTTATATATATGAAAGTACTTTTTAGCATATATTCAGAAATCCATAGAATAAAAATATTTGCATTTCCATATTTCCTTAACACATATTTTACATATACATTGATGTTTTATCTTCTTAATATTGAATATGTTAATTTAAGTTTCCCAGATTGCCCCCTTTTCATTTTTCTTTTGTATTTTATGTCATATTGTTGTATGAATAAATATTTAATCAGGAAATTGTTTTTATTACATTTATATTTGAAACAATTTGATTTTTCGATTTTATTAGGTACTGCTCAAAATTTGGTTTTTGAAATTGGATTTCTTCAAGACCTGTTGAGTTTATATGAGTAAGTATATGCTTATTATGTAAATTTTATTATGATTAACATAAATCAAAATGTATTTATCAGTATTTTTACAGATTTGTGACTTTATATGGATTAAATTCTGCTATAAAAAATTAGAAGACTGGAGAAGTTTTCAAATATTTGTTTTACTTTAAGTTATTTTATAGAACTTTTTTCAGCAATTAAATTCTTAAAATCACAATATTGTTGTTTTGAAATAAATTACCATTTCTACAATCTTAAAATATACAATGGATTTTTAAAACTCTGAATTGTTTTAAGTTATAAACATGTGTAGACAACACAAGTAACTAAAAGCAGGATCCTAACTCAATTGTTAAAGTTCTAGGAATGGTAATTGCATTGTTATCAAATAATAAAATAGGTGACTGACTGATAAGGAAAGGGCAAATAAAAGTAATTATTAACAAATGTAAAGAATATGTTTTATAGAATAATTGCAAATAAAAAAAAGCATCTTTTTATTTACTTGCAGGTTTTTTTTATGTTCAATATATTTCTCAGGAAATATTGGTAAAAAAAATCAAAAAAAAATCCAGAGTTTCTCTAATAAGGCTAAAATTACAAAATTCCTGCTAGTAAGATATGAATCAGAATAAAAAGGCTATCAACATAATTGAAGATCCTTCATAGGACCTTCATGTTCTAATTTAAGTTCTAGTTCTATTTCTAAAACCAGTTTAGAGCTGCCCCAATTTTGGAAACATTCCTGAATTTCTTTCCTTTATATATTTTATCTAGATATAGCTTAAAGTTTTTATTGGGAGTTTTTAAACAACCTGTGTATGTTTTGATTTATACTATTTTTTTTAAATGCACTTATTTCAATTTCAGGTACTATGCTCAAGGTGCTATGATTAATAATTCTTGTATGACTTCAAACTTAGACAATTCTGTTCTAAACTTGTGGATGAGTACAAATTCTGCATTGTGCTTTGCTGTTAATAATCCTCAAAATGGTGAGTAGTAAAAATATTTTAATATATTTGAAAACATGCTGATTTTAATATGTATATTTTTAAGTATTAAACAACTTTATCATATATTTTTTACATATAGATTTAAAGTTGTTCTTGGTTTTTAAATAACAACAAATCATTCATTGTCTTTACAATTCATTTCTTTCATTGGCATTCTGTATGATGGTTTATTAATTAAAAAATGAGACATTTTAATTATTTTATTCATTTTAATATATAATCTTTGGATTTTTTGGCATTTGTTTATATTTGTTATTTTTATTAACTAATATATTAACTATTGCAGTAATATTTACACACAAAAAAACCCCACTTTTATTTGAAACTATAATTTTGTGAACGACATTATTAAAATGATTAGCATTGAATTGATAAATAGTCTTCTAATAATAAAGCTTTATATTGTCTTCCTTATAATTCTTACAATTTTATTTTACATTTTACAGAGAAAAATCAAGATCTTTGTAAAAATATTTTTCCTATAGCCTTAAAAATTTTGGAACTTTCATCAAATTCTGTAGTCAAGAATTCCTCTGCATCTTTTCTTTTGTTGACTATTTCAGATAATGGTAATTATTATTGATGATATATTAAAAATATAATAAAGTTATTCTTGATTGTGTGAAAAATATATATATTTTAAATTAAGGATTTACTAAAGTATATAATTGTGTTTCTCAAAAATAATATTCATTATAATTGTGTGAATTTAATATTGATGTGTGTATATATTTATATTTGAAATCTGTTCAAACACAGCTTTACATGTTTGGATTAAATATCTAAGATACTTCTTTTAAACATCTTTTGCTTTTGAAACAAGAATTTACATTCAGAAAATGTGGTCAATTTCATATCACTCCATTATTTTATTTATTTATTTATGCTAAATTTAGCATCAGAAATAATTTTTTGTATTTTGGAAACTAAGCTGATTAATGAAATGATATTACTAATGACTATTAAAAGGATTTAGTTTGACAACAATTATTCTATTCAAAACCTTAAGTACTTTCAGTCAATAAAACTAAATATCTAACAATAATGAATGATTTTCAATAAGTTATTTTTTTAAGATTTTGTTGTGGTGTTTTGAAATTCAAAATATTATCGATTAATTTATTTTGAAATCTCTTAATATAATCAAAGATCAAATATTTAAAAATGTGATACAATCCAAGAGAATGGTAATGTTGGTTGTTTATTTTTATAATATATTAAAAAAAAATAACAATTTACTTCTTCATGTATGAAATATTGAGGATATATTGTAATCATCAAAAATATTCTATCTGGGTATTTTGATGAATCTCCACATTTCAGATTTCCTGGAATTAGAAAAACACATTTTTAGCATTATGTCTATCTGTATATGAACAGAACTAAAATGTTTTGAGCTAAATGGGTATATGGAATTATGATCAATTTCATAGTTTTTTTATCAAATTTTTGTACAAAATCAATTGTTAGGAAGTCTGTTCTAATATGGGTGAACTTGATAACTACAAAATGCAAAGAACCATATAGATAAAATTTGGTACACAAGTTTAGCATCTGAGATATAATTTATCAAATTTTTAACATTGATCATTTGTTGGTCTATATTTTCATATGCATGTAAATGTGATAACTCATAAGCACAATACATTAATCAATGAAATTCAGTATGTTATCTTGTGACTAGAGCTGTAGTTTAGTATTAAATTTTGACATCAATCGACTGACAAAAAGGTGTCTGCAGTATATATTCTTGCAATAGATTCAGTAAAAATATTATATTCACCCAAAAGTATATATTTTGTAATTCTTGTTTGCCAATGCCTTGTAAGGTATTCTTGGCCTTTCTCAAAGTTCATAATTTTAAGAGGGGTAGGGAGATAAAACCTCTATTGAAGAGTATGAAAGTTTTGGGAAAGCTACTCCTGCTTGTTTTAGTTTGACATACTGGCTGTAAATTGCATGGTATATGATGCAAAATTACTTCATAGATTTTGTCTATGTTGATAAAGACAAGGCAGGCAAATCTAACCATAATCATTACCATGCTTTGGATTAGAGATTCAAATTTGAATTATTATCTTCCGCAATAGAAAGATTACATTAATAATCTTTTAATTTTGTTATCACATATTTATTATTGCATTTTAAATACTAATTATTGCTATTGTCTCTGGTAAAAGATCTTTATAGGATGATTGATAATAATAAAACCTTTTCAATGATCTAATATTTTATTTTATTTATAATTTTACTTTTGCAAAGAGTAATAATGTTAGATTACAAAATTGATAAACTTTATGAAAGATATAGGCTTTATTTGATGTTTGTAAGAAGTAATTTTCTTAATTAATTATCTTACCAATGATTTCATGATCGTTTTAAAAAGTAAAGCTACATTTAATAATTATAATTTTAAAAGCAAATATTTAATGTTGTGTTAGATGTTTTGTCTATGATTTTTCTTCAAGTGTTTATGAAAGAATAATTTTTTAAAACTATTTTTAGAATGTAATTATAATTTTAAGATATATATATTTGATAATAATACATTCAATATTTGCTCTTACAGCAAAATGCCAGGATTATTTTTCTGTTTGCGATGGCTTTCTTGTCTTGAAACGATGCTTTCAAAAATATTTTGATACATTATTGTTGGATATGAAGATATGCAATGGAGTAACTGGAAAAGAAACTTATCAAGCCATAAACAATATTATTGGCATTATTAGTTCAGCATCTTTGGACCATGGTATAATATTCAAATATAATAAAATTAATCTTGTTTAAAATGCTGAGAAAATGTATTGTACGAATGATGCTAATAGTAAAAGGAGATTTTGCAAAGTTTCTTCAACTCAATATTCAGGGTGATTGCAATTAAAGGGGCACTTCATAGGCTGTTAAAAATAAAAAAAACCCTGATGGTTAAAATGATCTGATATTTTGGAGTATACATAAAGAAATAGGAATTTTTTTTTGAGAAATAAATGAAAGTTCAAAAGTTGATTCGCAGATGGTGCCATACTGGTTTGTTTTAAAAGATATGTTAATTTTAATTTGCCAGTTAAAAGATGCAACATGCACCCATTTAATTCTTCAGAACTATATTTTTAACTCTTTCACAGTTCAGGAAGCATATTTCTGTATCTGTTAAGAACACTTATATTATGAATTAAATGCATGTATCTGTAAAATATATGGAGCATTTCAAAAGTAAGTACTTATTTTTGTAAAAACTGGATACTTTAAAAAAATTAACGCTATATGCTGTTTATCATGTTTAAAGTATACTACAAGTTTACTAAATCTATTTTTGTGTATGCAGGATGCTCCATAATTTTTATTTTATTTCCTAAAATTAACTACTTAGTTTGATAAATAAATAAATACTTTGATAACTGAAACTCATTTAAAAACAACAATCAAAAGGGGAAAAAAATGTTCTGCATTTGTTTTATTCCATATCCCTCAAATTTCAAATCTATCCTTAGCATTAAGAAACATGTTTTGCAGTATTTCAGATATTATCTTTTAAATTGCTAACCATGTTTGCCAAATTAGCTGTCATTTTTTGCTACAGAGTTTTGTTTTCATGAGATCTCATGCAAAGAAATCTAAGAGAATAAAATGAGCCGTTTATTTTGAAAGTGGGGAAAGTCCATTTTTGAAAAAAAATGGAGATAATGGCAGTTAGAGATAAAAATTATAATCTTTTTATGAGTAAAAAA
This sequence comes from Argiope bruennichi, assembly GCF_947563725.1. NCBI lineage: Eukaryota > Metazoa > Arthropoda > Arachnida > Araneae > Araneidae > Argiope > Argiope bruennichi. The sequence continues at coordinate 100,605,875 of NC_079151.1, read as the reverse complement.
TTTATAGTAAAAAAATATTTAGATTCTAGTATTTTGGAGATGGAAGCTTTAATTCTTAACATTATTGAAAATCTGTTTATTTTGAAAGTGGTGCAAGTCCATCTTAGATTGAAATTATATTCGACCGAATATATTATGGCAAAATTTAGCTCTGGTTGCTCTATGGTGAAGGAAATGTGGCCGTTTGATATCATGTCTGAAATCTGGGGTGTTTTTATTTATCTATTTTTGATATTGAAAATTGGTGGTTGTACAGTATTTTATAAATAATAAAAAGTATATCTTAATTTTGTGTGTCAATAATAATGTTTACTTCCATCATCGATAATTCAGTCCAGTGACAATGAAATAAATATCATTGATCTCAAATTTTTATCGTCAGGGCATTCATTTTTACCAAACAATCGTGATTTTGGAGTGAAACTATCCAGTAGCTATTCAATCCAGAAACCAGTTCCTTGCATATTCCCCAGGATTACTATAAAGTAATACAAAATTGTCGAAAACATAATAAATTTTTAGTACATGTAATTAAACATGGATATTTATTTTCAACTCATCCTCTGGAAAAAGCAGTTTTAAAAAGAAAGAAAAATACCGATGGAGAAACCGTGAATTGATTAACTATATGCTGGATCAGATTTACAAGGGATGCACCATACAAAATGTTCACCAAAACTTCGATAGAACGAGATTTTGAATTTAAAATTATCAATTTGTCAACACAACAAGGAAGGTAAATACTTCCAAGTAATTTCAGAAATATAAAATTATTTTTTATGTAAGAAAAAAAAGGAGATCTATTACATCTGAAAAATACAAGGATATGATGGATTTATTACCATATATACCTCCCGTTCATTATGAATTTTTTAAAATGTTAAATCTTGAATAAAATTCAAATTGATTATACCTATGTATAAACTTAAATATATAATTTCATTGAAATTCTTAATAAAACTGAATTGTTTGTTATTATGTTATATTTTCTACTAGAATATTCTTGGTTTTGTTTCCCTTTTTATCAAATGAATAAATATTTATAAAAATTTGAATAGTATTTTCTTTTTATTCTTAAAAAAAGGCTGATGCAACTGAAATATTATTTCCCAATTAAATGAATGATTGCAATAATTCTTTAATTTTGAAAGTGAGGCAAGTTCATTTAGTTATAATGGAACTCTTATTTTTTTAGTCAGCACCGTAAATACTATTGGATTATAAACCTGCATTATTTGGTACCACAAAATACAAAAAAATATATCTATTAATACTTACCAATATTTTTAAATTTATTGAAATGCAAACCTTTAAATATCTCGCAATAACAAAAAATGGACTTGCCCCATTTTCAAAATAAATGGCTCAATTTTGAAAGTGAGGCAAGTCAGTTTAGTTATAATGAAACTCTTATTTTTTTAGTCAGTACCGTAAACACTATTGGATTATAAACTTACATTATTTGGTTCTACAAAATACAAAAAATATATCAATTTTTACCAATATTTTTAAATTCTTACCAATATTATTAAATTCTTACCAATATTTTAATAACAATAAATAAACCTTTAACAGCAATAACAAAAAATGGACTTGCCCCATTTTCAAAATAAACAGCTCAGATACTTCTAGCATGATTGCTGAATTCTAGGTCAATGCATAACAAAAAATTCTTCTTCATAATTTAAAAACTTTAAACAGAATAATAATAATAATAATAATAATAATAATAATAAAAACCCCTAAAATATGGATTCTTAGAATACTGGGTAGAAACATGAATAAAATTAAATTCATTTTTTATTCACATTTTTTAGAAGATAGTCTTTGATAGGTAAATAGATTTTTTTAAAAACAATTTCCTATTTGCAAAAATAGGTACTTACTACAGGGCACCTTGTTTCTTACAATCAGGACTTCCTTATATTAACATATCATCTGGAATATGAATTTATTATTGCATTTATTTGCATGTTGAATTTATTATTGCAAGATACTATTCAGTTTTAGAATTTTTTTAATTTTAATATAAATTTAAAATTGTGTTTTTTAAGGACATGCATTTTTTTAAAATACTATATGACTGTTTTAGCATATCTTTATTAAATAAAGTTTTAGATGAGTGCTGCTCTTTAATGTATACAAATATATTTATTTTATTCCATTGTAAATTACATTTTCTGCAAAGTTTATAAAATGGCTGTGTCAAAATATATCTTTTTTTTTTTTTAAATTTATTACTGTATTTCTCATACATTCTGCATATGATATAATTCAATAAGGCATTAAAAAATTGTTTTAAATACAAAGATAACGAGCGTGAAATTGAATTGGTTTATGAACATTTTGTTTTAAAAATAATGAAACATTGTTAAGAAAAATAAAGGAAGGTTAGAATATGTAATTATTATTATATGGTGAGAATTTTATTACTTTAAAATATTAGGACACTGATTTTCATTACTAGACATTGATTTTCATTTTATATTTATTTCAATTTTTATATTTATTCAAAAATGAAATAAATATAAAATTTGATCTATTTTAAAGACTCAAAAGCATTTTATGAACATGATTTAAAAGAAGGAAAACATACTGAAAAGAGAGAGAGAGAGAGAGAGAGAAAAAAAAAGAATCTTGGCCATTATTTTGGAGCTTAAATTTTTAGTAATTCAGTTTGTCAAAATATTTTCTTGTAATTTCTTTTATATTTAAAATTTTTTTAATGCAAAATCTTGTTAATATTTTGCTTTTTAAGATTTTAATTCAACATCTTTCCATTCTATATGCATTATCATTACTGAATTTAATATATTAATTTTGATAGAATGCATGTTTTACTTTCAGAGGAAAATGCAACAATTTCTGGGGAAATAGGCATATTGTCCATGATGATTAAATTACTTTTCTTGGAAACATTTGACTTTCAGTTGAAGACTAAAATTGTATTATGTCTTGGGCATTGCATTGGTGCTTGTTGTAAGTACTTCTTTTCTTCTATATTATATTTTTATATTATCATTATTCCAGAAACAGTTTAAAAAGTGTTGGTAAAATAATTTTTTTATAATATTATTGTTGGCTCATGTACTATTATTCAAATCCTTATCTGCTAAATTCTTTCTTGAAAATATTTATTTAAATAATATGCTTTTTCTGTAGTTGAGATATTTTTCAATTTTATTGGGCAGCACATTTTTTATTAGGCTTTATGTGAAGTTTAAAATAATGGAAATTTTCATCTCATAGAACAAAGAAAATTAAAAAAAAAAAAAAATTACAGCTATGTAAAGGGATAATGCCACGTTAAACCACATATTATGATCATGCTAGCATAAAATTTTTATTAGAAATAATTTTAATTTTCAATTTTATAAAAGGAAATAAGTTTTCTGTTTATTTTCCATTAGACTTAGGTAATCTTTTTTTTTTTTTTTTTTTTGAAATATTTAAGTGGTGTTAAATAGTGTGATGTTTTTCTTAAAAGAAATTACAGAGCAAATATTTATTCTACATAAAAATAATAAGTATTATTTTTAAATACAAATTACCTTCCTTTTTCTGTACTTGTGACTTAACAATATGCTTTTTGCAGCACTTTTTCCTTTTTTCAGAATTTATATAATTCAATGCTTTTCTATACACAATCTTATCCTTGTTTGTTTCTGTAAATATGTAAGTCTATGTTTTGAGTTTCTCTGTGGAAGTTTTGAAAATAAGTTTAGACAAATTCTTTTACTTAATACAAATAAAATGTCTGAGAATGTTTACTCATCTGAATATTTTAAACCTTTCTTCTACAAATTCATGTTGATATTTTATGATCCTTTTGCATTTCTTCTAAACTAACTGATTGCATATTTAAAGGTTCTAACAAATCATATGTATTAGAAACTGAGAATTTTGATGCATTTTTAAAGAGATGTTTGCAACTTGGGAATGCAGAGCTATCTTCTGCATGCAAATATTTATTACAAGTTTGTTTAATGAATAAAGGTATTTTGTATATTATTCATTCATATATATTTTTTCTCTTTTCATTTGCAATTTCTTTTGTTTTTATTTTCACATTTAATGTATTTTCGTACTCGATGTGTTTTTTCTTATATATCTATAAATATACAAGATAAAAGAAAGTTAGTTTTCATGTTTTCTAAAAAATGTATTTTTACTTATTAATATATGCATCTTTTCTTGAAAAAATGTAAAGGCTGATAAGCATTTTTTTTTTTTTTTTACAGAATTACTTGACAGTAATCTGGATTACACAAGGTATAGTAGATTTGATGGTATTTGTTCTTTAAAGTGAAAGCTAGTTATTTTATTTATTTTTTCTTGCAACAATTATTAAAGTCTCTTTCTGTATGAAAACATAGACAAAAAATATTTTTATTGTTATATGTTTCTTCTTTTTTTATTGCTTCTTATTTCATTTCACATTTATCAACATAACCATCACCAATTTAAAGTTATGCAGAGAAAAACATTTCAAATCTGTGAATTTCACTTTATAATAAATTATTAAAAGTAAATATTTTCAGAGATGACATAATTATTTTTGTGAAGCATTAGAAATGCATTTAGATTTAGAAACATTTATTTTTATTACTGATAACTTATATGTTCCAGTAAAATCCTACTTTTAAAACTTATATTGTAATCTTATTTATGTTATTTTTAAAGGAAAAAGCAAGATTTAATTGCATTTATCAGTTTGTATTACTGAAAGCTTTTAATAATTTTCTCAGAGTGCCTTCGGATTCTTTCTGACATTTTGCAAATTCTTTTAGTTTTGTTTTATTATATCAAACTATCATTTATATTCAGCAATACCTATTAAAAATCTTTTCTCATGCTTCAGAAATGTTAATATTTAGCTAAATAATTTCTTAATTATATATAGCCTAGACTAATTAAAAAGTTGATAAAGTTTTGAAATAGCATTTACAATATTTTACTAATTTTCCATTATTTTTAAATACATTTTGTACTATGTTCCTATTTAGAACTAACTAATTCTGTTTTATATTCTATAAAAATCCTTAACCCTTATCTAAAATATAAGTAAATCAATATGTATGTGTGTAGATGACATGTCGAACATTTCATTATGCTCATTATTTTTTTTTCTGCATAGATGTGATCCTGAATATTATAATGATGCTTTAATGAACAACTTTGTATCAAATGGAATGGTAAGTTAATTATTCTTAATGGTAAGTTTTACTTACCTTAACTTAATGGTAAGTTTTCTATTCAGTTACACTCCCCCCCCCCACACAAATATATATATATGAAGCATTGATTTTTGATAATATACAATTCATTTTCTTCTGGAACCCATTTTTGTAAAATAATACAATTCTGTAATGTTCTTTTCATTTTATAGAAGTTTACCATAATAATAGGACTTTTAAAATTATTTAGAAGCTGTTATTGCGATGCTATTCTTTTTTTAATGATCCAACAATAATGCAATGCTTTAATTATGCTAAAGAATGTTTCTAATTGCTAAATGATTCAATGTTTTATATAAAAAATTTCAGTATTAAATTTTCTTGCTTGTTTAATTTTTCAAAATTTATGATGACAGTATTATAAACTTATGTATGCTCATCTTAAAAACCTTAATATTAAACTTTTCTTTTTCAATCAGAATGTCAGTTGATTATGACTTTCCAAACTGGATGTAATTGAACAATGTTAAATTTTTAAAAAATAATTTAAGTGATACTAAACAATGGTTTTTAATAATTATTGAAAATTTTTAAATGAATTTAATTGAATAATTTATGAATCAACACCAATGTATAAACTGATGCTTTTCTGAAAAAGACAAGAGGCTTGTTCATGATTTAAGCATAATGTACAAACCAAATTTTTTTCTGAACATTGTTAAAATCCTGTTAGGATGATAAATATGTAAATACTTAACATATAATAATGTTTCGTTTTTAAGTACTGATAGTTTCATCTTGAAGTTACTAAATTTTAATCTTTGACCTTTTCAAAAAGTAATTTTGTGTTTTTTTAGACTGCTTGAAATATATACAAATGGAAAACATTTATTTAAATCAAATAATGAAAATACTATAATTTCAGATATGTGACTAGCTTATTTGTAATTTATTTACATTTTTTTAATTAATTGCTTGTTTTCTTTTATCTGTTTTAAAATTTTATTCGAGCTAAAAATTTTAGTAAAAGAAACAAGGAGAAAACAAAAAATAAGGGTCTTTTCGTACTACTTACTAATGCTTGTCAGTCCGTCCCTACAAGGAGTGCTACATAATTTTTCTCATGTTGTTCACTATATTTAGGATATTGTATCCTATTGCAGCTATTTTTTAAAATATCATGGTAGAATTAAATTTGATTTTGATGCTTTAGTTCAAATCAGTAGGAAATTTTCTTTGCTGAAAGTGTTTCTTTCCCTTTTTTTTTGTTTTTGCTTAATTTTATAAGCTTTAGAAGAGAAATTAAAAATTAAATTAAAACGAGCAAAAAATGATTAAAAATACAAAACAGTAAATTAGAGTTTTAGGATAAATGAAGAGAATCCTAATATAGATTAAATAGATATAATGGTAAAGAATTTGTGGTATTTTAGCTTTGCACAATTGTCCTAAAAATAATTTTATGGATTAAAATATTTCTGAATTGAGTTTCTCTTGAGGCTTTCACCTAAATACATATTAAATAAAATTTGTCACTTATAAAATTGTTTTTTATATAATCAAGGCATTTTTTATTTATGAAGGCATATTCGATGGACAACTGAAATTAAGAATATCACAAAAGTGTAAGAAGAGTGATAAACACTTATTTTTTAGATAAACAAATGCTTGCAGTTATGTAAGTAATAAATACATTGAAGTTTTTGAGATTTCCCTGAAACTTAATATACATTTAATGAAGTGAATACAGTTCCAAGAAATATAGACTCTTTCAGAGTTATCTTAGTAGAATTTTAGTAATGTTTGTAATATTTCTCAGTAAACAATTGTGCAAGAAAACTAGTTTGAAACTTATTATTCTTTCGATTGATTCATTTGCATGTTCAATTAGTTTTCATTCATTTTTTTGTTAATGATTAACAGTAATGATTGAGTTTCATGTTTAGTTTATCAAAATGTAGGCTCAAAACTAGTAGTGCTTATTTATTTATATTTGGAAAGTAGACTCCCATGATTTATTCAATGCTCTCCAGATCCTGTTGTTAAATACTGCATTTTTGGGGAGTAATATTTATATAGATTTTTCTGTTCTAATTATATGCCATATATTCTTTTCCTATATGTTTTTTCAATATTCATTAAACACTAAAAAAAATTTATAAAGTATTTTCTCTCATTAAATTAAGGATGATAAAATTTTTTCTTTGAAGCAAAGCTCTACAAAAGTGCCAAGCATTCAATCGCCCAGTTTAAAAGTAAAAAGTAGCTCCAGGTCTTTAGAAAAAGCAAATTCTTCCTCATCATCCATTTATGAAAGTACTTCACAAACAATATGTAGGAAAAGAAAAGTACCACACATTTCTGAAAGATCTCTAAATAAATTGTCCATAAAAAAGGAAAGTCTTTCTGATTCAAAAACTGTTCAGTGTGACCTTTTATCAGATCAACTGTTTTCATCAAAAAACAAAAAATATTCAAACAGTTTTCATTCAAATGCAACTTTGGATTCTTCAAAATACAAATCTTGTAAAAAAGAAATGAACCAAATTTCACCTTCTGATGGCAAATTCATCAAGCAAGATGTAATCTCTAACAAAAAATCATTTACAGATTTTTTGACAAATGAAAATAAAAGTAGTACAACAAAATTTAAAAATCAAAGTTTTCGTAAAACTAATAATTCTAAAATTTCATCTAATAACGCTATTACAGATTGGCATATGCACATTACAAGAAAATTGAATGAAAGTGTAAACTTATCAACTAATAATCCAACAAAAACTGAAAGTATTTCTCCAGATAATAATGGCAGTTCTTTTTTGCCTTACAGTATGAAACTTGCAAATCAGAATTCTCAGCAAGAAAAATGCCCTAAACTTTTTAAGAAAAAAAGAAGAATATCTTCAAAAAAATCACCAAGCATTTTTTCTGGTTCAAGCAGTGAATATTCTTTTACTCCATTTAATGTTAAAAATTCCAAAAGACCAGAGAATGAAAGTGGTTCTTGGTTTGGATATTATAAACCTTGTCAATCAGAAATAAATTTTCCTGAAACCTCTAAAAATTCTGGAACTATAAATGATAATTATCAAAATAACTTCCTGAAATGCAATCTAAATGATAAACTAGAAGCATCTGCAAGAAAACCTTCATTTTCTTCTAATGCAGAAAAGCAAGTAATAAAAGATCGACTGTCAGAATTTTCTTTTAAACTTTCTCCAACTACATTTAAAAGTGAGATTGAGAAAAACTCATTTTCTAGAGGCAAAAAAATGCCAAAAACAGATAAGGAGAATATACTTGATTTAACAACATTTACTAATTCTTCATTTCAACATGAAAAAAGATTAATGGATTCAGGCTTTTCTTCTAGTCACTTTTCGCAACATAGTAGAAGATCTAATATGTATTTAAATGATTGCTATCAGTCAAGTAATTGGACTGATTTTCCGCAAACATCAAGAATTTTTGAAAATCCATATGAAAGGAAACATTCTTGGAGTTGTTCTTCCACTGGAACTTACAGTGAAAGTGAGTAAATTTTTGTTCTCTCTTAAACTTTTATTTTTTTTAAAGACGAATTTCTTAGGTATAGTAAATAATATAAAAAACGTTTAATTTGTTTGTTTTTTAGGTAAAGAATTATTTCAAAAAATTTTTGGAAATTAGTTACTTTTATAACCTTGATAATTTTTAATTTTTTAATTGGTATTCGAAATTAATAATATTATGCAGTTGTATCTTTAGAATTAATTGAATGTAAAAAATTGATAGTGGCTTCCTTATCTTTAGGTTTTTCTCCCTTCAATTCCAATAGATATGTACAAGTTATTGTACTACCTAAAAAAACTTGTGTACAACATGGTTTGAGTTCATCTGTTGAATTGATGGAAGTTATTTCCTTAGAAGATATTACCCAGTGCTAATCTCTATTTTTCTCTGCTTTTTATTGACTTTGTATGTATGTTAACCAGTTAAATATTGTGATAAGTAAAATTTATTATGAATTCTTGACTTCTACTAGAAAGTTCTTTTTATTCTTTTTATCACTATCCAAACTTTCCCTCTTATTTTTTTTCTCGTTCAAAATACTCTGAATTTTATTTCACTAGCTTGAAGAATTTTACATTTAAAAAAAGAATCCATTATTTCAGATTTTACTCTGGATGATGGATTTTTGATACGAAACATTTTTATTCATCTAAATTATTATTTCCTAAAGTTACATAATTATAAATTCTTCTAACCATTTCCTTACTATTTTTAGACCTTTGATACTATTTATATCTTCACAAAGTGAGAAATGCTACAATCCAGCTTTTTGCATTTAGTTTAATAACATTTTTTAGGTTAGATATTATATGTTATAAAAATGTATATTTATATAAAAATAAAATATTTCATAGCTCAAGTGATTTTGAATGTATATTTATTCTCTTTTAATTTATAATTTTTTGAAAAGTAAAGATATCAGACTTGATTGTGCTCAGGATTTATCCAGAATTCCGGATTTTTTTACTGAATGTTCACTAATTTTCATGAATTTTGTCTGAATACTTTAAGATTTCATTATGATCGCCAAATTATGTCTTTTAAGTCACAACTTGCCAAATGTGATGAATCTAGCAGTTTCAGTTGCAGCCCTAAAAACAAAAATTGGTTTCTTTATCGAAACTTTGTTTTCTTATCATTATCCAAAATTGCGACTGTTTGCAAATTTGATAGTAAGGAGGAATTGATGAACTGTTCGCGAATTTGATCATTTATTAGGATAAGCTATTTATGATGTATTTTTTTTAAAGCTGATTAGAAATCTTGGCAAGGTCAATTTTACAGGAAAAATAATTAAATGCATTCCTAAACAGATAGTAGATAAAATACATGCTCAAAAAAGTGACTTCTAAAGAAACATCTCCATCAGTTAGAACTAACAGTTAGGATTCTGCTTATATTTTAAAAGCAGCAACTCTCATTATTTTGATGAAATTTATAAATATTATATTAAATATAATTTTAATTGATGAGAAATTGTTAACCAAGAAATCCAAAAATATCAAATAATTGCTTTAAGCATTAAATGAATGCAGGAAATGCTGATGCTATGAACTTTTCGGTTGAAGTATTCAATCTAAAAGAAGAGGAAGAAAATGAATTATTTTGTCTTTAAAATATTTAAATCCATTTAATTTTTCTTCCATGGTCCAATTTTTTTGAAAGTTCCTTTAATTATTTAGGTAATATTATGATAAATAATGAATATTTTTGAAAATAGATATTCTATATACTGTGCAGCTTGCAAAATGTTACTTATTTTCTTTAAACAAAAATGTATGTAAAGTTTTGAGGTTCAAAATTTCTACAAAATTCCATTATTTTATGGAAGTTCTTAAGTTTTAAGATTTTATGGAAAATTTATTATCTTCCATCCATGATATATCCAAAATTTCCCATTTCTTATAAACTTCAATTCTTTTCCAATGCATGCTAATAAGGATACTGTAACAGGTATTTAAAATTCAAATGGAGTTTTGTTGATATATACATTACATTATCGAATGCCTAATTGCTAACAAAAGTGTCAGAATTACTTGACCTGGCAGTGGATTTGACTTTAATGAAGAAGAAAAATACTTAATGAGAGATGTTAGAAACACTACTGTTTTTCTGCTGATTAGTACAATGTTTGGGTTTTGAAAGTTTTATGCACAATGTGTATATTTGAACACCACCTAAGACATTTTCCCAGTGATAGCTAATTTTGCAGAAAGTGGTTTTGCTGTGTACACATTTAATGGCATATTCAACAAGGATTTCATGGAAAACCATTGCCCTGATAATACTGAAATTTCATTATTAGCTAAGAAGATGGGGAAACCCCTAGAATTGCCTGTTTTTCCAGAAAGTTTCCTAAATGAAATAATTTTTTAAAAATATTGAGGAAACAAAATGCTGAATAATATTTTGAAATGATATAATGAATAATTATTCCTCAATTGCACTTTTCTTTGATGAATGACATTTTTTGAAAATTATACTCATTAGTGAACTGTTTGTTAGTTTTCTCTCTATATATATTTCAAAATTATTATCTTTGCTGTACTAATTAATTGTTTTAAAACATGTATATAAGTATGTGCATTACACATTTATATTCCATTAACACAACATAATATGACATTAGTATTCAATAGTTACCACATTAATATTCTGAATTATTCAGAATATTATATTGGATTTTTACTTCAAGCTAATTTTTAGAATTTTTGATATGGAATTCCAATCATGCCTGAGATAAGATTCATTTATTAATGGATTCTAATAAAAAATAATATGAGTTCTTTTTTTTTTAAAGTATAATGAACAAATTAAGATAATTAAAGTGAATATTTTTATGTAGTTTTTAAAATGTACTTAATATCTTTCTAAAATATTAGAGATATATTAATTTTGCAAGCACACAGTGAAGGAAAAAAATGGTGTGAATATATTGATAAAATTTTAAAGGAATATATACATAAAAATTAGTGTAATGGATTATAAATATTAAACTGTCTTCTTTATTCATCTTCACTAATATTTTTCAAGGATAAATATGTGATTATAAATGCTGCTAACTATATCACTAAGTTACTAAATGCACCACTGAATTTTTAGAATTGAATAATTTATTTTTAAAAATCAGCTGATGTAAATCTTCCGGAAATGTTTTTGAAATTGCTACTGAAGGGGTTATGAATAAGCATAATGAGATTTCCTGAGATCGTCACTCAGAAAAGCCATGTATATATTTTTCAATTTTTTTTTAAAAATCTGCCAATTTAAAATGTTATGGAAAATAAAAAATTAAATTTTTAAATTCTCCTCTTTTGGTATTGAAGATGATTATTAATAATGAAATTTATTCCGAAATGAGTCATATTTTATAGCTAATACTATTCAAAACTAATACAAGCTGTAAGAATGATTCAGTAATTTTAATTTATCATCATATGAATAAACAAACACTGATGAGAAAACTAATAATGAGGAAGACAAAATGTGTGTATTTTTTCAATATTCAATTTTGTTTTTAAGGCTATATAGCATTCAGAGCATTTTATTGAATTGGAAGCTTGTAATAAAAGTCGAATATAATTAGTGCTTGAAAAGTTACATTTACTTAATTAAATTAAGAATTATTACAGTGCTTACCCGCACAGGAGTTGGACCTTTTGTAACTATTAGCCGAAAACAGCGCGCGATTAAAAGTATACAAATACATTTATTAGTGAGTATCTGAGAAAATTTCTTGAAGATTACTCCCGTTTGTTTTTTGTAAATATTATATTGTTTTAATTTTCATTCAATTTTTAGATTATTCATTTTGCTTGTTTCTGTAAAAAAGATGGAAATCCATTAAATTATCTTACTATTGATAGTTTTATAGTATAGTGTAAATGCATTTTTGTGGAAATCGATGAGGTGAAGGCAAGAGAAACAGCACACATTAAAACGAAACATAACCTTTATTGAGCGCGCTTTTTCTACAATTCTTGGAGAGTGGTATGGTGCGGCGATTGAGTGAAAGCTCACCCAACCTTAGGTAAAAGGGAATCAACTCGGGAATACAGAAGCAAACGTTCGTTTTCGGGATATGTTTGCAGAAGTATATCACAATTTGCAAAGGAAAGGGCGAAGTAGTTGCGAGGGAGAGAAACCGTAGCATTTTGTTGATGTAGTCAAGGAAGAAAAATAGTTGCGTACTTAAACAACCTTTTTGCGGAAACAAATAGCACCAGGACGGTCGGTTCAATCTGCTTCGTTGATCGTTAGGGCTTTCTGCTCATTTCTGACTTAACTAGCTGTTTTTCCTCACATGCCAACCGTGATCTTCTGTTTAGAAGTGGGGAAGGGTAGGGATGGAATGTATTTCATCCACTTCTAAGTATGGGTACAATTTTGTGTCATGTATTGCCTTATGGGTGCTTTGGAAAGAAATGATCGAACTGGAAACTCATACGCTAAGCTTTTAATTACTTCCGATATCATTAGGAATTTCTATGTACTATTTATATATATAGATATATATATAGTTTTCTGTATTTTCTTGTGTTAGATAACTAATTTTTACATGCTATGTGTCATATAATTATCCTGTAAACAAACATTCTGAATATTTATAAGTTATTTTTATCGGACGGAACGATTACTAACTTTTCTGAAGAATTTTGATATTCGTTAATTCTATACTAGGTATAGTAGTCCTAAATCCGTAATTGATGTTATGTCAAAATATGTATTGTATGAATGCTGTAATGTAGAAAAAAACTATATTTGTTTTATATAAGGCTCCTTTTCTCTTTAAAGTTCTATTTTAGTTCTGGACTCGAGTGAAGTTACGTGTTATCTGGTGGTTGTAAAAATTGGTCTGATGTTATTTTGCTCCAAATTAATCTACGTTCCAAAAACTAATTATTAAATATTGTTTAGTTCGCCTCCGAATTTGGTAACATTTTGATTAGTATATGGAATTTCGTAAGAAAAGGATATTTTTTACTTTTAAAATTTAACGCAAACGATTTTATTCTAGAGTTCATAAAGTCTTTTTATTCTATATATTTAATTTTTTTCTCAAATTTCTGAAGTATTTTAATAAACAGTTTGAGTCATTTATGGTACTGGTATTTAATATGCACTGTCTCAAAAATGCAAGTCTGAAATTTAAAAGATGATTTGCATTTTCTAGATTACAATAAGCGTTAAAGAAAATAATCAATTCATCATGAGGTATTTACTGTTTTGAAATTATTTAGGACTAATTTAAGACGATAGCTAACCGAGAACAGAGGAGATTTAGCTTTGCTTCGCACACTTTGTCCAGAAAGTCTATTGTTTTAGATAGCTTTGACAGGCAGAAGAAATATATTAGAAATTCCCTGTTTGAGACTGCCCTATCGTATCATCTGGATGGAGCTACATTTGTGGACGCTTACTGATTCTATTATGATCTAACTCTTTGGAGACGGAAAGCTTGGAACATTTTCGAAACTGACATTCTTCTAGCTTCTACTAGACCTGACCCTTATTATAAATGAGCTATTTCCTAATCTATTCAGATATCATTTTTGGTTTTTAATGTTGGTTTTGATACTAGAATTCTTCACACAAGCGATAGCGTTTTAGCTGAGATGGCAGGTTAGCTGAGCCGAAAAACTGTTTAAGGTAGAGGGAACAGTAAACCCTATGGACCAGAAAGCTACATTGAAAGTCTAAATGATTTTTAGTCTCCTATAATCTTCCTAAGTATAATGACTTTTCATCGTTAAAACTAGTCTACTTAGAGTACTAAGTTTATTTTTATTACTCGGCCAGGGCTTGAAAAATTCTAAAATAGTTAATTGCGTCGTATCGAAAGAGGCCTAAAATTTTGAGTCGAAATATATTTAAGAGTTACCTAAGAAAAAATCAGTAACAATGTGCGTTTCCTAAAATATGAATTCGCATGATGTTCTTGTTTAGTAGGCGAATGAAACTTGCAAAAGAAGGCTACTTCTAAAAATCTAATTTTGATTAATTTAGATACAAATTTCAAATATAGTTAAGCAATTCTAAAATCTATTAGGTCCTAAGAATTTCTAAGCCTTAAATGTAACTTTCAAGCCCTGCTCTTAGAAAAATTTAGTGATAGTTTTATGAGTTTGGTTATTTGAATGGTAATGGAGGTTAAGTGTTATGACAGGTTTAATTCTAAACCATCTCAGGCAGTACTCTAATTTCTCTAACATTCCTTAGGCACTAGTCTCGTATCCTCTGTCGATGATCCAACATTCATAGAATATATTAACTCTTCCTATATAAGCAACCATTTAACCACTCTCCTGTTTAACGACATTAGAGCTAGATAAGAGCACTTGTGAAAACTCGACCGTTCTCATCGTATGGTCAAGTTACTAAATGATGTGGTCAAAATGCAAATTTTTACTTTTTAACATTCTGATTCTTGTAATAGGTTGAATTTAACTTTTTTTTTTCTTTGTAGCAAAACATTTAGCAATTACATTTTTTTTAATGAATATTATTATTTTAAAAGTTGTCTTTACGCTGATTTGCAGTTTGACCACTGTGGCGTATGGCAGACTTCATACACCATATACAATAAGTTGTAACGAACGCATGGTCTTTTTACAAAGTGTTTTAAATTTGCATACTAATTAAAGACGATGCGTTCATTTTTTTGAGGAGACCCCCTAAAATGTCTCTTGTTAGCATTCAAGGTTGATTATAAGCTTAAAGCATACCACCATATGTTTGATTTGATAGGCATGTACTTTAAAAAATATATCCTTAAAATTTCTTTTATTTCACATTTATTAATTTTTGATATTATAGTTATTTCTATTTCGTATTTTGAAGAGTCTTGTGGTAGCTCTAAGAATAAAAATAAAAAACTAATTCATTGATATATCTCTTTATATTACATTTATTTCAGTTAGAAAAGAAAAGGGAAGAAGTTTATGTCGTCCAAAGAATATGTACACTGCCCTATCAAAATCATAATGTGGTGGTTGTAAAGTTTGAAAAAGTTTTTAAAAAGGTTTAGGTTTAATTATCATTTGGTCGTACGTGTATCAAAAAGATTGGAGAGAAGTATTTTTTTAACGTGAGGTATAAGATAAAAAAATGTGTAATGACATGCATTTAGCTTAAGTGCGCTGGGAACGTGAGCTCCCAGTTAAGAGCATTTTGTAAAGTTAGAAGAAATTTTAGGTGATCTCTTACATAATATATTTTAAGATAGCTCCTTATTTCACTTTGCAGTTAAATGAGTTACTTTGCTGAAACTTTGCTTAGCTAACAGTCTCATTTTGAA
Source organism: Argiope bruennichi (assembly GCF_947563725.1). Lineage (NCBI taxonomy): Eukaryota > Metazoa > Arthropoda > Arachnida > Araneae > Araneidae > Argiope > Argiope bruennichi. Next base: position 100,589,849 of record NC_079151.1, on the reverse strand, counting down.
ATGGGAAGTAAAGGTAATACCCACCGTTCCATATTAAACGTCTCCTTTTTTTAATCTTCTGTTTCGGCTTGGTGAACTTGTGCAATTAAGTTCGTAGTCACACTTGTCTCTGGAGTTATAGCTCTGTACGAATTTTTCGTTTTGAAGACACTCTTGAGGTTTCTAAGGTTCTATTTACAAAGTATAATGCATTACATGGGATGCATTTTTGCGTTTGGTTTTCGTATATATTTCTTCTCTGTGAACTGGAATGCTTGTTTTATCACTTTTTTTAGTTTTTTTGCCTTGTATGAAAATTTATCTTTCAAGTTTTCCTCTTTTCTTTCAAGTTTTTTTTTTAAGATAAAATTTCCAAAGTTGGAACATATTTGTCGTTACACCTTAGAATTTATATTGTCATCTTTTGGATTAAATTGTTTATTTTAACATATTTTTAATTTTCTTCTGGCGATGTTTTTCTGTTAATTAAAAAGCGTATTGTGTACTATAAATTATAATTCCGCGTAATCTAAATGGTCGTTAAGCAATGGAGTTTTTCCCTAATTCTGTCGATTTTAAATACTCTTTTAAGCTGGTTAAGAGAGAGAAAAATCTGTTGAATTAGGCATTAAACTTATGTGTCCACGAAAATCAAACGCAGTCCTGCCATACAAGCATATACGTAACAACATAGAAAAAGGAAGTGTCCAGTTTATTATTAATATTTTTTTCAAATGCTTGCAGCGATCACACACTGAAACATTCTGGCATTCACTCCTTTTCTAGAAGTTCCTGTACAAAAAATAAATTAGCGAAATAAAATTTATGAAATGAAGATGATGTTTTTTTTTTTTTTTCGATAAAAAGCGTCTACTAGAGTTCTAGTTTGTCCACAGTGGAGCCAAAAAGTTCGCAGTTCATTGGCACGAAGGTCACTGTTTCCTTGACGAAGGATATCATCACTTTGATCAATCAAATCTCGAGGAAAGATTTATTCAGACGAAACCAATATGGTCTCTCTCTGAAATCTGAAAAAAGACTGGTTAAGGAAAAAAACAAAACAAATGTCTTTACAGCAAGAAATATTGACATAGAAAAATACAAGGGAAAGAAATGCCATATTCATTGTAAAATCTCACTTTTAACTGACATATATACATAAACTAAGAAAATCATGCTATATTAAAACTATTATAATAAATTAAATTAAAAACAAATGAACTAAACTAAATTATCATATTAAATTAAGACATAATTTCTATCATCAAAATAAATTGCCTTTCTTGGTAAAATTGTCAAACTTAACTTAAATCGGAATAAAATATTTACAAACATATCCAAGATAAACCATAAAATGTTAGCATAATAAATAAATTTGCATTTCTTATTATTTAATGAAAGATTTAATTTTCTTATTGTGGAAATATTTTTTTTTATCAAATAATATGTGCTATCGCATTTATGAAAAAAAGGGTCAAATTTTGATCTGGATTAAATATTATTTTACTTGTTAAATAAAATCATGAATGATTTTTATTGCCATCATAATTTTGTTTATTATTTCAAAGCCTTGAAATTCGTCGAATCTTGAAAATACTTGAATAATCATTGTAACATTGCATTATTCACAAAAGTTAACATAAAGTTGGCTATTGGGTATATTTATTACAATTGATATTTTCTCTCAATGGGTTTCTATGAGAATTGAATTTTTATAAAATTTTACTGGATAACGTATTTAACCAATATTAAAAACTTGTATTTTATGATTTTACTATTAAAAAATTTATTATTAAAAAATGCAAAGTCTAATAAAGTTTTATTGCTTTTTGATATTGTTGCTTAACAAGCAACACCAGCTGTCTCAATTCTACAGATTTTTCAAGAAATGGGGATCTCAAATACTTCGCAACAATAACGAGTATAACATTCTTTTTTCTGTATCGATGCATCATTTTCTGTACAGATGCATATATCGATGCATCATATAGCGGAAAATTTAATTTTTCCTTCCTTTCGTAAAATTTAGAAAGTTGATGTAGGTGGTGGTGCTTTTTAAGCAGATATATAGGACATTCACACACCGAGTATTTTTATAATGATTAAATCATATTTAATATGCATATGATCTTGTTGATTATTTAAGATTTCATGAAAAATCTAATATAGTATCTTCAGTTTTTTTTATTGAAATGTAATATAATTATATATTTAAATTAAAAATTTCAAATATATAATTATATTACATTTCAAATTTTAATGTAATATATAAAAAAATTGTAATATAATTATATATTTGAAATATAATTATATATTTGAATAAATATCATCGTAATTTATTATTTTGTCCTTTTATTTAAAGCTAGCATAAGTATAGCTATAAATATGGCCTTAACGAACTAGGAAGCATATGTCTTCTTTAAGGTACTCTAGCAAAAGAAAGAAAGTTCTATTCTTAGTGTTATTTTCTGACGTTACTTACTTTAGTTACATATGCGTTAAAAACAAATAAAAAAACGCGAAATTTTGATCATAAAAAAGAAATTTCATCGTAATTTTCCTGTGATCTCATCTAACTTGTATTTCCTCTAAAACAAAAATATCATTTGAAGATAACAGCAATGGGAAAAAAAAGGGTTCGAGTATTAATTATATCTCAAAATGTTACATTAAAAAAAAAAGGAAACAAAAACAAAACACACACAAAAAAAAATGTATACAGTCTTGCTATTACATGAATAATGAATTTCACTGGAAAAAAATTTCGGCAGCATTGTTTCAAGAAGTTCTGTATTATACATCATCCAAAGGGTCTGTAAACTTATGCTGGAAAAAGAAATGCCGGTCGTGGATATTTACTTTTTGAATATACATTACATTTACGAAGGTACGTAAGCAAACATCATTATTGAACTTCTTTGAAGAATACGTCTCCTCTTTGCTTACCAAGTATGTATTTATAGCTCAAGAAAAGAAGGAGCTGGATTAAAAAAGAAATCATAAAAAAAGGACATTTTGCTATAATGTGCGAGGCAATTTTAGAAAAGAAAGCAAATTTAATGTATTTCGAAATAATGGACGCATTTTGTTCAAGATAAGACGTATAGCAAATGTAGACACTGCTGGTAATTATGGAGATATAAGTTACTAAGTTGGCTCATGGAATATATTATTTATTAAATATTTTGTTTTCTATAGATTCACTCGATGTTAACGATGCGAACTTGAAATATTTAAAAAAAATGTGGGATGGGGAACTGGAAATATGTTCGTAACTAATCATTTAATTTTCAAGGACTTCTGTATAAACTACATTTTCTGCACACCAACTTCCATTTGTGTATACTCTTTGATATGTATTTCCATAGACATAACACAGGTTGTAAAAATGAATGAAATAGTTCATTTTGAATCATCCATGATTAATTTATGCAAGGTGAGTTGGACCTAATTTGTCAAACGAAAGAAGGTAACAGTAGAACCTATATGGATCATAAACATTATAGCAAACCTGTCCTATCTCTTATCTTTTACCAGTTATACGGTGATTATGGTGACAATCAGAGAAAAGCCTAATTTAAAGAAGTTTCTAGATGACCTACACGCAAAGTATGATTTTAAAAGAGCAAGAAAAGTCCTAAAAATATGACACCAGCTTCCGAATTTCAAGTCGAACTACAAACATCGAAACTTGGGCGAAATGTAAACTCGAATTATTGCTAAAGTCTTCCATATATCCAAACTTGTCCACTCACATCAGTTTTCGAATGAACGACAGTAGACTATAGTAATGTTCTAAAAATTCTTCCGTTCGCATCGCTGAAGTTGGCAGTCTCCGAAATAGATATTCGCCTGCGAGTCCACAAATGAATGGATTATGGATGAACGGAATCACTGCAAACCCACCAGTATGAATTCTTTTGGATATGAAGGTACTTGTCGGTTTGTTTCTATTATTTAATAAAAATATTGCGTTTCTTATTTCGCTTTAAATTTCGCTTCCTCGAATCTAATTACTAAAACAAAACTTAATGTTACGGAATTAAAATCAGAAACGACGATGGCACTTCCAAGTTTTCTTTTTCGACGAATGCCAATTTCAGTGATACAAACGAAAGATTAATTTTTTCTTGAACTCGAACTTATTGTAGGCTCATTCGAAAGCTATGGAAGTGTTTGGAAAATTAGACATACTATAGCTGAACAACATTTAAAGGTTTTAGTGACAATTCGATTTTGCATTTAGCCAAGATTTCGGCTTTGTAGCTAGGCTTTAAATCCTAATATCTTGATGATATTGGTGTCATCTTTTTGGAAATTTTCCCGCTCTATCAAAGTATGTCCCAATTTGCATCTAGATCTTTCGGAAATTTTTTAGGATTCTTATTCATTTAATAGCATAATAACTTTATCCGCCATAACTTGTAAACAGTAAGAGATAGAACAGGATTATCATAGTATTTTATGATCCACATAGGCTCTTCTATTACTCTTTTTCGTTTGGCAAAATAGGTCTAACTCGCCCTGTATTTTCATCAACTATATTGAATATATCAGAATGAAGACCCTCCATTCGTAAATCTGAGGGATTAATGGAAATGACAGTGTTAAATAATTTTATTAAATCAAAAGTAGTTGGAGGTTTGAGATGATTTGAGATTTCCGAAATCCAGATAAAATTTATTTTACCAGATCCTATTGTTTAAGTAGGTTCTTTCAGATATCGTAAATATCGGAGAAAAATTAGTTGAATAGAATTTCAATGTCCGATTTGAAGCGAAAGCTCTATTTCTAAATTGAGCTAGCAGTCTTTACTTATTTAAAAACGCGTTTCTCTTAGATATTTTTTTCTTATATCTTATAATATTCAATTATTTCTGTCTTTATAAAAGGTCATTTTTCTGACAAAATTGGCGATAGAATTTTCATATGTTATTACAAATTGAGGGTGTTAAATAGTTTACGTGCAATTTTTTACTCTTTGTCAATATTTTCATTGGAAAACAGTAAAAAGCCTTTACTGTAGAAAAACTGGGAACGAACTGTAATGTAAATTCTGAAAGATAAGTAGAAGTTTCATCATTTCAAGTATATATTATCTTCAAATTAGTTTGTTACTATGATCAGATTTCAAAATATGTGTTTTCAATTACCTCGTAGTTTTTAGGGTGATTGAAAACAAATCAGAGTCATTAACCAAGACTATTTACTTAATAAATTAATTCAGGAAAAAAAGCACCATTTAATGGGTCCTTCCTATTATACAGACACTAAATCATTTCATATTATCAAGGAAATGAAGAAAACCTGCAAAATTCCTTCCCAATTATCCGAACTGATATTACTGCCAAAACTCTTGTTACCGGAATAACTCTACAATTCGTTTGGAGCTCTTAAATATTTTACACGATGTGCAGCAAATTCCGAAGAAAAAATAATACAATTAAAAGGTATCATGCAAGAATTATATATAAAGAGAGTAATAGAAGATAACAGAAAGAAAACTTTGACTTGCAACTACATTTTTTTTTCTTAAAGCGAATTATATTTCGCTTTCGTAATTAATTAATGTAAAGACTATAATTTATTCTTCATTTGTGTTCTTTTCATTTCAACAACAGCAATAAAAAACTTTAAACATAAATAAATGAAACTTGTTAATTGTTTGCTTTTCATTCAGCGATCCTTTAATTTTCATCGCATTTCCTTAAATTTAAATATTTTTATTCCTGACTGCATTTCTAAGAATTCATGTGTGCGAAATCGATCCTCAACGTAAAATAAATTCAATCCACTTCTGAAACTCGGGTTATAACGTATTTTACATGACATTTACCTCGCATCTTCAATTTTATTCTCTTCAGCGACCAAACCGATTAGAATATTTTTATGACATTCTTACCCACAAGAAATAAACCACACCATAAATGCACTACCAATCCATTTGCCCCAACTTCAAAAAATGGCATAAAAGTCAAATTTATGTTTTTCCGTTGTTCAACAAAGGTGAAATATTACTTTAAAATATCCTCGGGATATGTTTGAAGTTCCGCGAGAACTCGACTGAGAAATCTTAAAATCTCCTTCGTATTGCACGCTGGAGGCACACTATAAAATTGATCCATCTCTTTTCAATAGTTTTATGCCATTTTTTTCCGTTACTTCTAGCATTCCTGTTTCGTGCATTTTCAGAAACATAGACGTTACTGCATACGGGCGGGAAATCGGTCACTAGGGGTTTCCAAGAAAGCTTTTGTGATGGCCAAGTTTTCAGAAACTGACTTAGGAGTCCGTATCTTCCCTTATGTGATGCATTTCGTTCCATTTTTTTTTCTTTGTAATTTGCCTGTGCATTTTGGAGCCTAAAGTGAGTTTCAGTAGTGCTGAAAGTGGTTAGAATTTTAAACACATTGGCTTCGAAGCATTCCGCTTTAGAACTTAAGTGTTATTGCGTTTCGATTTCATATGAAGAAAAGCATTTATTTAGTTTTATTTTTAAATGAATAGTTACGCCAAACAATTTAGGTTCATGCAAATCATTTAATGAAAGGTTTTGTAAATTAATTGTTTCTATTTAATTCGATATGAATTATTTATAATGGTAAACTATTACTATTATTTTTTTCAGTATTAATTCTAATCATTTAATCTGATTCTTTTTTTATTTTTAGAATTTTTTAAAATTACAATCAATTATTCTTTGGCTTGTAAATGTTGCTTATTTAATTTGATTATGAAACTTGATTTTATTTAGTATCTTTTGATGAACATATTTCTATTTCTCGACACTTTTTTTAATGTCTAAATATTGCAAAGAATTAAAAAAACTTTTCTATTATTAAAGTTTCATTGATTATTTAATTTAAAGTTCCAATCACAATTTTTAGATTTGGGTTTCTTATACAAGCACTGACAAGTCACGCCATATAACGAAATGTTTGAACAAGCTTTTAAAACTCGATTTTAGCCCAAACCATACATTTGACGCATCATTATCCGAAATGCGTTAGCAGAAAATTTTCAAAACTGCGAAAGCAAACAAATCCGTATACAAAATTCTCAATAATCGAATATTAGGGAATGCCAATAGCAGTTGCAGTGTTTATTTTCACCTATGCGGAAAAAAAAAAAAAAAAAAAAAACACGTCGAAAACAAATTAAGGTTTGAGAAAAATAAATTATAGAAGTAACTTAAGTGATATTCCGGATAAACGAGTTCTTTGTTTATTAATCGTTATTATTTGAACATTTGAATGCGAATTTGTCAACATTTGCCTCATTAGATTTCAAAAAGAGCGTGATATACATAAGCGATTTCTGTTCGCATATGCCACTGATTCTCGGTATGTAAAATGAGGACTCGAACCCAAGTCGGGGACTCTTCAAGCTGAACAGTCTCAAACATTTTTTTATTTATATGCACTCTTATTTACACTAAATTATAAATAATTTAGTTTATAATGAATATTGCTAACATGAGCCAAAATTTGTCTAATGCAAATTGCATGGCAAATTAAATTTGTGGAAAATTAAACTATTTAACGAAATGACTTTATTACCTACATGCCTAGGAATACATTTATCATAAATTCTCTAACCATCCCTCGTTTTATGAATCTTATAAACATTTTGAATTTTAGTAATTAACTTCTCAACCATGTGAAATTTTTAGAACTTTATTCGAAAATGATCTAGAAGCTATTTAATTGCAACGGACCAACAGATCGTTTTGACAGCACTTTAAAACAACGAATCCATATATAAGCGATACATAATTCTGAAGCTGGGTCTTTATTGGAAGGAAATGCATTTATCTCCATTAGTTTCGTCAGTTCAATAACCTGCGAAAAGCGAAAGACTTTGCGATGGGGGAGAGCTAAACATTCTTAAGAACTGTTTAATCTTGATTAATTCTGCAGTCTAATTAAGGCCACAGCTGGTCAGTGACATCATCGAAATTAGGGCAAAGACAACCTTTTGTTCTTCGCTTACTTCAGAAGGGACACAAGTTTTACATCACTGATGTTCGTATAATCAATCTAGTGGAAATTGGTTTATTTTAATTTCATTTAAAGAACGAGCAAAGTACTTAAAGACAAGCTTTCGGCCCAATGTATGCATTTTAATTAAAAATTTTGATAACATGCGCAGCTTTTTAATATTGAATTTATTCTTTACAATGAAAAAGCTAAGCTGAGATCTGTTTTCATTTTATGGAACGAATTATTTTGGGCATATATTAAATCTTACACATATTGTTTGATATTGTTAGTTACGGAAATTGTGAGTTTTTAGTTTCTCGTATACATAGTATAGAGAAAGTGTCGTAATTGTCAAAAAAGCTGAAATTTTCGAAAAGTTCCGAAAATATCATTTTGGAAAATGTTTCTCGGCCTGTCTGTGACAGAGATAACTCAAAATGCTTGGACCTAGATGGTTGAAATTTGGTATACGGTCTTTACACCAAATTTACGGATATCTGTCAAATGTTGAGCAAAATTTGTTCGAAGAAAGTCTGTCTGTCCGACAGTTAATATAAGTTAGCACGATAGTTACAAACGAAAAGAGCTAGATAAATAGAATTCGAAATACAGATCTATAGTGTAAACACCTATCGAATTTTGAGACAAATCCAACTATGGGTAGACTCTTTGTCGGCCTTCATTTTCAGAAATATTTGTATGCCATAATTCAAAAGCGCAATGACTAAAATATATCAAATTTAATACAGGATTTTGTGACTACAAGCGCAATTTTGTGTCAAATTTTTGTTTCAAACGGTTTAGAAAAACATGTCTAAAACACAAGTTCGATTTTTGGATACTGTTAACGCGTATTAGGGATTCATCGCCAAATAATTCGTCAAAGATCATATTATAGATTCAGTTAAAATGCGAAGTTTACGCCAAAAGTTAATATTTCGTTACTGTTATACGCCACTGCCATGTAAGACTTTCTGAACATATTAGTTATTTGGGATTGAAATTTAGCTATGGTGTCAAAAAATTCGATATTAAGATTTTCGTAATTATAGACTTGTTTTCTTTTAAAGTTAAAATATGTTATTTCGCTTTTTCAAAAAAAACCTGTTTACCTGTAATTATTAAAATTACAAATTTGATAACTGTAATTTTTTTTTTTTTTTTTTTGCGTCGACTTAATGTAAAAATTTTAAATGTGTTAACATATTGAATGCAGTATTAAATTATTTTTATAAGTTGCAAAAGTATTCGACTGAGATAAATATTTTATAAGCCGAAAGACTAAAAGAAGAAAAGAAAAAAGGAATTTTCTTAAAAAAACTTTCCCATGATGTAACTCATCACTTAGAGCACCTTCTTTGAAGCTACACGTTAAAATTATTGTGCGGGTAAATATTATTTGACAAACTTAGCAAGAAATGAATTAAAAGATATAACAGCTTGTACTGCTATTTATTCATCCATTCAGGTTCAAGTGAATTAGGCTTTGATTAGTTCATTCTTTAAGAAAAGTAAAACATGTTTGATGGAAAGAAATCCATAAAGAAATTCTATGAATTCTCAATAAAGTGAAAAAAGTTGTATGTTGTTTCTGAAAAAGACTTATTGAATAATTTTATATTTTTATTAATTTAATATATCCAGTATTATTGGATTAAAATCCTTTCCAAGCACGATGTTTTTATAGCAAAAACTACTTTTTTTACACAAAATATTACAAAATTCGAAATCCTCTTATCTAGATTTTTTATCGTCTGTTTTTATTTCAAATTAGAATATTAATTGAAGCAAACGATTTTTAAAATCAACGATAGCTAAATTTTCCCATAAGTTATTAATATTTGTTATATTAGTACTGCGAATTTTGTTTAAAATTGTTAAAATATAGAAAGATTGTCTTCGTTTGAGCTTAACCGATCGACTAAAACTTAACTTTGCGCATCATTAAACCACTACTCCCAATAAAAGAATTATTAAAAGATATATTAAAATAAAGATAAATAAAAAAGTTATGTAGATCAAAATGTAAAAAAGACAATATTTTTGCTAATTTCTAATTAATTGAATGTTTAATTGATTTCAGTATTTTGAAAACGGAAGTGGGCAGTATTCTTTCTCATATTTTATGTAATAAGTTTACAAAATTTTATTGAATTCTGCTTTGTTATTTATATAAGGATGTAGAACATACATTTCAATGATTTCTATTTATAATCAGATTGTTTTTATAAAAATATGCATTTTCGTTTATTTCGTGTAATTTAAGAAATTCTTGATATCCACAATTCGTAATTTAGATTGATAGACAGTTTACAGATATTGAAACCATTGTCGATGTAAAGAAGCTTTTCTAACACAAGATTAAAAAAAAAAAAATTAATCGGAAAATAAATTGCATTCTTCGTGTTGTATTTTATTTGGGGAAACTTTCCCCCACTTTTTCTGATATTTTAAAATTTTGCATTTTATTGTGATCTTTAATTATGTAATTTATCGAAATCGTGATTACTGAGAAATTAGATGAAAGACATCGCATCATATTTCAGCCTATGACTATATGAGATTTGTTGTTGTATATCATGCACTATTACTTTTGTCTTGTTATTGCATTTTGCCTAGCATTTAAGAGTAATACATTTTTAGTATGTAGGTAATAAATCTATTTTTCGTAGAGGAATCATTCATTGAAAGGTATAATGAGAGTTTTATTTGATCATTTTGGATTTGAAAAATAAAACGATATTACTAAACCGTTAATCACAAGTTAAAATGTAAACAATGTTTCTAAGATCTTTGAATTCTTGAAAAAAAATTAATTTGTCACCATGACAATTGTGTGGCCATTTCAGCGAAACGTAACTGATTAATATAGCAAGCGAACTCCGTATAAAACGATTCAATAAATCAAAGATAGGCCCGCGAAAGAGCTTTTTTCAGTCCTGTAGATTAGGGTTTTGAACGAATACCTTTGAAGTGATGATTCACAATTCACGGGCGTGAGTGATTTGCCGCACTCGTGAGGTTTCTAGCGTAGTGGCAAGAAGGTTTCGAGAAAGTAGATGGAAAAAGAGGACCGCTGTGAAAAGAACCGAGAAAGAAAACCTTTGTTTCGTTGAAAGGATGTCTTTTTTCACCTTGACATCTAAGAAATATTGCTGGAAATGGATATTTCCGATTCATGAATTATTCATTGAACACTTGACAAGTTACGTCTTGCACTTTTCTCGCCTGTACTTTTTAGTAAATCTAACTAATGATAGGAAATCTGTTTGTAATAGTTTTATTCAGTGTGAATAGAAAGTGGCAAATGTAGTCTTCATTTAACACGACAGATATTGTATATGAGGTATCAACGTATTAATTGCCCTTACTGCATATATTCATATAAACTTTTTAAAGAAATATGCTGCAAAATTTATTAATAATATTAATAAAATATTGAATTTTAAATGAAAATAATCTATGAGGTTATTTTGTGAGAGAAAAATGTTAATGAGTTAATGAAAAAGAAGTGTAGATTCAATGAATGTAAACAGTTCTGTTATTACGTGCAAGAGGTTTTGGAATTGTTTCAATATTTTTCCGAATTGATATATATCAATAAGCGAAGAGTATAATCTAATCGACTTGACAAAACTGGTTTCATCAATTAAAATAATGTACATCAACAATTGCGAGACTCGTGATTACAAGCATTCGAAATTTATTATTGTGGAGAGAATCTAAATATGGGTGCTGTATCACAGTAAGGCTCCGCATTATTGTTGAGACATACTGCTCACTCTACATTACCCATATTGCTATTAAAACATTACATTTCGGTACTAGCACGATCAATTCTCCTCATGCGCCTTTTCTCCACACTTCTCTTGCTTAAAATGTATTCTCAATTTCGAAGAAATACTGCGACAAATGCATTGCAAGATATTACAAAATGATTAATTGCTCAGGCTAATTATTTCGCAGAAAACACCAAACAAATAGATACTATTTAATGATATTTATTCATTTTATAACAAATAGATTCTATTTAATGATATTTATTCATTTTATAACAAATAGATTCTATTTAGTGATATTTATTCATCTTATAACAAATAGATTATATTTAATGATATTTATTCATTTTAAAACAAATAGATTAATGATATTTATTCATTTTAAAACAAATAGATTAATGATATTTATTCATTTTAAAACAAATAGATTAATGATATTTATTCATTTTAAAACAAATAGATTAATGATATTTATTCATTTTAAAACAAATAGATTAATGATATTTATTCATTTTAAAACAAATAGATTAATGATATTTATTCATTTTAAAACAAATAGATTAATGATATTTATTCATTTTAAAACAAATAGATTCTATTTAATGATATTTATTCATTTTAAAACAAATAGATTCTATTTAATGATATTTATTCATTTTAAAACAAATAGATTCTATTTAATGATATTTATTCATTTTAAAACAAATAGATTCTATTTAATGATATTTATTCATTTTAAAACAAATAGATTCTATTTAATGATATTTATTCATTTTAAAACAAATAGATTCTATTTAATGATATTTATTCATTTTAAAACAAATAGATTCTTTTTAATGATATTTATTCATTTTAAAACAAATAGATTCTATTTAATGATATTTATTCATTTTAAAACAAATAGATTCTATTTAATGATATTTATTCATTTTAAAACAAATAGATTCTATTTAATGATATTTATTCATTTTAAAACAAATAGATTCTTTTTAATGATATTTATTCATTTTAAAACAAATAGATTCTATTTAATGATATTTATTCATTTTAAAACAAATAGATTCTATTTAATGATATTTATTCATTTTAAAACAAATAGATTCTATTTAATGATATTTATTCATTTTAAAACAAATAGATTCTATTTAATGATATTTATTCATTTTATAACAAATAAATTCTATTTAATGATATTTATTCATTTTAAAACAAATAGATTCTATTTAATGATATTTATTCATTTTAAAACAAATAGATTCTATTTAATGATATTTATTCATTTTATAACAAATAAATTCTATTATATATATAAAAAAATTCTTGAACTTTTTGAACCTTATCAAACATTCTTTCACTTTTAATGATATCGAAATAATCGATCGTATAAAAGAGAAAAAAAAGAGAAAGGAGGGTACGAAGACGACAAGCATTCCAAGAAGAATAAAGAAGGATTGCAAAATGGTAAGTGCGTAAATATAGATTTATACGTCAATAATTTTGGATCAAATGACGAAAAAACACCTCCAAAATATGCATTTTATACTTTTCATTATGCTACGAAGTTAATCACAAAACAACGCCATAATTTGTAAAGATACAGAAAAAATCCTGGAAGAACTTATTTTTTTCAAAGAGGAAAAAACAACCCATTTTTCTCTTTGGAATTTGATTTTGTATCATAATTATCATAATTTTGTTATTTTTAATTCAGTATAAGAGAAATAGTTTTATATTATAGCTGGATATATATAATAATATAATTACTGGAAATTATGTTTTAAATTTTGGGCGTTAATGAGTTAATTTGTATAATTTGAGAACATGATCCTTATAAATCAATTGAAGCCACAAAATTATATTATTCTCAAATTACCAGAAAAAATAATCTCTAGACTTACTTCTCCCGAATGATATGGTAGGTAATCTAGGTAATCCTCTACTTAGCTTTATTTCATATTGGTTCTGAATGTATCTGGTTGCAAGATTGTATCTAACTAAAATGCCGCATATATAATAAAAGAAATACATTTCTCACCAGTTATTTCATTTTTATAAAATATATAACTGAAAAAAAAAAGTTGCACGCTTTTTGTGAGGAAATAGGAAATGGGAACCAACATCCCCAAAGGAGAATCAATTGTTTCCTTAGATTCGGTATCTGTTATGGGAGAAAAGAAAAATCGGCCTCAGCGGAGAGGGCGTTAATCATGAGCTGCATTTCCCTGAGTCTATAAATAGCATCAGCATATGTGTGCCTTCCGAATATCAATCCCGATTTTCATCTTCTAGGAAATAAAGAAAATCTACTGCAAGGTCTTTTTTTAAAAATAGTTTTCTCTTTAGACTTATAATTTATTAAGAATGGCACAGAGTATTGTTACTGAATGGATTTATTTTTATGGATGCAATAATATGTTATATTTTGCGTCATTATTTGAATAAAAATAGAATGAATATTTTGAAGAAGGAAATAGTATAGACTAAAACATTCTATTTCAGTAATTTCGACACCAACATATTATTTTTGCGTCATTTTTATCATTTCAAAGATGTGTCTTTTGTACTCGTCAATACGAGCTCGCGAGTGCGTTTGTCTTTACTTTCTCGTATATGCATTAAACGGTGATTTAATGTAAAGTTTATAGAAAAATTCTTCTAAAATTATGTCTGTCTGAGAACATTATAAATGATAATAATAAAACAAGCAAGCTAAACGAACTGAATTTAGCATGTAGTCATTGCATATATTGTTACAAAAAATATTCCGGTCAGTGGAATCCAACTTAGCTGGATAATAGGAAATGATGTTTTATTCCACGAATATTGTAGAAAAACAAAACATAGCTGACAAAGCCACAGCTAAGATACCAAACACAAAGAACAGCACTTGTCGAAATCAACAACAAAAGCAAGCATAAGATCGCAAATAAAATAAGCGCTCGATGTTCACAGCTAAACAACTCGCTCAGCGAACTCAACTCCAGATAGAAATTGAATAACTCGCTTCAGTGTCTTGGATTTACGTATGTTCTGACAGAGCACAAGGTTACATGGAATTCTCGAAAAGAATCTTTAGATCTCGGTTTTAATAGAATTAAGACCATTTATCTTGTAATTTCCAGGACCTTTATTTCTCCCGCCAGAGACTCGTTAAATTTGTCTCCAAATTTAAAAATTATTAGGATTGTGTCTATTAGAAACCTCTGTAAATCTTTCTTATCAACCACAAGTTTAACATGTTATGGGCAATATGCATTATAATTTAAACAAAATCTGTCATCAGAAAATTTGTCCATCTCTCAGTCCAAATAAATGTACAAGAACTTGACAAAACCCCAAACGCAATTTGTTGATTTGATGAAGTTTCGTTGGCACAGAGAAACACCAGAAAATACCAGAAATATAGCTTTGATTCGAAATTTTAGATCAAATGCATCAAAAGTTTGAGAAGCGAGTGTTAGCGAGTGCGGCAATTCCATCGTTTCATTAAGCGAAATGTATACATTTTGGCATATAAAATTGCGCAAAACTTTGGAAATACATCAGTCAAATAAAGAAGATCAAGATACATACTCTATTTTCATCAATTTACAACGAATTTATAATACAAAATGGGCTGTTTTTCTTAAGTTAACGAGAAAGTTGACGGAAGAACAAATCCCCTATTTTAAATATGAGTATTTAACTATTCAATGACAGTACTTTAATGTCTTATGTAGAATTGACCGTTGAGAATCATCGTCCAAAATGAAGGAAACTTTTAGTAATCCAATATTATTAAGAAAGTACAATTCTATACAGGTTTTTTTTTTTTTTGTGTGTGTGTGTGTGTGTGTGTGTGTGTGACAGATTTGGATAATGGGTCATACATAGAATTAAGTGTCTCCAAGGCAAGATCTACTGCCAACATAATGCCAAATATACAAATATGTTGAAAATTTCGAAATTTAAAAAGATATTTTCCGAATGCAAATGAATTATACCATTTTCCTCTGAATATATGACAAATAAAAGTATACGAAAACAATGAAGAAAGAATATTCCCGCTAACTAACTACGATTTAAACAATGGAATATTATCTAAATGGTTTGATATTTGGCTCGATTATTATTCTGTAATAAAAATGATTCTGAGGTATTTAATTTTAATTACTGTGAATTCATCTGGCCACACAGAATAATTCGGAAACTTCAGGCATTTTTTAATTTAATTTTTTTGACAAAAGAATTTTTTTTTGTCACGCATTTAAAGCCAGTGATTTATAGTACGCCGGTAATTTTTATACGGATTATAAGAATTAAGTTTTATACAAAATTTCACTCATTATTGCAACAAATGCGGCGTATTCAAACAGTGCCTTTTAAAATTACCACTTTTCTAATCATCTTTATTCGTCCTAACTGCCTATATTATTCTTTACCTGGGAAATGGGCTTCAGTTGCATCTGAAAACAATGGTTTAGTTAAAGGAAAAGCAGATGTAAAGCAGCAATTGAACGAATTCTCATTAAAATGATCGAATCTGCAGGTCCATTAAGAATCTCTGTAAATCTCTTTAACCATTCACAAGATTAACTTGACAGGAAAGTGGCATTAAAGGTTTTTGAAAATGTATATTATATTTTGGATAAAGTCTGTCAGCAGAATGTTGGCCTATCTTTCGTATGTATGAAAGCATGATAACCAAGAATGAAATTGGCTAATTGGGCTATATTTGGCATATAATTTCTTCACCAGAATCATATGGAAAATACGAATTTTATTCAAAATTAAGAAATTTATGGCAATTAAGTCTTGAATGAAAATTCCTCTAATCTTATTTGCCTAGAATTACAATTTTCGGATTAGTTATATAAGAAATTAATACTATAGTTAAAGCGAAAAGTCATAGTTGAGTGAATTCTCATTATAATATTTAAAATCGAAATGAAGCAAAAACATCCATACTGTCATAATTGAGTGAATTCTCATAATGTTTGAAATCGGAATGAAGCGAAAAAATCCATACTGTCATAGTTGGATGAATTCTCATTATAATATTTAAAATCGAGATAAAGCGAAAAAATCCATAATGTCATAGTTGGATGAATTCTCATTATAATATTTAAAATCGAGATAAAGCGAAAAAATCCATAATGTCATAGTTGGATGAATTCTCATTATAATATTTAAAATCGAGATAAAGCGAAAAAATCCATAATGTCATAGTTGGATGAATTCTCATTATAATATTTAAAATCGAGATAAAGCGAAAAAATCCATAATGTCATAGTTGGATGAATTCTCATTATAATATTTAAAATCGAGATAAAGCGAAAAAATCCATAATGTCATAGTTGGATGAATTCTCATTATAATATTTAAAATCGAGATAAAGCGAAAAAATCCATAATGTCATAGTTGGATGAATTCTCATTATAATATTTAAAATCGAGATAAAGCGAAAAAATCCATAATGTCATAGTTGGATGAATTCTCATTATAATATTTAAAATCGAGATAAAGCGAAAAAATCCATAATGTCATAGTTGGATGAATTCTCATTATAATATTTAAAATCGAGATTAAAACATTATTTTTTAAAAATAAAATTTCGAAGGATTAGTCATAGAAGAAAAAATCTATGGCCACAAAATAATTTTTTGGGGGAATTATAAGTTATTATCTAAAAGCACACTGCTATAGAAGTAGTTATTTTATTAATCGAATTAATATTATAACTATTTATTAATTATTTAACTGTTGAAAATTATGATACATCTGAATTAAACTGGGAAGAAGAAATTTGGTTAAATTTAACAACTCGTCTAACGAAAGTACTTCCCATAAAAGTTAAATTATAAAAGTAATATTAATTTATACATAAAATCGACCCGAAAATCGTATTTAAGTTCTGTTTCAAGTGCATAGTAGGTCACTTCCATGAATACTAATTTAATAAAAAATAGCCAACACAACCAAATTATTTACTTTTAAATACTCTAAACATTCAGTTTGAAAAATAAAAATAAAAACTTATAATACTTGCTAAATGACTTCTTAGAAATATTTACTAAGCACAAAAACACCATTGTTCCATTAAGTAAGCTGTTGCAGAAATGCTTAGAAAATGCTTTCTTTTAACATTTTTATATAGATTTATTGATTTTTTTTCAAGAGTGGAACTCAACATAGGTTTAGGTTGCTATGGGTTACGTATCGCTTTCATGCATATAATGTTTATTTGTAAAAAATGTTGTTTATTTTCAAAAAATCGTCATTTTTTTTCGGAAATATGCATTTTTTTTTATTTCGAATCTCTTGTGTGTTTTACGAATTTATCGATAGTTCTACATAAATATTTGCAATGATATTTCTGTTTAAGACAATTCGATTTTACAATAATGTAATTACTTAGAGGCATTTATAAAACGAATACATTGTGTTATGAAATAAACCCTCCGATTCATTAAGTGATAAAATGTTTAGGATATATTAAATAAGGGGATTAAGGTAGTATTGAAAGTTGATAATATTTAAAATATAATTTAAAACCACCCTTTATCTTAAGGTATCCGAACACGTTGAAAAGGTCGATTTTCGCCAAAAATGACATTAAAAAAAAAAAAAATCTTTTATTGGATAGAACAGTCTTTGAGCTATCCACAACAGGTTTACTTTTTATCTCTACGTTAATTAGAAGTCAAGATATTAATATTTTCTAATGATCGGAAAACCGGAAGTGGACATTTAAATAACCGGAAGTACCGATTTAAAGGGCCAAAAACATGTTGAAAATCTGTATAAACACAAATTTAGTTTTAAATACGGAATATTTTTTGCACTGCAAAATGAAAAATGCCAATGAGAGTTTTAATTGTGTTTTGTGGAAATTTGTACCTAAAGATGCCTTTGTTGAGTTCCGAACCCTCAGATTTGGGGCCTTTATGTCTGTAATACATTTTAAACGAAGGTTTTATAGATTACCGGATGTTCTTAAGGTTATTAGAGTGTATAATAGTGCAAATGCAGTTAGAGCATTTGCTGAGCTCGACAATACGAATTTAGGCGGTTATTCACTGCCAAACACAAAAATTGTCAGAAAAAAAATGATTAAAAAAGGGAAATTATTAAATGCTGAGGAGAAAGAAGGTATAGCTTTATAAATATGGTGAATTTTAAGTATGTACACACATAATTTATTATTAAAACGTGTTAGTGTATACTTTAAATGCATTTTTCACAAAATTTCTATTTTCTTATTTTTTGCCACTTTGAATCAAATAACTCAAAATATAATTATCATATTATATAAAACTTGGTGGACTTTGTCTTTATATTATTTTCTATTTAATGAACTAAAAGAATTTAGATTTAGGAAATACTGTTTCATTTACAGCCTACTGTTTGAACAATAACGTCATAAATTTACTAAAAATTTCATGATAAATTCTTCGACTGGTTCTAAAATTTTTATTTATTATTATAACCATACGATTGTAATTCATTCCCTAGAGAAAACTATGTAGTTAATTTTTTTATAAGTTTTGTTCGGATGAGAGCAATAGTTTTTGGTGTAGCCAATTTGAAGTTTTTAAAGTATTTGCTAAAATTTATGCTATTTAAATGCCAATTTTCAAAAAGTTTTATTGTTTATTTCAAATATTGACATCCTATTACTAATTTTGAATTGTCTTAAACCCAGAAATATGGTTAAATTATATCTACACCATGTTTATCTAAAAAGTGCTCCGAACGTGTTCGGATACCGTAATAAATAAATTAATAAAACACATTTAAAATTGAAAAGCGTTTTTTATCTTACAACATAATTCTTGACAGATTACGTTAGTTTATAGAAAAATCATTTTTTAAAAAAAATTGGAATTTTTTTAAAGTTAATTATGAAAAAAAACTGACGAAATATATCACAATTTATGAAAGTATTTAGCATATAATAATGTAAAATTAATTAATACAATAAACAAAGAACTGAAATCTTTATATATATTAGTAGATTTATAAATGCACGTGGGTTTTTTATGGAGTTGTTTCTAAAATCTGTAATCCACCAATTCCTAATCGAAATTTTGACAGAAGTCTCTTAACAAAATTAATTACATGATTTTTTTCGTATAATAATCTGGTTTAATTAATAAATCATTCCGTTAATTAATATTATTTAGTATCCAGATGGTTAAACAAAATTGATGGTTGCCAAAAATTTCAATTAAATATTTTATGTAACTAACTATCCTAATGGCTTTCTCAACAAAATATTTTTATTCAAATTTTCGACAAACATATTGTTTTATAAATATTATATCATTCTTTTCATTGTAGTATGTATTTCTCTCTCTCTCTCTCTCTCTTTTTGCTTACATCTTTATACTACAACCAAATTATGCAATGGGAGAGAGCTGCAGAATTTAAAAATAGACGCACTTAAATAATTTTACATCTCTCATTTTGTAAATAAACCTTCATTGCAAGTACAACAACATTTCCAAGATTTTACTAAAAGTGCGCCTTATATTGAAAGTTATTCAAGTTAGTAAAATAAGCCGAATTTTTCTATCTCGGTAATCAACAATGAAAAAAAAAAAAGCAAGGACGGAAATGAATATATTGAAAAATAATTTGTATTATTGAAAAGATAATTTTATAAAGTTGTAGATGATATAAATATAATTTTTGTGCTGTAATATTTTCAAAAGTTAATGTGAGAAGACGCCAAAATTTCGCTTAATTTTTAATTAATTAATATTAAAACAATTCTCCAATGTGCACATTCCCACTCTGCAAAGAATATTGACAGTTCTAGATCAAATGTTTTGGCCTATAGAGCGTCAAAACCCACCCAGTCACCCATAGGTTTTGGTGCTCAGATTTCGCAATGAAGTTTTGGCCTGCATCAAATGTACTCGATATATGTACTCAAACGACTAGATGGACACACTTCCTCCGAATGGATTTCGTTCAATATTTGATAGAAATTTACAAATTTTATTTCAATATCACATACCGAATTTCATTTGTCTAGCTCAAACAATTTTTGAGTTATGCTCACAGACAAACAGAAATAGTTTGAAAAATTTGTTTTTATGAATCTCAAAAGTCTGAAGATTCGTCAAAATCACGAGATCGTATTTTTCGGTCATTACAATTCTGTTACTTTGTACATTAAATTTAAAAGAACGTACAAAAAAGTGGGAAGCAATTTACTATACGCATTTATGTAATAAATGGTCAGTTCCCTGCTTTCATTTAACGTTGAAATCATTATTCATCCCGTGAAAAAATAATATGTTACGTTACAGTATTGCATAAGAGAACTTGAAGTTAGATAAAACCTGCATTTTGCATGTTGTTTAACTGGGATGGCACGTGAATATATTTAATTATTTTTCCCATTTTAACTAGATACGCATAATCTATGGCTCAGCTTATAGATTGCTAAAAGCAGTGAAATACCCTCCACCCTCTCTTAGTTTAATATTATTCTCATTAAAGAAATAGAGAAAAATATCAGACCAGAATTATTCTCGAATAGATTGAATCAATTCAATTTTTGAATATCGCTGAAATAATGCATATGCAATCTCTACTATTATTAAAGGAAAATGTATGTTTTCTTGTTGGTGTTTTACATCCAGACTGTTTGACTTAGATCTATAAAATTTGACACAAATATACTTTGAAAGTTAGAAATATGGAGATTTTTTTTGAAGTTTTAATTAGAATTTTAATTAATTAAGAAAATTGAGATGAACTTTTTTTCGCAGTAACTTCCGAAAATATCAGTGTTTAAAGATGATTTTTGTAGCACTTTAAATTTCAAAGTGTTATCTTCTAAAATATATTAATTTAATTGCCGTGCATTTTTTTTTTCTCAATTTTGGTAGTTGAAGTTTTTTTTTTCTCATAGTTTTCACAATATTTTTATTTTTGCAATGAAATTCAAAGCATTATCATTATTCCATCAAAAATGTAATCGCGTGAATTTCTTTATTTGCTGAAAACTTAGGGAAAAAAATATATACATAACACAAACTGAGTTTGTATGTGGAATAAGAAAGTAACAGAACCGTACCACAAAAGACAACGAGCAATTAGATTATCCAACAATTAAATTTTAATAGTAGTACGATGTTAGGGCACTTAACTTTTTTAAAAGCGATCATGTACACAGTAAACAGAATAAGTGTAAGGAATTAAAATTACCGGGTTTTAATGTCTATCACAATTTGAAACAGAAAATTCACACAATTTGAAGTTTGTTGAAATGACCATGAGTATAATTTATGCATAAGAGATTTAATTGAAATTAAATACAGCCATATTCTTATTGTTGGTCGTTAAAGGCGGCTATTGTATCATAAAGATAATTGTAAAATTGTTTAATAAAGTGAAATAATAGATTATATTTAATTAATTTTTAATTTTATTTCTAATTATTATTTAATTATTTTAATTAATTATAATTTAATTTTTTAAAATTTTACTTATAATATGTAAAAATTAGATACATTCTGAAAAGAATGTTATAAGCACACATAAATGCTTAATCTAAAATGCAGGTCTGTATAGAATTTTTGAAAAACGGTTCATTTAAACATTTTGTCATATCATTTTATATAAAAAGAGCTTGTAAATTTTTTTTTTTTAAATAGAAACATTTTAATCTCTATGAAATTTTTTTTATAGAAATGTAGACTTGTCATTCAATGATTTTTCATACAGTGATCTATATGAAACTGCTAAAAAGAAGGGCAATTCGATTTTGATTCTTTTTTTCCTTTTTCAATAAAGTGAAAGTAACATTTTTTAAAAAAAACATTTTTATTACATTTGTTTCAATGATCTTCTAATATAAAACCCATTTGAAGGAATAATAGTAAAAACTTTGAACAGCAATATATAGTTAATTAATATTTTAACAAACTTTACACTTTTATACTATAAAATTGGATAATATTTTATTCCTAACTTTATGAATATTTATTCGAAAATAGTTAACTAGCACAATTTTTGGTCTAATTAAAAATTATTTTTCAAAAATGAATATTTAAACAAGTAACTAATACGATCTAATTTTATGCTGAAAAGTTTATTGAACATCTTCAGATTCACATGTTATATGAAACATAAAAATAACCAGTTTTGAGAAGCAATCCAGAATAAACCCTTAACATTCTCCAAACCACATACATTAATTAAGATAACATTTCCTTTCAACCCAAATCTTACTTA
Organism: Argiope bruennichi; assembly: GCF_947563725.1. NCBI lineage: Eukaryota > Metazoa > Arthropoda > Arachnida > Araneae > Araneidae > Argiope > Argiope bruennichi. The sequence goes on along the minus strand of NC_079151.1, from coordinate 100,566,877 downwards.
ATCCTCAAACAAATTCCCCTGGCTATAAAAAAGCCATTTTTTTCCCGCTCCCCACCGCCTACCAGAAACAAAATAAAGACAAGTAATTACTGCAACTCAGCATTTTACACGGCGGTATGGAAATTCCGATAATAATATTAATAAGCAGCCCTCCACAAGAGCTAATCGCATCGCATTATCACCCTCCAAGTGCTGACGTGCAACAAACCCGAGGTACCATAAACAACATCTAGTCCCTGGCCGTGGCATTTATGGATCTTTACCGGACGCCGTTTCCTCCGAAGTGATGGAATTATAATCGCGAAGGTGTAAATTGCCGGGATCTTTACGGCCCGTCACCGCTGTCTTAGGTGAGATGTCAGTGAAGAGTTTTTTTTTTACGACTCTCTCTATTCTTCGCGATAGTGTCAGCAGCGAACGACCGCCCGTAAAGGTGGCTTGATTGAACGGGCTTTAACGGCGGAAGATGAAAATAGATTTTGCCAAGCCCATCTCGAAGTTGGGAGTGACGGAAAGTGATCTTTTCGTTGTTTCTGTTTGTTTCGATAAATGCGTAAGGAACGTCATTTCTCCCTTTCCCTTCTTGATTTTATGTTACATTTTTCTATCTTTTAGGACTAAATTATATTACTGCGTTATAAAAGTTTTGTGATTTATTTTATTGTGGAAGAGTGGATTTGTTTATTTTCTGTGTTTCCGTTCCAGAAACATTGTGGAAATTTACTATCTTTCATACAAATGAAAATTAGTTTTCTTTTGCAAATGCCTCCAATGGCTTTGTCGTTGCATTTATTTGGAACATGAAAATAGTTACACCTAAAGCAAAGAAACAAGAAAAAAGTCGCAAGGTGCTAGAGCAGGAATATAAGCTAGTTGGGGAAGTACTGGAATGAAATGATTTGGCTGATAAGTTGCACCTGACAGAAAGTGCCTTGTGATGATTGTTACAGCTGCTTCAGGATGGTTTTTTATGGCATTTTCCACGATAGTATCAGAAGCGAACGATAATTCGTAAAGGTGTCTTGATTGAAAGGGTTTTAATGGTGAAAGATAAAATATATTATTTCCAAGCTCATCTCGAAGCTGAGCATGATGGAAAAGGATTATTTTTATGGTGTTTCTGTTTATTTAGATGAATGGATAAATGATGTTAGTTCCTCTTATCTATCCATATATTCGATTTTTAGTACTTTTTTTTATCATTTTGGTATTAATTTAATTATATTAATATGTTAAAAAAATTCTGAGATGATTTTATTAAGGAATAATGAATGCAGATAAAATTTGTTCATTTGTTGTTTTCTTTAAAAAATTGTTATTCTAAATCATGAATTGTATTGAAGTAATTGCTATATTTGATGTTTGGTTCCTAATACTTACTCTAGGTAATTATGTACTTCATTATTGTTCATACAAAAATATGAACACATAGAATGTTTTTTTTGCAAATACCTCGAATCCCGTCATCGTTACACTTCTTCGGAACTTGAGAATCCTTACACCTTAAGTAAATTCAACAAGAAAAAAAATAGTCACATGGTGCCAGAGCAGGAGGATATGTTAGTTATGATGTACTGGAATGAAATGATTTGGCTGATAAGTTACACCTGAGAGAAAGTGTCTTATGCTGATCGTCACCGCTGCCTCAGGATGGTTTTTATGGCATTTTTCGCGATAGTATCAGAATCGAACGATCATTCGTAAAGGTGGCTTGATTGAACGGGTTTTAATGGTGAAAGATAAAATATATTTTTCTATCTGATCTCGAAGCAGAGCATGATGGAAAAAGATTTACGAGGTTTCTGGATAATAGATAAATGGCATTAGTCCCTCTTATCTATCCATACATTCGATTTTTTTGTATTTTTAGAAACTTTTGGGACTAATTTATTTATATTAATGTATTCAAAGGATTCCGAAATGATTTCATTAAGGAATACCAAATACAGTAAAATTTGTTTACTTGCCGTTTCTTTTAAAGCAGTTGTAATTTTAAATTATGAATTGTATTGAAGTAATTGCGATATTTGATGTTTGCTTCGAAATACTTACTAGGCAATTCTGCATTTAACTATTAGGCAATTATGCATAACTATTAGGTAACTATGATAATTAGGCAATTACGCTTGGCAATTATGCATTTAACTATTTTTCAAACAAAAATATAAACAGAGAGTGCAAGTCTTCTTTTGCAAATACCTCTAATTCTTTTGTCGTTACACTTCTTTGGAATTTGAGAATGATTACACCTTAAGCAAATTAAACGATTAAAAAGTGACAGGTGAGAGAATAAACATATAATCTTGTAGTATAACTACAGTAATGAGTGTTTTGGCAGGTGATTTTCACTTGCGCAGGCACCTTATAGTGACTGAGCACCTACGATCTAGTTTATGCCTAATGAAATATTTTGCATGTTTTCATGATCAACACATTACTACACCTGTTTTAACCGAATGAAACCTATTTTGACTAACATATTTCAAAAGTCCTGCAACTTTTTGAACATAATAATGCTTACGACTATTTACGGGATTGTTTCAATTAACCTTTAATCTATGAAATGTTAAAAAAAAATGTGTAAATATCCTTTTAAATAGAGCATTTTTTCGTTGAAATAGGAAGTTTTTCTCCGTTTTCAGATTATTAGAAAATAAAACTTGTCATCCTTTTTGACTAACCCGTTACATATTCTTGTCTTCACTCAGGAATTAAGATGGCCTTTGAAATGAAAGGGGATTCTTTCCATGTGAATTAAAATATTTTCATCAGAATGTATAATGTAGATGAAGTCACTGATGATAAATTAGTGGGAAAAAAGAAATAGGGGAGGGAAGTAAAAGGGTAAAATTATAAAAAAATTAAATATTTAATAAAAAGAAATTAAATTTTAAAACGCGATTTCATTATTATATTCAAAAGTATAAATTCTTTTTTAAAAATCAAAACTCAGAAGAAAAAAAATTAAGCTATATGATAATAAAATGAATTGTAATGAATATTACAAGAAAAGAAATTTCTAAACATCATGGAGACAATTACAATTTTCATTTATTAACAACATTTCTTTCAATACCTCACATTTTCATTTTTATCTCCGAGCATAATAAAAAAAATTATTATTTTTTAGTGTTTAATACATTTCATAATTCATACTATTATTAATAATAATTCCATTGCTAAAATCCGTAAATTATTACAAAATCTACTTTTCAATTTCAAATTTACTCCTACATGATACCTCTAATATGGAATGAAAAATTAACTCAAATTAATATAAAATTAGGATTTAAAAATACTAAAATATATTATTGGAGGGAATACACAACTACATAATGTCCAGCACGTCAACAAGCCAGTGCAAAATTGCACACAAAATTTTGTTTTTATAAATAAGAAAAAAAATCAAATACGATAAAAGTTAGTTATGTATGAAAAGTATTAAAACCATTAAGATGAGCAATGGTTTGGTAAATTACAACTACAATTACATAATTGAAGGATTTTTTTTTTAGTCACGGGGCTTTCCCATTCATGGCACTTAGTATCAAGTGCTGTTATTAGTTCTGTTCTTGCGAACGTTTAGGCTGCGTTTAGTTGCAGCGCATTTACGCATGCATGTAGAATAAAGCATAGTGATCCCTTATTGAGCTTATTAGATTGTTTTTCATATTCACCCAGCGGTAGCATTTGATTTTTCCATAATAATATTGACTGACTGTCCTAGTATGTAAGTATCAGAAAGTATGATCCCAATCAAGAGTATAAGTTTTCAAAAGAATAAAATTCATTAATTGGAAACATTAGAAAGCAATCAGAGCAAATAAAGATATAAAATATCAAGTTTTTCTTATTGTATGGTTATGAAAATTTTAAGGATATAAAGATAATAAATTGATAATAAAGGAGATGACAATAAAAAATACACACATTCTTTTATTTGAAATTTATGATTCTTATTTTTGGGACAGCAATAAAATTGATGTCGCTAAAACTTAATTTTTGAAATGAAGTCAGTTAAAAATAGTAATTTCCTTCAAATTCATCGGGGAAAAAGTTATATTACATATTTAAAAATCTATAGGAAATTTGAATGATTTTATATTTGAAATATATTTTTTTACATTGAGAACAGAATGACTACTAACTTTTTAAAAAAGAAACAAAAAAAATGTTATTCTGACAAGTGCTTGCAGAATTTTGATTTACTAAAGTGAAATTTTTCAAACTGTGCATTCTTCCCCAAACTATTTATATGAAAATACTTTTTGTCTCTATTTTGTGAATTTGCCATCATTCACTTCCGATGTTCAAAGGATTATAATCCAGTTTACCTTCTAGTAAGCAAGGTATTTGCGAAATTTTCCTGGAAGTTAATAAAGCTTCCTTTTTCCGAGCGCAAACTTCTAAAAATTGGACAAAAAAAGGAAAAGAAGTCCCTTTCCTCAACCTGAAAATACATTTTTGAGTTGCTTCTAAGTAGTTTGTAATTTTTCTTCTTATGCTTTTTACAGTCGATTCAACTTCTTAACGGCCTCCTTCCGGACTTGACAAATTAGGGTTCCCAGAGAAAATGTTGGAAAAAGGCCTCGTTTTATTTCCTTGCACAAAGATCTTTACGAGTCTTTTCATGCAGCTCCTTTGAGGGCAAAATGATTGCATAAAAATGAAAACTTTCACTTTTTATAGAACATAATTAGCGAAGAATGGAGAGTTTTACTGTTCTGAAACTAGGTAGTTTAGAAGAATATAAATATGGTTTAAAAATATGTACATTTCAGTACATATTTTAAATTTCTGGGAACTATTTTTTATTTTTGAGAAAGCAAATTAATTTTACTGCTTGCACAATTATTATAATATGCTTTGTGTACAAATAAGAATTAAAATCTATATCAATTTTAATATACAATACTCAGGAAAATTTTGTGAAGTTATTTAAAAATATTAATACATCAAATCCGGATAAGAGCAGAGACCGACATAATAAAGTATGAAATCAATGTAATAAAGTGACCAATTGATGCTGACTTGGCCCAAGTTACATTTATGGTGTTACTATATAGTATGGACCCTCAGCAGATATTTAGAGTTTGAGTCATAGAAAGACGGGTGTAAGGACAGTTGCATATGCCGTTGCAACACCTTTGTTTGTGGGCATATGCCGTTGCAATACCTTTGCTTGGAATTCCCGGTTTTTACCTGCAGACTGATATATTATGATTTCGCCTATATATGGAATGGATCAAGCTAGTTTAATTGTAATATCTAATATCTTGGAAGAAAAAAAAAAGGTTTGACGTCACAAAAATACAAAAACATTCTGTTAGAAGACAAACATAGTTGCGCATATTTTATGGCATATCTTCTGACTTTAAGCTGAATGTTGTCTTACGTTGCGCTAAAACGACACATCTTTTTCCTTTCTCCTTCAAGAAGCTTGTGTATCACAAAATTTACCAGAATTGTGGGGAATGAATTGGAATTATCAAAATCATGTATTACAGAATTAATTTTTTCCTCATATTGATATTTGACGATTTTGCCATTATGTGAAATGGATTAATAATTTTGATATCTAACATGCATCCAGGAAGGAAAGAAAAAAGATTGATGGCACAACATACCATAAAAAGTATTCTGTTAGAAAATAAACATAGTTGCACATGTTTGACAACATGTCTTCTGATTTTAAGCTGAATATCGTCTTGCGTAGTGCAGAAACAACACATCATTTTCTTATTTCTTCTAGATGTTTATCCCAAATGCTGACAACTACTTTTTATTATAGAAAAAGTAGTAGTCAGCATTTGGGATGTTTTGTAGTAGTCGTCTGAATTCCTTTGTGATGTTTGGTTATGAATCACGATGATTAGGGAGATGCTTAGCGTATCTTTCAGCTGTTGAAAATGACATCTTTGAAAGCTGCCGGGAGATGAAGGGTAGATAGATGTAGATAGATAGATAGAGAAAGAGGGGACTTATGTAATTAGTTTCCTTTGTCTATATATTTAAAAAAAAGATATATTATTTTGGTGTGTGTGTGCGTACATGAGACGTACTGCTATAAATACTGAAGTGATTTTTTTTTTGTCCTTTATAAGTAAATAGAGGATATTTTTTCTCTTTAAAATCTTGCGTTTTCATTTCCAAAAGAAAGAAACATCATATTATTTAAACAATAGCTGTTGCGTCTAAATCAGTAATATGAATATCTATGATAAAAGCAAATAATGGACTGAAATTATCATGATTTTCTAATATAGGAAAAGACAGGACAGGATTTCTCGAAAGATCGTATATAATTATACTTGTTTGTCTTCTAAACCACAACGAAAGATTTTTGTGGGAAATTGGGTCCGAACTGCAAAATATTACCGCAAAGTTGCCCCGAACACACACAGAGAGAAAGATAAAGCTCTATAGTACAGGTGTAGTATGTTCAACAGTATTTGAATGCTATAATTGGGATATCTTGTGTATTATCAGCACGAAGCGATTTCATTTAAAAAAGGACCAGGATTGCAATTTTATTCCCCTAAATCAATTAACTCGAAATTCAGAAGTACTTTCGGTATTTCGAATGACACAGTTGGATATTATTAGGAAAATTAAGATCTTAGATTTAAAGTTAACATTCCTTTTTCAGAAATCGCAAATTTCAAAATTCTTCACTATTAGGACATTCTTTCATTTTCCATTCACAAATGATTTCGTTAAACCAATTATAATTTGCATCGGAAGTTGTGTGCGACAATATCCGCATTAGCCTCATGTAATCTGGCCATTTTCTGTGTACTAACTTGAACAAGTCAGAGATGACAATTAAATTACATAGTGCAACGCTACACAATAGCTAAAATCCGTGGTTTCATTTAAACAGGGGTGTTTGTGGGACCCCAAAAAATCCCCTGAAACTTTTACGGATTTACTACCGACATTTTGGAGTTTCGAGAAGGGGGGGGGGAGAAATGAAAAATTACAATTATGAAGTATTGAATGACCTAATTATAAAAGTTCAATGAATTACTTTTTTTGCAAAATTAAGACCTTTGAACCCAGGTCACGTGATCGCACATCTGGCCGAACGAAGTCTCTCCCTTTTCTTTCTGCCGCGCCTACTTGCCGAAAAGAATCCAGAAGAGAATGTCCGAGAACCGGGGGAATGAGTCATAACTCACAATAAGGAAAGAACAAAAAAGAAGTTTTTTTCCCCCTTTTCACGCATTATCACTGCCTTTGGAGAAAGAAAGGAAAAGTTTTCACCACACACACTGACCTTGCGTTTTCTGCTTTCAAAGCAAACAAAATTACCCAGATCAAAATAAATAATTCATTATTATTCCTACTTCCTTTTGAACGACGATCCCCGGAATTTCCGGGTGTCGAAGTTCAAAATCCCCGGAATTCCGGGGTTTCCCCGGAGCACAAACACCCCTGTTTAAAAAAGTTTAAAATTCATTTTCCCTGATTTGACAAATGGATTCTCGGACCCATTAAAACTAGATAGGAATATCACGGATGTATGCCATCGCTTCAATAATCCTGGACGATATATGTGTCTCATATATTAGGCACTTCATTTATTGTCACTAGAAAAAATTCGGAGCGATAAATGCCGACACATGGAGGAAGTACTGGGTACACACGTAACATGGCGATATTATCATATGCATCATACTTGTCCTGAAGTACAGTTCACTTTAGTTGTACTTAAGTATTTTTTTTTGCCAAGTAGTTGTATGTTATGATCTTATTTCACGCTTTTCAGCAAATTTCCGACAATGCCCTCTAGCAGATGCCGATGGCATTTCCGAATGTAATAACTGTCTGAAGGGCCAATGCATAAAGTTTGTTTACGCCTGTTTGAAAGACCCAGTGCCTTTTATAAGAATTAGGTTTTCAATATTTAAATATTTTCAAGCCTTAACCGATAAATATCTTTAACGAAACTTTTCTTATTACAATGGTTGGCATTCCTACGTTTTTTTTCTGAGTTTGCTGCGATAAGTTTCGATGAAAGCAAGAAATATTTAAGATATTTAAAGTTATATTATATATAATAGTTTCATTTATTATGTTTACTTAATTTGTTGCCAAAGTTAACCAGGAATGAATTATTCACTGTTCTTTTTTTCGATATATTCAATAATACAGAACATAATTTAATTCTAAGGTAGATATATTAAACGGTATGCTCATTATAATGTTCTAAGCAAGTTTCATTCTTTATATTATTGTTATGGACTTGATATTGTTCAGCTTCTATAGAAGAGTTATCCATATTCTTCGTATATGGATAACTGTGACTTTGACAAATTGACAAATTGTGACTTTATTATTTTTTTACTGTCTTATTTATAAGTTTCTTTAATTATCCTTGCCTTGCACGAATAAATTTATAGAATAATAAAGTCACAATTTGTTTTTGGAAGACAAGAAATAAATTTGCAAAAATTTCATCGCATATAAAATAAATTCTTAAAACTATATAATTCATAAAAGGAAACTAATCATAAAAAAAGACGAAATATAACATTGTTTTTAATTTTTTAGAGCTAGTGTATTTTACATGACCGTATTTTAAACTTCTTCGCATTTAATAAGGCTTTCCTTTTCATCTTAATGAAGAAAATCCGAACTTCAATATTATTCTGTATTGAAATTACTTTGTTAAATTAGAAATTGCTTAACATCGAAAATTTCCCCCGCGTAATTAAATTCTTTGCAAATCTCTGGCATTAATAATTACTTATTCAAATATTTTTATTAAGTATAAAATATAAATCTTTTTGTTTATTATCAATTTTCTGTACGTAATATAAAAATATTTATGATTTCGTAGCTATAAACTTAAAAAAAAAAAAAAAAAAAAATAGAAACAGAAACGAAAAAAATTCTGTTTCTTTAAGTCTTAACACTTATTTAAATATTTTTTTTTAAATTAAAGACAAGATTCTTTTATTTATTCTCCGTTTTAAGGAATCCCCCCCCCCAAAAAAAAAAAAAATCTTTCATTTCAATGCCTATAATTTTAAGAAAACGGAAGCACAATCAAAATTTCTACGCCATCATGACTCAAACTATAAAAAAATTTTGAGCCAAAAACCTTTCAAACTCCCCTTCATTCAGAGTTCCGATTTCGCTCCAAAGCTCTTCAAATCATTTCTTGCTTCCATTGGCGATTTGGAAGAAATTCGAACTCCCTGTCTCCTTCTGCTCCACCCTCAGATAATGATACTCGACGCCCCCTGTTCCCCCTTTTGAAAATTCTATATCTTTTTTTTATTATTTATGTGAAAAGAAGCAGATGTTTGCTTTTTGTATTATTCCTTTCATTTTTTTTTCGTTGTCTGAATTGTTTAAATCTTTCACTGTGATCGCGATCCTGTAATTGAAAGGTAATCGGGTATTTTTTGGGAAAAGATTTTTTTGTTGCAATACAAAAAAAAAAAAAAAAAAAAAAAAAAAACCCGGAGATAAGAATTCAACCCAAAAGAAATAATAAAAATGCTAAGAAAAAAATAAATAAATGCTAAAAAAATAAAAAATAAAATGAAAAGGACTAAGCATCCTCCAAAGTTTTTGTCGATCCATTTTCCTTGTGTATTTTTCTTATTTTGTTGATGAAATAAAGGGCGTGGCGTTAGAGTTGAACAATCTTTCTATCAAAATATAGGCCAATGAAATTCAACCGAAAGAGGACCTTATTACTGATAAATAAGTCTTGTTGCATACATTATTGATGGCCAATTGATGAAATGTATGATCTTAAAATGTTAGGTAAGGCTGCAAAACTTTTCATATTTCTTCTGCATCTTTATTTTGATATCTATCTTAAGTTTGACCCTTAGGAATGACATTATTACTATTTTTTCGAACAGGCAAAGAATAGTAGACATCTCTATTTCTATCACTAACTAGTCGTTTCAGGCGACCAGCTGGTTCGCGGGAATATTGGTTATATTTGATTTTAGGTAAATCTTATTTTTGGATCCATGCTCATGATTCCACTAAATTACCTGATATCAAACCTGTGTTATTATAATGATCTTAGTTAAGTTCTATTTATTGTGTACATGAACCTTTCTATTGGAGGCAGTTCCATCACCATGCAAATTCCACTCTCCAAGGTATATTCATTGTTAGTACAGATAAAGAAAAATAAGCATTTGTATGTTTATTGGCTCTCTGCTGGCCTGGTCGTTACCAAATTTGGCAGAGTGCTTTAGAGATTGGCTCTGTGCACTTAGAATAATTTTTTGAAATTTTAATTAGTTAAAAATTAATCAAGGTTATGAATTTTTCCAATATAACTTCAGAAAATAGTACAGCAAAACAAAAAATAGAAGTGGAAATCTTCAGAAAATAAATCAACATTAACAACAATCCCGAAATTTGGTTTAAATTCCGATGACAGAATTAAAATCACAGATATTTAGATTAATTATCCAATGTTTTATTACAAAGAAATTGTGATTCCTTCAAGTCTTCTTTGTCCGGCAATGTTTATTGGTTAACCGTAAACATATACATTCAAATGTCGTGTGAAACAAATGTTTTAAAAATAATTTATTACGAATATAATGCTTGACCAAGAGATGATGATTAATTGTGTATTGGTAAGGTGGAAACTGCCTCTCAGTTACATGCAGTTTTGTTACTGGGAACCAGTTCTAAAATACATTCTTCGAGATATCGTTATTTTGCCAAAAAAAATCATAAACCTTCTGCGACATTTATTTTTCAAAATTAGTTATTACATTATATGCGAATTGTTTTCATTATGTTGATTTTGCGTTGATGTGCTGGCGGTTCTGAAGTTGATCATGGTTTATTCCTGGAACTTTTTATGCGTTTGTAAAATAAATAATTATGTTTGGTGTATAAATCAATTCAAAAATAGATAATAAATTTTAAACTAAACAGTCGATTTACAATATCTGCATTAAATAAGTAACATTGTTAAAAATAATGGAGTCTGCATAGTGTAGAAACGCGTGTAAGAAGTATATTGGGTTTAAAAAATAGAATTAATACAATTGTAGAATCAAAGATTTTCTCGAATGAAGTATTTCGAATGAAAACTTTTCTCGAAATGAAAACATTTCGAGAAAATTCCTTCTTTCGGAAAAAAAATAACACATACAAGATAGCATATTAATATTAAAATATATTATAGGAAATTTAAAGATTTCAGAAAGGTAAGTCAACCAACTGACTCTCCGACGCGCCACGAAGGTACACGGATTTAAACCATAAGGCTGAATGACCGGACCGCCGCAACAGCAACACTGGCTGGAACTGTGGTTGAGTCCTAAGGGCCATCACCGGCCACGGTACAACCCTCCCCGAAGGAAGTACATCCCGTCATCGATGGGAGGAGTCAGATCCCCCATCTATTTGTGTACCCTCCAGGGTGGCGAGATCCAACCACCATACCGGAAGCATCTCATCCTCATTTCGAGGTGCCATACCCCCCTCCAAGGTTTTTTCAGAAAGGTAAAATGCAGCTTACTTTTATGTCAGTATCAATAATGTTACTGCTGCAGCCAAAAATGTGATTGACGTCATGACGATATTTATATCACGCAAAAAGCAAGGTTTATTTTGATCATTGATATTTGAAGTAAATGCAGTCGTTGCAAGATACAAAATTCCGTTAATAGAAAGTCGAGTCATGCTACTTGAAATGAATGAAAAAATATTTTAAATTCTTAAATAGTAAATTAAATTATGATGATGCCATTACAAAATTTCATGAGACACAGGTCACGAATTTCACCAATAAAATATTCCAATGCAAACAGAGAAAGAGGTAGTATGCAACTCGTTCAAAAATCCTCTTAACAGAAAGAAAATTTCTCATTTGGAAGGTGAAATTAAAGAATTGATAGATCAGCTGCTCATAGGGTGGTAGTGAAAAAAAAATCAATCTAAGACAGTTTAAAGTTACAATTATTAAATTTTGAATAAAAAGAATTGATTAAAGGCAGGATCTAATATTGTATGTGGATGGCACGATTCAGATTGCAATCACATGATGACGACGACCAACTCAAATGAATTTGGTAAATAGGAAGGATTCAAGAGTTTTAAGGAATCATGTAGGTGTATATTGGCTGCATGTATCTGCTTTGTAGAACTATAGAACGGCATCACTAAACATAGATAGTTTGAGGCAAAACACTGGCATTGAAATCAAAGAATCTTGAATTTGAACTTCGAAAAAAAAATATTATGTTTATTTCTTTGAATTGCCCCAATTTAACAGATTTGTGTGAAGTGTTATTGATAAAAGCTTCCATCATCATGTGATTGCATTTCGAATCACGACATTCATTCATAATATTAGTATATATGCGTTCGGTCGCGAACGTCACGAAATATTTCCTTTTGCTTTGAAATAAAATCATCATCAAATGGCTTAATTCTGGGAGAAGTAACTTTCAACATCAAGAGTGGAAAAAACAAATCATATTTTCTTGCCGAATGATATCACATTTTTCTTTTCTTTCTTCCTTTAAACTGTTTTGCATTTTTACTTTCTCGTATATAGTATAGAGGAAGCATAATAATCTTCAAAAAACAGAACTCGAAATTTTGACAAATCTTTACGTTTTAGACTTTCGTGAGTGCAAGAAACACATTTTTGAGAAATATCCGTCTGTTTGTGACAAAGATAATTCAATAAAGCTTTGAGCTAGATGTTTGAAATTTGTTATACGATCTTTACACCAAATTTGCAGATTTCTGTCAAACTATGATTAAAATCTTAAGTAAGTCAGTCTGTACGGCTGTTCGAGTATAAGTTAACACGATAAATACAAAACGAAGAGACTATATAGATAAGATTCGGTACACAGATTTAATATCTATAGTGTAGACAGACACCTCTCAAATTTTGAACCAAATCCAACTACGGGTTGATTATCGGTCGGTCTGTACTTTCAGAAACATGTAAACGCAATAATTCAAAAACGATACGACTTAAATATATCAAATTAGGTTTGGGATTTTGTGACTACAAGTGCAGTTTTGGGTCAAATCTTTGTTTCAATCGATTTCAAAAAAGCGTGTTTAAAGCACAAATTCGGTTTTCGTACACTATTAAAAGAATGTCAGGGATTAATCGCCAAATAACTCGCCAATGATAACACGATAAATTAAAAATGCTAAATTCGCGCAAAAGAATATTTCGTAACTATTGTACGCCAATGATATGCAAGATGTTTTCTAGCATGGCCAGTTTATTAGAGAGTATGCGAGAAAGTTTTGGGAAGACCACACACGCTGGTTTATTGTATATTCAGATTATATCTTATTTTTCAAGAATGTGCCATCTTCCTGACTCAATTAAGAAACCATAGAATAATGGAAGTGCTGGATAAATGATGGATAAATGATTTAGGTCAAGCTCCAATTTAAAAAGCGATGCCCATATGACAAGGGACTAACACTAAATATACCGCCATTTCACTGATAGCTTTTAACTGTCAATAGAAAGTGGCCATTTGACCATTCGCGATTGGTTTAGTATTAAAGCAATACACTGCTTCATTTGGACCACCAATGAATTGGCATTCTTTCTGGTATTATATGATTTCCATATAGATGAATCCGATTGCACATAAAGCTAGAGACTACATCGAATGTCTAAGAACATTACAAGCTAATACTTCTTACAACATTTGTAATTATATGTTTGCTTCCATTTAACTTTTGTGATTAAGACAAATTTTTCTGTTTGATAACGATGTTGCGATCGCATTTCCGTCCGAAGATGTGTTGCTAGGCGAAAACCTCCATCTGCCCTTTTTACTGTAAAACGATATTTATTGCAAGGTTAGCTTTGCTACATTAAAGCCACATTTAAGGAAACCTAACCAAAAAATGAGGCGGAGAGAGTTCATGATGATTGTTTGACATGATTCTTTGACTCTTTTGCTATAAGCATTTTTTTCTACCCCAGGGGAAAAACAAAAGATTTTAGAATTACCTTTTTATACTCGGAAAAGTAATTCGATGCATAATTATTCACCTAATAGAAGAATGTGTTTATTGCTCTGAAAAATAAATATATGTAATTGTTTTACGTTGAATTTCCCCGAAAAATGAATCTTCGTTTTCTTACAACTCCGTAGATATTTTTAAGAATCAAAATTAAATAATAAAATCAAAATGATGCACCGTGTTTGAGAGGAAATATTCGAAGGCAATGGGTTAAACTAACATACTGAACTTGATGTGTATCTCATTGCGAGCGCGCACGCACACACACACTGAGCTTTATTATTAGATTATTAGTAAATATTTAAATAATTTATCAGTATATTGAGGTAAATAGATACGGAGGAAATATTGTACTAAAATTCTGTAAAACTATTCACGAAAAATTTCCTTTGTTATGGGATAAAATCGCATTATATAATTATTAAAGTTATTGTTTATTATTTCTTAAATATTTTTGCTTTAGGTATTCTATTTTTTTATTTTTACTGCAGTTTGGATTAATAATTTGCTCATTTTTTTAAAGACAAACACGAATAGCTTTTGCACTATTTTGTATTCTAACAGTACTTTTTTTTAACTTTAATTGGTATAAATGATTATTTGATTTTGTTTTGAAGCTTCATAAGGATATTTAACGATGTTGTCGTTTCAATCTGTACATGCTCGCGATTTCTTTGTATTGATTTAAATTTCAAATATTGTATTCTATTTTCTGTGAGATTTTTGCCGTCTGCTAATCGAATACAATCTACATAACATTTGATGAAAGAATCTTTCTATGATTTCAATAGTCCATTTTATAAAAGGGTCAATATAGCATTCAACACAAAATTAAAATTCTTCTTTTTATAGAATGTTAATTTCATTTTTTAAATCCCTGACTTACAAAGTTTGTTTCATTTTCTTCATGCTGTTGGGAGTTTTTATTGATATGTCACTCTATTGTTACAGAAAAAAAATTAGAAAATGTTCGGTTGATATGAAAACATGCTCAATACCAAATAACGATGCGTTATTCTACACGAAAACGCGAATACAACGTAGGAACATACAGAAGTACAGTAAATATGAGCACACAAACGACAAATCTTTGATAAACAATTATAAAAGCACTCAGAGAGAACTCATTGGAGACATTTCGCTGAATAACCCGCTTGAATTCAATTCAACTGACCGGCTCATTCGTCTTCAGATAATAATTGTTTTGTTACAACAGGGAATTGAATGTTGTAGAACAGACGCTGGAAATCGAATCCTAATGGAGCTACCACCAAGATTCTCAAATATTCTGGGTCCTTCATTTTTGTCATCAAACTCTCAAGCTTTTCAGCAACTGAGCACCAAGTTTGTATCCAAGTTCGAGAGTCATTGAACTAAGCATTTCCCCCAAGCATGACCTTATCCTTTCATCAATATCTGTTACAGTATCTGTGAAACTTTCTTTCTTGCCATGAAACTAATGGCGCAGGGGAAGGAATATTATGGAACACTATACAAGTGAAGATACCGCAACCGCAAGATACCGCAACGTGCCCAAGCGATTTTTACCTCTTATGTGGGAGTGGTAAACTAGTTAGTGCCTGAATTATAGAAAATACGACAAATGGTCATAAAAATGATTAAATAATTGTTTGAACTGACTGTTAACAGCGAATATTGTGATGTGTCTTCCGAATTTTATTTACAAAATGTGTTGTCTTTTATTTGTTTTTTCCGTCGTTCTTATATTTCTTTAAGCTGGTACAAACGACTGATTCGTATAATATGGAAAATAAGCGAGAAGAAGAATAAATTTCATACACATACAAAATAAGAACTTTACATACAAAATACTCATACTAACTGCAGTCCAGAGTTTAATTTTTATAGTCGGTAGATATAAGTATGTTGTTCAGTTAAGAAAGCGTTTTAAATAATGCGTAAAGAATTATATTTTATTTTGCTTATTATGCTTAATAATGCTTTGCTTATTATGCTTAAAGAATTATATTTATTAATAAATAACATTAAAATTACAAAATCTGCATTTTTATACAGCCCCAAAACTTTACGCCATATTTTTAAAAGAAATATTTTTTTAACTTAATAATGTTTCAAAGTACAAGAAAGCGCCACTATTCTGCGATTAAAGTTAAACGAAGTTATAAAGCTATAAATATCATTGTTTTAAACGATTTGATATCATTTCGACAGTCGCTACGAGGAAGATCCCCATTCAACAACTGTTAAGTCCTCTAGGCGCCCCTTGAATGGCATCCCAAAATAATGAAATTTAGACTCTTAACATTAAAGTAAGAATTCAAAATTTTAAAATTTCTTCGAGGGCTCTCAAAGCTTTAATATTTTATCTGATACTTTTTAAGAGTATTTTTTTATACATAACATATGTTCATTTTCTTCCAGTAGAAATGATTTATTTATTTAAGCTATATTACTACTTTGAAACTTTTATTTGCTACCTTAAAAAATCGACTTTTAATGAAAATATCCATACAATTCTTTTAGTTTCTGGAAGATTTACTAATAAAACTGTTTGAATTCTATTTTCGCCTTCATTCATGTAGGGAAGTTGCACATATTTTTATATTTGCAAAATATATATGTGAAATGAATTTTTTGAAAAACACTCTAAGATAGTTATATTTTGGAATTTTTGTATAAAAAAGAATGAAAAAATATCTATGAAATTAAAATATACCAGTTAAATGAAAAAAGTGTTTTAAAAAATCAGAAAAGGGCTTTTTTGGCTAAAGAGAGTTATACAGCAAAAATTTATTTGAATCGTTTTTCAAATTGATTACTTAAAATTTTGCAGATAATTTAAAAGAAATATATTATCTAGTTCCTGAACTAAAAACTAAATTGTATTTCTATTCACTCTTTAAATATCGCTGTTCTTCTGATAAATAACACAGAATTTACAGTTTATCTTGTATTGTGAAGCATTAAAACAGCTGTAGAATATTTCTAAATGAATAGATTACCTATTCTCTATTTCAGGAACTGCAGAATATATTGGGAAATTGTTATACCGAATTTCAACAAAAAATATGCATTAAATATAAATTTATGAAAGTTTTCTCAAGAAAATTCCACCAAAGGTTAGAATTTCAGAAGATATCTTTTAAAGATGTAAAATAGCATTAAAACGTATATAAATGCTAATATAAAAATTGTGTAACTTTCTAAAAGAAACAAAGTTCAAACGATTTTATATATAAAAAAAGAACCAGTTCAAACAAAGAATATTAATTATTTTATATTTTTAAGAAAACTCGATTTTTCAACGTAGTTATTTACCTTAATGCTATTTTTCGTGTTTAAATTGTATTTCTACAAATTCTAAATTTTAGTAAAATCTTCTTACGAAAAGCCTCGTCAGTTAAATTCTAGTAACATTTATTGCTCAAATTTGGAATAATAATTTCTCAATATATTCTGTAGTTCTTGAATCACAGACTAAGCAATTAATTTACTTAAAAAGATTTCAGAGTTGTTTTAATGTTTCATAATGCGAAGGAAATTAAAAATTTCAAGTTATTTATCATTTGAACCCCTGGCTGGATAGAAAGGATTTCAACGCTGAACAGAAATAAAACATTTCTTAATTAAGGCACTAAAAATATATTATTTAAATTACCTGCAACATTTTGAGGAAATCATTTGATAACATTAATTTTAGATCCATTTTTACCAACAGCAACAACAAAAAAAACTTCCTATTTTTTTCAAATTTTTGGTCTTTAACTAACAATATATTTTCATAAATGTTTTTAGTTTATAATAATAAAGTATATATATATATATATATATATATATATATAAGAAAAACTTGTCACGAACGTAGTCATATATTTCCAAATAGAAGTGTATGCCTATTTTAACGATTTAGAATTTATCTTTTGGTCCACGGTTAAAGTTGGCATCCTACATATTAATTGCTGCTTTGACTTAATTCTAGATATCAATATCAAACCGTCTATATTCTAATGAACGATCCGATTTTGACAACAAATGGTTTCATAAAATTCACTAATATATGAAAAAAAAATGATTGGAATTTAATGTCTTTAAAAACTTAGATTACACGCTTAGTGACTTGAAAAAGTACGGCTAAACGAAAACACGTTTCTCTAAAACACCTGAATCGTAATTTTTATGAATTGAACGATGAAGCAGGAAGACCATTATTCCCGATGTTACTGCACACTACCTGTACTGAGAATAAAGGCGGCGTGCGGTTTGTCTAGTGGCCAGTATAAACAAAGCCCACGCCTAAAACCCCATTCCTACCTGTTGTCACGTCAGCAGAGTGCTGTCCAACGTTTATCCAAGGTCGGGGCCCTTGCGTGCCGACCTCATTACGGCCCCGTGTCACGACACGCTCAATAGAGGCTTCAATTCTTCCCATGCATGCGGACACTTTGAACCGAAATATAATTTGCTGGAACAAAAAGGAGATCGCCTCGCTTACTTAATCTTCTCGATTGTTTTTCTTCTGCTCCTTGTTAGAAGGGGATGAGAAGGGGTGGAGAAGAATCAGTTCTGGAGAGTCGCAGGAAACTGAGAGATCTGCACGTCTTCTAAATTTAACAGAGAATGAAAAGTCGAGGAATTAATTTTTTTACAAAGATGGCGTATAAGATCACCTCTTTTACTTAATCTCCTCGATTGTTTTTTTCCCCCTATTGCTGCTCATCTGAATTCAGAAGGATGCGGGAGGTTAAAAGTTTGGGGGTGGCACAGAAAATCGAGAGAATTGAATCTCACTGAAATTTAATACTTAGTTGAAAGTTTATGAATAAAAAAAATTTCAGAGCTAAAAAATATAATTTGATGCAACAAAAAGGAGATCACTTCGCTTTTTGTCCCTGGGTGGAGGAGAGTGAATCAGTTATGGGAAGAGGGGGGGGCAAGGAATTAAGATATTTGATTCTTGTTTAAATTTAAAAAATAAATAAAAATCCGTAAAATAAATAAAATTTAAAAATTAACGATAATCGGTAAATATGTTTTAAATAAATGTTTTATTATAAGAAATCAGCAAATGAAAGCACAACATCCTCATGACATGTAGAAGCATGTCAACCGAATTCGAAATATTTTTAAATTACAAAAAAAAAAAAAATGAATAAAAAAGAAGGAAAAGATGAATCCGGCCTGCAGACTTTATCAAGGGTCACCCTCAGCAAGAAATCAAACTAGGGTTTTTTTTCTGTGAAGGGTCTGATTTTCATCTAAGTATTGACCCTTCGTCACCCAAGAAATTCATAATCCCAAGAAATTGAGTTTTCCTTGACAACTAGAATTAATATCAATAAATTATCAATTAATATCAACCAATATTCCCTTAATTTATGGTTTCTAGCTTCATATAGAAATGTCTGATTCGTGAATCGAAGCAAACAATTATGATAATTACGTACTGATATTTGATAATTTGTTAAAAGCAGTGCTTAATTAAAAAATCTCTTCAATAGGCTTAAATATTTCAGATGTATTTTCCACATGGATTGAAGTAATACAATATATGGATTAGAATAATAAATTCATAGTGTCTGAAATAGTAATTTAATTATGAGGGAGAATAAGTTTGTAAATCAAAGAAGTTTGTACTTCATTATTGAATTTTCTGTTAACTATATGTGTGACAAAAGGAATCTTACAACATTTATAGCCCTCTTCCTTTTCTGAAAAATGTTTTTGTTTTAATATTTTAATAATTTAGATGAAATAAAGTCAAATAAATTATATAGAATATTTTATCATTTATATATACTTTAATCAAGTTAAAAGCAAAAATTTCCTGTTAAATTTAACGCTTATTTCAAAATAGTAAAACAATTGAACTAATCAAATTATTTAATAAATAAGGTAATATACTAGTAAAGTAATATAATAGTCAAGTTCCCGAGACTGGTACTTTCAGACGATATAACTCCGCAAAGAAGTGATACGCAATAACTTTGGGCATTTTCGAAATCGAGGCCTTTGACTTAGATTTCCATTTGTTGCATTCTTGTACTTAACCCGTATTTTGGCAAAATAAATATACCATCTGGAGGAGGTACATGAGCGTAAAATGTTTCATAAATTAAAGGTACAGGTACATAAACGTGATCATAAATTAAAGTAGAAGTGTTTTTTATCTTTGAATGAAAAAGGCATTTTTTCTTCATATTATAAAGTGTGTTTCATATATTAGCTCCTTTTGGTTATTAACTGGTTGTTCGGAATTATTAATTACATAAAATTTTAATGAAATATTTTATAGGTAACTTAGGCAATGCTTTTTAAGCAAAATACTTTTAAATTTCAAATATTAATAATTATATAATTTATGATATTGAAAAGCATTATATAGTTATTTTAATTGGTCTCTCTCTCTCTCTCTCTCTCTCTCTCTCGCACGCACGCATTTCCACTAGAAAGCAAAATATTAAGCTAAAAGAGCGATAATATAAAAATGTTTAAAGTACGTGAATTTTTTTAGAAAACTAATTTTTATTTAATTCAGAAACAACTTAACTGTAACGACTACAGTATTAAAAGCATGTTTTAAATAGAAACCTATTCCATATGGAAAAATAAGTGAATTTCCGTAGCTTGATCATCAACAAAGGGAGAAAATAGCATCGAGATGTAACATTAATAGAAAAAGGAAAATGATTTGGGTTTCATTCATAACAATAAAAATTTCTGTAAAATACAGTTAAAATATCTTTAAAATTAATTAAATCTATTTTAAAGAATTTTGGAAAAACTTATTTAATATAAGTGATAATTTTTTTTTTGAAATTTAGAGCAGTGCACACATTATTTTTGTACGAGGAAATATTCGCAAGTTATCTCGGAGAAACAAAAAAAATTCTGGCTTAATATTTTATTTATTAAAACTAAAACTAAAGAAATTATTCCGAAGTGCACATTCTCTCCCTCCAAAGAAGATATGTGCCAAATATGGTATCTCGTGGTCAAACAACTTGGTTATATATATATAGATGCACAAAGCAATATATGAAAATATAAAGAAACTAGCCGCCTTTGGCGACCAGCCGGTTCGCCAATCTTAATGTTCGTTTAAATTTTAATAATTAAATAGGTTTAACCGGAGTTTAACCCCCTTCTTCGCCAAGTTGCGATAACGCACCAAAGCTGGCAATCTTTATTATGCACTATAATTGAACATCTGCTTCTTTGCTTTTGAACATTTCGCAAGGCCGTTGTTTGCGATTTTTAAAAATTTCGCCAAGCAGGGGATAAAACTCCGGTCGTACCATTAAACATTTTACGCAATTCCAACTTTAATAGATTCTTCAGCAAAATATTTTAAAACTTCAAATTTTGATAGTCATATAATTCACTCATAATATTATAAAGGCCTTCAGTTATAGCGTGATATATATCTCTCTAATTTTCTGTTACCCCTCGTAGAAATTATGCTTTAAATTACAGTGTAAATGATTAATCTGCAATTAATATAATATTTTTTACTGAAACAAAGCATTTTTTTTAATAATATGATTACTGATAATAGAGTCACTGAGCGTTTAAACTTTATGGTCACTAAAGAATATCTTTCTTAATTTATGTAATATCTCAAGAATTTGTCAACAAAAATTTCTCAGATTCATCATGAACAGATCGATTCATTAACAATGTTTAATTTTAAATGCATCAAACACTAAGAAAATAAAATGAATCGTTTAAAATAATCGGTCGAAAACAGGTTTAAAAAAATCTACTTAAAAAACGATGTACTTAAAACTATAAGCATATACAAAAAATATATAACTAACATAAATACATTCTACTTACAAAAGCATGCAACTAACCTAAAAATAATTTAAATCGTCCGTTGGTTGTCATGCCAACAATCAGAACAATGCGCATGCGTGGATTTTCTTCGCCAGTTACGTCAACGCAAATGCGTAAATTTTTCTACGCCAGTTGGGGTAACGCTATGCAGATTAGACATTTTTAATTTCCTTTATTCTGTGTTATTTTAATTCAAAAGTACTTCAGAATGAATGTGAAACATGGATTAATTAACAATGTTTAATTTTAAATGCATAAAACATTAAGAAAATAAACAGAATCGTTTGAAATAATCCGTCGAAAAATGTTAACCCTAGCCTAATTACTGTTGGGAGAAAAAAACAACTGATGCCTTACTTATTTGGCGATGGGGAAAATGGAAGATTTTTTTGGCGGAAAAGTTGGCGTTGGGAAAAATGGAAGATTTTTTTGGCAGGAAAGTTAGTTTTTAATTAATAATTGACTACCCCTAACATTTAGGGGGATGAAAAATAGATGTTGGCCGATTCTCATAGATACCGGATATGCACAAAAAATTTCATCAAAATCGGTCAAGCCGTTTCGGAGGAGTATGGCAACGAAAACTGTGACACGAGAATTTTATATATTAGATATATAAACAAAAGAAAGATACAAGTTAAAAATAAAAGCCGGAAATAAGCCGGAGGAAAACAAAAGTACCTAAAACATGAAAAGAGGAGAAAAAAATAAAATAAAAACACACATGCGAAATGAATACGCAAAAAGCTGCAAATCTATGAACACTGCGGATATATATAATGTTATACCAATGATTGAAAATGCAAACAGATCTTTAAAGATTAAGAAATTTTAGTAAAATCCCAAAAACTTCTTATTGCAGACGAAGTAATTCATTTGTAGATAAAAGTTATTTGACGTTTTAAGTAGTTAAGCGATTTTCGAATACATGACCAAAGACGATGCTATATTATTATATATATATATATACAGGGTGGTCAAAAAAAACTTCCCCTATATATGAAACCCTAGCGGCCTATCCGCTAAACCAATCGAACCAAAATTTCAGACATGGTTGTTTAAAGGTATGCGCTGGAGATTGTGATGATTCTAAACAACGCAGAACTCACGGTTACGGTTACAGTGAGAGAATTTTGAAATTTTCGAATGGCAACGCCCACTTTTTCCTTGCGCAAATTAATCAGCTTATTGAAAAACCACAAATGGCGTTGGAACGATTAGCGTGTGACGAAAATTGCCGCCGTAAAGCATATGTAAAGAAGAGCATTATAAAGGAATAATGACAATACAGTGAGGAAGGAGAAAAGAAGTTTTTATTGGAATGGAAAGTTATAATTACAAGTTTCCAACGTGTTCATCTTCGCAGGCGACAATGCATTGCATTCGGGAGACTGTGGGCAACAATGCCCACAATCTCCCGAATGCAATGCGTTGAACATGAAAGGAAGAATCTGCATAACTTTACGTGTTATCGCATCTTGCAATTCTGACACAGTTGCAGAATTCCGTTATTCTTGAATTGCAGCAACGAAATGTCATTAGGGACATTGTATGGATACAAGATGGGGCTCCTCCACATGTCGCCCAATGTGTTCGACTTGTGCTGCAACAACACTTTGTTGATAGAGTCATCTCTAGTAACTCTGCAGTTTCGTGGCCACCGCGATCCCCCGACTCACTCCTATGGATTTCTGGTTCTGGGGTTATCTGAAATCTAAGGTGTACACGCCTGGTCCACGAGATATGTCAGAATTGCAAGATGCCATAACACGTGAAGTTATGCAGATTCCTCCATTCATGTTACGTTCGGCACTGTTGTCCACAATCTCCCGAATGCAATGCGTTGTCACTTGCGAAAGTGAACACGTTGAAAACCTGTAATTATAACTTTTCATTCCAATAAAAACTTTTTTTCTCTTTCCTCACTGTATTGTCATTATTCCTTTATAATGCTCTTCTTTGCATATGCTTTACGGCGGCAATTTTCGTCACACGCTAATCATTCCAACGCCATTTGTGGTTTTTCAATAAGCTGATTAATTTGCGCAAGGAAAAAGTGGGTGTTGCCATTCGAAAATTTCAAAGTTCTCTCACTGTAACCGTAACCATGAGTTCTGCGTTGTTTAGAATCATCACAATCTCCAGCGCATACCTTCAAACAACCATGTCTGAAATTTTGGTTCGATTGGTTTAGCGGATAGGCCGCTAGGATTTCATATATAGGGGAAGTTTTTTTTTGACCACCCTGTATATATATATATATATATATATATATATATATATATATATATATATATATATATCGACGGTGAAATATAAAAGTTGTAAAGGCAAAAGAGATTCGTCAACATACCCAATCCTTTTATATTCTAGAAAATAACCGCGATTTGAATTGCTACTATCGACTGATTCAAGTTTGTCAAAACACTCTACAGTCCTTTTTCCCTAAAGCCAGATTGTCAAAACAACCACTCTACAGCGCGTTTTGCCTAATGCCAGATTGTCAAAACACTCTACAGCGCGTTTTGCCTAATGACAGATTGTCAAAACACTCTACAGCGCGTTTTGCCTAATGCCAGATTGTCAAAACACTCTACAGCGCTTTTTGCCTAGTGCCAGATTGTCAAAACACTCTACAGCGCTTTTTGCCTAGTGCCAGATTGTCAAAACACTCTACAGCGCTTTCTGCCTAATGCCAGATTATCAAAACAATCTACAGTGCTTTTGTCTCTGAAAGGCTCGGTAAGGATAAAAAAAGCAGAGTAAAAATTATCCTAAATATACGAAAAAATAAATTTATTATGTTTTATTAGATAGCAAATGTTTCAAAATACTTCACAATCATTTATGAATCACTTCAATGTCACTACGAAGTTTGTTTCTGAAATTTAGTTAAAGTTTTAAAAATCCCATTATTTTATAACTTATTATCATTGCATACCTTTATTCCTGGTCAGAATCAATGGAAATATATAATTTTTTTTTTTTTTTGCAACATGCAAACAAGAATTTTAATTATTGTGAATGATAATAAATTCATAAGAAGCATCTGTTTTATTTCTATGTTTGCCATAAAAAAATTATTTTCATCTATGAGATTTATAATTTTATAAATAGACCAAAAGAAATTTACAAATAGATGCAGGCCACCAGGAGTGTTACGAATTCATCAGAAATAAGTTTAATCTATATTAATTACACAGAAGAATGTTTCTGTATATCTATTGGCGCTCTACATGACACAACATTTTCACTAAAGATATCAAATTTAAATAATTTCGGGGGAAAAAAATTTTAAAAATGGAAATCTGGGCAGCAACTTAATATTATTAAAAAAATAATTTTTGAAATTTAAAAAGGTAAAAATCATTTCATATACAATAATATTTTTCGAATTTATCCCCCCAAGAAACCCATCTTAAATTCTATTTTGGTTTTTAATTAATATAAATTCTAATTAATTTTTAATAAAAATTGCGTACATTCCCATCTTCCAATGTGAATGTGGGCCAAGTTTGACAGTACTAGGTCAAACGGTCTGGTCTGTAAAGCGCCATTACACAGACAATTTCCTTTATTATTAGTAGAGATAGAGACATGCCAAAACAATGCCACTTCCACGAGTCCCTCCAGACCGTTAAACGATTACCCAATTAAACGATTCACCTCTTTTTCTCGTTATCAAATATGCAAATTCCTGAATTATCTACGAAATTTGATCTCCGGGGACAGAAAACTTCGCCATGGCGTCACAGAAAGGGATGTTTTTGACGGCTCGTCACCCCCTTTGACCCTTACTTTCAAAGAAATGTCAAGAGCTTAACAGTAGCATCGGGAAATCGCAGCAAATGAATGTTAACGATTCGTGTTAGGGCGCTCAAGGGCAGGACAGTGTGGGGCGCCCGGACGGCGACTCCCCAGACCACGTGATGGGTTCCGGGGGCGCCCGGTCGATGAGGAACGCCCCAGCGAAAGGATTGAAAGGTAGCACCGGTTTTCCTCTGATTTATCCCAAATTGCTCCAAAGTGGGATGGAAGGGTTAATGTACCCTTTTAAATTTTGGAGATTGAGTTGCAAATCAGTCCAGTTTTGTTTCCAGTAAAGAACTGCTCAAAGAGTGAATTACGAAAGTAAATTAAATGTCACGCTGACATTTTTATAAGTTTGACGTTATTTCTTCAAATACATATTTGTCACGCATTGCATGTAAATTTAAATTCACATTGAACGCAGCACAGTTTGTATTTAAATTATGCTTTGTTTGAAACTTAATACTTTGTAAAAATTTTTAATTGTGGGATTAGTTTGGATGTTTTGCTACAAAAATCTATAATAAAGTTGAAAAAACAAAACGAAAGGGATTGAATGTGAATAACTTTAAATTGATTAAACTTGTTTTATGTATCGATATTTCCTTTTTGGAATTTGAACGATAAGGTCTTCTTTCATGCATTTAGATACAACACTTTTAAAAAAAATTCAAATCTCTATGCAATCGGTAATTTCATACTTACTAGCCGCTTTTGGCGATTATCTTGTTCCTTCAGATTATTGAATTTTTTAAAGAAGCTGAACGATTAATAGGGAATGCCTTTTTAAATCTTACTTATTGTTTGATAAGGCGAAATTTAAAGAGTGTTACGACTGAAGACATAACTTTGAATGAATCAATCTACCAATCATCTACTATGAGTGTAAATTAAAAAGTATATATGCGATGAAATAAAAGCGAAACTGAAAACCCTACTTCGGAGTTAATGTTCCCCTCATCGCCACAATTTTTTAAATATTAATCTCAATATTGGCAAAAGCACGAAATTGTGCATTTTGATGGCTGAGTTTGAATTTCATTATAACATTAAAAACACACTGTGCACCAAATTATATTTAAAAACTTATACTTATATGAAATTAATAGGTAATGTTTTGAATTTTAAGATAATGTGAAAATTATTTTTGCGAGATATTAAATTTAAACCAATTTCCACAGGCAAGTCATTGCAATTATTCATCTAGGCTTATTTTAAGGCTCGATCAAATTTAGTTTGACGCCTATTTCTATAAGTTTGAATCCTTTTATATCATTTTCACTCTCTCTGACTGAATGAAGGTTTTGGTGACATGGCGAGTCGGTTTGGTTTAATTATATTAATGTCCTGTTGTAAAGCAACACTAGGGCTATTTTGGGACGGATCTTGTTATTTTGAACCTCGATCAGATGACGAGGACGACACCTGAGCTGGCACCCCCTTCTCCACACCACACCAGCGGGAGGACGTTTGGCCCTGACTGATTTAATGTGCAACAGACCCCCTTACACAACGGTTCTTCAGTGGAATCGGGTCTAGAGATCTCCAAATAATTTCTAATAACACTAAGAATCTCTATTAATTAATTAAACATTAATTCATTTCAATGTAAAAAAAAACAATCCATGCAAAGGTCTGAAGCATTCGTAATATGATTTGTTTACATCGCATTTTTGCTATTCAGCAATCAATAGTAATAGCGATTTCTGTGCCACATGTAGCGTGCGGTAAAAATATAATAGGAATCTCTTTATTAATTTAAAATCGCTGGTAGATAATTATTACATTGTATATAAGAGTAAATATCAAAGCTTATTTGACTTATGCTATTGATTTTGTCTTAAAAAGGCGAATAAAGAAGTTTTTGATTCTAAAGCAGTATTTTTTTTTCTGTGCTTTATTTAGAATTTTCTATTTTTCAAAAAATGCTTTTTTGAACACTAATTTTTTTTTTGCGCAAAAGTAAAAAATTGTAAAAAAGAGCATTTTTTTTTTCTGTTTCATTTTTATACTTTGTCTGGTATCATAACATTTCACAAATTTATCATTTTGTCACTGCCATTTACACACATTAAAAATTCTGAATACGAACTTAAATATATAGATTATTATAAGTCATCACATCATCATAATAAAATTTAAATATTAGATCATATTAACTATACATGACAAATTCAGTTATACTCTGCGTAAAAACCAAAAGGGAAAAAAAAAGTTAAATGAAAATTAAAATGAAATCTACGATTGCAAATTTCAAGTTATCATGTGAGAACATTATTATTTTTTAAGTCATTAATTGTCCTAATTTAAGTCATTAACCAGTTTAAACCGGTTTGAAACAATCCCAAAACTTCTTTATCGGTCTCTATCTCCTCTCTCTCTCTCTCTCTCTCTCTCTCTCTATATATATATATATATATAATGATAATTTTTTTAAACTTTCATTTTCAATTTTTCTAGCTGGCAAACAAAGCTTTGGAGCTCGACCGATGCTGAGATGAAATAACAACTATGATGTCATAGTTATACGTCAACCTTTTAAAAACGCATCTGCTGTTAAAGAAGCATACGTAATAATAAAGCAATACTGGTAAAAGCAGGCCAACCTTTTAAAAATGCATCTCCTTTCAAAGAAGCATACATTATAATAATGCAATATTGGTAAAGTAGTAAAAAAGTATATCCGATTAAAAGATGATAAAAATTGCCATTTATACTTAATTCATTGCTTACGCGATTTCGTGCTTCAAAACTTCCTAACCAAAACAACATCATGGTCTCACATGATAAAAATCGAATATATGAAATTACAATTTAAAAGTAAGGTAAGCGACTTTTAAATATCTTTTATAAATATTATACCATTGTATTAATCAGAAATATATTAAATAGTTAAATTGTAAATCAAGAAAAATAAATGTGATCAGGTTTCAATTAAAATGTTTCATTAAATGCACGTTTTCAGATGGCGAGGACTTTGAGTTATTGAAATTTAAATGCAAGATGCTTAACTAACAGAAGACGCTAAAGCAGGAACTGCCGGCTCTCTCTCCCTCTTTCACACATACACGCACCAATAATAAATAAAAGAATCTAGAGTTTCAGTTCTATGCATCTACTTTATAGTGCTTTATAAATGTTGAGTATCGGGGAAAACGACCTTGGTTGATTTTAACTAAGTCACTTGAAATATGATCGATAATGTCTGAACTATTGGATGTCGTTAAGCGAAGTTCCGATATCAGTCTGTTTTCATTTATGAGAATGCTAAGAAAGATTAGAGTGGGGAATACTAAGAAAGATTAGAGTGGGGAATTCTAAGAAAAGATAGAGTGGGGAATTCTAAGAAAGGATAGAGTGGGGAATTCTAAGAAAGATTAGAGTGGGGAAATCTAAGAAAGGATAGAGTGGGTACAGAAAATTTTAAGATATCTGTTTAAGCTAACATTTTAATATTTTTTGAAATTAAAAGTAATTTCTTATCAATCTAATCTCATTTTGTCCAAGATAAATGATAAAATAACTAGGATGAATTAGTTATTAAATGCTTTGGCATTTGTTAACGCATTTAATTGGGTTTTTTTTTGCTCTGGGATTTAAATTTTCTCCCCAATTTATTAAAAAAAATGGATGATTTCGTATTCAAAATACCAGAAGCTTATATTCAACATTTGTAACACTTTTGAAATTTTCAAATAGAATAATTGTTGAACTACCAGTAGTTTCAAAATACAGGAAATATATATACTTTTAAAATCATTTTAAAAGCCGTCATTTCGCATTTTGTGTTCATTGAAAAGAATATTCAAATAGGTCTCTTTTCACCTTCAATTGTGATTGAAACACAATAATAGATAATTTTGAAATTCTTTAGAAATATTTCTTTCAAACACAAAGGCAATCTTTAGTAAAATAATGAAGCGAAACAGAATAAACAAGAAAGTGATAAAAGAAGAAATTCAAACCATACATTTTGAACTAAATCAAATGAATCAAGATAAAAACAAAACCTACCAAATATTTTCATGAAAGTGGTACAAAGAAGTGATAGTAAGGCAGAGAGATACCTAACATTCCCCTCATTTTATGAACGGACTTCTTTAGTTGAAATAATGTTTTTATGCATAGTTCCTGTTTGAATCATTCTTTCAGTTCATAATTTCAACGTTTCACTTCCATTGCTTCTTTTTTACTTTCTCGTATAAGTAGTATAGAGAAAGTATAGTAACTGTCAAAAAATTCGAACTCGAGATTTTAACGAATCCACCTATCTGACTATGACAAAGATAATTCAAAAACGCTTTGCTCTAGATGGATAAAATTTGGTATACGGTTTTTATACCAAATTTATAAATTTCTATTAAATTTTGAACAAAATCCACTCAGAGCAAATCTGTTTGTCTGCCTGATTGAATATAATTTAACACGATAACTACAAAATGAAGAGAGTTAAATAGGTAAAATTCGATACACAGAATTAAATCTTTAGTATAGACACTTATTCAAATTCTGAATCAAAGCCAACAGGGTGATGCCCGTCCGTCGGTCTGTACATTCAGAAATATGTATAAGTGATAACTTGAAAACGTAAAAATTTGAATAAATTGTGGCGAATTGATATGAGCGAGGATAGAACCTGGGACCTTGTGGTTCGCAGTCCAGTAACATGACCATGATACAAAAGCAACTGCCCGGGTAGCGTAGCTGTTAACTGGCTTATATGCTTTCACCACACTCTCCCTCCAGTGAGTCTGAGATGAGACGAACGATAGGCTGTTGAGTGGTCTCAACAGCCTATTATGTATTAGCTGTATTATTATTATTATTATTATTATGTAAACAGATGTATTAGCTGTTGATTCTAATGTGCCTGTACCCATTTGAGTAGCGTCAAATGGGTACAGGCGAGCGTGTGTGAATGAGTGGTTGCTGATGCTGTAGCTGCGTCAAGTAAGTCTGACGACTCTGGGTTGCTGCGCCAAGTGAGTCTGACGTTTTTTGGTTGCGGGTGGATGGCGCCACAACAACTGTACGAAGGCTGAAGGATCATGGTCCGAGGTCACCAATGTGGAGAATTGATATGAGCGAGGATAGAACATGGGACCTTGCGGTTCGCAGTACAGTAACATGACCACGATATAAAAGCAATTGCCCGGGTAGCGTAGCTGTTAACTGGCTTATAAGCTTTCACCACAACATAAAATTTGGTATGGGATTTTGTGGCAGCAACTGTAGTCGTTAGTTTTCTGTAGTTTTAATCGGTTGGAATAAAACCCAATTTCCCAGTCGAATTTGTGTTTTAATTACACAAATTCGATTTTCGGATAGTATTAACCGCATGCCATGGATTAATCGCCAAAAAACTCGCCAAGGATGACAAGATAGATTATTTCAATATGCTACATTCACTCTAAATGTTATTTCGTAACTCTTGTACGCCAATGCCATGTAAGACGTCTTCTGGAACAACATTTTTATTAGAGAGTATACGGGAAAGTTTTGGGGAGATTATTACCACTGGTTTATATTAAGATTGGTTTAGTCACAGTTAATTACTCGTCTTATTTGTGATTCCCAATATCTTTCTATAATTTGGCATTTCCATTCTTTAGATGCAATGGTGCAACTTCCATTGTCCCTTCATTATTAAGATAGGTTTATTCCCTATAAATCTCCCGATCTTATCCATAATTCCCAATATCCTTCATAAGTTGTTTGCTTATAACTTATGAAAGATATTGGGAACACCGCGAATTTTTTGTGTGTATCGATACACCATCGCAAAGAAATCTTTGCAAGTTGGGTAAAGCTCAGTAAAGATTCACACAACACACTCTCTTGATTAATAACAGCATCCCAATAACAAGAAGTACCCAGGTGGGCAGTTTTGTCCAATCTTTCGGATCCATTGACACCGCATAAGTTTCTCCGTCCATGTGCGGGGCAGAAAGTTGCCTCTGCTATCGATTAAGAAGAAAAGTTTTCTTCCCTCTGACCTATATTTGTCTGAAGTTGGTCAGGACACAATTTGTAACGGCCTCTTGCTATTCTGCATCATACTGTAACTAAGGAGTTTCTTTCTTTCCGGCCAAACACCATTTGTTAAATTGCTCTGTTGATGGCGGCACTAATGTTCATCTAGTTAACGACCTTGCCCAAGGTCAAGTTCTGGGGAATAAAGTTGGCTGATTGAAGGGAGAAGAAGAAAACTTTCAGAAAATGAAGGATACTGAGAATTATATTTGTTTTATTTCTTACAGCATGGAGGGTATCCAAATCATTTTCTTCTATCTAAGTGTATTGATAATTTCGATAGTAGATGCAGAAGAGAGTCATTTGAAAAGATAGATTTTTTAAAAAATGCAGTTTTGAATTAAAAAAAAAAATGTTTTGGAAGTCTTTCTAAGTATGCAATTCTAAAAATGATGAATATTTTGTGAATAATTTTTAACTATAATAAAGGAAATATGCGTCTCCTTTTGTGAGTGTATATGTCCATTAATTCTCTACAAGGAAGATATTTTGATGCCAAAATTGGCAAAAATTATTTTAGAGGATGATAAAAAGCAACGTAGGGCGCCCCCCCCCCAATTTTAAGTTGAATTTTAGATAACAAAAAATTATGAACTGTTTACGTTTTTACCGATAACGGTACGGTTTACGGTTTTCTTTCGAAAATATAATTTTTAAATCCTTATAAAATAAAAATAAAAAATCTTTTTACTGGTATACGGTCTTAAAAGTCTAATTTCTTACTTCATTTTAACAAATGTTTTATGGAATATTTGCAACAATACATTTGATTGTTGGTATGAAATTCAAGGCATCTTCATTGTTTATATAAAAATTAATTTGTGTTTCTCATCCATTGTGGTAAACAAAAAACTGAATTGCTTCATTATTTTTCTAGATTCATTCGTAAGAGAAATAAATTTCTCTTTCTGTGTAACTAATAGTTTTTTTTTTTGAGGAATCTGCAAATGAAGAATTCTAAAATAGTGGATATACAAATAGATATATGAAAGGATGAAATATATGGGTTGCTAATCTTTAATTCTTCTAATCAGAATGTTTTAATTCAACTAACTAATATGCCATTTTAATTCAACTAATATATTGTTTGATGAGGAATGTACCATATCATTTTAATGAAAGAATTAAATGCATATTTTACATGATGAATAAGAAAGTGAAATTGCAATTGAAAACAAACAATTTAGTGCTGGATGACGTAAAATATTACATCAAATGATTTATCGTCATTAAGAATGCTACAGACAAGGAGAAAATAAAAACCCCATGTGAAAGGCTGCTGAAATAAAAGCTTTTAAATGCATACAGCAGTTTTTTGTCTAAAAATACTGTGTTAAAGGAACTATGCATAAATTCAATGGAAATTAAGCAAAATGAGTATTCCCTCTGAACTAACTGATTATCAAACGTGGCTAGTTGCAAACGAGGAATTAATATGCTATATAAATGAAATATTTAAATATCAGATTATTCTAATAAAATTGAAATATTGTATTGTTTCGTCAAAATATTAATAAAAAGAAACAGGAATAGGAATATAACCACGTACCAACATCGGTAACTGACGGAAACATTCAATACTAAAATAAAACTATTATTCATAATATAATTCAAACAAAATAATGCAATCAATAATAATTATGATAATAATAAAGCATATTACATCTAAACTTATTAAAAGAAATGCTTGTTTGCTTGTAGGTTTCTCGTGCCATTCGGAAAATTCTATTGTAGTTAGAGCTGCGATATTTAGTAGGCAAGCAGCCCAAATATTGAATGAGCACATCTCGAAGTCGAAATTTTAAAATGTACCATGTTTTTTTATTTGTTGTTTTGGATGATTTTTTATAATTATTTTTTATGATGGAAAAAAGAAGTCTAAGCACCGTTGAAGACAGAAAACAACTGCCAATATAAAGAAATTTTTGTTGCACTTCTGACTTAATTTATTGAATTTCGTGAAATTTTAAAAAAAAATCGCTTTTCTAGGGAAAAATCCTAAGGAATGAGGCTGAAATTTCTGCATTCGACGTTTCGTTATTTTCAATTTTTTTTGGCGTAATTATTCGAATATTTTTTTCCTTTTATTTAAAAAAAATCAAAATATTTTTATTTTTTATTATTTGTTTTTCAGATGACTTCAAATAAATTCTTCGATGACCCGCAGATAATTACATTTAACTTCTAAAGTAAGTGTTACTTCTACACTGATCTGGCAGAAAGCCAAACTTGAAAAGAAGAGTCACGGATTTTTTTTTATGTAAATAGAATTAATTCTAATAGAATCATTTGCAAGAAACTTTCCAATTTTACTGTTTCGCACTTTTTAAAAAGAAATCTTCCTTTTTACTTTTTTGTATACGAAATATAGAGAAATTATTACAATAGTTTAAAAAAATCGAATTCGAAATTTTGATATGTCTCCACGTTTTAGAGTTTTCTTGAGTCCAGAAAACGCATATTTGGCATCTATGACAAAAATAACTTAAAAGCGCTTTTAACTAGACGGTTGAGATTTGGTATATGATTCTCACATCAAATTTGTAGATTTATTTCAGATTTTGAGTAAAATCAATCCAAAGAAAATATCTCTATCCGGTTATCTGAATTTAAGTTAACACGATAACAAAACGAAGAGAGCTAGACAGATAAAATTTGCTATACAAATTTAATATCTATAGTATGGATATCTACCAGATTTGGAACCAAATTTGTCAAAAGAAACCACTTTTCGATTTATGGTTTCGCACTAACTGAAAAACTCAATGGCAAATATATGAAATTTGATATAGTCTTTGACTATAATCATACTGTATGCCAAATTTTGGTTTCAATAGATTGAAAAAACAACATATAAAATATATAAAGGTGAGTTTTAAGTACTAATAACCGCACGACAAGGACTAATCGCCAAAAAAATCGCCAAGAATCACAAGTATTAAATTCACGCGAAATATCTATATTTTGTAACTATTGTTCATCAATGCTATATAAAGCATTTACGGCCTTATTCAAAAGTTTATGTTGAATGAAAGGGATGACGCATTTATTAGAGAATATGCAAGAAAGCTTTTCACTCCTGCTAGTTGATTATTTTATCGTTTGATGAGTTGTTTTATCTCTCTAGTTCGCCAGCCACAAACAAAGAAATTAAATGCGAAAATCAATATTATATTTTTTCTTCCTTTTAATAACTTTATTTTGTTACTTTGATTTCTCTAACATTCATCATATCATGGAAAAGACCGAGTAAGTTCTTCTATTTTCAAAGTAAATATTTAATAATATACAGTTATACATTTTTCTTGCAAATATATATATATATATATGTGTGTGTTTAAAATACAGAATCAACACACTAAAACATAAAATGACAATGGAATGCTCATACAAAACGATGTAGAAACTTGCCATTTAGAAATATAGGTTTAAATCTATTAACATGCATGCTAACAACTCACATCTGCACAGGAACTACAACTCGTTCCACAGAGGATGAGAGTTAAATGACTGCGACAATCAGCAGTGGCTGAATCTGCGTAATCCTTTATGGGTCCCTATGCTGAATCCAACAGGATTTCATCCGCTTTAAATTTCAATTATAGTAGATGCGAAATGCGCCTTATTTATACATTGGATTTTCCAAGTGAAGATATACTGTCTTGCTTTAAAGTAAACAAAATAATAAAATAGTTTTATGTTGTTTTTTGGTTCTAACGGACAGTAGATAACCCAAATTATGTATAATCCAAACAATGACATTTCGGATTTAGGTCAACTCTATAGGCAAAATTACAACAGAGAAATATCCAGATGTATGTCAGTCAATAAAGAGAAAATTAATTACTTAATCAATTAGATAACACAGAAATAATTACTTTTTAAAGAAAATAATAGCATGAAAACAATCTAAGTATATAAAACGTTTATGGGGACACAAAATCACGTCGAATTTTTTAATCGTCATTTGGCAACAGTTTGCACGTTTGGTTCTTTGTGTGCTAACTTTGACTTTTTGTGCTAACTTTGACGCGATTTTCTAGAAGGATTATGTGGCTCGAGGTTTGAAGACTGATTCTTCATGACTGTTAGTAGTACAAATTGATATATACTTTATTATAACTGTAACTTTGATGAAGTCAGTGTTAGTAAATTAGTATTCCACTTTCCGAATACTTTCAAAGTTTATTTCTTCCTCCTCTTCCCAACTATTTTGTAATATAGATGTTGGGTGTCAGAGAGAAAATAAGTTTTATATCCTATATTATTGGTACCGAAACTTGATGTATTTAATCAAGAATATTTTATACAATGATAAATAAGTATGCTTATTAGCGTTCAAGAGCCATCAGTGTTTAAGCCTAGAATAGGATAGGGTAAAACATAAAAGGAGGAAAGCAAAGACAAAGTAATCATTTGATTCTTTAGATTAATACCCTTTTATTGCTGGAGTTTTAGTGACATATCGTTTAGAAGTGAAGAAATGATAACTTTCAAGAACAGTCAAGGGAGCTATAAACAGCATAAAGTGAGTCAGTCAGTGGAGTTAAGCTCAAGCGAGTAGTTGAGCAAAATCTCATTTTGGAGTATCGATATTCAATGAGTTCTTATTGAGCGATTTATGTTGTTGCGGTTTTTAAATAAGGATTTGATGCTGTTTATTGCAAGTACTATTCTTGTGTATGCTCCAACTGTGTTTTGCCACTGTGTATTCATGCAGATTAAAGCGTCTTTATCCTTTATTGATCTTGTTGGATTTTTCACCATACTTGAAGCAGACTTATTTTTTTCATAATAATATCAATGCATGCATAAAACATCACTATAAATTTTAAAATGCGTTTTTCAGTAATATCAATTTTATTTCAGCCTAAATGTTCTCTGATTTCAATAAATTTTTAAATATGTATTACAACAGCACTTTTCATTTTTCCAATCACTGGATCACTCATGTATGTTGCGATGATATTAAGCAGATTTTTTTCCCGTGCAAGTTATTGTTACTATATAATTAAGTGCAAATTTAAAAAATAAAATAAACGGAAGAACACAAAACATTATCATTTTATGATGTTCTAGAACTAGATTCGAGCAAGAATCCTGAATCTTCTTTAATTTTTTTTTTTCTGTATTGACATCATTGACATTAAAAAAAGAATTTAAAATACTACCTAAAATCGAACAAATCTTACTTTTAATATAAGTTTTTTTTTGTTCGTTTATGTGAAAATACGATATACAAAACAAAATAATTGTTAATACAGTAGAAAATAACTGAAAATGACATTGAATGCATTAGTTCCAAATGTTATTTTCACTCTCGATTTTGATCCTACTTCATATTTTTACAATAAAGAATCCTGTCACATTCCTGCTCTATTCCCTGGCAGGACAGCCGGATCCAATAAAAAAAAACTCTCTAGACTCAGTAGCCCTCATCGGAGGAAGGACAACAAAGCATCAGGTTGTATGGTCGTCATGGAAACAACGACGCAAGAGGTGGTAGACGCATGCGCAGTGGGGTTTGTTTTGATGCCGGCCAGCCATCTCGATAGGATCGATGGCGAAAAAGAGGTGAAGGTCGTGGAAGCCTTCTCCCTGACCCTCTATGTCTCCTCCTGTTCCTATGTCTCCTCTCCCCCTTCATCTTCCCAGAGATAAGATGTCCGGCTGTCAGTTGCCGGATTGTCCCGTTTGAGGATGATTCTGAGTGGAAAACTGAGGGCTTTTCTGATTTATCTCGTTTTCGCCGCAGAATATTAAAGAAAAAAAAATCATAGAAATGTCTTTTTTCGTTTTCCATTCTTAAAAACAAATGAATAAAGATTAAATTTTTTTAAAAATATTACAATTGTTTACAGGTGATTAGACACCAAATTCACTTTTATTGGATACGCATTTTAGGTCTGAATTTTAACCATTGTGTGAACCATAGTGTAACCATAGTCTGGTAATTTTAAATCATGCAGTCTCATGCTGAGTGCTGACTATTAGTTGCATTTATGAAAAGCATCTTTACAATTTAACTGCATACCAAGCAATAAAAATGATAAAGCAAAAATCTCCTATTTAGTATGCTTCAATGTAACTGTATTATTCGAGAAAAAATAGATATTACCATAGAAAAATGTAGTTTACACACTGTCAATGTGCAATAAATGGAAAAGTAATCAAAGAAGGGGAGGCAATTATTTGATCTTGAAATGGAAAAGTTAATAGTAAGAGATTTTAGTAAAAATATAGAGTAATTTTCATTTCTGTTCTAAAATAAGCTCATTTTAAAACTTGACATTTTTTTACAAACATAAAAACAAAACAAGAGCAATTTTTAGCAGTAAAACGAATTTCTATGCAAAATTTTATTTTTAAGTTAGCGAGAGTGGTCTCTCCAGAACTTTCTTGCATACTCTCTAATACACTTGACATGCCAGAGAACGCCTTGCATGGCATTGGCGTAAATATTAACTTTTGGCGTAAATTTGGCATTTTTATCGAATCTGGCAAGTTCTTTGGTGATTAATCCCTGGCATGTGGTAAATAATAATCGAAATTTTCATCACTCGTTTGAAACAAAAATTGGGCACAAAACTGCACTTTTAGTCACAAAACCTCATACTTAATTTGATATATTTAAGACATTGCGTTTTTGAATTATCGCGTGTGCATGTTTTTGAAAGAACAGATTGGCAGTCTGTCAACTTTTATTGATTGATTTTGGCACAAAATTTGATAGGCGTCTACACTATGGACGTTAAATCTATGTACAGAATCTTATCTAACCTCATCGTTTTCGTGTTAACTTATTTTCGTACAGATGGACTTTTTCTGAATTGTTTTTACTCAAATTTTGATAGAAATATACAAATTTAATGTAAAAACCTTATACCAAATTTCAACCATCTAGCTCGAAGGGTTTTTGAGTTATCTTTGTCGCAGACAGAAAGAAGGATATTTCCAAAAAATGTGCTTTTTTGAACTCTTTTGAACTTTGATATCTGTCAAAATCACCAGATCGAATTTTTTTTTAACGATTACTATACTTTCTCTGTACCATATATACGAGAATTTAAAAACTGATATTAATAAATTGCAAGTTGCAATAAAAGAGAATAAAGTGAATCAGTCGCCCGATGGGGCATTTGTTTTTGAATTTTTTTATTGTTTTACTCAATTAGCCCTTTTTTTAGTGACACCTCTTAAAGTGCTGAAATATTTTCTTTGATTCAATTTGACTCCTATGTGGATCAATTTAACTCGTAGGATTCGGAAAGTTACTTTCTGAATTGGATAGAATGGAATTTCTTAAATGGCTTTCCAGGTAAAATGGCATTTGCATTGAAATGGTTTGAAATTGCCGAACAGCATAATTAGGAATGAAAGAATTTTCCTCGCCTTGCAACGACGCAATCTCCGTCGGAGAGGAAAACGACTCCACTTTTTTATTCAAAGGATAATGGAGTCGAAATCATATGTCAAACATAACTAGGCGTGTTATAAGAATGTTCAATGTCTTATACTTTTTCATTTACAAAATATGGGATGTAAATCAAAATCAAATAAGCGCAATACATTTTATTTAGCATCGAGAGAGCATGAATCGATTATAATGTTTATAAACATTCATGCTATCTGTAAATTTCTTCATGTGACATATGATGAAAAAATCGTTCAAAACACTCTGCACGACAATACGTTGAACCTAAAATTACCAATAACTAATTAAGTACCAAATTGGTTAACGGCGCTTTAAAAAAACAGGGTTATTCAAAAAGTTTTATTAATATTTATATCTAAAATTTATCAAAATTTTATATATTTTTTTTCATTTATTTCGGAACGTATTAGTTCACTACAACTTCTTAAAATTCACAACTTCTGTAAATTTTTAGTGATATCTAT
This sequence comes from Argiope bruennichi, assembly GCF_947563725.1. Lineage (NCBI taxonomy): Eukaryota > Metazoa > Arthropoda > Arachnida > Araneae > Araneidae > Argiope > Argiope bruennichi. Next base: position 100,527,304 of record NC_079151.1, on the reverse strand, counting down.
TTTATTTTCATAAAATATTCGTACCTAATTTTAATGCTCGTCATTGTTTAGATTATACATAATTTTTTTCAAATATCTTTAAGTATGTGTCACAACAATATTTTTCACTATTTTAATTAATAGAATTATATTTAGACATTGCGGTGATAAAATTGAACACTTTTTTGTGTGTACGTTATCACTTAGAAGTAAATTTTAGAAATGGAAATAAGTGAATCATGTTTAAAACAATGTCACAGTACGATATTTTATATTCGAGATTCTCTTCAAACTTTTTTGAAACACACACACACACACACACACACACACACACACACACACACACACACACACACACACACACACACACACACACACTTAAAGGTATTTTTTAAAGTTCTGTAGAGAATTAATATGTCTAATTAAATAAATAAGGAGTGAAATCATTAAGACAGAATTCCACTTTGACAACTCTTAATAAAGCTTCCAACGCCTGAACGGCGAATATTTTTTATCTTATGCGAAAGTAACAATATCATTTTTGGGCATAATAAAAATAATATTTTGATTGTTGATAAAATAGAGAGAGGTGCAATTGAAATAACCCCATCCAAAGTTTTGATTTCCTAGATTTAGAAAAGCTTATCAGAATTAATGTAATACAATATCAAGTATTTTCATGTAATTTATTTATACAACAAAATGATGAAACTACGGTAAAATTCTCCTTATAGCAAGAAAAGGTAAAAAAAAAAATCATTTATAGTTTTTAGAATAAGTTTTTTTACAGTTTTTCGTTGAATACGGAATTATTTCTAGCAAAATAAAAGCCGCAGTAAACACTTTTCACGAGGCTATTAATCTTAAATATGGGCGTGGCAACGTTTGTTAATTTTGGCATCATCTATTCGTGTATTTTTGGATAGCATATAAAAACATTTTGCTAAGTTTTCTAATTTTTACAAGCACATTTAGGAAGCAGTCAGTAAAACATAGTTGTTTTGATGAATTATAAGGTTGTAATTCAATAATCTGTCTTCTGTCTTTCCGTAAATAAGCTTCAGTATGAACTATAAATGTAACTAATTTTTCTCCCCGATTATAAGAACAAAATACTGTATAAAAATAAACGTATTGCATTTTAATATTTATTTTTTGTGTTAATTTTTCTTTAGAAAACTCAGCCATTTACAAAAGCATTAAATTGAAAACTATTATCTTCATATTTTAAATGTTTTTAATTACTGTTCAAAATAGCAACGAAATGAAGAAAATTTTAATATTCATGCATGATATTTCAGCACTGTGCATTTTTTCGCTGTTTTTAGCAAAAGATTATAGAAAAGTCACGCATTTTATGTTTATTATTTAATGCTGCTGGCATATTCCAACAATCAGTAATTGCTGAGTATAACACTGAGTGGCCAAATTATTATGACTACCTCTTCAATACAATGTTGGACCTTCTTTTGCCCTTCATACTGCATGGAACCTTCTTGAAATGGATTCTATGAGATGTCTGTAGATGGTATGATGAATGAGACCATATCCGATGAACTGCATTTTACAATTCCTCCAGAAGTGATGATACTGGATCCAGTTTCCTGATGCCTCGTTCGATCTTCATCCCACATATTCTCAATTGGATTCAGATCTGGTAATTTTGAAGGTCAACTAAGCCAGGTAAAATTTCCGTCATGTTCTTCAAACCATCTGATTTATGACAGGAAGCATTGTCCTGCTGGAAATATCTATCCCTGGCAAGGATACCATTATTATAGCAGGATATACTTGATTTACGATAAAACTTATATACTCTTGTTCATTCAGACATTGTTCCACAGTAATCAAAGACCTTTACAGTGTCAAGAAAATATTTCCCAAACATATTGCCTCCACCAGCTTGAAATGTTGTGCCAATGCAATCGGAGCCATGCTTTAGTGCTGTTTTCTCAATATTCGCACACTACCATCTGTACAGTGTTGTTGAAAACACGATTCTTTGGACCATATGGCCTATTGTCCAATTCTTGAGTTCCTTTGCGAATTAGAGACATATGGCAAGTTTCCTTTCCGACTGAACATTCAGTAGCCTGTGATGACCACAAGTTTGATGTTGATACCGGCTTTTCTGTGTAATAGCCCATTTTGTTTAAATATTAACAGCTGTTGCTCTCGAACATTTCACAAGTGAAAGCCGTTTTGAACATACTTCGTAGTTCCGGCGATTCGAGCGCCTGCAATCATCCCGCGTTCAAACTCAATTCTATTTTTTGCCCATTTCTTCACAATTAACACAATAATTTGATGCTTCAATTGTTATGCGTTCCCTTTTAATACATATCTCTCCGTCTAGCAGCAACAACATTAAGTTATGGCTGATCTGCGTATAAGTGCCAGGTGATAATATTTGGCCACTCAGTGTATGCTGTTATTATTCTTTGATACTCGCCATGCTATGATAGAAATGAAATTCTTTCAATAACCTATTACTAATTTCTTCAGTAGAAGAAATAATAAATAAATAAATAAAAAAGAATAATTTAAGCAAGCAAATTGATATTAGAAATAAATTTTTGATGCTTTTATTCTCACTAAAATTAATTTAATTAATTCATTTGATATTTAAATTTTGCTCACATAAACTTACTTAATACTTGTCTTTCTTCCAAAGGGAAATTTTTATTGGAGACTAGAAGCTATGATTTAAAATTCAAGCCAATAAACATCATTAAGTTAAACACATTCCATTTGAAACGATAAACAACAAATTCGGATAGCGATAAACTACCCAACACTTTAATATTCTTAAATGCAACGATGAAAATTAATCTAATTTAAAAACCACTTGTAGATAAAATAACTTTCATTTTTAATACTAAAAGATAAATAAATACAGTTTTTATACGCCATTTTCTTAAAATTTCAAATAGACGAACACCTTTTTATCTTTAAAAAGATCGACTACAAATTAATGGACTTAATAATCATGGAAATTAACGGAGAATATAATCGAATAAATATGATGCTTTGATTAAATCATGTGCTTTTCAAATAAAAATATCCCGATTTTACTGATCTAAATCGAGAGATAATTGCGCAATTTCCGTAATTTAATTTTGATCATGTACATTTACTTATGGAAATATTTTTAAAAAGCACATTGAAGAAACGCCATTAATGTTAAATTATTTTCGAAACTTAAAACATATTTCTCAGATGTTTATATCAAGACTTCGGTGAATTAATCAATTATTGAATCTATATTCTAAATGCGATTCCCGCAATATCCAAGATTTGTATTTCAAAATTTCCTAATGGTTTTCAATCATGAAAGTTTTTTTATTTAATCTCTTTTCAAAACGGGAAAGTTATTGAAATTAAATGATCTCAGATTAGGTTTATTTCACATTTATCGTCTGCATTTGAGTGGAAATCAAACAGAAAATGGGTCTCAGAAGAAAATTTAAGGAATGTCGATTTGATATAACTTGTTGAAGTGCAGTGTTTACATTTTATAAAAATAAACGTCAAAATAATTTTTTTAAAATTTTTCTTACAAAGCAAGAATAAAATGTGGCAACAAGGAGATCCTGCATTTTTACCTAGAGAAAAGTACAGTATTATGCAAGAAAAAAGGTGACAGAACTATGGCAATTAAATTTTAAAATATCAGCGAGAACAGTCTTCAAGAATCTTACTCGCATACTTTCTAATAAATGTTTTGTTCATTATTCACTTAATTCCATTGGTGAATAATAATCACAAAACTGCGAATAAGTGTGCCGTCTTCGGCTATTTTTTGATGATTAATCTTTGGGATGCGGTATTTAATGCACAAGTATCAGAAAATCGAATATGCATTAAGGATTCTTTTTTCCCCCCAACTAACTGAGAACAAAATTACACATAGAACTACAATTATATTCACAAAATCACATATGAAATTTCACATATCTAAGCCCTTGAGTTTTTGAGTTATTGTTTTTACATGCATACGAAAGCACAGATCGACGAATGATCAGCCCATTCATAGATTTGATGCAAAATTTCATGAGAATCTACATTTTAGATGCTAAAATCTGAATCAAATTTTATTAGCTAAGGTGTTACGTATTTGAATTATAGCATTCATATGCACGCAAAAGTACGGACAGACGAGCGGTTAGCCTTTCGACGGATTTGGTTCCAAATTTGATACGGAATTGTATTTTAGATGCTAATCTTGCATACGAAATTTTATCGAACTTCTTAGGTTTTATAATTATTGTGTTCACTTGTATTTTCTCAGCAATATGGACTTCTTCAAAATAGATTTCGTTCAAAATTTGATACGGATTTGTATTTTAGATGCTAATCTTGTATTCGAAATTTTATATAACTCTTTAGGTTTTATAATTATTATGTTCACTTGTATTCGGTCAGCAATACGGACTTCTTCAAAATAAATTTCGTTCAAAATTTGATTCAAAATTGACATGTAGAAATCCATTACGAATTTTCATCCATGTATTTCAAAGAGTTTTTATATTAACGAATTCGCAGAACGGACAGACATAATTCCAGAAACAAGTTTTTCGGACTTTGAAAGATTTGAACAGTGGAGATTTGTTAAAATATAGCTCACATTTTTCCGACAATTACATTATTTTGTATACTTCGTATGCGAGAAAATAGAAATCTAGCAGAGCAGAGAAATATTTGGCTTGATAGCGTAACGAAACTATAATTTACAAATCTTGCAAGCAACTTTGTTTTGTTGAACGTTTAGAGTTGAAAGTATATTTCTATGTTATTAAAAACAAAACAAGTCTTAATAGATTTATGATTCAAGATTTTATAGGAAAAGTCACCTGAACATTTGAAACATGTAAAACAATGTTTCTTATGAATGAAACTGAAATTAAAATCAATTCTTAGTAATTCTATACCAATTCTTAATATAATTAGATTTTAAAAATGAAATTTCCTTTTGGAACTACCTTTTTACTTTCTAATATACAAAATAAAAAAAAAATGTAATCGACAAAAAATTCGAACTCGAGATTTTAACGTATATCCACATTTCAAACCTCTCCGAGTTCGTAAACACATTTTTGGCCTAATGATGGTTTTTTTGGTCATGCATGCATGTAAAAGCAATAATTCAAAAAACGCAACGTCGTAGTGAATGAAATTCTACCAGATTCTATTCACACCTTGACAGATTGTGTATCCATCTGTCAAGATGTATGTGAACATAATAACTCAAGACGCTTTGAGCTAAATGGATGGAATTTGGCAACCTTACAATCAAATTTGTAGATTTTTATCATTATCTAACCGAAAGCCATTCACATGAAGTATGTCTGTCTGGACTTTTGAGTACAAATGAACTTCATGACTACAAAACGCAAAGAGTTGGGTAAAAAAAATTTGATGTACAAGTTTCACATTTAAAAATCAGATTCTTTTCAAATTTTGAAACCAAATTTGCAAAACGATTGAGGTTTGCTGTTTTGTACCTTCGTATATATGCAAACGCAATAATTCATAATCGAGATAATTCATATACGAAACGACTTAAGTCATTGAAATTCAATTGTTATCTCGTGTATACATTCCTTCCGGTGGGACTTCAAATATGGATAGGAGAAGCTTCTGGAATGGGAATGGTGGCTGGTTCTAGCCACTTTAATGTGTTCAGAAATGGCATGGGGCGACTTCTTTCTACCAATGACGGGACGTGCTTCCGACGGGAGAGGTTCTACCGTGGCCGGTAATGGCCCTTAGGACTCAACCTTAGTTCTCTCCAATGTTGTCGCGTGTGCCTCAATGATTCTCCGTGATCTCCCCTCCAATGATTTTTTCCGTGTGCCTCAAGGCGCGTCGGAGTAGTCACATGAGATATTGTGAAGAGAACTGTAGTTTAATGTCAAAATTTGGAGTTAATTGGTCTGCAAAAACGTCCAAAACAGATATTTTCATGATAGATACAATGAAAAAAAAAAACTAGATTCGCGCAAAGATATAAGTTTCGTAATTATCGTTCAGCAATGTCATGAAGATATTTGCCACCTTAACTATGGGCCAAAATTTTACTTGGGGGTGGTGGTTAGGGAAAGGAATAAATTTATTAGAGAGTACACGAAAAAGTTGCGAAGAGACAATTCTCGAATAATATAACAGAACATAATAACAGAAATTGTCTAATATTTATAATAATTATTTATTAATGTAACATTTAAAATATGTATATCCAATATCGTAAAATGTTCACAATTACCAACCTGAATCAAAATTTTCATCATCATTTTTTATAGTTAATTTTTCATAGTTAATAGTTTTTTATAGTTAATAGTTTCATTTTTTAATCGTTAAAAATCAGTTCATAATGTCCAGTATCAAAAATATAAACATTTTCGTGAAATTAGGATAATTCTTTTCCTTAATTAGGATAATTTTTATGGATTCATTTTCATGAAATGAAGGCAATTTTCGAAGTGATTATTATTTGTATATAATACAAAGTTCAAGATATTTCTCAATTTTTCCAGCGATAAAAAGGATGTAATGGATGTAATCTATCTTCTTTTATGAGCTGCCTGGAAAAAATGAACTGGATGATAAATGATGAGTTGTCTCTCTAGGCAGCAATTTATTCTAAATCCAAATCTTGATAAGAGGGATTTTCCTTGTTATTTTTAAGACGTGAAAATATATTAATCATTATTAGATTCACTATAAGCATTATAAATACATTCCAACCAGCTATTTTATTTTGCAGTGATGGCTGCATCAGCAAGAATATAATTTATTTTTAAGGTGGAATCTGATACGAATTTTAATACATTTCTTCTCAAATTCTATTTAAGGATAAGATGAAAGGGAATAAATTACGAATATAGCTACAGAATATATTTTAAATTATGTCTTTTTAACAAATCGTATAAAAAATAAAAGCCCCAAAATAAACTTTAATTACACGGTTTTCATTGAAATCATGTGTAATGAGTGTTTTTTAACGCATGCAGGAAATATCGTCTGCTTCTTCCTTTTTTTTTACCTCGAGCAAATGGAAGTTTCATATAAAAAGAAAGTTAAATAAGGAGTCGAAGAAGAGTTCATTAATGAGTTCTTCATCTTCACTGATTCGAGAAACCTAATAACGCCGGCGAACAAATAACAGGAGAAGAAAATTGCCTTTTCCCTAACCTTTTTCTCCTTGTCTTCTAATTATGCCTTTGTTAGCTTTATACTAAGATAATATCATAACTGGAAAGAAATTTTTAGTGGCTCGTTAAAATGTGGGCGAGGAAAGATTTAGGTATGGATTTTTTTTCTTAGTTTGTATCTATCTGACTATTTGATCATCACAGTATTAGAAGCATAATAAATATTATGCACTTTTAAATGTAAGAATTAGATGTTTGTGTATGAAAATAGCAATTCATAATTTCTAAGTTTAGCTAGGTCTATCAGATGTACAAACGTTTATTTCTTTTTATAAAAAGGCTGAGTAAAAGCAAATATTGGTGCTCACGAATTTTTTTTAAACATCATTCGCTCTAATCTCACAAATTGTTGATGTTTGGAACATTCAAAATTAAGGCGTGAAAATCCCTTTTCAACCCCTAATTTTTAAGATATTGCAATTATCAAAAAACTTTAAATACAAACGTTGTTCGTCTTAATGAGGCGCTCATTTGGCTAACTGTATTTATATTTCTATTCTCAATATTAAGAAAATTATAGCGAAAGGAAAATTTCAACCCCCACCATTTACACCCCCTTTGAGCTAGATGGGCCATTTATGAACTTCTTCCAAGATTTTTACATTTCTAAAAATATATTCCAAGTCAGTTAAAATCCAAACAAAATTACAATAGTTATCCTGTTCAGATAACATGGGCAAAGCGTTATACGCATATATTATATAAACTTATGATAGAAGGGTGGACCATGATCGGTGTAGAACTGAAGAAAATTTCCCAAAGTCTTATTATAAGAACTAATGCAATAGGTAGTTTTCCTATAGGAATCTGCCTAAAATAATATTAGAGTCCTTAATGATTCATCTTTGAAATCAATTGATAACCGATGCTATATATTTTTGTAAAAAGTAGTCCAATGATTGTAATAGCCAAGTCTTGATTTTTTTGTTTGTATAAATATAGATTCAAATCTTAATTCAACCGAAGCACCTTCATGTATGTTAGTTGTTAAATGTATTCGGGTGCCAAATGTCATCTGAATTGTTCGGGGCGGAGATGGGAGACTGGAAACGGGCTCAATAAATAATGTTGTTAAGGACAGGAAATAAGTTGATTAAAGGTACTTGCTAGATTTAATTTGTTTGGATCTAGAAACGCCATGAAATTTAAATTAGACACTTTATTAGAACATATTAGCAGTTTCGGGACACAGGGGATGCTCGTTCTCGTAAGTTTGCAATGCTTCTTAAAATGATCTACCTAGTAACATACATTGCTTAATATATAGCATCCTACACAGCCTATAGAGACATAGTAAATGCAAATATATACTGTGTGTAAAAAAAAAGTTTCCATATGCAGGTATGACTGTTAATGAAAGTTTAATTTTTGACGCAAGAATATTTTGTAATGAAAATTTGCTTAACACTGTTTCTTTTATTATTTATGAATATATTAAAGGAAAATATATGGGTAAAATTAAATACGTAAATTGAAAGAAGCAAAAAATGCCACTAATAAGGAAAAAAAAGTTTTTGTAAGGTATTTACATAGTACATAAAAGATCTTTTTCATGCTGACCAACTTATAATTAATCATCCGTAAGCTCTCCTTTGACCTTTATCAAAAAACCCCAACAAAATTCGAATATTTACAGCGTGACTGTTGTAATACATATCAGGAAGAATTTGCATACAGCGTTTTTTGCTCGACACTTCGTCATTTATCTTAAAAATTATAAAAAGACATGCTGTGTTTTATAAAAAGAGAGATTTATTATGAATCTCCCCTTTTAAAGACTCATATTAACCATCTAACCATTATATCTGTGAATTCAGACGTCAAATGAAATAGTTTGCTCAAAGCAATGGTATGTATAATAAACAAAAGTATAATATGAGTAATGATATGTTTAATGAGAAAAGTAAAATATGAGAGACAATATGAACTTAGAAATGATTGCAAATTGTTTCTTAATTTAAATACAGGCTTCCCTAACGATATTTTAATCTAAAAATAAGTATCTGATTATTATTATTTGATTATTATTTAAAACAATATAACTATTCCGACCATCCACGTATACCACATACTTCTGACTGAGAATCTTTGCGATTCTACATATAAAGCAACGCAACAGTATTAAATGTTAAAAACTCCACTTACTCTAGATTATAAACATTAATTGCAGATATCAGTAATTATTAGATTTCGAATATTTGTTTGGCATAGTTGAGTTTATTTTTCTTTTGAGATTTATAATTTGTTTTATTTTATATAACTTTTATATTTCTAAAGAAATTTCAATTTTTTGAAATACCTTTTTTAAAACTAAGTTGAAAAAGAGAAATTCTAATACTAACTAATTCTTTTTAAGGCAGGATCCCATTTTTATCTTTATTTTTGAAACAAGTTATTTTGGAAATTACTTGGGTAATTTTATAAAATGTTTTCTCTTTTCCATAGGTAATCAATTCAATAAAGGCTTCGGTACTAGGTCTGAATAGTGATGCGTTTCTTAAATGATAACAATAGAAGGAAACTGGTGAAGAGACTTGGCAGTACTCCCTGGATGCCAAAGTAGAAGAATACAAGCTTGAAAGCTTTTAGCAAAATCATCTCGTTTATTTCTGTAATGTTTTTATTTCTTTCTTTCGGATTACTAGATTGGTTTGATTTGACGAACCAGATGGTACTTGAAATTACAATAGCATTTCATCTAAGCATCAATTTAACAGAAAGAATAATTTTATTCTTTTTATTGGAATGCTTTGTAGTTAAATAGCTTTTTCGCGGAATATATTGGACTTACGAATAAGTGAACGAGCTTTATAGTATTTGTTACGTTTACTTGTTTAATTTTACGGCTTTACGATTTACTTGTTTATTTTTAAGGCCTTCCGGTTTATTTGACAATTTTTAATTGACGTCATGGTCGCCAAGTTCCATTATACGTGATTACATCAAGATATTTGAATTTTGGGGCTTACTTGGCAATTTTTAGATGATGTCAAGATTGCCAAGATGCATTGTAGAAAAGATGCCAACATTTCGTACAGATTATTGGCGACAGTTTGTATTTTTTGATGATTTATCGCCGGACTGAACAAACTTATATACTTCTAAATGACAGGTACAGTCAGATGCATTTTATGATTATGGTGGTATCCGAGAATAGCTTAATTGCGATAGTTTTCAAATATGACTTTAAATATGGCCTCTTACTATAATGTTTGCGCTTTACTGTTTGATTCGTATGTACCGTGTGATGTGCAACAGACGAAGATGCTAAACTAACGTCTTTTAAAGTGAAGGACATCCAAACAAGAAAGCGCGTTGGGATTAGAATGGAATGTTTTGTTGAAATATCGTTCGTTGTACTCCAATTTCTAGAGTACTTGACTGTTTATTATTTTTAGCATTATTATTATTTACTTTTACTTTATTTATGCTTCTTTTTAACATTCTTCCTTGTTCAGTCATATTAATTTTTTTATATGACATATTAAATGATTACCGCTCTTTCATATTTTCCTGATATTTACAGCATTTTTACACGAATCCAACCTCTACGCATCTCATCTAACCCATCGCAAGGTCATTTGTCACTATATAAACGTATGGGTCCACTAGAAAATGAACTCGTAATTCATATTCATATTCAGTCAATTTACACTATTATTCCTTTGTCCACTTGAAAAAGTACAAAAGATGGGTAAAACTGTATTATATTTTAAATTTTATAATTTATTTTAGTTTTAGATGTTTGTCTTATGATTTGGTTTATGAATTCTTAATTAAGTATGCTTTAATTTTGCTAATTTTCATTTTTCAAAGATATTTCATATTGATCTAAATGTTTTCGTTACGACCTGCATTTCACGTACAATTCTGAAATATATATTTGGTATGTTTTATTAAATTATGTGACAGATACTTCATTATTTTGTGACAGATGTGTTATATATTTTATGATATATGTGACGTATATTTTTCGTGATAAGCATAGCATTTTTTGTATGCTTTGTGAATCTTACTTGCTACTTTTCATGCTTCCTACATTCTTTTGAGAAAGTAGTGAAAGCCAGTGAGGTTTAAATAAATAAAAATTACCTTTAAGTAATTGTTATTCCTCACACAAAAGAATATTTCTTGCCTAAGGCTCCTGGTTAAGTAAGAAAGAATTATCGGGAAATTTTTAATATTAAGTTTTTACAGAAAAGCCTGTCTTCACAATTTAATTACTTAATTTATTTTTAAAAAGTTTTTTTAAACGGAGCAACAAGAAAACAAAGAATCCAGTTAATTGTTTCATCCATTGTTTTGGAAATTCCACATAATTGTGTCATTAGAAGTTATTTTGGTTAAAATGTTTTATACGAGCTTAAAATAAATTTGTTTTCTTTTAAACAAAGCTTTTCTAAATAATTTATTACTGTTTTTAGTTTAGTTCAATTAATTAAAATCATTTCTTAAACGGTTACTTTCTTCAAAAAAGAATGCTAGTTCAGTAAAAAACCCTGCATTTCCTTGAGACAGTTGTTTTCTACCAAACTGGACATTTTATGAATTTTTCGAGGAAATTCCGAGAGTCTTAGTATTGAAAATAATTCTTTGGTTTTTGTCGAGGAAATAAATATGGAGATATTTTGCAGAGCGTGGGAAAAAAAGTCTAAAATTTAACGAAAGTATTTCAGCTATTGGCAAAACGTAAGCCTTAATTAAAATGTTACAACTATTGGAAAAGCATACAAATAAATTAAAACGCTACTATTAATGGAAAAACGTTTATTTAGTGGAGATAAAACAAAATACAATTATTCAGCGTTTTTTGAAGAAAAAAAAAAAATCGAATCATTGATATGATTTTACGAAGCATAAAAACAGCATGAACAAAATGCTCATATTCAGATGAAAATCTCAAAAATTCATCATTAAATATATTGATTAAACATGTTAAAAGTATCCTAAATTATCTAGATAACAGAAAGCATCAAAGATATTACAAAAATGATTGCCTAAAGTATATATCAGAATTGTTTGTCTTTAATTATCTAATTCAAGTGACATGACATTTTTTATTGGAATCAATATTTTGACATGCATCGAAAAAATCGGGTTTAGCTCTGCTCTCTGATAGCACAATGCATAACATCAAAAAAATTCCTGATCATTTGATTTCGTTGAGTAATAATATTCCTGCTTTTGTTTACTTTCTCGTTAGATAGTAATCTTCAAAAAATTCGAACTCGATATTTTAACGAATCTCCAATTTTTAGGCTTCCCGGCGTTCCAAAAACACATTTTTGGAAAATGTTCGTCTGTCTGTTCGTTCGGGTCACCAATGCAGCGGAGTGGGATGAGCGAGGATAAACCTGGGACCTTGTGGTTCGCAGTCCAGTAACATGACCATGATACAAAAGCAATTGTTCGGGTAGCGTAGCTTTTAACTGGCTTATAAGATTTCATCACAAAATAATTAAAAAATTATCCATCTAGCTCAATCCGTCTATTCATTTAGCTCCAAATTGTATCCATCTAGCTCAAAGTTTTGCTTTGAGCTAGATGGATAAAATTTGCTACGTGGTCTTTACACCACGTAGCAAATTTCTATAAAATCTTTAATAAAATCTGTTCAGTGGAAGTCCATCTGTCCAGCTTTTCGAATATAAGTTAACTCGATAATTACAAAACGAAGACAGCTAGATAGATATTCAATTCACAGATTTTACACCTATAATGTAGAATATATGTCAAATTTTGATGCAAATCCAATTATGGGTTGACTGATTGTCGGTATGTACTCTCAGAAAAATATAAATGCGATAATTCAGAAGCGCAATGACTTAAATATATCAAATTTGATATGAAATTTTGTGAGTACAAATGCAGTTTTGTATCAAAATTTGGTTTTAATCGGTTGTGAAAAAAGTGACTAAAACACACATTCGATTTTTGGACACTGTTAACGCATGCCGGGGATGAATCGCAAATAACTCACCAAAAATCACTTCAGTAAAGAAATTCAGCAAAAACTGCTAAATTCACACTAAAAGTCAATATTTCGTAACTATTGTACACCAATGCCATGTAAGATGTTCTCTGGTATGACAGAGAGCATGCGAGAAACTTTTAGGAACACTTCTTCTGTTGGTTTAGTTTTTAGAATGCGACGTCAACAGAAGTTAGTGCAATCGTTTAAAAAAAAACCCCTTTTTTATAAATTTTGATGAATATACAACGTTTCAACCTTCTTGAATTCTTTTTCTTTGGTGCAATTATTACAATTTTTGCTGTGAAATTGATAATTTGAATATAGAATGATCAAGATGAAAAACTTTATTTGATTATTTATTATGAATAACACAAAATTTTTCAAGTTTTGGTTACCAAATTGTGTCAATTGTTTATGAAAAATCAATCAATGTATCTCTTAATATGCATCTGAGCATGATAAATTAAAAGCACAAGTTTTGTTGATTGAATATGTTATGAATTTATTGATAAGATTGTCAATCCGCATTAACTTTTGGACCAAAACTATCCAATTCCTGATTATCTACCGATTTGCCGATTCCAGCATATTTCAAGGCGATAACTAAAAAAATCTATAAATTTGATTAAAAATATTTAATATATAATTTTCTCATAAAAACTGTCGGAATTGATGAATTGAGGATTGAAATGTACTTTAATATGCCTTTTGATTTGGTCTTCAATAGGGCAATCCAAACAAATAAAAAATTGACTTTCTAGCTGTACTATGCCCAGAATTATTTACTAGATTATTATTATTTGCACATATTATTTCATTATTTATTCATGAATTCATGAATTTATTCATTATTCATGAATTTCATACATATTTGCATTATTATTTCAGTATTCAAGCATACTGAACGTCTGATTTTTGAATTTGACATTGTCGACATCGTTGGCGAGGTAAAAAGGTACATTAAAGTAGATATAAACTTATTTGTGTTTAACTCTTTCTAGCGCCGTGGGAAGCATGCTTCCCACCAAATTTATCAATCTTTGTATGAATTTATGTAGGTTGGCATAAGTTCTGACAAAATTTTTTAGAAAGACAGAAACTTAGATGCTTCAATTCTTTATCTTACACAAAATGACGTGTCTTGATTTGTTACTTAATTATTAATTAACCAAATTAATTAATCAAATTAAATTTATCTAATACGCTAAATGAATCCCTTTTCTTATTCTAATTTCAAGCTTAAAAATATTTTAACATAATATGACTATAAAAAAATGGCCCTTTAAAGGGTTAATATAGAGCAAAAGGCAGTTTAAGGACAGTGAATGCAACCATATAGCAACATTAAAAGTAAGATAAAGGAATTTAGATGTTATGATTCTGATATGAAAATTAAAGAACGTAGTTAAATTTTGAATTCAATTTGTCAAGCGGAAGAAATATATACAAAATCATTCCTATTATAAAAATAACTAGCACCAACACACACCATTTTATGCAAACATACGATAAATTCTCGCTGAAAAACTTCCATTGGTTCTTTTAGAAAACAAATCCTAATAGTTTAAGTATAATGCCCAGCCTATAATAACCAAATGACCATTAAGCCTTAGGCTAACTTTTTTATATTGCATGTATATTGTGTGAAAAATAAATGGAATCTTTTTTTCTAACAATTGCAAAAATTGACTCGATTTAATATTTGTTTAAACCAAAAATTATTTGAATTTTATTGTGATAATTAAAAATATTTTTAAAGTATCGAATAAAATTATTCTTGAAAAAATGATAACATTCTAGGATAAAGTGCACTACAACCAAAATGGTATCATTATAAAGACAATTGTTTTAGATAATTTTAAAATGACTTACAATGTTACCTTAATGTTTATGTATTAATGTGTTTGGAAATTGTCACTGAAAAATTTCGGAATTCGTATAATTTTTAATTGATTAAAGTTCTTTATAAAATTGCAAAAAGCATCCTAATTCCGAGGAGTATATTTCCAACCTCAAAAGCTTACTCGTGTCAACTTAGCTATAACACACACACACACACACACACACACACACACACACACACACACACACACACACACACACGAAACGTCTGGAATGGTAAAATAAACAAAGAAACCCATTTGCGCCTCATTAAATTCCAAAATTTATCCAACAACGGTAGATGGAGGAAGTAATAAAGGTTTCTCTTAACCTACTTTCCTTTTAAATTAACAAATAAACAAGGGTTTTTTTTAGAACAATGTGCTATTATGCGTCGCAGATTGCATTTCCCATTGATAAATGGATACACCGGATAGGGCGACCCATGTCTCCATAATATGAGAGGTAATTTAATTTTCCAAATAATAAATATTCGTTAGATTTCTACCCCATTCCGTGGTCTATGCACCGAAACGAATAATTACATGCTCCTCTCCCCCCGCCTTGTAATTCGCGAACATTCACGGAATGTTAATGAAAGAAATATTTCTGGGCTGAATGTGGTGGAAAGTAGCACTATAAATATAAATCACATTAAAATAATTTCTTTCGACGCTCGTAGCACACCAAGATATTATTCAACTCTTAAGTAGAATCTAAATGGCAACATTAAGAGCTGAACTCGAGGTAATGGTGTTTTCATTAATAAAAATCTATATTTGGAGTTACAAAAGAATTGTAACAGAGCTCAAGTGTTTGTATTAGAATGATCATTTCTTTGTTGTGCAATTAAGTTGTGGAAACCCAATTATAGTTTGTTAAATTAGACGATGAATAACATAGCAGCATAGCAAAGTAAATATAAAGAATTTCAATAATTTAATAAGGCATACATCGAAATTGTAGAAAATGTAGCATTTAATTAGTTATATCTAAAATGCCTTTTAATAAATACAATTAGACGAAATGTTGATAGTTTAAGAATAGCCATTATCTCGGTAGTTCAGCATTTTGTTTCAGTAATGGGATATAAATTATAATTTGATCCAACAAAATTAAATAACGATTATAAGTATGCTGTTAATTTTTTTTTCTTTTTTTGTAGGCATTTACTTTACGAATTTAAAACACTTCCTCGATTTAATTGATTCTTTAAAAACCAATATGTGGTGTTAACTTTAAACACTACTTTTTTTCTTTTTTTCAAAAATAAATATTTTTTGAGAACACGCAGATTTTTATTTCTTTTCAATTCGATGATGCCTTGTGAAGAATATGATGCAAGAGAAAAAACAAGAGATGTAAGATTTAATTCGCATATTAGATCATTTCTTAAAAAATGTAGAGTTTATCAGAAAAATCTTGACAATTCTGTGCCTCATTTATAACTAAAATATTTTATTTTAATACTTATGATAATTTGGATGCGATATCTTATATGAAATGAAATAACACACAACGGCATTCATACGTTTAAATAAAATTTTCGATAATGAAATTGAAATTCCTAAAATGGTAGATGGATCCTTAATTCATCCAACTGCGAAATGTCATTTAATTAATGAATTTTCTCAATTTTTGTGAAGTATCTGCAATTTTTGAAAGTAATTTACGAGATTTTTATTTTATTCATTTGTATTATTTTTTTCATTTGTATTATTTATTTTCATTTTATTCATTTATATTATTATTTATTTTCATTTTATTCATTTATGTTATTTATTTTTATTTTATTCATTTATGTTATTTATTTTTATTTTATTCATTTATATTATTATTTTTTCATTTCATTCGTTTATATTATTTATTTTTATTTCATTCATTTATATTATTTTTTCATTTCATTCATTTATATTATTTTTTCATTTCATTCATTTATATTATTTTTTCATTTCATTCATTTATATTATTTTTTCATTTCATTCATTTATATTATTTTTTTATTTCATTCATTTATATTATTTTTTCATTTCATTCATTTATATTATTTTTTCATTTCATTCATTTATATTATTTTTTCATTTCATTCATTTATATTATTTTTTCATTTCATTCATTTATATTATTTTTTCATTTCATTCATTTATATTATTTATTTTTATTTTATTCATTTGTATTTGTTGCAAAAATGCGTACTCTAATTTATTCTTTGTGCAAAACATAGTAAAAGAGAAACTTTTATTACAGCTGCATTATGTATAATTGGGGAGATTTTTTTTGTAGATAAAACATAGAATTGCAGCAACTTGATGTCCCATGTATGAATATAAATAATTTCATTCTGAAGACCAAACAAAAACCAATTTTGTTTTGTTTTTTCGGCAACGAAAAATTTCTAATCATCCACTAGTTGCTTACTGTCCATTATCGGATTCTGAAATCCTCCGCACCTGTGCTCATTCATCAGGAGACAGTTTTATTTCGCCAAAGAGTGAGAGATAGAGAGATAGAAAGAGATAAAAGATGAAAGCAGGATATGTTTACATTTAGCAATAGGCTGAATTCAGATTAACTGCGGAATTAGGAGGTCTAATAACCGCTCATCTTTCTGCGTATCACCTCTTAGCAAGATGCAAGTGTCGGAAAGTGTTAGTATCGGGATCCTGAAACGAACGGTATCTTTTATGGTATTGCTATACATTGTATAAGCTTAAACAGGCTGTCAAAAGCGCAGAAATAAACTATAAAAATGGGTTGTACTGCTCTAGAACATCCTGAGGTTAAGAAGACTCTCGCCTTGCTAACGAAATTTTAATGGGAAGTCATTCATCATCCTTCGAAGAATTTTCATATATTGACGCTATAAAATTGCGGAAAATTTGAAATCTGTCATGTGCTCGGTAAAAAGGAACCCAAAAGGCTCAGTAACGTATAAAGACGTTTCTTTCTACAAGATAACACGAATTCACTGTAGAATTCATGAAACACAGACGAAGGATAAAAAACATCATTTACAGTAAATAACACAATTTTGTGTAAAAATTTTTTACACAGAACAGCATGTGCATGAAATAAATAACCATAACAGTGCAGAGCGTTCGAGAAGAACTCGCTCAACCACTCTTTTGAACTCAATTTAAAGGACCGCATGACGGACTGATTTCTGCTTTGTCTTCCGGTTCTTCATAATATCAGCGAAAGCGCAAAGATACTTCTAGAAATATCATGAACTCAAATTTTAATGGTTCTATCACCTAGTTTCTTGTGGCTTCTAAAATCTTTGATTTTGTGCGCAGAGTTTCAAAATTCGTCGCCAAATGATCACTTTTATCGTCAAGACAGGGGGTCAATGATTGATGAATGAAATGACAGGAGATTTCCTTACCAGAACATTTACTGCACAGAGAAGCAAGATTACATATTTGTAATATTATTTTCTCACCCTTCAAAAGACCACTGAATGTCCAAAGATTCATCAGTGATATCAATAAGTACATTTCTTTATTCGACCTCATGATATAAATAAAT
Source organism: Argiope bruennichi (assembly GCF_947563725.1). NCBI lineage: Eukaryota > Metazoa > Arthropoda > Arachnida > Araneae > Araneidae > Argiope > Argiope bruennichi. Next base: position 100,508,728 of record NC_079151.1, on the reverse strand, counting down.
CTTTTGTTGGGCACTAAAGTCCTGCATTAAATTGGAAAGAATTTGATGATGCGACATTTGTATCGAAACTCGAAGATAATTTATTCCTCTAAAAGTGAGAAAAATGATTAAAAATTTATCATTTTTTAAAACTGTGTTGCTTATGAATTATTGATATCATAACCACAAATTATCCAGACTATAATTCACATTTAAGTCATTATTTCTTAACGTAAAGGAAGTATATTGAACGAAATTATGCAAGGAATATTTCAAGAGCTGTAAGGACATTAACTAACGATGGTACACCTGACACCTCTTATCTTCTTTGCTAAGAAAAGTCAACAAAATTCCAATAGAAGGAAATCCGAGAGCAAATTAAAGCCACTACATCATCAAATGTAACAAGACACCTCCCACCGCAACAAAACAATTACTATGCAAACTGTATTCATCACTTATACACAATTCATATTTTTTCCTGGTAGTCACTTAATTGAAATGAAAATACGTGACACACTAAACCGCAGCAGAGACGAAAAGGGATCCGCGCCAATTAAGGCTTCAAATGATTCTTGTGTCGTGTGATAACGCAGAAGTCGCTTAGGAAGGCACATTGTGCAGAAGTACCCTATCTCAGGCTAGCCCTCTTGATGAATGAGACGCGTGACTCCGTCAATGGCGATAGGAGCGGAGATCTTGTTGCCTGCCATCAAAGGGGATGAAAAAAAGCTGATGTGCATTTTTGGGGGAGGAATTAATTTCTCCAAAAAAGAACAGATTATGGAAATGGTTCGGTGCCGGAGAGTACTGGAAGACATAATGCTATAGCTGCGTAGATTCTTTTTAATGTCGGTGTGTTTCACTGATTGTTATTCATAGTTACACTTAATTCTACATTCAAATACGATTTGTATTCAACAATTTTTAATCGTTTTTCTTATAAATTTTGCATAGTTTAATAATTTATTAATGGGATATTACTTTTTTTTATTTGAAAAAAAAAGTTAACTAAAGAAAATTCTAATAAATATTATATATTTAATTAATTAGTTAGTTTAAATACGAACCTCCTCCCCCTTTTTTTTGCTTTACTTATATTTTCTGCATTGTTTTATACCTTATAAGTTTTCAAAAAATAGAAAAAGAAGCATTCTGCGTAGGAAAATTGTTGTCTAAATTTGCAATAAATTATCTCGGACTTAAGATAATCTCAATAATAATTCTAAAAATACATATATGTACATATTTATACATTGGAAATACGTTACTTGTAAAATTTTCATAATACACGTTTAAGAATTCATATGGATATTTTGTAAAATTTTTAAGCGATACATATAATTAAAAGTTAAGTATCAAACACTGCGCTGGATTTATTTTAACGGATGCAGGAAATATTTAATATCTTTCAAATTTTGGATTGTTCTGTATGTATCTCTAATTTTTTGCTTTATTTCCATTAAGTCAGTTTTCATTTAAGTCAATTTTATTCCATTTTTAAGTCATATTTTTATTAATTTCAAGTAAAAATAAAGCCTAATTTAACCAATAAGATTTTTGCCTGCTTTTTTTTTAAATTATGAAAAAAAAATTCATTACTGAGATATTAAGTGTACTACAAAATATGTTTCAAAACTCATGCAATTTTTCAAAAGGTACACAATTTCAGTACGATGTATCATAAATTTCTTTGACTCATCGGACAATCTTGTTTTCATTTTAATTTTCAAAGGGATTTAAATGAATGTAATTTATAATAATTTATTTCGCTTCTGTTTATAAATATATTTCTGAAAAAATTATGAATGTTAAATTTTATATAATCCATCAGTCCAATAAAACATATTCAAAGAAGTATTCTTCATACTTTAACTTTTGAATTAAAAAATTCAATCTTGTGCAAGTAAATCTAACCGAGTTATGAGACATATCATTATTTTATGCCAATCAGACTTGGGAAAACTCCTGACAATAATTGGCATATCCTCATCAAGACAGTCAATGGAGTGGTTTGAAATCCTTCAATTTTATAAAATAGTGATATTTAGATTTTTATGACTCAGTTCTTTTTGTAGAAGAGAGAAACTCTTTTTCATGAGAATCCAAAGAATATTTTATTGAAAGTGATAGGACAGAGAATTAGTATAAAAAACCGAAATTCATCAAAACAATATTGATTCAAACTATATAAAATATAATTAATTCCTTAATTTTTTTTACTAGGTATATATTTTTATTTTAAAGGTACATAAATTAGCTGTTGGGCTCTGATATTATTAAATATATATTAAATCATGTTTGCTTTAAGTAATAATAAATTATTGAATTTTTACAAAGATATTTTAAAATTCACAGAAATCTTTCTTGAATTTATTTTTCTAGAAAATATCGTTTCATATTTATTTCATACAAAAACATGCTAAAAATGAAAAAAATTTTAGTTTTAATTTGCAGTGGGAATTAGCATTTTATTCTTTAAATTTGAGCTTTTGTCAGCATATTGCAGCAAATTGACAAAAAATATTTTTTTCATTCAGTCATAAAGGACTCATCCTTTAAAATTTTTTTTTGTATTAAATATATTGTTAAAAATATGTTTAAATTTTTTAAAAAATGAAATCGTAGGTGAAATAGCAGATATCATTGAAAAGACAATTTTTAAACACGTAAAAGCAATTTCGTTGCTGTAATATTTTCGAAAGCTATCGCAGAGAAATGCCAAAATTTTCTTTAATTTTTATTTAAAATTATAACTATAATTTAAAAAAAAATCACTCCTGGGTGCACATTTCCACCTTCGAAAGTATATATGCTCCAAATTTTGTAGCTCTAGGTCAAGCGCTCTAACCTATAGATCGCCAACACAAACACATCCTTATTAGTAGAGATAGAGTTTCTTAGTTCAAAAAAAAACTGGCATAATTAATTTTGTTCAGGATTTTCTCATAATAACTATTCTTAAGCACGTGATAATAGCAGATTTATGATTTTAAACAAACGATAGGCAAAAATAAAAACAGTCTTTTCTTTCAAATATAATTCAAAGACAATATCAGGAATTGTCATAGGGATGGTACTCTTTATTTTACTTAAAATGGTAAATGAGAACTTCACAATATTTAAGAAACAAAAGTTTTAATCACCTCAAATTGAAAATAAATTTTAATTCTGAAATATTTTCTTACTGCAAATTTAACGGCAAATTAAAAACTAGAAAGTGGCGATCTACTATATTTAAATGACAAAAACAAGTAATCACATGAAACATCATGTAAAATGCCTGAAATGGAAATAAATTCATATTAAAATTATTGAAGTACACGCAGCATTTTAAAAAGCTCCATAAAGTATTACAAAACTATAAACTAAATTCATATACAGTAGACTCCCGATTATCCGCGGGCGGGTTATCCGCGCCTGCCGCACAAAGTTTTTTTTTTTTTTTTTTGTCTGATTTTTTCAAAAAGGTGCAGTTTTACAGTTTGGGTTTTGTAATTACATAATACATTACAGTATTAAAACAGTACATATGTATTCATTTTTCTGTGTATCCTTGACGCCTCTCGTAAATACAAAGCATTTTTTTGTTTTCATTAACAAAATGCATTTTAGGTTAGTTATGAGCGATATACTAAAATATTAAGCGTTAGTTAAACATTTCCTGCTATTTATTTTACGTTTTATTGTACATAAAACGATTTTTTCAAAGTTGGAATGACTGTTTTCTTTTTGCTATACCCGTTTTTAGCGTTTTTCGGATTATCCGCGGCGGCAGCGCCACCCAATTCCGCGGATAATCGGGAGTGTACTGTATATATTTACAAACAATTTTAATAAAATTAAAAATTTTATGCCTCAAATCGATTCTTTAATTGATAGGTACACAAACAAAATTTCAACATTAAAGCTATTAACAGAAATTAAATAAATAAAATTACCAACCAAACGTGATTTAAAAATTTGTTGAATGAAGGAATTTAGATAAATTAAAAGAAATATTTTTTAGGATTATTTACCTTTCCTAGGTTATCTTTTTATGAATATTTCTTTGCTACCGAAAATTAGTTTTAAAAAAATTATCTATTTTATCTGGAATTTTTCTACAATTCTGAAAATATAAAATGAAAATATTTTTCCTTTTAAAAGCAAATCTTTCATCTATCTTTGCAAGAAATTGCTTATGTAAATGTGTTGTTTGTTAATGCAAGCAAATATTTAATGTTTATCTATATAAACTAATTCCAAATTAATAAATTACTTTTAATCAAAATTTGAAAACACTTAACACTATAACAAATAAGTCACGTATTTCCCATATTTCCAGTTTAATTAATTTTTATATATTTTTCTAATGATAAAAAATAAACTTTATACCAGCATTTCATCCATGTGATTTACCCTAGCATAAAAACAATTAGTAAATGCAGAATTCTCTAAGATAATGGTAGTTACATTTAACGAGGAAGAACTAATGAATATTATAAATTTATTTAGATGTAATTTAAAAATTTATCCAAAATTTAAAACAGTCATTTCAGAACACACGAAAACGAAATTCACGTAATTTACTAAAATTTAAAATTGTACAAAAAATATATTTGTAAGATAACATATTTTGAAATCATTAAAAAAAATATAATTTAGATAGATTTGAATCCAGACTTACAAAATGACTTTTTTAGTGAACAACTATTAATTAGAGACATAAGTATCAAATTTCTGAATTTCTAGAATTCAAGTCTCGGGGTTTGGTACATTCCGTCATGAATCAATCAATTAATGATATTTGTCTTATATATATATATATATATATATATATATATATATATATAGTCAATTAATTGAGCGATCATGGTTGCGACATAGATTTGCTTTGGCCAGCACTATTACGAAAGATGTTGAAAGTGGTCATTAGCTTCCGATATTTGTATAGCAAACTTCTGTTTGTTAACCTTGGCCAAAGAATCATTTGAGATTCCCGAACACGCTTTTCGACCCCCTCCCCCTTAAACTAATGTTTTGACACTGATGTTTTAAGTATTTGTTGATGAAATAACCATAATGGTAGAAGAGATTGGGGCAAAATGGCTAAGTTGGAAAAAAGAGGTAATTGAGCGTCTGGTTAATTAACTGTAATCGATCTGAAAGCATTAGTACTAATAGTGATGATAACGAAGAGGCCTTTGTGAAAACAGTTATTTTTGATTTTAATTTGTTCAAAAGTTTTTCAAAAGAACTGGCTGTTTTTCTTAAATAGTTTATTTGCATTGTTGCTGTATGAATAAAGTAATAAACATCCATATTTGATGGCCGTCTTTGGTTTGTTTTTGCTTATCTAGATTATTGACTGTTTAGCAGGTTAAATTGATATGAAATGCATTTTTAAAATAATTCACCATTTTATTTGGTATTGCTCAAAAATCTGAATTTAATTCAATCAGTTGACAACAAATCAAAAAGTATGTATATTATATTATATTTATATATATATTCATAGAAATGAAAGTGGAAGTCTAACTACGGAGTTAATGATTTGCAAAACGCACGCCATTACATGTTTTGATGGATTATTTGAATTCTATGGCAACATTTAGAAACAGTTCGTGTATCAAATTGGAGTGAAAATATTATTACAATATAAGAAGAAAGTTATATGAAAATGAAATTGATATCATTAAAACGGTAATTTTTTGGGTCAGAATGTAAACAAGGAAGATCCGGGAAATTGGGATTCGAAACCAATGAAAATTGCGGTTTAAGTATGAGAAAACTGTTGAAGGACATGAATGTTATTAATAAAGTTGCTTCGTATAGTATTTACCGAGAACTGCATTCAGTGTTTGATTTGTAAATGATGGGCGTATCTCACATGCGGGATGAAGATGGTAATAAATCTCTGTATTATACTAAGATTATATCTGCCGCTACAGATGGGGCAAAATGAGATTTTGTTTTTGACTCCAAAAAATGTTTTATTTTAAATAATTAAAAGCCGGAAATAAGTTAATTTTATGACAATTTAAAATTTTTAATGACATTTTTAATGCAACTTCTATGAAGAAATTAGATTTTATATAAAAACCTAGGATCCTCATTAATCAGAATCCCATGTATCGCGAACAATATTTGTTGGGAGAAATAACCCACCAAATTTTTCACAAACTATTTTTCTTCTCTTGAAATGCATACGCGGTTGGCTTTGCAAAATCATTATTTATTCATTGGTTACTATCAATGCAAATACTTATAACATTTCAGATATCTTAACGAAAGATTGCTTGCTTACGCTTTTACGTAATGCTTTCAATTTATTGATTTATTACTGAATATGCTTTATGTTAATTGTATTTGAAAACACGGTGTTAAATGCCAAATAAGTTACATTATTATTACTATTATTAATTCTATTTATTTTTAATTTATTTGTTCATATTACTTATTCCCTAAACGAGATTTTTATGAACACCTTAAGGTGTGTCTAAGAAATAACTTTTCCATTAGTCTTCCAATTGCTTTCCAATATTTGGTGGGAGATTGGAGGCCTGGGAGAAAAAAGAAAGACCCGCTGTATATACAGCTGTTGGAAATCACTAGGTCGGGTCGATCCCTACAGAAACAATCAATAGCACAGGGACTAAAGAAGTTCCGCCTTTTGAGTTGTTCGCATTACCTTTAACCCATGCTTCAGTATCCATATTTTCAAAAAGCAAGGGTTTCTTTGATACAAATGAGTATTTTAACTATAAGCATATCATCTTGATAGAATTTTATATAAACGATTTTTTATTGTGATATTAATTGTTTGTTTAATTTATTATTTGTGGAATTGAAATATATTGAAAAATCGCAAAGCAAAATAATTTTGGATATTTACTTATTCGATAAAGGCCAGAGCATCAAGATTATGCATAGAAATATGCATTTGTAAATTACAATCCAAAGTATTTGACAAAATTATTCAACATATTTATTAAGGAAATACACTGAAGGGCTGAAAAATTTTAATATTGGTTATGATTCCATCATTTTACACTTCGTCACTAAAAAAAAGTATAGTATCTGCGGATCAGTATTTGATTTCTTTAACGTTTTCATAAAAAAAATGTACTAAGAGAAAGCATTGTTACCGCCGAAAAAAAAAAAAAAAAAAAAACTTCGATGTTATAAAAAATACTTTCCACGTTTTGGATCACACTGCATCGCGAACAAAACACTTTTGGAATTATATTTCAGTGTGTGCGATCATGATATGAAATTTGATATGCTCATAGCAACAACACCCCGCGCTACAGATTTCTGTCAAACATTAGACGAAATTTGAATATTAAAATTATGCCTGTCTGTAAAATAACGCAAATATACATAGAGAGAAATATATGAATTTCGGCATATTGTATTTTATTACTAGAATGTTTGATTTGTATCGTATTTTGGTTCAAACCTGTCGGTTCAATCTAATAAACTGATTATTTTTGTGTGCAAGTCAAAAATGCACGAAGAAATTTGGGATGCTATTTCATTACCAGAATTGTAAATAAATCAAATTTTTGACTAAATCTTCCAGCGGGTAGATTTATTTTCGATATGTCTATACTCTTACGGAATATCTAAAATCCATCCATGGTGTGAACAGAATAATGTGATCACGGTTCAATAAAACTATATTCTACATTAATACAGAGGTAATAAAGCACAGACAAGCGTACGAAATAGCACTTGTATTAAACAGAGAAAACAAGCAGCAAATTGGTAAAATGCTTAGAGAGAAGTCCTAGCAAATCAATATTCAGAAGAGAAACTTCACTCAAATACTTACATTGCTCGATTCTTGAATTGAATCTGATACGGTGTCAAATATCACAGTATGGCGTTCACCAATTCATGGGGGCTATAAAAACCCGAGAGGCAGTTTCTTGGGCTTTTATAGCCTCCGTGACAGGGCATCGAATGAACTAGAACAAATGTCGAAACTTGAGTCCTAATGGAGCAATTGCCAAAATTCTCAAAAATTCTATATTTTTTATTTTGTTTCGGAATTTTTTCAAATTGCCAAATGTTCACCAAGGCCGAGGATCACTGATTTGACATCTATACAGCAGGCATTGATGTATCTGTAAAACTATCTTAACAGGAGCCTTGCTTCTCGGGAAAGCAATATAAGAAGTTCGTAACATTATACTAGTATGCGAAGACCAGTAGCCAAAAACACAACAATAATTGAAATTTGATATACAGACTTGCCATTAAAATCATAAATTTATATGAAGCTTTGACTCGCCCAACTGAATGTTCTAGACAATTTATTCGATTTTCTTTACTATATTATGAAGTTAGACACAGAGCATGCATGCTGTATTGCTTAATTTTATGAGAGAAACTATTTCATTTGTGCTCTATGACCTGCTATGTGTTACACAAAGAGCTGTTTAAAAATTAAATAAATTAATATTAAGAGAGCATTTTAAATGACACGAGCTTGCCAATAAAGTAACTAGTGATACATTTATAATTAAACAACAAATTAAAAAAAACCGAAATTCAAGATTTATAAAAATAAATGCAATGATGCATGAGAAATCAACTTTCCAATTACGGTATTATCCTCTTGCTCTTGTGGATCTTGAGCTTATTAATTTTGATGTAAATGCAACGAATGCTGAGGTGTTTATTTTCAGAATTCCTCACGAGAGTCACATTCTTCAAAAGTATAGTGAAGAAAACGGAATATATATTTTGGATGTATGTTCGCTACCTTTTATTTGGCATTAAGCGTCGAATCAAGTATATTTTTGAAACAAAAATTTGATTCAGAATTTCAATATTAGTAATAAGAACACTTTTTTAAATTTCACCTATTTAAATCGCTGTGTTGTTAAGTCATCCTATTTATATACATGTAAGACAGACGATCCATTCCTTGATGAGAATTTTAGAATGAGAATTTTTCCTCGTTCAGAATTTGTCACGGATGCACATTTCAGACGCTAAATATGCGTACTAAACTTTATTCATCTAGATTTTTTATGTTTTATAGTTATCGTGTTCGTTTGTATTCAGAAAGGCAGATAGAAAAGCTTCTTGTAAATGTTCTTTCAAAATTTTATAGATACCTATACATTTAGTATAAAGACTACATATCAAATTTCGCCCATCTTGCTCAAAGTATCTGAGTTACAGTTTTTATAGATAAGTGTACTGATATATAATTCTAAAAATATGTTTTTCAGACTTGAGAAAGACAAAGTAATCAAAACCTAAAGAGTGAATTTTTTGACGATTCTCTTTATTATTCTCTCATGTGTAAAATCTCTAAAGTTTATCCTTATTTTTTTTAATTCTAAAATCATAGACAGGCAGAACTTACGTCAGTTAAACTACTTACAACATTATCTTAAGAGGAATTATTCTGATATTTTTGTTGATAAAACCTCTTAAAATTTGGATATTTTATCATAAAAGTTATTTTTTTCCAACGGACATCTATAAGTTTGTATAAAAGCACGCTTAGATTTTAGTTTTTGTTAAGTTTCGAATCACGGTTTTTTTTTGTAACAGTAATTATGAAAACTGATTAGAGCTAAAATAAAATGCTAATCGTAGTTCATTAAAATTAGCAAGCTGGTTCAATGGCATGCAAATGATTGACTTATTCAAGTTGCAATTAGCTCCTGCTAAAAAAAGTTACTAAAACTAGTGGATAATGATTTAAAATTCATTCTTTAATTTCTATTTCGATATTGCAGTCGCTTTTGGCATTCTAAATACGTTAAAATGGAAACAAGATTAATGGTGTAGAATTTTTGCATGGCATTTTCAGTAAGTTCCTCCTTTTAACAATCATTTTATGTTAATATAAAATATTTGAAAAATAACTGGTTTGCGTGATAAATTAAAATCAGTTCTTATCCATAAAATAGAATAACAAAAGTCGAATATATTAGAGCAGTCAAGAAAATTTAAAATGAGAATTAATAAACTAAAGCTGCTTTACTAATTATTTCAAAATAATCTTTTTCGAATTAGTTTAGAATTTAAATTTAGTTTGTGTGCATAGTATAGAAGTGCAGCGAATATTTATTTGTCTCCATGTTAAAGTTATTCCCAATTCTTTATTTGGCGCTTCATTAAAAATTCATAAAATTTAATTAAAGTTCTCTTTCAAAATATATTTTGGAGAAACAAAATATTTTAGAGAAGAATAAAAGAAATTTTTATAATTTTTTTAAAAATATTACCATTTGATTTAAATTATTTCTGTTTTCAAAAATTTTATAATAAAAATTCAAGATTATTCCTTTTTATAAAATATAATTTAGGAATCAGAAATTTATTATACTGATTAATATCTGGTTTATCTGGAAAATTCTTGATCTTTTTAATGGAAAGATTTTTTTTTATGGAAGAACTGAAAAATCAATTTATTGTTTTTCTATTTTCCATCAAAGAATTAAGAACCGTTTTTTTTTCTATTTCGTCTCAGAATGTATTAATGAAAATTCAAATTAAGAAAATCTTTAAAATGAAATACATTTTCAAGCTCATTTAACAACGATTGAATCTACAAAAGTGACAGTCTTCTTATTTAAGAATGAAATTTTTAAATGCCACTTTTAATCCATATTTACATTAAAAACACATTAATCTAAAAGAATTTCCAAATATAATAATCTAGTTAAAATTGCTTTTTCCAACTCTCTACATAATTTTTTAAACAAAACATCAGTTTTTAAGGAAAAAAAAAATATGGTTAAATTCAACCAAGATGACGCTTGTTTTTTAAGAATGGGATTTTTAAATAGAATTTTCATAGCATTTTATCAACACTTTAAAATTATGATAAAGTTTAATCTGAAAATTTAAATCGGCGGAACCTAAGAACTGTACATTAGGGTGAAACGCCTTAATTTTTTTTTTTAGATTTTAGTTTGGTAATAGCGCAGAAAAGCGGCCTTTTAGGCTCAAAAACAATATTAAAAAATTTGGTTGCAATGTTACATTATCTTAAGGTGCCGCAAATAGCTTGAAATTTGTAAAAAAAATTGAAAAAATGGAAATTTTTAAAAACGGCCTTTAAAAATTTTTTGTTGACGTTTGCATTCAAAGCAAAGGAAAATAGATTAATTGTCATCCTTTTGTAATGCATAAGAAAATCGCTTTTGTCATCGATATTTTATTTTGATAGCATGAAAATACAACAAGAACTGTTACAATGATATACGTATGAAATTTTCTTAATATATACTGAAATATTAACTTACATTTTAGAAAGCAAATCATTATCATTCAGTTATCAAAATGATAAAAAAAATCGAATTCGAAAATTCCCAGAAGAATTTTGTCGGAATTCATGAAAAAAAATGTTCATCACTATCGAGAATCACTGTAATCACTTTTAATGGCTGACAATAAACAAGGTATTTTAAATTGGATAAAAATTAAAGTTGTGGTAAAAGCAGAAATTTCCGCCTTGTGTCGGTGGAAGAATCTTTTAACGATTAAAGAATCAAAAGTTGACTCATTAAGAAAATGGCGATTTTTTTTCCAGCTCTTTAAAAGACAATTAAAAACCCTTTTAATTCTTCTAGGAATCGTGACAAATTCGACTAGTATTCTTTTTTTTTTCAGATTCTTCTGTGACATTTACTAGACAACTTTATCGTTTTGTTTAAACTTGAAGAGAAAAGAACCTTTTGCTGGAAATTTTGATGACTTTTCTTATTCTTTGTATTTTATCTCATTACACTAAGTTAACGGGTTTCTTTCCCAGAAGAAATTAATTATGTAAAATGGATAGTGTTAATGCATATTGGAACAACGCAACCATAACAAAAACGTGAATCAAGAAATATTTAAATAAATTGTTATAATCCTTTCTTTTAATCGAAGACTACAAGGTGTACTTAATTCTATATGTTTAGCTGCCCAAGATATCAAATTGATTCTTTCTAAAAGAACTTTTCTTTTGAAACGACTGAGTTGAAATGATTGTGATATATATAAGTATTTTAAGAACATTATAAGATCAATTTACGATACATTATATAACAAAACCAAAGAGAAATTTAAAAAAAATTATTATTAACATCATGTATTGATTGAGATTTCAAGATTTAAATTCGCAAAATTTCATCCTTTTCTTAAATGAATTAGAAAACAAATATCCCTTTTGTTGCACAAAATAATGCGAATTTTCTATATTGCTTCATAAATAACTACAATAAACAATTAAACAAAATATTGTAACTCATTTGCAAGATTGCTTACGCGAAATAGTATCTCTAAAAAGAGAATTTTACAGATATTCTTAAAAGATGCTGAATCTATATTAGGTTAAAGACTTCCGACTTTGGAGACAAATTTGGCAACCACTTGTTTTGGAAACAAAAGTTAATGTTCTTTAAACTCCTGCAATGACGGCGATATCTATTAGAAACCAAGATCTAAAGATCCTTCTAGAGAATTCCATGCTCTCTTGGGGGGGGGGGGCTTTTAAAAGCCTCCCAACAGGGTATGGAATTTTCTCGCTCGCTTGCGGTCACGCATGAAGTGAAATTTTTCTTTGGAATGTTAATCGCGATGCGAACATAACAAAGTACTTCCTAGTTGTACATTGAGCACTATTTATATTTTTTCCCGTTGTCAGTTTTCAAAAGTACTGTTCTTTATATATGCCGAACTGTTTTTATTGATAGCTATGCTTCGGTTTTTATAGAATAAAGTATGGATCCATGTTAATATATGACCCATCGGATGATTTCGTAACAGTATCTACATAAGTTAAAATCTGCATTACAATTGTTAATCTAGTAATATGGAGAAAATATGTATTTTCAAAATGTATATGACAAAACGCACTCTAACGATTCTAACACTTTCTCAGAATAATTTACATTCAGAAATCATTTTACATTGTTTCATTACAAACTACAGCAGAAGCATATCGTTTGGTGTTGGATATTTAAAGTGAACATGTTCCATAAAATACAATTTGCAAAGAATAAGTGATTTGGCGATTTAAAAAGGGCGATTTCAATATATATGACAAAGATTATGGTAAAACCCAATATGCCCAACCAAAGATGCAGATTTAGAAGTATTATTTGATGAAATTCATTGGGGAATATTACTAGTTGCAGTAGATCAATCTGAAAGAAACATTTACGGAGAAATATCCAGATTATAAGGAACGGAATAACAAAGTTGCTTTCGAACGCGATTGCTCACATGTAGCCAGACCATTGAAAGAGACTTTAAAATTATTTAATTGATATGTGTTGAAACACCCGTTGGATTTACCAGTTGTTGCACAGTCAGACTAATATATATTTCGTACCAAGCAGACTGCTCTTTCTCGAGAGAAATTCAATTCCCACTAGGATAACAAATGTTGACTTGCTAACTCGATTAAATCTAAATCAATCCCTCCTGCCCTGAATTCCCTTTAGCCCTAAAGATCGCCACATTTTGTAGTTTCTGAAAGGAAATACTTCGAATACATGGGTATTTATTTTCTCGTACATGAAATATAGAGAAAGTGTTATAATCGATATTGAGATTTAGAGAAATTAATGTAAAGATTCGTTCAAGGCCGGAAAACACTTTTTTTACATTATTGTCTGTCTGCCTGTGAACACGATAACTTGGAGCAAGAAAGATATAATTGTGTATATAGAATTGCGATCAAATTTATAAATTTATATCAAACTCCGACCCATTAACAGAAGTTTGTCTACCTTGCTGTTAGAATGCAATTAAACTCGATAGTTCAAATTCAAAGACTTGGCTTAGCTTAGCTTAGTTATATTGTCTGGGTGTAAAGCGACACTAGGGCTATTTTGGGACGGACCTCGTAATTTTGAATCGCTGTCAGATGACGAGGACGACACCAGAGTTGGCACCCCCCTTTCCACACCGCACCACACCACACCACACCAGCGGGAGGACATTTAGCCTGACGGATTTAACGTGCAACAGACCCCCTTATACAACGGTTCTTCGATGGAATTAGGTCTCGAACCTTATACCCTACGGCTCACCAGACGAGATCTTACCATCAGGCCATCGCGGCCTCACAATGACGGGTAAATAAAATTTGGTATACAGGTTTAGCATAGTTGCTTATAAAATTCTGAAGTCAATTCGTCAAAAGATTGACCGTCTGTCTGTCTGTCTGTACTTTCGCATGTATGTGAACGCAATAATTCATAAATTCAATAATTTAAATCAGTAATATTCGGTATGCTTTAACCGGTAACCGTAATTTCCGTGTCGACAAAAACTCGCCCAAAATGCATATTCTCGAGACAGATTCAGTATAAATGTTGATTCTCAATAAAGATCTATATTTCATAATCACTGTTCATCAATGACATTCAAGGAATTCGCGGCCTCATCTAAGGTAAATAATTTCATGCAGAGAAAAGGGGAATAAGAGCTTAATTGGAGAGTATATTCCCGAAGACCTATACCATTGATTAATTTTTATGATAAACTGTCTTTTTGTAACTTAAAAAAGAATGGAGTAATATTTATTCGGAAAACAGAAAATTCTAAATGAATATTAATAGTTATCTGCAACATTTTTCAAAAATGATTAATTTTTTTTTGAACAGTCAAAATTATATACAAAAAAACCCTCAGAGCAACAGAAGAAAATGAAGTAATCTTTATTTCATCAAAACATTCATTTCTAATCTGAAAATATTCGATTCAAAATTTTTCCTGAATTTCAAAATGTGTATTTGTTTTAAAAAGTGGGAGAATATATATATATAGGAGATTTTAAAATTCTGTGTATATATGCGTTTAGAATATAGCTTAAAAGACAATAAATAAAATAAAAAGAAGATGCGTCAGATTTTCATTTTCAAATATTCAAAAATCTTTTAAATTGCTTAAAACAAATAACTCTTCAAATTCTTAATGCAATATAAAATTAGAAAAATATTTAACAAGTGTATAATGCAGTTTTGTCTAGAATATTAGATTGAAACGTGTTCTTTATTAGTTTTTTTTTAAAGTTAGGATTGAATATTACGAAAACATTTCGATATAAATTTCATTTTCGAAAAGATACAAAGTAATGAAGAAATGGTAAGTTATATTTAGTTTAGAAATTATGTATGCTTTTATTTAGGGAAATAGAGCAATAAACAGTCGTTTCTATTTATTTTTAGTCTTATTTAAACCTCGTTTTCAATGAGAAAATTAACAAAGAATTAATTCTAGTGAAACGTTTTTCTTCGCAATTTTGTAAATGAAATAAAATCCGTATTTGATATAGCTCTTGCAGTATTCTTAAGCTAGTATAAAAATTCATTATAGAAGAACTTTCTAAAATGAAAAACAAATTATTACTGCTTATAAAATTGCTTCTAAATGGAAAAATTCTATTTCATTTACTATTACTTTGCTGCGTCCTAAAAATAACCATGTCATTAACTATTTCTAAGCAAGCAATTTCGGGAAATGACTCATTACGTTGTCCAGTGGAAAAGCAAATTAAATTGCTGAACATTTTCACTTTGAGTTTCCGATGGAATTATTTTATAATTGACTATTTTGTTCAAGCACTCAAGTTCTTATACATAACCAATTATCCATTTCGACATTGTATACCTAAGTCTTTTTGAAAATACAAATAATTTCCATTATTAAGTTGAAGTATATGAATTTTCCTTAACTTACTTTGTATTATATATTAGTAATTAAAGGAGAATTTGAATCTGTGTACCCGGTTTGTAGCGCTACAAGGCAGACCATTTGACATAGAATCAAATATGGTAAATATATATTTTAGAAAATGGGAATGATTCATTTTTTAAATTTTAATTAAGATTTTATTTAATTAAAAAGTAAATCAAAATTTGGCGCTTTTCAGCGATAACGTTGTAGTAATTCTTATTTCGAAATTCAAAAAATTGTCTTTTTGCTGATGCAGTAGCTGCCGCTTCGAGATAATCGTTCAATTTTGATCTCTGATCGAAATAAGATCGCTGAATTTTGATAACATTAACCGATTAATAACAGTAAAAAAATTGGATAAAATCAATTTTATTTTTATAGCACCAAGAGAAAAAGGAAAACTTTTATCCCAAAGCTATTTATAAATTATTTCAATCATAATAATAAAAGATTTCAATAGTTATTGCTTGTCTTTAATTATTTTTTAACTTATTCGCACTTATACTATTTTTTAAAATTTGTTGAAGGATGCTGAAAACCGCGTTTCAGAATATAGAGAGCTTGAATGCGTTCATTGGAGAATTTTTTCCAATGCATTGGTCCCTATTACAATTAACATATATTCTTTGTTCTTTCTTACAGAAATGTAATGAGTTTTAAAAATTTTACAATGAAAAGGCTATGAAATTTTTATCCATGCCGCAGTGTTGTGTTAACTCATTTTAGGTAAACTTTTATACCTGTTAAGAATTTCTTATTTTTTAACACACAAATCATTTCTTAAAAATCTATTTTGCTTTCGAAATTAAATCGCAGGTGGCATTGGTTTATATCTGTTCAATTTTCAAATATACTTGGTAGTATAATTGTTTTAAACCAATCTGTTTCAGATAAAAGAATATACGAGACCTATACCATGCAAAAAATGATTGACAGATGTTTCCTTACAAGTTGATTGAGAAATTTCACGAATGGCAATCTGTGACATTGGTTGAAAATAATTAATCAATACTTTACTCCAGAACTGTTAAAAAATAAACAATATATTAATTGCACCAAAAACATCATATGAAATCAAAACTAACTAATATTCCCCGTAGACCAGCTAGTCGCCTTTATTATAAAATATTATTATAAAGAACCAGTAATCCTTTCAACTTAATAATTTTGTGGTGAATAGCATATAAGATAGTTAACAACTACGCTACACGAGCATATGCTTTTGTATCCTGGTTATGTTACGGACTGCGAACCACAAGGTCCCAGGTTCTATCTTCGCGCATACTAATCGGCTAAATTGGTGACCCGGACGATGAACCTTCAAACCTTCTTACAGCTGTTGTGACGCCATATACCCACAGCAAACCTGTCCTCAGACTCACTTGACGCAGCAACCCAAAGTCCTCAGACTCACTTGACGCAGCAACCCAAAGTCCTCAGACTCACTTGACGCAGCAACCCAGAGTCTCCAGACTCACTTGACGCAGCAACCCAGAGTCCCCAGACTCACTTGACGCAGCAACCCAGAGTCCCCAGACTCACTTGACGCAGCAACCCAAAGTCCCCAGACTCACTTGACGCAGCAACCCAAAGTCCTCAGACTCACTTGACGCAGCAACCCAGAGTCCTCAGACTCACTTGACGCAGCAACATAAAAAAAATAGGCCGCAGCAACTCAAAGTCGTCAGACTCGCATGACGCAGCAACAGCAAACATGCACGTTCGCCATAACGCTTGGCACTACTCAAATGGGTACAGGCACATTAAAATCAACAGCTAAAACGTCAGCACTGAATAGCCATGTCGTTTGTCTCACCTCCGACTCACTGGAGGGAGAGTCTGTGGTGAATAGCATATAAGCCAGTTAACAACTACGCTACACGAGCATATGCTTTTGTATCCTGGTTATGTTACTGGACGGCGAACCACAAGGTTCCAGGTTCTATCCTCGCGCATACCAAACGGCTAAAATATAATAAAATTAATAATATGAGAACAGTAACAAGAACTTTTAAGTAAATTTAAATTTAATCAAATAACTAAAATGTTTTGAGTTCTTTAATAATTTAAACTGGACGTATTTAGATGAAAATCCGACTAACGAAATTTAAATTCAGAGAATTAAAACAGTAATTAAAATTTATTTGAATTTCTATTTTCATTTAAAATTCCTAATTATTTTAATTAAATTGCTTTTCAACAATACAAGTAAGTAAGTAAACAATAAGTTAAAAGAACTTTGAAATCGACGCTATTTTTATTTCAGAAATTTCCGTTGATCAAACAAATTTCTGAAAATTTAAATTGATAAAATAATTCTTATCTTTGATGCTGCTTAAAAATAAATCGATACCTTTAAGATAATGTATCAATAAAAAATGGATACTTTTTTAAAATTATCTGGTTAAAACTAAATATATTTTACAACATTCTGATATTTGCTCCGTTTTCAGATTTTTGATATATATATATATATATATATATATACACCAATGAATTATCTATAATTCAAATACAATATATTTTAGAACAATATGCAAGATTCAAACACAAGTGAAATTTTCTTTCCAAACTCCTGTCATTAAATTTTTTTTTGATAAGCACTTGTTTTAATTGTCACTCGAAAACACTCAAACTACATTAATAGATATGTAACTTGATTAAAATAGGTTTATAAACCAATGGGAGGAGCCTCCCAGGCATTTTCACGGATACTCTCTAAAACAAGGGTTATCCACTTTTCACCCCTATAAAATTGTGACCATTGGACAAGGCAAACAAATGTATGAATAACTGCACCTGACGAGCAAGCATTCAGTTTTATTAACATTTCTACCTTTCTTTTTTCCCTATTTCATCATTTTGCTCTTTTTATCTTTTCAGTAACTTAACAAAGACTCTTATTTCTTTACAGTTCGAAAACGAAGTGCCTTCCAGTTTAAATTCCCACACTGAAACGGGTCATTCAAGAAAGAAAAAGGCAGGTGTTTTGTTTCGTCATTTGTTTCCTTGGATGGATGACATAATATCTTTCTCTAACTCTTTCTCCAATACAAGCGGTAAAAATAAGTACATTAAAAATATATCTTAAAATTTTTAAGATTTCGAAAAAATTATTTTTGTGTGATATTTTTGGAAATTACTGTCAAAAAGCCCAGAAAATTCTTAGTTTTTAATTAATTTAAGTTAATTGTCATTAAGTTATTAAGATTTTAAAAAATAGTTTCACTATGCCTATTGCCATCCTCCAAAGTACTGAATTTGGTTATTCTTAGTACATTGGTCTACTTTGTAAAGCGCCAACAAACAGAAAAACGCACATTTGCACATCCAGAGAAGATTTATTTGACTTTTAATATATTTCTTTTAATAAAGGACTTCCCCTGTTTGAACAGATCCTCTAACCAAGTTTACCAGACGAGTGTGTCTTATTTCCTGACAATCCGCAGACGAATCGCCCTCTAGTTTTAATTCCCATTCTCTGCAACGCCCCACCCTGGGAAGAAGGAGAAAAAGAAGGAATAAGGTAAAGAACTTTTGATTTTTTTTTTTTTTTTTTTTATTATTGTCTGTTGACTTGGATGCCTGACTCGGTATCTTTCCCTATCTCCAGTGTGTCAGTAGAAGGAACAAACAGAACGGTTGTTTGGGGGAGCATTGATCTGCGGGACTTTTTGAGGGAAGAGAGCCTGTGGAGGGGCATCCTGCACTGCGGCTGCGTCTCCATGGCAGCCGGTGGAATACCCACCCCCTCTGCGATCCCTTCCATCCCTCCTCGAAACAATACCGCTCTTTTCAAAGGACTAGAGACTTTTTTTGTTTGGTTCCGACGGGGTGGGTAGCACGTGTTGGAGCAGCTTTGAAACTTGAGACAATCATATTATCGCGTCTAATGTTTTAAAGGCAGTGACAGCTCTCTGGAAAATCTTGTCAGCTATTGTACGTAGTACACTCTTTGAAGAGCTTTTTACAAGTCACTTCTGAATATTACAGCTGCTATATTATAAGCTGTGTAACAGTTTATTAAATTTGACTAATGGTTTTTTAATGACTAAGACTAAAATGATGAAGTTACTCCAAGAAGCAACAAAAGATAGCGCATTTTCATGCATTGCTTTTTATTAAATACTTACCTAATTCTTTCCTGAATTTTTAGTCTAACGACTCCACTTATTTCTTGAATTCAAACTAGAAGGTGTGTTATCTCCGAGATATTCTTCAATACTGTTCAATAAAAGTCTTCTGTCTTTTCTGCTTAAAATTGTGGACATTGGTAAAGCCACCGCCAATACTTTGCATGGCATTGGTGAACGGTAAGTATGAAATATATATTTTTGATGGGAAGTTAGCAATTTTATTGCGAGAATATGCATTTTGGACACTTTATTAACCGATTGACTCCAAATCCGACAGACAGTGAATCGCTACATGGGTTTGATTAAAAATTTGTTAATTTATATTTTAAATGTTAAAAATCGTGTTCCAAATTTTATGTACCTAGCTCTTTGTGTGTTTTAGCAGTCGATTTCATCTGTAATCGAGAAGCGAAACAGACAGACTCCCTGTGAATAGATTTCGCTTAAAATTTGAGAGAAATCTAGAAATTGGGGCATTATTCTGTATATTAAATCTAATCACATAATTTATAGCGTTTTTGGACTATTGCGTTCACAGACCGATAAATATAATGCTAAAAATGCATTTTTCTTACTCAAAGAGGTCTGGAACGTGGAGATTCGTCAAAATTATGCGTTCAAATTTTTTGACGATTACAATATTATCTTTGTACTTTGTATATGAGAAAGAAATGCAGAAGTCTTATACCTTTAATTGATATAATGCATAAGAGATTTAATTGAAAGTAAACATAACCTAAACTCTCGGCAAACCAGTTGCTCTCAAGAGGCAATAAATGTGCTTCGAAATCAGTTTTATAGATTTCTAAATAGTTTAAAATAATAATAATAATAAACAATTTTACGTTTTAAAAATCGAGTTTACAATTTTAAGCAAAAATAAATAAGAAAAATTTAAAATCTGTACGAGGAAAAATTAAATTAATAATTTTAAATGCATGCAACTGTTTCAATCAGTTTTATTTTGTGGATTTAATCTTTACATTTACTATGGAAACTATTTCATTTCATGGAACCCTTTCGACAGTCATGAGAGATGCATAGAAACACGTGATAAGTGACCCCCTCCCTGAAATTCATTTGTACTCAGTTTCTTATGTCTATAAAGGCAATGAAATGATTTAACAATGCTTTCTATGAAAATGATAATACTAAATAAAAAAAATACAGTTATTATAACAGTGAATACTACAAACTTCTATAAATATTCTTTTATTGCATTTGAAATTTAAATAAACAGAAAACAAAAATAAAAAAAAATATTTGTAACTAATTCTTTTTAATGAGAAAGTACCATATTTCAATTTGGAGAGCTGAGGTGTTATCAAATCTAATAAAAATCATTCAAATCGAGATTGTTTTATATGTTTAATTAAAAATATACAAGACGCTTCTTTAATCGTGTCCCTATGGCTAATTTCTAAGAGAAACATATAATTACAGTTGGGAGATTTTAAATGAAGTAAATATTATATTTTACTTTGTTTGGGTCAATAAATGTATTTTAGTTATATTAATGTCCCGTTTTAAAGCAATACTATTGCTATTTTGAGACGGACCTCCTAATTTTGAACCGCGGTCAGATGACGAGGACGACACTTGAGCTGGAACCCCCTCTCCGCACCACACCTCCGGGAGGACGTTTCATCCTGACGGATTTAACGTACACCAGACACGCTTACACGACGAGTCTTCGGTAGAATTTGGCCTCGAACATGAAATCCTCCGGTTTCGAAGCCGATACCTTAACACAAGGCCACCGCAGTCCTAAATGTAGTGCAGTAAAAATTAAAAGCTGTGCATTTTTATATTGTCATCTTGTCCTATTAAATATACTTAATAAAAATGCTGTTGGGTATTTATAATATTGCTTCCCTGCGCAGAACGTCTAGTGAAAAAGGAAGATAACTTTACAGACATAATAGCTGCTGTATGTATCTTGAACAATGAATACCCGGCCATGACGACCATTTTCTGACTTGGCGACGAATTTGGTAAGAAAAATAAAATAAATAGAATGACCCCGAATAATCAAGAATTTTAGCCAAATCTCAATAAGACTCGGGTTCCGATTATTTTTCTAGAATTTTTTTTGAAAAATGAATGTTAGAAGGTTTGCATATCTTTTTAAACCAATTCGAAAAATAATTTAAAGTTAAAATAAAATTTTTATATTACAATAAGAGAATGTTTGTTAGTATATGCTTTATACATATCTGCAGTTTGTCCGATTTTGATGAAATATAGCATACGTTCTTTTCATAAATAAAGGAAAATCACTAATTTTTTTAGTCCAAAGTTAATTAAAATGTAAGTTCAAGAAGAAGCAAGCAAGTTTTTGATGCTTTCAGCCATACTTTCCGAAAATATTATCGCACAAAAAAAAAAAAAAAAGATTTTTGTTCTATTTTAAAATTTAAAATATTTTCTTTTTGTTGATATCAATTTCATTCCTGAATAACATTTCCTTTTATAAAAAATTTAATTACTTAAAATTAATTTAATTTGGTATGCAATCTGTAACAGTGCTTTTATTATTATGCTGAATTTTAAATTGATTTCATTACTTTTGTAAAAACTATTCGATAACCTGATTTTGTCAATGCTAAGATATATAGATAAAAAATGCCTTATTTGTAGCTTAACTTTGTAATATGTTTTTTCCTATTTTCCTTACCTTTCCTTCCTTATTTTATTTACTTTTAAATTTGCACGTTTAGTAATTTTTTGATTCTATTAAATTCATATTTTGTTTTATCAGACTAAAAAGATGAAATTGCAATTAAGAACATTTCGTGTCAAGAGCCATGGGCAGTAACTGCATTTCATATAACATCCATAAAAGTCAACTTTCTGGACAAAAACTTTTGACTCCAAATGCGATTAGTAACAACTAATGTCTTGTTCTTGCAGCCCTTCTCTCTAGTCCCATGAAGTATTTATTAAATGCAGCTAATAACATGTTTATCAGTGTAATATATAAAAGATTATATAATTTATTAAATTTAATTATATAATTGTTTTGCTTGTACCAATCGGCGGGCTTTTGTTGGATGAACCTCAAATTTAAGTCGTCATCAAAAGACAAGAACGACTCTCTTCCCCCGTAAGATTCTGTAATAGAGCATTTCATGTTAGATTTAATGTTCATCATACCTAGGTAAAAAAGAGATCTTTGATGGAATCAGGTTTCGAATTTGCTGTCTTCTGGTTTCAAATTCGAAACTTTTCAACAATGGTGTATAAGGATTCATTGAATTTTAAAGGATATTTTGAAAACAAGACCGATTCATTTGTGCGAGACTTTAATAGATTATGAAAGAAATTTACAAAAGTGACATTATAAAATTAAACAATCGTATGATTGAAATCAAATGTTATTTTATGAGCCTTTGATAAATAACAAAGAATATAAAAAGTTTCATATATGCTACATAGTAATTCAATATTATTTATAAAGATATCATTAAAACATTATTGTATCTAAAGAATCGAATAAGCGAAAATAATACTTAGAAAATTAATCACTATTTGCAAAACGTCATAGTTTACAAAGCACTGTCCAACTCGGAATCGAGCCAAGCGTTTCTGCTAGTTGCTGTGGAATTCCGATATCGGAAAACGATATATTTCTAACACTTGCTCGAAAATTCCTGCACTACAGCAATGGCTTTGGCAATCAAACTGGCATTCGTCTTCGCTTCCATGACAAATTTGGCGATAAGTTGCCAAATTCAGCATCTATTTTCCGTTGATAATTACTCATGGTAAAGATTCTCTTTGAATAATTGAAAGCTCATTAAAGTTTATGATCTGGAATTAACAATATTGATATTTTACCTGGAATTTTCGCGGTGCCTGGATATTGAAAGTCGTAATATTTTGAAAACAGTTTTAAAGGAGAATTGAAGAGCTTTCGTCTAATCCGAGTCTTGTAAGCAGTTCTAGTATGCTTCATATCAGTCGAAGTCAAATACTCTACCATTAAGTAGTGTGGAAGAAACTCGATTATCCGGATCTCAACCAAAGTTTCTCTTAACCGTGCTGTTACAAACAAATCTGGATGAATTTTCATATTTTAATAAAGCCAATGAATTTTTTAGAAAAATATATTATTGGCAGTGGTGCAAAATTTTAAAAGATTATTGCCGAGAGGTGTTTTTTTTATAGCTCAAGGAGTTAACAAAAAATAAAGAAAAAAATTTCATTCTTAAAAATTTTAGTGGAGATATGAGCAAATCCTATTTATTTATATGAAAAAAAGGGCACTAAAAATGATGTTGATAAGTTTCGCATTCTTGAGCGAAAGATTAATCTGAGAATCACTGGGAATCATTACATTATTAAAATATCACGGGTAAAATATATAAAAAAACCCAGCAGAAATCACTGATTAAATCTTTCGATATTTCTTAACAGGGATGGACTTTCTAACGGTATTACTAAGGTATCATTGTTTTTTCCTCGTAATGCTATGAAATATTTGCTCGGAGAATACATCGGTTAATACGTAAAGACTTATTTTCTTTTAAATTCATAAAAAACATTTTTGAATAACCTTAATTTTGATTTCAAATTAGGTTTTCTGTGAACAGAATTTGCGACTGATTATTATCACAATCAGCCCTTAAGAGAGAGTTAAGAATGGTTGACGCTGTTTCATCCGCACATGGTCAAATTGTCCTTCTAACGTAGCGTGAAAATAGGAAGCTAATATAAAAATAATACTACTCATATTTTAATTATTGAGTCTACACATTTTATGCTACCTGATATGTTTTCAATTAGAATTTGATATTAGCAGATTCCACATTCTTAACACTATGCCATTATCACATCTGATTAGAATTCTTTTGTTTGACGCCGGTAGGACTTCTGTCTCGGGTCATGATTTTTGGGAGATCATAATTTTCATTTTTATAAATTAAATAAATAATTAGGTAAAATAAAATATTTTCATAATATAGATAATAATTAATAGTAAATATTAAAATAAAATAAATTCATAAAATAAATAAAACTCCACTTGGCACCAATGTGGTATCGCCATTTGCCTGATAGTTTTCGCATGACGTTAACGTTGTGCCACCGGACGGCCTATTGTTCACTTCAATGGCGAAAAGCAATGAAAGAGCGGGTATTACATTCTTATATGAAATTAGATTGCTTTAGTCACTTTTTTTAAAAACAAATATTTCACCTAACCACTGGTTTTAAGAACTACTTCGTTAAATTTCTGCTGAAAGAACTGGAAGTATGCTAATTTTTTTAAGTAGAAACCTTAGATTTTCAAAGGAAATGAAACTCGTTGTTGCATTTTTGCCCATTTTTTTCTGATGCTAAATTCCCATTTAAGGAGAACTGGAATTCATGAAATATATATTTCGATTATATTTAAAAAAATTGCATCTCCAAGTCTTGTTTTGATTAAAAAAATTTTCTTCAATAATTGCATAAAATTGATGTATATACAAATCGTTTCAATCTCCACAGTTAATAGACATTTAATAACTTTTTCTTATTTTTTTACCATACTTCTGAGTCCTATGCGCATGATTTTTGTTTAGAAAAAAATAGTCACATATTTATCGCACAGAACTAAAATTTATACTCTTTTACTGTTCTTGATTTGCTTCATGTTAGTAAAGATTCGATTTTTCAGTCATTTACTGATGTGTTTGACTTTTCAAATTTTGGTCACTCATATATTTCTAATAATATTCACTATTTTTCTATCTATAGTAGTTAATAAATCAATTAAATTTTGATAACATATTTATTTCAAAAGTCTATAATATTTATAATTAGATAATTTTTACTATTAAAGACTAAAGGAAAATAATTGAAATAAAAATTTTATTATATAATAAAAGTAATGCAATAAAAATATTATATATATTTTTCAGTTTAATAATTATTTTTATTATACTAAAATAATTAAACTTTAGATTTTTTAATAATTTAAATAATTATTTTATTAAATTTATTTTAAGTTTAATTTCCATAATTCAGTAAAGAAAAAGCACAATCGTTTAAATAGGAAAGAATATTGCATATGAACATTACAGTTTTTACTAAAGACTAAAATATTCATGTAATACTGAACTAATTAAATGCAAATACAAATATCTTTTAAATCGTTTGATTTGGCCTTTGATGTTTTTGTTTGAAGCGACATATTTTTTCCCACATCACAAGAGATTTAAAATAAAGAAAAGAAAATGAAAAGATAGAACATTTTATGTGCGAAGAGAATACAGAAATCTGGAAAGCAACTAAAGGGGAAAAAATGAAGTCGTAAAAGACTGAGCCGAGCGAAAAGCAGCCAAAGGTATGGATGGAACTAGAGATATTTTCCCCAAAGAGCAATTGATTAGACGAGTTTCTCGGAGAAAAGATAAGGTGTTTCACTGACTTTATTTACATGATCACTTGTTTAGGAAGAAGGGAATTTTCGACTTTTTTTTCCCCCTTTCCAAAAACTGCTCGCGGAAAGAATCTTAAATTTTTAATACTTAAAAAAGATAGAGTAACATGTTTTATATTCCATTTTTTTACAGCGTATAGCTGAGGATTATTTTGAAAGAAATGTCTGGAGAGTAAATTTGAAAAAGACCGTTTATCTCATTTTTCAAACTTAAGGAAAATAATCAAAGTAAAAAAAGATTCTAAAATAACTAATTATATTTTCATGCACATTTTGTTTTTCAAAGAATACATTTCCGATTATTTTTTTAGGGAAACTTATAATGATAACGTGAGAAAACATTCCTTATTCTACTTTTCATTCTACTTGTAGTGAACTATTTTCAGAAAATTACAAAGTAGTAATGGATTCGTAAAATTTAAAAGTAATATTTCAAAAAGAAGCGAATATTTAATTTTCTTATTTTTGAAGTATTGTTTTACAAGAAATGTTTAGTCCAGTAAATTTAAAAAGACTTTGTTTTAGCTTTCTACATTTTATTAAATGCGAAAGAAATTGTTTTTGAAAATTCAGCGAAATATTTTTATTTGATTAAAAAATAGGAAAGCTGAAATAAAGCATGATTAAGACTTTAGAAACAAAAAACTAATGAAGTATTTTATACACTGTTATTTAATTTCACTTGTTTCATGTTTTTGAGGATGAGATTTTGAAATTATTTTTTTACTCCCTTCCATGAAAGCATGAATTTTGAAATTTCATTTACTTATATTCCCAATGATAAATTAAATTAATGGTCTCAATACTTAATTTTTAATTAAGTTTAATTAAATTCTGATTACCTATGCGTGGCGCCATCTATTAGTGAATTTGACAAAAAATGATTTGAAGAGTCTATAAAATATTTTTTAATAAAGCACTACAAATAAAAGATTAAAGAGTAAGTGATAATAAAAATAATAAAATTCGTAAGCATTTTTAAGACTTTTTTTTATTAATATATTTTATGAGAAGATTTTATGATTATTTTCCTCTTGGGGGATTTTGAAGACTTTAGTACTTACTTCTTTTAAGACATTCTTCAATCCCTTTTCCCAAGATTTATGCGAGTTCAGTTAACCTTATATTACATCCTTTAAAATAGACACAGAGCTTTGAATAATAAAACCGAATATCTCAAACCCTCTCACGTTTGATGGAAAGTTTCAGAAACTACTTCACTCATCGCCAAAGTAAACTTTTCCTAACTTGGCATTTTCCAAATAGCCTATCTGGGATCAGCTCGGTTTCAGTAATAGCGGGAGAATGCAAATTTTGGTCATATGGGAAAATGCTTGTTTCCAAACTTAGAAAAAAATCCCACATATATTCGAATCGTTACAGAAAAGATGGACGCTGGGAAAAAGCCAATAAATTACATTTTGCATTTGAAAGTTTTCTAATACAATGATATGAAAGTAGGAATATGAAATAAATTCTGGTAAAGATAAATTTGAAATTCATTTGTAAATGTTTATCG
This sequence comes from Argiope bruennichi, assembly GCF_947563725.1. Classification (NCBI taxonomy): domain Eukaryota; kingdom Metazoa; phylum Arthropoda; class Arachnida; order Araneae; family Araneidae; genus Argiope; species Argiope bruennichi. The sequence goes on along the minus strand of NC_079151.1, from coordinate 100,480,980 downwards.
GGTTTCATAAGCGAAGAACTTTGAAGTGAAGAAAATTTCACTTTCATGAGGAGAATTCGAAAGTAGTAAAAATGTAGAATAAAAATAATTTATTCGACCGATAACATAAAAATATGTCTCATATTTATGCAAAGAAATAAATTATAAATGAAAAGCAATGAAGGAATGAATTTATTTAAAGTCTCCCTTTCGTAAGATTTGTTTGGTATTATATAGATGTGGCTTGCCCAAAATCAATGTGAGTTGATTGTTCTAATGGCATTATTCCAAATGATATTGAAGTTCTTCTGATAAATGCTATGTATATTATTCGAATTCTGGCTTTATTTGTCAATAGATATGGCAACATGAGCAATATTGTGCTCTGGATTCTTCTCATTAGGTTCAATGCGCAATAATCTAATTTTGAAAGCGACATTTACAGTATTATGTACATGGGATTGAATACATATAACATGGAAGGCAGTATTCCGATTATGCGGCGATTTTTACAAATGAGTGTTTATAATTGAACTATTAGTTTCACGCAAGTTACTGTCACATTTTTATGACTAAAATCCTTACCCTGTCAAGAAACTATACTGCATGATACACAGTCAATCCTATATGCACTTATCATTAGCCTGTAAAAATTACATTTCATTAAAACTTTCTGCTGACAAAAATTGAATTATTCTGCTTAAGCCAGTTTTATGTTAGTAAAATGTGTAATGTTACGAAAATTCTCCGGTGAGTGTACGATGAATGAACGAAGCTTTCCTTGGAAAGAAGTCAAACTGACAGCAAAAACATTGCCGAAGTGTAACGCTACGTATGCGAACCATTAGACTACTACATGGGAGTTTTCGGAATAATCGCCAGATTTTGGCTTCTAATAGAGATAGTTCCATAATTCTTGTATTTCCTTGAACTTTTAATTTTATCGCAAAGGTCGGAGTTATTGAATATACCATTTAGCATTCACTAAGAATATCTATGTATAATTCTTTCCACTGATTAACATTGCAAGGAAATTATATTATAGATTAATAATAGTATTATTTTTGTATCGTTGCTCCTATTTTCATTCAACGATACAACGCCTCTAAACTTTGCACGCTAGATTTTTTTTGGCATAAACAGACAGTTATTCAGAGAAATCAACTATTAAGAATAACATCTTTAGAGCTACAGTTTCAAATTCATTTGGATTCTCTGTATAAATAAGTAAGCTTGCACAATGTTCAATCTTAGTAAAGATTTTGCAAAGTTTTCCCCAAACTCTTCTTCCATTGAATTATATTTTTCATCGGCGTCGTTTTTTGCCTAGCCAGATTATAAAGGGCAACGTCATTTTTCGTTGATTCATATTCTTTAGCTCTATTTTTTAAAAAATGTCCCTCCGGCGTACTGGCATACGGATAGCGCGTCTTCCCCGTGATCTAGGCGTCCCGGGTTCGAGTCCCGGTTTGGGCCTGGTTGTTCTTCCGTTGTTCTATCTGTGAGATGCGTAAATGTTCCCTCCTGTAAAAAGTGGTTGTGCAAGCGAATGAGTGATGCGTGAGTAGCGAAGTCGTACTCTTGGCCCTAGTTGGCGCTACTATAAAAACAGGTGACGCTCCCCCTCCAGCTTAAATCGCTGTCTTCGTAACAGCGGGATTGTCCGTGGCAAGTGCCATAAGAAACAACAACCACAACAACAAACAAAAAATGTCCCTATACATTTCTTCCATCGATTCATGTTACTGAACTGGGCCTTGCATTAGTCAATTAGAGGATAGAACCCATAACCTTCTACCACCAATTCATATTACAGAATCGAGTCTGAGACATAGGACAGAAGTCCATAACCTTTTACCATTAATTCATACCCTTAAACCTTTCCTTGCAGTAACCATTAACATATTGACAGGTATTGGAAAATTTTAATGAATATTGTCAATCCTTTTATTTTGCTTAAACAGTTTATTAATACTTATATCTGAATAAAACTATCAAAAACTATTTACCCATCAAATCCGTTAAGCACAATAAGTTTCCCAATCTTCCAACCATTTATCCTTTTCCTGTTTAAGAAAAATCTTATCCCAAGAAAGAAAAAATATCGAGAAGGGAAAAATTCCAGTACCACTGAGAAAGATTAAATCATGCAATACGGCCACGGTCAAATACGGCCATGGTAAGAACGAAATAACAGTAACTAATCATTTCAGTAGAATTAAAACTTAAGAAAAATACGTCATTAATTATGGATTACATTCAGACGAACAAGAGGGCTCGGTTACATTTGAAGTGCTAAACGAATAATTTCGTTTATCTCGAGGACGATGAAGTAAAAACATTTCCTTTCAAAGTGAAAATGCACTTTCATCCAAAAGAAAACAATGGAATACTATCTTCAAACTTTAATTACTAGATCGTTATGCATGCATACATAGGGGAGTGAACTTAGGGTTCAAAAGGGTCCAGAGTCATGAATTATTTAAGCGGAGTGCATTTAGTTGTTTTGTGCTTCCGCCAACATTTTGTGATAGTGTAGTTCTTAATTAATTATGCCATTTTACCTCGTTCGTGTACTGAATTTGGGAATACAGTTTCAGAGCTTTGGAGGAAAATTAGACTTCATTTCTAGGTCACAGCAATTCGATGATTAATGTTATAAAAAGTCAGAAGTGCTTCCCAACAGGGGCTGAACCTGAATTTTTCAAATTAAAGAATAATGTATTCGCTCGTAAAAATAGGTTGTATTTAAATTTTTGAGCAAAATGATGGATGAAATAATTTGTAAGCGAGTAAAAATACAATTATATGTTAGATTTAAAATATTTTTTTTTTTTTACCAAAGGAAGGTGAACAAAATTGTTTTGTTAAAACGGAGGGTTATAAAATGACAATCGGTATTAATTTTTTTGTACATATTGATGAGGAAAACAAGAATATCTCTTTGCAGAAAGACAATTTAAAGATTTTTTTTTAATAATCTACAAAGGATAGATACTGGATTAAGTCGAGATTAGAACAGCGCATGCGCATGGCGAAATGATTTCAATTGCTAATATTTATATATACACAAACATTGCTACTTATAAAAATTTAAGCAACCAGATTTAAAAAAATCGGATAGATTTTGAGGAATTAAGTGAAACTTAGTATTAGATTATTCAATTCGCTAATTATTTCCAATATTTTTGATAGAACCAACTATTATAATTCTGGTTTTTTTTTTGTTTTTTTTGCGAGATTTTCCTATAATGTTTTAACATGAATATATTATTTCTTTTTATATCTGATCTAGATATATACAGAAAAAAAAGCTAAAACTTTTTTAAGAATTATTAATTACCATTTTCTAAATTTCACTTAAGCGAAAGAAAATAGATATATTTAGCATGTTTAGAGAATTAACTTATTACAGAATGCATAGAAGAAGCGGATCCTCAACCAATAAATAATAGCAAATGTTGCTCGAAATTAGGATATTTAAAGTTCATTTATCATCGACGGTTCACTCTTTACTCTTTGCCATTACACTTGATAAAAATCACGATTAACTTAACATTTTATTGAAAAGTGGCATTTATAGGATAAGGCAGGAGATCGAATATTTTTCTATGGTTGCTTATTAATCCATGAAACCATAAATACGTCTAAGGCGCATTTTATGATAGTTATTTATTTGAACTTATTAAATATTTTATTGCATTAGATACTAATACTTGTGTTATAATAAAGATAAATTTAATCGGATTTAGTATATAGTAAATTTACTGAAGAAAACTGATCTGACGTCCAAATTATAGTAATAATATGCAGGGTGCCCACTTAAATCCTTTATACCTTCCCGTACCTTAAGAACAGCGACAGCTATAGTCATGGAGGTGGTGTCTACTTCTAGTAAAATGGCTATATGTTATGCAATCAGACCATTTATAATGCCATCTAGTGCCAAATTCTGGAGTTCTTATCTCGAAAATGGTACAAAATTGGGGAGAGTGTGTGTGTGGATTGATTACAAAGTTTTAGGGAGTTATCAATTTAGTACAAAAAGACATCTTGCATCCATTACTGATAAGAAGAGCATATTCAAAGGGTGTATCTGTTTGCTTGCGAGTTTCGAAACTGTGGTGTTGCAGTACGTATTAAAAAGATAAAAACATTTATTTATCACAAGGTGCCTTTATTTTCATAGTTCCCCTCATGTACAATACGTATATGGGCCATTGCTTGAATTTTGCTCACTTTTTTATCACGTCAGTTCTGTATTATCGCAAGTTACAATGCATCATCAAAAGTCTTGCATTTCCAGTGGAAAGACCATATATACTTGTTATTTGAATTATTCCGACAAGTAGAATGGAATAACTTTTTCGTTCAAAAATAATAACAATTTGTTTTTTAAAGCATGTCTTGTGACATTACAATTTTGGAACATTGAAACAAAGCAATGTGCATTTTAACATTCTGTTCTTAGTATTAATGTGTGCGTTCACTCTTAATCGTACTAAATCGTTAAAATTCTACAGCTTTGCAACTGACATTTCTTCCCTACGTAGGATCACTAACTCCGAAATTTTCCACCAGGTGGCATAGTAAGCGATCCCATCGAGTACAGCATGGTCTTTTTATTATATATAGACACCAATTTCATGACTATACTTGGTGTCTTCTAAAGCTAAAGAGGGGTTGTAGCGGATGTAAAATAACTTCTATACTTCCAGTTCTTAATACAGTGTTTTGTGTTTTTTTTTTTAATAGCATGGCATCATATTTTTAGGTCAATTAATTCAAAAACTGCATATGATTACTAAATTTTTAAAGAAATAATGGTGAGCTGCAATATTTACCTTTTGGAAATCTCCGAATTTTTTAAAAAAGGGGAAGCTTTGACGGATAAAAACTTAATTCTTACAGACTTAAGATGAAACTTGACTTTGTCAACAGTAAAAAAAGGATAGAAGCATAAATTGCTATTTTATATCAAAAATCGAATAAATTATTCAGAGAAAAAATAATTCTGAAAAATATAGAAGTGCTCAGTTTTTATCTACTTGCGAAAATTAATAAAATATTAATTTCAAATTGAAGTACACATCGAACAGTCGAAACTATGGATTTAAGAATATTGATTGCTAGGAGACGAAGAAAGCATTCGTATTTCCAATATAATCTCTTAATTGTTATAATAAATAAATAACATTTTCAAAAATGTATGAAATTAAAAAATAAATGAAATAAAATAGATGAAAATAAATGAAATCAAAAGGTAAAATTATCATAGAATATGAAATAAACGTGAATGGATAAAGTTTTTCATAACTTAAAAATATGTTACTTTATTACTTATAGTAAACGCTTTGGAGTAAGAAAACAATTACACTTTTACATAATAGTTTGTTGCTTAGTAGAAACAACTTTATAACACATCTTTAACTTAGCTGATTCCAAACAGATAAATACAGTTTGTTAGACAGAAATTGCACTTCTATTAGCTGAACTATATAAATCCTCAGATCCGAAAAATTATTGCTCGTCAGGAATTATCATCACACTAAACATTTTGTTTCTCTCTTTGGATTGAATAATGTGTACATCGATATGCATTTACTAACAAAGTATGTATAATTTGGTTATTGTTTATCACATACTATCTGAAATTTATACATATTTAGTTTTCAGTATTTATCCCGAGGTTAAATCAGTGGGTTATAAGTTAGCTGGGTTTAAACAACGGTAAGAGCAAAGAGGTTCAGGCATTCTGGAGTCACTTTGATTTTAGGAAATCTTCGCTATACATATAGACAAGCAGTTTTTTTCCCCCTTCTTTTTTTCTTCAGAATTTACACATTTAGGAGTAGTTATTAGCAAAAAACCTTAGTAAACATTTATTATTTAATTATGCAATTGATTAATATAAAAATAAAAATACTTAATATAAAGAGAGAAATTTTTATAAAATATCTCCACGGGCTGTAATATTATCAATATCTCAGATATGTTTGTCACAGACTAACGAAAATTGAAACAAAAAAAATCTCACGCACATTGACGGATTGCTAAAGAAATAAAAAAGAAATCAGTATTTATTAATTGCAAATATACAATAACATTAGGAATTTTGTTTCATCTCATTAAGATCTTCTCAATCTATTAAGTTCACGTACACTCAAATTAAAATCGGATTGGAACAAATACAGATCTATTCAAATACACAAATGGAATGACGAATATATAAAAAAAAACATAGCAAAACCTACAAATGAGTGAAAGAAGAATATAATGAATCAGCATACATATAAAATTGTGAAAATTGCAGGCATTAGCTCATGGAAATATGCTATTTAGCTATGTTTAGGTTTATTCTCACACCAATAAATTAGTTAAACAGGCGAAAAAAAGTCTCAATTGTTGATAAAGCAGGAGTTGGATTTTGCATTCGACGCAGAACAAAAAAGCATAGGGATATTCTTTACTCCATCCAACGTTACAGACAATAGTCAATGATTATATATACTAACGATCTGTGGTAAACTAGAAAAGTTTGAATAATTTAAGTTAGCTAATGACTCTTTTTGAAATTCACTACAGGCTCGAAATTTTGACATGAAGTTAGACTACAAGAACTCCATATGAATTGGAACCCTACTCTTCAAATTTTCATGCGGCATCAACGTGAAGAAGTTTGACCCAAACTTTTATCAATTACACGACAAACGATAAACATTCACCAGACCCTATGTACGCATTTCTGCTGTAGGAATAGGGTTTCGAACTCACAAGCCTTCGAACCCGATGCCTAGATTTTAACAATAAGTCACGAATGCCTATATTACAAGTAATGATAAGTAAAGATGAAATAAATATTCCTTCGTTTTAGTTAGAAATTTAAGTAAATTACACGTTTGAATAAGGAGCTGTTAGAAGAACAAAAACGAATTTTTTTTTGTACCTGGAATAGATAATCAAGGGAAAAAGAAATATTTCTCTTAATACACCACAAAGCAAAGTGAAATAACGAATTTCTTGAATAAGGTAAGCATTCAAAATAATTTCTTCTTATTGTGTAAAATAATATCGATAACTTAAGATGGAATTCATATCAAATTTAAAGAAAATAATCCTATTCATTTAAATGCAAAGGGATACAGATACCAAAATTTCGAAAGAGAATCTGCAATGCCTTTTTCAAATTTATGAAGATGCAGTTAATTCCTCTCTCAAAAATGGCAACTGACATTATGCATTAAGCTTTAAAATGATCTGTAATTTCAATTAATATATCAAGTGGATTTACTAGTTCAGTATTCAATATTTAACTAATATGTATAAAACATTTCTGATTTGCTTAGTTTTCATTTAAGTTATTAGAATTCGATCCTATTTCTCAGCTGTTGTTCGGTTTAAGGATGAATAATATATGTAATGAAATATTTACTTAACAATATTTTCATTATTTATGATTTTTTTTAACATAGCGTTATTGTGATACCGAATTTTGCTTTTAAAATAGAAAGAATGAGCCCAACTTTACCTATGATTCCTATATATACTTTTGTATGCGTTGGTTATTTTTCACAATAATTGCACTTGCTTGGATCGAGTGATTGTTTCTTTTCCCAAGCAGGGCATTTTACTTTTAAGCGATCTGTTAATTGTAACGATAACGTTGCATATCTGTTTTTATTTTATTCTATTTTTTGCATTTTCTTATTACATTCAAAATAAACTGCATGAAAAATTGGAATTTGACTATAATATAGAAAATTAGACTATTATCTTAGAATATTGTTTATTTTAATCATCGTATACAGATATTTATTATGTAGTTAAAGTTAATCTTTGGCACGAGGAAAATAAAACATACCAAAGTTAAGAGTTCTCACATGCTTAGTACTGAAAAAAAAATTTTTTTTAATGAAATAAATTTTTAAATAAATTTTTTTGCACACTTTTTTTATTTAACTTGCCTTTTTCTTGTTTTCAATTTTAGAATTTTGTATTAAAGTTTTCACTTTATTTTTTGTTACTCGTAGTTTTTAGAATACTGATTATTCTGCGTTTTTGATAATACATTTTAATATTTACAGGTTTCAATTCTTAGTTAATCTATTAATTTAATTACATTTTGATTTCCCACTGAGAAGCCACTTACTGGTATGCGAAGAGTGATTTTAAAATTTCGTAATATTTATAATAATGGATTATTAACTGAAAATTACAGGATAGAAAATAATTAAGATAAAAAACATTTTACTTTATTACGAATAAAAGTACGCTTTAAAAAACTTGCATTAAATTTATTTTTATATTGGAAATATTTATGTGAATTTTAACAAAAATTTAAAAGTTAAGTCAAAATTTATATTTAAGTTATACGCAATACTGCACAGATCAAAAGCGATGCGCAAAATGGTCATATATTGCAGTTAATTTTTATATTTATTTCAGAGTTCTGACAAAGAAATCAAATGCGTTTTTCATCTCATTATTAATATTTTACTAAAAGACTATTGAAATGCTTTTGAAAGCATTTTACATATTCAAAATTCTAGACTATGAGAAATCAGAAACCAGATGCGATGTTAAAAATGTAAGATCATGTCTCTAATATCGCTTATGAAAAATGCTTAATAGCACTTGCAGAATTTGTAGTAATTTTTGAAAACTTTATTAATTGAAATGAGTCATCAAATAATGACTCAAAATTATTAGGTTTGTACCTAAATAGTTCCTTTTTGTTTTAGAGGGGAGAGTTAATTTAACTAAATAATAAAAATCAATGAAACCTACGATCGCAAATTACATTATTTTACAAATTACATTTACATTTACAAATTACATTACAGAACATTATTTTTTAAGTCATTAACCCCAGTTTAAAACGGTTTGAAAGAATCTCTCTCTCTCTCTCTCTCTCATATATATATATATACATAAATTTTTTTTACATTTTTCTAGCTGGCAAACAAAGTTTTGGAGCTCGACCGATTTTGAGATGAAATAATAGATATTGTTACGAATTTCCTGCGATGTGCTTAGAGTAAATTCAATAAGCAGAATCCTTTTAAAAAATAAATAAAGCTATTTACTTAACGAAGACTACAAGAATAACACTGCGCATTCCATAGCTCAGTCACCAGCCTACAGCTTGCTTGCTGTCTAAGGCTCCAATACCACTCCTAATCTTTTTTTTTTATATGCTCTCTGCCGGAAGTGACGTCACTAACAGGAAGTTATGTCATATTAGAAAAATCCAGAACCTTGGAGAGAATTCAAGAAATCAGGATCCCTCTAGAAAATTCTCTCTGTCGCCAAGGTTTCCAACTTCCGTCGCCAAACTTGGCGAAATGTCGCCAAATTTGGCGACAAAAATTAGTTGCCTAAAACATCGCCAATGAGCCAATATCTCGCCAATTTGGCGACTTGCTATTGAAATACAATGGGATACATATAACATTCATTATCATAAGACAAATTACACCAATTTACAGAATTCGTAACAATATGATGTCATAGTTTTATGTCAACCCTTTTAAAAACGCATCTGCTTTCAAAGAAGCATGCATAATACTAATGCAATACTGGTAAAAGCAGGCAAAAAATGTATGCGATTAAAAGATGATGAAAATTGCCATTTATGCTCTATTTATTGCCTACGCGATTTCGAGCTTCAAAACCCCCTAACCAGAACATCATGATGATAACATATTAACATACTGTCCATAGTAAATTAGGGTATAATTAATCTTGTGGTTAGACATACAAGTCATAGACTTGACGCTGTCACTGAACATTCGAAGCATGAATAAACCGATAATTCTTATGAGATCAAACGAGAGTTACAATAATTAGCATCCTCAAGAGATTTCGTTAGGTAATCGGCGCTCACATCAGATTCTAATTAGTCAAATTCTAATCAGTTCGCATAATCAACGCTCTCTGTGGATAAATTTAAATGACATAGATAAATGGGCCTTAGCACTTCTAAATCCGGTTTCAAAACCAATATATCCATAGGAACGAAAATCCCTGTTCATTAGATAGTTATATAAATGAGGAATTCTTCTGATCATGCAATGAGAAAGGATTTGAGCTACGAATGCCACTAATTCTAAAAGAAACCTGCGCCATCACTTCACAATTTCAATCAATTTAAGTAGAAATATTGATTTTTACACGTTTGGGAAAAATCAAATGAGTCGTAATACTGAGGAGGAGTATAGGATTTTTATGTGCAATATATTTTAAAGTGGCGTGGCCGAATAGAAGAAACTTGAAATTTTATAATTTCGATTTGTTTCATCACTTGAGGCATAATTTACGAACAAAGAATTAATGGTAAGACGAACGCCAGTCTACATCGCGAAATAAGAAAAAAGAAAAAAAAAAAGAGGCCGAAATTTTCCCCTTCGTTTGGTTTTTCTATGCGATTTTTACAGGAATTTCTTTGACACGTATAGTCTTAGAAAAGGGAAATTTAGGTATCTTTAAACGAATGTGGTAAGGGATTGCTATCTCTTCTTTCTGAGTGTGGGAACCTGCTGAATTTAGAAGATTTATAGAGCGCGTGTGGTATTAATAGAATAAAAAAATGTGGAATTGGATCAGGAAATAAAAGAATATATTAGAATGAAGTTAATATGGGCTAAATTCAGATGAAAATGAAGAAATTAATTAGAATTTGAATTATATTAAGAGATATCATTACATGTATATATAATCTAAAAACATATTTTTGAACTTTTAAAAGTGGATGAAGAATTAATAAATGCGGTGCAATATAAGGATTTATTTAAGAGAATAAAAAAGAGTGATTTAATTACGGGAAAGAAAATGCTTGAGTTGTAATACCAGAAAGAAAATAAGAAAAATAAATGGACAGTTTTAGTAATAAATAAAAGTTTACGTTATACACGCAAATCAACGTGCTTTGTGAAAGTAAGACTTGAGAAGATTTAAATGTGAAATGTGTACAAATCATAAATTTCATAAGTGATATGAAAAATCTTTTTTATTGAGCACTTACAACTCAGGAAGTAACTAAGTACAAAATTTTGCAGCTTTAGGATCAGCAGTTTGGCATGTTGGGCGTTTTGAAAATCTTTTAGATTATGTATATCACGTCATGAACGTCATAAATTGCAGATAACACGCAAGTTTATATACATTATGTTTACAGCTAAGAGGACACAAATCTTCTCCTGGATTATGGAAATGCATAAAATGTATAAACCAAAATGGTATAAGGCCTTTTTTTGAAAGTTAGAATGACATATTTTCATGAGCCGAGAGTTGTGAAATGCACTGCGAATTCAAGGCCATTTTTTTCCTGGCCGGGGGACTTGACTGAAATACTTTTATTATAGCTCAAAATTCGTTTAATTTTTAATTTATTATATTAGAGATTTTGTCTAATATACTATTTAGAATTTTCGTTGTGCATCAGCGACTGATTGCGGAAAAAAGCGATTTCTTTAGCACCGTGATGGAAATTGATTCTGAATCAAAATAAGAATTTGGAACAAAGCTGATTTAATCTACATATGCAGATTCTGATAATTCTACACTCATATTTTAACCAGGTAGAAATTCATACTAATGATTGTAAACGTGTATTTATATCGATGAAGCATATGCTAAGTAATGTACATAAATATGGCACGGAGTACATAATTATAATTGTAATGTGTATACTTTATAATATTTATTTCTGTGGCACGAAGTATTAATGAAATGTAACATATTGAAATTAACTTTTAAAACTATTAGTAAACTAATCATATTTAATTTACCAGTAAGTATTTTTTGCAAATATAACCATTATTCATGCTTTTAGAAATGTTACATAAGTATATTTATTTTTTGCTCTATTTAATGAAATTGTATACTATCTTTGGACATTAATAAATCATTGGAACACACAATGTCATTCAATTTTGAATATAAGTAATAATAACAGCAATTTATTTATAAACAAGGAATGAGAAAAAAATACTAAAGGATATTTTTTAACGCATAATATAGATTTCCAAATGATTTTGTTTATATGCATTGAAATTGATATTTCTAGCCTGGAACGTCCCCATTTAAGGAATAGAAATTCCTCTTTCTAAATAGGAAAAAAGCGCGACAATAAATGAATGATCTAGTTTCTTGGGTTAACATGCTTTTGCAGAGAGTGCATCTTTCTTTGCAATTTGAATGAATATTCTACGTGGAAATTCTTCGTGGAATGAATATTTTACGAAGAAAAGAATTGAGATAGAATGACATGTTTGCACATTACATTACGGCTACAAACGCTTGCACAGTAAATAATTTTTTAATAATAATATTTCTTAAATCGCCTTTTCCTGACAATTTTCTCTGGTTTCACGTAATAAAACGAAAGGTCTACAATTCTGAAAATTTTTATTTGTGGCTCGGTTGACATTATATAGTCGCAAATAAGCTTATTTTTCTATGGAATTGAGTATTGCTAATAGTAATAAAAATATAAGAATCTCTTTTACTAACTTACACATATATCCGACTTCTTTCAGATCAAATGAATTAAGCTCGCTATGACTTGATTTCAAGAAATTTAGCCAATTCCTTCAACTTCAAAATAACTCATTTCAAATCCGATTAAAAAGAACGTCATTCCAAGGTTTTTTTCAATCAACTGAATTTTATTCGACAAAAATAATTTATTTACAAAGCCGTTGCCACAAGAAGCAAAATAAATAAACGAAAGAAAAATTATGAAAGTTCTAGTGCGCCCGCTCGCTTACTTGGTTTATCGTATACATGCAACGTATCTGTGATGCATTGCTGAATTGAAGGAATTGATCATGGTTTTTTTTAAACTAACACTGAACTTGGATGAAAAGCAGTGAAAATTTTTAAAGCCATTTGTAGTTCGTGACGTAAATAAAGAATTGGCAATGGAATATCAAATTATATCTAAAAATATGACGCTTTTTATTTAACTGAATTTTAATTTTTGATGAGTCGAATAATTAATGTTTTAAACTTTAATTCATATTTATAAATCAAAATTGTATCAGTTTTTTAAAATAAGAATTGAAAAATACTTCAAATTAGATGGCAAAAGAACGACAAGTTTAAGAATTCATGAACTTCTGTCTTTCTATAGGGAAATGGGATGCTTCTTCATAAGCAGACAAGCCCCCAATAGAGGAGGAAAATCAATAGATGAATAATTCAACTCTTGGATATTCAAAAAAATTTAAACATAAAAATTATGCCAGCTTAATTAAAATACATGCGATCACATTATAGGAAACTGCTTCATGCCCATTGAGAATAGCTTAAGAATTTAATCAGAATGAAAAGGTGGCGTTCTAAAAGGTCAACAAAACAATCGAATTGCATTTCTCTTTATTTTTTTTCCCTTGGGGGAACATTTTTAAATCAGAAAATCGATGCAGTAAGGAAATAAAGAAGGATATCTCAGGCTTTTCCTTTGCTCCAGAGAATGCACCGAAACGGTTTCATTAAAGCAGTCGAAGTATTGAATGGATTTCGCACGTTTTTCGGACCATTAAAGAAACACAGATTTGAATTTTTTGTTCGATGAAAGGATCAGCAGTTTGGGTTTAAAAACAGCTGTAAATTATCGACATTAAAAGTGATAAAAAAAATGTGAGCTGCTATTTTATTTTTGTTTTTAGAAAATGAGAGACGGAATTAATGAAGTGAAAGTAAATCCAATAAATTGTACATTGGAAGTGAGAATTTTATCTAGGCAGATAAAATTAAATGCGCTGAATTATAAAAAAATTTCTTTTGAATTTTCTTTTTTTTATTGTCAAAAGAAAAAAGATATTCATTCTATGAAAAAATTTGCATTCTTATTGTTGTTTCTTATGGCCTTCGCCGTGGACAAACCCGCTGTTACGAAGACAGTTTCAATTCGGTGGGGAAGCGTCTCTTGTTTTTATAGTAGCGCCAACTAGGGTCAAGAGTACGATTTTGCTACTCACGCTTCATTCATTCGCTTGCACAGACCCTTTTTACAGGAGAGCACATTCACACATCTGACAGACGGTTCTTCACAACGGACGAACAACTATGCCCAAACCGGGACTCGAACCCAGGACGCCCAGATCAAGACGCGCTATCTCTATGCCAAGACGCCGGCAAATTTACATTCTAAACTTTATATATCAGTTAAAGAAATTCTGCTTTCAGAAAACAAACTAAACGAAATGTGTTCTGAACATTTTTATCTACCGATGAGGGGAAAATAAAAGAAATATTTTATTGATCTATGTTTCCAACAGAATAAGAAAATAGACCTATTTGTAAACAAAATCAGAGGGAGTAGTAACAAAACTTTCTTGCATACTCTCTAATAACTTATGCCAGACCACGCCTTGCATGGCGTTGTCGTAGAACAGTTACGAAATTTTAACTTTTGGCTCGAATTTAGTATTTTTACTAAATCTGTCCTGTAATCCTTGGCGAGTTTACTTGTTAATTAATCCCTGGCATGCCGTTAATATCCGAAAATCGTATTTGTGCTTTATAAGCGTTTTTCTCAATTGATTAAAACAATTTTGTCTCTCAAACGATTTGACACAAAATTGCACTTGTAATCACAAAATTCTATACCAAGATTTATTTAAGTCATTGCGTTTTTGAATTCTCGCGTTTACATGTTTCTGAAAGTACAGACCGACAGACAATCAACCCATTGTTCGATTTGGCTCAAACCGGGAAATTATTTATACTATAGATGCTAAATCTGTGCACCGAATCTTATTTATCTAGCTCTTTTCATTTTGCTGTTATCGTGTTAACTTATATTCGAACAGCCGGCATCTTCTGAACGGACTTTGTTCAAAATTTAATAGAAATCTGTAAATTTGATGTACAGACTGTTTACCAAATTTCAACCGCCTAACTTAAAGCGTTTTTTGTCACAGACAGAGAGAAAAACAGACGGTCACTTTTCAAAAATGTGTTTTCCGAATTCAAGAAGATCTAAAATGTTCAGATTCGTCAAAATCTCGATCTCGAATTTTTTTGACGATACCGTATACCGTAAAGTAAAAAAGTTAAGTGCCAATTTTTATTTTACATAATAAGATAGTCAGAGCCGTTTGTTCCCAAACATTGAAATGAATTGCTATGTGCAATTTCTTTTATTTCTCAAACCCTGGATTTTCTTTTCTATATAGACGTTTTTCTTTTAATGATCGTGTGATTAAGAAATATTTTTTTAAGATGAAATGCATCGGAAATCCAACAGAGATCATAACATGTCCCTAGTGAGGAAATCAGAAGCCATTTTCATCATTAATAAGGTGTAAGTGCCCAATACAATAAGCTCCCAGATTTTATCACATTGTTTAATTTTGAGCAATTTAAAGTTAGTTCAGCATTTAAGTTGATCATATAAAGGTATTCATTGCTTCATTCGTTCGATGAATTTTGATGCATTAAATGTCCTTCAGCGACAAGATACTCAAACAATGCTACGATAATATAATCAACATTAATAATATTCATTAATTGAAAAACATATCTTAATATATATAAATTACGTGTCACGTTGTTTGTCCGTGATGGACTCCTAAACTACTTAACCGATTTTAATCAAATTTGCACACCTTGTGCAGTTTGATCTAACTTAAAAGATAGGATAGCCCTTTTTTTGAATTTTTAATTAGAATTTTAATTATTAATTAAAAACTAACTTTCCCGCCAAAAAAATCTTTTCATTTTCCCCACCGCCAAATGAGTACGGCTTCAGTTTTTTTTTCCCAACAGTCATAAGGCTAGGCTTAAGATTTTTCGGCTGATTATTTGAAACGATTCTATTTATTTTCTTAATGTTTGATGCATTTAAAATTAAACATTGTTAATTAATCGATCTTTCAGATTCATTCTTAAGTACTTTTGAATTAAAATAAAACAGAATAAAGGAAATATAAAATTTCTAATCTGCATAGCGTTACCCCAACTGGCGTAGAAAAACTCACGCATTTGCGTTACCGTAACTGGCGTTAAAAATTCACGCATGCGCATTGTGTTCGGATTGTTGACATGACAACCATTATCAACGGATGATTTAAATTATTTTTAGGTTAGTTGCATGTTTTTGTAATTAAATTGTATTTATGTTAGTTATATATATTTTTGTATACGCTTATAGTTTTAAGTACATCGTTTTTTTAGTTTTTTTTTAACCTGTTTTCAACCGATTATTTTAAACGATTCGTTTTATTTTCTTAGTGTTTGATGCATTTAAAATTAAACATTGTTAATGAATCGTTCTGGTCATAATGAATCTGAGAATATTTTGTTGACAAATTCTTGAAATATTACATAAATTAGGAAAGATATTCTTTAGTGCCCATAAAGTTTAAACGCTCAGTGACTGTTTTCAGTAATCATATTACAAAAAAAATACTTTGTTTCAGTAAAAAATATTATTATATTAATTGCAGATTAATCCTTTCCACTTTAATTTATAGTATAAATTCTACGGGAACTAACAGAAAATTAGAGAGATACATATTACGTTATGACTGAAGGCGTTTATAATATAATGAGAGAATTATGACTATCAAAATTTGAAGTTTTAAAATATTTTGATGAAGAAGCTATTAAAGTAGGAATTGCATACAATATTTAATTATTAAAATTTTAACGAACATTAAGATTGGCGAACCGGCTGGTCGCCAAAGGCGGCTAGTATTATTCTAAAAATAAGAAAGGGAAATGGACAATAACTGATTTAATGTTGTCCTTAATTGATTTTTTTGGTTTAAGACACACGCGTACTAACTTTCAATTTCAGCTGATTTTTAAGCTCTCTTGATTTCACTCGTTAAAAATTTTTTGTCTTTAAATTCCAACATAAATTAAAGAGACAAAATAGAATATTATTTCTTAACAAACATAAATGAAAAAAATTTCATGCCAAATATCATTTTTTTCGCAAGTAGTTTGTTTTTCAGAATGCATTTGTTGTTATTTCATTTCCTTTGGGTGACAGTAATATATAGTGTCGTAGTTAAGTCTTCTAGCTGTCACAGAAAAAGTTTGCGCAATCTCCAAACAATGAGGAATATTATTTAAAATTCAGAATACTAAGCTTTAAATTTATATAAATTAAAATTAAAGCTTAAGGATTAAAAAAATTTCAAAGATATATTTTGATAATGAACATCATTTGCCAGAGAAAGAGAACTTGCATTGTGGAAAACGAGGAAATATCACTTGAATTTAAATAAGCTGTTAAGCCTCAAATTACATGACATGTTACTGCAAGATGTGCTATCAGATAGCAAAATAATGAGTGAAGTTAAAACAAGATTGCAAAGAGATTCCATACAATCTCAGGATTGTAATTTAAAAAAAATAAAATTAGAGATATAAGATGATTTTATCTATTATAATGAATGGCATTTATTTATTTCGGTTTCTATGACAAAACGATAATTTTCAATCATGATAATCCTTCATGGTAGTATAATTTCAATAAATTGTGAAATATCGTGCTCATTATTCATAATGAGTTCAACAACACAGACCGATGGGTTTAGAGCTACCACATGTAAAAAGTTTTTAAGAAATAACTGATAGCCATGAAAATATCTAAAAATTGAAAGGACAAAATTTTAATTAAATTTTTTGATTGGTTAAAAATTAATCAAAATGTTGAAGTTTTTCTTGAATAAATTTTGAGCGCATTAATCGGGCGAAAAACTTTTTATCCCTATTAATATTTAAAAAAAACAACAACTTTGTAGTGAGATAAATTTTATTTCAAGCAATTTTTCACTTTTATCAAAATAATTTCGAATGATAATTTCAAAATAAACGTTAAAAAGTTGTAAAAATACTTTTTTATTATTGTAATGAATTTTATATCATTTTTTTAATCAACTGGATTTTAGATCAATTTTTTTTCATCAAATCTTTCAGACGCGTGTTTCAGCTTGCTGAACCCTACCTATTTATAGGGACCTCGAATGAACATTTAAATAAAACCATCGGTTTTCACGAAAAATTCATATATTGCCAGTAATATTCCTATATCGCTCTTTTTTTTAGAGGGAAAAAAAAACACTTTCATATTCAGGAAGTCCGTTATTATTTAAACGCGTTTATTAAAGATGTTTACTGTATAAAATTTAATCAGGATTTCCACTTCTTGTTTCATTAACATAATATTTTTAGATTGTTATTCTTTCGATCCACACGCATAGAATAGATATAACGGCTAATTCAATTAATCCAAACGAAGTCGATACAGACGAGGCAAGCCGTAAACATTAGCACGCTACGATGTTTCGAACGAAAAGATGTTACGATGTTACGTTCGAAAACTAAAGCGTATTTTGACAGTGTAGACATTCAGCCTTGCTAAATTTTTATTTTGACGATATTAGATGCCAGAAAAAGTGAATGTGTAAGACCTTGTGAATGAAAAAAATACTTTTTATTCACAAAAGATTCGATTCAAAACGTTCCAAGACTACTTGAACATAAAAAAAAAAGTTATTTTTTTCATTCACAAAGATTCCATTTTTGTGAATGAAAAATACTTTTTATTCAGAAAGAATGGATTTTTTTAATGCTAGGAAAGGAAGTAAATATAATTTTCTATCGAAATTTTGAATTTTTTTTGGCGACTAAATTGTTTGAAGATTCATTCATATGGAATATAATATGTCCGGAAATATAATAGTACATATTTAAAAAAATCATTAATGATTAGATGATAAAATAAATAATATGGCGATCAAAAAGACTAGTAGCATGTATCATAATAAACGTAACAATGATGTGAATTGCTGTAACTGTGCATTGTATATAGAATTCCATTTATTTTTAATACTTACTATTCTTGTAACATGTTTTCTGTTTATTTTGCTAATAAATTAATATTTTATTGAATTGATTCTGTTTTTTGATTGGAAATGTTCCTGACGGACAGTGCAAATACTAGCAGAGATAACATAAGTTTAGTAAAAAATATTGGGATTTGATTAAATCTGTAAGTTTAAATATTAAAAAACAATTCCGTGTAAAATAAATTAACATTCATTGTATTAATACAATGAACGAATTTTATAAAAGTAGTGTTCCAGTGTCACAGAATAAAGTTATTAATTAAAATTCACATATAAAATTTTCTATTTTGATAAAGCAAAATTTCATTGTGAGGTATTATGTAGATTTCAAATTGTGTTTCAGCGTACAATTAGTTAATATGCTAGATGCAATATATTTTTAATAAATAATAAAGTTATTAATGATATCACAAATTCAGACTAAAATTCTTTCGAAATGCATAGTATATTTTCGAATAGACATACCATGAAAACCATCCAATGGCATCCATCCACTTCCAATTTTTATGAAAATCAGTATTAACATCAGCTTAAAATAGTTTGAAATGAATGAAAAAGGAGACAGATACTCGCAATTGTTTAATTTGTTTGACCATTTTATAAGTAACTTCAAAAATTTCATCGGCATTTCAGAAAGGCTTGAAAAAGCTTGCACAGCTCTATTTAACGTATATTTCATCCTTTTGTTTTTAGAAATTAAATTGTCAGCCAAAAGGATAAAAATAATTTTAAAAAAATTCTGGGATGACTTAAAACAAACTATACAATATGCATAAAAAAAAGAAATTTATTAAAAGCTTAATATAATGGAAAAAATATGAAATAAACATTAAAACGTTACAAATTTCAGCCAGTTTTTGTGTCCAAAAAATGCTAATTTTTTGAAAAAATAAAATTCTTGTAAAGCAAGAAACTAATATACAAACTATGTTAACTAATAAACATTTGGGTATATTTTGTGATCAATATTAAATATTACATAGTCTAGCAAAATAGTGCGTAAATATTTAAAATAAAATAAAACATAATATGCAAATGTTTTTCAAATTCACGTGACCATATAAAATTATAATCACGTGAATTTGAGAAAAGTCTGGAAGTCTTAAAAAAGTTTGTTTTTCCATTGAAGTTATTTGATACCAGAAAAATGACGAATTGAATTTTGCACAGAGTTAGTCAGACATTATAATAATGGCAATGAAACTATTTTGTTTAATGTTCTTTTTTATAACATATTTTTATGTTGCATCAGCAACATCAAAAAAATCGTGTGAAGTGTGCAACGAAGTACTGAGACGTTTCAAAGCTATTTTGGAAAAAGAAAAAATTACGGATCCAGAAGATATCGAAAAGAAGTTCATGGAATTTTGTGAGACCTCTCAAGAGCAAGAGAGAGATTTCTGTTATTATCTTGGAGGACTCGAAGAATCGGCAGCAAGAACTCTTTCCGATATGTCTAAGCCAATGAGTTGGGGATTACCAGTAGAAAAAATTTGCATCAGACTAGGAGAGAGAGATCAGCAATTGTGCCATTTGAAGTATAAGAATTATGGTAGAAAAACTCGAAGAGAACTGTTAATGGATTTGTCTTTGAGGGAATTAAAAAGTTTAGTGAAGGATATAAAATTAACTTGCGATTTGTGTTTGGAAAAGGAGGACTACGTTGAAAAGATTTTGAGCAAAGAGAGAAAGAAATTATTCTATGAAGAACTCTGATATTGTTCGCATTATTTTTGATGAAATTTAAAGTGAAAGACTGGAAAATTACTTATTTTTATGGATTAATTCTAAATTTTCCTCATCTGCATATTAATGATAGAATTTTGGAAATAAATTAGCATTAAACATATTTTTTGAATGAACATTATTATTCTGTAAGCCATTAGTTGAATGCTAAAATTAATAGCTACAGAACTGTCAAAGTACAAAAATGCAAATCATACTGGAAAATTCGGCACATAGTGTGGTTTGGCATCAAATTTGTAACTGTAGTACAAGTTTACAATTAGGTACCCCTTGATTTTTTGGCGATTTTTTTGACGCCAAGAACTGTTATTTTCGGTCGGTAATCCAACAATAACGCCAATGAAGATAAAACATTAGGGAAACCAGAAATACTGCTTCATCGCTGAAGCACCCAAATCTACACCAGAACCGTAACTTCTTTAAGACAATAAGTGGTACTCGTCGATTGTAACAGCAACCAAAAAGTGCCAAGAAAAAATTTCGCCTAATTGGCGATTTTTTTTGTATATATTATATATATGCATTGAGTATATTTTTATAATTTTGCGGAATTTTTTCTTGGCGCTTTTTGGTTGCCTTTTAAACCGAATTGTACCCAATAATTCTCCAAACATGTTAAAATTTTCTTGCTTTCTTAATCTGATAGATTTGGATAGGTTTGGCTAGAATTTATTTATTTATTGCCTTGGCGGAAAACCAAATACCCGATACTCCAAGTTTTATAATCATATATAAAGGTGGCATTAAGCGACAAGAATATCCTAATATCTTTACTATGAAACCTAGCTGCTTGCTTGTACGACATCAAATAAACACAGGTTCAGAATCTACAATGACTGAAAAATTTTGTTAAAATAAAGTTTAGGTTATAATTATTTTAAATAGTTATTGGCAGCTTGGCATTATTTATCTAGTCAGCCATCTTGATTGACGTCTTGGCATTATTGGCGAAAAGGCGCACTAAACTAGATTTCAACCAAAAATTGTTGAAGATGATCCTTAAGTTCTATTTGCAGCCTCACAGACTCAAAATCGTGAATAAAACCTCATTTGTTTACGTTTTTCTCGATAAATGTTTCAGTAATTACGTTAAGACTATAATATATGGTACTGTAGCAAAATTAGGAATTTTTTTATGACGATAACTTCTGAAATATGTTAATTAAATTTTTGTTGCAACCCTCAAATTATGGTTTTGAATGTAAAAACTTGGCTCCAAAATGGTGAACATTTGGTGAATTTTTAATGTTTGACACAAATTGGCAATATTAGAGAATAATTGACTATTTTCACCGTAATTATCTAGATATAGTATTTACAATATGAAAAACATTTTTTTGTTTTAAATATATAGAGTTTTATGTTAAGAATATGTAAACTTTCTTTTTTTATTATATGAAGAATATCCAATTGGAATGCTGCTTACAATTTACCCTTGGCGTAGAAATAATTTTTAGTACTAATAACTTTTCTAGCACTAAGATGTAGTGAGAAAAAATTCCAAAGTGAAAGCTACAATATATCTAAAGTACTTCATCAGTGTATATCCAAATTGGTGATTCATTCACACAAAATTTTTTTACCATGGCATGGGATTCACTACCTAACTTTGTTTCTTTGTTTTAATTAAAATTTCTTTAAAATTCTTTTTAATTCTTGATATTTTTGTGAATAATTTGATAGGTACAATTCTGTTTTAACGGCAAATAAAAAGCGCCAAGAAAAAATTTCGCCAAATCATAAAAATATATTGAAGTATCAAGTTATATAATCACATGCTATATAGTTTGATGATTGGAATTTCTAAATTGGAGAAATTGTTTCTTGGCGCTTTTTGGTCGCCGTTACAACCGTCAAGTACCGTTTAATATTTAAGATAAGTATTATGTTAAAATATGAGTATTCTGGACTTAATATTATATGCTTAACACTAATATGGACGGTATCCGTTGCATAATTAACCAATGGAAGTTGTCTCCCCAAAACTTTCTCGGATACTCTTTAATAAAAGCGTCATCCCCCTCACACCCTATACATTTGTAGATATTGGTAAGGATGCGAATGTCTTGCTAGGCATTGGCGCACAATAGCTATAAAATATTGATTTTTGTCAAGAATTTCGAATTTTTCTGAATCCATTTTTGTGATTCTTGGAGATTTTTTGGGCTATTAATATTTTGTCATTTATAAGTATGTACCTGAAAATCGATTTTGAGTTAAATGTGTTGTTTCTAACGGCTTTAAACTAAAACTTCGCACAGAACTACATCGCAGCTACAAAATCACATATCAATTTTTATATATTTAAATCACTGCTTGTTTGAATTATCTCGTTAACAGGATTTTGAAAGTATAAATTGATAGAATGCCCATACCTTGATGGATTTGGTTTCAAATGTATTAGGTGTCTATCATTTAGATGCTAAATCCGTGTACCAAATTTTATCCATTCAACTCTCTTAATTTTGTAGCTATTATGCTAATCCAAATTCGGACAATCGGACAGACAGACTTCTATTGAAGGGATTTTCCTTAAAATTTGATAAAAATGAAAAAAAAATTGCTATAATAACCATATATTATACATATTTCCTCAATCAAACTCAAAACGCCTTTGAGTAATTTTGAGTCTAGAACGTGAGTTTTGAATCTAGAATGTGTAGATTCATCAAAATCTCAAGCTCAATATTTTGGCAATTGCAGTACTTTTTCTATATTTCGTATACGAGAAAATAAAAAGAAAACTAATTTTAAGTAGTCTTTTATATATCTATGTTATAGCTAAATAAAGTGGATATAGTTCGATTTGATTTGATTTGATTTGATTTAGTGGAGTTTTATGGCGCAAAAACCATTTTTGATTATGCTGCGCCAAACGTATGGTATTGATTAAAACATTGTTTATAAACTGAAATATAATCATAAGCTAATCATAATAATAATATATAATCATAAACTACTTAATATTTTTCATAATTTGTCAATGTTTATGTAAAAAAAAAAAAACTTATAATTGAACCATTTGTAATTAGATCAAATGGTAAAAACCGATCATTTTTAAGAAAGTGAAAAGATTTGGATGATTCATTTTATGAAGAATGTCCTTCAAAATGATAGAGGAAGACTGAAAGCAACGGGTGCGTTGTGAAATGAATTGTGGACAATCAATTAGAATGTGTTGAACTGACAATTGGCATTGGCATTCTGTACACTGAGGGGCGGGTTCTCCCAGCAACAAATGCTTGTGCGTGAGTAGAGTGTGACCTATTCTTAAACGAGTGAGAGTTGTATCATTCTTTCTGTTAGAGAGACTGGGCCAGTGATCAATAATGTGTTTAATTGAATGGAGTTTATTTGAATTCTTGAGGTCCCATATACTTTGCCATTTTGAGTGGAGGTTGATTTTAACATATTTTTTTATATCATTGAAAGGGACAGGACAGTTTAAAATAGAACAGGCACATTTTGCTAAATTGTCAGCTTGTTCATTGCCAGCTATCCCGACATGAGAGGGAACCCAGCAAAGTAGAATAGAGAATCCTTGATATGTAAGATGTTCGTGCAGTTCGAGAATATTAAAGGCCAAAGGGTGACTTAAGTGATGTAGCAATGTCAGTGACTCAAGGACACTTAAGGAATCTGAATATATGATATAATTATCAGGAGGACTATTAGAAAGTAGAGATAAAGCATGAAGAATAGCAGTGGCCTCGGCAGTAAAGACAGAGCATGATGGGTGAAGTTGGAACGAGAGATTGGAATTGATAAAAACGCATGCAAATGAAGTATTAGAAGAGCATTTTGAACCATCTGTAAAAATAGGAATAAAATTCATATATTCTTCCCTGTGGTGCGCAAAAAGTTGTTGGTAAGCTGTAGGAGTCGTATTAGATTTGTCAAAAGTTTTGAATGGATTTAGATACGTTATACCATAAGATTTCCATGGGATGAGATGATGTTTTAAAATCGGCATAACACGAATATTAGTGATATCTAAGCTATTGAGAATGTTTGTAGCTCTTGAGAAAAATGAAGGAATTATTGTTGGCCTAGCATTTTGCAAGCGATGTATGAAACGACTTTGTTTGTAGTTAAAAAAGGGATGTGATGGAAGAGATGAAATTTTAAAATAATAATGAAGTGTCAACATTTTCCTTCTGTGATCTAGAGAAGGCTCACAACACTCAACGCACAAGCTTTCGACAGGAGAAGTGCGAAAGGCCCCACTGCAAAGTCTGAGAGCTGAATGATGAACAGGGTCCAATCTTTTTAGCACACTTTGTCTTGCGGAACCATAAACCGCACATCCATAATCGATCTTAGAGAGTATGGTTGCTCTGTAGACTCGAAGTAATGATGTTCTGGAAGCCCCCCAAGATGTATTTGAAAGGACTTTCAAGATGTTCAGAGCTCTTTCAAGTTTCTTACGTAAATGTAAAATATGAGGGCGGAAAGTAAGTTTTTTATCAAAAATCAATCCTAGGAATTTAACCTCATTTACAACACTGATGGGTTGACCGTCCATCTTAATCTCAGGTTCCGGATGAAGTCGTTGCTTGCGACAAAAGTGCACACATGTGGTTTTAGATGTAGAAAAATTAAATCCGTTAAAGTTGGACCATTTTTGTATCTTATTTACTGCTAACTGCAGTTGTCTTTCAATAAAACTCATATTATCCCCTGTACATGAAATGCACAAGTCGTCAACATAAAGGAAACCTTTCACAGAAGTTGGAAGATGTTTTAAAATATCGTTTATTTTTAAAGCAAAGAGTGTTACGCTGAGAACACTGCCCTGAGGTACGCCTTCCTCTTGAATAAAATAGTCGGATAACTGATCTCCAATTCTGACTCTAAATTTTCTAAGTTCTAAAAATTTTTGTATGAAAAGGGGCAGGTTACCTCGTAGATTACAGTTATACAGATCGCGAAGAATGCCAAATCGCCAAGCGCGATCGTAGGCTTTTTCAATATCGAAGAAGATACATACTGTGTGCTGTCTACGAATAAAAGAATTACGTATTTCAGTCTCCAAAGCAAGCAAATTATCAGTTGTGGAGCGTCCCTGTCTAAACCCGCTTTGAAAGGGACTAAAAACTTTATTGGTTTCCAAATAATAAATTAGACGCTTATTAACCATTTTTTCAAGGAGTTTACAAAGGCAGCTAGTGAGAGCAATGGGTCGGTAGTTGCAAGGGTTTGATGGTTCTTTTCCTGGTTTGAGAATTGGCACTATAATAGCATGTTGCCATGAGGAGGGGAAAGAGTGTTCATTCCAAATTCTGTTATAAAGCAATATAAATTGTGCAAAGATGTATTAGAAAGATGTTTAATCATAATGTAAGTGATGTTGTCAGGACCTGGAGAGGTTTTATTCATTTGGTAAAGACACTGTTTTAGTTCAAATAAAGTGAAATCTGTGTTATACAGGGCGTATGAAGAAGCGTTAAAATTAAGTTTTTGCTTTTCTGCTGTACTTTTGTGGTGTGAAAAAAGAGTAGAATACTTATTGCTATTTGAGGTATGAGCTAATGCAGATGCAATACAGTTAGCGATATCTTGTAGAGATGTAACTGGAAGTCCATTATTGTACAATATTCTGATATTTGAAGATTTAAATATGCCACATGTTTTTTTCACTCTTTCCCATAATTTTTTACTGGATATGGAGGAGTGTATACTGCTGATATATTGTTCCCATGATTCTCGTTTACTGCGCCGTTGTATCCTTCTTGAATAAGCCTTAGCTTTCTTATAATTGACCAAATTTGAAGTTGTTGGACTGCGGCGAAACAGGTCCCAAGCTTTCCGTTGTCTCTTGTATGCTTTTCGGCAATCATCATTCCACCAAACTTTCCTATGTTTTCTGATATATAGTTCGAATGTGCTAAATATAATTTATAAACGTATAAAAAATTAAGAAATTACACAATGTAAAAATTATTTTTATTATTAAAAAAGCAGATAATTTTGAAGTAAAAGGAACTAAATAAAATTCCTGGATTTCCAGTTTAACTAATTATTAAATTAATATATTAATAACCATATGAAGATGATAGCCTTGATTGCTTTATCCCATATACTAACCATTTCAAGTTAATACAGGATGGTTATAATTAAACTTCCTCTATAAACAGCACCATACAACGCAAACGGGTGAACGGATTGCAACGAATTTTAGTATATAGACTATACGCAAAATGCGCTCACAGAATTTCAAAAAAAAAAAAAGTTCCAAAATGTCCACCAGATGGCGCCTTTTCCGGAAAAACATTAATTTTTGCACAATAAACGACCGCAACGGAATACAAAAACAATATTAACATTTATTGACTAGTTTCTGATCACCTTGTCATCGAACCATATTAAATAAAGGTAAGGAAAAAAAAATAACAGTACTGTTTGAGAAAAACAGTTCAGTTTGCAGAAACAAGAACAAATTAGGACGAAATTGCACAAGAGGAGCAGTTGTTAATCATGTCCAGGATGATGTAGAGAAAGGTGCTGCATGTGACCACCCTCATTCACCTGCAAAATTTCAAGTCGATGGACAGTATGTTCAACAGCAGATCGTAAAGGATCAGTTGTGATGTTTCGCACATGAAGGGTTATGGAGTTGTTTAAGTCATTCAATGTCGTAACAAGATACCGTGACAGCTTTTTTCGGTTTTATATTTTATTATTCATAATTCTTCTTCTGGATTGTTAATATTGTTTCTGTATTCCGTTTTGGGCGTTTATTGTGTTAAATTTAATGTTTTTTCAGAAAAGGCGCCCTCTGATGGACGTTTTGGAACTAAAATTTTTTTTCGAAATTCCGTGAGCGTATCTCGTGTATAGCCTATATACCACATTTCGCTGCAATCCGTTCACCATTTTGCGTTGTAGGATGCTGTTTATAGGGAAAGTTTAATTATAACCACTCTGCTTATAAATTTTCAAATAAAAGTAAAAATGAAAGGCGAAATAAAACCTCGTATAAACTTTTTTCAATTTATTAGACTACAGAATACTTATCTTCATCAAACGGTCATTAGATTTGAAAATTTTTGAGTGATAATTTCTCCAGCAATATGACGGTGGCCATCAAAATAGTCGCCAATTTGGCATGGTCATTTATATTATCATCAATATAAGATATTATGTAATGACTAAATTCTCTATGTATATGAATATGTAAATTTATTTCATATAAGAATTTTCAAAGCTTTCGCTATTGGTGGAAAAATGCTTCTTTTTTACCGAAATGAAGGGGATTAAACCGAAGAAGGTTGTAGAACAAAAATTTCGCTCAAGAAACGTAATATTTTTAAGTGAAATAATTTCTTAGTGAAAGGTCATTCACAAAATTATAAAATCGCAAAAAAGTGCCCAATCAAAAAGTAAATTATTAAAATAACTTATTCGGTTGCTGTTTTTAGAAATCATTTGGACAAAACTTCTTACCTAGAACAGTTGCGGGAAAGATTTTCTCCTTTTCAGGGAATCTTCAAATATAGCTCACTGATATCTACTGTACTTTAAAAGTCAGTAAAATATCTATAGTCTCACTGAAAATAATTTTAAATTCTGCATTCCGATATACTTCCTATTTCATCGCTAGCACTTTTATTACTTTAAAATTTATTTTGAATAATTAATTTTTAAAAATGAAATCTGCTATCGCAAATTTCAAATTATGTACATAACATTTGAAAAATCACATGACTGTCAGATTGCGTGCGTGTCGATATTTAGAAAAAAGATAGGTTTTATCATTTCAAAATCGTTGGAATTCCAAAACTTTTTCTCGTGGCAAGCAATTTTGGGGGTGGGTGGGGAAAATAAGGTTTGGTATGATCACGTGACTACTGTATTGCGCAGTCTACAACTTTTATCTATATCTTTTTTTCCCCATCTCAAAATCATTCGAACTCCAAAACTTTCTCTGCCAGCTGTAAAAATAAATAATAATAAAAAAAAACCTATGTATATATAAAATATGTAAACACTTTTTAAGCAGTTTCGTGGCCGAAGAGGAGACACTTTTGAATTTTTAACTTCGATTTATTGCATCCCTGGAGGCACAATATGTACAAGGAAGAGTGGTGAGAAATACGTGAGTCTACACCGCGATACAAGACCAAAAAAGACAATTTTTTTTTCTGATTTTATAATGAAATTTTTGATAGGGATTTCTTTGACACGTGTAGACTTAGGAAAGGGAAATATAGATAACTTTAAAAGAATTTGCTAAGCATTAAGGAATTTTATTCCTTCACTCGCAGCGGGAGAACTTGCCAAAGTAAATATTTTTATATAACATGTGGAGCATTAATTAAATAAAAAAGATGGAATTGGATCAGGAAATAAGATACCATTTTAGAATAAAGTTAATCTGGGCTAATTTAAGATAAAAATTGGGAAATTAGACTTAAAGATATCATTACATATATTATATGTAAACACATAATTTTCCAGCAGTTTCGTGGCCGAAGAGACACTTTGAATTTTTAAGCTTCACTGTTATTCCATCCGGGGATGCATTATTTATGTACAAGCAACTAGCGACAATATACGTCATTTTACAGAACAACACAAGAGCGAAAATAGAAAAGAGCGTGAAAAAAAGACAGAAATATTTATCCCGATGATTATATACTGTGAAATTCTGATAGGGATTCTTTACACGTGGCGATTTAGGCAGAGGGAATTTAGATATCATTTAAAAATGAATTCGCTTAGCTTGACAATTTTGTATCCCTTCGTTCGGAGCATGGGAACTGCTGATTTAAGCATTTTACATTAATTAAATAAAAAAAGGTGGAATGAGATCAGGAAATAAGAGAAGATTTTAGAATAAAGTTAATATGGGTTAAATTAAGATAAAATTTAGGAAATTAGTTAGTTTAAATTATATTTTAAAATATCATTACACGCACGCAAGCACGCACACGCACGTACACACATACATATACATCATGAACATACAGTATATTTTACAGATATTTAATACAAATTAGCTGTGGCATTTGAAATTCAATTTTTTTCCATCCAATAATAAAAAAAATAATATTTTCTAACACAATGGCTGCAGAAAAAAAATGTCCAATTTTAGCATGGATAAACAACAAACACGCTGATAGATTATAAATCTGTTGAAGTTCGAAACATCTTCCTCAGGCTGAAGCCAATGAACTTTCCTTCATTAATATTCCTCTCCAAACACGTAAATTCACGAAGCCTCCAAAATCAATGTTAATCTCTCCCGTTTCTTTCTCGCTGTCACAAGAGTATGTGTGTGTGCTGTGACGAACGCTTGTCATCTAGTAGATTTTAACTCGTCTGACTGCCCCTTTCTCCACCCCCCGTTCTTTCCGGCGAGATAAGCTTCTGATGTTTTTCCGATATATCGAGTGCGATGGAGAGTTCCCTGCAGAGATATTTGCCACCCTCTCCTACAAATTATCGATTTTTTTTTTTTTTTTTTTGCGAAGAACATGTCGCTCTGACTGCAGAAATTGCTTATTTATACCCCACTCAGGTTGTATCGTCGGAAAGTCATTCGGCGAGATCGCATGCTGAGACAGTTGTTTGATATTCTGTGCGAATGGTTGGGAAATGAGGAAGTTGGCGCTTTTGGCGGTTGTTTTGTTGTGTAGAAATGAATGGTGCAGGTGGAATGCTTATAAATGTTTGTAGGGTGGAAATATTATTAGGTATTGACTTGCATGCTATTCCAAGCTTTTGTCAGATGTAGAAGGAAATAAAATAATGCAAGGAAGATTCTAAGAAATCAATATCTGTTATAAACAAGGATATGTCAGAAGAGTTTTCTATATGCTTTCTTGCAGACGAAGTGTTAAAAGAGAAAATATTTCAGCTGTCAGAAGCACATTTTCTACAAGGTAAAGGCCTAGGATAGTTTGGTTGAAGAGGGGCTGCAGGAAGTAATTAAAAATATATACAAATTATAAAATTTAAGAATATCAATTATAATTGACCAGCTTCTATTTATTTCATTATATTTTCTCAGTTATTATAGTATTTATGTTCTTTATTATTAAACTTATTTAAACAGCATCATATAAACATGGAATGCTAATGAATCATCAGTCACAAAGAATAATAAAAATATAAATTTCTACAATGTTACTAAAATAAGAATTTTACTTAAACTTAATAATAATCACTTTAATTAATTTAATATAAAAATGTAATTCTAACCCGATTCTAAAGAAGGATCTCCATTTTCATTGTCTGAGAAGCCAAAAGTTGAACAAATTCAGCCACGAAATTTTGCTGTGCTAACACGCTTGAGATTTCTTTTTGTACAAAACTCCATTTATGGAATTAGTTCCATTTATCTATGAATTCAATAACTTAAAAACAAATTAATAAGAAAATCAAAACTAAATAAATGAAATTTAATGTACTGCATTTGCACCGAAATTATATATATATATATATATATATATATATATATATATATATATATATATATATATATATATATATATATATATATATATATATATATATATATATATATATATATATATATATATATATACAGGGTGTCTCAAAAATCTTGACCACGGCTTTTATTTCTTAAATATTCATCATAGACATATTTTATAAATTACAAAGTTGCGTAAAAGAAGGTGTAAAATTTTATGAAACCGATTAAACTTTTGCGGGGATTAAACTTTAAAAAATACAAAATTTAAATTTTTATACGGACCCGATACAAAAAAATTCTGAGTAAAATGTGCCCCATCTTCTAATAAGGCCATGTACAAAATTTCAGCAATTTATCATAAAAAGTTTAAAAGATGTGAAACTACATAAATGTTGTTTTAAACCACTTTTCTATACCTGGATATGAGTTCGCAAAGAGAAAAAAATCATGTCGGATGTTCGTGTTTTAGGGGTCATACACAAATTAACAAAGAAAGTAATGATTGAATAAATAAATACTAATTTTGCTAGTTATTGGTTCAAAAGTGTTAAAAATTTATAGAAATAATATTTTAAAGGAAAGATTACATAACTTAAAGGAGATATTACATAAAGGAAAGATTACATAAGTTTTTTTACAAGTTAAGTTTGCAATTTGAAATTATATTCTGTAATTCATGATATAAAATTTTAAGTATATTTTAGGAAGCATAGATTTTAAATTTGTATCTAAAACAAAAGACATGAAGCATATTTTATTTCCTTATGATGCTTTTCTGCGTCGCGTCATCTAAACATTTGCATTTTAATCATTTTAATTTGTGATTGACCCTTCACCAACTTGTTTTAACATATCTTTGAGAGTTTTCATGATAAAATTCTGAAATTTTGTACATGACCTTATTAAAGAATGGGGCACATTTTTAATCCCCTGAAAATTTTAATCGATTTCATAACATTTTGCACCTTTTTTAACAACTTAGATATGTCTATGATCAATAATTAAGGAATAAAACTGCGGTCAAGATTTTTGAGACACCCTGTGTGTATATATATATATATATATATATATATATATATATATATATAATCAAATTTTTGATAAAGTCTATGACAGAAAAGTTTATCTATCCGTCCGAAAGCAATAAAAGTATAACTAATGATCTTTGCACCAAAATTGAACATGTATGTTTGAAACATAAGTTTGATTAACCTAACTACTTTAACTTTGATCTTGCTAATGCGCACAATAACTAACCAATGGGAATGGTTTCTTCGAAACTTTCTAACGCACCCTATAATAAACACACCTGTGTTTTATTAATTGCAGGACCTGAAGAATAATAGTTACAAAAGAGTCTATTAACGTAAGGTCTTTGGCTGTTTTCTTATTTTGGCCATTAATTGTTGGAATGCGGTTAATACACAAGAGCCAGAAAGACAAAACTGGGCACCGTTTCTTCCGATCGATCGAAACCAAAATTTGACGCAGATCTACCTTGTAATAACAAGATCACTCATTTGCGTGAAAATGAGTGTTTAAGTTTAAATCTTCGCTTTTTTACTAATTATATTTACATACTTGTAAAATGCAGACCAACAAGCAACCAATCTTGATAGATTTGCTTTCAAATTGGAAGTTTATTTGTAGTTTAGAAGTTATAAGATTTGATAAACAATATTGTTTGCCAAATCTTATCTGTATATCTGGCATGCGATCTTTTTACTACAGCATTTGTTCTGTAACGAATTTCAGCTATAATCGGTCTACAAAAAAGTATTAAATGTATAATTCTATTTTTTTCCATTGTGCTGAGTTCGTGCGTGGATGTCTGAAAATCAGTGTTCATGAAGCTTCTAGTTTTATTAGAGCATGAATTGATTCAAAGGATAATTTTTTTTTTAATTTTAAGCCTCCAGTTTATAAAAGAAGACTCAATTTTTTTAAAGCAATAAAAGCAACTCCCACCAGTAAATATTTTTAGATCTGGTATTTTTTCATTGGAATGGACCATTATTTGAGGTTAATTTATCGATTTCAAACAGAAATTAGATTTTCTGAATGAATAAATTCGACTAAATGAGGCTAACAAAATGCTCATTAAGTAAATACACGCAGGAAAGAAATGAGTGCGCAATTTACTATTGCAAAAAAATATTTTACCTAATGAGCATTTTGTAAATTTTGTAGATGTTGGGACATTTTAAGCGACACATTTAAATGGAATTTTCCACTAGAGACTCGTATCATTAACTAGCATGAATGGTCTCTCCCAAACTTTTTCGCATCTCTCTAATAAAGATGTCATGCCAGATAATGCTTTAAATGGCATTGGCGTGCAATTGTTACGAAATATCAACTCTTGGCGTGAATTTAGCATTTCTACTGAATCTATTGTGTCATCATTGGGGAGTCACTTGGCGATTAATCCCTGGTATGTTGTTAACAAAATCCGAAAATTGAATTTGTGATTTAGATGCGTCTTTTTCAACCAAACTTTGTCACAAAATTATACTTATAGTCAAAAAAATCTCATACCAAATTTGATATATTTAAATCATCGCGTGTTTGAGTAATCACGTTTATATGTTTCTGAAATTACAGACCTACAAACAGTTAACACTCGGTTTGATTTGGCTCAAAATTTAGCAGGTGTCGGCACTATAGATGCAAAATCTGTGTACCAAATTTTATCTATCTAGCTCTATTCATTTTGTAACTATAATGTTAAAATATATTCGAACAGTCAGACGAATGGACTTCCTCGGAAAAGTTTTTACTCAAAATTTGACAGAAATCTGCAAATTTGGTGTAAAGACCGTATACAAAATTTCAACTATCTACTCAAAAGGTTTTATAGTTATCTTTGTCACAACCTACAGATGGACATCTTTTAAAAATGCGAACTCAGGGAGACGAACTGAAACGTGGAGATTCGTTAAAATTCGTTTTACTTCGTATACTGTAATTTCCAAATGCTATCTATACGAAAAAGTAAAAAAAAACACCAAATGGGCAATCATAAGGTTGTTACTGATGTAAACAAAGAGAATGCAGAATATTATTTTAAAAATTTACAGGCAATTTTCGAAAAGTATAAATAAATCAAAAAATGAATCAAAACGACAATGCAAAAGCCTGCGAAAGTACTGGAGTAAAAAAAGAAGAAATCCCGCAGGAAAACAGAAAGCTTTCCGTGAAAGTGCGTGAATAACGTCAGAGAAATTCACACTTTCAATGCTGCCAAAATGTGAGCTTTGAAACTTGTTAATGAATTTAATTACTCAATTTGCTCTGATGGGACTCTTAAAGATTTACGGCTGAGAAAGCTATGTGGATGCTTACTTTACAGTCTGAAACTCGTTTAATAATGTTCGTTATTTTAATAATTTGCTCTTTATTTTTGTAATATATATATATATTCTAGATCAAATCGAATTAATATTTATGTATATGTTTAGAGTTCATAAGAAAATGTGCTTTTGCTCCTAATTCACAAAATTTCAGTTCAAGAATTACTAGCGATAGGGGAATATTACATAAATATATTTTTTAATTTTTTTCAAAGTAAAATGGTTGGACAAAAAAGCAACTCTTCTCACTTCACGCTTAATAGTAATTTTTGAATATCGAAAAATATTCATTAATTCATTGCTAAATTTACAAATGTAAAAATCCCTTAGAAGTGTAAAATTCCCCTATTCTTCTCTATAGTTTTTGATATTTAACATAGTAATGAACTGCTAAGAAATATGAATAGTTCATACTTTTGCTAAAAAGAATTCACTTTTGGAAATAATTAATTTAGCTTATATTTAATTAATTACATATTTGTATAATTTTGGAGATATTTAGTTAAATGGCTACTATGGTTTGGATTTAATAAATTAAATAGTTAACTGATGAGCAACTAATATGAATTGAAATCTCTTATAAATACTTATATAAATATTTATATAAAAAATGTTTAAGATTTCCCAATCAATTAAAATAATTTATATAAAGTCTTTTTTTCTTAAATAATACGTAGGTAGCAATGATAGTTTATTTTATAGATAGTAAAAATTTTGAGGCCTTAGGCAAGGTAAACTGACCCTTCTTTAATAATTAGACTAATTTAGTTTCAGACTTTCAACAAATATCAAAAAGTTTCAATAAATATTATATTTAAAAAAAAACATAAAAATCTATATTTATTTCAATAAGTGTCTCTTGGAATAAAGCGACTAAAATAATACTATTTAGGCAATTTTAACAATAATTATTTCTTTAGTTAACAAATAAAACATTTAATTAGTATGATGGGATTATAAAAAAACTAACAAGCTTCAAACAAGCACAACACTGGAAATTATTTTATAAGATACATCGAACGGATTATAGCACATTCAGCTTAAAAATTACTCAAAAATATGTAAACCATTTTTTTCGTTATTTAATCTGGGGGCACGGCAATGCCCCCGCCAAGTCGAGCAAAACCAAGCGGCACGGCCGTACCATCCTTTTCTCGAAGCAGTTCAGGCCATTTTCGACCCCTTTTATAAGGATAAAACTAGTTGTGGATAAAACTAGAAGCCAGAATTTTCAGTAACCAAGCAGGCATTATATAAACACGATATATTTCAAATTTCATTAAATTTGAACCAGTAGTTTAAGAATTATAACTAGTCAAAGTTTGTGAATTTTATCACTGACTGACTGACCGATCATCAAAACTCTAAGGCACTTCTAGCAGACATAGAAGCTTCAAATTTAGAATACTATTAGTGTTTAGTGTATAAATCAAGGAAAAACTAAAATATGCGTGTAATAATGGACGGATTGATAAATTTCTCGAAGTTTCGAGCATTATCTATTTTGTCAGCAAATTCTTCGCCAAGTCGCCAAATGGTCGCCAAGTTTGTCACCAAACTCTGGGATTACTGGCTCGGCATCCGACAGCATCCAATACATATTACTGTAAAACGGTCTTTCTTATGATGACAGCATTGGAAGCAAAATTACAGGTTTGTAACAATATCTAATTTGAAATAATTCAATTTGAAGCTGTGGAAGCTGCAAACGTAATGGGTGAATTTCAGAGAGTCAATCTGGCAGAAGAATATAAATATAACTTGTAATATAAAATATTACAAAATATGTAATATAAATATATATACAAGTTATAATATATATGGTAGAAGAATATGAATATAAAGTCTGGACGGCTTACATCGAATAAATGTCGATTTTGGAAGTATTAAAGCGCAGGAATCCTCAATTTGTGAATGCAACAGACTAAGAAGCATTTACCGTCCAGACTTGTCAAAAATTGTAACATCAAAGCTTACGAGAAAAACCCATAGAGACAGGGAGTGGGCTTTGAGAAAAACTGTAGCTGAAGCTCAAGAAGTAGTACCGGAAAAGAAAAAGAGGAAGACTACATACAAAAATAAGAAAATGACTATCTACAGAAAGAAATGAGATGCCATCAAAAACATAACTTGTAAAAAAAAACCAAGTCTCGCAACTGAGTTCTCCTGTCGAAAAAAGTTGTGAGATCCATGTAATACCAGGTCGGTCCATTTATTCAGTCCCTACTTAAGGGTCCTTCTGCCTTAAGTTATTACGTAATTAGCTAACCTAACAACATCTTATAGTGACCATATCAATATTAAAAATCTTTTAAGGTTTAAATAAATAGATTGACTTGGCAATCGCACTAAACAATCTAATTTAATATAATATGTTGATGTAATCTAATTTAATGTAAAGATGCATTGTGTTTTCATGAGATGGCCAAGTCAATCTATTTATTTAAACCATTAAAGATTTTTAATATTGATATGGTCACTATAAGATGTTGTTAGGTTAGCTAATTACGTAATAACTTAAGGCAGAAGGACCCTTAAGTAGGGACTGAATAAATGGACCGACTTGGTATTACATGGATCTCACAACTTTTTACGACATCAGAACTGAGTTGCGAGACTTGGTTTTTTTTACAAGTTGTGTTTTTGATGGCATTAATGTTAATTCATTAAATGATTAATTAAATTAATTAATTTGAATTTTTACAAGTGAATTCATTTGGTTTCTAATAACAATCGATCTCCCTGCTCCTTTCTCCCCTTGGCCCAGGGCTT
Source organism: Argiope bruennichi (assembly GCF_947563725.1). Lineage (NCBI taxonomy): Eukaryota > Metazoa > Arthropoda > Arachnida > Araneae > Araneidae > Argiope > Argiope bruennichi. The sequence continues at coordinate 100,443,817 of NC_079151.1, read as the reverse complement.
TAGTTAGCTTCCTAGCACGCCTAGCTGAAAATCCGCCCCTGGTAAGTATAATTAATATGATTCTATGATTACTATTGGCGGAATCGTCTCCATCGAAAGTAAAGAAAATACTGCAAGAATGAATCATTTTCTAAGCGAGGCTTATACTTTCATCTTCTTTGATTGCCGAATATATATCGACTTAGTTAGGTCTAATCCAGGCCAAACGTGATCAAATATTATCTGTGAATTATGTTTCTTTTCATGGGATTTATAAAGCATCTTTTTTTTGTACGACCGATGAGATCTATTATGATTTGAGAAATATTCTAGACTTAAACAAGTGAAAAATAAATACCTGTTCTTCTCTGTTTGCAGAATATTTTATCATGAATATCTGACTTCCTTTTTGTATTTATATTCTTCCAAGTACGATTTGAATAATCAATTGTACACGTATATATAAAGAAATATTTTTCTTCTGTGAAATTGGGGCCAAAAGAAGGAAAGAATCGTCTGCAAATAAAGATGTCTTAGAGAGAAAAATAAGTTGTGCAAAAACATCAGCGCTTAGAATAATATTTTTTTTCAAAGATGTAAGTCTCAAATTGTGTCTTTACACTTTTAACAATTATTAAATAAAAATATGTTATCCACTAGTTTCTCAATTTTTGGAAATATTTAAAGATTAAAAACGGAAATGTCCAGTATTTAAGCAATACTACAAGTAATTACTTAAAAAAAAAATTACCTAAAAACATGAAAACAAGGAACGATAATGAGATAGCTCATATGGAAAACCGACTTGTAATTAATCATTACTTAATTATCTTATTTAGTTTGTTTCTTTCTTCCAAGATGACTAACATTGTTTCGCTTGTCTAAAAATAACAATTTTAATTTTGTATTTCAATTAAGCGTGCAAAATATGCTTCGGCTAGCTGAATAAAAATATTTTCTTATGACATAATACAAATAAAAGAATTTGTGAGGGATTAATTAACTTTTTACGTCATTTTCAGACTTAACGGAATATGATCATGCTGAGGAATAAATTAAACAATTCGTTGTTTTCGATGACATTTAATATTTTTATATCCAAGAAAAGATTTGCTTTCTCTTTTAAAAGAAATGAAAAATATGTCTAGTGTTTGAATGCAATAATTTAGTGAAAGAAGCTGTAATAATGCTCTCTAATTAAAATTTTTATATTATCTTTTTTTTAAAAAATTTGTTTATACTTTCATTTAACTTGACTTGCTTTAAGTTCGTAAAAAGGAATTTTGTAAAAAAAATAAAAAATCACTTTCATGTGTCAGAAATTTAAAATTTTGTAAACTTACGTATTCCTGATGAAAATGCAATATATTTATATTTTTGGATCTTATTTATCTGTTAATTGATTTATTTTAGACTTTTATTCCAAACAAATTGTTCCTAGTGAAATTCCAAATGATAAGGAAAAAAAAACTGACTTTAAATTTTAAAAATATTTGGAATATAAATTTTTAAATAAGAAAACTAAAAATAAATATTTGAAGTAAAGGAAAAAAATTATATGTTACAAATGCACTAATAAAAGTGTTTTAAAAAACAATTTTCGAAAAATTTATTTCTTTTTGAATTTCAACAAAAATTCATAAAGGAAGATATAGAAGTAAAAATTTATCATTTACTCTGAAATAGATGTTTTTAGTTATAAGTTTTATTATTTTTTAAAAACGTATTAAAATGATAATATCCCGAAAAATTTCAATATTGTCAACCGCAAAGCTTTGATTATAACTAAATACTTAATGGATTTTTAGCAGTATGCAAGATTTTTTTCATGGAAATTTTTTTTTGATTACGCATTTTTGACAAAATTATTTCACGGATATTTATCATTAATGCTCTTGAGAATAAGTGGTTTTAAAGAAAGAAATTAGGAGCAGGGATGGGGATTAAAAGGAAGGAAGATGAAATATTTTGAAGAACAAAAGATGAAAAAAAGAAATGCAGACTCGATGCATTGAATTTCATTCAAAAAATGAAGAAAATATTTTTGCCATCACCATTATAAGGATGAATGAATAAATTAGCAGAGCAGAGAGCAGATTCTAAATACATAAAAATATTACTGTGCATGCCTAGATATAGGGAATTTTAAAGTTCATATTGAAGGCAGAATTAAGATCTTCCGTCAGTCGTCTTTCGAATTCTGCGATGGAAGTTTATATCGCAATTCTCTCTCGTAAAATTATGAAATTATTTATTTTAAATTGGTTTTCACTAGATTGCTTTATTTTTAAGCTTTTCAACAAATATCTCTTTATCTTTCATTTATCATGAAGCTTTGTGTGAAAAAAATTTCCATGGACTCTTTTAATGTTCCACATTAAGAAACATTTCTGATTAATTAGTTTTTTAAATATTATTTATCTTCTATGTAATATAGTTGCAAATTTCCAATATAAGAGTTTTTTTATATTTCTGAAATATAAGAAAATATAATAGAATTTACTAGTATTATATAAGCCCAAATGCAACGATATTATATTTAACGAATTCTTTTTCAATTACTGAATTCAAAGATAAAAAGTTAAATCACTTTGATGATTAATCTCAATATGAAATAATGATGATGTTTTTAGTAATAATCAGAATTAATTCATTCTTCGCGTTTTAAATCTCTTTGCTTTACGAAAGATTTTATATTGCTTGAAATTAGATTTTCTTTATAAGAAATAAGTTGAATGATTGCATTGATCTTTGTCACCAAATTCAAAACCATACAATATTATTCAAGGAAGTAGACCACTTCTTTCTTCTTTTATCTTGGAGACAGGTAGTAATGATCATTTCTATCAATTTCTATTGCTTTATTTTTTCTTTATTTTTCATTGTTTGCGTATGTAATATAATAATATTTTCTAAATGTTTATGACTTCTTCGAAAAATAGAATACATGAATGATATAATGTAATAAATCATTACTTTCAATTAGGCGTTGATACAATTCCATATATATATATATATATATATATATATATATAGTAACTAATCTAAAGTAAGAAATAGTCTTAAAACGAAACTAAAATGAAAACGAAACAAAACAGTTTCGAAATCGCTACAAAATTTATTACCTATTCAAACTAGAACCAAAAAAGAACTTCATAGTATTTAGAGAGAGCAACTGCAGCTACTTCTAAAACAGAGATGAATTGATACAAAAGTATTAAAATCAAGTTAATAGGGAAATCAAAAAAAAAAAAAAAACCAAATAAAAATTAAATTTATATATATATATATATATAAGAATCCGGCCTGAAGACTTTTTCAAGGGTTACCCTCAGGCAGGGATTCAAAGAAAGGGATTTTTTTCTGTGAAGGAAATGCAGACATTTGTCTAATAATGATTCCTCGTGACCCGAAAATTCCCTGAAATTAGGCCCAAGATATATACCATTTTAATTTCAGGGGATTTTCGGGTCACGAGAAATCATTATTAGACAAATGTCTGCATTTCCTTCACAGAAAAAAATCCCTTTCTTTGAATCCCTACCTGAGGGTAACCCTTGAAAAAGTCTTCAGGCCGGATTCTTTTTATATATTTTTTTTGGTTTAATTTTTATTTGGTTTTTTTGATTTTCCTATTAACTTGTTTTTAATACTTTTGTGTATATATATATATACGTAAAAACAGATATGAACCAATATCAAAATTGAGTTTTTATAAAATTTTCAAATCTTATTTGGTCTTTTTCTTAACTTAGAACATAAAATATTTAATGGACATATAAAGTTGGACAGAAAGAGATTTTTTTTAAAAATTATATTATTTAATAAAAAGTTAAGTTATTGCTATTCAAAACGAAATTTTAAGTAAAATAAAAATAACTTTCGATTGGCCTCGTTCAGGATAAGTAATAATGCGATATATTTATTTTAGCCTTCGATTTAAGAAAAGATCCAGAACCAGATATGCTCATCGAATGACAAAAGAAAGCTCATGAAGGGAAATGATGCTTATGAAGAAGATTTTGTCAGAGAAATATCCAAAATCAGTGTTGGCTCCGGAACATAATTGGAGGAAAACAGAAGACAGAAAAAGAATGTCAGGAATGGAAGTGGAGAATTGAAAAACAGAAAAAATTCAAACGTTGAAATAACTGCTACAAATAAATCTTGGTTATATATTCATATCCATTTCAACTAATTCATGCTTAGTAGGATAAATATATTGTTTCCGTGAAATTAAGTAAAGCAACTCAAAAAGAAAATTACATTGGCACTTATTTAAAATTAGTTAGCTAGCTTAAAATCCCATCATAACTAAGATAATATTCTTGAACAGTGATCCTATTATTGCTTGAACGAGCTTACTCTTTAAAAAGACGGTAACTGAAAGGTATAATCTTAAGAGATCTCTTTTAATGCCTGTTATCATAAATTTCTAAAAGAATCGATATTGATCGTCTTCGAACAAATAAGGTTTAGGACAAAGTCTTTCAGGCAGGAAAAATTGAAACTTCATTATCTTAGCACATTTTTGTTATAATATATAATTTAAATTTTTCGTGAAATATTTATTAATTTGCCTGCATTTTTAAGAGACTGATATAGAAAATAAATTATCTTAATAAAAATATTCAATTCAAATCGCAATATTTGTACATCGCTTGAGATCTCGTAATACAAATCTGATTTTTCGACATGATTCAAGTTCTTCTTAAAACTTCTAGAAGTTTTATTTTCTAAAAAATGGTGGTAAAGTTTCCAATTACACACGATTAATGTCTAAATTGCATAAGTGATAGTTAATTTCTAAATAATTATGGATAATATTAACATTTCGCCTTTTTAAAAACGAAATTCTTATTTATCCATTGTATTCATTTAGTGTACTGATTTTTCAGTAACCATTCTTTTTCAAAGTCCAAAATTCTGTTATTTAACAAATTTTATTTCCCGTTGCTTTATAAGAATGATTTTAATGCTAATAATTATTTTTTTGTATACAAAATTAGCAAGGCTATTGAAAATTAGTATTGCAATGACATACAATAAATAATTAATACAAAGCAGTCACCTTATAAACACATAATGAAACTGATATAATATTCCCATTTATTTGTTTATTTCTCCTAAATAGCTTGTTTTCATTTCTCTGCTTTCTAGATTTTATGAGTATTTACCTGGAAGACGTGTGATGATTAAATTTTCAAAAACTCGATACGGGAAAGGAATTGAAAACGTCAAATTTGAGTACCTTATTTGTTACATATTGTAACATTCCCTGTTTCCCAGGACTAAAAGACATTGTGTTGTACTGATTCATTGTGTCGTCGCTGTTACTTGGTAAACTCCTCGAGATGGCCAGATGGTGGATCTTTTCACCTGGGTGGTTTCGCATCTGTTCATTAGCGACTACAATGAAAGACCACATATGGAATTCCTCGTCCCAGAAGTATTGATAGTACCTTCAAAGAGAAAGGGGTGTCCAAACATCTGGATGCTAGATGTTTCTCTTTGTGAAAGGACCTTTCCACGACCCACTTGCACCGCTGAGATAGCATATAGCTGAACCCCGATTGGCCGAAGGAGAGCTCAAATAACCAATGTAAATTAAGAGGCGAAGATTGTCCCCGAAATAAAGCGCGGATATTGTTTTTTAGAGAGGAGAGAAGAAACGAATTGCAGGAACTGTTGGACTACGCCCACGAGTTCGGAGTCTGAGAAACTACCCCTGGAATGGTCGTGTTGACGAGATGAAGAACTGAGTTCCAAGAAAAACCTTCGACTTTGACTGTTGTATCTCCTACTACTGGTGTAAATAACTATTTATTTAACCAAGATTAGAACAAGTTGTTCTTTGTATATATAGGGCTGTAAAATAAAGAATTGTCTGGAAATTCTGCTTCGTTATTTGATCAGTCTAGATCAGGACATTACAATATCCTTTCAGACCCGAATACAAGAGTTCTCCGACGAATCTTGAAAATAATTATTTTATCATGCCATAAAATATAAGATCCCATTTTCGTTCGGAAGAGCCAAATAAACAAAGAAATGCATTAATAAGAACTACGAATATGGCCTTGAGGGAACAAAGATCCCTTTTTCTGTTTCCGAATTCTCATCATTTCATTTAAAAAATGGAAAATGCTTTCTTTTCCGTTTTAATAAACGACATTAAGCAATTTCCTCCTGCAAAACGGCTCCCAGTCGCCGTCCATTACCTGCGAATCTCAGTTTATGTGAACGTAAATCTGTTCGTCTGCGAAAGCTTTTCGGCAAGAAAAGATAAAAAATCCCTCCCCTTAGTTCTTCGGGAAAAGAGCTATTAATATGCTAATTAAGTCGGAAAGCGACAAAATTTTCCCAGAAATAATAGCTTTTAGCGAAAATAATAATGGGAGAATTCGCCAGAAGTTATCTGACCGTATTCTTTTATTAGGAATTTCACGTCACTGACTTTGATAACACAGACGGATGGATTTTTATTTCTTTTTGTCCTATATTTCACCCCTATTCTTTTCTTTTTGAAATACATATACCATGACGAGCTGTCTTGAGAACTTTCTGAACTTTTGAAACTCTTTTTTGATTGAATAAAATATGTTTTCTTTGTACTGCCTGCTTGAAAATTCAGCAAAGAGCATATGATGTTTAACAAATGACCAATTAAAAAAACCCAAATATTTATATTCATAGTCAGATGTTGATACTCTTTAATGGCATTTACTGAATAAATTTTGTTGACTGTTTTCTCTCCTAGATACATATACCTTAATGAATTATCTTGAGAAGAACTAAACTTTAGAAGGTTTTTTTTCCCGATAAAATATTAACCTTCTGAGCAATATGAAGTTGGAAACTCGGAAGAAAGTGAAAAGTATTTAACAAATGTTCATCTGTAAAATATAAATATTCATATTATTATCTGTTGTTAATTTTCTCCCTTCATTTTAATGGCATTGATTGAACTGTTTTTTTTAAAAATTATGGTTAATTTGACTTAATTTAATTCGAAGTGATTAAATATACCCTATATTTCATCCTAGTTCCTTTCTTTTTGAAATAAAAATGCAAATGACAAATTTATTTGAAATAAATTGAGATTTTGAATAAATTTTGATGACAACGTTAATACCATTTTTTAATTTTTTTTTCAGGAAATAAAATAAATCTTCTTTATAGTGTAAATATGTAAACTCAGACAAGAAATAATAACATTAAACATAAATGTGAACCTGACATTCGGCCCCGCTCAATGAGAAATTGTGACAATCACAAATTTTAAATTGAAACGCTTAAAGCATTTAATTATTTAATGAGTTATTATCCAAATAAAAACTATATCGGCGCGATGAGAGCCCAGTTCAATCAGGAACATCTAGGAGGTCATTTGCTGGATCTGCAGCGGATTATTCACTCTCTTCCTCCAAGCTATCATCTTCTTCGATGATTGGTGTATCTCGTTTGCAATAAGGACGAAGATGCTGCTTATGGACAACGTTCAAAACCCCGTTACCTGCCGTCGTAGACTTGATCTCGTAGCATACGGCCCCGACTGGGCGAACAACCACAAATGCAAATTGTAAAGGGTTTATGATCTCCTTGTTCGTATAACACGAGATCTCCTGACTTAAACGAATGGGCTCTGCAACGAAGATCAAATCTGCGTTTATTCGCTAAGCGTTTCATACACAGAATTTGCGGCTTCGGCCAACATTAGAAGGTCAAGTTGATCCTCGCGTGGCATGTCGTTTACGGAACTTTCAATATGAAGTTCACGAGGAAGGCGTGGCTCATATCTATGAAGCAAATAGAATGGGGATTTTCCTGTGGAATTCTGTTTTGTGGTGTTAATTGCCAGTAAAGCATTATGCAGTAATAAGTCCCATTTCTCTGAATTTTTGTCGATGATTTTTTTTCAAGGTGGACACAATTATTCCATTGGCACGTTCAACGATGCTATTAGCTTGTGGTGAATGGGGCGGTGTCATTGATTGCGTGATTCCATATTTTTGCAAACCCCGCTGAGTGTGGCGTGCAGTAAACGCAGTTCTATTTGTTATATACATACTTGGCGACCCATATCGAAGTATAATGTTGTTACAGAGAGCATCGGTCACTGTATATGCAGCGAGAGATGCGGATGGCGTTGCAATCGCGTAGCGTGTCACTTGGTCAATCTGGACAAACATGTTAGTGTTCTCAGCTTTGGTTTGTAGCAAGCGTATGATATGATCAGCGGACACAATTTCCCTCGGTGTAGTTGAAATCGGCAATTGTTGCAATAAGCCATAAGCATTTGCGTTGACAATTTGACACTTGTGACAACTTCGAACGCATGTTTTACAGTCTGCGCCATATAAGAGATGGTAATATTGTATGAGGATTATATTAAGAATGGAAAAGCGCATTTGACAATAAACATTTAATTAATATTAAAGGACGAGTAATTAATATTAAACGATACAATGCAAGTAGCGAAACTAATCACAACAAACTGTTGTTGCCACACAGTGTCTATAAATACAGAAATAATAACATTAAACATAAAAGTGAACCTTACATATGTATAATGTGCAAAAAAAATTAGATTAAACGTCTTTCTTACTTTGAATTTCTTTTATTTTACGATCAACTTCGTGAAGAATATTGATATTAATTTTATGCACATTAACAGATAATTATCTCAAAGACATTTCTAATTCGCTGCGATGCCATTTCTTTAAGATTTTCTCGTGCTCGAACTACTTCTATAAACAATGGGAATCATAAAATTTAATGAATGTTAACTTGGGATTTGATTTAATTTAATTTAATGCTGCAAAATCCATTTGAGTTATTGCACCAATTATTTCAGGATTTTACCACATTGTAAAAATTGGAAATCTGGGGATACCAACAAAAATGCTCCAAAAATAATTAATAAACATTAATTTAATTGAATTAACACCTTGTTTTAAAGTATCACAAGGACTAGTTTGAAATAAATTCCATGATTTTTGAACCGCGGTCAGATGACAACACCTCGTCTTACACCCATTCTCCAAATTTTTGTACTAAACCAACTTGAGAATTTTTGATACAGAACACCTATTTGATGCCGTGGATCACATTCTCCAATCTACGGTAAGATTACATACATAGACGGTTTCTGTGAAACACCGTCTCGAAACGTTTCGATTACGAAGAACATTTCTACTACACCTCCATCGCCATGATAATGTAAAAGAGGGATTAAGCTTCTATTTTAAAATTAAAGAGGGCTTCTATTTAAAAATTTTAAACTCATTTATACAGTTGAACAAAACTTGATGATAATTGTGGGATATTTATTATAAGAATCTTTATTATACAAGGTGAAACTCACCTTGTATAATAATATGTCAAATCAAAAGGACTAATCTGTCAAATAAAAGTAAGGAATAGAAGAATCCATATGGATTATGGAACACTATACAGCAACTATGTCTTATCTTTAACCTTTTAAAAGTTATAGTGAATAAAATATGTATGTTGCTGATCAGGAAAAATCCTAATTTTAAAGGTTTCTGACAAATCTACGCATAAAATAAATCCATTTTGTGAAAGAGAAGGAAAAATTCTATAAAATGATACCATTTTTTATCGGAATACCTGGGTTTAAAAGACTAGCTACAAGCACCTAAATGAAATGCTACAAGCATCGAAACCGATTTCGATGCTTGAAGCATTGGTGGGAATCGGAATTGTCTCCAAAATCTTGAATACCACAATTGCCATTCTAACTACATCAAATTTGTTAAAAACTTGCGCAACTCTATAAAACGTTTTAATTATTCAATGAAAGAATACTTGTGAAATCCTTTGGAACGAATAAAAATTGTGTTATAAAAATATCAATAAAGAATATATATATATTTTCTCACCCATAAAACAATAAGAAAAGGCTACTGAAGAATACATTATTATCTGGGACTTACGCATGTTTAAATAATCAAGTACAAAGATTTTTCCCTGAATATCAATACTTTTTTACTGATTCAAAAATTGCCTCTTTTTGGGGTTTTTATAAAGATAAATAAAAAGGAGGTAAAATGTCAGATAATGTATCAGAATGTAGTTTTGTTTAATGCTAAAATACACAAAGCAATCTAATGGCATTAATTATATTGCATGCAGTCCGAAGCATTCAAAATAAATATCACATTTCCTTATGGTCTAACATAAGGTAAATTGTATAAGACGGAAACCTAATTTTATCGTAAATGTATTCAAATCTGTTTACTCTTGGGTTTCGCAGCATTTATTATTTTTCACTTTTTATTATATTATGCAATGCAAATTTGGTAACACTAGAAGTAGTATTTATTGTTATTGATTGTCACCATTCTGTGGAGGAAAAGTTAAACAAAAAACTTTGCGCGGAAATAGGTTCCCTTGAGCTCTATATACACGCATATTTTCTTTTCCACATACAATTTAATTACTAGTCAATTTATTACAACTAATGAAGTATTTTATTATTTTTTATGCATAAATAAAGAACAGGTTTTGCATTCTTTATTATTGTTATTTCACCATTCGTTTTCAAAGTAAAGCAGAATATATACTTCAGAAGCATAAAAATTCATGAAATATTTTCAAATATATACAAAATTGATACATATTACAAAAACCCGACTAAATATCAGATTTTAAATTAATCGAAAATTTAGGATATCCACATCATCATCAACAACAACAACAACAACAACAATATACTTAATCCGAAAAAAAACATCACAAGCAGTGATTCAACTAAAAAAAAAATGTTATATAATGCTAACATTAAAATGGCTGAGGAATTGAAACCAGACTTGTTCTATTCAACCATAACTAAAGTTTTTGTAAAGTCAAAATTAATATTGAAGTTATCCAGCTAATATTTAATTGACAAAATTAGACCTGACATAATTCTCATTTTTTACAAATTGCGGTACATTTTCTATTTTTTTTAACTATTATTCTTATAAAATTATTTTAATTGCGGCTGTTGGTTATTAAACCTTAGTAATATAGCATATCTAGCTAAGCATATAAATCAAAGAGCTACTATCAAGGAAAAGTTGGGTAAACCACACATAGTACTTGAGAAAGTATATTTAGCTCCCAGACATGTGATTGGCGTCACTTCCCAAAGAGCATTCAAATAAAAAAATTGGACCAAATTTGTGTTTCACTCGAAAAACTTTAATAGTTGGCTTATTGAAGAAGAGGTTTATTGAAGAAGAGTCAATAGCCATTGATTTCATATAGAAGTTTCCTATCACCAGATTTCGAATAATGCTTGTTCAAGACACAACCGAGATAGTAATTAAATCATGGTCTTCCTTAAATTCAAAATAGAGTTATACAATACTGTATCAGCCTGACACTTTGTATCAGGTACACAACACAGGTACTGACTATCTTGTACTCAGTGTCAGGTTTTGGATTAGACTAATTAGATACCGATTGGTAATCTCCTCGACCTCATTTATTTTCAGTGGAAAGTTATATCACTCACAGTCTGAGTTAATAGAGTCTACTGGTTATATTATGTGAAAGGCAACGTTGAATCGCAGACCTTCTACCACCATCATCATGATACATGCATTGCATTTATCCACATTCATGGCCTGGGTGTGATATGAATATCTAGTTTTCTGATCTGAAGGCTACGTGTACAAATCATGCTCGGGTCATCAATATGGATTAGTGCAATACAACCCTGACCTAGATCATCACTGCAACAACTTTCTTCATTAAATCTCTTGCATCGCATTTCTGACTAAATTACTATACCAGTGATATGCATTTTCAAGGAATTATTCGAAAAATAAATATTATCCGCCACGAAACCTCAGAAATGCACTTATATCATAATGGAATCTAGAATTTTGACCACTAATATATTTAATTAATAATGGCTTCAGTGTTTGGAAAGGGATGAGAAATACGTACTAAATATGTTACGGTGCTTAAGACATGACTGTAAACTTGCAGACGTATTCACAAGTACTTGATTAATTAAGTTACGAAAAATCTTATTTGCGGCTAGAAAATGATTCGTTCTTCCACGGAATAAAGATTTATAGCTAATTTACTCAATAAACAAGTTACTAGGAAAAGAGAGATTCAGTTTCACGTTAAATAACAAGGGCCTCGTATATTTTCATTACCAAACTAGCTGACGAAATATTGATATCTGAAATTTTCTCTTTCATTCTTTTTATGCCAGTCGTAAAATATTTATCGGGACTATAAAAGCAGTTTTACACCTTCGCGGGCACTCTGGATACGTTCTAGTTTTCTTTCCAAACGGCTCTCGTCAATTCATCAAAAAGAAAAAAAAACTTTTTGCTTAGTTCTTCACTTAACTTAGAAAGCGAAAGAAAGAAAAAAAGATGTGATGAAGAAAAGAAGAAAAAAGTAGAAAGAGTGATTGGATAGCTTTACATGAAATAAAGTTTTCAGAAGGGATTTCAGTCAAGACAGGACAGTTCATTATTCGAACACTTCAAACGATTTTTTTCTATTCTTCATTTATCTGTGGAGGGGGTGAATGGAAGTTAATCTAATACAAAGAGATTTAGCCATGTTGAGTTTTTTTTTCTTCTTGTAAGTTAACTTTGTTTAGATTCTAAATGGAAAGTTTTTTTAATTTTTAATTTCTTCTTTCACACTTCGTAGAGTTACCATTTCTGTTTTATTAAAGCAATAAAGGTTCTAATAAGGCTATAAACTATATTAATTTTAGTGCAGCTTTATCAGATTATGTTCCTCTAAAAGTTATATGTGAAATATATTGACATGGATCTTACAGTTTGGATTTTTATTCAGATAACGAGAAAAGCACTTGTATTGGTATACTATTCTTTATACACCATACCGACGTGAAGACATTTAGCCAAGGTTTCAGATTTATGGATCAAATTCGTTTATACTGAGAACCAAGCAAAATGTACAATAGTTAGACTTTATCAACAGACTACATTGACCCCTAAATGATATCAAGAGTCAACTTTAAACAGTTGATAATTCTTTTATCAGCCATATTATGCCAAAAAAGCATTTTTTTATAAACAAAATATATTCAAATCGATTGTATGAATTTCAAATCAACAGCTAAAATTTTGTTACTATATTTGATTTATAGAATTATGCGAATTTTAGTTTACTTCGAAAAAATGATATTTTTTGTTGGTTTTTTTTCTCTAGAAAAAAAATCAACGAACTGGAAAGAATATTTTATAAAAATGAATGTTAGAAAATAATATATTTCTACATACATTATTATCCTTTTAACATTCAGCTTTTTGTATGCTAAATTGTAAGTTCATATGATTTTTAAATTAAGTTATTTCGTTTTTTTTTTTACTTCATCATTAGAGACGTCCGAAAAAAAGATTTCACAACTGCTAAGATCATTTGGGGAAATTTCAGATTCATTATCTGAATCAATATTACAGTTATCTTCGAATATTATCCGCTTAATGTCACTAATTCTTAATTCTTGAATTCAAAAGAAATAGTATAAATAGAGGGCGATGCAGTAGTAAGTGAAAACAAAATTCGCGCTTTTTCATCCGTAAAAGAAAAGAAATTAAATCGGATATAGAAACCAGCTCACTCTGTTTCGCAATACCGACTTCAATAACAACCCGAGATATAAATATTGTTAGCTTGTTAAAGACATTACAAACTTAAAAAGAATAATTAAAAATACGGATAAATTGGCGGATTGTAGTTGAAAAATAACTTGCCAGAGTGGCCTTCGGGAAAATCAGGGAAGTACCATTTCCATCAGCAGAGTGGAGTTTGGGAAATGCTCATTAAAACAAGAGACCTTTGATTAACCCTTAACTGGGGACGTGCGGTCTGTGAGACCGCTAACGATGGATTTTCAGTCACGCCTATTCTATTTTTAGCTCAATTGAATGGATTGACCCTGTAGTTTCTTGTTTTGTGATCTTCAATACACGTGCACTTTTTCAACCGATTTCAGCAGATGCTTTTTAAAATATTTCAGTTATTTCTTCGACCGCGGTCTCTAAGACCGCATCTCCCTGTTAGTGTCCCAGTGATAAACAAGGCTTAGCATATGGCGTTAAAATTTGGGCCCGAAATATCATCCAGTTTACTGATCCTATTATGAAGCAGTGCTCCGGACACTTTTAAATGAAGCATAAAGTGATTTTAGTTTTAAGGCTAATTATACAGAAGAGTTTTTCGATAAAAGTTCGCATTCAACTGATTTTGATATGTATATTCAAACATAATTAATTTTCTAGTGATAATGTATTTTGAAAAATTTATAAAATATATTAATATGCGAAGAGATATATATACAGAATTTATAGGGTGATTTTTATACTAGTTCTTTACCTGTATGTTTAAAATGCCCTAGAAAACCGTGCTATAAAAGTCACACAAGCCGATAAAAAAAGGGCCAATTTTACCCATTGTCAATTTTTTTATTTTTCATATAAATGTTGAATTTTACATTATATTGTCTTCTATATACCTTCATATACTGTAAAAATAAATATGACTTAAAAAGTAAAAAGTAATATGCCTTTTCAAGAATATTATTTATTGTAACATGTCATTTGAGAATAAAATGTATGTTCCAACGCATTTACTTTTTTCAATCATAATATATTTTGAAAAACTTCTAAAACATATCTATATATCAAGAAAAATATCTGCAAAATATATTGGCAGTTTTTCATCCTAATACATTCATTAGAAAATTTAATTTCAGTGTAAAGGAAATGCGGTCTCGTAGACCGCACCTCCCCAGTTAAGTCCTAAAATTTCACCTCCTCAGTTAAGGGTTAAAACAAGTGACTTTTTTGTTTAAATGGTTTGGCAAAGTTTAATTATAAGGCTTTCAGAATTTTATAAAGTTATAAAGTATAAAAAATTTTAAACTTTTCATTTAAATAAATACTTTATTTTACAAGGAACTGGAACTTTTTAAAATATTCACCTAATAGTTGTGATCCATCGTATTGTTTTTATAAACTTTAAGACCCGATAAGATTGTTTAGCTATCATTTTATGTAAATTAAATGTCTATTGCTTATGTCATAATGTTATACATTTACTTTCCATAAAAAGAGCATTACGTAGTGTAATATCGGTTGTAAAATGACATTATACAAAGCAAATGTTGGACATACAGGAGGGAGGCGCAAAGATCATTTTTTTTATTATCGATTGCAAAAGTTCTACTGAAATTTTTGCCTCATATGTTTGATAAAAAATTTTCACAAGCAAGTTCAAAATGATGCCTATTTTTTATGATTCTATAAAGATTTCCGACTTTTGCGATCAGTCATTTTTTTACATAAATTAAACAAAAATAATTTTGACATTATTATTATTGGAATGGTTTTATTGTAGGGAAAAGACACAATGTAATTAAAAATGATACATTTATTATGACCCGAAGTATCGTTCTCTTCTTGATAAATTGTGCGCCTTAATTATGAAATATTACATAGCATTTTTTTTTTCTCTCCTTAGGTCTTTTCTCCCTTCGGAAAGAAAGAGACTCAGTAGCTTTGAATAAACTTACATGTGGATTATAAGAACTTAAATACTGTAAAAATTAAATAAAATATCGAATTATTTATCTGAAATTGTTTATTTTTTAAAATGATGATCAAATATTTTCGTGGGGAAATTATTTTTAGAAGGTATTGACAAAAAACGAATCATTTGTTTGGTTCAAGTTTTCATTGTTTAATTAACTATCTTCAGAAATAATTAATAATGAAAATTGATCCATGTAAATTATGTTTAAAAAATGCACAGCAGAATGGCGTGAGTGTGAATTTAATGTCAATACTTTTCATCATTTTGGTGAAGTTCTCGTGAAAGGCATGCTCACATTCCAGTAGATTTACAATATAAAACGCTAAAAATGTACCGCATCAGCAAACATAATGCAAGAAACTTCAATAACCCTCACAATCTGTAAATTTTTGTGAACCACCGAAATCTGAAAACAACAACAACAACAACAACAACAAAAAACCCTGCTATTTCAGTGAATAGTTATTAACATATTATGAGAAACTCTTTTTAAATATTATAGTCAATTTAACTTGAAATTTAAGCATATTTTTAATATCTTATTGATTTATTTATGTTAATATTTTATATTTTTTAAATTTATGATTATATATTTTTATTTACTATAATGAACTTAGAGTGCCCGGCTTCTGCGTTTTACTCAATATTATTGAAGCTAGTTACAAATATATTTTGATAAGTGAACGTAATATGTTACTGATTGAAACGTAAAAGAACCTGATTAATAATACTTGTAAAATAAAATTCTAATACTTAATCATTCATATAATTTGTACATTTTAAAAATATATTTATTTTTCAGCCAGGAAAATGATTTTTTTTAATTGACCATTTGTGACCTCCTCTCGATCTAGCTGCCCTACGCAAAATGCCTAGTTTGTCTAGTTGGAAAAACGCCATTGTTACATAAAATAATAAATTTTTCTATTTCTCAGAGATTCTAGCTTATGGATGGGATTATTTATGGATTCTTATTCTCAACTTAAAGCTATATTTAAAGAAAATGTTTGTTATATAGAAATGTCAATATGATAACGAGCTTCAAACTCAGAAAACACCCATCTTCTAATGAGAATACCTATTTATATTTTGTAAAGAATACATTAAACTATTATGATATTTTGTAATATTTTTTGTTGTATAATATTTAAAATAATATTTATATTTGAAAATTAAAATTTAAAAAAATTCTCATTTTTTTCAATTTTTTTTTGTTTAATAATTTTTTTGTGTGTATTAATGTTATTGATGTATTTTATATAGACTCAAGTATAATCTGATGCAGAAGAGTTTTAAAAAATGTCACAATTGTTTGTTCTCAATAATAATACAATTTATTCATATTTAAGGAACTTAATTATCTGTTAATAGAATAATTTTGTAGATAATTATTGTTTTTCACATATAAACGTTTTCCGGTAAAAATATCGGAACAAAATTGTTCATAAGATTCCTTAATTGCTATAATAATGAGTTATGGAATGTATAAAAACCTAAAAATAAATATATATATATATATATTTAAACATATTAAGATTCTGAAAAGTAGAAAGCTTCTTAGTATTAAAAATTTAGATTTTTTTTTTACTTAGTTTAGTTATATTAACGTTCCTTTTTAAAGAAACACTAGGGCTATTTTGAGACAGACCTCGTAATCTTGAACCACGATCAGATGACGAGGACGACACCTGAGCTCACACCCACCCTCTCCACACCACACCAGTGGGAGGATGTTCGGCCCGGACAGATTTAACGTGCACCGACCCACTTACACTACGGTTCTTCGGTGGAATAGGTCTTAAACCTGAAATCCTCCGGTTCCAAAGACGAGATCTTACCACCAGGCCACCGCTGGCTTGATCGAAAATCTAGAAGTCAACGCAACATTTTAAAAGCACGGGGATCTGAAAACAATACTATAACGAAATTGTTTCAATGAATATCATTAGAAAATAAAAATCTCAAACATTCAATAAAATTAACAATATAATATTAATGTTTTTCAAATTTTAATTTATTTCGAGTATTGTTTTCAGTGCATTGTGATCTTAAAATATGGTTTGACTACCGAAATTTTGAATTAAAAAAATCTATTTTCTAATACATTAAAACAATAATTACAATTGTTTATTTTAATAGTACACAGAAGACAAATACACATATGAGACGTATACAAGCAATACACAGCAGCATTTGCATCAAACAGCAATCCACAAGTAATAATTTGTAGTAAACAATCATAACAGAGTACAAAGCAGCTAGACAGAACTTAGAAGGAAGTGGAAATACACATATTTATTTCTCTAAACGCCTGCTATTCTTCACTGGCTCTTCGTTTTAGCTGTATCCAACCGCCAACTCACTATTATACGACTGGCTACTCAGCACACGACTCGATGTTGCTTCAATACTTATCTCCAAGACTCGAGGCACGGCTCAATCCACTAATCACTACTTGTTTAAGCTCCATTCAAAGCTTGCACTTCGCTAGACAGATGAAACTAATTCGTCGTTGACACAGTATATACTTACTATATTACTTATTCCGGCTTGGCTTGCCGGCCTTTTATAACTTCCGGAGCAGGACACAGAAGTTTCTGGAAGAATCAACATAATTTGCCTCCCATTGGTCCTATCGCCAGAATTCCTGAAGTTTCTATTATCCTCCATCTTGTCACCAAAGTTTCCAAATTCGTCGCCAAATCGCCACCAAGACAGGGTTTCATTGATCCGACTTCCAATCAGCATTCAATAAAGCTGGCGCTAAAACTATCTTTCCTACTATGGAATTAACTGTGCTAGGATGCAACATTACAGATTCGTAGCAAACAACTTTTTTTTCTTATATTTTATTATAGACTTTTTCATGAAATTACATAATTTTATACCAAAATATATTTGCTAAATATGTTTTATATCTAATCAAGTGAATTAAATTTATTATAAAAGCCTTATATTGAATATAGTAATTTATGCTATATTCAACAGTAAAAGCAATTCGTATTCAAAAATTATTATAGACTCAAAATGGCAGAAAACAAAATGTATCGAATAAAACAACAGAAAACAAATGTATCAAAACAGAAAACAAATGCATCAAAACAGAAAACAAAATGTATCGACTAAAACAACAGAAAACAAATGTATCAAAACAGAAAACAAATGCATCAAAACAGAAAACAAAATGTATCGACTAAAACAACAGAAAACAAATGTATCAAAACAGAAAACAAATGCATCAAAACAGAAAAAAAATGCATCAAAACAGAAAACAAATGTATCGAATTAACAAAGAAATGAGAAACATGGAAATGTTTAAATAGTGAAATTTCTCTTTATTCAAAGTTTATAAACTCTAACCGAATGCAAATGACAGGAAACAAAATATATTGAATTAAAAAGTATAATGAAATGAAAAATTTAGAATTATTCCAATATGAAAATTTGTTCTTTATTCGGAATTAAAAGATTTTCATTTTAATAAAATTCCAAACCTAAATATCAGAAACCAGAATGCACTGAATAAAGTAAGGATAAAGAAAGAAGAAACCAGTATTTTATTGGATGCAATCCGAGTCAGAGATTACGATGCAATCTCAATTCGTTGACTAAAGAAAGGTAATCACGTAATTAATCCATTTGCTATTTAGGTCAGCGGGGCAAATCCTAAATGCAGGTAATCTAAGTTACGTGAACTTGGGATTTGCAGGTTGATACGCATCTACGATAAAGGCTGTTAGATGCCCTCGAAACGAAAGAAGTTAGAACGAAGTTTGATTGGACCTATTTCGAAATGTTCTGGATAAGGGAATTTCTAACGTTTAATCAGCAACCACTCGCAAGTCTTCCACAGCTTAGAAACAAATGTGCATTTATTTGTACTTGTTTGAAAGCCTCAGAAATAAGATGAATAAATTGAAACCTACTATTGTAAATTTCAAGTTATCATGTGAGAACATTATTTTTTTAAGTCACGTGATATTAATCCATGTTTTCTCATGACTCGTATTTCGCAATCTCCAACGTTTAGAAAAGCGATGGTTTTTGAACATCTCAAAATCATTCGAGTTCTAATGTTTTTTTTCTTCTCCAAGCTAGAATTTTTTTTCGTAGAAAACCAATTTTAAGCAATCAAGTGAATATCGTATTACGCATGCAACAATATTTAGAACACGATTTTTTTTTTTTTTTTGCATTTGAAAACCGTTCCAACTCCAAAAATTTTATCACAAGGCCAGGATTTTTTTCGGAAATCGTATTTAAGCTGATTTCGAATGATCACGTGACTACTGTATTGCGCAATCTTCAACTTTTATAAAAGCGGTGTCCCCCTCCCCATCTTAAAATCGTTCGAGCTCAAAACTTTTTTTGCCAGTTAGAAAAACTGAAAATTTATATATATATATATATATAAATTATGTATATAACTTTCGATACTTCGCCTCGCTGTTTTGCGTTCATTTCCTATTTTCTTTTCTGTGCTTCTTCGGGCGATAATTTCTTACGACCCTGCCCTTTATTTGTAAGAATCAGTACGCCCTTTATTAGAAGAATCTGTATATGGCAGACAATTGCTCCAAGTTGTAACCTTGTTGACGATAAGTCGCCAAATGTGACAACATTATCATTTTCTAATAACCCTAAAAGCGAAAAATTGATGCCTCAAAAGCGATAAATCGTCAATTTTCTGCCAATGCATTTTGAGGCTTCAAAAACCCAAAATAAAAAATACATCATGTTTTCACATAATTAAGCGCAAAACAATAATAATCTTTAAATTTATAAATATTTTCCAATAATAAGTTTTAGAAGGCTCAAATCTTTCCGAACAACGCATTTCTTATTTTAATAAGATTAAATATTAGAAAAGGTTTGAAAATCATTTAAGTAATATTTGTAAAGTTTCATTTAATAATATTTAACAGAAAATTATGTACCCTCTTTTTTGTAAAATCTTTCTGAAGTTTTCATCTAAAAAATCAAACAAATTATGAATTTATAACAAATGATTGCAAAATATGGAATCTGTTTGCGCTCGTCTTTATAGTTGCATAATAAAATATGTTGTCTTATTATTATCCAATTACAAGATGCGTAGTAGATTTAAAAATTAAGTTAAAATGGCGTTTTTGAAATGCATGAGCATGAAATAACTCATTCATTTTTAAAATCTTTAAAATACAGAATGCTTAAAATTAATTGTTCCTTCAACATAAAAAATATTTCAAAGGCCCTTAATTATTCGATATAATTGATATTAATATTATTTCAATAATACTAATAGCAATTCCTTAATTAGACACTTGGATAGAAATAAAATTATTTTTTTTATATTTCTTATGTTACTCATAAATATTTCATATCTTATGAAAAAACATTTTATTGTATGTTCGATCATCCCATAAAATCTAAAATAATTTAACATAAAACTTTTAAAAAATTATAAATAGAAAAGAAAAAAAAATTAAATATTTAATAACTGGTTTTTGAGTTACGGATACCGTTTCAACATGATTCATAGTTTTCATTATACATGTAAATTAGCAATGGATAAATTAAAGTGTTGCCATTTGGATTCATAAATTTTGAGGCTGTATTGATAAAACATTCTTTTTTTCTCCATAGATCTTTGAAAGTATACAATAAAATTCCTATACTTTCAATTTTATTAGCATTCGTTCACCTTTCCACCACAAGAATATTATATATGTGCGAAGATATTTGATGTCAAATATCAGATGTTTTTTATTTTTATTTGTTAGAAATTAAAGAATAACTTCTGTAAAAAAAATTACACAGCAGTTACTACTACTGATCTGAGAAAGCAAACGACAGTCGCGTCCATCAATGAATATAGTTTTATTTCCTACGAGTGTATTTAAAAATGATTTTACAATAATTCACGAATTCTTCTATTATCGAGGTTATGTTTTAGAATTATTTTTAATATAATCATTTTTCCAGTACATTACTCTTTAAATGAATCTTAATTATTGCTAATTTCATTAATAACATAAAAAATGAATTAAGATTTAAAAAAATTCTTTCTCAATAACGATTTATAAAGATGTAATGGATTTTATCACTACAAATACATTCATTGGTTGAATTTATTATTCTAAATAAATTAAGCGATTATTTGATTTTCCGTTAACATAAATTGTTTCACGATGTATTTATAAATGAACAACAACTGCTCAATCATTTGAAATCCCACTGAAAATCCATATAAACATCAACGTTATTCAACAGTAAAAGGCAAAATAGTTTTACAAATTTAATATTGTAGTTGTATTCCAAAAAGTCACAGCAAATTGTTGAATATACAATGAATCTTGAATATGAAATAAACTTTAAAAAAGGAACATTTCTTCTGAAATGGTTTAACTTGGAATGCTCATTAGTAGAAAGTTCTGCAGACATTTTAACTTTGTTAAATCAAAACTTCTTTAGAATTCAGTAAAAATTTTCCTTCCTCCATCATTTTGCAAACTGAAGTCTCGAATGATTTGTTTGGATTTTTAACTCACATGAACAACATTGCTCTGTAGATGTAGTTACCAGATGGCATCAATTTGCTTGTAAAAGCCTTTTTCTTACACGATTCATTCATTTGCAAGATGATCTGCAAATGACTTCATAAGCTAAGTTTCTTTAAAAACAAAGGAGGATTACCTTTCCTTCATTATTTTCCAGGTTAAAGTCTAGAATGATTTGCTTGGGATTTTAACTGATATGAACTAATATTTCTTTGTAAATCTAAGAATCAGAAGGCAACTATTTATATCCCTTCTTCCACGGATTGTTTCATTCAGATTTCAAACAACAAAGTGTCTTTCAATTACTCGCGGTCACAGCTAATGAAGACCTTGGAAAGACCTGTCGACAAACCGATACGCGAGCGAGAAATTGTTTGCACGAAGGCGTGACCAGTAGCACACGATATTGTGGCAAGAATCATCATGAGCACGTGACGTCACGAAGCGTGTCCTGGCACCGATAGAACAGAAGTGAGGGGGGGGGGATCAGAGTTCCATTAGCCCACCCCTTCAGACAGCATGTCAGTATGGATCGTGTTCAATGGAGTACGAGGCGTGGATAAGTGGTAAAAGGTGTGGAACTGAGCCACGATCAATTACTGTTCACCTTGATGGCATATATATTTCGGATTGGCCGTTCGAAGAAACATCGATTGGTCTGATTCGTCACTTCCGTTGTTAAAGGAAATAAATCGAATCCCCTTTTGCCATCTCAGGGGAATTTTTTACCGAAGAATACGAATCGGTTTTTCGGTTTGTGTGGTAATTTAATAAATTTTCTGTGTGCCTGCTCAATTTTTATTCGATTGTCTTATATAAATGTCATGTCTTTTGCTACTATACACATGTATTAAGTACAATTTGGTGTAAGCACTTTAAGATTTTTTTCTTCTTTTCGATAGATTTGCCATTAAACACAGCTGTCAGGTAAGAGATCACATTTTTCGTAACATTAAGCAAAGTATCGAATTTCTAACTAGACAGATTAAACTGTTGCTTAAGACTGCAAGTAAATAAATTAGAAACCTTATTTTTCAAATAAGTAAGTTCGTAAAAAAATATGAATAATCAAATGTTTGTTGAAATTTCATCACGTTCAATGAATTAAAATGTGTTTGTAAATATGGAACGTCTGCTCAATAATATTAAGTACAAACATATTGTGGAGTCATAATAGATGGATAAAAAAATATTTTTTTAAAAATTGAATATAAAAATATATTAAAATAACTTATTAACATATTAAATATGTGTTCTACGTATGAAACTTAAGTGACCATCTTATTAAAAGAGGTGCCTCATAATTTGGATGGCCTTCTTTTGTGAATTGTTGAATTTAAGGGTTGTTTTGGATTTTTTAACGATCTTTAAATATAATTTAATTAGTTCTTAAAATTGAAATTTTACATGCATTCAGTCATAAAAATATAAACAAACATTAAATATAATGTAAAAAAGTAAAATCAATCGAATGACTCAAAATAATAGCAGAAAGGGGAAAAGACCATTTCCCAGTAACAAGCAATTACTTAAAAAACGATTTAGGAAGAAACATTCCGAAACGAAACTATTCCTACTCGCTGTTTAATCATTCGAAACACGTATCAAAATTACGAGGTCTATCTCCAATAATTCTTGTAATCTCAAATGTAACAAATCCATCCATGTCCACTCGCAGCCAACCCATCATTAGCGATGTCATTAAATGAAGAAAAATAGGTGACACTATGATAAAATATTAGCTTAAATGTTGGCAGCGTGACGAATTTTTCGATTTTTCGCGAATTCCCATGAAAGTTTTTTTTTTTTCAATTGAAACAGATATACTGAAACAAAATGTTCAATGCATTTTTTAAAATATTAAATAAATAATTTGCATCAGTAAAATTGAGATTTCAGCTGGATTAAAAGAAAATAATCTTTGCATAATAGCTTTTTTTTACAACATGCATTGATAAATGTTAATAGACGGAGGAAGATTGGTTCCCTTTTCGAAATTTTGTATTTTAGTCAGTGACTACTTCTTCGACATTTGACGATTTTCGCGTTCTAATACGCAAAAGAGTATTAGACTCATAATCTTTGTAGCTGATGAAAAATATTGATTCTTTGAAAATACGTAATAATTTTTTTAAATAATGAATAAAAAAACTCTATATCTTATTGGTAACATATACTAATTTTTTACGTTTAATTTTAGTCTGATGTGCTTATTTTATCAACATTATCAATAAGATGTGAAAAAGTAAGTCACAGGAAGTATTCTCTTTCGCACTGCATGTTAAAGGGGACGATTTAGTTTTTTTTATTGTTCGAAATAAAATATTTTTCTAATATATATATATATATTAGAAAATAGATTTCAAAATACCTATTCTAACGAATATATATATATATATATATATATATATATATAAGAATGAACCGTAATTCATATAGAACTTGGCAAGTTACCTTTTAAAGAATTGCACTTCTTTATTCTATTTTATAATCTTTAAAACTCGATTTGTTTAATATTCGAAATGAAATTTTGCTATTGTATTTTGTTTTCTGGTGCACTAGAATTTCGAGCACTTGTGTATTTTTGAGGAAACACATGGTTTTAATATTTTAAGAAATTACTCATTTATAAATTAGATTTTTATTCCATTCCAGTGATGCCATCTAGTAATAAATTCGATAAACAATACAAAAAGATTAAAAATACAATAAAACATTCGCACATTCATAAAAGGATACCTTTATAAACTGAAAATTGTATATAATTGATATATATTCAAATACAATTCTTCTTTCAAAAATGTGAAATTCTATAATTAGGATTAGTTTGGAAATATTTTCTTTAAAAGACGACCATCATAATTATTTATCATATATATGTATTTAAATTAATCGGCAATAAATACAGAAATGTAAGCAATTAATGATTTTCTGCAGTTAAATGCATTCAATGAGCAAAGCAATAAATTTATTTAAACTTCGTTTAATGTCGCACATTTTCAAAATCTCTTTTTCTTAAAAAATTAGGGTTTATGTTTATTATGTCATTTATGTTTGCAATTTTGAATTTTGCTGCTATGTTTATAAAATTGTATACCTTAAGCGACACTTATCATTACATCATGGACAGATTTTTTTCGAAATATCAGCGAAAATAAATCGTTCTTAAAAAAAGCAAAATGAGAAATATATAAAATGTCTTGGGAATTCTTATATATAAATGAAACAACGAGAAAAAATTCATGATTCTAAAGAGAATAACTTGTATGATTAGTTTAAATAGCCTATAGATAAGAAGCTTATGAATCTTTTTAAATATATATTAAAAAGATTTTAAAAATGAAAAAAAATCTTAGTAAAACTAAAATTAATTAGAAAGTATTTCAAGAATTTTATATAATCCAGTAAATCTGACACAAAATTAAATTTTGGGGCATTTTTGTTCATTATGAATATGAGCAGAATTAGTAAGAAACGAAGTAAAAAATTTTAAGCTACTTTATTGTTAAGCTTGTTTTTTTTTTTGAAATACTGTATACTTCTGAGAAAAAAAATATAATTTCCCATGAAGTAGACGTTTTTATTAAGTGATTTTTTTCTCTAATAAACAATATATAAATATTTTTCAATAAATTTCCCTAATAAATACAAGAAAAATATTTTTTCTGATATTCTATGGCATTATAATCCCTTTTTAAAAGGAAATGCAATAATTTTCACTTGAATATTATCGAATGAAATAAATAGTTGCCAGAATAAATAACAAGAAAAAGTATGCATTTTCTTGTCATTTATTACGGCTAATGAAAATAATTATTTTATTTTTGGATTTTTTAAAAATATATATAAGATTGTCAATAGAATTGAAATGAACATAAGGCAAGCAATATTTTAAAAAAATATTTTGTCCCACTTTAGTAAAAATTATAAATAAAATTATAAAAAAAAGTACAAATAATCAGTCATATTAGTCATACGGATGCTAGAAAATTTTTTTAATTAGAGTCATTTTCATTCCAGAGGCTGTTTTAAAATTTAATTTCTCTCGGAATTTACATGAGCACTACGTTAAAGCTTAAATAATTATATATTAATATGGAAACTAAATATTGAATTATATTTTGTAATTAATGGGAAATTTAATTACATTATCATATTTGTATTAAGAAAAAGATAGAATTATTTACAAAATACCATATTTGAATAGTGAAAACTACGGACTCTTGTTTCAGGTCTAAATAGTTTTTATATTTCTCAAATACTTTTGATTGTTAACACCAAAAAAGAATTAATTTTTAAGAATGTAATTAATTTACATTGATATATAATTTAATCACGACGTCAATTTATGAAATAAATTTGGATCTTTATGAGTAAGAATATATGACTTGCCATCAGAGAATACTTAAAGTGTTATATAATTCATACATGCGAAATTCAGATATAAAATAAAAATGAAAGCATTTTTATTAAAAATATTATAATTATATAAGCAATTGTTTTTGAAAAACTCTAGTTGCAAAATAGCGTTAAATAAAAGAAATCGCAGCAATGGGACTAATTCCTAATCGCATTCACTAGTCTACTGAAAAACTATTGGTTTTGTAAAACTTGAATAAACCAGAACAGCGCTAAATGAAAAGAAAGAATATGGAATATATTATACAAAACAAGAATCTGAAACTCAACAAATTTACTCGGTTCTTCTAAAATTTTTATCCATACTGACAGAAGCAAAAAATGAGTAAAATATATTATACTTGATGAGGAAAATTCTAATCTCACAAAGAGACGCTTTCAACCGAAATAGAGAAATGCTACATGAAACCAAACAATGACTAACAGTTCGAGCAAAAGATTTGTATTAAAATAATAAATGAATAAAAATTGTTCATTTGCAAACGAGAAACAATAGAATAAATTTCAATTCTTTTTGAAATTTTCGTTAATATAATCCTTTTTGAAATCATCATAACAAATTTTTATACTTTAAATAATTTAAAAATTAATTTTAATTTGTTATTCTCATATAATACTCCTTTATCAAAAAAATACGTTGCTGCAATAACCAAGAAGGATAATAGAAAAGCTGCTTGGTAATTTTGTCATCAATATTGGCAACAAGCTCGACGATATTAGGAACGAACGAATACATTCCAATCGGATATGAATATCAAAGTTTAAATAAATAACAAATGATTCATTATGACTCTTGTTTTACGAAGGTTTTTTTTTTCTTTTTTTTTCGGGGGGGGGATGATAAATGTCTATAAATTAATATTATCATCAATGCGGCACGTATGTTACAACCTATATCATTACATATACTTGATAGAAAAAGTATTCAAAATGCTCTACAGAATGGATCTTTAAACCTAAAACTACCATAAAAACAAGTATTTAGTTCTTTTAGTAGAAGATTATAACTAAGAAAGATTTTTTCATGACTTATATATAATTTTTGATTAAAATTAATAAATACTTTAACATTTTCTCAAAAATTTCATGAAATAATTAATTGTGCATTATTAATTAATAAGCACATTTTTGGAATAAATGGGATTTACAGTCTCATCATATTTATTTAAGCATATTTTTTCTATACTTTTAATTATTTAAATATATTTATAAATATATTTCATAACATTACTTTTTATTTATTACGACTTATCTGCTTAATCAGAATATTTTATAATAAACCATAACTTGTAATTAATTTCACGATTCTGAATCATGCAGGCTAATTAAAAAATCACATATAAACTTTTTCGATTAATTCATTTTAACATATCCTTCCTTTTAACTAATTTTACTGTCAACTACAAGCTAAATTCGCAAAGTGATAAATTTCAAACTCTCCCAATTTTCACTTCAACCGTCAGATAAAGTTATTCATTTTCTCACTGAGGGCGCTAGGGTCGATATCGCACATGGTAGTGACACGTGATGTCGGAGCGTGAGAGACTAATTGTTATCATTAACACCGCAGTAATTTGTAAAAACTGTTTTAGGAGGCTGCATGGAAAGCTGAAAATGAGAAGGTAGGAAGGCTTGTCACTTAATTGCATCAGCTGCGGAAAAAGTAAACTATACCAGAAATATCCGGGACTTCATTAAAATTGCATTTATTTTTTCAGTTTTGTTCAAGCCTAGTAGTTTATCTATGTATAATGATTGAATAAAATCAACCGATTTAATACCAAGTAATTAGCGGAAATATGAAAAATAAAAGAGAATGGATCTTGTTCTATATTATCTGGTATAATTACTTAATTAATAATAAATATCTAAGTTTTCAATATTTACAAATCTTCACAAAACCTGGTCACAGACAAACTGAAAACTTTTTCTTACCAATATTATAGAAAATGCTAAAATGGTCTTATAAAATGATACAATATTGTTTTCATAACAAAAGCCACATTTTTAAAATCTAGTTGCCTTTGGCGATTAGCTCGTTTATTAGGGATATTGGTTATTTTTAACTTAAGTTAAATTAGTTAGATGTAACTTCTTCATGACTCCGTCGAGCTACCAGATATTAAATCCCCGTTATTTTAAATGCATATATTCAGTGTGTAAATAAGCCTTTTTAATGGTGACTTGTCCCATAACACCATAGAGCTATTAAAAATGCAAAATGTCATCTAAATTTTTCTATATTTTAACTTTACTATTTTATTCGCTATATAAAATACACTCATATAAAATAGAATCCTTTTTCTTTAGCTTGTAACAATGAAAGAAAATTACACAATAAAATATTTGATGAAACAATGATAATAGTTTGAATTTCAAGGCAACGATAATGCAATCTATTAATGAAAATAAGGCAAACACTAAATACATTCTTTTTTTAGTATTTAAAAAATCACAAAAATTATTAAACTGTATCATTTAAGGGAAAGTCTTGCAAATTTTAAACTGATGTAAAAATCATTTTTGTGCTGTAATATTTAGGAAAGTCATCTTGGAAAAGCATCAAGATTTCGGTAAAATTTTAATCAATTAAAATTCTATTTAAAATTTTAAATGTTACCAAAGGTTGGTAAAATTTAAAATAGGAGTTGATGTATTGAAATATTGTAAATATTTGCAATAAATGTTTACTTCTTAATGTAATCATTTTTAAAACTATTGCAATTTATTATTAAATTTATATTCATTGATAGTTTACAATTTCCTTAAAAATCCCTTAAAATTAATGTTTGACCTTAAGAAATGCAATGATTCTACTCATAAAAAAGTTTTTTCCTTCCTTTTAAAACAAGAATACATTAAGAAAACAATTTATATTCGATTTCTTAAATTTAATACTTAAATATTTTTTTCCGTTTTTTTGCTGTCCGTTTACATTTATGTAAGTGTATTTATTTCTGAAATGTTGAAAAAATTTCTGAAATGTAATTTCGAAAAAATATATATTAAAATATTTTTCTTTTTTTATACTCAATATATAAAAAGAGAAAACTGTAATAGATTCCTGTCCCTAAAAATGATCCCGAGATATTGTAAAGACTTCTGATTTTATTCCTCAGTG
This sequence comes from Argiope bruennichi, assembly GCF_947563725.1. Taxonomy (NCBI): domain Eukaryota; kingdom Metazoa; phylum Arthropoda; class Arachnida; order Araneae; family Araneidae; genus Argiope; species Argiope bruennichi. The sequence goes on along the minus strand of NC_079151.1, from coordinate 100,414,156 downwards.
CCTAAGTTTTTTTTTTTTTTTTTTACAATTATGTCTCCGAGTGTCTGTCTATTCTTAAGTATTTACAAATGAAACAAACAAGTTGAACTAATAAAATTGTGTATAAAGTTTTGCATCAAAATTGTAAATCTATGAAATTTTGAAAAGATGTAACGAGATGAAAATTTATCTGATAATCCATGTGTATTTGACCTCTATCTCCTCCTTTGCATACAAAGGGGTTTGCAAAGAAAAAAATGCAAAGGAGTTTGATGAATGAAATGCTTGATATTTAGATCAAAATCTCCCGTCTCTAGTAAATTTAGACTTAATTCTTTAAAGAATATGGCCGCGGTGGCCTGGTGGTAAGGTCCCGGCTTGTGAGCCGTAGGGTTTCAGGTTTGAGACCCGATTCCGCCAAAGAACCGTCGTGTAAGGGGGTATGTTGCACGTTAAATCCGTCATGACAAACGTCCTCCCGCTGGTGTGGAAAGGGGGTTGCCAGCTCAGGTGTCGCCCTCGTCATCTGACCGCGGTTCAAAATTACGAGGTCCGTCCCAAAATATCCCTAATGTTGCTTTACAACGGGACGTTAATATAACTAAACTAAACTAAAATCTTTAAAGAACTTTGTCATAAGTCTATCAGAAAATATGTGACGAAGATCTCTTAAAATCGGTAAAAGCTGTACAAGTAAAATTTGTATTTGGTCTTAAAACCAAAATTTTGGATCCAATCTTTCAATAGGAAAGGGAATACTTTTCTGAAACACACATGTGAATATTTTCACTGTACGATGAATCTAAGCTTAACAAACACCATATCATATAAATCAATAAAAAAAATCTAGGAGAGAAAATAGATGTTTGTTTGTTTGTTGTTGTTTGTTTGTTTCTTATGGCACTTGCCACAGACAAGCCCGCTGTTACGAAGACAGCGATTTAAGCCTGAGGGGGACGTCTCTTATTTTTTATAGCAGCGCCAACTAGGGCCAAGAGTACGACTTTGCTACTCACGCATCACTCATTCGCTTGCACAACCCCTTTTTACAGGAGGGCACATTCATACATCTCACAGATAGAACAACAGAAGAACAACCATGCCCAAACCGGGACGCCCAGATCACGGGGAAGACGCGCTACCCCTATGCCAGGACGCCGGCACATAGATGTTAAAGTTTAAAATAAAATCTTGAATAAATATTGAAGAATGAATGTTAAATTCTCTCATAGAAGGAACAGATTTATTTTTAAGGAAACAGTATTTTGATTTTTTTGTGAGATTATATTTACTTACAAACTTCAACAGAATAAATATTTTACAAGAATTTCCAATTAAATTACAAAAGTTTCTCTAGGTTTTGTTTGTCAAAGCAAAGTTTTTTGGAATTTCATGAAATTAAATGACTTCCTTTAAAATTTAACCATAAAATGTTTATGTAAATCTTACATTCGATATTTAATAATCTCTACTAGTAATAAAGGGAAATGGGCGTGTTTATCGGCGCTTTATATTCCAGACCGTTTGACCAACAACTACCGTCTTGAATACAGCTATGCTTCGGAAGATGGAAATGGGAGACTTATAAATAAACAAATATGCTTCAGAGGAATTTTTTTAAAACCCAAGAAACATTTTACTATTTTTTTTCAGACAATATTATTGTGTAAAAAAATGATTATTTCACCTTTTATAATTTCAAAAATTATGTTTTTAATGTTACCAATTTATTTATGCAATTTATTCAAAATGTTAACAGTTTTATAGAAGTATTTTGTGAACAAAACATTTTTTTGGACAATGTTCTATATCGTCGCATTGAAATTCAAACCGTTCATTAAATATTAATTATTGTACTTTATCAAATATTTAATCGCTGGATTTTCTTCCATCATTAACAAAAAGAAGATTATTATCTAGATTATTATTATCTATGAACTTTATATGAGTTATAAGAACGTGAAGTTACAATACGACATGCAATTAGAATTTAGATCACCGGGACAGTTATGTTTTAATTCTAAACAACCGGAATTTCACTGATACAAGAGAATTGTCATTGGAAAATCGCCGTTTGAACGCTCGTGGTAGATTTAGTATTAATGACATTATGCAGCCTGGAATTTGATGGTATTAAAAAAGTTTATTTATAGAATAAATACAACAAGTATCCAGCCGATAAAATGACACTAATGTCTATCCCAATTTGGTGCTAAAAATGCTTTTTTTTTAAGAAGTCATGAAAAAAACTATGTAAAAATGATTTTGATACCATATTAAATACCATCAACACTAAAGGTGAGCTAGATGGTTACAAAAGCGGCTAGTTAAACAGCTTTTTCCTTTAACTCTTTCTTATAGGTAATAAGTGTACTCCTTGAAAACGTACTTGATATTTTATAGAAACTTATATAATCGTCCATTAAGAAATAAAAAGATCATTGATATGAAATAAATTAACCAGTAACAGGAACATTTTAAAACTTCTTTCGAAGAAAGAAGAATGAAATTTTTTGGAATATTCTTATATAACATTTTTTGGCAATAGTTAAATATGATCTTAAAAAATACTGAATAATTCGAAAAAGTTGATTGATCTTTATAATCTAATGGGGAAGGGATGAGGTAGATTATTATGAGGTCGATAGATACCTTAAATTTTATCAATTTAATTAATATTTAATTAATTGCATTTAGGTTTTACATGAAAATTTACTTTTTAGAATGTTAAATGCAAAATCCATTGTTTGAACTTTGAGAACAATTTTTCCTCCAACAAATAAATCATTTTCCTTAACTCACATGATTGAAATTTATAAATAAAAAGATGTCAAGGTCCATCATTCCTGTTCGCAACAAAATTCCAACCGAAAAGAAATTTTCGAAAAATTACGCGAAAACTTTCGCTGCTTCAAATATTATTAAAATGATTAAATGTTGTCTTTCTTACGGGAGATTTCGAATTTCAACAGGCACAAGGAAATGCATCAAAATATGTTAATTAAAAAAATGTTAATTACGTTACTTATCATTTAATGACCATTTGGTAAGTTTCAATGTCCAAACTTACAATTTAGACGGATAAAACAAAAGGCTTCTGAAATATGTTTGTTAAGGCATTTGGCAAGCCAGTATCATAAATGAAAGGGGTGGGGGGAGAGTAGCGAGATGGTGACCTTGCTCAATCTCGGCCTTTCATGTTGGATAAGAAAAGATTTCTAAAAGAGTTGCGGTAATAGAGTAAGGAAGAAAGAGAAATAAGAAAGAAATATAGACTTTCAGCTGATAGTATTAGAAACAGAGACAAAGTTATGACATTATTTGATTTTTTCTCTTAATAATCAACAAACGAACTGATGCAGCTTATTATATCATAAATCGTAAATAACAATTTCAAAATTCGATAACAAATTTCTTTGGATTTATTGTTTTAAATATCAGTATAATTTTGATTTGATTTTTATTCATTTGGCAATGAATCCTTGTAAGGGATATTTTACAAAGTTAATTGAAAAGATGCATTTTTTCAAATAAGGCGAAACTATTCTTTTGAAATTTTTTTTTTGATAAAATATTATCATAATTAATTTTAACTATGAGATTTGTTTGGTTTGTTCCAGTATGATGGAATATTTTCCGCCAAACTTAGTTTTAATGATTCAAAATGCTTAAGCCATTATTTAAATAAAAATTTGAATGATAATTTAAGGCGCTTAAGTGATAAATTTTTTTCATTACAGCACGAAATTATATATGGAGGTGTTTTTTTTACTTATATATCAATTTATATAATGAAAGTGAAGATGCATACTATATGATTATTTTATTCGTGTTTATTTTTTAAGATGCAAAAATTAGATTTCAAACGAGAATAAATTGCTGTTCTGATATTCTGTAAACTTTAACTGCATGTCATTTGAATCTTTAGGAATATTTACCTAAGAATAGCATTAAGGAAAAAAAATATTTGAATTTAGTTAAGTTCCGATAACAGAAATATATTTTATTTTTAAATATCAAATTCTGCACCTTATTCTATAGAAAATATCGCTTAAAAAAGTGATAGGGTTTTTGTGTTTTTTGGAGACTTCTTTGGCGTTCTGAATACGGCTCTGGAGTTTTTTGCAACTGCTATATTGTATAAATTTCCTTTTAAATTAAAATATTATTTGTTTTATTCAAAATATTCTGATTAATAATCAGAAATAAAAAAATTATAAGTTGCTATTTAATTATCACTAACTGTAAACAAAGGGGCCAACATATAAATCTTGAGCTCCAATAATTATGCACTGCCGTAGAAAATCTTGGAGCATTCTTATATTTTCCTGATCTACAGATATCGTATAGCGTTTTTTATCGATATTATTTTACTTTTTTGGCTCAAAGATATTGATTGGCATCATCAATGCTGTTTATCCAAATTACTGAATCATATAACATTTTAATAAGGAAATATATGTGGGGAGGACAAGATTACGAATAATATATTTTTTAAAAAAAAAGATCTGTTAGAGAGCAGCAGAAAAAAAAAATTGAAATTTCTCAGCGAGCTATTAAATTATCAGAATCATCAGCATCAGTTATTGAATATGCACTGAATATAATATCAAGATTATTAAGAAAATATTAGAAGAACTTACATGATAGAATTTGAAATAGCAAATAGTAGCAAACACCAAGGGATATCAATAGTGAGCTCTATTGAAGTGGAATTGTTTTCGCTGAAAAATTGCCGTTATCGGCAGATTATTTTATTACCATTGCGAAGTTCAATAAAATAGTTGTCTAAAAATGAATTTGAGAATTCAGATCAATTTCATCCAAAAATATGTTTTTTTATTAGCTATCAAAGGACTTCGAAAGAATGGTTTTTGATAAAATTTTAATATATATGTTTGATTTTTGTAATAACAGCATAATCTTTATTTTATTAATAGAAAAATACTAAATATTCATATTTAATAATATTGAAAGTTATCAAATCAGTAGTATCATAATTGCGGCTAGGAGATTCCAAAATTTTCTGTATTCTGTTATTTTGTTTTATGAAGATTAAATACACAATGAAATGTGGTATGCAGCAAGTTACAAAATGTTGGCTATTCATTTTAATTGCTAGAGCTACCTAATACGATCCAAACAAAAAGTTGTCAAATTCTTATAAATAAATTACAGATAAGACAATTTATTCATTTCAAAGAAGGCGATAGTAAGTTTTTAGTAAATATAAATTATCATAAAGGAAAACAAAAGACTAATTATTTATTCAAACTGTGACAATTCCTTCACATTGAGCATATTACTCTCGCAACGGAGTAATCGCACACGGTTTCGGAATTATTTTTGACATGGTGCAAGCCAAAAAGGGCACCGATAGAATGAGCATTGTATGATTTTATAAAGCACTTCAATTTATTTTGGAAAAACATACCATTTGTAGAGTTAGAATAAAATTTAATGGACCCATTGTTATATTTTCCCGAAAAATTTTGAAATTCTGAAAATGATTTTCAGACATATTTTTCATCTTGGAAAAAAACTAACTTGCATTCAATAAAATGGAAATAAGAAATGGAAGGTATTTGCCGATCAGATATTTTTAGTTTTGATGGATTTTATTTCATTTTCAGATTAATTCCATGGATTTACTTAAAGGAAGTAAGAACTCTTAATCGGCAGTTTAATGATATTTAAGCGAAATTCGCAAATTTCTTTCCTAATTTTAAAATTCGAAATGGGAATAATTTACTATATTACATTTGTTATATTTCTTAATTCATGAAACGAAATGTATCTTTATGATTAGAAAGAAAAAAAATCAGTTTTCTAATATAATTCAATATTTTAGGAATATGCATTTAATATTTAAAACGTAATTTTGTTATTTTGATCAAAAATATTTTTTTTTCTTAAACCTCCCAACAATGCAATTAGATGTTGCCGTTGATTCGGAATTTAGCTATTTTATAAGAAAAAATGTAAGTAATTTAAATATTTCGAAGGTATTTTCAGAAATTATTGTGTATCTGAAAACTGACAGGACAAAGTTCCTGAAAATATTCTAATATCTTTAAATGATTTTAAAAATCTCTTTGAATTATTTTATATATTTGATATGTTGAACTACAATATCAAACAAAAACATATATTCAAAAAAAAAAAAAACGCCTTTTAGCAAATCAGATCTTTAAATCTTATAAATATAATTAGATGCAGATTGGTTTTGAGGTAAAAAAATATTTGAGTTTAAATCGCTAAAATACAAACTAAATTTCATACATGTTTGTAAAGTCAATATTTTCAAGCATTCAAGATTTTGCCTATAAGTAAAATGGTAAATATTTGCTCAGAAAAGTATCTGTCAGAATATATATAAAGTTACATCGTATGTTTACGAAAAGCATTAGAAAACGCCTTTCATTAAAGATTTTAGAACTTCGTCTACTATTGAATTTTTCTTAGGAAACATTGAAAGAAAAAGAACCCTGGCATTTTTGAATAAACACAACAAAACAACTGAAACTTTGAAAACAAAAATCCCTAACATTTCTATGGTAATGAATATTTACATACAATAATATTGACATAAATAATTTTTAAGTATTATAAGGATTAATGGAGACTAAGGAATAAAAGTAATTTTTTAACAAAAACCTCAGTCTATAAGCGAAATAGAGATTCTAATATATTTTAAATAACTTAGGATACTTGCTGAAATTCATTTCATTCAAGACTCATTTATACATTTATATTTAAGAAAAACTGTTACAGAATCTGAATTTTTATATTAAAATTTTATGCTATATAAAGATCTTAAGAGGCAATGCAGTTCTTGTTTGCGACTCTAAGCACTTACACAAAATAAAAGCATCAAAATAATATATTCATAAAAGGAAGAGTCTTACCTTGCGTATTCCAAAAGAGCAGATGCTATAAGGAAACAATACACAGCAGCACAAAAAGGATACGTTTTGCAAATGAAATCCAAAGTGGAACTGAAAGACGGAATGGACTGGAAATCAAACATCCGTTTCGACGGCCACTGAGACGGAAGAGGAATGATTGTTGTTTGTATGGCCAGGATTCGAGCGCTTCACCAATCCTGGAGAAGGGGTCGTTGCCGGATCGGCAGCCCCCTCCTCCATCTCCATTATGTCCGAAGTAGATTCGCTGAGTGAGTCTCTCTTGAGCTTAGTGCCCACAGTACCGGGAAGGTAGGGGCAACTAGTGACATGGTTGAAGTTCTGCGACTGCATTTCCTCCTGGTCCGTCTCGCGGTGGTAGAAGTAGTTGAAGTTGGACACAATCACAGGCACGGGCAGGGCGATGGTGAGCACACCAGCAATGGCACATAGCGAGCCCACAATTTTGCCCCACACGCCAACGGGCCTCATGTCTCCATAGCCCACGGTGGTCATTGTCACCACCGCCCACCAGAAGGCGTCAGGGATACTCTTGAAATACGAACGTTCTGAGTCCGCCTCTGCATAGTAGACGGCACTCGAGAATAAGATCACTCCGATGAACAGGAAGAATATGAGCAAGCCCAGTTCTCGCATACTGGCCTTCAGAGTCCGACCAAGGATCTGCAGGCCTTTAGAGTGTCTGGACAGCTTGAAAATCCTGAACACTCGGACGAGTCTAATGACTCGTAGAATGGCCAATGACATGGCCTGGTTGTTTCCTGCTCGTTCGTTCACAGACACAATTGGTAGCTCTGTGGCCTTGGCCTCGGCCACGACGGTAGCCAAGGTGATGAAGTAGGGTATGATGGCCACCAAATCGATGCTATTCATAACATCCTTGAAGAAATTGAATTTATTGGGACAGGCGAGGAAGCGCACCAGTAGCTCGAATGTAAACCACACGATGCAAGCCGTCTCAATAATAAAGAAGGCGTCTGTCGTCTTCGGCACCTCATCCTCGACGACTCGTGTCATGTTGTTGGTTGTGTTGAAGAGCTTGTAGTGCTTGAACTCGGGCAGCGTCTCCAGGCAGAAAATGAAGATGGACAACAGAATCACCACCACTGAAATGATGGCGATGACTCGGGCCGCCTGCGAACTCTCCGGATACTCGAACAGAAGCCACATCTTCTTCTGGAGCTCCTGCTCAGGCAAGGGCTTCTCCTCCTCTTTGATGAAACCCTCGTCTTCACGGAACTTGTTGAAGGCCACTTCTCCCAGCTCGTAGAACTTGATCTCCTCGGCGAAGACGTCGAGGGGCACGTTGACGGGCCTCCGCAACCGGCCTCCGCTCTGGTAGTAATAGAGGATGGCGTCGAAGCTCGGTCGGTTGCGGTCGAAGAAATACTCGTTGCGTAAGGGGTCGAAGTACCGGATGCGACGGTGGGGGTCACCCAGCAGGCTGTCGGGAAACTGATGCAGCGTCCGCAGCTGGGTCTCGAACCGGAGGCCGGACACGTTGATGACCACCCTCTCGCAGAAGTCGTGGTCGTGCGGGATGGGCTCGAAGTGATGAGGGGAGGAGGTCTGCTGTGTCTGCGGCTGGCTCTGCTGCTGCTGGTCTGCACCGCCCAGCTCCTCGCTGCCCAGCTTCGGAAGCGACCTGGGAAGAGAAGAAGAGGAGAGGCGATGAGAAACGCTGCCGTTTCCCTCCTTGCTGCCCCCAAGCGAGGAGGTGCGGCGCGGCCTGAGCACGGGGGTCACACCCCATTTCTCGGCGAACTGTATCCGCGAAATCTTGGCTCGGAACCTCCGCCAGCGTGCGGAAGTAAACGCGAAGCAGCGGCTAGTATTGTGGTCCGTCGCGGCGATGAGTGAGTGATCCCACGGCAGACCAGACACCGAATGACGGACCGGGGCCGCAACAGAAGCACAGGGGGCGCTACCCGAATGACGTCACTCTCGCATCAAACCCCCAGCCCCTCTTCCGAGCCTCTCTCAAGATCTTCCACCGCAGGTAAAAATTGCACCATCAGTTGATCTAAGAGATCGAATGTATTGGAAAAGTTGATCTCACCTGGAAGAGTGAGAGAAACTCTCCAGATGAGTGGAAAGGGATGCACCGGTCTCACTGATTTCGGAAAAGAGAACTGCGGATAAAATATCACTCGGGTGCTGCTTTTAGCGAGATCGATAATTTCGCGGATTACTAGGAAGTTGATCACTCTGTATCGCAAATTAGTTCTCCCTTTTTTTTACGATAAACAGCGATTTAAATATTGTTCATTGATTTAAATCGTGACCTTTCATTGAATATTTCTTTATCAAAGTTATTTAGTTAATTGAGAAGAAATGTCATTTTTTTTATCTCGTTTTTTTTTTAATGTGATAAGTATTGTTACATAGATATGAAAGGCAGAAAGCAGTTAAAAATACTTTAGCAAATTTAAAAGTTTTTTTCTTGAAAATTTTTTTTTCCTAAAGCACAAAGAAAACATTAAACTAAAATACAAATTTAGCCCTTAAATTAAAAAAAATACCAGAATGCTTAGTTAAGAATACAGCCCCGCACATTTTACGAATTATATAATCAGAACTTCTGAATATATTAAAAACATTTGAAATTTATTTATAAACAAATAGGATATATAGACAAATATAATAATTCTTTTTAAATATTTTTTGAAATCGCAATTAACAATATTATAAAATAGAAATTTATTTATTATGTTTAAATGCACGAAGAACATTTTCACCTAATTCCCTCAAACAAGAGTAAAAAAATCTGCTTTGTTTACTTTTCTCTTTTTCTGAAATTGTAATATTAACCTCTAAGAAGAAAGTCAAAGAAAAGAAGGCGCGTATTCAACTGATTATGACTAAACATTTATGGGAAATTCATTTTTTCGAAATACCTGCATTAGACGAAAAATAAAACAAAATAGTATTTTTGATTTATTATTAAATATAATTGTACGTTCCAAAATATAAAGTATTTTAAACCAAGTTTATCAATAATCTTTCTATTATTCATGTAAGCTATTTGAAAAAAAAATGGTTATATTTACTACACTATTTATATTTTAACTAAATTTAGCTTTTCTGAAACAACTTTTCTCTTTCTAAATTTAATTAGTAGTAATGTTTCTAAATGTAATTAGTAGTAATTTCTAAATGCAATTAATAGTATTTAATCCCTGAAAAAATTTTATATTTTAATTATAATTGCCTTACAACACATAGTTAATAAGAAATTTCATATTATTAAAATTAAGTATCTTGGATGCATAAATCTTGAAAAATACATTAATTCCCTTTTGAATAAAATACTTGCATTAACAGATTAATTTTGATAGTAAGTTTTATTCTTTAAATCATTTTTAATCGCCTATCACTATCTAAATAAATGCATTTAAACTAGTCTTACTTTCATCATTTAAAGCATGTGAAGGAAATTCTCAAACAAAGGCACTATTAAAACATTCAGTTATTACTATTCAAACTATTATATAAAAGAAAAATATAACTTTCTCAGAATGTTACACGCGAAATTTTAAATAAATTTCTATCGTTTCCCTAATTAGTGAATGAACTTCGCGATGTAAAAAAAAAAACTTCTTTTATCAAAAGACATTTTTACCGAAAAGTCTGTTAACCGAAAATCAAAGCTAAGATATTAATTTCTGAATGATTACAAGATTTTTTTATTTACTTTATTCAAACGGAAAGGAATTTTCTTTCTATCTAAAATATTCAAACCAACTACATTGACAATAATTAAAAACATTGCATTACTTCAGACAAAAATTATTTATCAAGATATATTGTTTATATTTTTAAAAGATGAAATTCGTGAAGAGTAAGTTCGAAAATATATATTTGTTATTATAAATTTGCCATATTTTAAAATAGTCATTAATTAGTTTTGAAGAAATATCGAATATTTTGAGTGTTCATCAATTTCGTAAGTGAATTTCCATTCTGATTTTTCAGGTAATTTTTCACTAATAATAGAGTTTTCATAATCACACCCCTTATATCTTTCTCAATACTTATTTTCTTTAAAATAGAATTTTATCGATTGTGAGGAAGTTAATAACAGAAAAAAAATTATGTATTGGAAATTATTTTTTATACATATTATTGTATAAAAAATAATTAATTATTTAATCTATTATTTAATCTTGAATTAATTAATTATTTAAATTAATTATTTAATCTTATTGCGAAATGTAACCCTTTGCTCTCGGATGGGCACCTTATAACACGGTGTATCATTTTGATGTTTTATTGATTTATTTTTTAAATTTGATTATTAAAATACCTGCAGAATAAGACGAAGAATTCATTTTCAGGGAAATCCAACTTAAAATAAATATATGTAAATACATATATTTTTTTGAAGCAGAGTTGTGGCCGAAGAGAGGGAAGAACCTTTAAGTTTTAAATCCCGCTTTTATTCCATCCTGCTGACGAACTGACGTCCGTTCACATGCGATAAAAGAGGGAAAAAGCGACAAATATTTTCCTGGTGATTACATACCATGAGATTCAGATAGGGATTTCTTTACACGTGTCGATTTAGGTAAAGGAATTATAGGGATCTTTTAAAAAAATTTGTTGAGACGACAAGAATTTGTTAGATCACTCGGAGCTTGGGAACCGCTGATTTAAGCACTTTTACAGACCTTTTGCTGTATTAATTAAACAAAAAAGGGGGAATTTGAATAGGAAATAAGAGAACATTTTAAAATGAAGTTAACATGAGCTAAATTATGATAAAAATTAGGAAATTAACTAGGATTTAATTTAGATTTAGAGATATTTCATATATATGTTTATTTTTGGAGACATAAAAAATCCTTGTATTATGTTAATAATTATGCATCGAATTATTTTTCTGAGTTCAAGGGGGAAAATTCTTATTTGAGGTCGAATCGTGTATGATATTTTTATATAATTTTGTTCAACTTGTTTTTGTCATGTTAGTAAGAAAGACATTTCATGATTGAGTTTTAATTTATTTTCTGATAAGGAAGTATTTAAAATTTTAAGCCCTTTAGTATTCTCGATTACAATACACTACTTCAATGTTTCCCGAAATTAATTATCAGTAAATTAATTAATTTTATTTAATATTTAATCGATAATTGCGGTGCCAATTCTTACTGAATGGTACTGGGGTACATGATGCTGAGAATAAATTGATCTCGAAGGTTTATTATGTTTTAAATAAGGAATTATAAATTAAGGGCTAGAAAGTAGAAAATATCTAATTAAAACAAAACAAAACAAAAAAAATCGAATATCTAATTTTTAAAGTAGAAAAAGTGTATAAAAGTGTGTTGTTAAAAATTGTTTTTAATGAATTTATCAATTATTTCTAATGGGAGCAAAATTCATCTTGTTTGATTTACAATTAATTTGAAACTATAAATCCGTGCTATTAATGCGTGTCTGTGTGTTGATATTTTACAGGATTTATTGTTAATAAATTTACCACAAAAGGCTTTAGAGAGTGCAAAAGTGCACCTCAAAACGATTTTTTTAAAAAGAATTACTTAATTAAAAATTCAGCATAATGCTAATTTTATCAGCTAGAATATTAGTAAATATTAATACCACAAAATGAATTTCACACTAAAATTAATTAATTAAAATTAAATTAAATTTTAAAATACAAAAAAAGAAAACCTTTTTAATGTTACTTTTATATTTGCTAAGCATTTTTTCTGTAATATTCATAAACATTGCAAACTATTTTTGCTTACATTTTACACCGGTACATTTAATTTTTGTAATAAATTATTCAACTCATTTTTATTGTTACCTAATATTTTATTCCAGATTTTTACCATTGTTTTTCCAAAAAAATATGCTTTAAACAAGGTAAAATATTTGGCATTTTTTTAAAAAATAGAATAGTTGTAATTTCGAGCTTCTCTCGAAAAGTTATTAATGGAAACTTTTTTTTTTAGTTATACATTTCTAAATACTGTTTCTCTTTTTTGTAATTTAATTGATTTTGTAAGAATATATAACTGGTCTTTAAGCTTTAAGTTTTTATTATACAGCATAAAATATTTTTACTAAATTAGTAAACAAAAATCTTTTAAAAATATTTCTCGAAATAATGAAACGTATGCTATTATATACACAAAAAAAATTCCGATCTTGCCCAATTATCCCTATATATTTTATAATATTCTTTTTTTTAACAATTTTCCCTATAATATTCCTGTGTATTTTACCATCAGGTTCCACTTCAGCAAACTAGGCTTTATATTATTTGAAGTTGAACCATTTACTGTATCTGATTAAAGATGGTGGCAGACAAAATTGGATAAGAGTAATGGACAATGAACAGAAAAAATCTTTAAAAATATACTTGCACGTCTGTCAAAATTTGAAATTTAAAAATACTTTGCTGGAAAAAGCATTGAAAGTAAAATAAGCATTAAATATAAAATAATTATTAAATTAAATTTTTTATTGAAAGTTTTTTTTCCCAATAATCTTTGAGAACTGGTTCATCACAGAAAACAATTAATTAATTATTCTCTCTATCAGATTAAAGCTCAAATACTGAGCTAATTAACAATTAGAAGGAATTGGGTAAGTACATAGCGAGGGAATGGAACAGTTTTTTAAAATGCTACATATTTTCCAAAATTTGAAGATACTAAATCAAGATATGCAAAATGTTTTTATTGAAATTATTTGAACTTAATAAATTTGAGAATTGATTGACCCCTAAAGGCTCTTATTAAGCAAATAAATAAAAAGATCCGTCCCTCCCCCCTCCAGTACGAAAACTCGAAAATACCACCATATATACTCAAAATAATTGTTAACGCATGTTGCGTAGCACATATATATTTATATCATATCCATATATTATAGTAAATATAATTATACTCTTCTGAAATTTGGATTACAATTGGATTTTTTTTTAATCCATGAGTAAGATTGTTTAAATTTTTTTTTGCAAAATATCCGTATTTTTAAAAATGTAATTTATAACCAATTCAAAAAATGCAATAATGTAATTTTATTAAGTTGTTTATTTTTAATTTTAATGCCTACGAGGATTTTTTTCAATTTATTTATTTCTATTTAATTAATTTTATTTTTAGTATCCATTTATTTATTATATAATTTAGACAATTCTCATTAGTTATATAGACACCGAATTAAAAAAAATAATCTATAACTAATAAAATTCACTAAGTTGTGAAAGATATATTATTTTCCTTGAAAATTTAAAAATTTGAAATAAATCAACATTCTTTTTAATATCTTGTTCAACCACTTGATTCTATTAAAAACAGAGAATGAGAAAAGCTACTTTTCTTTTTAAAATTAAATAAATCCTGAATAACTAGATATTTCCAAAAGTATGCTAAGTTTAACCATTAGCATAGACCTATACATTTTCTTCTAAAACATCTCGGAATATCCGACCGAAAATCCGACTCATTTCTTCAAGAAGTGCAAATTATACTTAATCACGATATGGGGGGGAGGGGGGTTTACTGAATTAAATTTTTCACCAGTGAAATTGTATCTTTACTTCTTCTGTATCCCACCAGCCCTAGAGTCTATTTTTAGCACACGAAAGCCATTTTCTCCATTTTCACTCCCTTTATTGTTTTATTTTTCCCTTCTTTTTTTTTAAAGGGGAAACCCTTTTCTTCCAAATAGCCCAGACTAACAGTCCTGTGAAAATGATCGTATAACTTTTTCAAACCTCCCTTTTTTTTTAATGGAAAAATCGAAAAAGTTTTAATTACCACGATAAAGCTGGAAAAGTCGAAAATCAGTTGGAGGTTAAGTGGGCTCTTAATCTTGCCTTTGTCTTTCATACAGCTTTCAGAAGCAGTTTCTAAAGTTCGTTGTATTTTTTTTCTCCCTCTTTAAGCGATGCTAAAATATTACCGGAAATTTCGATGTCTGCAGTATGACAAGAAAGACAGTTGGCTATGCAAAATGATCTAGTTAGCGGTTGCTTGATTTAAGCGTCAATTAATTTTTTTCGGTAAACATAATGAGTATAGATAAGAGCCTCTGTTATTTGTTTTTGTAAAAAAAATTGATTGAATGCGAACTTTTTTATGTTACACAAATTATTGCTGCCATTCTTTGTTATCACTTTATTGTTGTATTTATTTATTGAAAATTATTTATTGGAGTTAATAATAAGTTTATTCAATAAAGGATTGAAACTGTTTGTGCAATTATTTATGACAGAGAATTTGTTTTTATCGCTTGTAATAATAAAGAAGAAAGTGTGTGCATACATGTTTGCGCTTAGTCGGGATCACTATTTTATTTAGAATTACCAGATTTGATATATTTATACATTACAGAAGGGAATAGGTACCTCAGAGTAGTTTCTTTGAAATTCTTATTAGAATTTCAATTAATTAAAAATAAATCTTGATATTAGCTTTTCCTAACATAATTCTAAAAGTATTATTGCACAAAAATTATATTTTCATTGTTTTAAAATGCAAAAATTGTCTTTTTAGAGTTATAATTTTAGCTGATACACTATTTTTCCTAATTATTTTATAATTAAATATTCATTTATTTAATTTTCAGGGGAAAATTTGATTCTTACAATGTCATCTAACCCACTTTGAATGGAACATCAAATATTTAATCGCGTGATTTTCTGCCATTATTGAAAGCTACGAATGTTCCTACTAATTATCTACGCTGTTTACATGGAAAACCAGAAAGTGAAGTTTTATTACCTCAGAAAACAACGTACAAATTAAAATATATTATCCAGACTACGTAAGTTTTTAATGGCATTATTGACATCATGGGATTAAACTTCATCAAGAAAGTTCATCAGTATAATAAACAGAACACGTAGAAAATAATTCGCCTCTAAAGCATTCCATATCTGAAAACAAACCGGACCGATGTTTATTACTACCTAATTTCTGTTGCTTTTGATGTTAAGACAGAGATGCATAGTAAAATCTGTAAGTCAGTATTTCTCCAAGTTTAAACTTTTACTGGCATTTCTTAGCACTTTTCACAATAAATGCAAAAATTTTTAATGTTGTTCAAAATATAATAAAATGAAGCCAAATATTTTAAAATACAATAATAAATATGAAAATATATTCATGAGGAATAAAATATATAAATAAAGAAGAACATATGAAATAATAATAAAATATATGATAAGGAAGAAAACAAACTGATTATTCATTTTGCCGACAAAAGTTTTAATAACTATTTATTATATAGATCAAGGATATTCATACTTTTAAAATAATCGTAATTGAATTTTAAAAAATCATATCTGTTTCGCACTTGATTCCAATTTTGTATTTCGAGTTCAACTCAGTGATGTAAACCTTTACACTGGTAAGGTAAATATGATTTAGAATTAGTTTTAGTTCCACTGACTTTTATCATTTATTCCTATAAGTTTGGTCTTAAAACTTCCTAACAGCTTTTTCCGAAATTTATGAAGGTTGAAGTTTAATCTGTTTCCCATCGCGTCCCATAATTTGCAGGGACGTTTATGTTTATTTACTTTTTAATATTAACGAATTGCATTGTATCATGCTATTATCAGGTAATATATAATCACAATTCGCTTCGTTTTAAAAATATTTGAACTTATTTTCAAATGTTGCGTCGAAATAGTGTTTAAAGAATTCGCATTCAGACAGTTAGATGTTTAACATCAAATTGACAAGAAAATTCAGCTTCATGATTTAAATATCTATAAAATGAAAACTTTTTACATGTTTAATATTACAAGACAATTTTAGAATTGGAAATTCTTGTAAGCAACATGTGATCACGTGATCACTTCTATGAGTAGGAATCTCGATTACTGTTGTCTTAAAACAATTTATTTTAAATTTTGCAAGTCTGTTTTATCCGTCGCTTCGCAGTAGTCTAAGCCATACTTGGTTCGATTTGAATAAAGTTCGAGCTTGCATATTTTTTACATTCATTAATAACTCAAATCTGCAAAATAAAACCTTTTACAATTGTTTTAATTTTTACAAGTGATTTTACCTGTAATTTCCAATGTTTATTCCAAAAATTAAATGCATTTTTTGATATTAATTTTTACAAACCAATGTCATATTTTGGAGTAAAAAAAACGATGATGAGTTTGATATTTTTCAATGCATGCTTCACGCACTCACGCACGCACGCACGCACGCACGCACGCACGCACGCACGCACGCACACACACACACACACACACACACACACACACACACACACACACACACACACATACCTAAAGATTAATGTTAAATGACTTTATGGAAAAGGTTACAATCTCTTAGAGCAACGTTTTATCATGTGAGATCATGATGTTGTTTTGGTTAGAGGGTTTAGAAGCTCGAAATCGCGTAGGCAATGAATATTGAAGCTTGAAATTATATATTATTAATACAATAATATATATATATATATATACATAAAGAGAGAGAGAGATAGAGACCGATAGAGAAGTCTCGTGATTGTTTCAAACCCATTTAAACTGGTTAATGACTTAAATGAATTAAGGCAAATAATAACTTAAAAATAATAAAGTTCTCACATGATAACTTGAATTTGCGATCGTAGATTTCATTTTCATTTTTCTAATATTTTTTTTCTCAACTTATTTTTATTGTTCCTCGGAATCATCTATTTTCAGCATTCAATAGTTGGACAAAATCAAATTGATATTTCATCTTCTCTATATCACTTTCTATATTTTTAATGAAATCCTTCACTTTTCTCCTTGAACATTGCCCCTAAATTCTCTGAATAATATTTCAAATATAAAAGCGAAACATGACCTTTGAAATACGCAAAAATATTTTGAAAGTTTCGCAAATTGCTTCTGCAATAGATATATACTTTCAGTTTCTGTGTTTTTCTAGAAAAATAGCTACTAATAGTTTTAAAAATTATAGGTCTATACCGTAAACTTTATCTTAACTCCTAGCTAACGGAATGAAGCCAAGCATAGAGAAGACTTCACAGTGTAGTAATATGAATTACCATAATGCTTGCTTGTCCCGGCCAAAGGAAATAGCATAGAGCAAAGAGCAATTATGTCGTAAGCTTAAAAAAAACTAAGTTTTCTTTCAATTATTATTATTAAGGAAGTTAGAGCCTGTTGTAATTCGGGCAATTATTTTCAGTAACTCTGCATTTTAAAATATTTTATTCATAGATGCTTTCAGTCATCAAAATATTTTATTTTCAAATCTCCTATAACCATATAAAATGATTAAGTGAATGATTAAATGAAAAATCTGTAATTCCACAAACAATGGGTTGAAATATAGGAGTCTTCTTTTCCAAGTAGTAGATAATTATATCCAAGAAATTAGGAAATTTTTATTTAAAATAAAAAATTTCGAATAATTCCTTCAATCTTAATCCATGTCGGTGTCTTGTATAGTTAGGGCGGTAGCGTTTATCTATAGTAAAGTGACT
This sequence comes from Argiope bruennichi, assembly GCF_947563725.1. Classification (NCBI taxonomy): domain Eukaryota; kingdom Metazoa; phylum Arthropoda; class Arachnida; order Araneae; family Araneidae; genus Argiope; species Argiope bruennichi. The sequence continues at coordinate 100,395,788 of NC_079151.1, read as the reverse complement.
ATGTTGAATTTATTGAGGCGTTATAATGCCACTACTGGCCAATTAGAAAAATGCACACTATATTTCTATCAAACACAAAAAAGTTTCATGGAGTTATCGTAAATCGATGGAAATATTTGCGATTAAAATTATGAACTTGACGTGACTTGAAAAAAAGTTCAAATTTATGTTGAAAAATACATTCTCTTGTAGTTTCATGCAATTTTTCAGAGTTAAGCAACTGCGAAGTGAAATTTAAACAACGAAGGAAGTAAACAAAAATAATAATTTAAAACATGAAATAAAACACTGGGAGGGGGGGGGGATGAGGTTCCAACTTAGAATCTTCACGATTACCGTTCAATTACTTATCAATCAAATTCCCTGACTAAGATCTCGCGACCATACAGCTACGAAAGTAGTTTGACAATTTAAACATTTTTATCCAATGGAAACAAATACGCGTTATTCAATGTGGGGCATAGGAAAAAAAATAGGTATTAGCAATAACTAAATAATTAAATAAAAATCCCTTATATGAAACTATCGGAGAAATTTTTCAACTTTAGGTTGAACCCTTTTTCAAGTAATTGAAAGTTCCTTATTTTAATCTCAAATATCTCCGTCAGTTTTACGGATAATTCCACGAAACTTTTCTGTGTTTTTGTTATGGTACAGCGTACATTTTTCTAACCGCAGTTTGTGGAAAATCTTTTTAATTTTTTGAGTAAGTGTTTGTAACTTTTATCTGACTTCTAGAGGCGTCGTAGTCTCTCTCAATAAATTAAGTATAGTCCCTTTACTATAGGTAGATGTTACTTACTTCACTGGTTATAGGAGACGCCGTTTTGAATTTAAAAGACTTAAAAAGACTTTACTGATCGCCCTGTTTATGCGCTTGATGTAAACTTGTCAATTGTTACAAAAATTTCATTCATTTTAATCAGACTTTATTCGGTTTAGTAACAACAGTTGATTAATGAAATTTAATTAAATTAGTATATCTGGCTAAATTAGCTAAATAACTACTTTAGCCAGATATACTAAAAGACTGTTTCAGAAATTCTAGAGAGTAAAATTTATTTAAGTTAATTTAATGGTGTAAGTTTTCACTTGCTGAACTGAATTCATTTGATGAACTATAAAAAAATTCACAAATTTACAATGTACATTTAAGACAGCAATGTATTAAATTTTCTTTTTATATAAATGAAAATAGCTAATATTCTTTCTTAATATTAAAGGTGAATATGCGTATGTGTATGTGTATGTTAGTGTTAAAAGCCAGGCCGTTTGACCTAAGGATTCGATATGAGAAATTATTATGAAAACACTGGATCATTTGTTTTGGGATTTTTAAGAACTTCAATAAATTAAAAATTAAACAATATTTTAAAACTAAAAGGATAATATTTGCTTGCTTATAGAATAATGAGCATTAAATTAAGAATCAATGATTTAATTGAAATTAAACACAAGATCTATTTTCACTAACTAGCTTATTTTAAAAGGCGGGTAGTATTAAATAAGTATTCATGAAAAAGAAATCATTGCCATGTTATAGTTGGTGGGAAAATCTTATTAAAATTAGATAAACCCTGCATAAAAGAATGTTTGTTGAAGCTGTAACTCACTTCTACATATTAATAACAACAATAACAATAATAATAACAATTAACAAATGATATACTAATAATACGAAATTAATAAATTATAAATGGTGTTTACTCTTTGTTACTATTTATATTTGTAGCAATTTATTATTTACCAGCAGGCTAAGAGTACACCATTATTTTCCACGAGAGAGCTCTCATCACGACATTCTTGCCTATGTTTACAATCTGGGGCATTTCATGTTTTTTCCCCTTCTAGTAAAGAAAAAACTAGAAGGTTTAGTTTTAATTAACATTAATATAACTCTAGTTTTTTTTCCCTTCTAGGTGCAAAACTTTGCGCATATTTACAATCTTACAATTCATTCTACATTTCTGTTATCCAACTTATTGCTATGTTCTTCATACAAATAGACGATCAGCTTATATTACAATGAATTCTATCCAATTTGTTTTAAGAATTGACAATTTTAGGGACAAAATTATATCCAAATTGTATGCATCCTTCCCGTTGAACTCTTAAATCAACCTTTTCACATTTAAATTGAGGACCAGACAGACAAGCAAATACATGATGTGAAGATAACATATGAAATCCATTCATCTTTTCCGTTTATAAGTCATCTTGTTCCATGACCGAGAGGCGTAATTTTAAGCATGATTTTAATTCAGGGAAGTATAAAGCTTGGAATTTCACCCAAAACTCTGTAACAAATTTTTTGACGATTACGATAATGTGAATATTCAATTATCTGGTGATGTAATTTTTTTGTAATAAAGTTGGAATATCTACTAAAACTAAATCAAATTGTCAACCCCGTAAAAAGGGGCCAAAGGTGCCCCCCCACACATATCTTTATTAGTAATACAGATAGGGAAGAATGTTAATTGAAAAGGAAATATAATTTAATTATTAATGTATAGATTTTTTCAATAAGTACTATTATTATCTTTTGAACTTTTTATTTTTTTAAAGGCAATTCAGAGAATAATACTGCTGAAAAAAGTAATAAGATGAAAATTATGCCCAACACACACACCTTCATTAGTAGTACAGACAGGGATTAATATTAATTAAAAATTATAATAATTTAATTAATATTTTTTATCTTTTCTCAATTAGTATTACTACATCTTTCAAACTTTTATTATTTGAATATAATTTAGAGAATAATTTTGCAAAAAAGTAACAATATAAAATTTATATACAACACACACACATATTTTTATAAGTAAAAATAGAGATAGATATGTTACAGTGAAGCTGTAAAATCATCTGCCTATCAAGTCAAAATTTTATATATAGGCAGCCCCTTCCCCAATTATCAAAAGCATTTTTATTTGCGATTTGTTTTAAACCGTTTTATGAATTCTCTGTGGTTACCGAATCTCCCAATTGTGCGGATAATCTGAAGATAATAAAACTTGTTTATCTTTTTATACTTCATATTCAAGGAAGTAAGGAAAAAATAACTCTATGTAGGTTTTATGGTCGGATAGCATTGCTGCTCTTTGCTAATCGGCCAAAGAACTGTATCGCTGATTGTTGCAATTGCTGTTGTCATCTCCAGAAACATCCGGCATCTGAAAGGGAACAAAGAGTTGGCCCGAATGCCTCTTGGAGGAGGAGTGTTCCCTTCGTCGTATGAGGGAAGGTCCTGGGGAGGGGAATGGATCGATAGCCGGGACACTCGCTGCACTGCACCACTTCACGCTCGCAATTATCACTCAATGGACAGACAGACTTCATTCATCACATCTTAAAGGTTTCCATCAGCACACTTAAGAAGCCAAGAAAGAAATGGCAATTTCATTTTTATTATTTCCTTGCATATGGAAATTATACAGAGGGTATACTGCAACAGTAAATAATGTCTGCATGAAGATTTTAAGCCTCTTCAGAATCGTAAACAATCACTTTTGAAATTATGTCTAAGTGTCTGTCAGGTAATTTATACACTAGGCGGTAATTCTGAATGGAATAGCATACGAGTCTTTTTACTGAAATTACGGATTGGTTTCGAATTTTGCGCAAATTCCTCGATAAGTAGGCGTTCATTTCCTAAATATAAAATATTTTCTTTCATTAAATAATCAAGTTCTGTAAAAACGTACCATATTTAGAAATATTACTACTACATGTGCATTGCCATTCACGCCGAATGAAAAGGGCGTTCTTGAAATAAATAACTTCCTTATTTAGGAGTAGTTTTTATGCCTGTAGTTAAAAGTAATTAATGGAAAGTAATAAAATTAATAAATTAATAAAATAATTATAATAAAATTTCTTATTTAAACTGTGGCTGCCAGTGGAATAAAAATTCCATAAAAAGATACCGAAATATACCAGTGCGTATATTGTATGTACAAAGAAGAATTCGGCAAATTGAAAATATTATTCATGAGCTAAATAATCCCAGTGTTGGATAAAGTTTATTTCTTGCTAATTTCGTAGTGGATGCCATTCATTTGATTGTACTCATTTTTTATGACTCGATCTGTAGAAGAGATAGGGATTTATTAATTTAACTGCGAATGTTACAAAGACGGAAATTATTTTATAAACAACTGTATTATTAAAATATTATTCAAAATTTCGTTATTTTCTTAAATAAATTTTCTTTCAGAATTTAAATCCTTCTGTTTTTTACAGTGCGCAATGTTAAGTTTAATGTCTGTGCATTCATTAGTTTTAGTTTCAAATGCTGGAAAAAGGGAATATATTTTAAGGAGATATTGATTATCAAAATACTTTCCATTTTTCTTCACTTTTGTTTCTAATTTTTTTTTACTGAATAAATCTCCCCATGGCTTCTTCAATTTTTACAGGAAATTTTGTATCACTCAATTCATTAAGTTTAGCTACAGATGTTTCAAAAAGTGAAATTATTTTAAGGACATTTTATATTATTCAAATTTTAGTCATGCTTTCATCATTTTCGTTACTGAGTTTTTTTATGGATTTATCTCCCCATGTCTTCATCAGCATTTATGTGAAATGTAGAGGCATGCGGTTAATTTGTTTTAGCTGCATATGCTGCACAAATGGAAATTATTTTAAGGAGATCATTTTTTTATATATATTTGTGATTATTGCATTGTTTGCCTATGCATTGCTATTGATTAAAGTGAAAATTATAAAATTTCTTAGTTACCGCATTAATTTATATAATATGCCTTATCAATGTAAAAATATTCAGTATACTAGCTTATGTGCAGAACATTATATTATCATAATATAGGCAATAAAAAAATCCTTGAAATATTGTGGAAATTAGATAATAAATCTTTCGATAATCAAATTGAGACTATTTTGTAGATACATTGTAGCACAAAACCCATTTTTCATTATATTTTAAACACTTAAACTTCTTCACAAAAGACAAAATTAAAAAAATCAGAAATTTTAGGGGGAAAAAAATTCATTCTGGCGATACCAATTGTGAATGTTTGGTTGCATAACATACTTGCATAACACATATGTGAAGTTTTTTAAGCGCATGCTATCTGTGATTTATTTATGAAGTATAGAAGAAAGTTAAAGAAAACCACTGTTTTTTTTTTTTTTTCAATTTTCAAAAAGCATTTTTGTCGTTTAAAATTTGGGCTACCGAATCTGTTAAAATGAGTGGTCGATTCCTGATAGAATCTATATCTAAGTGTATCTCTAGTAACTCTAGCGTTAAAAAACAAATTTGTCAAATAATATACATTAAGCGTGTTTATATAGATCAAGCTCTAGGAAATAGCATAAATAATGCAATAGTTTTTATGTTATACAATTAATTTTTAGGAAGTATAAATTAAGGTTAAATATTACCATATCAATTAAACAATTTTCCATTTCTAGAAATTGCGAATTTTAAATTCGATAAATTATATACATATTAATTTTACGATTTTTTGACACATTTGCTAGGACTCTAAAATGTATAGAATGGATTAAAACAATCGAAAGTTTCACCTGGAAAATAATTTGTCATTGATTGAGAAACTACTTTGTCATTAAATATATATAAAAACATTAAATTTGATATTTAATTAACTTGTTAATTTTTAATTTATATTTTATTCAAAATTTTGAAACTAAAAGTTATATACAAGATTTATTTTCTATTTTGGATAGCGAAATAATGTTTCAGTTCTCGAAAGATACAAATTTTCATATATTTCATGTGATTGAAATAGCAGGAGTTAAAATTATATATATTACTTGCATCATAAAATAAAGCAATTCATAGATTAGATCAAGTAATTTTTCTTTGAAAAGAAGAAGTGAAGATATATTTCTATTTCTGAAGAAGTGGTAAAATTTTTAATGCCTCTCAGAATATTATATCTTTTACAGTCTTCAATTTTCGGCCATGCTTTTAGTTAGAAATAAATATAAAATATTGAAACTTAAACTTACTGTAGCTTGAAACTGATTCAGATAAAGCCGTATACATGAAAATTAATCACAAAGTAATGTTTATTAGTTACAATAATTCTCATGAATAAATCTTAATATATTTTTTAATTATGCATTATTTTTTCACTGTTTCCTCAAGCGTAATATTTTTATATTACATACGATGTAAAATTTTTAATTCTATGAGCGTAATTGAATGATATAATTTAAAATATGCATTTAAATACATGTGATTGTAAACACTCCATTGAGTATTGTATGTATTGAGTGAGTTTTAATGGCAAAATGACCTTATGATGATACAGATATTTTTAATTTTCAGTTTCGTGGTAAAATAAATTCTCAAACTTTTAATGTATACAGAGAAAAAAATGATTTAATTCAAATAGTTTATTTTTTAAATGCCAGAAATAACTCTGTGTAAAAGGCTAAAATCTAAATGAAGTTCAATACTATGTACACCAATGGAAAAGGAATAAATGATTTGTTTCAACGCTTAAACGTAACGAAAACTACTGTCGAAAGTTCAAAAAGCATGAAGTTAAAAATGTGGGCTTTATAAAATGAATAATAAAAAAGCTCATGGAATAAAAAAAGATCGTTCAGACTCACTTCTGTCATCTACTGAACAAATATATTCAAAAAATAGTATCTAAACTCCTCAGATTTTTTTTTTTAAAATTTCTATTCATATATTTTCTATTTTTACTAATGTGGTATAATTTTTTTAAAAAAAATAATAACTTCAAATGTATAAAAAAACAATATTACTTTAAAGTAAAAATGTGTGGTTTAAATACCATTAAGATCCCTTTGGGGAAAGCTCCAAGCAAAAGCGGGTCAATTCTATGAGCACAAAAGAAAAATAACGAAATTATTTATTTCAATAGCTTAAACGTACCGAAAACTACTACCAAAAGTTCAAAGAGCATGAAGTTGCAAATGCATGCTTTATATAATAAAAAAGTTCAAAAGTTCAACCGGAAAGACATTCTTCTTCTGCTGTAGAAAGATACAAGAAAAAAGAGCATCTAAATTCTGCTCCAGAATAATATTTTCCTCTTTTTTGGATGATTAAATTGCGCTGTATCACATTGTTTCGTATCGCTGATGATTCGTGTAATGTTTTCGTTAAATGAGGTGAACTACGAACTCCGCTTCCCTGCGTCGTTCATGGTAATGTGGAGAGGAGAATTCTTTTCCGAGAACAATGCAGAGAACCCACTTTCAGCCAAGACTTGCGAAGATTATGCGAATAAACTCCGTCTGCGATCTGAACGCCCTGCTGATTCCATTCGCGTTCATACTTTATGCAGTTGTTTACAACAAGTACTGGTATTTCTATCGCGAGTTTTCGTTTTAAAGTTCATTTTATCTTAGACAGCAGCTTTCAGAAAGCATGTGTAGAGGTTTTTAAAATTAAAGAAAAAAATGGTTTATATTTTGATAGTTTAAGAGTGTTCGATGTTTAAAATAAAGTTTTATAGAAAACATTTTTTGTTGTTATTGTCTATGTCTTTTGCAATTGTTTGGAATCATGTCAAATATTATGTCGACGGAATTACACAATTTGTTCCAATAACATGTTAATTATATGAGTAACAGGTTGACCAAGCTTCACTCAGCTTTTTTTTTTTTTTTTTTTTTTTGTTGTTGTGAAAATTACGGTTTTTTTTTTCACATACTGATTACATATGAATATTTTTCAATCCCACCTACATATGAGCTGGTCATTTAAATTTTAAAAAAATTAGGAATGCACTCAGTTTAACATGTTATTCGAATTGGTTATCACAATAATTACATTGTTGCTGATTGGTATAAATCATATCACTGACTCTCCGACCAGCCTGAAGTAAAAGGATAAAAATTATTGAATAACCGGACCGCTGCAACAGGAGCACTGGTGGGAACAGTGGTTGAGTCCAAAGGGCCATCACCGGTCATGGTACAACCCTTTCCTTAGGAAATGCGCCCCGTCATCGATGGGAGGAGCCAGACCCCCACCTTTTCGTGTACCCACCAGGGTGGAGGGAACCAACCAACTTGTCGGAAGCTTCTAATTCTCATTTCGAGGTGCCCTCCCCGGGGTTGCTGATTGGTATAAATCGAATGTCTTAATATTCGGATAATGACGCATAGTGCCCTCTCACAGAATTTTGTGGTACCAGTAATTTATCATCCCATGGCAACAATGCAAGTACCACAAAAATTTACGAGATGGTGTTATATGACATTGCCAACATGAAAGAAAATAGAAAAGGGCTCTAATAGTTATATATATATATATATATATATATATATATATATATATATATATATATATATATATATATATATATATATATATATATATATATATATATATATATATATATTTGCTTTTTTATGTGTAAAATCGCGTTTTTTCAAGAACCTACATAGATAAACTTAAATGGCAAAACATTATTTAAATTTTGATACAAATCGTAACAGCCGTTTACTCGAAATAAATTTATATATACAAGAATTGCTCTTTTAAAGTTATAAAATTTTAAATTTCATAAAACATACTAAAACTTACTAAACGAAAGAAATACACCATAGCAACATATACGTGTTCTTCTCTCGATTTTCTCATTTACTTAGACAGACAATCGGTAGCTTCTTTTCTGCAATCCCTCTACCTCTGTATTTCCCTGAACATACAGCGGGATGATCTATGGTAGGGATGTAGTAAATCCTCGACGGCCGTGACAAGCTTGAGAATCACTAACACTCTCCCTACCCCCTCGTCACAGAATTCCTTTTCTAATGACGCAGCATGGTGCATATTGTACTTAATGTACTCGAATACAACGAAGGAAGTTGAATATGCATTTTGGACATTTTTGCATTCTCATATCGAATATGCAAAGAGAAATTTCGATCTCATGATTTTGGCAAATCTCCACATTTCAGATTTCCCTGAACCCAATAAATATATTCGTGGAATTATGTCTGCTGTAAATGAGAAAATTTGAATACTCTCTGAGTTTCTCCTCTCTGAAAAATCTCTGAGATCTCCACATTTCAAATTTCCCTGTATCCAATAAATATATTCGTGGAATTATGTCTGTTGTAAATGAGAAAATTTGAATACTCTCTGAGTTTCTCCTCTCTGAAAAATCTCTGAGATCTCCACATTTCAAACTTCCCTGTATCCAATAAATATATTCGTGGAATTATGTCTGCTGTAAATGAGAAAATTTAAATACTCTCTGAATTTCTCCTCTCTGAAAAATCTCTGAGATCTCCACATTTCAAACTTCCCTGTATCCAATAAATATATTCGTGGAATTATGTCTGCTGTAAATGAGAAAATTTAAATACTCTCTGAATTTCTCCTCTCTGAAAAATCTCTGAGATCTCCACATTTCAAACTTCCCTGTATCCAATAAATATATTCGTGGAATTATGTCTGTTGTAAATGAGAAAATTTAAATACTCTCTGAGTTTCTCCTCTCTGAAAAATCTCTGAGATCTCCACATTTCAAACTTCCCTGTATCCAATAAATATATTCGCGGAATTATGTCTGTTGTAAATGAGAAAATTTAAATACTCTCTGAGTTTCTCCTCTCTGAAAAATCTCTGAGATCTCCACATTTCAAACTTCCCTGTATCCAATAAATATATTCGCGGAATTATGTCTGTTGTAAATGAGAAAATTTAAATACTCTCTGAGTTTCTCCTCTCTGAGAAATCTCTGAGATCTCCACATTTCATATTTCCCTGTATCCAATAAATATATTCGTGGAATTATGTCTGCTGTAAATGAGAAAATTTAAATACTCTCTGAGTTTCTCCTCTCTGAAAAATCTCTGAGATCTCCACATTTCATATTTCCCTGTATCCAATAAATATATTCGTGGAATTATGTCTGTTGTAAATGAGAAAATTTAAATACTCTCTGAGTTTCTCCTCTCTGAAAAATCTCTGAGATCTCCACATTTCAAACTTCCCTGTATCCAATAAATATATTCGCGGAATTATGTCTGCTGTAAATGAGAAAATTTAAATACTCTCTGAGTTTCTCCTCTCTGAAAAATCTCTGAGATCTCCACATTTCAGATTTCCCTGTATCCAATAAATATATTCGTGGAATTATGTCTGCTGTAAATGAGAAAATTTAAATACTCTTTGAGTTTCTCCTCTCTGAAAAATCTCTGAGATCTCCACATTTCAAATTTCCCAATAAATATATTGTACTGTAAATGAGATAATTTAAAAACTCTCTGAGTTAGAAGGATGGACATTGATAAAGAGATTGTACACCAAATTTGTATGTTTCTATAAAATATTGAACAAAATCCATTGATAGAAAGTCTGTCTGTCCGACTGTCTGAATGTAAATGAACGTGATATCTACAAAACTAATGAGCTAGATGGATAAAATTTAGTTCACACATTTAGCATCTAAAATGTAAGTCGTTATCAAATGTTGAGCTATATCTATAAATGGTTGACCATCTGTCAATCTGTACTTTAAAATGCCTTTAAAAAGCAATGCTTTAAAACCGCAATGATTTAAATGAAATTTTAATTGTAAACACGTAAACTGTAATTCCGCAGCAAGTTTTAGTTTCAGTAGATCGGGAAAATGCTATCCAAAATACATATTCGATTATCTGGTGGTTTTGTATTAACCTCATATCAATGATTAATCACCAAAAAAAATCACCGAATATGGGCGTAGATTCACGCATAAGATTAATATTTCATAGCTATTGTTCACCAATATCATGCGATTATTACAAAAACATAGCTTTTCTTTACAACATTACAAGGCACACAATTGTATGAGTGAGATTTGAAAAATTATAATTTGAATACTCGTTTCTTTCATGGCCTTATCCTAAGTCTAGAATTTTTTTGTAGGGAGGGGAGGGGATAAAAACCTTTATAAGAGAGAATGCGAGAAAGTTTTAGAGTTATTAGATTTGGTAGCTATTGGATTTGTCATAGATTTATAATTTTGACCTCAAGACTAAATATCTTATTTTAGTTATTTAAGTTTAAATTTGTTATATGTTGAAGGTTTATTTTTTTATGATTACAGTACTTTGTGTATTTCCTATATGAGAATATATAAAATAAAGCCAAACGTGAAGAGGTATTAACAATCTCTGAATCAAGCAAGTTATGTTCCTCTTGGTTCATCAAGTTACGTATAAGTTCATCTTGGCAGAAATGAAGAATTAAGCGTCACCAAGCATCTTCGTTAAATCTGAAAATTGCCAAATGAATACAAGAATGTAAAAATCGGTCATTTTTATACAATGGAACCTGGCAATCTTAGAGATAGATCTAAACCACAGAATGCAACCATCTTGAAATCTTTATAAAATGGAACTTGGCGATCTTGGCGTAATCAGAAAATCGCCAGGTAAACCTGGGATCCGAAAAGCAAACAAATACCATAAAGTTCCTATTTGCAGATTTCCACAGCTAAAACTAATGAAAGGAATGAAATTAAATTTCATATGCAAACAAACTGTAGAGGCACGGGGGAAGAAATTCCTTAGAAGAAAAAATGTTCCAAAAGTTTCTGGTGATGCATAGAAAGAAAATAAGCAGATTGGAAATATTGAATGTGGACTTGGCGGAATCTTAATATTGATTAATAAAAAAAGACTCTTTAAGTTTATTTTCATTCATTTCTGTATTTGCATTCTTTTACCACTTATTAATAAAATTTTTCCTTTCGATCATAGTAATTATTGATGACCTTATGCTCAGACGGTGCCAAAGATCTTTCCTATCGTGATTTTTTGTTATTAGTTCTTTTCGGAATTTACCTTCCCAAGTCTTTTATAATCAATATGCGAAATTTGTTTTCATTCCTTTCATTAGTTTTATTGCGAATGTGTCCAAACCGTTAAATTATTAGACTATTCTGTATATTTTACAGTGATATTTTTTTCATTGCTTTAGGAACTACTTTATACTTACACATGTTGCTGACCCCCCCGGGGGACACCTCGAAATGAGGATGAGATGCTTCCGGCATGGTGGTTGGATCTCGCCACCCTGGAGGGTACACTAATAGGGGGGGGATCTGACTCCTCCCATCGATGACGGGACGCACTTCCTTCGGGGAGTGTTGTACCGTGGCCGGTGACGGCCCTTAGGACTCAACCACAGTTCCCGCCAGTGTTGCTTTTGCGGCGGTCCGGTTATTCAGTTTTATGGTTTAAATCCGTGTGTCTTCGTGGCGGGTCGGAGAGTTAGATGGCTGACTTACACATGTTGCTGTAATATTAAACTTTTTTGGCTTCGTTACATACGAAATGTACAAAGAGAAAATATTGTAATCGTTAAATCATTCGAATTCGAGATATTGACAAATCCCCATGTTTCAAATGTCCCTAAGACCAAAAAACACATTTTAACTCTCTAGTATGCAAAATTTAGAGATAGTGTTGTAATGTCCAAAAATTCAAACTCGTTTTTACGAATCTTTACATTTCAGACATTTCTGAGTCCGAAAACCCCATTTTTGCCATAATGCCTGGTATTCGGTCTTTGAATACAATGATTCAAAAACGCTTTGATCTACACAGTTGAAATCTGGTATATGAACAAATGTTCCTATTTGTACATCTCTATCAAATTTTGAGCGAAATCCGTTTGCAGAAATTTTATCTGTTTCAATTACAAGTGAACTCGACAAATCCAAAATCCAAACAGTTAAGTAAACAAAATGTTATGCACAGGTTTAGCTTTAAAAATAAGGATTCTTTTTAAATTTTGATCTAAATTTGTGGGAGCTTTGATCGTATGTCTGCCTGTACCTTCGTATACATGTAAATTCAATAATACGTAAACAGAATGACTTAAATCAATGAAATTAGATAAGTTATCTTATGGTTAAAAATGTAATACTATGTAAAAATTTTGGTTATATTCGGTCGGCAAAAATGTGCTCAAAATACAAATTAGCACGATAGATCCATAAAAAATATCACCAAAAATCCAAAGATTTATATAACTTGTTGGCTTATGTCAGGCAACTCTAGGTCCATACTTTTGTGTGAGAAGGATAAGAGCTGAATTCGAAAGTATGTGAGAAAATTTCGGATTGACCATTCTTGCTGTTTGGAATTATGTTTAACTTTCTATTTGTTCGTCTGCGAACATGATCATTCAATAACGATTGGAGCTAAACTAATGGATTTTGGCATATAGTCTTGATACCAAATTTGAAAATTTCTATATAAAATATTAAAAAAAAATCTATTCATAGGAAGTCTGTGTATCTGGTTGCCCGGATATACGTTAACACATAAATTGCAAAACGAAAAGAGCTAGATGGATAAAATTTGGTATATAGATTTTAACATCTAAAGTTAAGATTTGGAACCAAATCCGTCAAGGGATTAACGGCCTGCCAAGCATGCCACTCAAAAACATAATGATTTAAGTATAATAAATTTAATATGCCCGTTTCTGACTATAATTGTAGTTGTGTGTCGAATTTTGTTTAAATTCCGTTGTTAGAAAGATGACCCAAAAATTCGAATTTTTTGTTGCTTGTGCATTAATCATATCTTAACAATTAATTGACAAAAAAAAAAATCGGCGAAGATTTCACATTGTAAAGCTCTTTTGTAATTATTGTACGCTAGTTACATACATACAATTAATTATGCATTAGAAACATTATTAATGAATATGCGATAAAGTTTCGACAAAACTACTCCCTATATATTATATAATTAAGATTATTATGCATACTATAAAATTTTAAAAATCAAGATAAAGACAGGGTGATCAAAAAATAAGAGGAGGTGTTCGGGGCCCTGTAGCTTGTTATGTACTGGACGAAATATAACAAAAATTGGTTTACCATATACATAAAAGTATACAGTTTCGATTTATTAAGAAAAAAAAATTAGTACCAAAAAACGCTGATTGGAGAAATCCTGGCACTACAAACGCATAATGTGTGGAAAAAGAATACATAACTGCCAATGGAAACAGTAAATAGCAACACATCAAATACAGCAACTTACAAATTTGGCTCAAGGTGACCACCAACTTGATGTTTCAATAATTGCATGCGGTACATGAGTTTTTCGAAGGTCTCTCGTAGCATATCGGCATTTATTCGTCTGACATGTAACGTCATTTGATCTTTTAAAGTAGATATGTCAGAAACATGTCCTTGATACACAAGGCCTTTCAAGTGAACAAGAACCGCTTCACAACCAGAAATTGCCAAGTTCAGATCAGTGTCATCAGTTAATGGGTGTTATTTTATATGGATAAAATTTCAGTATCTTACGCAATATCTTCTGCATCGTCGAGAACGAGGTATCTGTTTTTCGAGATATTGAACGTGCACTGCTGGTACCCTGCTTATTACCTATCACCTGATCCATAACGGCAGTTACAACTTGTTCCTGCTTGATATCTTTACGTCCTCGGTCTGGTTGCACACCAAGAATTCCCATTGTTTCAAATCTTTTAACCATTCTTCCTAAATTAGTTATGGTCATCGGTCCTCTAAGTAACTGTTTTAAGAGCCGGTATTCACGAAGAGCAGCATTGGCATTTCATCCCGCTGATAAAACAGCTGGACTAATAAGGCACGTTCACGTAATGACAACGCCATCTACCGGCGAATTCTTGCAGAATGACTTGAATTCCCTCAATTCTTCCTTTATCTTCGATATCGAGTCACAAAGTGCCCTTATATGAAAAATACATATTAAATTGATCGATTGCAGCGCCAGGATTTCCTCTATCGGCGATTTTTTGTGTTAATTTTTTTTTCTTGATAAATTGAAACCGTATATTTTAATGTGTATGGTAGCTAAGTTTTGTTATATTTCGTCCAGTACATAACACACTACAGGGCTCCAAACACCTCCTGTTATTTCTCTCCAAACACCTCCCTTTATTTCTTAATCACCCTGTAGATGAAAATAAAAGAATGTTTCAGATTACAACTTTGAATCGCTTGTAAATTTTTCTTTATTTTTCTCTTATGTGCTTTTATTTAAAAATAATAATTTTTTTACTGAATGAATAATTTTATTTGTAAAAGTGGTTTCAGTCAATTTATTGAATGTACTGAAAATTATTTCAGTCCACTTTCTATCAAGATTTCGTCTTCTATTTTCAGGTTTTCCCAGAAGCTTTCCCAGAAGCATGTTATGGGATATTCGAGGAGGAGAAAAGAAATCAAAAGTAAACATGCAATTAGTTGAAAACAATAGAATGAGAGACCACTTACACAAGAAAATTGGATGTCAATAAGGACTTTCATGCGGATATTTTCACACACTTGATATCATCCCTATTCAATTTTGGCCTAAAGGCTAATTTCTAAATCATTACTGCCAATTAAAAATGGTATAAAGGAAGTATTGAAGCATATTTTGCGTCGTTTAAGTAAGTAAAAACATTGCTGGAAAATTAATTTTGAGTTTTGAGGGTCTAAATTTTTATACCGTCCCTCATCTTGTAAGTCATTATTAGTAAAATAATTCGTAACACTCTTACATTCTTAAAAGCCTTTCTACACTTTTGTGATTAAAAGTGATCGAGTAATGAGCTTTAATTATCATCATTTTAGATGATTTTAATCAATTTCAACGGCTGCTTCAAACAAATCAACCTACGTCACTTGAAGGTTCTTTAGTCACTTGATCACTACCTCACTTGAAGGATATTCTTTACTCATATTGATTACTCATATCTTGTTAATTGATTTAGATCAATGGAATAATAAGAATGAAATAAAATACAAGGAATAAATTAAATAAATAATTACAAATATCAAATAAACAATTAAGACACTTCTTGCGATAATAATCTTATGAGAATTTAGAAAAACGTTATATTAATTTGGTTATTCGGAATTTGTATATTATTTGACTAATCTGATTAATTCATATTATCCAGTCAGATTCTGATGAGTTTGAATAACTATTTTTATCTTCTTTACTCATATTCTTTCAGACTAATAATCAAAACAAAACTCTGTAGACTATGTCGATCCGTGCTTCCATCTATATAACACGTCATGTTAAATCGGCGCATAAAAACGTGACACGATTTCACTAATCTCTTTATGTATTTTGGGCCGATATCGATGAATCTTGAAGTAATTAAATAAGACAGTTTGTAGCTATTCACCTAAAGCCTGAATTATCGATTATGAGTTTCATGATTAAGCGCAAGTTACTCTCATCAATCATAATTATCATCTTCGAATAGATGCCATAGAATGGAAGGAAGTCCGATATTACATCTAATGGCTGGGTTGCATCAACCAATATGTTTGAATAAGTACTTGAAATTTCTCTGGAAATATTAGCTTCAATAAACAGTATGAATGAAATGAATTCAACATTTGTGATTATTCAAACACAAGTTGTTGTGAAAGATTTCGCGAAATGTTTCGACGGCCATTCATTCTGCGGAATAGATATTGGAGCTTTGAGTGGTCAGTTAATACATTTAGAGGGATTCTGAAGATTTATAGTTTGTATCATTTCAGTAATTAATAAAGACAAATACAAATTGTGAATTTTAATATAATGATGTTTGTAAGTTGGCTCGAATGGAATGAAATTGACGATTTAAGTCAATTTCACAAAAATTTTAAGACTTTTCTTAAGTTTTCTGAAAAATAAATATTTTTTTAAATGGTTTCTGTTCCTTTTTTTTTCTTTTTAAATTTTCCTATATAGATAAGTTGTTACATCTGGAATAGAAAGAAAAAATTAATAAGCTTGGAAATTATTAACTACTATTTTCTTTTACCCGTGTTTCTCAGGCGCACTAATTTGAATATTCGCAAGACCGAATCTTGCAAAAATTTAATGTTTAATATTCACGAATTTAATATCTAATTTTGCAGACATTTAATAAATATTGAAAGCTTTGTAACTTGGACTGAGTGCATTGAATAAGAATGGAAATTATTTAGTTTGAATAGTTAGAGAGTAAAATATTATTTTTTAGCTAAATATTTCTTGCGGCACATATAAAACATAATGCTGTACGCTATTTAAAGCATTTTATAATTACAACTATGTTTCTATGTCTACCAATTTAGAAATTACCAGTTTACCAATGTGAATAATTCAGGATAATCATATTAATATTCATAAAGAATTTAAAAATATATGATTTATAATGTTAATTCGGATAATGAAAGACCTGTGAAGATTGGATAATGATTTTTCCGAAACTTTTCTATAATATTAGCTGTATGTCATTGGGCAATAGTAGTTATGAAAGAGTCGATTAGAGTGTGACGTTTGCGAATTTTTTTTGTCCGTTAATTTCTGGGATGCCTTAATACAGAAGTATCAGAAAATCGAATGTGTACTTTGGACTCATTTTTGCCAATCACTGAAACTGAAATTTGATACATAACTAAAATGAGTAAACTAGTCATAAAAGCACGCACCAAATTTCATATATTTAAGCCCTCATGTTTTTGAGTTATATCCTTTACATGTTTGTGAAAGTACAGCCGGAAGACGGTCAACCCTCGGATTTAGTTTAAAATTAGAAACTTATCTATACATTAGATGCCAAAATGGTATATCAACTTTTATCTGTGTAGTTCTTAACGTATTTTAACTATTGAGGTCACAAGAATTCATTGCAAAGTGTAATAAAAGTCTACGACTAGTTTTATTGGAAAAATAATGCATACTGAAAATTCGTGGTATGAGTACCACAAAAAAAATGTAATATTGAAAGGTACTCTATTAGATTCCAGTACTCTACCGCTATTAAAAATGTTACAAAAATCTCACGGTCTTATTATGAATTTATTACAATTTATAAGACTTTAAATTTATACATCAGGAATTAATTCTTAAACATTTCCAAAAGAATTCTCAAATTTTAATAAAATGTTTTTAAAAATAGCTTTACATTTTTTGAAGTTTATACTAAAGCAAGATTTAAATGGTTAGAGTTCCAATCTATGAGCTTTTGTTTGCCTTTTATTTTCTAGTACAAATTATAAAAAGAGGAAGTTTGAAAATCCGAATTTGGGATTTTGATAAATTTTATTTTTTAAAATTTCTGTTTGAAAAATATATTTTTTGAAATTATATCTGTCTCTGTATGAATACGATAATTTAAAAACGCTTTGAGCAACGAGGATGAAATTTGGAAACGAGGAAAAATTTACACCAAATTTATAGATTTTTGTAAATTTTCAACATAATGTATTTAGAGGAAGTCTGTTAGGCTGTCGTGCAAGAGAATTTGGTAGCTACAAAATTTGAAAATCTAAATAGATAAAACGTAATACACAGATTTGGCCGCTAAAATGTAGATTCTTATTAGAATTTCAATGAAATATATCAATAAGTAGACCGTCATTGGTCTGTACTTTTGAAAGGATGCAAAGGTATTAACTCAAAATGCAATGAATTAATACTTTTGAAAATTCAGTATACCATCTTGTGATTACAATTGTAGTTTTACATGAAATTTCAATCGGGTTGAAAAAAAGGCATATTCAAATTTTAGGGTCTAGAGTACAACTACAGACTAGGGATTCAAAGAAAGGGATATTTTCTGTGAGTAAATACAGACTAGGGATTCAAAGAAAGGGATTTTTTCTGTGAGGAAATAGGATAGTCTGTATTTCCTCACAGAAAAAATCCCTTTCTTTGAATCCCTAGTCTGTATTTCCTCACAGAAAAAATCCCTTTCTTTGAATCCCTGCCTGAGGGTGACCCTTGAAAAAGTCTTCAGACCGGATTCTTTTTTTATATTTTTTATAATTTTTTTGGTTTAATTTTTATTTGATTTTTTGTTTTTCCTATTAACTTGATTCTAATACTTTTGTATCAATTCATCTGTGTTTTAGAAGTAGCTGCATTTGCGCTCTCTAAATACTATGAAGTTCTTTTTTGGTTTTAGTTTAAATAGGTTATAAATTTTAGTTGCGATTTCGAAACTGTTTTGTTTCGTTTTCATTTTAGTTTCGTTTTCAAACTTTTTCTTACTTAAGATTGGTTATATATATATATATATATATATATATATATATATATATATATATATATATAAAATCAAATACAAAAATTGATCAGCTATCCATTTTCGATTATATCCACATTATATATATATATATATTAGCTAAACTCTTCTTCGGAAAAATAATTTTATCTCTGTGCAAGCATTGCTTTTAAATGGCAATTTTTAAAAAAAAGACAATTAAATGAATGACAATTGACAATTCATTCAAGACAATGACAATTCAATCTTGAATGACAATTCATTCAAGACATTAATGGCTTTATCCTAGGTCAACAATTTTATACAGGAAAAGAAGATCAATATCTCTATTACAGAATATGCGAGAAGTTTTTTTGGTGACCATTCCAGCTGATTAAACGGTACCATCATCAAAATGAGTTTTGTGTGGTAGAATTAAATAAATGCTTATGTGGAAGGTACGAAATGCTACACGACATATTAATTTTGAAATGTTTTGAACATCTTGCAGGAAATGGATATGGCATAATATATCCTAAGATAATGGGTATGGCATAATATATCCTAAGATAATGGATATGGCATAATATTAATCCTAACATGACATATGATTTAATATCAAATTACATTCGAGTCACTGCAGTAATGGAATAGAGTCGTCACGGGTATTGATACCGCCACGCGTATTGATTGTCAGAAGACTGGAAGTGATATTGGTGCCAATTTTCATGTCGTTAGACGATGTTTTGGGTTAAGAATTTTTAACATGTTCATATTGTTATGAAAAATGTCCAAAAATCCGTCTGTTAATTTTCCGGAGTAAAGACCGATAGGCTTAATAATGGATAAAAATAAATACATAACCATATTATTATGCGTTTGATTAGTGTTTTTCATCTTCTTCAGTTTTTCCCTTTAAATTTTTATAGATTTAACCACATTGTTAATAAATATTTTTTTTATATAAAATGTCAGTTACGTTTATTCGGACATAAGGAAATGTGAAAGAATTGCAAAAAGCGTTTGAGAAATGCGTTTGATTTTCGATTGTCTGAGAATTCGATAGCTTTTATGCACAATAAGCTAGACGACTATTTGGACTAGTTCATTCGGCATGTGATTTTTTTTAGTATAAAGATGTCTGAAAAGTTAATTTCGGGTGCAAAGTACTGAATATTTTGTTCGGCGCAACAATTTTTATTAATATAACGTTGAATTAAGTAAAAAATTATAATTTTGAAAAGTAATTATTTTTTAGTATCCATTTTATCTTAAAGGATATTCAAATAATATATGGTAAATATTTCAGTTTACGATTTTGAATTCCAAAATGGAATTAAAATGGCTGCATTGTGCTTTTTTAAGATTCGTTAATTTTCAAGATATATAGCTTGGATGGTATATGACAGCGATTGAAAAGGAAAGCTAAATTTATTCTTAACAGGTGAAAGTTATTCACTAGAATCGATCACACAAATTGAATTAATTACTTATAAAACAGTTATTTACATGCAAAGCTAGTATTAAATAGCTTATGTGTATAGTCCGCAGCCCAAAATGTAAGTAGAAAATCTTTAAATGCCGGTCTTTCAAAGATGTTTTCAACACACCGTTCGGTTAATAACTACCACTGCGAATTTAATACATTAACTGGAAAAGAATTTCCATGAAATTTAAAAGGAGTCACCATACCATCTTGGTATTCCGCAGAAAAAGAAAGTTTTGTACTTGCATAAAAGTTCAGAAATTTGTAATAATTTTAGCTCTCGTCATAGTAGTAAAATTTTGAGATCTTTCTTTTCCTCGTTGACGAGAACGTGGTTTAATGTCGTATTGGTTACAGAAGATTTCATATCTGCTGATGTTGATTTTTTTAAAATTGCCATTTAAAAGCAATGCTTGCACAGAGATGAAAATATTTTTCCGAAGAAGTGTCTATATATATATATATATATATATATATATATATATATATATATATATATATATATATATATATATATATATATATATATATATATATATATATATATATAGCATGTAACTATTCTCTTTCAAGCAAGTACAAAAGCACAAGGCTGTTTGAAACAAATATCACATTGCTCACGAGTCAATGAATACCCTCATGAGACTAATAAATACTCTCATACCCCATCTCCCTTCTTTGACTATGCCCTAGTTGCAGTCTCCGAATTCGACAAATGAACAAGAAAGTCTGAAGTAGCCATTAATTCAGCATGTGGTCACAACTGTGCTTACATGCCCATGATTAAAATCAGTGCACTGGTAGATATTCCATTATGAGACATAGTCCCATGAGTTTGCTTCAATAAGTTGTGGATTTCATTAACCCATTCTGCTTACACATTAAAAAAAAGAAAAAAAAGAGGTTAACTGCTTACTGAACCTCTTTAGAACAACACATTGCAAGACACATTTTATGTAGTTTCCGTATTAATTCTGTGACCTAATATTTGTAATCATTTTTACCTTGGCATATGCATTGCATTATCTTATATTTCAGTTTCGCTGTAACACCACTTTAATCAAAATCCCTTTCAAATCGATGCCCTTTATAATAATGTAACAATTTAACGAAAGTAGAAAAAGATCTACCAGCCTCACACATTTTGTCGTTCATTATTATGAATTGAGCAATATGGTTATATAAATTAAATCAATAGAATAGCGCAGAAAGGAAACAAACTTTTAATTCCCTAATTGCTGGGAACGCAGCTTGAATGCTTATAATACTGGATTGCGGTCTCTTCTATAAAGATTGTGATATAAGGATCGGTTGACACATACACACGCACGCACACACGCGCACACACACACACACGCACACGCACACTTTTTAAAACTAACTATTATAACTATTAGAATAACTGTATTCATCTTCCATTTCGAAATGTGGGCAGTGCAGTATAGTCGTCAAAACAATAAGAATGATGCGTGTGTTGTGGGTCCTCGGTTCGAGCCTCGCTGTTTGCTTCATTTTTTCTGTTATGTATTAATATTTAATATTTTTGTTTTTCAAGTTTATCTATTTTAGGTGTCTTTCCTGAAAATAACTCGATTTTACATAACACATAGAATAAAAAAAATCCTTTCTTCTACAACTAATTATTAGAGCATTTTTCTATCTGCTCTTATGTCATATAGCGCCATCTAGGACCTAATTTCATCATGACAAAAGTGATTTATGTTCAAAAATATAAGTAATGATAGATAAATTATAAAAGTGAATACTATGATATAACTGATTGTTACGAATAACATGTTAAACTAAGTGCATTCATGATTTGTTTTATTTATATGAACAATTTTTATGTAGGTAAGATCGACAAATATCATGCGTAATCAGTATGTGATTCCTATCTAAATATTTTCTCCGAAAAATCAGGATTTTACAAAAAACTGCTGTGCGAAGTTCAGTCTTCTAGATATTTATTGATAAATATCTGAAATTATTTACAAAATTTCTTGCTAATATCTAGTTTTAAATCTTTCTACAATTTTAATAAATTACCACATGTTACTCTCTCAATATTTACACCACTTGTCCAATTTTTCCTCGTCTCTCGGATGCGCCGGACATTTACATGGTAGTAATTACTTCTCACGTGCTTTGAATAAATCGCCGGGATCCGGGGTGTGTCCGATCGCATTAAATAAAGAGGCTGAACCGGGGAAGTAAAGGCCTTCTGCTTATTTTAACTCGAAAGAGTGAAAGCCTTTGGCACAATAAAATATTCACGCCATTCGGTGGTCTCTGAGCAAATTTTGTAATGAGCCCCGGCAGAGGCAAGGCCGACCAGGGTGCGGACAAACAAGCAGGGGCTATCTTACTAAAAATTAATAAGTGAATTATGCTATCATTAATCATGTAACAGCTCATTCGTTATTCGTCGCTGCCAATTTTGTCTTATCTGTTACAGGTTGTAGGTCAGTGGGTTATTTTTAGAATCGCCGATGTTTGTAAACAGGATCATTTTGATGCGAACAGGGTGGTATTGTATTGTTTATTAATGGTTCTCTTGTTTGAATTCGCTTGCTAGGTGTGGAACAAAGAGAAAAAAATGTAGTGATGTTTGTGGAAGGTTCAGGGAAAATTTTGAACTTTTGGAACTGCTGATTGCCTGGCATATTTCAAATTAAATTTACAAAGAAGAAGTATAACGTTATTTAAAAATTTAATAAAAAATATTTTAAAAAGAAAATTTTAAACACTTACAATTACATGAATTCAATAAATTATTAAGCCTGCGAGGTTTGTATTTTCAAATTTGAGGGAATTTGAACGAAATGACTACATAGCAAATATATTCAAACTTTCTTGATGAAATTCTGATACGAAATCAAAATTTTCGTATATTACACGTTCCTCAAAAAAAAAGTTATAAAAAACAAGTGAGTAAAACGCAAAACTTACTATGATTAAACACACACACACACACACACACACACACACACACACACACACACACACACACACACACACACACATATATATATATATATATATATATATATATATATATATTGTTACGGATCTGTGATGCGTCTTCCCAGCATAGTTGGTTCCATAGGAGGTCCCAGAGCTTGGCGACCATTTGGTGACTTGGCGACGAATTTGGCGACTTTGGCGCCAAAATACATTATACCCGAAACATCGAGAATTTTCCCGATCCGTCCAGTAGGAACGGAGATACGCCTCGAACGTTCCTGATTGGTGGAGAGGCTTCTAGCCCCGCCTCCTGAGACCTATAAAAGGAGGCAGCCGCAGGTGCCAGAGTAGTAGTAGTAGTCGTAGTCAGAAGCGACAGAGTAGAGTAGTCGGGATCGACAGAGGAGAGTAGTCGGAAGTGACAGAGAAGAACTGGTCTTCCAGGGGTTAGCAGAGCAGCGACGGATTCAAGCTAGTGCTGAACTAAACTGTGCGCTGTCTGCAGTAGAGTCTTGTTGTATGCTGCAGTGTATGCTGTTGTATGCTGCACGTCTCGGCTGAAGATAATCGGCTTCTATGCTGTATATAGTTGTCTGCTTTGTGCTGCCCTGTGTGTCTTCGTGTAAATAAACGTCGTTGTTTTATTTTCTACTGCCGCCTGCTGATTGAGTGTTCTCCACACCATATAACTTCCACTATTCAAACGATCCCCGGAAATTTCGTAACACACACACACACACACACACACACACATATATATATATATATATATATATATATATATATATTGAAAAATCGGAATATTAGAACTACATATTTTATTTTTAAGCCAAACGGTTTAAAAATAAAATATGGTATCGTCTCTCCTACAACAATAGATTTATATTTTATAATAATGGCTCTATCCTCCTGTCTCTGCATAAAATGGCGACCATGAATAGTGCTGAGAACATTTTGCATGGCATTGACAGACAACAGTTACGATATATCAACCTTTGTAATGGATCTGGAATTTTCTGCAATCTCCATATATTATGATTTCATCGCGTAAGCGTATGGCGCTTTTTTGGTGATCCATCTCTGACATGCAGTTTCTGCATTTGTACTTGACAATCGAATTTGTCTTTGTTCCGACCGATCGAATTAAACTTTGCATAGAACTACACTAGTAATTACAAGATCACACATTAAATTAAGTAATTGCATTTGCATGCACGTGAAAGTGGCAAAAGACTGTCGTTTTGACAGATTTCGTTCAAAATTTGTTAAAAATCTAAATTTTAAATCTGAAATATGTATATGAAAATTTTATCCATTTAGTTCCTTACAGTTTGTAGCTACCCACTTCACTTGTTTCTAATGTGTCTTGTCTAGACAAGTCCACTGACTTTATGAAGTCAACTGTGGTTTAAGCCAAATGGAGGTCTTTTGCTTTTTCAGTAGCGCCATCTAGGGCCAAGAGCACAAATTAGCCACATACACGTCAAAACCCTTTTTACGGGACTGACTACCCAAGCAGCAAGAGAAGTCGCTAAACGATTGGCCAAGCATCGCATCCATCTGATATACACCGCCCGTATTTTGCCAATGTCACCTTTGCATTGGCGCGACATCGGATTCTGACCATATTTTTTTCAGTCGCCTCTGAAGATCGCTTTTTCATCGGGGCGAACTCCTACGGCTACTTAGTGAAAAAGACCGGCTCAAAGCAATCGGCCCATAGTCGCCTCGATGTCGGGAAAGTTGTTTTTCCTAGGCGGCGCTATGCGAACATATTTTAGAAATTTCCCATGAATCACCTGGCGTGTATTGGATTTTGAAATTCAACCAGCAACGTACTGTCATTTCAAGAAACTTGGTAAGTTTAAAGTATTTATTATTATATATTTGTAAATAATATATTATTTATTCTAAATAGTGAATAAAAAATTTTATTTTTGTTGAAGCCGTTCGAACTTGTTGCTTACCTGAAACATGGAGTTGCACGTGATATTATTAGCGTTAGGCGTAAGCGACCATTATCATTTCTTTTCTTGTTTGTATTCTTTTCAAGTGATTTTATTTCTTATCTTTTTTTTTGTGTGTGTTCTTAAATTATTGCAGATATTTTTCCATTTCATTTACAATGCCTTTCCTTTTGTTAACAACAATTTCTAATGAAAAAAGTTTTAAAAAAATATTAAATTGTGTTCTTATGTTTTGGTTTTGCAATAACATTTGTGTTATTATTTTTATTTCGACATAAGGCTAAAAAAATAGATTAGCAGAATATATTTATTGTAAATTTCAAAAAAAAAAAAAAAAAAAAAAAAATCCTTCAAACTTGCAATTATGTAGTTATATTTCAATACTCTTATGTGAATAGTTTATAATTATTTCACCTTTCATGAAATAGTAACATAAATTTTACACCCATTAGTTTATATTATTTTTCTCTATTGTCCTAAACATTATTATAATATTTGCCTATATAGTTAGTTCATTATCAGATTGAAAACATTATCAAGCTTATGAAGTTCTATAAGACTTTTACTCCTTAATTACATATCTCCAATTGTCAACAAATATTTTATTTGTACTTTTAAAAGAAGTGAAAGTTCAATCATTATTCTAATTAAGGAATATGTTTTTTAGGTTCATCAAATCTGCAAAAAGAAGAGTGAACTTAAAGAAAAGTATATGTATAATTCTTTATATGTATTACCAGCAAAATATGAAATCCAGTATTCTATAGAATGCCCAAGCATTGTATATAATGCCTAAAACAAGCCAGTAATGTATGAAACAATTTGCATTTCATACATTTTCTAAGCATTCTATAGAATGCCAAATGACAACCTGTCAAAGTATGAAATACATCTCTCATTCAATGAAATAAAAATTTTGTGCAACCTTTGTTTCAAAACTGAAAATGCAATTAAAGATAAAATAAGTTTTAAAATTGATCTATAAATATAAAAAAAAAAAAAAAAAAAAAAAATTCTTACTATTTTTTTGGAAACTAGTGTGCAAGTTTCTATTCCTGACTTCAAAAAAGAGCAAAATAATTGGAAGTTATAATTAATGTGATGGACTATGGTTTCTACCTACTTGGAACATCAGAAGGAAATTTAAAACAATTATATGTGAGACAATTATATGTCCCAATTCACTTTATATCCTAAGAACTTGTTTAGAATTGAAGATATTCCAAATCACAAAATTTCTCTCTGGTCAGTTGCAATTACTCAGAGCAGTGGAAGCAATCAAGGATTTATCAGATGTATGTGTTAAAGTGCCAAAATATCTAATGTCTTTTCGTGAAAAATGTAGTAAAACTTCAAAATGTTGCAATGTGATAGGCTTGAATAACAAGTAGGTAAATTTTAATTTCTGATTTTTTTTATCTGAAAACTTATTTGCCTTAATTAGAAAGGCATAAATTTTGTTTTGTACAACTTTTATTTTTCTATATAATTTGAATAAATTTTTTTTAATGGCAACCTCATTATTTTTTCAGACTGACAATTCAAGTGATTTTAATTCTATTTAGCTTAGTTAATTTTCCTTTTCATTTACAATTTTTCTATGAAAGAAGTTTAATAAAGTATTAAATAACATTTTTATATTTTGGTATTGAAATAAAATTTGTGTAATTATTTTTATTTTGACATGAGGCTAAAAAAAAAGTTTAGCAGAATGTATTTATTTTAAACTTCAAAAAATAAAAAAAAAAAATCTTTAAAACTTGAGATTATGCAAGAACTTTTGAGTACTCTTATATGAATAGTTTCAAATTATTTCACATTTCATAAAACAGTAACATAAATTTTACTCCCATTAGTTTGAGTTTTTCTTTTCTTTCTTATCCTAATCATTATTATAAAGTTTGCTTACACAGTCCAGTATCAGAACAAAAATATTATGCTTATGAAGTTCTATAAGACTTTCGCTTGTTAATTACTCATCTCCAATTGTCAACAAATGTTTTATTTGTACTTTTAAATGAAGTGAAATCTCAATTACTATTATAATTGTTTTCTAGGTTCATCAAATGTAATCAAAAAGGAAAAATGAAATGTATAAATAAATGTATAATTCTTTATATGTAGCTGAAGATTCAGTTATACATATATATAATATTTATATAAATGTGTGTGGATTTATAGAAATTTCAAACTCTTCAAGTATTACATAATAAATAAAGTTTAAATAAATTTTTTATAAATGACTTTGTGCCAATATTATTTATTCTTGTAAATTATAAGTCATAGTTTCAGGATTTTGCTTGGGTGTAAAAGTCATTACAGAAAATTCAGTAAAAAATTTCAAGTAAATTATTATTTTACTTTGTATTTCTAAAATATTATTTAATGAAGGTCTTTGTAAATAAATTGTTTTGCATAGTTGTTTTTCTTTTCTTCTAAAAATAAAGAGGGGAAAATAATAATTAAAAAAATATTTGTCTAAAGAAATTTTGTATAATTGAAAGTAGTGTTTACATTTTTAGGTATGGAGTTTTTATGAAATATTCAGAGAATCATAGATCAAATTTGGTTCTTGTGCCATGAAACCAAACCAAACTAATCATAGTTTTAAAAAAATTAGAAATTTGAAGTAAATTGTTAATTTGTGCTTGTAAAATGTTATCAATTGGACATTAGGTAACACTTACATTTGTAATGAGGTATAAAATTTCTACACTATTAAGTAACTTTGTAAGTTAATAATAAATAAGATTTCATATAAGTGAAAGAAGTGTTGTATTTTTGTGCATGGAATTTTTGTGAAACATATTTTTAAAATATTCAGAGTTAATCATAGATCAAATTTGGTTATTTTGCCACAAATCTAAACCTCACTAAACATAAATTATGAAAATATTAGAAATTTGAAGTAAGTTATTAAATAAGAAGTAAGTTTGTGCTTGTAAATTGTTGTTTATTGAATACACTAACATTTATAATGAGGTTTAAAATTAATGCAATATGAAGTAACTCTGTAAATTAATAGTAAATAAAATTTCCTATAATGGGAAGAAGTGTTCTATGTTTGGGTATGGAATTTTTGTGAAATATTCAGTGTTAATCATTAATTAAATTTGGTTCTTGTACTACAAAACCAAACAACTAACTATAGATCAAGAAAATATTAGAAATTTGAAGAAAATTATTAATTTGTGCTTGTAAAATGTTATATGTTGGACATCAACTGACACTAACATTTATAATGTGTAAAATTTCTACAACTTGAAGTAACTTTGCATGTTAATAGTAAATATAAGGAATTTTGTAGAATTGAAAGAAGTGCTGCATTTTTGTGTATGGAATTTTTGAGAAATATTCAGTGTTAATCAAAGATCAAATTTAATTCTTGTGCCATAAAACCAAACTAATCATAGATAATAAAAAAATATTAGAAATTTGAAGTAAATTATTATTTTGTTCTTGTAAAATGTTATTTATTGGACATTAGCTAACACTAAAATTTATAATGAGGTATAAAATTTCTTCATGAAGTAATTTTGTAAAGTCAATACTAAATAGAATCAGTAAAATTGAAAGAAGCATTACATTTTTGTATATGGAATTTTTATGAAACATATTTGTGAAATATTCGGGGTTTAACATAGATCAAATTTGGTTATTTTGCCACGAATCTAAACCTCACTAAACATAAATTATGAAAATATTAGAAATTTGAAGTAACTTATTAATTTGTGCTTGTAAAATATTTTCTATTGAAGAAACATATAATAGGAATGATATAATTTAGTGTTTTAAACTATTTTTAACCAATACATTAAATTTTAGGGTGTTAAAATAGGAATTTGTGTTTTATTCATTATTCTGTTGGAATTATTTGTTTATTACTCACATTAAGCAATATAAAAGTGTGTATAGTAAAAAAAAATATTTTTTTAATAAGAATTATATATTTTTCTGTTTCGAATTTTTATAAAATAGCTTTTAAAAACAGATGATATAGGCAATATATATAATACATCTACTTTTAAATTTCTAATATCAGTTAAAATCATACTGATTAATTATATAATTGAAACTATGATTATGTTATTTCTTCCCATCCATTAAACAATGAAAATAAATAGGAATGAAGGAAATAAATCTTATATGTAGATAGATGTTCAGGGGATCAAATTTAAAATTATTTCAGATAATTTTAACATTTGTTTATTTTTTTAAAGAGCAGTAAAAAAATGTCATTTAAACATTTTATAGGGTAAGATTGTGGTAAAATCTATGCTATAATAATAGTTAAAAAAGTTGGAAGAATTGTTAAAATGACATTTTCCATGAATTTTTTTATCAAAAGCAAGTATTTTATGGAATTTTAAATTTATCAAAATAAGTAACAAACACTATTATTAATAGGTAAAAAAGAAAAGTAAACTATTCAAAATATCTCGTATTTTCAGTCTTTTGACAAAATTTTGAAAGTATGATAGTTTTAAATATTATGACACTAGTTTCTAGAGTTAGAGAAAATTGAATAACCATTAAACTAATATTTCAATTTGACACCAGCAAGTGTTCAGAAATAAATTGCCTAATGATTGGTATTTGGTTGCCCATTGCTAAAATACATGGGGAAATGATTGGTATTGGGTCGCCGATTGTTAAAACACATGGGGAAATGATTGGTATTGGGCCGCCGATTGTTAAAACACATGGGGAAATGATTGGTATTGGGTCGCCGATTGTTAAAACACATGGGGAAATGATTGGTATTGGGTCGCCCATTGATAAAACAGGTCGCGAAATGCTTGGTATAACGTCGCCCGTGGTAATAACAAGTCGCTAAAGGATCGGCGAATTCGTCGAAAACAAGTCGGGGCGACCATCGCGCGGCGAACCGCCGGGGGACATGACCAATGTCGGGGCGAGATCGGAGGCGATCTCGCCCCAATCTCGCTCGTTCCGTGGGGCGATGCTTGGCCAATGGTTGGCCAACGATCTTTTGCTGCTTGGGCAAATTCATACATTTCACTCACTCACCCACAGATCGTAATTTAGACCTGAATCAGAGAACAATCACCCCTGATCCAGTACTCCCAGTGGTATTGCTCTCGACATGGAGGACTTCGTGACCACGACAGATTTATACTCGTGTCAGCCACCACACACGCGGGGAATCTTCGACCGACGTGGCTCGAACTCGCAACGCAAGGGACGCGAATCCAGCGCCCTACCAACCAGGCTATTCCGGCCTCAACTCACTTATAATCAAACATTAAGACGGACAAACTTCTTCTGGATCGATGTCGTTCTGAATTTGATAGAAATCTACATATTTGGTCTTAAGTCTAAATTTCGTCCATCTAGTTCAAATCGTTTTTAAGTTATCGTGCTCACATACAGATAGATGTAATTTTGAAAATTTGCTTTTTGGTCCTAAAGCTAAATTTAGCTATGTGTTCTAAATAGCTTAATGAGAAAACTGGTTACTGAGTGCATAAGAATTTGAAACATTGTTATTTCTGAAATATATAAACAGTGACAGTATCATTTTTCTTTGCACCGTTATATGATAAATATGGTAATACCAATAACAATACTTATTACTTAGGAATAGCCACTTGTGATGCTTTTTCATTGAGTCGAAAGGTGTTCCAGAAATTGATATCTATCGGAAATTCTTCTATATAATATGAGATCAGGAAATCTCCAATCCTCAATAGATACTGAATGTTTATACTTAATGAAAATGCAAGTTCATGCTCAATAACGCGTAGTCTTCCAATTATTAACTATTTGAGATTGAAAGTACTGGGAGATTTGCGTTTAATCCAAATATCACGTCATTCACCCCTTCAATCCATCGCTTTTTCAAGGCATAGAACGTATGAATTGCAAATTTTCCTCCTGACCCAAAACTTTTACGAAATACATAAATTCGTAGACCTCTGAATTAAACGTGTTATAAAGACAGAGAAATGAGTATCTTTTTGACTGTCAGCACTGTATGATTTTTATTCAAATATAAACTTCGTATATCAAAATATTGTTGCAGTATTGGTAATATTTAAAAAGATGAACATTTTGAGCAATTATGTAAAAATATTGCATAAGTTTTGGGTCAGACCTTGACCCAAAACTTATAGATATTGACCCAAAATAGGGTCAGACCTTGACACTTTCCACTATGAAGCACTTGATCTTTACGAATTAGAATCGATAGCTAATACAATTCTGTGACCTGTTCTTTCCTTTAAACTCGCCTCCCATAAGATCAATTACAGAATCGAGAACTTAATGACTAAAAATATCTTAGCTTAAATTATCTAAGCCCTTAATGAATATAAAGGATTACCTTCAATGTATATAAAGAAAAGCTTTAAAACGTAATTTGTTATTGATAAATTGTCATTATTGATACGGTAAGAATTATCTAGTGAATTTCACTACGTCTTCATTTGTAGTTCATATTATTTTATTGCCTTATCCAAATAATTAAATGCGTCCGTAAGAACACAATTAAAATTTTTGTCTTTCATGTATGAACCTTAATGGGCCACTAAAGACCCTTCAGAGGAACTGCAACAAGTTTAATCTCTTTCATTATTGGGGAAGCCTGGGAAGCATTCTGAAATATCCTTAGTATTTTAATATTTCAAGGTCTTTTACTTAAAGGAAGTTGTTTACATTTAAAGGATAAGTATAAGTCGAATAAATATCAGAACCCGTCAACGCTAGTCAAATTGATTAAATATTCTCAATGAAGATTTGATTTTGTCTAAAATACACGGAAGAAGTTCTTTTACAACAAATCAACCTCTTATTTCTATGTAAAAAATGAAAATGCCTGTCAGATTTGTACTTTTTTAAGTTATGTGTAATATATTCAGAAGAACCAAACATAATAAGTACTATGGAAAGAAGAAAATAACACCGTTTATTTAATATTTCTTTTCATAATTTATTCATGCATTCATAAATATTTCATTCTCTTTGTTAATTAGTAATTTTTATAGAAACTTCAACAAATTGATATGGTTACATTTATTGATGAGTTTAGAGAAAAGAAATCGCAATCGCATCATATTCAGAAAATAGAATATGAAGCGAAGTAATATGAAGGAACATTTTACTTGACTAATCCATACACGTGCAGTTTGGCCTTGAATTTAATAGCAGTAAAAGAATAATAAATAACTTATTCTCCTTCCTTTTTTTGACATTCTTGGTTGATTTAGAATCTCATTTTTTTCTCATCGAATTCTGATTTATAAATAAGTAAGAAAAACGCATCCTAAACTCAAGTTACTGATGTAATAAATAATTAAAATGAACTAAATGAAATTTCGAAGTATGCCTTTCAGGAAACTGTATCTTTGAAGAAAGCAAGATAAGAATTTTTTGACAGGTGGTGATCATCCGGTGATCAGTTTAGAAGCGGTGGTCTTATGGTAAAAATATATTTTCTAGTATTTAACTAGAACAGACAGCAGTAGTAGTTCCTTCTTCCTTTCATATTGATTTATACAATAACTCGGTTTTTATGAAGAAAAAACAAACAAATCGAAATGCATTCAATTAATTTTTCATCTATACTCTCTGCTCTTCGAAGCATTGGATGACAGTTAATATGTATAACATACTCACCAACATTGGTTATCCAGTCGTAAGTAGCATTGATGTTTTAAATATAATGTAATATCAACAAATTATTGAAAAATAGACATTTCCAAAGAATTTTAACTAATTAAAATACATATTTCCAAACATTAATCAAAATTATTTACTTATTATTGAATAAATATATAAATGAAATAATTTTTTTTTTAAATCACACAGCACGATCTTATCGATCAAATAAATGAACACTATTTCTTAGACATTTAGAATTTTGTTTCAATAAATAGCAAGACCTTTCACTTTTCTTAAAATATCATATCTCAGTTTAATATCCTAACAAGCTCCCAGATCCCTTTTTATTATAAGGAGCAATTCCAGAAATTAGGTATTCATATTGGAATTTTCTTTTTTTTAATTTTTCTAATCATGCTAAAAATACTTTGACTATCCGTATTGCTGCGAAGATGCTGGAATTTTCTGCGTATTTTACAGTTTCCCATAGATGTGTCCATTTTTTGTAGTTCTCCTTAATTTTTTATTATATATCCTTTATATTTCCTTAGAAAATATAGAAATTCCTTAGCTGTTGGAGGGTATGGTATAATAATAATATTTAAAATTATCGTCTTGTTGCAAACAGTATGTTGCAAACCTGATTTGCAAAATGCATTTAGATTGCAAACCTGATTAATTAATGATGATTGATCATCATTAGTTAAATAAAATCACTATTTATTTCATTTTTTGTAACATTGGTTATTGTAGGATAAGACATATGCTTCGAAGTATGTTTCAAGAAACTCAAAGTCTATAATCATAATTTTAACAACAAAAATCTAACGTATTTAAAATTTGTAGAACTGAATCTTACGCAAAAAATAAATAAACTAAAAAGAAAAAAAAACTGTTTAATCATCCAGAATGAAAAAAATATGCCCAGAAAAAAGTTTGGACAGTTATTCCTTTCTACACATATATTTCTATAACATGCAAAAATAAAATAAAATTTATGAATAAATAAGAAAAAGAAGAAAAGTCTCTCAAGGTCATATTTTATTGTGTCATGGCTGAAACTTATCTGAGTTCACACGTTTGAGTTCTACTTAAAACAATAACGTAAAAAAGGTCCTCATTTCTTTACATAAAGTATAACCACACTGAAGTAAGCCTCCAGTATATATTATCCCCACAATCAAGCCACTCTCTCAGGGGCAAAAGTCGTCGTCGAATCCAGCTGATTTAGGTGTTTGTCGTCGTCTCCGAGGATTGATTTTACGAGGTCAGCGAGTTTTGATAGAAAGCCAAAGAGTGGCCGTCCCACTTGGCAGGATCCAGTTTTTATCTCATCGCCGCGGTCGCCTCTACAAAGAGTTTGAAGAAACCCCGGGGTTTCCCAAGGATCGATACATTTTTGGAACCCGCTCCTCTTTTCGTTTGTGACATAAATTTCAATCCTTCCCGGAACGGGTGTTGGGTAAGTGCCCAGGGCAAGGACATTCCTGGGCAGCGAAGACTCATCGGATAATAATTTTTATTAAGCGTCGGCTTTTGCAAGACTAAATGTTCTTGTTCTTGATGGTAAAAAAAAATTGTTACATTCAAGGTCGTTGAAGAACTGGAGCCCGCTGACATTCAAATTCAAGCGAATTTTTCTTTATGGATAGAATGCATTTGGAAAAAATGTTCAAGTTATTTATTTGCCTTTATAGTTTTATAAAATAAAGAAATACTTTATATCTCTAAAAATGCGAAAATTACAATTTAAGTTCCAAATTTATGAGGCAATAGAAAAGTAAAATTTGAGATTTTATCATATAGATGTCTTAAATTTGAGATTCTGTCTCTACTAACGCATTCCAGTCTCTTCCTTTTTCTACATGTCTGTGTGTATCTACATATCTGTGCATCTCTCTCTCTCTCTCTCTCTCTGTGTGTATGTGTGTGTGCGTGTGTGTAGTGCTCTACAGGACAAGCTGTTTGATCTAGAGCTATCAGATGTACTTTTATATACTTTGGGGTTTGAAAATACGTACCTAGGAGTCATTTTTTAAAAGTTTTAATTAAAAGTTAAACGATATTTCGGTATTTTCCCGAAAAATTCTGGAAAATAAAATTCTGTAAAATTGACTTTTTAACCATTTAAAAAAATACATTTTTTTGAATGACACCAATTTAACTATAATGCAAATATTTCTTAAATTTGGCAAATTTTTTTTTTAAATACATTTTAAGCCTTATTTTCTATGATAGATTTCATTGTTATAATAAAATTCCAACTACAACATTGTTTTAATTAATACCATAAATTTTTTGTTTCATCTAATATTTTACCGCTTGAAATTTAAGGAAAAAAGATTCTGATTATTATTTGCGTAATTTATATGAGGAATCAGAAAATGAGATAACAATATTGCAATAGACAAAATGCAATTTGGAATACATTATCCAGATATTTAAGTTCTCCATGGAACTATAGTGACTTTCTTAATATCCAATGATGCATGGACAAGTCAACCTTCTAACTCTCTGACCCGCCCTAAGGCACACGGATTTAAACCATAAAACTGAATGACCGGACCGCCGCAACAGCAATTGGCGGGAACTGTGATTGAGTTCTAAGGGCCGTCACCGGCCACGGTACAACCCTCCCCGAAGGAAGTACGTCCCGTCATCGATGGGGGGAGCCAGATCCCCCACCTATTAGTGTACCCTCCAGGGTGGCAAGATCCAACCACCATGCCGGAAGCATCTCATCCTCATTTCGAGGTGCCCCCCCGAGGGTCATGATGCATGGACAATATCACATATCAATAATTTATATTTTTCAGAAATTTAGAGCATTTCTAAAGCCATCGGATAAAGTAAAACATGCGAAAACAAGTTAATTTTGCAATTTAATATATGATTATCTATGCAGAATCTATGTAATCTGTATCTATGCAGAATCTATGTAATCTGTATCTATGCAGAATTTAAATCACACAGGGGACCGGCCAATGAATGAAGAGAAATAAAAGGATACTTTAGGTAAAATGAGCAATTCAAGACTCATGGAAAGGAATAAACAATTGCACAAATGCACAGTGGGAAGATCAGGCGTTCTATAGCTTTGAACAGCAAGTAATTTGAACGCTCTTTTCAAATATTTCAACGATTTGTTTTTTTTTTTCTTCTATTGTGTAATCCTATTTTATTTATGATACTACGTAGGAATTAACATGATGTTATTAATGAAAATTGGCAGTTGAGATATTATAAATTTATATTTTACTAAACCTGAGATGAATACATAGTTGTTTTAATCGTTTCTTGTGATTAAATTGTCAGAGTTTCTTGTTGCTGTTGTCCTTTAGGATCTCACATTATATTTAAAAACAGCTTATTTCTAAATGCCTGATGTGCACAAAAATTTGTTTTATGATTTTAGAATTATTCTGAATGTCAGCCCATGATTTTGAAAAATGCAATTACGATTATAGCACTCACAATCTTTCCGATAAAAGAAAAACAAAATTCACGAAGAACGAAGAATTATTTAAAATCAGAAGAAGGATAGAAACATAATTACATGCAGCAGACAATGCGCAAACTTAGAATGGAATAATCATTAAAACAATTCTTAATTTGCAACTGATTTTCATTACAAAAAACTTAACGAAAAAGAGAGCACATTAGAAGATAATTGAACATTAAACTGGATTCAAAATCATTAACAGCCTGTCAAAAAATCTAATTAATTTCCGAGCGCTAATTTATTTCAAATAAATAAAGCTAGAGACTGGAGCTGTTACAGACCTTTGGCTTATATTATAATTCAATTGAGTTTGTTCCCTTGTAGTTTCAAAGAATTAAAAAAAATGGAATGATAAAGTTTTCAGATGTTGGGCGATACATTTTTCTAGAAGCATTCCTTTTTTTCCCTCCAAGTTTTATGATAAAGTGATTTCCAAAGAGTCATCTATTACTGACTTTTTTCGCTGCACGTTACGACCGAAAAAGAAATAAACGATTTGAAAAATATATAACTAATGGCAAACACATTCCCATTTATCATTTTCGATGGCGTTTTTATTTCTGATGTGTTTTTTTTTTGAAAAAAAATTGGAGAAAGATGAATATTCTCACAGGAAAAAAGAACATCATAAACAGAGCATATTTGATTTGAAAATATCCTCTTTGGGTATTATATGGAAGGATATTCAAAATGGCACCAAGGATATAAAATTAGATTTGGTAAATTCTGAACTTCAAAACCAATGTAAGTGGTATCCTAAAACCTTTTCTCTCATTCTCTAATAAGGCCGTGGTGGCATGGTGGTAAGGTCTCGGCTTGTGAGCCGTAGGGTTTCAGGCTCGAGACCCAATTCCACCAAAAAACTGTCGTGCAAGGGGGTCAGTTACGCGTTAAATCCGTCATGCCAAACGTCAACTCGCTGGTGTAGTGTAGAGAGGGAGTGCCAGCTCAGATGTCGACCTCGTCATCTCACCGCGGTTCAAAATTACGAGGTCCGTCACAAAATAGCCCTTGTGTTGCTTTACAATGGGACGTTAATATAACTAAACTATACTTATTCTCTAATAACCATGTTATTCGCTCGCTTCTCGCATAAAGTTTTGGACCTTAGATAAGGTGCATAGTATTGGCACATAATACATACGAAATGTACATATTTGGCCTAAATCTAACTTTTTTACACAATTTGTCAGGCAAATATGTATTTTGTATGCTGATGGATAAATACTAAAATTTGACGCGGAGCTATATATGTAGTCATAAAATCAGGTATCGAATTTCGTTCATTTAAATCATTGCATTAACGAGTTATTGTGCGTACAAATGTATTGAATATAAATAACAGAAAACCTACTCTTTGACAGATTTTGTTCAAAATTTGATGTCTATAGTTTAAATGCCGAACCTCTATACCAAATTTTATAAATTTATCTCATTAAATTTTGTAATTATCAAGTTCACTTGTACTCTAATAGCCAGACAGTTAAATTTCCTCTGATTGTATTTCGTTCCAAATCTGACAATTATCTACGAATTTGGTTTTAAGAACATATATCAAATTTCATCTGTCTGTCTCAAAGTGTTTCAGTGTTCACAGACAGGCAGACAGTCAAATTTCTACTGAAAGTATTTCGTTCAAAATTTCACAATTATCTACAAATTACATTTTAAGACCATATACTAAATTCCATCAGTCTATTTCAAAGTGACTTTAAGTTATTGTGTTCTTAGACAGTCATCATAATTGTGTTCATAGACAGTCATAATTCGAAATTGGCATTTCGAATCCAGAACGGTTTGAAACTTAAAGATTCGCCAAAATCTGAAGTTCGATTTTTTTAACAATTACAATACATTTCCCATGCTTTGAGTACGAGAGAGTAAAATATTCTATTTCCTTGTCCTTGGAGAGTGTCCACAGAATATTCTATGTATTATTTTCATTTGAATGACTGCAAAATTCTTGTCTATGAGGAGAAGAAAATTTCTATTCTGCAAAATCTGATGCATTATGAAAAGATCATTATGTGGTAAGGACTGACTATTTATTCTTGCCACATCTTTTTGCGAAATTAATTACAAAATAATCTCTGTGTCTTGACAGCATTTCACATTGTTCTATCTGCAAATAAGCAGAAGATGTTTTTTGCAGGTTGGAGTTTCTCTATAGATCGCTCATTGAGTTCTGAAGCAGAGACAATTTTTCGAAGACCTCATTTATTAGTTTAACCATATCTGACCAATAGGGTCTGTAAAAAAAAAAGAACTCTTGCAGATTTGTAACTCTAAGAACGCTTGAATGATGTGATCCTCGACTTGAAGAGTCAATAAAACTGAAAAGTAGCATTTCGTATCATTGATTGAACATTTCACAGATATTTTTAAGCTTTCTTTATAAAAAGATGTTTTTATAAATGACCAACACTTATGAAAATCTGTCTACAAAGGATTGACTATGAATTTTAACTACGAAAAAGAATAATTTTATAAAGCAAGTACCTTTTTATTCTCTATCTTTCTTACTTTCTATCTTATCCTTTTATAATATTATTTTCCTTATATATATATATATAGTACTCCAAATTTTGACGAATCCCATGTCTCAGACCTTCTGTGTGTGAAAAACATATTTTTGGCATTCTGTCTGAGAACACGGAAACTAAAAACACTTTAAGCTAGCTGGATGAAATTTAGCATATGGCTTTGCAAACTAATTTATAGACTTCTATCAATTTTTCAATGAAATACTTTGACAGCATGTCTGTCGTCTGACTGTTTCAGCGCAAGTGAACTATCTAGGTAAATAAAATTTGGTAAAATAGATAGGTAAATAAAACACAGGTTAAATATCTACAGTGTACATTTTCATCACATTTTAGGCCAAATCTATCAAATGGTTGACCGTCTATCGGTCTGTACTTTCGTATGAATATAAACGCAATAATTCATGAGCTCAAAGACTTAAATCAATGAAATCTGGTATGTCAGCTTATGGCTACAACCGTAGTTTTGTGACAATTTTTTCTATCAAAATATATTTTCTCTCGATAGATTCAGTAAAAATGCTATATATCTCACTACATATATCTACTACTTAATATCGCTCTTAAATCCCTTGCAAAGTATTCGTGGCCTGGCACAAGGTTCACAATTTTATACGGGAAGCAGTAACCTAAGGATAAAAAATTTATTTGAGAAAGCCAAGTTTCAGACAATCCTCGCTATTTAAATATTCAAAATTTCGCACCAAATCTCAAAAATATATTTACCATCATAAAATTAATTATTTTTAAATTAAGCTTTCCAACTAACGGTATGTATCCAATTAAATAGAATGTTTTCACTTTTTCAACTTTATAAATAAAATTTTTTTCATATTTTCAACTACTAAATGAATTATCACTAATTAAAATTTTTAATGAAATATTCTTATATATATAAAGGAAAATTTAAATTTATATTGTTCCTTCATATTTATAAAAATATAATTCCCATTATAATTCATATTATAATAATAAATTTGGAATAAAAAATATTCTATCATAATAAAATATAATTATACTGTTTATATATTGAATTCAACAATGCACAATTGTTATAAAAAATTGGAATATATTTCAGATGAATATTAATTTTTTAGATGAGCACTTTTATTCGACTTCGTATGTTGGTAAGTTTTTTTTTTTTTTTTTTTAATTTCAAATTTTGTAAATATTCAGTTTCTTGAAAACCATTAAAATTTTTTATTATTTCCTCGCAAATATGCATACATTCAGATCTTCCTTTAACATATTCAAAGTTTATCTTATATGAAACTCATTTAAGAGATTAATGTCACCTGAAATATTTGAAAAATTATTTATGTTATTATCCAACCCACACCCACCCCCCCACGCACACGCACGCACGTACACACACACACACACACACACACACACACATAGGGAAGGGATGATAAACTGACGCTTATATCGCGATAAAAGTGCAAAAGAGACAGAATTTTTCGCCTTCAATGGTTTTACTATGATACTATGAGAATTTCATAGACATTTCTTTGATACACCTACTCTTAGAAAAGGAATCTTTAAAAGAATATTGTAAGCATGAAAGATTTTTATCCCTTTATTCGGAGCGGTAGAAAATGTTGAGCAGTTTAAAAGAGCCACAGTTTTAAGAGCCCGTGTAGAATTAATTAAATAAAAAGGGGGGATTGAAGCAGGAAAAAAGCGCAAATTTTAGAATGAAGTTAATATAGGTTAAATTAAGATAAAATTATGAAATTAATGATGATTTAAATTAGATTAAGAGATATATTTACATATATAGCTCTAAAAACCAAATATACAAAGAGGCTGTATTTTACATTAAATTTTTTAGTATAAAAACTGTATTGCTAAAAATAATTTAATTCACTGTAATAAAAATTTAATGTACATGCCAACATTAATTGAGAGCAATTGTTATAAAATCGTCTGAAAAATAAATATTTCGAAGTACACAATACAATTCAAAACTTTAAAGTCTGCATACATTTTTCTGATGAAATTACTTTCGATTTCTTTCATTTTAATGCATTCAAATTTTCATGACTTTCTATGAATAGTTACTTTATAAGTACAAAATGTCCAATAATATTATAATGGCATTTTCACAATATTGTTAGACATTCAAATTATTCGCTTGTTGAGATATCGGACAGTATCTTGTGCTAATAGGGTAGGTTGCAGACAGCACTGAATATATAAGCTTCAATTAGGTGTACATTGTATCCACAGTGTTTATGTCACGAATATTTGAGATAATCAGTCTGAAAATTATCCAGACAATTTAGGCTTTGGACTCATTATCGGTCAGTTTGAATTCGTTGATATCGATAATCCTGATTTATTAGCGTTTGACCTCACTAGACGATTAACTACCGTGGGATGTAGGCAACATTAATTATGTGGAATATTGAATCTACTTCATCTAGATTCTCGGCCGAATCATATTTCGAAATTTCAGAGAGAATATGATTGCATAAATCAAGCGTTTATCCCATGTGTATGAGTAGGATAAACTTTTTTGTACGTTTACGGAAACACTAGCTGATATACTGGTACTACACAAGAGTAAAATATTATGACAGTTAATAATTGATGAAATACTCAAAATCTTTTTATTCTCTGAAATTGTTCTAATTTAATTAAAATTAGAACACATATAAAATCAAAAGATATTTAAAACAAGATGATAGCTAATTTTTTCTGATCAATAGTTGTCCTTGCTATAAATTTTTAATCGTTTGCTTTAATTTTTATCTGGAATATTCTTTCAGAATTCTGCTCCTGATTTCTGGCAACAGTGCTTTCATTGTATTCTGATCTTCAATAACACCAAAATATTGTTATAAACTTTGTTGTAACAAAATATTGTTATAAACTTTGTTGTAACAAGATATTGTTATAAATCTTTGTTGGATATTTATTGGAATCTTATTGCCAGAATAATTCTACTTAGATTGAAATTTTGGAAAAGTCACCAAGGATAAGAATATTTTAAATTCCAGTGGTGAGACAGTGAGAAGTAAGAGTTACGTAAGTGACGATGATATTTTAAGAAATGCAGGGATAGTGAACCATAAGCCCAGAGATTTTTTAAAAGTGGTAAAAGTGAAATGCTCTATTTAGTAATAAAGTATGAATAGCAATATTTTCCAGAATTGTGAGTAAACGATATTTGATCTTTGATAGTTTTTTTTTATTGTTGCTTAGTTGGCTGAAAAATATTCTATAAGGTTTTCTAATATGATCTTCAATGTTTATTATTACAAATATTGTATAAATTATCTCTTAAAAACAATAAAAACGTAATCAAAAATAATTTAAAATATTAAAAGGAAATAACAAAAAGTAAAAGTAGAGTAGTTCAAAGCCACTTCGTTGACTAGCAAACGGAGTACATATGAATTTACTTATTTCAGAAACCTTATTTATTAAATTATTCATATTTATTATTTTTTTATTTATTAAATTTTGAAAAATTAATAAAATATAAGGGGGATTTTCACAAGAACGAATTTTATTTTATCACCGAAAAGGGAAAACTTAAATTAATTGATATATAAATAAGATGTTATAAAATTATTTCTCGTATCATAATTTGATCGAAGTTACTGCTGAAAGACAATTAAGTTTCGGTTAATTTCTGGTTAAAGGCATCTTTACTCGTAATTAACTTGTTCACTTAATGAAATTGACAGTTCTCTTTTCCTTATCTTAAATAATAAACATGCAATATTTGATTAAATTTTGTCCCCTTTTTAAACTTATATGCATTCGTAGTCACAACGACTTTTATTTACATTAAGCTTACTACACAGAGTAGTATTATATGCCCCATTATGAAGAATAAGTCATAACACTGACTCTCCAACCCCCCCTAAGGCACACGGATAATAAATCCTGCATGATCGGACCGCCATAACAGCGACATTGGCTGGAACTGGTTGAGTCCTAAGGGCCATCACCGGCCACGGTACAACCCGTCCCTGAGGAAGTATGTTCCATCATCGATGGGTGGAGCCAGAGCTCCACCTATTTATGCACACTCCTTGGTTGCGGGATCCAACAACCATGCCGGAAGCATCTTATCCTCATTTCGAGGTGCCCCTCAGGGAGGACCATTAAGAAGAATAAAGAAAACTTTTTACTGCATTCTTTGTTATGATATGTCTAAAATGTTCTTATGAAACTATTCAAGAATAAAAAGCAATAGTAACGCAATCAAGAGAGAAATAAAATCAAATATAATTATTTTACAATCGCAGCAAAGAAAGATAACAAAAATTATTTTAATATTAATTACTAAAATTTAAAAAAAACATCAAAAAGTCCCTAAACTTCATCATCAAAATGAATTTAATAAATATTAATGGACAAATGCTAATTCTAACCTATTAAAAATGAATAATCAAAAGTTCAAATTATTAATTAAACTTTAAGATTGTTCTTCATTTAAGTACTGCTGCCTTTGGTGACCAATGAAGTGTTAAGCATCAGGATCATAACATTAGGGGTCAGCTGATTTGCTGGGGACATTGAAATCCATGATTTCCACAACAAACAAAAATTCTTTGTTTCTAGATTTTTTTTAAGAAAATCATGAATTTTCTATCACTTTGTTTATCTGTGGAAATGTGATAAATATTAAAACCGTGTTTTTTATATTTTTACACCTACGCTATTTATTGTATACATGAACATTCCAAATGGAGAGAATTTCATGAACATTATAGCGCCTTTAAGACAAAGATAAAATAATCTATTT
The DNA here is from genome assembly GCF_947563725.1 of Argiope bruennichi. Lineage (NCBI taxonomy): Eukaryota > Metazoa > Arthropoda > Arachnida > Araneae > Araneidae > Argiope > Argiope bruennichi. The sequence continues at coordinate 100,351,932 of NC_079151.1, read as the reverse complement.
GAAATTAGACATTTATCTTTTGTGATAATGTCATTTCATTTTCTGATTTTTTTTTTCCACGTAAATTGCGCAGATAATGAACAGAATTCTTTTTCAGCTTGCAAAAATGGAAGAAAATCACGTGACGAATTAATTGATGAAGCTAGTAAAACGATTGGTTCTCCCGCGGGTGTGTTGTGGAGAGGGGGGGGGGGTGTTGCCAGCTCAGATTTCGCCCTCGTCATTTGACCGCGATTCAAAATAACGAGGATTCGCCCCAAAATAGCCCTAGTGTTGTTTTACAAAGGAACGTTAATATAACTAAACTAAACTAGTAAAACGATTTTAATTTCATTGCGACAGTAAAATATATTGTTGAAAATTATACAGTTTATTTTTAAAAATCTCTCAGTAAAAATTTACTTGGCAAAGAAATTAATATTATTAAAAAGAGAATATTTTTTAAATTATAAATTGATGCAAAAATTAGCATTGTGCAATAAGATTTTCGTGAGAAATCATCGAAAATACGTCTACATTTAGCTTAAATTTTAATAAATTAAAATACAATTTAAATTTTCAAAAAAAGTTTTGAAAGGCAAATTTCTTTTTCCGAAGTATGCTTGTGCCAAATTATTTAATTATATGCCAAACATCTGACCTATACAGGGTTTACACAAAGACATATTTCACTCATATTCTGGTTCATTAATGATAGTGAAATCTTGTATATTTTGAATATTATAATGTGTGTTCAATTTAAATTTTATAGAGACGAGGAAAAATCTATTGCTTGGAAATGAATTGCTCCAAAATAATTTATAATTTAGATTGGAGAAATCAAATTTTCAATAACAAAAAAATTAATTTAGTGTAATTATTATGAGTTATCGTTCTGTGTGAAAGATTTTATGCAAAAGAATGAGAATATATGATGAAAGGGATCAAGCTTAATAGAAATAACTTGAGTGAATGCTGACGAAAATAAATAAATAAACAAATTATTCATTACGATGATTGCTGCTTTGATAGATAAAACATATTCTCTATCAATTAATCAAACATTTTTTGTATTTCCTTTATTATATGGAACGTAAGAAATATATATTATATGGGAATTGCACCTTTTCTCTACTTAGAGATTGTTATGGAAAACTTTCCAATGAGCATAAGACGTAGAAGCCGGATAAGTTCTGAAATGGATATCGACGATTTATTCAACGAGAAAACCAGTAATAAATACGCAGTATCAATTCAATAACACACGAAAATACCAAACCGATATTAAATAGCAATAACAGCACAAAGCTCTCAGAATGCAGCTAGAGAGCTATTCAGCCGTCAACATTCCAAAGAGAGAATTGAAGTTGGTATACATATCTCCGCTTATATTGTCTCTCCAGAAGTCATCGCAATTTCTAGAAGGGTCTCTGAATCTTGGCTCCTCATACAGATACCACCAAAAATCTTACATTTTCTAAAATCTGCAGATTTTGTCACCACAGTTACCAATTTCGTCGTCATGGAGACATATGGATGCCAAAATCGTAGTAATTAACTTTGTATCCTTTCATCAAGTATCAGCATCCATTAAGATTACTTGTAAATTTTCTCATAGCGCTTTCAAACTTTCTCATAAAAACTCATAGCGCAGCGGAACCATATTTATAGATTCGTAGCATAATATTTCAGTTAGTGTGCTGAATTAGTGTGCTGAATTATTTTGCCCAGCTTCATATTTCTTATAAAACCTCCATCAACTATAGAGCAAGTTGATGATTTAGATTATAAAGAATGCTCACAATAGTAATAAAATATTTCTGAATCATGGAGTATATCCTTATTGATATGCTAGTTTAGTCAAAGGCCATTTCTAAAATATGCGGTGTGATTTTTCTTAGCCGAATAATGTCTGTATTTAATTAATCAAAAATTGCACCTATCTATGGGCATTTTTTTTCACTGGTAATTTATTATAGGCACTCCCATTGAAGTTACAAATACAAATTTTTTTCCATCCAATTTAATTCGTATAACAGATGATCTCTCTATATTAACCCAGACTAAAATTCATTATTTTTTGAAGTAATAATGATTTTTGAAATATAGAATACACCATTAACACGTTACATTATTTTGGTCAAGCCATTTGGAAAATATCTCATACATTTTTTCTTAGCCGTGTAACATCTTCATCCGCCTCAGTCTAGATATGTACTTATTCATTGACACATCTCCCTTCTCTGATAATCCATTATAGAAGATCCCATTGAGGCTATAAATAGAAGCAATCTTTTTCGTCTCCATCTTGAAAAAAAGGGGAGCCTTTTCTTATGAAGCAAAAAAGATTAGGAACAGAAAAAGAAGAAAAAAGAAGAAGACTGCTCTGATCAGCAAACGAAGTTATTCATTCTTTAATAACCAGGGGGCACTGTTAAGCATGCTTCGTGGAACTTAATTTATGATATTAAATTTGGATATGGAGAGCGAAAGAAAGCGCGCAAGATTGAAGGGCCCTTATTAAGGACATTTTTGTACAGGTATGATACAAGAAATATGCTGCTGTGGGGTTCAGAAGTGAAATTTAATTATGGATGCAATTTCATTTTATTCTATTAATATGATTAATAATTGTTTTTTTGCTATCTTATCTAAACAAAGTAAAATATTTTAATATAAAGAATAACATATTTCGAGAAAAAAATTAATAATGGAAGGAAGCATGGATGATTTTTATTAATTTATGGTTAAAAGGTTATTCAACATTTTATAATATCAAAGATAATTTATCATTTTATTAGTCGTTTATTGTTTTTAATGGATGATTTAATAATAACTTGTGAGTTGCGAGTAAGTAATTTTAAATATTATCTGAAGAAAGGGTTTTAGAAAAAGAAACTGGAATTCCTTATTTTTAATTTTTCAAGTCTTTAAGAGATGAGATCTGCCTTTTATTTTGACAGGCATTGGATTGATATATTTTAACAGGATAATATTATAATAAATATGTAGTATCGATTTATTATTTTAACCCTTTAAAGGGCTATTTTTTCTAGTCATATTATGTTAAAATATTTTTAGGCTTGAAATTAGAATAAGAAATGGGATTCATTTAGCTTATTAGATAAATTTAATTTGGTTAATTAATAATTAAGTAACAAATCAAGGCACGTCATTTTGTCTGAGATAAAAAACAGAAGCATCTAAATTTCTGACTTACTAAAAAATTTGTCAGAACTTATGTCAACCAACATAATTTCATACAAAGATTGATAAATTTGGTGGGAAGCATACTTCCCACGGCCCTAGAAAGGGTTAATAATTTTAAAGAATATTTTTATCATAATTTACAACATTTTTTTTACTGTTTTAATGACTGGGTTGCGACGATGATAAATAATTTTTTGTGTGCTCATTTTATAGTTTCTATATGATTAGGAATAATTAAAAAATGATTGGCTCATTGAGTGTAAAATGTTATCAAGCTATTATGTTTCGAACTAGAAATTCGCTTATTTATTACATACGAATCGTTCAACAAAAGAGGAAAATAAAACTGTTTACAGGGTTATTAGAGATACAGTAGATTAATTGCATCATGATAGTGAAACTGATGTTTCAGTAGTACAACCTTTGCATCAAATATTTAGAATTCTACTCCCTAACATTTGGAAAATCTAACTATTTTACAATCACTCTTCAGATCGTTTTACTCTCTTATCACATTTATTTGCATCATAAATGTAGGTAAATAATGTTACAAAATTTTTCTTCTACAAATACCGCCACTCAATTGTAATAACTCAGCGCATTTAATTGCTAGTGCAGCAGCTTTCTGGCTGTCTAATTCTCCAGTTTTTCTACGTGTCGGCGACTCCGACCACTCTCACACACCATCGCCTCTGACGATACACACGACTTCCGATATCCACCCAACTTCTTCCCTGCAGATTCAGATTGTTTGTCTTTTATAATTCCGGGAGGCGGGGCTGGAATCTTCAGACCAATCAAGGCGTAGCTGGCTGTACCTCGTGTCTTAGTGGATGGATCGTGAAAGTTCTCGAACTTTCCAGTATTATCCATTTAGTCGCGAAACTCGCCAAATTCGTCGCCAAATGGTCGCCAAGCTCACAGGTCATTGACGCACAGGACAGATCTTACAAAGGGTTTTAACGATTTTTCCCAGGACGACACAATTCGTACCGGGTAGCAAAATTACAGATTTGTAACAATAAGTTACTAATAAAGGAAAGCAAAAACAACTATCAAATATAGCAACTAAGAAATAAGGAACGGCACTGCCCTGTTTCTTCGCCATAATTTACTGTTAGGGGTTTGTTTCAAGTTTACTCTAACCTATAATTTAAAGGCTAAGAATAAATCATGTGAGTACAAAAACTTTATTCTGTATTTTAACAAAACCAGGTCCCTGAATAAAAAACATTAAAAATGATTAAAATAAGCTTTGATGAGCTATTAAATTATTTATTAGTAGTTCCATTTATAGGAAATATCAACCTTGTTAAAACATACCTTTTCTTAATTATTACGCAGAATGGTTTGTTTAGTGCAATAGTTAGTTAGTTAGAGTAAGGTAAATTCTAAAGCAAAACGAGCTCTATTTTGGAATGGATCCTGTAAATTTGAACTAAATCCAGGAAAAGTAAATAGTATCCGAGTAAAATAAATTTAATTTACTGGAACTCTATTAAATTTTTTGACGACTTATTTTTAGATATACAATTGTTTGTAGATATTTTAGTAAATGGAAACAAAATTAAAATCTATAAATTAAATCTTTAGGCATTAAAGGGGAAAGTAAATAAGAAAAATCAATTATAATAAAAATAAATATATAATATTATAATAAATAAAATAACTATTAAATAAGAAGAAAAGTAACTTTAAGTGTTTGAAGAAAACAAGTGATTATTAAAACGTAATAAGGATATGTACATAAAATGTAAATAAACATAAAAACAGGAAATTATTATTAAATAATCTCATCGGTTCAAAGTTGACAACTAAGGAAAAAAGAACAAGGATATTTTCTTTGAATGCATGCCTATTCCTTATTAAAATTACTGGAAGCTTTTGACGACAAGTTATTTCACCTGAATTAAAGGCTGCTAAAATTTTCAATTAAATATTTTATGTAACTTGCTTTGGATGGTTTCTTCGACAAAATATTTTTAAGTTAGTTATTTGTTAGTTATGTGACGTGAGCTATTTTAAAAGGCTTACACTGCTCCATTTATTGTGCACTAATTCCTCTTAATCTTCTATTATGTTACCTAAATAAAGAACTTAAATTTGAAAAATGAAAGAGTTTAATATTCAACTAATACAAAATTTCTCTTCATGGAACTAAATATTTTTATTTATAATAAAAGAATAAAATGTGGTATCGTCTAGTATTGAAGTTTTAGATGTTCTACAGAATATTTTTCTAATTTGTGTAATGACTCAGAAAATTATTTAATAAAAAAAATTCCTGGTTTGATAAAAAAAATTCGATGCTCTAAAATAAGACAGCGTTCTTCTAGAAATAAAAAGGAGATATATTTTTATACACCTTATTATATTACATTAAACAGCAACTGCATTTAAAAAATGGGTGCACTTAAAAAAAATTTCATTGCTTGGAAAAATAAGATAAAAATGAATGCTTTCGTTCTCAACAATTGAAAAAAGCCAGAATAATTTTTAATAGCAGTAACAAAAATGATTTGATTTCATTTCAACAATCAAATATATTTTTGTAAAACACTTCAAAAATATTTTTTAAAGATCGACTCAAAAGAGAAAAAAATTATAAGGTAAAAATTAGTATAATTGAAAAATTAGTTTTTTTTTAAATTTTATTTTTTTATTTTAGGATGATGTAAAAATTATTCTTGGTTGTATTATTTTTTTCAATTATCTGCAAAAATTAATTCATTTTATTTAATAAAATTTCTAGTGAAAAAGTTTTTAAAATCAAACTGAGGTGCACATTTTTAATCTCCATAATATATATGTGCCACGTTTGGTTGCTCTAGGTCGAATGGTTCTGCCTGAAGAATTATAAACACACACATTTGAAAATATTAATCGATTGTGTTTTCGAGTATGTTACTTTAAATATGATCTTCCGATTAAAGATATTTTGTAGAGCAAACGCTTCTTCCCATTTCATTGCAATATCACAAAATGAGAATATAAAAGCCCCCTTTCCGTTTCTATCAATAAAGTTAAATGTTGATTTTAACTACCCTAAGAAGAAATATGAATAAATCATAATTCAGAAAAAAAAAGCATAAAAAATTATATGAATTGAATCTTGTTTTATAAAAAATAGCAAATACATAATAACTAACTAACCACAATTTAAAAAAAAAAGGAATTATTTATTGTATGGTTACTATTAGTTTTGTGCATGACTGGTTCTTTGCAATCATCACAATAATCCGTTTTTATTATTTAAGTCAATAAATTATTAAAAGATAAAAAACAAAATTTCATTCTGTTCCAATAAATTTTTTTCAGAAAGAATCATAATTGGGTGTCGGTTCAAAGAATTCTCTCTATTTTTTTCACACGGCTGTCAAATAAAATAAACCGGCTCGATTTTAAAACTACATTGTTGAAAACGGCGATGTCATACTTTTTTACTTTTTGCTGAATAACCAATGGCATCACGATTTGCTAGTTTGAACCGGTTTCAAGCGTCTGAGACGTGACGCATTTCTTCTCCTAGCCAATGAACATTGTTTATTTCACCAGCCCCTCCAGTGGTAGATTTGTGAACTACGAAAACAAAAGCTACTGTCAGAACCAGGTAGATACAAGTACCAAACTTTCAAATTAACTCTTTAATTAGGAATATTGTTCAAAACTACAATAGAGTTAAAAAAAATAAGGAAAAGACGTATTTATAATTAGTTTAAGTCACGCTAATCAGTTCGTGAAATAGTTTGAATAAAAAGAACGAAATGCTGTTTCAAATATAGACTACAAAGCCAATATACGAAGTAGTTACAATTTTGCAACAACAATAAATTTTATTGATTCAATCTTTTTCTACTTGAATAATTTATTTATGTTTAGAAATTAGTAGATAAAATTCTAATCAAGTTCTGTGCTGCCATCTAAGAATCAGCTTGCTTACTAAATATAAAATACATATTTAAAATTAATTATGCAAGAAAACAATAGTTTGAGAAAATTCTTTACTAGAATATTTAACACGAATTATTAACGATGAATATAAATCTACTGATTTGAAATTTTTTTTGAGACGAAAGTTTTTTGCATGATGGATTGAAATTTATATAAAAGGATTCATTATTATGATAACAAATCACAGAATATAACATTTTATACTTGCTAAAAAAAAACCCTTATAATTAACAGTTGTTACATCTGAAAATATGCTTACAATGATGATTTAAAGAAGCGTTATTTATTTGTAATTCAAACGGGATTTCTGTAACAAGCACGGAAGATCATTAAATAATATAAAATGATAAGAAAGAAAAAAAATCGGAATAATGATAATTAATTTTCAAGTGATATTTTTTTCATGAAAAATCATGTGTCAATGCTGCTTCATCGTAATTTTTGCTATGATTGACATTTGAATTTCTAGGGCTTTTATTCATGAAAGTAATAATTTTTTATTTCTGAAATATCAGTAATTCAATTATTTCACAATAAATGAAAATATCAAAGGAATTTGATTTTTAAATTGAAGCATTAAATGGTAAATCGTTGGGCCTTGAATGAATTTTATGACATGAAAATATGAAGTCGGAAATAATACTTAGGTGTAGTCTTCATAACTTATCACAATTAAAAAAATGCTTCAAAAATGACTCTAAGTGCTCCTTCATATAGCATTGTAAAGGAATATTACGCTAATAAACTAGAGATTTTGGAAATATAAAAATAAAGGTTTCGTGAAAAATAGAGAAAAAAAATATAGCCTTGGCAAATTTGCGAAATCTTTGACTTACTTTCGCATCAATTATTCGCAATAATTTACTTGAACACCAACATTTACCAGAATGTAATTTTTAATTCGCATTAATTAATTTGTATTAATTTACACGAACATTAGTCATCATTTCATGATGAAGCAACGATTCTTTCATAAATGACATTTACAATTCTCTTTTGTATTTCATTAATAAAAGGAAATTCCTATCATTTTTTTCGACAGATATTAATAAACTTTAATTGATGCTTCATTAATTAAAAATTATAAACTAAATTTTAAAGTCACGTGGAAGTATTTAAATTTAAATATATGGAAATCAAACGAATGACGATGGATGCAGATTCAAACTGTACTATCGTCCTACAACTATACACAATCACAAAGTCAATCTAAAACGGCCTCGGTTTTAAAATGGGAAGTTAATCTAACTAAATTAAACAAACTAATAATGAATTACATAACAATTGAAAAACAATTGAAAACAGCATTAATTTTTCAATATAGTTCTGCAATATTTATGAATGATTTTGCTATTATGATTATTGATAGTGTAACTTTAAAGGAATGGATATGGATTATTCCATATTTGAAAGGAAGTAATCAGTAAAAATTAAAACCAACTTCTAATTTGCACGGGAAAAAAACTCAGAAATTTCAACAGAGAAAAGACAGGAAAAACTTTTGTATATCTAGCTCAAAATAGAAATTAAACATTTTTAGCAAAAAAAAAAAAAAAAAAATCTATTATAGAATCTCAAAATATTTACTTTGATTATGTTTGCATCAAAATATTTGTTCTTTCTACATGATAACTGGGTTTAATTCTTAAAAGAGTATTTTTTCCCGTTGATAACAGTTGATAAATCCTTATTTAACATGGATGATAAATTTTTCGTTAATTTTCCCCAAAGTATTTAAATTAATATCATTGCCAAAAAAAAAAAATTACTAAAAACGTAATTATTTCTCCGAAATATTTCGTATTATTATTATTTTTTGAATCTGTGGTTGAAAAATTTAAATATAATATCGAAAATATACTATGTTTGGTTAATAAATTGCTACAAATTTTCAACTCAAAAACAATCAGAAGCATTTAAGGAAATTATTATTAATTGATAATTCATAAATAATGAATTTTTAAAGCATTCATCGTTATTCATATCACAAAGATTTGTAAAATTCTCTTATTAAAATGATTCTTTAATTTAATCGAAATGTGGACCCCATATCTATCTCTTTGTATCGTGTTTTAAATTATTGCATAGATAGTTCATTTGTTTGTGATATAATTAAGATTCAATGAAATGATTTCATAAAGAAATGTTATTTAATGAATGTTTGAACCCAAACTTCTGAAACTATAAAGGTTATTAAAACTTATCCTCATCAGTGGAATAATGGATGGCTAATAAAATCACATGCTTTATATTGTGCTTTAAGAAAAGTTTATTTTTCTTTCTTTCTTTTGCTTTAAAAAGATTTGCTGCAGAGTTGTTAGGACTAAAAAATCTATTTTTCAAAATCTCACGAACGATACATACAAGTGGAAATGAAGTTTCTTCTACTGGTTTTAAAGTATTTAAGTAATGCAGTTAATTGTGATAAAAGACTACTTCAAGTCTTTATTTAAAGCAAATAAAATGACTGTCTATTTTCATCATAAATTTCTGTCATATAAAGAATCTTTTCATTGATATTCGAGGCTTTGAAAGAAAACAAATTTGAAGTCAAAGAAGTTGATGACTCTTGGTGCTGCCATCTATGAACGGTCGATTAATTTATAATCGCATGATAATGATGATAAGGTTTCGAAATTTTTAATTTGTTCTTCTAAACTGATTTCTTTGAAATTCGAAAGGGGGATCAATAATGATTTTGCAAAACTATTTAATTTATTTATGGAGCTCTTGCCCATTTAATAGTGAAATCGACACTCAAAAAATGTCCAAATGAGAGTGTTTCTAATGTAAGAAATACACACTGTATACGGTAGATTATTTCAAAATAAACTTTAGCCAGTGCAATAAATATTCGTATTCACATTCGTAAAATATATAAATTATGTTTAAACTATCGAACATAGATTTCACTTGCTCGTAGCGCTTTAAATAAACCTAGCAACCTATGAACACGAATATTACAAAACTTTCAAAAAATACAGCTTAAAAATCAAGCAATATGATAAAAATATAGGATGACTTACTTCACTATTTAAACAATTAAAACAAAATGACACTTAAAAAATTATAAGAAAGATAGGAAGCCCTGAAAAGAAACCGAGCAATTTAATACATTGATTTTGAATGATTTTCTTTATTGTTAGTACTTAAATATATTTAGAAAATTACATGGCCCTGCTATGAATTACTTTCCAACTCAACTGCATGCAAACGTTGAAGATATAGTTTCAAGAGAAAAAAGATTTATAAATAACTTTTAAGAATAACTATTTGATTCCTAAAAGTTATTTATAACTTTTAAGAATAAAAATAACTTTTAAGGATTAACTTCTATATCCATAGAATTAATCTTTATGACTCCAGAAGCATGCAATATGTTTTCGGTTTCATTAAAAGTATTTTCTCAAAGCGTTTTGTCTCTTATTTTTATTTATTTATTGCTTTAATGCCTTTAACTTGTTTTTAAAAATATTTATTGACAAACTAAGTCTATCGGCTAACTAACTATCGGCTAAGTCTTGTTTATTATGAAAGCGAGATTCTTTAACTAACTCTCCGCTGATGTTGAATCCCAGTGCTTTTAAAACTATTAAAATGCTTTTCTCATCACCATAAATAATTATGTACGCCAAATTTATTGCAAATTTTTGAAGAATTACTTTTCAGAGAAAAATTCCTTATTCTTTAATATAATGACTCATTTGCGCTCAGAGTTCTTCCTCGTCTTTCTAGATTGTTTGCAACCTCAAATATTGAATTTATTGCATCAGTTACAGCTTGAGGGAACATAACAGTTATTTTTGAAGTCTAGTAAATTGTCAGTTAATTTTGCATGATTTTATTTATTTTACGTGTTTTCACCATTGGATAAAAGCGATGTTGAGAATCAATATCTGCTGACGCACAGTACATCAAAATCAACGCTCATCTTTACTTTTTTTTTTTTTATCATACCTTCTTGCAATGTCTTAATAGATTTATACACATAGGCAAAACTTTAAAATAATCAGAAAGGTTTTCGGAATACAAATGAAATCATAAAAAATCAAAATATGAAAATATTTAGAGATATTATAGCCTCTAATTACTGATTTTTTTAAAAATTAAAAATTACTTTGCATCTAACAAAAAAGGCAGCAACGAAGAAATTTTCTTCGTTGCTATTTATTCCATGTGTAATATAATATTCATATTCAGATAATAGTCAAAACGATAATTAAAAATTTAGAAATATAAACACACACACTAAAATTTCTTTTGATATTAAAAAATAAACGACGGTTATCGAATAATTCTTGGTGGAGTTTCATGGAAAAAAAATGAATAAATACTAGTATATATTGCGCATTTTTTCGTAAAAGGAATTTATCTATCTCAAAACAAATTATATCTTTTTTTGATTCACTTATAATAGATATCAACAAACCGTATCTTTTTTTGAGCTTGTAGCTAATATAAATATAACAAAATAAAGCACTAAAATTAAGTAGAAGTAACAATTCCTCATAATATAGAAATTGTTGTATGCTTTACTATTCTAATTCAGTTCTAGATCCTTTTTTATATTAAAAACCTCCAAAATTGAAAATTAAAGCACATTCACTCGCATTAAAAGCTGAAAAAAACACAAGATAATGTTTCATTACAAGATTAAGAATCACTTACTTGAAATATAATTAAAAAATTAAGATGTTTGAGCTTTTATCGATTTCCGATAGACCTACTTTTGCAAACAGGTGAATTTTACTGAAAATTATTTCAATTTTTAATAAACAGATAAATTTTATTGAATTGGCGGAAAACCAGGGAAACAGCAGATCAGCAGCTTTGGAAGACATCTGCTTCCCCGGGAATATAGTTTGTGTTTACTTCAAAATCATTTGTGTTAAATTTCTTATGCAAAACTTAATGCTTATGATTCACCCAAAAAAATAAATTTAAGCATAAAATTGTGAGACATATCAAAGCGGTGTTATTTTGATGGCTTTATAATCTCTAACATAGTGTTGATTTTGAAATATTAGATCCAGGATAACCTATTTTTTAATTTTCACGGTAACAACATAAATTTCTTGTTCCTCTCGAACCGCTTTTGACGTTTTCAGTATTAAACTATATTTTTGTAAAAAATAGTTCGTATACCGGTAATTAGTGGTTATTAAGAATTCTAATTTAATGTTTTGTGTAACAATAACTTTCTGGTTTCTTCAACAAAATAATTTTAAACTTCACATTTTAATAAAAATAAAACATAGTAATTTAGAAGCCTTACATCATTCCGTTCGTTATATAATGCATTTCCTTAATTTTCTATCTAAATCTTAAGGAAGAGTAGCAATATTTATATACAGGTGCACAAATTTTTATCATTGATTGATTCTGAAATTTACTAAACAGTTGTAAGTGCAACAAATTTTTATAAATTTATATCTTATACTGAAACCTATTCATTATAGGAAAATAAACCGAAACTTTATTTCTTGATCATTAAATAATGAAAATATCATGAGGAAATATTGGTAACAATAACGAAAACAATTTGAGTTCCATTTCAGTATTAAAATATATTTTTGTATAAAATTTCTTTAATTGATTAAAAATATAAAAATATATGGGTAGAAAAATTGGTATCATTGAACAGTAGGGAGATGAAAGATCATTTTTCTGCTGCTATAGCCTCAGAGGTTATCATGGAAAAACATCAAAATTTAGCTTAATTTGTAATTAATTAAAATTATTCTTGAAATGTTTTAAAAAAAGTCACTTTTAAAATTTTAAGAATTACAATAGAGTGTATTGCGAAAGTATCAAATTTGGTATTTTTTAGATCAAAAGATATGTTTTGTCCAACAGACACGCACAAGTGTGCTTGTGCGCAACGCAGCCCCTCCACCCTCCCCCAAACACACACATATCCACACACACACACACTCAAATTCAAGTATGCTGTTTGATGAAAGAAAAATAATTTAAATATAAGATGTTTAAACTCAATTTTTTGATGCTTAATTATTATATTTTATAATTATAATTATTACAATTTTAACATTGATATTAGACAGCTGAATTGTAATATTGTAAAAATTATTACAGTACATTTTAGCAAAAAATAAATACCAATTTTAACTATAAAAATAAAAATATATGGCTTCTGGTTCAGTTTCGACCACAATTATGCATTGTCATTCTAACGGACTTTTACTGTACAATATTGAATTAATGAAAAAAAAGTAACTGAACTTATAAAACTAATAAAAAAGCGGAGACGTTAGACTTCTTCTCTCAACATACAATACATATACATTTTCGTATTAGGAGATAATTTCAATAGCTGTAGAAAAATTTATTTGATTTTTACATTTGAAATGAGATAAATATTTCGTTGAATTAAGAATATAAAAAAAAATTGCTGACTTCATATAAAATTCAACAAAACATCAAGCGACAGAACTTTCTTTCATAATGACGAATATATAAAAAGCAAGCCTCGAATATACTCTGCAAACTTCTAAGTACAGTTGCCAACATCACCATCTGCTGCACAGCATAAGCCATTGAAAACTGCTGCCTGAAGTTTGGATCGGAAGCTTCGGTGACAAAAACGGGCCATCAGGCACCCCTTAAAATTCCATTCGATGTTTCTTCTACTGATCGGAAAAAGAAACTAATAAAGAAAAAAAAAAGCGCTAAACAGATGTCGCCGCCCCATTCAATCCGAATGCTCTTGGCGCCCCAGCACGGATGCGCCACCTGACGCCCCTCAGTTACGGCTACGAATACGAAGACGTGACTGAATCGAGAAGACATGACGGGGAATTCTGAAATGATCTAATATTCTTACTAGATGTTTGGTGAATGGTTAGAGGAATAAATGATTTAATTTCGCGAGTTTCATTTGGCTTTCAGTAATTGAAGGACGGTGAAAAAAACAACAAAAACAGTTTAGACATTTGTTGTCAATGGCGCGTTTTTTTTATTTGTGTCAACGTTGATATTCTGAAATGGTCCAATATTCTTATAAGCTATTCAGAGAATTAGAGAGATGAATGATTCAATTTTTCGAATTTAATTGAAAGACGGTGAGAAAACAACAGATTACTCATTTGTTGTCAATGGTGCGTTTTCTGATTTTATCAACGTTCAAAGATTGAAATGCTATAGTATTCTTATGAGCTGCGCAGAGAATTACAGAGATAAATGATTTAATTTTGTGAATTTGTAATGGGGTTTAAATAATTAAAGAATGGCGTGAAAAAACAGCTAGTACATTTTCTGTCAATAATGCGTTCTCTGGCTGTATTAAATTTGATATTCTGAGTGTACTAATTCTTACAAGGTATTTGAGAAGTAGTTCGAAAATTAACTAATATGATTAATTGTGCTTCATTGGATTTCAAGCAACTAAAAGATGACAAGGAGAAAACAATTGCACATTTGTCTTTAGTGATGTATTTTCCAAGACGTGGCAATCTTGAAATTTTGAAATGATCTAATATTCTTACTTGATTTTGAAAAAATAATTAGATGAATGGATTATTTAATTTTTAGAACTTCATCGCTTCCAAAGTAACTAAAAGATGGTGCAGAAAAAAACTGACTGCACACTTGCTGTACGGTATATTTTCAAAATGCGTACTATTTTTTAAAAATTATCATTCAGACGTATTTTTTGATAGGGAAATGCATTATTTGGAATTAATCTGACATTTGTAAAAAAATTATCCTTGAAGAAAACAAAAAAACTGATATTATGAGGATCGTCGCTTTTTTGTAGACATTCTCATCCAAGGCAACTATATGGAATTTTAGTTACAGCATTTAAGGAATTTTTGTTGCCACATTTTTCATTGAAAATTTGAATTTTTAGTGCAAATTATAGTGCCGAGGATTAAGAATTTAAATGAGATTCGAACATCTTCAAAAATGTGTAGACTCCATTCAAATCTTGAGTCCGCTTTTAAAATTTACTCTATATACAACAACGATAACGAATACTGAATTTTTAACTATGAGTACCATATGAGGCAGTTATAAATGCCTTAAACATATTTAAGAAGTTAAAAAAATGTTGACAGAAATAGCATTACCATAGCGCATCAATCAATCTACCTGTAATGAATAAATAATAATTTTCTCAATAAAATCATTCTCATCTAAAATATATTTGCTTTGAATAATTTTTAGTCAATTTTTTGAGGGAAAAAAAAAGCTGGATTAGAATGCAATTAGGGTAGGATGGACAAATTGTTTTCAGAAGAGGACTCAGAAAAAAAAATCGAGATTATAATATATCGTAAAATTTACTAAATCAAAACACATTATTCAATAAGTGCTTTAATATTAATTTGATGAATGAAATAATTTTTAATTTTTAATAAAGTAAATTTTGCAGCAAATACAGAATGTTTCCATAAATGAAGCATTTGAAAAAGCTGTAATATATCCATTCTGTCATTTTAAAATTTGCGACGGTCTGAACACAGTCGGTATTTTAGCAGGTCATAGTTTACCTATTGTGACTCTAGAGACGCTCTTAATGCTAGCCAAGAGTAATTATTTCTATGAATTGTTTAAGATTAGATAGAACCTCTAAGCAGGCTGCTGTTTGTCCATCATTGATTTAGATTTTTATGGGATCCGTGAGAATACCATTAACAAAACATCCTTTTTCCATTTAGTAATCCTTATATTAATAGAATTACAGTCGTGACTCTTTAAAATAATACTTTAAATGTACTTTCAGTGGTATGACATCTGTTCCAAAGGTGTTCAACCTTCATTCACAAAAAATACTCGTATTGCGATGTAACAATCTTATTTATTTCAAACTTTACCTTCCGAACTGCCAGATACTTTTATCAACAGTCCTTATTCAGTCAGAAGCAGAACTTGATGCATGTTTAGGATAGCATATAATAGGTTTGTCATATATTTTATTTCTTCACTGTACAAAAAGTTAATCAAGTCCTGGAACCATGTCATGTGAGTTGAGAGCCTGACAAAACATAAATATGTTAGTCTGGCAAAGAAACTGTGCATCAAATATGAAGAAACGGCGGGTGATTAACTTGATGGAGTTGTCAATCATGCACTGCCTAAAGGCACAGTCGATTACGTTTCGCACCGTCACGAAGGAAATGCAAAACCTTTTAAAAGCACTCGCTTTTGATGTACTATAAATGCAGTGGAAATTCATAATGAACTACTTCATTAGATTGATAAATAAGATAATCAGATATTTTGATATTGCTGAAAATCTGTCTTGCTGTTTTTGGCATTGGGGATATTGAAAACTTCCATTATGAAGAATGCAAGTTGCTTTCCTGAGTCTTATTGGAATCTTCAGGACTCATAGTCAGTGACTCATGAAATTGGGATTACTGCTGTAAATTAAAGCAATCTTCGGTCGAAATTTCTTTTAATTGATTGTTAACAGCTTTGCACTGAATTCTGCTGAAATATTATCGCTTCGAGGGGCACGTTTCTACCTACAAGGTGTATATGGCCAAAGTATATATAATGCACCAACACGCACGCACACACACACACATGCACATGCACTGTTTCTCTCTCTCTCTCTCTCTCTCCCTCACATGCACACGCACTGTTTCTCTCTCTTTCTTTCCCTCATACACACACACACGCTCTCTCTCTCTTTCCCTCATACACATACACATGCACACGCACACGCTCTCTCTCTCTTTCCCTCATACACACACACATGCACACGCACACGCTCTCTCTCTCTCTTTCCCTCACACACACATGTACATTCATTCATTTTTATTGTTAGTAGAGATTAACTTTAAAAAATTTTTTATGCGCATTTTATCCTAATCTATTTTTATTGTTGGAAAGAATAGTGGAATTCAAAGCATTTTGATTGTTACTACTAATGTTTCATCCTTGTCTTATTCCATTGTTGATAACCAGATTATGAAGTTCCAGATTTTTTTTCCCAGGTTAACTAGGATTCAATTTTAAAAAATGTTTCGAATTTTGTTGTAAGTTATAACTTAGAATCAAGTAAATATGAAATTTTTTAAAGCAAGCCCCTTTTACAAAATTCCTGCTTTTTTCTTCTGTTGCAACTGGATGTGAATTGATATAAACATAAAATTAAGAAAAGGTATAAAACAATGAACAGAATGGTGTAAGATTTCAAAAATAATAAAATGTTTTCTATCTAATAAAATCAGAAAAAAAAAAACATTTTACCAATGAAACAATTAAAACTGAATTACATAATATAGAAATAATTTTTTTCACAAGAACGGCTGTTTTAACCCTTTAAAGGGCCATTTTTTCTAGTCATATTATGTTAAGATATTTTGAGGCTTGAAATTAGAATAAGAAAATGGATTCATTTAGCTTATTAGATAAATTTAATTTGATTAATTAATTAATTTGATTAATTAATAATTAAGTACAAATCAAGACACATCATTTTGTGCGAGAAAGAGAACTGAAGTATCTTAGTTTCTGTTTTACTAAAAAAATTTGTCAGAACTTATGCCAAACTACATAATTTCATACAAAGATTGATAAATTTGGTGGGAAGCATACTTCCCACGGCCCTAGAAAGGTTAAATAATATCAGGAATTTCAAAGAGTATTTTTATTTATTTTCTGTCATTACTTTTAAGCCATTTTCATAGTAATTTATATAGAATATTCTACCTTTTTATTATCATGGAATTTCACGAAAATACCAATATATTCTTAGTCGTTTCTTTTACTTTTAAGAGAAAGTCCAACTAGATAATGACATTCTACTCATATTTTAAACCAACTTGCTTCATAAAGAGTATTTTTCAACAAATCTTTATGGATCGTTTGTTATACCGAAATGAACATCAAAGAATTAACGACGAAAATCCCGGGCTGTGCATGGCAAACAGCAAAGTGCTTTCGTTTGAAAAGCACCTCTTCATTATCAAGGAGTTTTCTAGAAAGTCATTTTCGGCCAGAGACCAGAAAACTAGTTTAAAGCCAAATTTTTGATTTAGTGGGGAGGCGGCAGAGGATCATAAAATTGCAAAATACAGAATGACCTGGAGGTATGGGGAGAAAAAGGAAGAAAATTCTCTTCTCGAAGGTCGGTGCTAAATAATCAGTTGAAAAATAGGGGGTTGTTTATATATTGTCATAGAATAAGAATCTCCATATAAGTTTTCCCATAGTTGATATAAATTCTTCATCTTCTATTCTTTCAAAAGTAGATATAAAATTTATATGCCTATTTTTTAAAGGCATGGCAAATAGGAAATAAATATGAAGAATGAATTAAAATATGAAAATAATGAATTAAATAATGATATTATATGATATTAAAGACGAAGAATGAAATAAATAATGATATAATATAATATTAAATATGAAGAATGAATTAAATGTGAAAAATGAATTAATTATGAAAATAATGAATTAAATATGAAGAATAGATTGAATATGAAATAAGTATGATATGAATAGATTAAATATGAAGGGATTTCTGTACAGAAATACGTTTAATGAAAATATTATAGAAATCTTCACAGAAAGAACCAATACTATAGAAAAAGAAACCAATTTCATTTAGCTACTAAACGAATTATAACTTTTTAGAATAGACAATCTTATTATCGGCATTTTAATAATATAAATATTTAGTAACATTTATTATTACTTATTAAATTATTGATATAATTTACTGAAATTTTTGATTATAAAAATTAAACATTTTCTGGAATTTTAATTATTTTCTCTTATTGCGCTCATATTTAAGATCAAATATTTTTTTTTATTACAAACTGATTGCTTATAATTAATATTATTTTGGATTTATGAGCTCCAACTGAATTAAATGGCTAATACATTCTAAATATTTCATGGGTTAAAACTTCTATTATGAGGACTATTGGAATTTTTAAATGATGACAAGAAATCAGCAGCAGATAAATTAAAATATTTATTATTTGTAATAGAATAATAAAAATTGAATTTAAAATAATGAATGAGAAATATTTTTGAGGGGAAAATTTATACACCTCAATTTCATTTTAATTCAATAGATATTCTGATATGGAATCATTTCAATTTTTGAAGCAGCCTTAGACAAAGCTTTGTCATATTTATTTTGACATCCATGCATGTTCCAATTTTATCTCTCTACTTTTATAAAACAATTCATTTTAGAAAATGAACACTAATCCTTCAAAGCTGAATCACTTGCTAGATATTTATGTATATTTGGCGAGCTACGCATAACTAAATTTAAGCATATATTGCGATGATTATTTTCTATGCGTACCTTTATAAACATATAGCTTCTAAAAAATAGTAAATATAAAAAAAAATCAGTACAAGTGCTAAATTTATGATGCTGATATATCAGTTCAGTACATGCTAAAATTCTTATTCCCTACATTATTCCCTAAAATTCTATTCCATACTATTCCAGATGAATAATCTTTTTATCTGGAATAGTTAAGGGGTTACAAGGAAATGACAATTTCCATCTCTTACTATTTCTTCTTTTCTTGAGTTGAATTATCCTTAACTCGCCCGAGATTTCTATCTTCTAAATCCTTTTTCGCAAAAATCCAATCAAAACCACTGGAGTTATTATTCTTACACGATAAAACGTGCAAAGATTTATATGTAATTGGGTCACGAAAACGATTATAGTAAATTGCCTTTCCAAATAAAATCTACCTAAAAACAATTCAAAATTTGAAAAGTTAATATATATTTATGTACCTTCTACGAAGCATTAATCATATTTCTAAAACTTTTCAATTATGTTTCTCAGTCGCCAAACTAAACGCCAAGCTTCAAAGATTAACAAGCTTTTAAGATAAATTTAACCTGTTCAATCACCAAACTGTCCAAAATGCACTTCAGTTTAGATATACTTACATGCATTTTCGAAGCTAAACTGAATCTATTAGAGCAAGCACACCATCATTTTGAGCGGTTGTCAGAATGGCGCTTGAGCCGACCCTTTCTCCCTCGCCATTACTTACTTCCACGTCACACCAATGGTAGACTTAGCCTAGACAGATTTATAGTGTACCAGATGGGTTCACACGTTGGATTTTTAGTGGTATCAACTTTCGAGCTTAGAACTCGCCTCTTTGACCTTATCATCAGGTCATTGCAGCATCAGCATGCATTTAATTGCTGGAGCTTCCCACTTGCAGAATGTGCTTGAAATAGTCACTAATCATCTTTAAGAAGGTAACACAAATATTTTAGTTTTTTTTTGTGCTATAAAATGCAGTTATTGCACTACAAATGATTTGCGA
This sequence comes from Argiope bruennichi, assembly GCF_947563725.1. Lineage (NCBI taxonomy): Eukaryota > Metazoa > Arthropoda > Arachnida > Araneae > Araneidae > Argiope > Argiope bruennichi. The sequence goes on along the minus strand of NC_079151.1, from coordinate 100,331,500 downwards.
TTTTATTTTCAGCAATATATTTGGAGGAAAAAAATATATCGCTTTGTAATACATTTTTTTTTATCGGCTTTTAGAATAAAGACGGCCAGTAACATAAACGCGTTCTGTCATATTCATGCAGCTAAAAATAAGTGTATCTAGACAATTTTGGAATCCTTTGCACATCTATAAAGATAAAACAGGAAGTGACGTCACATGATTTTGGAGAGAAATTCATTGTCAGATAAGAGATAATAAATATGTTATGGTTTAGTTATTGTAAAAACGGATAACTAATAGATGGCATACATATTAATGATAGCCAAATGATTGTCATATATCTTGAGTTGAGTTTAGTTTAGTTATATTAACATCCCGTTTGAAGCAACACTAGGGCTATTTTGAGATTTTGAACCACGGTCAGATGACGAGGACGACACCTGAGCTGGCACCCCCCTCTCCACACCACACCACACCATCGGGATCATATATCTTGAATCGACTCCAGTAGCAGCTCATATAGAACATACTTAATTTTTAATTAATATTTTTGTTTGGTTGCTTAACCATTATTTCTTTAAAAAGCAAGATATCCGCAAAAAACGTAAACTGTATATATTCAATTTTGTATAACACTTAATTTTATTTTGATAGCTATATTGAAATCGAAGTTTAGAATTATAAGATGGAATTGTAGACATTAAAAAACATATTAGTTCACTTTGGGCAGTTTATTTAGCGTTTAATTACTGATATGCAATTTGGGGTTATAAAATCTTTGACGACTTTTTTGGCAATTAATAGTTGGCATACGGTTAAGCTATAAGTACCCTATATGAGATATGTATTGCACGAATGCAAAAGTTAATAAGAAATTCAATTGCATCTTCCAAGCAATATATTTTAAGCAGGATGTTTGGTGTAAATTAATTATTTATTTTTATTTACAAAGATGCGGAAGAAAGAAAAAAACCCTTCTCATGCGGAAGAAAGAAAAAATATTTAAAATCCCTTAATTAACTGCTTCGGTTCCTGTTCGAATGCGATCTACGATTAAATTGTGTATACTTTGCGAGTGACCCGACCCCCTCTGCTGATTCGAATGAATATTTTCCCTCTCCGATCGCGTACTATGATGACGTCAGTGTTTCCATGACAACTATAAGAGTCAGGATTTCTACCTTTAAGGATGCGGCCCATAGAGATCAGTGTTACGGAACTTAATTTTGCTCGCCCTGTCACCGCGCCATGCATATTTAATGAGCGGAACACATTTTTTATTCACTCTTCTCCTCCACCCCTCCAAAGCCTCTTGAATGCAGTTTTATTTTATATCGTCAGTTTATACAAGACTATCACTGTAACCGCGCGAAGACAACAGTTATTTTGGTGGTTAAGATAGTCAGCATTGAAATGGAATTTTTATCGAAAGGTCAGACTTTAATTATTCAGAAAATGACTTTTTAAAATGTTTCACAAGCTATAGTTGATAAAGCAGTTGCAATTTTTTGATTTAAATGACTGTTTAAGACGAGAAATTATGAGTCAGCTATTAAGTAAAAAAAAAAAAAAAAATTAACATGCGAATTACAAGTTAAAAATTTAAAGTATGGTACATGGAATAATTTTTTTTAATCTAAAAAACATCGTACTGAAGTGCATATTCCCACCCTCCAAAATGGATACGAGCCAAATATAATAACAGCAGATTTGAAACATCTGTAGAGCGACAACACACATACATACATCAATATTTTTCACCAGTAGAGATACGTTTATTAACTGTCTTTAGTAAACATTCATTAATTGATTCTCACGAATTTCCTAATAAGTTATTCCCAAGTACATAAACTCTAGAAGGCATTAAAGTCTCGTTGTTTTAATAGCTTTATGCTCATTCTGCTTAGTGTGTAAATGAATCGTATTAATGGAGATGAGTCACATGCCGTCATACTTTCATTAAAAACATTTGTATCTGGTTATTATTTTCAAATTGCATGTTATCTTTTGTAATCTTTGTTATCTTTGTTTGTTGTTTCACTCTCTGTGTTCTCATGCAAACTTCGCTGATTAAGCATAATCTTTCATTTGTAGCTTTTATCAACAGAAGGAAATCAGTCGAAGATAAATGTGATGAAGCGATGAAAATAATTGAATTGCATTGTAACAATGAAATTATTTTTTAAAAATTATGCAAAAATATATTTTTGAAAAAATTATCAAAGAAATTATCAGAAAAATTTGCACGGCAATTAAATTGATAAAATTAACAAATTTTTATAAAAAATATCAAATGGTGTAATAATCAATTTTGCATCACAACATTTTCTGTAATTATTGCAGGAAATCGTAAAAATTCATATTAATTTTTTAATTAATTAAAATTTAAAAAATAAGTAAAATTCTAATACACACTCTTATCTTTCAAGATATATCTGCTCTAAATTAGTAATTCTAAGTTAAGCATAATAGAGATTAATTTATAAAAAAGGCATATGATTTTTATAAAAATAATAATTAAAAATTAATATAAATTTATATGAATTATTTTTTCTCATTTATCATCATAATTCGTAATGTTTATTATATTATATTTGTTTATTATAATTCATATAAAGAAAAATTCAAATTTATTTAACTAGCAAATCTTAAAAGTCTTAAAAACTCGTTTTCAAATTGAAATAATCTTACACATTTATTGGCTCAATGAACATTAAAATTTCTTTTTTATATTTAATTATTTTGTTTGAGTGGAATATCATCAGAATCTTTTCTGCGAATGACATGTCAACAATAAAAAGCGCCGATTCATTTTTGAAAATTAATCCCCGGTTTCTTCCTAAAACTTTAGCTCCAAAATTAAGCGAAAATTTCATTTAATTTAAGATTCAACTAGCCTTAAATTTCATTTAATTTAATGTCCAATTAACTTTAAATTTCATTTAATTTAAGGAACAATTAACCTTAAATTTCATTGCCCTATATATCAAAGCAGTGTTATATTTTATAATTTGCATCATTTCTGCACATTTCATTCCTTTTGAAAAAATACCTAGTCAGCCAGTTGTTTGGCTTCAGTCTTATCTCCACATTTCCTTTCCCGTTTCTAATCTTCACGGAATTCTTAAGGACGAGGTTATGATATTCATAGCAGTTAACACTTTTTCCCTTTCTAAGCCGAGACAATTTAAAATTGCTGATCTAAATTTTAGCATTATGAAGAGGAGAAAAATTTATTAAGAATAATTCTGCAAACTATTCCTTACTTACACAGACATAATCCAATATTTTAATAATAAATTAAATAATTACAATTCGAAAATGGTTCAAAATGATAACACCTTTAGAATATGTCTTCTAGTACAATATGAAGCTTAATGCTACAATATTTAATAACGATCTTTGGAAATCTAGAAATATTTAGTCTAGAAAAATAATCTGATAATCCGTCTTGATAATGTAGAAAGTTTTTTAAATATCTTTGTTTTATTAGAATTTCCTCAAATGATTCGCTGAGGGGCTATAAATATAAATGGCTAGTTATAATTCTACCTATTTCGACAAGCAACTATTTTTGATTTTTTTTCCCAACAATAATGAATTTAAAATGTGATATATACATATAAAAGGCATAATCAAACATTTTAATAAATGAACTAATAGCAATTTAAAATCCTCACATAATATGCCTAAATTCTCGCATCTTAAGGAGAAGCAAGAATAGTTAAGAGGAAGTTTGCAAACTATTCGGTATATGGTACAATATAGTAATATTTTAGGATAATTTACAATTTGCAAAATTTTTTTATAATATAATTATTCTATTGGATGCCATTTCTAAGATTCTATGAAATGGCTATTAGTACAAAAGCCTGATAGGAAAAAAAAATTCGATCGACTAATTATTCTTTATTTTTTACTAAAGAGATGCCGTTAAAAAGTTAAAAAAGGTTAATATAGTGAAATAAATATAAATAAATAAAAAAAAGTTTAAAAAATCTTGATACCGACAGCCATTATCAAATTTTTGCTATTAAAGATTATTTTTTTAGAAAGATTCAATTAGTTTTCAAAGAAATTAGATTCTGCATATTTCTACTATTACTAATGATGAATAAATATGTGTGTGTCGGTACATTACAGGATAAACCATCTAGAACTATTAAATTTGGTATATACATACTTTAAAGGGTGAGAATGATGGGTGAGTCAATTAATTAAAAATTAATCGGAATGTTGAAGTTTCTCCACTATAATTTTCAAAAATATTACAGCACATAAATGATTAAAATTCAAAACATCATCTTTTGAATGATACTAATTTAATATTCATGCAATTTTTTTCTGAATTTTGGCATTTAAAAAAATATATCTTTTTTTTTCTTTGCCTTTTTTCCAACAATGAATGAATTGAATGAATTGTTGCACTGAAATTAAAACAGTTTTCACTGTCATTGTTTCATAAAATATTTGATCGCGTGTTTTTTCCCATTGATGTATTCTAAAGAAAAAGGATCCTGTTTAATATCTGAGTAGTTTAAAAGATGAATAAAATGAGTGATTTCACAATACCGCGAAAATTAGTTGAATATGACATTTACATTTTTAATAGCGCTATGATGTCACGGAGATAGTCAACATTAAAAAGGTTCGTATGGATAATTCATATATAAGACAAATAAAACAACATTACATATAGAAGACAAATAAAATAGCATTAATGTCTGATAATTCACCGTTATCATAGACATGAAATGATATATAAAAGATTTAACTGAAGTGGAATCTAATCAATATTTCTGGTGTACAAATCGGTCGCCAACGCCAACTAGTTATCAATAAAATGATGAAGTTCACATGTTGGTACTATAAGCTTTTAGGTTAATAGAAGCAACAGCAACTTTAGTATTCGAACACGCAGTATTCGTTTCAGGAACTTGCGCCTGTCATGTTTGAATGATTTTACTCCGCAGATGGACCATAAGAAGTATGTAAGAAGTGTGTTTATCTAGAGTTCTTTGTTAAACACATTCTTCAGCGCTTTTTTCCAAAGTTGAATTTTAGTCTATTTCTTTTATCATACGATTTTGTTTTATTGTTAAGTTTCCCTAATATGCTTGAATCCTACTTTGTAAAAAAATAATATCTTCTTCGACATCATTCATCTCATTTTTATTTTTAGTAAAATCAAAACCAGTTGGAGCATTCGCATAAGCATGAAATTTTTCTAAAAAAGAACATAACACGGCACCACCACTGTACGATTTATATTCGAAAAAGAGAAACTGAAAGATTTTTCTTGGAGATATATCCCTCTGGTTCGATGTACATCATTTAATTACACAGAATACGATAATTGTAATAGAGAAATTCTACTCATATATACATGTATTGGATACTTTTAAATGGAATAAGGTCACAATGACGTTAACGATTGTATTAAGCGGCGATGATGGTTAGCAACTTTCCACGTTTTACCAACTTACCTTCTTAAAAATCATAGCACAATAAAAGAAAGAATTTATTTAAAAGATGTCCGTATATAATCTCTGAAGTCATCAGTACACTAAGTCTTGCATGACTTCCTAGATTATAATTATTTTTAGATTTTTTTTATTAAACTTTAATTCAAGTACTGCGTAAAAATTGTTAAAGATATATTTTAGCAAATCTTATCAAAAATATGTACCAAAATTACGCGGTTCTCACAAGAACCTCACCTGAACGGGGAAGATAAATTTTCATGCGCCATTTTGATGAATCTTTCTAGGTCAGCTGTGCTATTTTAAATTTTAAAATTAAGTACTTCTTAAGACATTTTATTAAACAAAAAAAAATAAAGTCAAACTTCGGCGAGTTTGCTCAGGTGTTTGCAAATAACTTCTGAAATAATAATCAGAATATGAGAGCAATTGAGAGCAGAATTGAGAGCAAACTGTTATAATTCTAACTACATTAATTTTATTATTATATTATTAATTACTATATTATTTATTATTACTTTGATCTATTACTATATTATTTATTCTATTAATTTTCATTAATTTTAAAGTTGTATTAATGTATGTGTAAGACCATTTCAGGTTATTCAGAACCCTTTAATTTATAAGGAAAAATACTGCAGGACATTTTTTCAAACTGATAGACAGATCAAAAAGTAGAGAAATATATTAATATTATGACAATAAATACCGTGATATAAAGGAGCTTCTATTATTTATTTAACAACAAATGATGAGCAGTGTCAAGTAGAATTCCAAAATGCATAAAGAGTTTGCATAAGATGATGAGCAGTAAGAAGTGAAATTCCAAAATGCATAAAGATTTTGTGTATAATGATGATGAGCAGTAAGAAGTGAAATTCCAAAATGCATAAAGATTTTGTGTATAATGATGATGAGCAGTAAGAAGTGGAATTCCAAAATGCATAACGATTTTGTGTATAATGATGATAAGCAGTAAGAAGTGAAATTCCAAAATGCATAACGATTTTGTGTATAATGATGATCAGCAGTAAGAAGTGAAATTCCAAAATGCATAAAGATTTTGTGTATAATGACGATGAGCAGTAAGAAGTGAAATTCCAAAATGCATAACGATTTTGTGTATAATGATGAATAATGAAAAGTAAAATCCCAAAATGCATAAAGATTTTCTGTATAATGCTGAGCAGTGAATAGTGGAATCCCAAAATGAGCAAAGAGTTTGTTTATAAAGATGAGAAGCCATAATGAAATCTTTAAATGCATAAAGAGTTTATGTATAATGACAAGCATTAAGTAGAATTCCAAGACGCATAAAAAGTTTGTGAAATATCGAAATCAAAACAAATGAATAAATCACAAGTGCCATGAAATAATAGAAAAATGTAAGGAATGTTTTATGACGATTAATATTTTGTTAATTAGAAATAAAGTTCTACATATGTAAACAAAACACATTTTAACATTAAAGAAATCTAAAAGATAATTAAAATATTTTCATTTATTTCTCTTCATGTTGCCATTTGCAATGTTAAAATAAATTTTACATCATTCTTCAAAAATTATTCATAATTTATGGAGAAAGTTAGAATTGGGATGTTTTTTATTAAAGTTGTTTATTTAAGCTGATATTATCATTAATTTTTTTTTTAAATTCAGACAATAAATAAATTTTGTAAATGATAATATCTTATATAAAATGTTTTTTTTTACAACATAAATATCAAATATGACACAATTTTTATTTCGAGAAACGCAAAATATATGTATTAATCTAATACATTAAACGCACTTTTATTTCTGTTATTTCAGGCACCAGATACTCAGATATTACTTTTTCCAATACGTTTTTACCACACTTAAACATTTCTTATCATTAACATCAGTTTCGAATAAAGAAAGCAAATTTTTGCCATTCTTCCAACCATCGCGTGATGTTCCCCTCCTTCCCCCCCCCCCCCCTGTTCGAATCGTCTGAAGTTCCCGCTCCATCATAATCCGGAGCACTTCTAAGTGAGTTCTGAGTGACAGGGAAGCTAATTTTAGAACAAAGTGGCCTTCAGGTGCGAAGCTCTTAGGGAGCAGCCAACCACCTCCACAGCGAAGGGGAGGTGTTGGGGCAAGTTGGTTTATTTGCATTTTTTCTCCCCGAACGTACGTATACACCAACTTTCAACAAATTGGTCGGTTTGTGTTGCCTGCGCGTCTACGTTTGCCAGAATCTTCTTGGAATGGAAACAAAATGTGCGTGTGATGATGCATTTACTGATCATGCTATTAGTATTAAGTTGAGAGTGGGGATTTATTGATCAGGTTTTTAGGAATTCTGAGTCATTTACTAAGCTATTCTTACGCAATTTAGTTTTTATGACTTGCAGGAAATTTTGCTATTTGTTTTTAGTTTCGAAGCCTTTTCGTGGAAATGTATACCGGAGAATTTAGAAGTAAAGAGCATTTATAAAAGTCTGTAAACGACTGAAACCATTAAATCACTCTTTGTAAAAAAATTGGAAACCAATTTGGATTGTTAAATATCATTACTTTATTGGCAGATACTTTTCGCTCTCAATAAAAAGCAAAGTCCTGCTATACGCACAAGTACATCGTCATATGTAGTCGAAGACTTGAAAACCTCGGCCATATTTATCCGAGGAGGGCATTTCAAAAAATAGGCCCCTTTAAAAAACGGAGACAAATCTTGGATCTAATTTTCTATGACGTTGATTTATCCCAGAGAAAATTAAAATGCATAGAACTTTTGATTAACAGCAAGCTGAGTTTTAACACACATGCTACTTACATAGCAGGCAAATTTTGGAACAAAATCTATTTAGTTTTACTTCTCATAGACGGGCAATTCCCAGATACTAAGAAAAAAAACTATTATGCAATTAAGTAGCTTGTTATAATTTCAAATATAAAGCTAAAATCTAGGAACTTGCAGCACAAAAATGTACAAAAGAAACATTCAAATACTGTGGAGGGTCATTCCATGTCAATTCAACACAGAAAAGGGCCATATTTATCCTCACCAACTCGGGTTTTCTTGAAATTTAGCACAGGTGCACTATTGGTATAGGCTTAGAAAAATATGAAATTTTACTTATTGTTAGATTTCTCGATATGAATTATAATTCTCAGAAATGGGACTATAAACAGCAAACAGTATTTTTAAAATTAGCGTAGTATCTTTTCTAATTGTGGTAAAAACTTGGGATACGTGCCATTTTACAGCATTTTTCATGCTCTTTACTGTGATATGCAAGAATAATTTATTCCATGAATAGTTTGCATTATTCTTATATTTAAAAAAATCTTTTATTCTTTGTTTATAACTATTGCTCTTACATATAAAAAAGAATTCCAGTTCTTTCGATTTTGGAGTTTGATGACCTTCCACATTTTGTACCAGATTTAATAATTATACTATATACTAATTTATTATTAGAATTATGAATTCCTGTGAGCATGAGAATACAATAATATATGCAAGAAGAAATAAAAAAAAGAACTGTGTTAATAGTTTTAATAGCTTTTGAACGGCATTGGAACAAAGACATCCTATTGTTGCTATTTAGTTAACGGTAAATTAATTGGAGGCAATTGTGAAACATACAGTGATTAAAAATTCAAATACTTCTATCGAACTGTTAGGATAGAAAATCATAGAAATTGAAATAAAAAAGTGATTCTAATTTCAAGTCCGAAACATCATAGCATAATAAAGTTATAAACCTTTATACATCAACTTTGCATCCTTTAACTTGATTGCTTCAATTTTACATTCTGCAACAAATTTTACATCATGTAATAATTTACAGGAAAAAATGATGTCTAAATTCATATTATGCTAAAAAAAATGCAAGACAGTCAATATTGTAGAATATGTAACAGCCTTAAATTTAGAAATATAATGTTATTTTTACATAATTGCGCAAGAACTATAATACAATAACTAAAAATAGTTAAAAATCATTATTAAATAATAAGAATTTAGAATAATAAACAAAAAAATATTTAAAGTCTTCTAAAGAGCGATTTCATCAAGTGCGATTAGACAAAAAAATTAGAAAATCGGGATTTAAATTTATTAAAAAATTACGAAAATTAAAAATAAATGCATACAACTAAAATTTATATATTAGAAATATTAATATTTTTTTTCAAATTTAAAGCAAATTTATGAAAATTGTTTTTGAATATATTCTGAAATCTTTGAGAAATATTAAATCCTAGATTTCTTTTCTATTAAATAAGTTTGTATAACATTTTTTATAGAACTCAACAAGTAGCTGCATGTAATATTTGATGGCTCTAGATTCAAAGATCTTCTGAATAATGTGTTTCAAACACCTTTTGCATCACATATTTTATAGATAAAATTCCAGCATTAAATCATGAAATTCTAAAGCAATACTCTTTAAAACGTTAAGCATGGCATTACTGTCTGCCTGTGTCGACCAGCAGGATCACCAAAAACAGTGGTAGAGTTTTAATTAGATTAAATCTGTTACGCAAGGTTTCTTTCATGATTATCTCAAAAAGTATTTTTGAGAAATAAATTGTAATATACAATTAAAGCTAATTAAATAGTTAAATTGCCAGTAGCAGAAAAAAATGGATAAATAATTTTATTCCGAGAAATTTTTGGGTATATCAGCTAGTAGTAAATAATATGAATATAATAGCAGTAAATAATATGCATTCTGCAATAATTTGCAATTATTTTACAAGAATAAAATTGATTAATTAAAAATATTCATCACAGGAACAACTAATAAGTAAATTTTTAAATTTAATTTCGTACAGCATGGCCAAAACTGATATTAAAATCAACGAAACAAGTATCTGAAAATCCAAATTTTGCAGCCGAATATAATGGATTCAGCAGTGAAAAGACTCCATACCTCAGTCAGAATACCTTCAGATTCCATAATAGAGCAATTAGACGTGTTCTGCAAAGCGTTCGCATTCGTCACAAATCGAATTGCTCTAGTCAGACGGAACGTGAAGCCGAATATATTCGCGGCATACGAATCCGTCAGAAATTGCTTCCAAACCGAGAGAGAATCCGATGCCTCGGAATTCGTGACATGAATATGGAGATGAATCCGCGAGACGAAATTTACTGGCTCTGATGCGACTTAGTTTCTGAGCGCACGAAATTATTGTTAAACCGACCCATTGAATAAGTGGATTTGGACGGGCATACGGAAGAGATTATTTGTATTCGAAGCACCAAGCTGTGTTTTGTTGTAGTTGGCTGTTATCTTTATATAAAGGACAGAAGTTGCACAAAAGCTTTTTTATCTAATAATAATCAAAAAGAAAGAAGTATGCGACATGTAAAACATATTTGCATTATTATGCATAGTTATTATTATCAATTTATTAAGGTTATTCATCATTTATCATTATTAATTATTAAATTATTAGATTTTGTATTTATAATTTTATTTACCGTCACTCATTTATTCATCTATTATCATGTGAGAACAAGATGTTGTTTTGGTTTGGAGGTTTAGGAGATTCAAAATGCATTGACATAAAATTATCGATTTATCGCTTTGTGTCATCAATTTTTAGTTTTTATGGTGATTAGAAAATGATAAGGTTGTCACACCTATCACCAGTTACAAATTGGAGCGGATGTCCGCCATGTACCCGATTCTCCTGTCTTGCCAATAAAGGGCAGGGTCGTAAAAGATATGACTCGAAGAAGCACAGAGAAGAAAATGGGAATGAATGCGAAACAGCAAGGAGGGTATCAAAAGTTATATATATATATATATATATATATATATATATATCATCACTTATATTAAAGTTGATGAAATCACGTAATCATTCCAAACCAAATTCAGCAGTTTAATCCGGATGGATGTTCAAAACAACAACAAAAAAAATCTGGTTTTTAGATAGAGTTTTAGAGCTTAAACGATTTTGAAATTTAAAAAAAAAATCGTTTTTTAAATATCGACGCATGCATAATCTGATAGTCACATGATTGTTTAAAACCCGTTTAAACTAGTTATTCATGGAAAAGAAATCTGGCCTCGAGAAAAATTTTAAAGCTCGATTCATTTTGAGATGATTAAAAACCATCGCTTTTCTAAATATTGATGATTGCGGAATATGAGTCATGTGAGAACATGATGCTTTTCTGTCGGATTGATTTATATGGATACCACATGATTTAAAGAAATAATATTCTGCAATAATAACCTAAAATTTGCAATAGCAGATTTCATTTTTTTTGTTTTTATATTTTTACTTATTTATAGCAATATATTTAATGAACTGTCCTTTCATTCGATAACCTATCTTTAGATAATTAAATTTGACACATTCAAATTGTTCGTTTCTGAAGTCTTATGGTTTTAATTTCTCACAAGGAGGGTGTAATTTAAGTTTGGAGATGCAACTTTGCTTTATTGAATGAAACATATTGCTCGCCAAAATATATGTCATACTAGATTATTTTAAACTGTGTAAGTTTATTTTACACCAATTATGAGGGAGATCGTATGTTGATCTTGAATTTATCTCATTTTCTTTTATTTATTTTTAAGACTAAAAAGGAAAGCAAAAATAAGAAAAATTTAGATTTTTGTGGGAAGGAAAAAAAGACCAGAATGGTACACCAGGTTGCTGTTTGCCCTTGAGTACATGAAGGGTTGTTTATTTATAGTTTCTTTTTTTTTTCTTTTTTTTTTACCGCAATTAGATTTTCTTTTTTTACGATCTGTTTACTGACTTAGCGCCTTTCTTCAATATAATTTAAAATCGCAATAAATCTTATTCAAGCGCTGAAATGACAGAAACATTTGTGCAGCTATGATTCTATTTTTGTCGTAAATAATTGTCAACACATTTATTTTGAAGATGTAAAAGATGCTTTTGCATAAAATGGATTATTTTTTTGAAAATATTTTAACCTTTTTTTTTTTTTTTAAAGTTTAATTTTTTTTTTCATTTTCTTAGGTTTTGGCTTAAAACTTAATTGAAATGCCATGTATATCTTTACTACTAATAAAATTAATTACGTTTGTGTTAGTACATGTGGGGACTCTACAAGTCAGAGCATTTGCTTTAGTGCTATCAAATGTGGCACATACATATTTTGAAGGGTGCTTTTTATTTGAAATTTTAATAAATCCGAAAATATTTCAGCACAAAAGTAATTTTTGCAACTTTTTGATCTTCGAAAACGATCTTTTTCGATGATATTAATCTTTTGCCGCATTATTTATTTCAAATTTTAATTAATATTATAGGCATATTTTACAGCAATACATTTCATTGTTTAAATTTTATTACTACTAATATTTTTTCACACTTTTTTCCATTGCTGATGATCAACATAGGAAGATTCTGACATTTGTCTTCGTTTAATAAGATTCAGCATAAAGCAGGAGTTTAATAATATTTATTATTTTTTTTTCTACCTACAATTAGGTCTTGACTTCAAAACAAAGCAACGGTGAAATTTATGCTCTTTCCTTTGTATAAAGACAGAAAATAAAGAGAAATACACAGCATAATGAACGGAAGAGAGTAAGGCTTCTAAAATAGTCTGAGATTTATATCTATAAAAACATGAAATTTCAAAATATCTTGCTGAAAAAGTCATTAAGATAAATGACTTTTAATCTTAATGTCAATATGTGTCAACGCACATAAAATTAACAATATTATTCCTGGCAAAACAGTTGGTCGTCAAAGGCGGCTAATATTAAATAAAGAAGAGAGGCGAAAAAAGGAGCTTCGTTTCTTAATACTGAAATCAAAATTGTATAATTATGTTTATTTAATATCGTCGTAAAAATCTGAAAGAATTTCTATAAACTTTTTGAAAAATTAAAAATTTAATATTTAATGTCTCTTTTAAGCGACATTAGGATTGAAGGCCATGCGATTTTTCCATTATCAGTCGAGGTTATGTCTTTGTCTACATAATGTCTACTTTGTTATGACCATATAATCAAATGACCAGAAAATCAAACGGCAAGTTGCAGCGATAATTAATGGCTAATCCCCGTATCGTAGGTGCGAAGAGCCACTAGACGGATGAGGTCTGGTGAAAAGAAAACTAAAATCACTGAGAGTAGTTCTCTAGAAACATTCTCATATTTTTTCTGATAAACGTCATTCCACCTCGCATAAAATTGCGAGCATAGAACAAGACCACAAATACTCCGATTTTTATTTTCAGAGTCTCGCACATAAGTTTTGTGCTTCACTGTATTGCGGAAGGAAAAAATGGAGTATACATTTGGACACTTTTTTCCAAACAACTGAAACCTAAAATTTAACATAGAATTACAAGAATTACATAGAATTATAAGACCACATGTTAATTAGAATAAAATTTAACATAGAAATACAAGATCACGTGCCAAATTTCATTTCTCCAAGTTGTTGGGGGGTTTTTTTTAGTTATCGCATTGACATTCAAGTAAATGTACATATTTATGTACAAATAGTATTACATATATGACTCAATGTTTGACATAGATCTACGTTATCGATGATAAATCTCTATTCTAAATTTTATCGATCTAACTCTATATAATTATGTATTCAAGCTTTTAGCCTTCACTTACACTCGAACAAACAGACGGTCAAACTAGCTATAAAAGGATTTCGTAGAAAGTTTGAGAGAAGTCTACAAATTTGATATAAAAAATATATATATACATTTGATATATAAACATTGACATTCGTCAAAATCTCAAAAATGAAATTTTTGAATAAGTACAACATTCCTTCTTTTATATACTTCGTATATCAAAATGTCGAAAATGTCATCAGTCTAACTGGTAAATAAATGTATAAAAATTACAAATTCTATAACTTATAAAATATTAGGATAGTATCAATTTTTTAGGAAGTATAATACATAGACTTTTTTTTATATATTTCATTTCGCTTAGTTATTAAGGCATTTATAAGCACATTGTATATTCTAAAATAAACGTACAATTTCTTACAAAATTAAATGCAGCCTCAACGATGGTTTTTCAAACAAAATATTCTGATTCAAAGTGAAATGGCGTACATAAATATTGAGGCCATAAAAATATTTACAGCGAGTGTTATTATTAGGATTCATGATGATAAAAAATCTTCCTTTTTTATCATCATTTGAAGCTTTATTTATCTTATTATAAGTAATAATGATTCTAATCTCACTTATCTGGCATATCTATACAAGTTCATAAGTTGGAAAACTCATGATAAAAGAGTCAAATTTCTGTCAAACAAAACAGCATTGAGAAACTTGATAGCGCCTCTAATAGAAATCTGATTTAACCCTTTAAAGGGCCAATTTTTTCTAGTCATATTATGTTAAAATATTTTTAGACTTGAAATTAGAATAAGAAAAGGGATTCATTTAGTGGGTTAGATAAATTAAATTAAATTAATTAATTAATTTGGTTAATTAATAATTAAGTAACAAATCAAGACACATCATTTTGTGTGAGTCAAAGAACTGAAGCATCTAAGTTTCTGTATTTCTAAAAATGTGTATCAGAACTTATGCCAACCTACATAATTTCATACAAAGATTGCTAAATTTGGTAGGAAGCATACTTCCCACGGCCCTAGAAAGGGTTAACTCCAATATACAAAAATTGTCACTTTTCGTGGAGGATTGTATGAAAAATTAGACAATAACTGAATATTGTTTAGAAGAAAGAGCAGAAAACCTGAAACAGCTAATATCACAGCAAACTATTCGCTGCAAAATCCACATTGACGCATCAGTTGTCACTTTGTCGTATAAGTAGTATAGGGAAAGTATTAGTAGGAATATTTAGTAATCGTAGAAAAATTCGAACCGGAGATTTTGACGAATCTCCACGTTTTAGACCTCCATGAGTTCAAGAAACTTTGAAAAATACCTTTGCGTCTGTCTCTGACAAAGATATCTAAAAACGATTTGAGAGAGACGGTTGAAATTTGGTAAATATCCTTTACACCAAATTTGCTGATTTTTGTCAAATTTTGAGTAAAATCTGTTAAGAGGAAATCCATTTGTTTGGCTGTTCGAATATAAGTTAGCACAATAATTACAAAACGAAGAGAGCTAGAGAGACACAATTCGTTACACGGATTAAACATCTACACTGAAGACACATGTCAAATTCTGAGCCAAATCAAACTACGGGTTGACTGTTTGTCGGTCTGTATTTTCAGAAATAATTAAACGAGATAATTAAAAAACGCAATGATTTAAATATATAAAATTTGGCGCAGGAATTTGTGATTACAAGTGCTCATGTTTGTGACTCAAAGTTTCCTTTGAATCGGTTGAGAAAAACGTGTTAAAACACAAATTATTCGATTTTTGGATTCAATCAACGCTTGTGATTGAATCCAAAAATCGCCAAATAACTCGCCAAGGATAACAAGATAGATTCAGTAAAAAATGCTAAATTCACGCCAAAAGTTAATATTTCGTAACTATTATGCGCTAATGCTATATAAGGCGGCATTCTCTTGTATGTCAATTTATTAGAGATTATGCTAGAAGGTTTTCTGGAGACCAATCCTAATGGTTTTTAATGTATTTAATTTCAGGGGATACCGTCTGAAATTTTTACTGTTAATCTTAACTGTGCGAAGTTTTTGTTTCAAGCTTATTGTTATATTTGGATATTAATAGACCTATAATTGATCGCAACATGTTTTATTTTTGTATAAATAATTACTGAATAATTTTATCTTTGGAAGCGAAAAATGTTTAAGTTACTACGAATCAAATATAATCTACTGTGATATGCAAGACATTTAAAGTTTCAGGAGCAATCACAAACAATACGTTTAAACAATGATTCATTGACTCCAAGCGCTCTTGTTAACCATCTAACCCTTCATGTTTTATCCGTCTTCCATCTGGGTAATCTTTCAAACGTCTAACACAAAAAGTCAGGAGCAGCCGTGGATCAACACGTGCTCGACGAGCCTTATGTCGAGGGAAATAAGATTTGTAGGAAGGCATGGTTTTTTTTTGTTTGTTGTTGTGTTCTTCACAGCTGAGTGCGGTTTCTTTTTAATCGAGGCGACCCGTGCCAAGGAGTAGGGCTTTTCCGTCCCGTCCACTATTTATAACTGTCGCTCGTGACCGCTTTTAGCCGCCGTCTGTAACTCTTTCGCTCAATTTAGCAAGTTCAGCAACTTCTTGCACATGGCCACCGATTAAAAAGCACCTTCGTCAACTTCTAAACAAAGTGGATACGAAACCTCGAAAATCAGTTGGATGGAAATGAAAATTGTCATATATTCTGTAGATGGGTAATTTATGGATTATTTAATTTAAGGGCAATTTATGGATTATATAATTTAAGAGTAATTTATGGATTGTTTAATTTTGAGAGTAATTTATGGATTATATAATTTACGAGTAATTTATGGATTGTTTTATTTTGAGGGTAATTTATGGATTATATAATTTACGAGTAATTAATGGATTATGTAATTTATGGATTATATAATTTACGAGTAATTTATGGATTGTTTAATTTTGAGAGTAATTTATGGATTATATAATTTACGAGTAATTTATGGATTGTTTTATTTTGAGGGTAATTTATGAATTATATAATTTAAAGGTAATTTATGGATTATGTAATTTAAGGGTAATTTATGGATTATATAATTTAAGAGTAATTTATGGATTGTTTTATTTTGAGGGTAATTTATGGATTATATAATTTAAAGGTAATTTATGGATTATGTAATTTAAGGGTAATTTATGGATTTTGCAATTTAAGGATGATTTATGGTTGATAATTAAAATGAAAATTAACTAAGCAACTGAAGTTAAGTCAAGCGTTGGATTCGAAATAATAAAGGCCATCGAAAGACTCAAAAACATTGGAGAATAATATTTACATTTTTTAAAATTATTTACTCAAGGAAGATGATCTAGATGAAATCTTCTACTCTTTATTTACTTTTTATTAGCAGTTTTTGAAGCACAGTTTTGCAGTTATTCTTACATAAAATATGATTAAAAAAATCAGAAAATAGTTGATAGAATGAATCACATTTCACAAATAAAAATTTAATCCTTTACATAAATATAAATATAGAAAAAATTTTAACTTTAAGTTTTTTTATAACGCTAAGTGACATTCTTACGCAAAAAATACATTTTATTGTTACTGTTTTAGCGGAACATTAGTAGCTAATTATATATAGATTATTTTAATGCAAATAATACAATACAATAGAAAAATGTAATACGAAAAATTAAAGCAAAAGCAAAATAATGAAGACACGATCACGATACTTACAAGCAGATTTCAAATAATTCAATCATTTCCCATACACAAAATCTCGTAAATACAAGCATTCAAAACTTCTTATCAAAAGGAAGACGATGCCATGGAAATAAGAAGAAGACTAGCAGGTCAATCTTGGAATCGAATTATTTGTCTAAACATTCAAGTTTATTGCAATTAATTTACTCCCTTGATCACTTCTCATATGTACAATATTTTGGTAGAAAATTTATTTCATGTAAATTAGAATTTAATTCGTAAATTGGAATTTAATTTACATTCGCATTATTCGTATTTCAATTCAAATTTAATGAACGTCTGTAGTTTTCTTCCTTTTTGTATTTATTCTGCTACAGTTTTCTCATCGTATCAAACTATTATAATGTTTGCTTTGATTTCTATATTTGGGATAAAAAGAATTATTTACTATTTTTAGTACTATAAAAAAGGGTGCATATTCTGATATCTTTTATGCTTTTTATATATAGTCTTTAACATTTTCCTAATTTCCTATTATATCAATTATAGTATATTGTAAACAAATATTCTGAAATATACTACCAAAGGGAGTCTTCCATAGAGAATAACAATTAAATTCAACTCTGACAATACTGAAAGATATTAAATGTTCATTTAACGATGCTACGATGGATGTCCGAAAAGTTCAACTTTCAAAGGATCAAATTTCTTCCTCTCTCTAAAGATGAATGTTTGAATATTCGTGGCATTTGAGATGCTCTCTCAGATGACTATGGGCAACAGGTAAGTTTCAGAGAATCCTCAAAAGATTCCCGAGCTCATTTTGATTAGTAACCGTCTGCTAAATGGGGGCCTCTTTTGTGTATTACTCTTTTGAGAACATAGGCTCATTGCAGGGATTGAGGGGGTTGGGATTTTTTTTAATTATTTATTTATTTATTTATTAAAAGAGAAACTGGGATAATCAGTATTCTGAGGTTATTAAAGTCTAACATTCTTCAGAATGATAAAGTTAAGTAATAGATTGATGAATTAAATAATCATTATATTATAATATTATAAGGGACCCAGAAATCTATAGAAATTTTGAACTCTAATATGTTAGAAAGGAATGGAAAATCGATAGCAGTGATACAGTCTTAATAAACGTGAAAAGATGCCAAGTAATAGAAAAACTTCTAAAAATTATAAAAATCATAAAAAGGTGCTGAGAATATGTTTCCTTTTCATAAAATATTGTTAATAATTAATAACAGAAGAAACTATTAAGAAATTCTGAAATAAATCTTATAAATACATTAAAGCATGTGTTTATAAGATTTATTTCAGAATTTCTGAATAGTTTTTCTGTTATTAATTATTAACAATATTAATAATAATATTATCACATATAAAATATAATACCATATGCCATTACTATATATAATATATAAAAAAATTATTTACCAAAAGAGCTGCATTTTTCTTTGGAAAAAAAAATGTTTAGAAAATGCAAGTAAACAGATTCAATTTTTTTTCTTAAAAAAATCAGTTAGTTAAACAAGCCGGAAGTTTCCTTCAGAAACAAACGATGTCATGGAAAACTTCTTTAACCATCGCAGGCAATTATTTCATTTTCTTGGAATTTTTCTTCTTTCTCTTTCTGTCTAGTTTTAATCTCTTTTTTTGAATCTTTGCGATAAAGTTTACTGAGACAGCATCTCAAGAGGAAGTTTGGAAAAATAAAAAGAGAGTTTAACTCGTACAAACAAGATTTCATTAATTAGATCCTTGCTGTAGACAAAAACAAAAAATCAAGGCAAAATATAAAGAGAAATTTATAATAATTAAAATTAATGCGATTTAATAGGTTTCATTTATTTATTCAGTTGGTTATATTTTTAAATATTTTTTTGAATTTTTCTGAATAATTGATTTTTATACTTTCTGAATATATGTTTCCTACAAACTTTCACAATATTTGATTCAGTTCTGCTTAGACCTATATATTATATTGTTTTAGTGATTTTTAAAAACCTCTTATTTACTTTGATTTCTTCAAAACTTATTTAAAAAAACTTTTATACTTCTATTAAATCAGATTTTTTAATCCTCTCACATAACGACGTGATTTTTGAAATAAATGCTTTCGATAATAAATTGTAATATTCCTGTCAAACAAGCTGGTCTCAGTGACAGCTAGTGTATATATATATATATATATATATATATATATATATATATATATATATATATATATATATATATATATATTATTTTAAATGATCTACCAGTATGATTGTAATAAAAGAAGTGTTTTGATATTAATTATGCTTTCCTTTCTTGTGAGGGTCATAATCGATAACCATGATATTTTAGTGATATGTGATGGGCGAGGGTAGAACCTGGGACGTGGTTCGCAGTCCAGTAACTAAACCATTATGCAATAACAATTGCCTGTGCAGCGTTGTTGTTAACTGGTTTGTATGCTATTCACCACAATATATTGCATATTTAATTTCATACTGTTCAAAGCTTGAAAATAATTTGCTTTTAAATGTTCAGAAAGATTCATGCATTATGGGTTGAACTATTAAAATCACAAAATATCACAACAACTGTAGATTTACATTTAGAAGAAGGCGTAGCATTTTAAAAGTACGAAGCGACATATATATTTGAGGTATTCAAAAAATCAATATTAGTTGTTGTAACTTTTAAGAGACAGCAAAATATTAGAAAAACATTCTAAAGGAAAAATAAAATTGAACACAGAATACTTTCATCGAGGTTACAATGTATTTTTTATATAATAAGCTTTCTATAACAATGAATTGCATATAAATGTGAAATAAAGGCATGTTAAAGCACGGAAAAGATACGAAAATTAGAAATGTTAAAATGTTTCAGATAAACTAATGTTACATGGCAAACCTTGTTATTTTTGAAGGGAATATAACATTTTTGGAAATTAAAAGATTATAAAAAAGACGATTTCATCCGGTTTCCTACATTCGAAACTTCCACCATCTCCTTAAAATAAGAATTTTTGAATCACGATGGGATTTAATATTTAGATGTCTATTAACGTGTATAGTATCTATACATTAACGTGGGCAATCACCAGTAATAATTAACGTCTGTTGTGTTACTATGAACGGTTAATCAGAAGTTGATTCCATGATCACGAAGTCAATAATGTCTCATGTCAAAGCAGCCTAGCATTAAGGCGGAAATAATTCCCTGCTGACGTATAATGTAATTTCGGAAATATGATTATTAGAGGATAATATGTCAATAAAGTAAAAAAAAAGAAACTCACGCTATTCAAAACGTTTGAGAAATTTCAAACCAGTGACACCAAATTAGAAAGTAAAAATAGTCGAAAACAATAATCAAACTTAACAGAAAGAAATAAAATGTTGATGAAAGGTATTGAGATGATGATGATAATGTCGTGTCCGCGTTACCACGGAAAGGGGGGGGGTACATTAGCTTCTGAGGGTAAAGACCCCTAAGCACCCGAGGGCAGAAGTCTGACTTCTAGCTCATATGAAGATGAAACTCACATATTCGCTTGCACAACCCCTTTTTACAGGGGGGGGGGCACATTCACACACCTTACAGATAGAACACAGATGAAGAACAACTAAGCCGGAACCGGGATTCGAACCCAGGACGAGGAAAGGTATTGTGATGTTGATTAATGCTGAATAAATATTCAGTTCAACATTATCTTTATAATCTTTATTATGCTTCGCTGTATGTGGGCTAGATTAAGTATGCTGGAGATATTGTGTTATAGAAAATTGGAGAATATAGATTTTTATTGGAGAATATAGATACTATGTTTAAAATCTCTCTCATAAGCTTGGTTACTTGCATACTGATTCAAATATGCTTGAGAGAATATATACTGTAGCTCACTGAAGAAATGAGATTTAACCTGGATGCTATTTTACCACGAGAGAATCTCATAAAATTATGACATCCCAGCAGAGATCATCCATTTATGCAGTTTCAAAAGAAATTTCTAATCTGAAATTTACCATGGTTGGACAACATATATTTCATTGAAAAGAACTTTCTTTGTTTATTTTAAAGCAAATGACTTCAACTCTCCAATTAAGATGGCATCTCTACAACTGAAGTAGACGCGTGGAAATGCGTGTAATTGCGTGAAATACTGTCAGGGAAGATTCATGAATTGTCACTACTTACGGAACGTTTCAAGTACTCCCACAGTTCGACATCGCATGGATTGAGGTCCGGGTTATTGTAAGTAGCAAACACATAAAAATAAGATCTCCACAGACTCCCGTGTTTTTCACAAGTATTTTTGATGCAGCGCCATCTTCCTTAGAAAAGTTCTATTCCTTGATACAATCCCTTGATTTAAGCGCATTTTTGATGACTCGTTAGTCTTACAATTATTGATATCTTGCATCTCTATTATGATAGCAATGAGCCTTTTTAAAAACAGAATAGACTGCGGGCAAAAAAAAAATACAGACGGCGTACTATCTCTTACATATGAGATCTCAAAAGTGACTCCTAAGAAATCGAATTATACCGATTCTTAAAGTGTTTTCTGACTACAGCTAGTTTGAATTGAACTCTCAGATCAGCGAAAAATACCGTCTCACCTGTGTCAGTACAAGAGTTACAACGAATCTTGAGAAGAAATATATGAAAAAAAAAAGAACATTCCATCCATTTTGGGCAACATACGCATAAAAGATAAAGAATTGCTCGGAAATCTCTGCGGGACCTTCCGGCAGATTCCATATCCGGCACCTGACGAAGGTTTTGCTTTTATACCCAACTAGTGTCCGGATAGGGGGTGAGGAATAAAAGGGGGGGAGGCGAGACAATTTTTGACGCTTCTCTGTCACTTTATCATTCCTGACGTGAACCTTTCCTCTTTTAATCAAAACCAAGAAAAAGATGGAAAGGAAGGGGTGGAGAGATTTCGAACGTGACGAAGAATGCCCCCACCCCTCTTCCCTTGTAAGGTCGTGGAAGATCAATAGCAGGCGGAGTTCTGTGGGAAGAAGCCTTAAAAAGATTTTTCTCGTAACACAGATACACGAGGGAGAGGTCTTCTTGAAAATATTCACATTTCAATTCGGTTGTCAAGAACTATTCTAAGTCGAGAAAGTGGAGGGAAAATTCATTTTTTTGTCATTGAATATATTTTCCGTTTTGGAATATGGAAATTGTTGGCCGCTGTGGTTTGATGAAATGTTAAATTTAAGATTTGAAGCAGTCTTCTGGAATGTGTTCTGTTGAATAATGGGGGGGAAATGTTAAACTTTTCCCTTCGAAATTAATTCTTATTCGAGTGGGAAATTTTTCCAGGCAAAAATAGAAATGTCGTGCATTTTCTTTCATAACTCCGAAACACTAAATCAAGAAATTTAAATAAATTGGAAGTGATGTATTTGTTATGTGAAAATATTTTTCTTTAGCGTATTACAATGATTGAATAGTTTGGTAGAAACATCTAAGATGTCTGGTTAAACTGAAAAGTTAAGACTGGGACAATTGCTTTTGAATAAAACATTTTTCCTCTTGAGTTCGTTAGTTTATCGTTTATTTTAGAAGAAAAAAAAAGCGTAATTATTTTTAAATATTACCCTACATCAATCAAATTAATATATAATTTTTTAGAAAATATTATATTTTCCCCTATTTCTAATGATAAATTGATTATAATATTTTCTGCAAATCATTTCCGTTTAATAACAATGTTTTCCAAAAAAAAAAAAAAAATACTTATTTTAAAATTATTATAAGTAGTATTAGTTTTGCTTTTATTATTATAATAAATAAATTGGTAAGATTTGCGTGCATTAAAAGTTTAATTTGTGTTTTTGATTAATTAAATGCCGGCATATTATTGCATGTTTCTGTTTACTTTAATTATATATATCTATATATAATTAAAGTAAACACACAAAAAAAAAATTGGAAAAGAAGATGATATGATCACATTTTGTAAAAATAAAATTTGTGATAAAGCAGCTGGATAAGAAATTTTAGTAAGATAAAGCAAAATATCAACAAACATACAACTTATGGAATAAATATAAGTTCAGAAAGATAAAAAAAATTATAATTAATTTTTTCTTAATTAACGTGTATTCCTACCGAAATGCCTAAAAAGTCCTTAAATATTTCTTTATGAAATATAATATCTATCAAAACGACATATTTCGATTATTTTAGTGTTAATTTATTAATTAACTTTAAAATCAACGATATCCTAATTTGTAAGCACATTTTAATAATAACATAAAATTTTCTAGAAATATATTTTTTATCCTTTCCTTTATGAAAATTATTAGCGAAAAATGTCTAGTATGTGCAAATTCTCTACTTTATAAAAAAAAAAAAGTCTACAAAACCATTTTTTTTTCTGAAAACCTTTGTATTAAATTTTGTAATTAACAACAGCGGTAATATATCACTTTATTTTCAAACCAAGCAAAATAGCTTTTTTATCATTTCTGGCTATTTTCGTTATGTTGTATCATAAACCACTCTTTATTGCTAACATTTAAGAAGCAAATAATCTTTGTCTTTAATGCTATCTTTTCTAAAATTTTATATAATAATAGTATTTAAAATATGTTATTGTTTAAAATTCTAGATTTATGACATGTAAGTGAAACAACTAATTTCACGACAGTGTTTAAATCTTTTTATCATACGACTGCTCTATTTAGTAGCTTTCTGCATTAAGTTTTCTCAGCATTTTCCCCATGAAGCCTTACTAGTAAAACAACTCGTCAAAAAAAATCTTCCAATTTTTTTTTTTTTTTTTTTTTTGTTCTTTATGTTTTTTTTCTCTGAATCCCTAACCAAAAAAATGAAACCTTTTTTCTCTTAAGTTCTTTGACTATTGAATCGAAATTCAAAATTAATATTACAATTTTCATATATATATATATATATATATTCTTTAAGAATTAAAGTGTACTTTTCTCATAAACATAAATGTATGTAATTATTTAATGAGAGAAAAATACGAGCTAATGTATGACATTATTTGATATTATGAACGTCGAATTAACTTCTGGAATTATACTTAAAATCCCAAAATGCTTCAAGAGAGGGATCGCCGTGTCACCAGCCACTCCAATAAATCAGAGGAAAGAAGATGTAAAAGGAACCAGACTGAAGAATGTAAAAATCACTCAATAAATTTAACTGAGAACGAGAACAGGATTTCCAGAGGTATTCGCTATGATTTACTTAAGAAAATCGATTCTAATTTTTACTAAAATTACTACCTGACAAAAATGATTTTTTTATTATGTTAGAACTCAAAAAAATACCTTTTAAATGATATCAATTTTTCCCTTTATTTTTCTTTAATTTAAAAATTTTAATTTGATATACAATCTTTAAAAATACTTATGATACTATTAATAAATTCAAATTCATCCATCAAAGCATTCAATCGCGTGCTTTTGCCTGTATTAATATGAGAGTAAGAAATTGCTTTATTGGGGCATTAAAACTCGTAAGTGGAATTTTGAATTTCGCTTTTGTTTTATATATACTCTTTTTAATTTGCACTTGTTTTAGTTTGAAGTAGAGTGATAAAATTCAATTCATATTTCTCACTCGTATCAAATAATAAGATAAAATTTGAAAATTGTTTTCCATATTCCATGCATGCAGTATCCTAAAAAAAATCAGATGATAATAGGGATATGGCCGTTGGCTAATAGGCATAGTTGGCCATCATTAATGGGATTTTAAATAGACGTTGTTTGAGTTTTAAATAGACGTAATTCTTTAAACGTTTTAGTCTTCAAAAAAAAAATGCTCATCTAATGATTTTTGAGATTTTAGACCTATACTATAAAACTCTCCCTCGAGGCTTTACAGTTTTATTCTGCTGGATACAATCCCATGCGGAAGTATGTGGTATGTAAGAGAGTCAAATCTGCAACTCTTTTTTTTATAAACGCCCATACCTGCATATGACTTGAAAAACAGGCTAAAAGCTGTCCTTACATCAACTGGCAAACTCAATGCGATTCGGAAACACTGGACAAATTTCCTGCGTGTACGCCTATCATAGAAATTTGGCCTTTTTTAAATTATCGAAAACATGACACGGTTTAACTCGTTTGAGAATCAGTCACAATAGATTCACACATAAACACCTTTTATTAAGTGATGAATTGCGGATGTTGTAACTATGGAGCAACAGTTTATAATATTTTTATTGAATTATTTATCCAATTTTAATGCTCAGAGCTTGTTTTACTTCAAAACAACAGCAATTATTTTGACGTTGTTGATTGGCAGAGACCCATATGAGAACCTTTCGGCCTTTTTAAAATCGATAGGATTTTATTCTTTAATTTGAACTCACCATCATGGTTTCGTTGTGACTTTTTGTAATTTATCATCATTTTACTAATGTGGTAAATTAACTCCATGAAAGGACGCACTGCAATTTTCCGATGATAACTAGCAGCCAGAGATGTCAGTCGAGAAGGGTGGGACCGGAGCTCGAAAAAATATGATCCTTTGAAAAGACCGAAACTGGAATTCTTGCACAGAAGAATTCATCTACAAATGCCCAATGTACCACGCGTGGGTGGGAAAGATCCTTTGAACAACTGTCTATCTTTATGCAATATAAATTCCTTCCTCATTATTGAATTTGCACTTGTAAAAATCATCATATCATCTATGTTAATCAAGAAATAAAACAATTCAGCTAATCCAAGTGGACTGATGTATTAAAACCCATCACACCCACACCAATGGTTATTTTTGTATCATATTAATAGAAACTGTTTTCGTTAAACTTTTCACTTGAAATAAACTTGTTTGGCGAAGTATGACTTTCATATTGGTTCTTGTTCCATCAATCCAAACCGAATCAAACCTAAAAAAATCTGTAATCTGTGATCACCAAAGAAGGTTAATTTAATTATAATAGTATTCCATGATAAGAAGTAATATTCCGTATTACACATAAAAAATGTAACTACTTTCTTGTATTTTTCAAACTCTGATGGCAACATTGCATTTAATAAGCGCAAATTGTACTAACAGTGTTTGGTTATGGAATCACGCATCAAATGAGTCAGGATATAAATCCCAAACTTAGTCCTAAAGCTCTTCCCTCCTCAGAATGTATGCAAATAGTTGCGAAACTTTACACCATTCGACCGTTCCCGGAACCAGAACGGGCCGAGAGAGAGAGGAAAGCAAATAAAAGAGTCTTCCATTCCCTTCTGATTACCCGATTCCGTTGTTTTCGCCCACCATGTGGCCCTTGCGTCGTTGGGAGCGTTAAAAGCCCGTCGTCGATCGACCGGGCCGAAATGGGTCGCTCATTATTTTATGTCCGGACTCAAGTTCTCCGAGATGAGTGAATGGCTATGGAGCGAAACAATGCTAATTAGTTTCCCGACGGGATGGAAATGAATTTACTGGAGTGATTAGAAAAGAGGCGTGGAAAATGCAGAATTGGTATAAAGGATGTTTTCTTATTCAGCTAGACTTCAATAAACATCATTCATGTGGATCCAGTGATTGTGATGTTATAACAGGGTGACGGTTTGTCATTGTTTATTGAATACCAGCCGCCTTTGGCTATCATCTCTTTCGCAGAGAACATTGGTTGAATTAAATTTCAGTTAAATCTCTTATACATAAATGAATGCTCATGATTCTTTCAACAACAAAAATTAAAAACAGTCAAGTCGCGTGGCTCGCCTGTGATTCACGCCGACTTTCTAATCAATTCTCATTTACTATCTCCTTAGATGATTGTTTATAATAGTTCAGAGATAGTAAAAAAGGGGTCATTTAATTATAAAGTTGATCCGAATCAGAGACGTGAACCATGGTATCGAAAGTGTTAAATATTTATTGAGTAGTAGAATCCATCAGAAGGGGGGGGGCATCGACTGCAAATGGAAGTTTGATTTTTATCCTGTAGAGGAAGGCAGTGAGTGACATATGTGGAAGTCGCGTTTTAATCCAGTAAAAATTGAAGTACTCTGACTTTGTAATACGACCTTAGTCTTAGATATGAAGTACAAGGATACGTGATGTGAAGACCATAAATAAAATACCTTAGACGAGAAGTACAATACTGTAGATAAAGTAAAAAAAATGAAAACATAATCATTGTAAATTCATTGGATGTATTTATGAGTATAATGAAAAATAAATCTGAAAAATAGTACAGAAAATATTATATTATTATATTACAGTTAGTATATTGTTCATTCCGTTGGAATTTAGTTTTGCTGAGTTGCAATTAGCAATAGTGGAACGGGAATATATAAAATTGTAGCTGGTTCCAATTTACATATCCTTGGTTTTAAACAAATTTGTTTCGAACGGCATACAGATGGTTGATATTTTATTATACAATATAAAATATATTTTTTAAACATGTGGAGTTTATTACACGTTAAAGGGCAGAAAACGCATTTAGTAACTAGTCGCCTTATGCGACCAGCTGGAACAATGATTTTATTACATTTCAAATCAATTGTTTAGATATGACTTCATGTTCGTGATTCCCTCAAACTATTAGATATTAATGTCGTTTGTTTTAATTGTTTTTCATGCATCCTAATCCTTTTGAATATGGACCTTTCCCATGACATCCTAAAGCTATTAAAAACGTAAATGTGCATCTATCTTTAACTTTCGTGACATTATGTTTTGTTTTTTTATTCATCATGTAAACAACCCAGATATTAAACAGAATATTTCGTTAGCTTTCAACAATGGAAGAAAATCAGATATTTGATGAAACAATGAAAACGGTTTGAATGTAGGACAACAATATTATCTAATGTTGGACAACAAGAAAAAAATAATTTTAAAAAATCCCGAAAATTCAGAACAATTTACACGACTTTTGAATTAGCATCACTAAAAAAATAATATTTTAAATTTACAAACGATTTAAAACTTATTTGTCTGCTAATTAAGCTTAATTTTAAAGTTAATTAAGCTTAATTTTTAAATAATTAAAATTTCAAAAACATGGCTCGGAGCTGTACTAATACACCCTCCAAGGTATATTTGTACAAAACGAAGGTAGACCTAGTCTAAACATGCCGGGCTGTAAAGCCCCAACACACACGCACGCGTACACACATTCACTTTCGTTATTAATATAGAAATGAATGAAAAAAAAAATCACTACATTTATTTCATATAATCGATACCACCTTTAGCATGAGGCAATTCATTTGAAATAATAAGCACTTAATATCAGTGCCTAAATTACTGTAAAATCATCCCAATTTTATGGCTATTCCAAAGCAATCAAGTCTTTTCCACGGCAACAAAATCCAGCAAATGGGATCTAATAAAACACTTTCTTTTTAGCGGAACTGGGCTCGTGCCAAAAATGCGCTTGAAGGGTGATGCAGTTCGGATTTGACAATAATAACAAAGAAGTTCATTTTGATTACTTATTTGACGCTTAATGAATAGAGTAGTTCTCGATTTAGAAACGCCATTTTCCACTGGTCTCACTACAATAGAGGTTTATTATTAGAGACGTTTCACTTTTATATTGAGGACTGCCGAAGTTTCGGGAAGAAAGACGAGCGGCAATGTCAAGTGCATTTATTTATTTTTAGATGGAGTGCGTTTGCATTCGCTAATGATAGAAAAGTGGCACAGTTTTTTTTTCAGCATAAAAAGAAAAACATACATATATTCTAGAGTAAGATTAAACTTTGTTGATATTAGCACTAACATTAAGTTAGTTTTTACGTCATTTAAGCATTGCAGAATTGTATTTTGATCAGTACTCATTTGCTAAATGAAATGTTAAGAGGAATTGAAGATAATTCAAATAAAGTAGACTCTTTCATAACATGAATATATGAAAATATTATATTTATATTACGTTTTACGTGATGTAAGCCATTTTACAGGTTATGCATTATAGGTCAAATTCAAACATTACTAAATCATATTTGCGCATATTGCTAATGAGATGTTACTTTTTCTAAACTGTCACCTTCATTATTCATATTTAAACAAAGTTTAGAAAATATGTTCGCTTTTCTAAATGAAGAAAATAATATATATATATATATATATATATATATATATATATATATATATGAAAATTTCTATTTATATTACGTTTTACGTGATATATGGGATTGTTTATCACGCTATGCAAAAACTAGTAATTTTTTTCATTACATTTTACAAATTTACGTTCTATATAAAAACGATGTATGACTATAACAAGTTTTTAAAAACACGCCGTTATTGCTGTAATTTTTTAATTACATTTTACGAATTTACGTTCTATATAAACACGATGTATGACTATAACAAGTTTTTAAAAACACGCCGTTATTGCTGTAATTTTTTAATTACATTTTACAAATGTACGTTCTATATAAACACGATGTATGGCTGTAACAAGTTTTTACAAACACGCCGTTATTGCTGTAATTTTTTTTAATTACAGTAATATATAAACGTTCTATATAAACACAATGTATGACTGTAACAAGTTTTTAAAAACACGCCGTTATTGCTGTAAATTTTTTAATTACATTTTACAAATTTACATTCTATATAAACACGATGTATGACTATAACAAGTTTTTAAAAACACGCCGTTATTGCTGTAATTTTTTTAATTACATTTTACGAATTTACGTTCTATATAAACACGATGTAGGACTGTAACAAGTTTTTACAAACACGCCGTTATTGCTGTAATTTTTTTAATTACATTTACGAATTTACGTTCTATATAAACACGATGTATGACTGTAACAAATTTTTAAAAACACGCCGTTATTGCTGTAATTTTTTTTAATTAAATTTTACAAATGTACGTTCTATATAAACACGATGTATGACTGTAACAAATTTTTAAAAACACGCCGTTATTGCTGTAATTTTTTTAATTACATTTTACAAATGTACGTTCTATATAAACACGATGTATGACTGTAACAAGTTTTTACAAACACGCCGTTATTACTGTAATTTTTTTAATTACATTTTACGAATTTACGTTCTATATAAACACGATGTATGACTGTAACAAATTTTTACAAACACGCCGTTATTGCTGTAATTTTTTTAATTACAGCAATATATAAACGTTCTATATAAACACAATGTATGACTGTAACAAGTTTTTAAAAACACGCCGTTACTGCTGTAATTTTTTTAATTACATTTTACAAATTTACATTCTATATAAACACGATGTATGACTATAACAAGTTTTTAAAAACACGCCGTTATTGCTGTAATTTTTTTAATTACATTTTACGAATTTACGTTCTATATAAACACGATGTATGACTATAACAAGTTTTTAAAAACACGCCGTTATTGCTGTAATTTTTTTAATTACATTTTACAAATTTACGTTATATATAAGCACAATCTATGACTGCAACAAGTTTTTAAAAACACGCCGTCATTGCCATATGAAAAAGTAGAAAATAAAATTTTAACAGAAATATGGAAGTAAAAAGAAAATGGCAAAAGTATAAGGCACTGAAAGAAATGGAATATCCTATTTTTAATTATAATATATTTTTTAATGTTTAGCGGTGGTTCAAATATTTTAATACTTTTAATATTCAGGGTTGCCTTAACTTTTTATAGCATTATTTTTAATAACTTCAAAATTTTAAATTTTGCTCTATACACAAGACTTTTAACATTGAAAAACATATTTTGAAAAACTAATCATTTTCATTCTTTTTACTTCCAAGTTTTTAACACATTTTATAGTCTATTATCATAAATATTATGGAAACTTGAATGAAAGTTTTCTCAAAATGACAAATAGATGGCGCCAATGATACGAAACTGAAACTAATCGATTGATTGATAATAAGTTTCTGAAAAATCTAAAATATTAACTGCAGTTGAGAAATATGTACAATTCTACCGTCGTCTATTACACTAACAATGAACTACTAATTAAACTAATTAAAGAGATAGCAGATAAAAAGTCATTAACAGTATAATAATTTATCCATCCCAAGTTTTATAACAAAGCCAGCATATCTTACAAGATTTTGTATTTTTTTTAAAATTAAGTTATTCGTTATATGTATAAAGTCATTTTATATTAAATCAGCAAAGCTTCATACTTTTTAGCAGACCATTTTCTTTATTTCTCATAGATTTTGATATAAAATTTCTAACTTTCAATAATCAATGCAGCAACCATTTTCTTATGAGAACACATAGATATTTGATCACAAGCACCATTATTTTCACATCTCTAGGTTTCTTTGTTCTTAAGTAATTTCACTACCTAAAAATATACGTACATACTTTTATGAAAGCAATATTGCCGGATATATAAGAATTTCATTCATCGCATGATATATTATATTTTCAAATAGTTTTAAAAAGAATTAGTAGAATAGATAGAAAAAAATAAGAAATATAATCAAATAATCGTTTAGCTTTCAATATTTTTAATTTTATTTTTATAAAATTGCAAGTCAACACAATTATATGAAAGCAAAAAGCATTTAAAATTAAAAACACAATTATGCATAGTGTTACAGGAAATCCCCCACAAGGTCCTAAAAGTCAACAGATTCGCGTTCAATGTGTGTATGGTGTAACAGTCAACAACATGCTTCAATAGCAAATACCAATGTTAACACAAATACGCATTTAAGACGCACACAACCAATACACAGCAGCACACTTAGATCAAACAACAGCCCCCAAGTAGTAATCGGTAACTAACAACAATAACAGCACACACGGCGGCCAGACACATTTCAGCAGAAAGAGGGAATCTACGTAACTATTCTCTAAGGTCTCTCCAAATGTGTGCTGTTATCCACTGTCTCTTCGCTTTCTATTAACTCACTACTTTACTCCTGGCTACTCATTACATGACTTGATGCTGCTTCAATACTTTTTCTAAAACTCCGCACACGGTACTAATTCGATTGCTTGAGTTCAACGCTTGAGCTTCGTTGGACTGATCCACCTAATCCGTCGTTGACTCACTATATGACTGACTTCGGCTTGGACAGCCGGATTATTATAATTCCCGAAGTAGGGCATAGAAGGTTCTCGAGCAATCAAGCATAAATTGCTTCCTATAGGTCCTATCTCCAAAATTCTAATATCATCCATTTTGTCGCCAAACTCCTCGCCAAACGGTAGCTAAGTTTTTCGCCAAGCCCAGGGATCATTGATTCGACATCCGATCAGCATCCAACAGAGCTGACCGTAACACGGTCTTTGCTACAATGGAAATAATCGTGCTGGGAAGCAACATTTTCGATTCGTAACAATAATAAAATTGACGTTAAAAATATGCGCATGAAAACATTTAATTGGCATTAATACTATCAAGAAAAATGCATATCAAACATAATTTAATAGTTTCTTATATTTTGCTTGTGTATCATTAATATTTAGATATATTGTATAATTATCAAGAATATATTGCTTTTGTAATGATTATGATATAGTAAGAAAATCTCACACTCAAAATTTAAATGCATTATCTTAATCGAAAACAAAAATTGAGTAAATACTCAGAAGGTCTCATAGTATAATTACATAAAAAGACCATTAAAAACCAAAAGGGAGCACTCCTTGCAAACACATATACGAATACATATTTGCATCTCAATTTGAGAGTTATTGTGAAAAAGCTATTTGCAATTCTTTAGAGTAGCTTCTGTAAAATCTTCACCCCCAAAATGCAGCGAGAAACGCTTTCATTCAGCGGCGAGTGAGTGCTATCTCGAATATTTCAAGCTCTAATGACCATAATCAGGCGAAATTACCCCAAAGCACTTTCCAGGAGCTATCAGGAGCTTCTGCAGCAAAATTAGGAAAGTTTGGACATATTTTTTTCTTCCCTATTCCCAACCTTCTATTTTTGGAGGGAAAAAATTGTTTCAGATGCTTTTTTTTTCCTCTCTTAACTTTCTTTCACGTCTCGAGAACGAAATTAGGATTATTTTTTAACAGGAAGAATGGGACAATAAAAAGAAAGATTGACCCGAATAGTTCTTTTATAAGAGCTTTAATTTGCTTAACTGAGCGTTTCTTTGTATTCGGCCAGTGTTAATTCTAATTCAGTGTTCTTATTTTTTTTTCTTGGTGGGAAGCTTATTAATTTAACTCCTAAGTGTTTTGCGTCCAGGTAATTATGTAGAAGAAGTGTGTAAGGAAAAAATCTCCGGTAGAAAAGTTTCTTGTTTAAGGTAGTTTTTTTTTCGAGCCAGTGTTTAAATGGATATTTTTTGGGAGAGGTTTTGTTAGATCTATAGATCATTTTATTTTACTAGTAACAGCCACGCAGTTTTTTTCCTGAAACTCAAAATTTCAAGTGTCATGCCACCATACATAGTTCATTTTGTAAGAAACGTGTTGCTTCATCAATAAGCAGCTCAAGCATAAAACTATTTTATAAAAAAAAATCTTTAAAATAAGTTTTTCTTTTTTTTCAAGTAAAATAATTTTTTTTCCACATGAATCAAATGCGTCATATTTTTGATCGAAACGTATGAATGTTTATAT
The DNA here is from genome assembly GCF_947563725.1 of Argiope bruennichi. NCBI lineage: Eukaryota > Metazoa > Arthropoda > Arachnida > Araneae > Araneidae > Argiope > Argiope bruennichi. The sequence goes on along the minus strand of NC_079151.1, from coordinate 100,297,218 downwards.
AACCTATCAGTGTTGTTATTCCTATTTTTATCTACCCTCTAAAATTCTATTTAAATATTGTTATATTTCTGATTTTTTCATGATTGACTGTGAAAATACTCTCCTATATTTATGACACTCTGTGGATTCAAATCAGTTTTTCTACCATGTGTAAATATACATTTGATGATATTTTTATGTGTCTACAAGAGCATGAACATTTATCCTCAGCTATATATATTTTGAATCATGTTTTAGTGCTTTTATAACCATGTGTTGAAATAAAATTATCCATATGCTACTCGAGATACGTCTACGAAATTTTTTCAAAAGTGACAATAATATTACTATCGAATATAGTAGAATCCTGACTAGTGTAATTTCTAATATTAATATTGAAGAAAAAATGATAAGTATATAACAATTTAAAGTTGAGACTGAAGCCCATGTTTCATTGCTGCATTAGAGAAGCACATACTGGATAATATTTTTCCAGTGTGTGCTTCTTGTTGAAAAAAAAGCGAGTAAAAGAATAAGTGAATTTTCATAGCTTTACAACTACGAAGCAGATAAATAATCTAGAATCCAAAAATGGGCCCTTTTTTTCAAATAACTGCAATTTTCAACAAAACTGGAGAAGAAAGGATAATAATATTATGAATTGTCGTCTACTCTAAAAATGTTTTATATTCATCTCCTGCGTATGGGGACTTGTTGATATATATTCATTCATGCGGTTGAATAATTGATTGCACGGTATTTCAAAGGATAAGTCTATATGTTTTGAAACGTATGCATATTTCCCGTATGATTAAGTGCTTATTGAATATGAATGTTTATTCGAAGGTTGCATCTAAATGTTTTAAAACGTAAACATATTCCAAGTAAGTTCCTATTTAAAGAGCTATTTTTAAGCCAATCTGTAATATATTTGTGAACCATGCTTGTAAAAAAAAACAAAAAAAAAACGAGGAAATAAAAAAGTAAAACAAATTCAATTATTGATATTTATTGATGGAGGATATCACTTAGATCTACCGCTATGATTGAATATCTATAGAAACCGCTTAAAAAATCTAAACGATTTTAATCAGAATTAACATTTGCGAGATTTATTACATATCAGCAATTATGTAAATAACAGGCATTCGCACATTTACGATCAAGAACAATGAAGAAATTGATAAAATTCTGATAAAACTTCCTTTATCATTACATTAACCGCCGTTGGCGACCAATGAGTCGCTAGAGTTAATGTTTATGTTTGGCAATTAAAATTCTTATGCATAATTTGATATTGATGATTTCCTTTAAAAGAGTCAAATTGTGACAGGCATTAAAGTCGTATTGGCTCAATACCTTAATACCAGCTTTGATTATTCAGAACATGAACTTTTTCGATGGAAATGTGCGCCATGATATCATAGTGGAATTAGATACTAAAGTACTTGGGGAATACATTTCAAATTGGATGCTCTATTTTGCGACTAATTCCTTACATAATTAACGCCTCCCATCGGGGGACACCTCAGATTTGAGAATGAAAAATTCCCACATGGTGGTTGGTTTTCGCTACCTGGGTGGGAACAGAAATTGCATAGGGTCGACTACCACCCAAAAAGATGAAGAGACGTGTTTTCCAGGGGAAAGACTGTACCGTGGCCGGTGATGTCCTTAGAACTCAACATTAGTTCTCGCCAATGCTGTCGCAGTGGTACGGTCATTCATATTTTTTCGTATACCTCAGGGCGGGACGAAATAATCAATGTGTGATTATATAATTTACGCAGATAATTAATAGAATTTTCATTTCTTTAAACTATGGGAGGAAATGACTCAGCTAAATATTTGTTGAAATGATGAAAACTATTTGAATTTCATTGCAACAATTCAGCAAATGATAGAGCAAAATATCTTTAAAAATATTTTCGATTTTCAGAAACAAAATGCATAGTAATTAAAAAGGTTTTTTAAAAAATCCAGTTTTTCAAATTTTTAAAAGGTAAAAAGAAGAAACGACGATATTTGCAATAATATTTTTTGGAATTTTTACTGAAGAAATGCCCAATTCTAGCTAATTTAGAGTTAAATAAAATTTGATTATAATTGATCCAATGTACTCATTTCCACCTTTCGAAGTTTATCTAAATTAAATGTGGTCGTACACGCACCCGAACCCACACGTAGGCACGCACACGCACACGCACGTACGCACGAGCGCATACACACGTATTATTCTCCATTAACGAAGTAACTGTGAGGATATAATTCACATATATTTTATTCACAAGAATTAAGTGCACACTTTTTATCGCGATTCTCTATAAAATGATTTAATATATTCTTCCATATTACTACAGCAAATCTTGCAAAAGTTGATATGCAGCCTTTATTTAGATATTTATACGAATATGCTAAGAAAGAATATATTAGAAAAATGCTGAAAGCATTAATTATACTAATGACGGTGGTCACAAACGTGTCGTTATTTTTTAGAAATAAACACACATATTTTTTTCACGGATTCCATGGATCATAATTCTGTTCATTTACGAAGGAGTTAATGGATGAATGCAAATGGAATAACTATTCTTTTATGTAAAAAGAAACATAAACTATGATAATTGCATTCATATGAAGCCAAACAATTAATGTCATGGGAGAGGTAGTAAAGCGACTAATATTTATTTAATCTCTTTTTCATATGATTCATTATATAATTGTTAAATGGATATTGTTTTATTTACGATAATAAAAATATATTAAAAATAGTAGTAAGCTTTAAATAATGAACATTCATTACTTCGAAATCATTACTTTCTAAAAAGAAATTTCTATACATATTTCTTAAAAATGATTACTTTCTATACATATTTATAAATTACGAATATGTATAGAAAGTAAGAAGTTAAATTTTTTCAAGTTACTTACTGAAAATTATTTAATCTCTGTTTGTAATAAGTAGATGCTCCCTAAGTCATAATAAAACTTTGATACTAGTGTTTGTCCTTCTGGTGAAATATTATTGTTTGAATAACTCTTTTGTAATTTCAAAAAAAAAAAAAAAAAAAAAAACATAATATTTTAACTAAAAATTAAAAAAAAAAAAAACAACAAAATTCAGATATTTTTTTTTTAAATTAACATCTGGATATAATTATTTTCTTTAAATTAAAGTAATGTTAGTCGAAACTGAAATATTTGTAACACGTATTATACTTTGCATAAAAAAAACAACTTAAATTAAGAATTTTTAAAGAATAATTAAAAATGACTTTCTTCTGAGAATTTTTCATATTATGATTATATCGATCGGAATTTTTATGATTAAACTGATAGATTTAAAATTTGAAAACTTTTCCTTATTACATAATCTTTACCATAATTATTTCTTATTGCATATTTCAATTTTTTACCCTAACAATTGTAACTCTTTATTTACCGACGATACTTTAAAGTACCGTTTAAATTTCGCTGATATCTTCACAATGCGTCTATTTTTTCTAACAGTATTTGGAAGAATTCGAAGAATATATTTCCAATAGAAAGTAAAAGATGTCAAATAAAAATAACAATAAAAATCTTTTATTATTAATTTAATTAATTAAAAAAGATTTTTTTTGCTTCCCGGGTATATTTTGTAGCAAACTCAACTAGTGGCTCAAAAATAAATTTGAAAAAGTGAAGGTAAAATAATTCGGTAAATGAAGGGTTAAATGAATAACGTTCATTGGAAATTTCTCCGAGTTAACACATTGTAAAAACATACATTTTTTAATTTCTTAAGGAAAAAGGATTTGCATATCGGTGTGCATATGGAATTATTCCCCCCCCCCCCATTGCTTTCTCAAATATATCGGTTTTAATATTTGGTGACGCTCTTTGGCTCTTTGAAAGGTCTACCTTTGGCTGGCAGGGTAATAGAATGTCGCTGTCAACAAAGCAATGATAAATCTTACTTTTGGCAGGGAGCGGAAAAGGCTGCAACTTTTCACGGTTTTAGTCTTGACATGTGGTCCGCTCTATATCAAAATACCTTTTCTTTTTCTACATATTTTATCTTTAATCTCAAAAGGACTCAAATCGTGATATATTGGCCTAGGAGATAAATATAGAAAGCGGATATGGATACATATTATTTACATAAAATCATAAGAAACATTTCCTGATTAAATATTAAAACAATAGTAATTGAAAAAAAATGTTAAGGTTTAATTTATATTGGTTTGCTCTTTATGTTTTAAGAGAATGAGGAAAATAGGTTGGAACAAAAGAATGTTGCTGAATGCTGTGATAATTATTTCTGAATGTTAAATAAACTCGAATAAATAATTCATTCGTATTATTCAGCAACAGCTATTAAATAATTTAAAATTAATTTATACAACAAACAATCCAGATACAATTAAACCAAGATACTTTGAGTCCTTTTAATTTTTGTTTTTTTTTTATTTTTATTAATGGATATAATTTAGAGTTAGAAAATGATAAAATTATTTTCAGCAAATTTTTAAGGCTATTTCAAAGATGTTCTCGCCCCTTGTAGAAGAATATATATATATATATATATATATATATATATATATATATATATATATATATATATACACAAAAGTATTAGAATCAAGTTAATAGGAAAAACAAAAATCAAATAAAAATTAAACCAAAAAATTATTAAAAAAATATAAAAAAAGAATCCGGCCTGAAGACTTTTTCAAGGGTCACCCTCAGGCTGGGATTCAAAGAAAGGGATTTTTTCTGTGAGGACATACAGACATTGTCTAATAATGATTCCTCGTGACCCGAAAATCCCCTGAAATTATGCTCAAGAGATATACCATTTTAACAGAAAGGAAATACAAAATAACAAATTAGAAAAAAACCACAACAAAGTAAAAATACAATAACAAAAATACAAAAATAACAATAAAAACAAAAACTAGCATTAAAATTAAAATTAAAAACGAAAAGGCCAGAACATACCATCCAACAGTCAAGGAAACTTTAATCGATTGTGATTCCCTGTTTTATGTATATATATATATATATATATATATATATATATATATATATATATATATATATATATATATATATATATTTGGTTTAAGTAGAATGCAGGTTCGAAGCAATGAAGAGACTTGGTATTTTTAATTTCGTTTTATTCTCTCTCGGGAGGCAAACATGATTATTTACAAGAAGGTGCAACGCGTCACAAAAGCAGAAGGCAAAAAGGGACGAACAAATGATCACTAGTCTTATATAACATAGGATTTCTGACCAGGCGCCAATTCAATACACGTGGTGACCTTTGACACTTTTTCAAGGGCAACGAAAGGGGTCACTTTCATTTGAAACGTAGTTCTGATGGCGCATTATTTTTTACAGAGGAATTAATTAAACCGAAAGGGGAATTGGATCACGAAATAAGAGAATATTTTACTATGGTCTAAATTAAGAGTTTAAAATATCATTGCATTTATATATATATATATATATATATATATATATATATATATATATATATATATGGTCAAACGTCTGACAACATTTTAAGTGTTTTATAGGCAAGTTAAAATCAGAATATTTTTGAATTAAATGACCTTTAAGATACTTATTATATAAGAATCTATTGTAATTTTTTGAAGATTTTAGAAAACGTCAGTTTAATTAATTGTTAAGAATTAAATGACAATAATTTAATCAATTTTGACAACCAGTATCTTCAAACTGGAACCTTGATTAAGAATTAATAACATTTTTATAAACCATATCAATCTCTTCAAAATATAACATTGATTAATGAATTACCAATATTTTTTTGCTCTTTTTATAAAGAAAGGAAAATTACCACTTTATGTTGTTCAATAAGAATAAGGCCAATTATCAGTTCAATCTTTTGATCAAGATGGATTACTAACTTAATACTTATTATACAATAAAATGAAATTTCATACATCATACTCAATATATAGAGAAAATAATTTTAAACAAAACTTCGTAACATCTCTTTAACTATTAACTCAATTAACAAAACTTCGCTGAGTTTAAAGCATGACGTGAACTCAATCTATTAGTTTAGCAGTTAATTGTTGAATGCAGAGTCGATGTGTTTAGCTGTTGAACAGAACAGTTCACTAATGTGTTGTTTTAAAGAAACAAAAATAGTAAGACTAGTTGAGTGGAGTGTAAATTATTCTGTCGATGTTTTTTCGCGATCATTTCAAGCTGTGTTACCACGTGACATCTGTAATAGCTTTTGTAAAGATAGATGACGATACGTTTTGGCACCGTTCCAAGCATTCCGCTTAAACACCGTTCTAACCGGTGGTAGAAAAAAACAGCTAACAAAAGAAACAAAAGATCTGCCGAATGTCAACAACTCAGTTAGCTTCAGCAGCTCCAACGACAAACTGCTGCCAGAAAAGAATCTCGCGTTGAAGTGTAGATAATTTGTTCTTTCACTAGTCCTAATTGGATGGTGAACAGTAACTGTAACCTGAAGTTCTGTCTCACTGACTCAAAACTGCGATGGGTAACTGGGGAAAAATGTCCTGCCGATAAGAGAAGGCGATAGGATTAAAAACAGACCGCTTTTTTTGTTCTGCATCTAATTCCTTCCGTGTAAATACATTAAGTTTTTAAGATGCTTGAGGTTTAACACTCATACATATTTCTATACATGTTTCATATATATCCATACATATTTCTATACATTTACGTAATCTTTACACATTTGAAAAAAATCATTGTCCATTTTAGCATCTAGATGTATTTTTTGCAGCTATTGATCTTAATTTATGTAATATCTCAAATAGCATAAGATATTCTAGAATATTGAAATTTTTATAATGTTGTATATTGCTGTGAATCATGAAAACTGTTATGGGTAACTAGATAAAAATAAATATCTATCACTTTTATTAATTTTTTAAAATGATTAACCATTAGAAGATCATTTTGAGCAGCAGGGTGAAAATGCTCCATATTAGTAAACATTTTTGACCAGTGTGTTAATAATAATGTTGCGTTAGTTAACTTCTGCACAATCGATCATGGGATATAGTGTAGAAAATTTATTCTTTAATTGCTCCTAATAGAACGTTGACAAGTTATTATATTCTGCAGTTCTGTTTCACTGACTCACACTGCAATAGGTAGCTCGGGAAAAATATCCTGCTGGTAAGAGAAGGCGATCGGATTAAAAATAGCTCGCTTTTTTTTGTTCCGTCACTAATTCCTTTGGTATACACACAATAAATTTCTAAGAAGCTTGAGGTTTAACACTCATCTTTATGCATAATTGAAAGATCCTTTTTCATTTTAGCAGTTTATATGTATCTTTTGTTGCTATTGATCGAAATTTAAGTAATATCAAAAATAGCATGAGGTGCTTTAGAATATTAAAATATTTTTATAATGTTGTATACTGCTGTGAATAGTGAAAATTGTTATTGTAATTAGAGAAAAACGAATATATTTGACTATCAAACATAATATATATATTTTTTAAATAATTATCCATTAGAAGGTCGTCGCGAGCAGTAATGAGAAAATGTTCCATATAAGTAAGCACGTTTTTGATTTTCCTGTGGATCAATAATAGTGTTGTGTTACTTAACTTTTGCATATTCAATCATGGGATATTGAGTAGAAAATTTATTCTTTAATTACTCCTAATAGAACAGTGAAAAACCATTGTAATATGCAGATTTTTTTTCACTGACTCAAGCTGTCAACTCAATAAAAATACCATTGCTGACAAGAGAATGGAGTTAAAAATATTTTTTTTTATGCTCTCGCTTCTACTTTCCCAGATGCAAATACAGTAAATTTTAAATAAGCTTAGTGTTGCGACTTATCTCTGTACATATTTGCAAAATCAATATATATTTATATAATTTAAATGTTTTTTTTCTCTCATTTGCATCTCGTGTTTTCTCGGACTAAAATTTTAGTAATACTTTCTTCCTTTTCACAGGATGGGTCTTAGCTTTTCTCAGAATTCTATTCTGTGCCATCCTGTTCTTGGATAAGGTTTTCCAATTCGACACCTCAGTAGTTTTCAAGTATCTCTCTAGGTATTCATTCCACGTAATTTTTGGTCTCCCTCTTTATTGGGTACCAAATGTTTTAGCCATAAAGATCTCTTTAGAAGCTCGATTGTTATTCAGTCTTATTAGAAATGTAGTACCTTGCTAAAATACAATGTATGAACATTCCATGTCTCGAAGCGCATTGTCTTTAAATCTTTTCCAAGTCGTTTTTCATAAGACTGCTGGATATTTATTTCTTTTGATTTCGTAACAAGAAAAGAAGAAAGTTGTTCCGTGGTAGAATTGTTAGCCCTACTCCTAACTCTCAACCTGGAGGACCAGTTCCCTGATATAATTCCTAGGAACAGAGTGTCTGGCTATGTCCTCATTCACTGGGTACCCATTTTATTCACCTCTTAACACATGCGTCGGCTATATTGTGACTCTTCTATCACATCCAGTCACTACACGGATCTAATTAATATCACAAGTAGATATTTTAGAAGAGATGTGTCTCAAACTATGCGTGGCAATCTTCTAAGTCAAGAGTCAATACTTCGTGGGATACGAAGATATCTTGCTTTTTTACAAAAATTTGCCAAAATGTCATGTAGTCTTAAAATGTCATCAAGTTGCATATTAGAAATATATTTTTTTATAAAATTATATTTTATAATAAATAATGATTTTTTTTCACAAAAGTGGTCCTTTGGCCCATTAAAATTCTTTCGGAAAGAACATTTAACATGCTTCTCTGAAAAAGTTCAATACTCTAAGAATGAAGCGATTGCTATAAATTTAGTTTAAAAGTTTTGAAGCCCTAGTTCTAGAATATCGCAATTCAATATTTCCCGAATAGTAAATAGTCAAAAATAATATGGTTAACTTGGAAAAAAAATAACATCTTTTTCTTCTTGAGATGAAATCGCTTTTATTTATTCAATTTTTAAATGATGACTAATAAGTCACTGGAAGGCTATCTAGAGTAGCGGAATGGGTATTTTCCATACATGTAAACATGTTTTTGATTTCCCAAGTGGTTTTATAATAGTGTTGAACGGCTGCACCATCAATGAGAGGATATATTCCTTGTATGAGATTCCCACATGAGGCGCTCCTCATAGATAATACATTAATTGGGTTCAATTTTGGTGAAACAAAAAGTTAATATCTATCTGTTTCTAAGTTTAAGGTTTTCAACCTTGACACACGATTCTCTACCCCCTATTATCCGAAAAACACAAAATATTTTAAACTTCTTTTTATGCGTTTTTCCCCTTTTGATAACTTATCTTCAAATGTTAACTTTGCAGAAAAAAGAATTAAATTACAGCTTCAAACTAAAAAAAAAAGTTTGGCACATTTTGGGTTCAAAAGCAAATCTGTAAATAGAAAATCTTGATTGAGATATAGATTTCCAAAAATTCATAAATTTCCTAAAAGTATTCAAAAATGTTAATTTTCAAAAGCTTTTTTTAAAAAATTATGTTAAACCAACATGTTTAGAAAAAACCTCATACTGGCATTAAAAATTATTCATTGTGCAAAGAGAGGGTTTGAAACCGCAGCTTAATAATATTAACGCTCCGTCTTAAAGCAACGATAGGCCTATTTTGGAAGGACCTAATTTTGAAGTGTGGTAATATAACAAGGACGACGCCTAAGCTGACACCCCTGTCAAAATTTCAGTCCCACACCAGCCCGACGGATTTAGTGTGCTCCAGATCCGCTTATTCAACGACCTTTCTGTGGAAGGCCTGGAAAACCTGGAACCCTGGTCTCGAAGACGAATTCTTACCACCAGGTTCAAAGCGACTCTTTAAAAACATAGCTACCTCATATTAATAATGTGTAAGAATTGCAAGCTTTTTCATATATCAAACTGATGATTTTCTGATGATTTTATTGTACTAAATGCTATTTTGCATGGTTTATGATTTTCGGTGTCCATTTATTTGGGTCTTTCGCACCATTTCGCAAAGCGTAATGGCTTTTTCTTTGCCATCAAGTGGGAGTATATTTTTTATTCATATTATGTATTCTGAATTTCAAACGAACTCATTATTTTCTCCAAAACAATTTATTAATCATTTCCATTCTTAGTTTCTTTCCTCAAAGCAAATTAGTGATATATATTAATAATTGTGGAAAAATGATCAATACTTTTGCGAAATTATTAAGTCTTATTATAGAATTCTACAGATAAATTACGTAGATCTAAAACGAGATTGATGCTGCTGAATTCTTTTTTCCAAAACTGAATATGAAAAAAATTACCGTTTCTGAACTTCTATTCACTATCACGAATTCCGAACAGAACACATGTACTACAACGATGATCAGGTTTAAAGATGGTTATTTGAAGATTTCCAAGCAGAAAGAAATTATTACAGATTCATATATTATGATCAATTATATTTCAGAAATGTATTTCTGGATTTCTAAACAATTAGGTACATGCAGCAATAATTGGAGACGTGGAATCTTTAAATATATGCAATTGCAATTCTAATAATTCTTCTTCTACTGTAAACAATGAGAACTATTCAGTAGTAAGCAAAGGCTTGGAATCTTGATCGATTAAAAGCCTTCAAATCCTACACAAAGAGGACCATACAAATGAAAATCATGGCTTGGAATTCCGAGCAATAAGGAATATATACAATAATGTTGTATTAATAATGTATAATAGTAAAACATTGATTTTGAATCCTTAACAATAAGGAACATAAATAACATCCAAGGTTTTACAGCTTCGAAACTTGAACAAAATAAAAAATACAATATATTATGGCTCGGAATTCAAAAAAAAAAAAAAAAAAAAAAAAAATGAGAACGATACAACAGCGAACAACAATTTAGGATCCTAAATAATGAAGAAGAAAGTAGTAAATGTAATTATGTTTTGTATGAAATTTAATCAAATTCTTTTTTATTATCATTATCAAAATTTTATAATAAATAAAGTAGCACATTAAAGTAGCATATAATAAATAAAGTAGCTTTTTAACAAAGATAATTTCTTTTATACAATTGAAGGGTTGAAAAAACAGCAAAAATTCATACAGTGTCTAGTCTAGTATCTCTTTCTTTATATAATACATTAACGTACGTGGCATTGAAATCGGTCCTATTAATTATTATCAAATAGCAACAATCAAATGTAAAGAAGTCATTATATGAACGTTTCAGATGACTTCATTGAACAATTTTATCTCTATACTTAATTCAACGTTTCTATTAGCTAATTAATGGGGCTGCAAAAATTTATCAGAAATGCTAAAGGAGAATTTGTCGTATCACCAAAACCTCCGTTCAGTGAAAAAAAAAAAATGATAATAAAATGAAGATTTTAACATGAAACAGAAAGTTTAATCTTAAAATTTTTCTTAACCCTTAACTGGGGAGGTGAAATTTTAGGACTTAACTGGGGAGATGCGGTCTACGAGACCGCATTTCATTTACACTCAAATTAAAATTTATAATGATTGCATTAGTATGAAAAACTGCCAATATATTTTGAAGATATTTTTCTTGATATATAGATATGTTTTAGAAATTTACTAAAATATATTATCATTGAAAAAAATAAATGCGTTGGAACATACATTTTCTTCTCAAATTACATGTTACAATAAATAATATTCTTGAAAAAGCATATTACTTTTTACTTTTTAAATCATATTTATTTTAACAGTATTTGAAGGTATATAGAAGACAATATAATGTAAATTTTAACAATTATATGAAAAATTTAAAAAAATGACAATGGGTAAAATTGGCCCTTTTTTTTATCGGCTTGTGTGACTTTCATAGCACGGTTTTCTAGGGCATTTTAAATATACAGGTTAAGAACTAGTATAAAAATCAACCTATAAATTTTGTATATATATTTCTTGGCATATTAATATATTTTATGAGTTTTTCAAAATACATTATCACTAGAAAAATTAATTATGTTTGAACATGCATATCAAAATCAGTTGAATGTGAACTTTCATCGAAAAACTCTTCTGTACAATTATATTTATCACTGAAATCACTTTCTGCTTCATTTAAAGGTGTCTGGAGCGCTGTTTCATAATAGGATCAGTAAACTGGATGATATTTAGGGGCCCAAGTTTTAGCGCCATCTGCTAAGCCTTGTTTATCACTGGGACACTAACAGGGAGATGCGGTCTTAGAGACCGCGCTCGAAGAAATAACTGAATTATTTAAAAAAAAAAACATTTGCTGAAATGGGTAAAAAAAGTGCATGTGTATTCAAGGTCATAAAACAGGAAGCTACAGGGTCAATCCATTCAATTGAGCTAAAAATAGAATAGGGGTGACAGAAAATACATCGCTAGCGGTCTGACAGACCACACGTCCCCAGTTAAGGGTTAATGTCGCCAGATAGGTAATCAATATGACCTTCATTGTTAAAGTATAAAATCTGTTAGTTCATACAGTAAAATATTTCATGAAATAAATAGAAATTCTATAAAATAACTGATCAATCATGATCAGCTATTTCATGGAATAACTAGGGATTAAATAAATACTTAATACATTTTAATGATACCATATACACATTTTAATTTATCCGAGTTATAATTTATAATAGATTGAGTCCATTTAATTCACGTATTTTAATATTATTAAATAAAAAGGTGAAATATTGATAAATTATTAGTAGTTTAACATCCAGGAAAAATAATATTATGGACAAACAAGGCGATCGTCAAAGACGGTTAGCTGATATATTAAATTCGTCAAATTGAAGAAAAAAAACACACAAATAAATAATAAAACCCCTAAAGATTTTAAGGAAAAAGAAAGGAAAAAAATCTCCAGATGCTGCAAATCAGAATCTCTAAAACTGATTAATAGCTTTAAAGAAGGGGAAAAAAGTATCCAAAAACATTAAAAAAAGAAAGAGAGCCCAAATCGTTTTGCATTTTTCAGCAAACTTTTTCCCCTTCCTTATTGGATGAGTGTAGTTAAAATCTCATTTATTATTAATTGAGGATCGATTTCAATTTTTCTCGAAGGACAGAGGACACGTTTTCCTTCACCAAATTACCTCTCACAGATTCATCCATCAAACCATGAATACATCTAGGAGTGGTCATTAATCAAATACATTGTCTCTCTTTCCTTATTAACATATAAGGATAAAAAGGTCCTCGCTTAAGGACTCCTTAATTGACCCAAAAGTCGGAGAATTTGATTACTAAATATTTATTTTCGTAATTGTTATCAAAGTGTGTTATGGTACTTTAGTGATACTCTATTATTCCTCGTAATTCATTATATATAATATGTCACAACGGTGCTATAAAGTTAACAACTCCTTTTGACCGACAGGGGGAAATATCGGGTGTTCCCCTTTGAATTGATGGAAAGCCCCAGTATGGTTGATTTTTGGTCACAAATTGATGGTATTTCCATGTATATTTCCCTTGTACTGTTGTATGCCTTCCTCATGTATATTTTTAACATATAGTTGTTTGCATTTCCAGTGTATATTTCCCACATATGGTTGTATGCATTTCCCATATATGGTTTGTATGTATTTCCCATGTATATCTTCAATACATTTTCCTTCACCAAATTATCTCCCACAGATTCTCCATAATTAGGAATAGGCCATTAATCAAATAAGTTGTCTGCAATATGTTGCTTAAGGATTCCTTAACTGACCCAAACGTTGGAACACTTGATTACTAAATATTTATTTTCGCAGTTGTTATCAAAATGTGTTATGACACCTTAGTGGTGCTCTATTACTCCATTATATAGGTACAATATCACAAAACGGGGTTAACAACTTCTGACCGACAGGAGCAAAATATGGGAAGTGTGTACCTCTTTGAATTGATGGTAAGCCCCTGTATGGTTGATGTTTGGTTACAAATTGATGGTATTCTCCTATATATTTCCCATGTATGGTTGTTGTCTTCTATTGATAATTTTGGAAAATGGGATATTCAGAAAAAAATTATACTTCATAAGATTTAAAAAAATATTAAAGCTCATTTTTCTTCCAATTTTTCAATATTTTAAATAATTTATTTTCTATTAAATACATGATAATTTGCTCATAAATGGACATAATATTTCTTTAAGCGGGGTACAGCAATAAATAACTAGCGAGAGGGGTCTCCCGAAAACTTTCTCGCATACTCTCTAATAAAGACGTTATCCCAGTGAATATCTTGCATGGTATTGACGTACAATAACTAGGAAATATTAACTTTTGCGTGAATTTAGCGCCTTGACTGAATCTACAATGAGATCTTTGGTGGGTATTTTAGCGATTAAACACTGGCATGCAGTCAAAAGTATCCATAAATCGAATTTGTATTTCAGATGCATTTTACCCGATCGATTGAAACAAAATTTGACATAAAACAACACTTAAAGTCGCAAAATCACATACTGAATTTGATATATTTAAATAATTGTGTTTTTGAGCTACGCGTTTATTTGTATCTGAAAGTACAGATCAGCAGATGGTCAACATCTTGTTGGATTTTGCTCAAAATATGATAGATATCTACAGAATAGAAATTAAAATTACGTACCGAATTTTATCCATGAAGCCTTCTTCGGTTTATAATTATCGTGTTAACTTATATTCGAACAGACAGACAGACGGATTTCCTCTAAACGTATTTTGTTCAAAATTTGATAGAAATCTAAAAATGGGGTTTTTAGCCTGTGTACCAAACTTCATCATTCTAGCTCAAAGAGTTTTTGAGTTATCTATGTACAGACAGACAGATAGACAGGCATTTTCCAAAAATGTGTTTTTCGAACTTAGGGAGGTCTAAAACGTGTAGATTTGTTATAATCTCGAGTTCGAATTTTTTGACGATTCCTATACTTTCTCTGTTGTTGTTGTTGTTTCTGATGGCACTTGCCAAGGACAAGTCCGGTGATTCGAAGTCAGAGATTTTAAGCCGGGAGGGAGCGTCTCCTGTTTTTTAGTAGAGCCAACTAGGGCCAAGAGTATGATTTTGCTACTCACGCCTGACATTCGCTTTCACAGTCCCTTTTTACAGGGGGGCACATTCACGCATCTCACAGATAGAACCGACGAAGAACAACCATACCCAAACCGGGACTCGAACCCAGGATGCCTAGATCTCGGAGAAGACGTGCTATCCTTATGCCAATACGCCGGCATACTTTCTCTATATTTCGTATACGATAAAGTAAAAATTGCTTGAATGTATCACGCGTGCTAAAATATTCCGTATACGTAGACGAGGTTTTGTTTATTTTCACAGCTTAAAGAGAAAATAAAAGCATTTTGTCGGATTTTGAATTTTATTTTCAATTTTATATAGATTCAAAATTATTTTTTAAAAAATCGCACTCTTTTAGCAAATTTTATTTTTCAGTTGTCACTCTAGATATATACTCGCAAAGAGGCAGCAATAATTTTAAAAAAAAGAAAAAAAATCCTATGGATATGGATAAATTTAACAAAATTTCAAGATTCAAGTTTTTGATAAAATACTACTTCTTCCTTATATTGACTTCATATACTAGAAAAATAAAATCCCAGCTTATATTCCATAGCAAAAGTATGGCTATCAGGAGAAATTGAAATTTCAGTTAACTATTAAATCTGTCTTTTCAAAATGAAATGCGATTTATGATATTGCTTACAGCTAGCTGAAAAGAAGAAGATTAACCCTAAGCTTGAAACGACGTGTACATGGCATCGAATTACTAAATTTTTAATATTTAAATCTTCAATTAAAAGAATGAAGTAATTTAAAATGCCTAAATCATTTCGAAACTCACTGAAAATAACAATAAATGTCAAAAATAGGCTATGTCGTCTCATTTAGAAATTGAGAAAATTTATAGGCCAAACGTTTAAGCAAATTTATGATGTGTGATTAATAAACTATAGTTAGAAAATAAGAGTAACAGAAAAATCAAAGTAAATTATCAAATTAAATAAAATGGTGGCAAACATTCGAAACAATATTAAAGGGATAGTTTAATAATTCCTAAATCATAATGAAGTTTGATTTCATTCAGATTGATTTGACTTTTCATTCATATCAAAATTTTTGCATCTCAAATATTTATATATGTACTAACTGGATCCCGGTGCGTAGCTGCCACAGAATAAATAATTTTGGAAATATTGTTTGATATTTAACCCTTTAAAGGGCCATTTTTTTCTAGTCATATTATGTTAAAATATTTTTAGGCTTGAAATTAGAATAAGAAAAGGGATTCATTTAGCTTATTAGATAAATTTAATTTGATTCATTAATTAATTTGGTTAATTAATAATTAAGTATCAAATCAAGACACATCATTTAGTGTAAAATAATAAGCATCTAAGTTTCTGTCTTTCTAAAGAAATTTGTCAGAACTTATGCCAACCTACATAAATTCATACAAAGATTGATAAATTAGGAGGGAAGCATACTTCCCACGGCCCTAGAAAGGGTTAAAATAGCTGTCTTGTTTAATTAGGATGATAGAAGGAATATTTTCTTATCGGCAATGAATATATTCATTAAAATTTAATGATATATAACGAAAAATACAAATAATATTCTATTTTTTTACTTTATTATTCAAGTGCTTTAGGGTAGAAAATATTTTTTTTTATTTTTTCATCTTCAGCAAAAACAAATAAATTTCTTGGCTGTCCGACTCATAAGCATCCAGCATACAACTGGCCATGTAGAATACATGTATTTTCTAGGTTTAATTCGCTCATTTGAAGCGATTGATCCTGCGCCTTGGCGATGATTATCGAGAATGGAAGTCGAATGGGGTCGTTTGAAATTAAAAAGAATGCCGGTGTGAATAATGGGAATGCGTGGAATGAGCACATCTTCTCCAATCGACATTCCTTTCAGAATAGTTGCTTCGATTCTTGCTGCATATTGGCATTCTGATCTGATGCGCGTGACTAGGTAGCATATAACCGTTCTCTTTTGATCCTTGCCGCATTTTGATCTGAGATTCTGAATTTCAATTCATAATCGCTCTGCTTTATTTCTCGCTCATCGTTCCTCGTTTGCGAAGTTGGAATGAGCTTATTTCTACGTTCTGCATTGGTGATGATGATGTCGTGTCCGCGTTAACACGGAAATAGAGTGCAGTAGCTTCTGAGGGTAAAGACCCCTGAGCACCCGAGGGCAGAAGTCTGATTTCTAGCTCATATGAAAATGAAATTCAAACATTCGCTTGCACAACCCCTTTTTACAAGGGGGGGGGCACATTCACGCACCTCACAGATAGAACACAGATGAAGAGCAACTATGCCCGAACCAGGATTCGAACACCCGTGACGCCCAGATCACACGGAAGATGCTCTACCCCTATGCAACGACGCTGGCATTCTGCATTGGTAGATTTATTAAGTGACGAATGTTTGGAAACATATTTTTTTTTTTTTTTGTCGAAGCAATTCTTTTTTATATATTAGATATGATAACTGTACTATGCATACACCCTTCGCACAGGTGCAAGCAATAAATGGACCAAATTTCATCGCAATCGATTGAACGGTACGGCAGTGTATAAGATACGAACAAACAAAAATTCATATTTATATATTAGATATGAATATGATAACTACTATGTCTATAATCTTCGCTTAGGTGCAAGCAATAAATTAACCAATTTTCATCGCAATCGGTTAAATGGTACGGCAGCGAATAAGGTACGAACAAACAAAAATGTATTTTTATATATCAGATATAAACATATTTATATTATAAATTTATATTTTATATGCTACTCATTTTTATATAAACAAATATTTATATTATATATTTGAATAAGCAATTTTGCTTTCACCTCACTAAGCATAAATATGATTCATTCATGAATTAGCTATAAATGCTACTAATTTTATCCTTATATTTTGAAACAATTTTATGAAAATTTCAGTAAGGGATTTCCACATGATATGAGTGCTTTATATGAAACAACATTTGTTAAAAATTCCATTTATTTCAATTTTATGAGTTTGAACCACAAAATTTCTTAGAAAAATCATTTGCTAAACAGGGAATAACGTATTAACGAAGAAAAGAAAAATGTTATATACCAGCAATCTGCTTGTAGAGAGCAGCACGGTTTTTCTTTTCCGAAATTATGTAAACTGTGCATAAAATATGTTTCAAGAAAACTAAATGAATTTATTTCATTGGAAACCTTTTTAACAAAGTTTCAAAGTTTGAGAAATGCGGAGCACTTGTTAATTCTTATATATTTACCATTAAAATGAAATGAGATATACATGTAATCTCATGTACATGTAATGAGATAAAAATGTAAGCAAATTCTCTTTTTTTCAATTAAACTTTAATTATATTCAAACATGTCAGATAGTTCTATTTCAAAGAAAAAAATTACCACTTACTTGCCAAAAGTATCATAATAATTCTGCAATCGGAAAACACCAACTATACACTTTCTTTACGACTCATTTTAACTTTCAAACAACAGCAAACTTTGCAGAATAACATCATGAAATTCAATCTTTCGTGCATAATTTACTACCATTTCCAAAGCCACACAAGCGCCAAAACAATTACACAAAAATTCGCCAAATTCGATGATTCGGCGTCCAGAATCATTAACACTCGCAGACGGAGAATGAAAAATAAAAAGTTCGAAAATCTGTAACAGTTACGCTTTACACATAAAAGTAGTAAAAGAACTGGAGCAATAAAGTCTTAATTTGATTGGCTCAAAAAATGACCCCCCATTCCAACAGAGACCATAAAAAGAGAATAAAATCGCAAGAGGTGTTCTGGCTTGAGATTTTTCTGCCCCGGATGTTAGATTTCTCACTTGGAAACGGAATGTTAGCTAAAGACGGTAATTTGGATTCTTCGTAATTTTCAGGTCTTGGTGTTAATAAGCCGGTAGCTAGATAATCTATTTATTTTACGGCTTCAGAACTTAACAGAGTTATGAGTGTGAAAAATTTCCCGGCTGATTGCTTGGAGGGGTTTCCGGCTTTTTTTGATTCAATGAAATATCTTGCGTTTTTGTTTTTCTGTTCGTTCTTTTTTATGTTGACGTTGATGAACTGTATAAAATCCTATACAAAGAGAAAAATGAAAATTAATTAACAGAATTCTTTAAACAAACTATTATGACGTTCAATTGGAGTGTAGATTTATTGTACAATATTGTATTAAAATAGATAAATAATTAAATAGTTTTTGGTTATCACATTTTAAAAAATCATCATCAATCATTAGGCTTTGTATTATTACTTCCATAATCTTTTATGACGACCCAATGATACAAAATACAATATTATGTTTTCTCACTTTTTTACGACACTTTTTGATGGACCATTCAGGTTTCTTATGTTCACAATGTATTAAAGTCGTTTATGAAAGTTCCTGCTTTTACCTGTTTGAACTATGCCAGACGATTCGGGCGAAAAAAAAACCTGAAGTAAAATGCCGTCGCAGCCAATCAGAAGCGCTTCGAGAAAGTAATTTGAAGAGCGAGATGAATATAGTTTCAGTAAAGTTTATGAATTTGAAATATCGTTTGTTTTCTGTTATCTTTACTCAAATTCAATGGAAATAGAAGATATCTCTATTAATTATAAAGGTGAATGTTATGTGTGTCTGTGATGACGCTGTACATGCTAGACTGTATGATCTATATTAATCAAACTTGGCTCATATTATATACTTAGGATAATAGTAATGTGGATCTTAAAGCAATATTTCTGAAATTTCAATTAGAATTTTTATTAAATAAGAAATAGTAATGTATAGAAGAATAGTAATGTGATCTGAAGATAGTAATATGCATCTTAAAGCAATATTTCTGAAATTTTAAATAGAATTTACTTAATTACAAAAGAGTAATGCTTAGAAGAATAGTAATGAGATATGAGAATAGCAATGAGCAACTTGAAGCAATACTTCTGAAATTTTAAATAGAATTTTTATTAAATACGAAATTGTAATGTATAAAAGAAAAGCAACGTATAGAAGAATAGTAATGGGATTTGAAGGTAGTAATGTGCATTTTAAAGAAGTATTTCTGAAATTTTAATTAATTTTTTTATTAAATTCAAAATAGTAACGTATAGAAGAAAAATAACGTGATGTGAGAATAGTAAAGTGCATCTCGAAGCAATATTTCTGAAATTTTAATTAGAATTTTAATTAAATACAAAATAGTAATGTATGGAAGAATAGTAATGTGATGTGAGAATAGTAATACGCATCTTGGAGCAATATTTCTGAAATTTTAATTAAATACAAAATAGTAATGTATGGAAGAATAGTAATGTGATGTGAGAATAGTAATACGCATCTTGGAGCAATATTTCTGAAATTTTTATTAAATACGAAATAGTAGTGTGTAGTAGAATAGTAATGTGATTTGAAAATAGTAATGCGCATTTTGAAGCAATATTTCAGAATTATTAATTAGAATTTGAATTAAATACGAAATAGTAATGTATAGAAGAATAGTAATGTGATGTGAGAATAGTAATGCGCATCTTGAAGCAATATTACTGAAAATTTAATTGGAATTTTCGTTAAATATGAAATAGTAATGTGATGTGAGAATAGGAATGTGCATCTTGAAGAAATATTTCTGAAATTTAAATTAGAATTTTCATTAAATATGAAATAGTAATATGATATGAGAATAGCAATGTGTATCTTGAAACAGTATTTGAAATTTTAATTAAATACAAAATAATAATGTAAATTAGAATAGTAATGTGCACCATGAAGCAATATTTCTGAAATTTTAATAAAATACGAAATAGTAATGTATGGAAGAATTTTAATATGATGTGAGAATAATAATGCGCAATGTGACGCAATACTTTTGAAATTTTAGTTAGAATTTGAACTAAACACGGAATTATTACAGCAAAAATTAATTTTTGTATCATCTTAAAATTTCAAAACTGCTTAGTTCAATTATATCATTTTTTATCCAATAATGTTTTTTTCATTTTTAATTAATATTTAGAAAATAATTGTAGGCATAATTTACATTATATTTTATTGTTGAAGTAAAACTCAAATCATTTTCATTGTTGCTTACTTTTCTTTCATCCTGTTTTTTTTCCATTGTTGTTAATCAAGCTATGAATTTCGACTTATTTTTCCATGCTGAGTAAATTTCAATATAAAGTAAGGTGTCCATTTTTAAACTCTTTTTGTTACTCTTTTCTATGATATATTTGCATGTTTAAAGATATAGGCAGAAATTTAGAGAAATGCATCGCACATTGATTCTGATCCTTGCTGTCTTCAATTTTTGAGAGATATTGCAAAATAACACATGGACATAATTCCCCAGCCTTAATAACTGGAACGGTTTAGCCAATTATTTTAGCTATTTTGAAAACATAGATAACCAACGAGAATGCTCCATATCTATTGTGAAAATTTAAAATAATATTTTAGGTAAATTGAGTTTGAGCTAAAGCTGTTGAAAATTATTTTATTAAGAAAATTATGAATAGCAAATTATGCATACAAAACTCAAATGAAAATAAAAACTATCAGTATTCCAGGCGAACAAGCTGGTCGCAGATAGCGACAAATATAAGTTAAAATAAAGTATAAAAATTCTGAGAATAAGAATGATTATTTGTAGCCAATTTTCTTTTCTTCTGAAATTTAGCTTTTTTTTGTGGCATTTTACTCTATATTTTTAAATGTCTTAAGCATCGAGATTTAATTTACTTATAAACAATGTTTTTTATAAAGAATTTTGTAAACTTAGAATTAAAATAGTGTGAGATTATTGCTCAAGGGTTATTTGATCAAAATTTAATATGAACAGTTTAGCACAAAGACATCTATCAAAATATGTGTCATTTATCCTGAAAAAAGTAATGAAAATATATAGACTATTAAGCCAGAGAGAAAGTTCGTACATTTATACCCTTTCCTTCCCCCAAAAAAATGGTTTATATATTTGTAGAATTACTGAAATTAAATTCTTAAGTTAGCCGAAGTGAGGCTAAGTTGTATGATTCATCTAGGATAACTGTGAATGCAAGAAAAAATAAGTATGAAGGTATTATGGGTAAAACCTATGAAGTATGATGTCACAACATCTATCGTATTTCATTTTTTTCTAAACTTAAAACAAACAATTTCTTTTTGTATAAGCTAAATATACTATGACAGATGTCGTAAAAAATTTCTGGGAAAATAGATAGCAATAGAAAAATATCGATAATAATATTTTGCATTAAAACAGATTTATTTTAATACCAATTATTAATAGTTTTTGGAAATTTATTACTTTCTCATTTATAGGAAACAACATACGATAATTTTTCACTCAATCAAAAATTATTCTAGGTTTTAGTTTAGGAATGAGACTGAATAAATTAAAATACTAGAAATCAATTCCTTTGCTTTTAATTTGTATAGTTTCTAAGGGAAAGTTAAAGGAGATTCGAGTCTCTAGTCCGAAACATCGCAGCATGATAATGCTTTAACCAATGTTTGCTTATCTTAAATCATTTTTTTCTAATTTTCAAGTTATAGAGAAAAAAACTTAACATTTTGATTAATTTGATTTCATATCTCATTATTTTTTTTAAAAATGCGTGAACCTACCATTCCAAAGGTAACTAGATACAAAGTTTAGAAACTTTAAGTCTAACGATCTGTTCTGTAGAACAATATTTTGAACTATTTTTTTATCACGTATGTCACATGATGCAATTTTCATACGGTATTACAGGGTATGAACATTATATATTAAAATGTTTCACTTTAAAATTTGCACAAAGCAAAAAAAATTATAAAGCTCGAATGCTCCTGAATGTAAAGTTAAATTAAATATGAAACATATTTTCATTTTTGAATATGTTTTGCAGTGTTTAATATTTAGATAACTTGTTAGAAAGAAATAAAATGAAAATTTTTACTTAAATTATATCTAAACTTAATTTTAAATCTCATTTCCACAGATAATCTTGCACAGAAGGATTCAATTAAATTTTGTTTTTCGGACATTTCTACCACCATATTTACTTGCTACTACTGCAATCAGAAGAGTAAAAGACTCGAAATCGAGCAGATGTAATCCAGGTAAAAATATTATCTGGTACAGATTTAACCTTTAGATAAGATGAAGTTATATGTTCTATGCGGGTTGGACTTTAGATATGAGATCTGTTCGAAACAGTCTCTTATTTATTTTGATAAAACTATGTAACTTATAATTTTACGAGATTAAAAGAATAATTTTAGAACAGATTCAATTCCGATTTTGGAATACTTTAAAACTCATTTGCAATTTTAATTAATAAATAAAAGTTATAATTTATATGTTTAAATTAATTTGATAAATCACAAAACCAATTCCTTAATTTCAGCCACTTATTCGTTTTCGTTCCATTTTTCCTTTGCCTTAAAATTCACGAACTCCAGATATGGAATTTTGGTCGTCGGTTTTATACTTCTTTGATTTTCGAAGGATCTAAAATCACTATTTTACAACAATTTCTTAGAGAAAAAAAGAATCACAGCAGAATCCTCCAGCCCCAGTTACTGTAATTATTTGCCAATTTTTGTTTCATGTGAAAGTTTATGATGTTTAGGTAAGTCATTAATAGTCAACTCCTCTCTCTAACCAACTTATAAAAGTAGTAATAAAGTGATTATAACGTATAATATAAAGCACTGATATAATGTTATATAAAGTATAATAATATAAAGTGCTTATATAAGTAATAATAAAGTGCTTATATAAATAATAATAAAGTGCTTATATAAGTAACAATAAAGTCCAATCGCACTTAAAATGCTTATCTAATCAATCAGAATGCTTTCCTTGGGAATTTGAATTTTTATAAGTATGATACTTGAGTTCTCGTTACGTAAAAGTAATCCTGATAGTTTATGCAGTAAAAGAATAAAAATTAATATAAATGATGTCTAAAACGATAAAATAAATAATATCTAATACAAATGATAGTTTTTCACTTAAGTGCAAGCGCTGAAATTTAGATAAAATTATTAATTGATTAACATCAGGAATTATTAAAGATAAAATATCTAGTGAGATATTTTAACATACAAATTTTATTATACAACAATATATGCTGCCATTTTAATCATTATAATTTGATTCATATAATTTCAATGTCAGCGAAACAACCCATTGTTTTTACTACTTCGGATTTTGACCGAGAAAACGATTACAAATAATGGAAATTTCTTCCGAATAAAGAAGGAAAAAAACTCAATTATTCTAAAGTTTCTCATTATAATTTAATAATTGTAATTTAAAATTAAACTAAATATTACATTTTAAAATTTCAGTACTTCTTTTGACTTGTAAAAGGTCTACAAATATTGCATTTTTTTCTTCAAAATAAGTAGTAACTCACAAAATTTACAAATGCGAGAAAACAATGTAAAATTAATCATAAAAATTTTCTATTATCTGTTGCTTAAAATTTACAAGAACATTTAAAATCACAAATCGGAACGGTTTAGAAACAGTTTCATAGGCTTAGCAATTTTTATTGAGCCATGAAAACTTTCAAATCTTTTACTTGCAAAAATTATTGTCAAACAGCCAACTCACTTAAAAAAAAAAAAAAAAAAAAAAAAAAAAAAAAAAAACTGCGGATCTTGCCAAGTAAAAAGGGTTAACAAGTGTAAAACTCGGCTATGCCAAATGCAACCAGTAGAAGTGAAAAATATTTCAGAAGAATATTTTATATATTTTTTCTTTTCTGTAATTGCTATTAGAAAAAAAAACACTAGATATTATTATTATTGTAAGACGAAAGAAAAGACAGAAATTATATTATTATTAAAAATGAATTTAGAATAATTTTATTTCTCACAGAAGGTATTCAAAACATATTTGATGATAATTTCTTAAGGAATGTTTTTTTTTTCGGGAATTCCTTTTTTGTACTGAAGATTTATATAATTTTAGAAAAAAATATTACAGATAATGTAATAAAAAGCACATAATATTTTTATATTAAAATAAAAAAAATTCCGCCGTATTGTTTCAGCATATCAAGCTTATTAATTCTTCGTGAATTAAATGATCGGAAATTTCTAACATCTTATATTGTTATATTGTTTTTTCAGTTGTTATTTAATCTAACAAAAAAAATATTTTCAATGGGATATTATACATACTCTAAGATAAAACCATTCGTTGAGAATTTTGAGTAATTGAATAATATAATCAAATACATAAAAATTATACACAGATTATATCCTTACAGTATTTTCTCTATTTATAGAAAGTTTTGTATTTTAACTGAAAATATATTTAAATTTTTTAAAAGAATTTATCAATGATGTTACAAAAAATTATCAAAAAATGTTTCATTTAAATTACAAAAATGCTTCAGAATCATTATTTCAACTTTATTGATATTTTGTGGCTTCAACGATTGCAAATTCTAAACTCGATTATTTGAAACATTTATTCTATTGACAGATAAAATAACACAATATTTTTTATTTATCATGATATTTCATATTATGCTCATTCTATGAAAATATTTCTTAAAACACTTCACCGAATTCAAAGACAGACGTTTAGAAAACCAGAATAATAAAGATACTATATTAAACAAACTAAAATATTCTGAATTCAATATCCGATTCGCATATAATTTAGCTATTCCTTCTTTTAGATTAAGGGCTTTCAAAGGAATAAAGAACTGAATAAATACATGTTTTCAATATAGAAATAGTCAGAAAAGCTTGGATAAAGTGAAAAAAAAAAAGGTGATAACTTTTTGTTATTAAAGGATAATGCTGGAACTTTCCCTTTTCTGTGAAATGGTTTTTTAAAATGGTAAAATAATTTTCACTGGAATAAGGAAATAATAGGATATTTATTCGGAAAATGAATTAAAACTACCTTTGTACTGAAATATTAGATTTAACAGAAGTGTAACTTATTATAAATCGAGTATTTTTGTTTCAAATTATTAAAATTTTAAATCATAAGAAGAAATGAAATATTGAAAAGATTGCGGAAGAATTTTTGAAACTGCGCATACCATATAAAATATTAATTGGATATAATATTTATTTTTCAACCTGAAACGCATATTAAGAAAATAAGCAAAGCAAAACAAACAAGGTATAATATGATTATTCATAATATTCATTAATAGAAACTTGATTGCAGTTAAAATTTTTTAATTAGAGTGACTAATTGTTACCATTATTTTAACATATGAAGAAAAGATGAACATTTTCCCTAAATGTATATGAATAGATGTAACATCAAAGTTTTTGGAAATAATTATCATTTCTTCATGCAGAATCGCAATTCCAATACAAGCAACAACAACAACAACAAACATTATTTCAAAATTATACCCAATCCACAATAGGATCAGCTCTAAATTATGTTAAATTTTCATTTGTATATGAGAAAATAAATTACGAACTGATAATAAAATTTCAAAAGTAAAGAAATAAATTCGAATCAGTATTTCCCCAGTAAGAATTCATGAATTTGAAAATAAGAAAATACAATTAAACAGGATGTTTTGTAATTCAATATTATATTGAATACCTGATTGTAACCTTTTAAAGCAATAAAAATCCAAGCTGAATTTAAATAAGAAAAGGAAAAACTGCTATTTGTAGTTTAATGAAGAAACTGCTAAATTTAAAGCGCTCTTTTTAATAAGGCTAAAATGATTTTAAAAGAATTATCGAAACATGTTGTGTACATTGAACCTTTTCGCCTTAGTCTTCAAATTAAAATATAGGTATTCAAACAAATATTTCTAAAACTGAAGCAGATTAAACCTCTGAAACATAAATAAACTATCTAATTTTACACAGATATAAATTCTGATACACTCACAAAACAACCTCAAATCACCATTAAGCACGAATCATCGCAAATCAAAACAGCACTTACTGGTAGTTGTAATCTTGCAGAAACTCTGGCGGTAGCTGAGTTTCGTTGGTGGATGTTCCCATTTGAGACCAAAAGCCCACAGTTGCCATTTTGGTCTTTCAAAGCTCTCTTGTTTTGAAAGATTTTCTCAGTCCTCCGGGACCTTTTCCGGACAGTTTAGCTCAGCTGCTCTTCCATTGATTAATTGGGAGTTCAGCCCAATCTTGACAATCTGATCTCCGAGGGAATTCGGGTAATTGAGTTTTCACAGAGCCTTCTGGGATCCTGGTGTAACTGGAGAGTTCCTTAAATCCCGGATTTTGCATTTACTTGGATGATGCATGGAAGTTGCTTTTCATTATATAAAAAGAGTGGTGAAGATCTCTGCATGGGTTTGAGATGTTTATCGATCTTTAATTGTAGTTTAAGACCGCTTCCTTTTACATAGGAATGTTATCAAAATTTAAGAACTGTAACAAATTAAATTTTTACATATAATTTTAATCATTGCTAATCACGTTTTCTTTCTTAATTTATTTCTAATATATTTTTTAAAAATTCATCCCTTTAAAATTTATTTACTTAAAATAAATTGTGCTTCTTAGAGTATCTATGAATATGTGTGTCGAAGTTTAAAAGGGAAGATAGTTTCCTATAAATCAGCCTATATATGAAGATATCTTATTGATTTGCAAAGGAATATATTCTGATATATAGGCAATGTTATCTACGAATTAAAGTTTGTATACAATTTTTTCTCTAATTAAAATTTTAAATTGTTTTTTAATCTATTTGATTTATTCAAGAGTGCTTACAGATTTTTTACTTGTTTCTATTTTTAGAAAGAAACACTGAAAATAATGCATTACATGCTTCGAACGTCGTGAGAATAAGAAAATTAAAATATTGGCGATATTAATTTCATTTTTGTAGCCAAATTTTAGCTACATCTATGAAATATAAAATTTCACATCATAGTAATTTCTACATTTTTCACTATTATTAAAATTCAGAATTAATTAACTTACAACAAAGCACAAATTTTAATTCTTAGTTTAAACTCACTTAAATATAATTTATTAATAAAAGATTAGCATAAATTTCATTAACTTGATATAAGTTAATCCATCTATTTATTAGCTTGATTAAATACTCAGCATTCACTCGAATAGCAAAATCATATCCATTGTTGTAATTTTTCAACTGATAAGCAAAAAACATCAAAGTATCCTTTTATTAGTTAGGGCACACTTTATAAATTCCTTATAAATGCTATGATAATTTTAATTCGGATTTTGATATCCATACAGGAGCATATGATGATGAAGAAAATAATATTTGGCGTAAATTCATAATAATTATAATGCTGAACCAATTAAAGAAAATTCATTGACCAGCATCTGATTAAAAAGCAAATATTTTCCAGCACCATGCATTTTATCCATAGTTAAAATGATCTCTGGCTATCACTTTTCTTTATTGGAATATGGATTATCCTTCTGATAGCAAAGTAGAGTTGAGTTGTAGTTAATTAATTATGTTTAATGTATATTCCTTTCTCAAACAGAATGAAATAGACGAGAATTTCCTCAATCGAAACTTGTTGGTGATTCTCATTTTGGATGATGATGCACTTTCTTTTTATTTATTTAAGTGTTGAAACTGGGTGCCTTGAACTTGAATGTATTAATCGCTTTTACAAAGCACTCACAGTCGAGGATAATAAATCACTTCCAACTTCAAATGCTGTAGAAAGTAAATTCCATTTAGTTGCGGTAGCAGCGTGGAAATCTGCCTTCCCATATCATCATTCCCTTACGGTCATGTGAATCGGGGCTTCCTCAAATATCACTACTCGGATTCCTGGACCCCCACTCTGCCGCCAGAGGTCGCAAACTTGTCACGTGCTTCGAGCGAAAGAATAAGAACAGTTCCGATTAACGGGAAACGCCGATAAAGGCGGGGAACGAAGAATGTCTTTTTTCTTTGCTGCTGTAGGGACCAAACGATAAAAACTGTGCTGCCATTTTCCCACTCGATTAACTCCACGGAGAAAACTTTTTCCTGCGGCACTGTCGGTTTTGGTTTGGCATCTGCTTCTGTTTTTCGCCCTGACGGAGAGCGTCGGAACTAAATCGAGAAACATCCATCCGCATTTTCCGTAGGGTAGAAACAGGTAGAATTTTTATTTACTAATCAAATTCTGGCTTTTGCTTCATAGAAACTTGTTATTTTTCCATTTAACATATATGTATGATGTTCATTAAGCAAATGAAATAAAAAAAAGTCGTTCTTTCGAAGATATTCGAAAATTTTTAAACAGGGGTGAGGGTTTCGCTTCGATTCGCCCGCGGCTTTCGGAATTTGGGAAAGCCTATCCACCACGTGACTCGGAGTATGACGTCAATGGGAAAAGAAGCAACTAGTGGCCAATTGCGATGCTGGATCAGAGCAGCATTAAGCGAATTGAACCTCTCCGGTGGGCAGAATTCTTAATGAATTATCGGGGTGGCTGAGACGTGCAGGAATTTAAGAGGGGCCCCTGACATTTAAGGGAAAGAGGTAGCACTAATCATTCGAGCAATTAAGGTCGATTCACAAGATTAAAAAGGACAGACAGAAGCTGCGAAAGGTTAGGGAATGGATAGGATAGAAGCTCGGAATATGGGAAAAGCTTTTTCAGTCATTACTTGAATGGGAAGTGCAGAAAAAAAAATTTTCTGGTTAATCTTTAAAAAAAAAACATTATCTAGAGTTTAATAAAATAAAATTATTAACAAAATACAAGAGCTAATCGTAAATGAATCTTTTAAATTTTATAATACTCTTTTGTTCAAATTATTTATGTGGAAAATTATTTTGGATTCAAGAATTTTTATCAGAACGAGTATGTAACCAAGGCTTAATATTCCCATTCTTGGCTACTAACAATCTTTTAAAAAGTACTTCATGGGAATTCAAAAGAAACTGGATAATTTATTAGAAAAAAAGGTCTGAGATAATCAGATGACCAGTTACTTTTATGTTCTAATGTTTATTAATTATCACGGAGAAAATATAAATGGATTCATTGATAATGAAATAAAAAAAAATGGCCAACCTTGGGATGTAGCGAAAAATTTTACTTCATGGGAGTTCATTAAAACTGAATAATTCCCTGGACAAAAAGGTCTGAGATAATCAGATGACCAGTTACTTTTATGTTCTAACATTTATTAATTATCACGAAGAAAATATGAATGGATTCATTCATAATCAATTAAAAAAATGGAGAACCTTTGGATGTAGCGAGGAATTATACTTCATGGGAGTTTATAAAAGCTGAATAATTCCCTGGGAAAAAAGTCTGAGATAATCGGATTACCAATTGCTTCCATATTCTAACGTTTATTAATTATAACGAAGAAATTATAAAATTGGTTCATTGATAATGAATTAAAAAAAATAGCGAACCTTGGGACTTTGCTCGGATTTAGAGTCCTTGGGAATTCATAAAAGCTGGATAATTCACACACACACACACACACACACACACACACACACACACACACACACACACACACACACACACACACACACACACACACACACACACACACACACACACACACACACACACACACACAAATAGTTGATATAATCAGATGGCCAGTTCTTTTTATATTCTAACGTTTATTTATTATCACGAAGAAAATATAAAATGGGTTTATTGATTATCAATTTTAAAAAAATGGCGAATCTTGGGATTTAGTGCGGAATTACTCTCACCTAACAAGAGAAAGGATCTCCCTTCATGAAACTAATGTTTTTGTTTCATTTTAAGAGTAATTAAATAAATAATTTTAAGTGTAACTGAAACTTAAGTGATAGGCTAGAAACTAAATTATTAAAGAAATGTAATATTTCTAAATGTTGATTTTAGCAATATTTTATTATTTTTATTGAAACACTACAATTGTATGCATAATAAATAATAAATGCAGTTGTGCGCAAATACTTTAAAATCTAAATTGAATCGTAATTAATTTCTTAATTTTTATTTTAAATTAACTCATATTAACTTCATTCTAAAATGTTCTCTTATTTCCTGATCTAATACCCACTTTTTATTTAATTAATTCCCCACACGCTCTAGAAAACTGATGACTTGCATTTCTCACACTCAGAGAGAAGAGATAAAATTCCCTAATGCTTACAACATTCTTTTAAGGGTACCAAAGATTCCAAATGCCTAAATCGACATGTGGCAAAGAAGTCTCTATCAAAATCTCATTATAAAATTAATGAAAGAAAACATTTCTCTCTCTTTTTGCATTTGAATCCCTACGTAAATGAATGTCTGTTTTATCATCATTTTTTGTAAGTACTATGCTTCCCGTGATGAAATAAAACGAAATAAAATTTCAAAAGTTTCTTCTTTTCGGCCACGCTACTGCTAAAATATGTTTACATATATAGTATGTATGTGTGTGTGCAAGCGTGTGGATAATGATATTCATGAAAAAAATATACATAGATAAAAAAAACAGAGTATTCATTCTAATAAAAGTGAAGAATGAATAATAAATGAGTTACAGAAACGTAAACACATATTGTAGATGATAATACGTATGACAAACATATGTGGATTATAAAAGACAGTAGTTATTTAAAGGTTCTGAAAATATACTATTAAATAATGTATTAATAGTGTTCACTTTTAGAGAAAAAAAATTGAAGCACTAAATTATATAGTTATAATAGCAGTTAAGTAAATAATTGTCCTGCTATGGAGATTTTGATGCTCATTTATTAAAAACTTTGTTATCTAATATATAAAAATGAATTTTCGTTTGCTCGTATTTTATGCGCCGTTCATCTGATTGCGGTTAAACTTTGCCAACTTATTGCTTGTACTTACACGAAGTTTATAGGCATAGTACAATTATTATATCTAAAGTAAAAAAAGGAATACTTATTATTTATACTTCTTCTTTATATATCATTCAATTTCAATGAATGAATGTAGTCAAGCAGGTGTCGTCCTCACCATCTGACCGCTGTTCAAAATAACGAGTTCCGTCCCAAAATAGCGCTAGAGTTACTTTAAAACGGGTCGTTAGTATAACTAAACTCATCGCCGAAAAGAAAATAAATATCATTCTTTGCTATGGAGATTTTGATGCTCATTTATTAAAAACTTTATTATCTAATATATAAAAATGAATTTTCGTTTGTTCGTATTTTATGCGCCATTCATCTGATTGCGGTTAAACTTTGCCAACTTATTGCTTGTACTTACACGAAGTTTATAGGCATAGTACAATTATTATATC
This sequence comes from Argiope bruennichi, assembly GCF_947563725.1. Lineage (NCBI taxonomy): Eukaryota > Metazoa > Arthropoda > Arachnida > Araneae > Araneidae > Argiope > Argiope bruennichi. Next base: position 100,264,988 of record NC_079151.1, on the reverse strand, counting down.
TAAAGTAAAAAAAGGGATACTTATTATTTGTACTTCTTCTTTATATATCATTCAATTTCAATGAATGAATGTAGTCAAGCAGGTGTGGTCCTCACCATCTGACCGCTATTCAAAATAACGAGTTCCGTCCCAAAATAGCGCTAGAGTTACTTTAAAACGGGTCGTTAATATAACCAAACTCATCGCCAACAAGAAAATAAATATCATTCTTTCTGTCATTCCTAATTAAACAAAATAGCTATTCGAAATTTCAAACGATAATTCCAAAATTGTTTCTTCTGCGGCAGCAACGCGCTGTAGCTAGTATTTAATAAAATAAGTATTTAATTTGAGCTTTCAAAAAAAACCCACTTCTGGCTTGTATTTACATTTGAAAGGATTTATTCTAGAAATTTCCATTTTATACTAGAAGGGAGATAGGTGATTTAAATAACTTTGCCGCTGCCAAGAAGATAAGAAATTTGCGTGTCGCAGTCGTTTCTGGTGGCATTTTAACATAATAAATATTACGAGCTGGTAAATGCATTACCCCAGTTTTTTGGCATCGCGTGTGCATGGACAGCAAAACATCTGTTGACAGCAGACGTTCACTCTATTCCGCATTAGTTTCAAACGATAATCGTCTGCCGTTTTCGTGAGTAAATTCTGCATCTACTTGATTTATTTTTTTTAAAAAAAGCTCATACTCTTTCAGAGAGATAAACACTTCCTGTAATTTACCTACATTTTTTAAGTATGTTTGAGTTTTAACATCTAAACGAGCCAATAAATAAATAAACTGCATTTCCACATTCACCAAGAGGTCTTATTCAAAAAACAAAATGAAATATCACCCATATTATAGTTTGGAAAGCTTATACAATTTATGCAAAGTTATATTATAATTTAGTATATGTACACTCATCAACAAAAGAAATGACACGTTTATAATTCGAGTATTTATTACTGCAACTTCACAAAACTAGTTCCAAAAATGATTTGGTGACAGGTTTATTAAAATAATTAAATTTATTAATCAAGTTAGTAAACATATTTAATTAACGGTTAACTAAAATTTTTCCATTATGGAAAATATAGAGGGCCGAGACTTTTTATAAATTCATTATGAGGTGGAGGAAAATAATAGACGAGTTTCAGGAATGGTTATTTAATTATTTCCATTTATTGATTCCATATTTCACAAGAAAAAACGAACGCGTATACGAAAATACACAACACTCACTTTGAATACAATCTAAAAATGACCCCTAAGAAGGATCATAGGATATATAACGTGACGCCAATAAGGTAACGCCACCTGTTGTATCAAAGAGAAGATTGTAGAATTATGTAACCGCTACAAAAATGAGATTTTCCCATAATTCGACGCGATATGTGTTGTCAAATTTGTATATCAAATGTGATTTGAAAATTTGTAATACTTATTGTGATATATTTAATTTGATTTGCTAAAAACTCTGATGGGAAAACCCATTTTATAAGAACAAGATAATTAAGACAATTTTTCAGTTTTTCGTAAAGGCGTTTAAAATACAACAAACATGTACGGGTGCCAGCTCAGATCCCGCCCTCATCATCTGACTGCGGTTCAAAATTACGAGGTTCGACCCAAAATAGCCCTTGTGTTGCTTTGAAACGGGACGTTAATATAACTAAAACTAAACAGAAATTCTTCGATATATGAGTAACTAAACCCATTTTTCAAAATGAGGGAAAACTTTATATATTAATATTAAATTTTATAAAAAGATATGATAAATTTAAAACTTTTTTAGAAATATTTTTCTCTAATAGTTTCGCCTTTATGACAAAACTTCTTGTTTTTCAATTATTTACCGCTTTTCCAGCAAATATTATATTTACATAATTTTTGCTTATACATTCCCATTAATTCTTAATTATGTTTCTAAAGATAGGATTTCATTACGAAACTAATTAAATAATCAATTAATAAGAATAATTTTTATAGATTTAATCTCACATAATAATATTTATTATCGAATAAATTTTATAAAATCATTTGTATTTATAGAATGCATTTTATTAGATTTAAAACTAAAATTGTTCATAAAAAGTTTAATATGAATTTTTTTTTCTTTTAAATAAACCTTTGGATAGAAAAAAAATTGAAAGATGAAACATGGATTTATATTCATGTTATATTATTAATAAGTTTTGTTATATTTCGAACATGGTTTTACAATCTAAAGTAACAACAAATCATTTATTGCCAGAATTACAGTATTCCAGAATTGAGCGTATATTTAATCATAGTCATTGTTTTTCAAATAAAAAAGTAATTTAAATTTTGAATAAAAATTCAGTTTTTAATACTTTGAGCTAAAAATAAATTTGGAAGTTTTATTCTCCAGTTTAATTATAATTTGAATTTTTGATGTTGAATTACGATTATTAAAATTATGCTAACTCTATCCGGTCGTTTTCTAAAATGATACCAGTGTTCTAAATTAAATTTATCTTCGCTAGGGATAGATGGACGGAGATTGGTTTGTCCTTTCGGACACAGTATGTCATCCAAATTCCTATTATTAAGTTGGCGACTACGAAAAGTAACGTCATTAATTTTCCCTCAATATGATTGGTCTTTGCGGCATGTGACGTGCCCGTTAGAGGAGGGGTATTTGAATGTCTCACCGCAGCCAGTCGGTGAGAGGATTCGTTCAGGAAATATCGGCATCTTAATTAAACCTACATCATCATTTACTCTGGGGAACATTTGTGTATGATCGTCACCGAAATGACCGCAGAGGACTCAAACTCAGTTAAATGTTTATAAGATAAATTTCACTTTTAATTACTGTGATTGTGATATGTCTTCGGGTATATTTAGGGTTATTCTAGAGGGAAATGACAGAGCAATTCATATCAAATAGCAGATATTGCATGTTTTGAAATCAGAGAGGCGTTTAAATATATATCCAGTGTCAAGTGGATTAAATGGGAAAAGACGTTTTAAAATAGAACAAATTTAACTGCATTATGGTCAGTAGTAAAATAAATCAAGGTTACTGACTAATTATTTTGAATTTTAACCAATATTAATAATTGATTATAATATGGAAAAATATTAAAACCACATTTTTGATAAACAATAGCTATAGTAAAAGCTCGAAAGCTGCATTTTTGACACACTTAAGCATTGCGTTGTAAATAAAACGAAAGTGAAATCGTCCCGACCATCACAAGAAAAGTTTCCCGCCACCACATTGGCGCCTAACGAAAAAGAATTTTTGATACGTGTCGTCCTGACACATAATAATTTTTCCTACCCCGGGAATGGTTCATCATTGTGCTTCAATGAAATGATGAAACGGAAGCCAAGTGATCCCGACAATCGCAAAAAAATTTTACCACCAGCAGCAAATTATTAAACATGTCGTCCTGACATCCAGTCCTCAAAATAAATCAGCTTCTGCAATCTTTGCGTCGTTGATGTCCTAAAGAATACTCCAATATTCAGTTTTGAATCCTATCTCGTATGGGATGTCGACCCCTGTACCGAGCATAATTTATTATTTGTGCATTTCCAGCAAAAATCTGCATTTAAATCCAGTGAAGAAAGTGTGTGTGTGTTTTTCAAATTTCCAGAACGGAAAAATTCATCAGTTTTGTTTTGATCGTCCTGTACGATCCCAGGCAAGTCTCATAAAACTTGTGCATTTTTGTTTTCCTTTGTTCAACTTCAACAGTACCCAGCATTTGATTCGTTGAAATACAACATTTCTTCATGTTTAAATACAGTAAGATTCTTTTTCATCTGTGAAATGTTTTTATACTATTTTATATTTAATAATTTCCGTTACTTCTGATTTAATAGCATATTCATCGTTGCTATTTCATATATTGAAATATCCGTACTGCTTTGATATTTGATTTCAATCATTGAAAATGCGTAAGAACATATCGTTTAAATATTAAGGTGTTCTATATGTTTATTTTCAAGTTGTTGTTGCATTTCTGTATTTTATTTAAGCGCAAATTAATTTAACGTACTTGAAATATTTCTTGGTCCGTAAGTTTGCGAACCGAAACTAAAACTGTGTTCTCGTTTTCTGACACCATTTTATGTGCTCTTGAACGACGCGCCAAGTCTCATTAGGTATTCATAAACTCAGTCACTCCCAAAGTGATCAGTCTAAACAAGTATCGAATGTGTTTTTTTTTTCTCAGCTGTATGGTATTTTGGTATCATGAAGAACTGTGCTGATAGATTTATTTTATTTTCAGAGTAATGATTCAGCATATGCCATCCTTTCATCATATAAAATGTGCAATTTTATTTCTGATTCTCAGAATGTTATTTTTAGGATTAAGAATTCTGAAAGCTAACTCTTTTTCAGTACTTTAATAATGGAATAATTTTAATAGTAATTGCTTTTATATCTTCTTTTCTTTTATTAAGTGTGTATATATATATACTTGCAGTTAAAATTTAAGATTGAAATATTTTGAACATAATTTCTGTCTTTATGCGATGTTTTCATCTAAAATATAAACGCATAAATTTATTTTGAACATAAATATTTTGTTCCATTACTGAAAATATATTTATTTTCAGTTTCCTACCTGATTATTATTTTTTGCATTCTTAAAAAGAAAATTGAAGATTTAAATAATTTGTATTCTGCCTACTTTATTGATTTTTTTTGTATGTTCTAAAGAGAAGGTAGGTATGTAACTGTTCCTTCATAGTCAAATTTTCTTGTTTAACTTCGTATTTAATTTTAATAATTTCGTAGGAAAAATGACTTTTCTATCTAAAGGAAAAAAAAAAAAAAACGGACCTCTACAACTTGGCACTGGAATTAATCCTAGAAATAACACCCCAAGATAAAATAGTTGACCTACATGATAAAATAACTCAATCTTCATTCTTTACGGATAACAAACAATTTGTGTCTCATACGTTCTCTAACATTGTTGACGAAAGGAAAAAATTAGAAAAAAAGACATTGGAAACAGAAAAACTAGCTGAGGAAAGAGCATTTGAGCTTGCAAAGCTTAGGCTCCAAAATCTAAATCTGTCAAATCCTAATAAAATTGATTCTATTCCAAAACGATTTACAAACAGATCCTGCATGTACTCACAAAAATACTATTTATAACTGAAACTTTAGGCCATCACGACATGTGGAAAATTCTGTTCATTGTTATGACTGTTACCATCCCGGATTTATCAAATCGAAATGTCCAAATTGTTCTTCAAAGAAAGACAATGTTCAGGTTAATACTATACATATGTTTACTTGTTTTACCTCTGCCGTAGTCTTACTTTCCATTGAAGTATATGAATCTACAGGAACAGTTTGTGCTGACACAGAAGCCAGTCAGTCGGTTGGTGGAGAATTGTTGTTTAATTTTTTAAAGAAACGTGGAATCGCAGTTCACAGAAATTGACCTTGCTATCTATCTGGAAAATGGTCAACAATCCACATCAAATGTTTTAAAAACTACAGTGCCGATTACAGTGCTTGTCTGAACTTACCGCACTGATTTACACTTTATGCCACATGCTAAAGGTAATCATACAGTACACTTCCGATTATCCGCGGAATTGGGAGGCGCGGCCTCCGCGGATAACAAAAATCGCGGATAATCCGAAAAAAGCTAAAAACGGGTATAGCAAAAGAGAAAACAGTCATTATAACTTTGAAAAATCGTTTTATGTACAATAAAACATAAAATAAACAGCAGGAAATGTTAAGCTAACGCTTAATATTTTAGTATATCACTCAAAACTAATTTAAAATGCATTTTGTTAATGAAAACAGAAAAGTGCTTTGTACGTACGAGAGGCGTCAAGGATGCACAGAAAAATTAATGCATATGTACTGTTTTAATACTTTAATGTATTATGTAATTACAAAAGCATAACTGTAAAACTACACCTTTTTGAAAAAATCAGTAATTTGTGTTTGCTTCTTGCTTTGGAAGCATTTTCTCTTTGCTTGGAAGCAAAAAGAAAAAAAAAAAAAAACTTAGTGCGGCAGGCGCGGATAATCGGGAGTCTACTGTACTCTCTACGGAGTTGACTTTTTGAGGAAATCAGGAATTGTGATGGACAATTCCTGATTTGGTATTTTGGTGGTAAACTGAACTGCAGAACACCTTTTGCTAAAGATATTCCCTTACCAACAAATAATAGTCCTGTCGAAATAATTAGTAGTTTTTGTCTGACGAATTCAATAACAAGTGAAAAATCCTGTCGCACCTGAGACTACGCCAAGAAGAAGGACAGAATCTTGATTTAACTGCTTAACTGCCTTGCTTAATGAAAATGAATATATTTTCCGACTAGGGGGGAGATCCAACTCCTTATGTAAAACACTTTATTAACACTGGTGACCACCCACCAGTTTCATCTACACCTTACAGATTGTTGCCAAAACAGAAAGAGCTCTTAAACAAAGAAATTGACGAACTTTTAGCCAATGATGTTATAGAAGAATGCGAATTGCCGTACGCAGTAACAGCAGTTTTAGTCCCCAAGCTTAATAGAACTATCAGATTGTGTGTAGATTACAGTAAACTAAATGCTATAACCGAACCTGGTAAGTATCCATTCCCGGTTATGGATACATTACTACACGATGCAAGATCCACTGCTTTTATGTCTACTCTTGACTTAAAGACTGGATATCACCGAATTGAAATCAATCCTGCTGATATTAACAAAACTGCATTTTTATGCCCTTTTGGTACGTTTTGACACAAAATAATGCCTTTTAGTTTCAGAAACGCCCCATTAAATCCAGCAACTTTCCAACGGCTCATGGACCAGTTCTGAAATGGACTCCCTACCTTGAATATTCTTGTTTATTTAGATGATATATTTGTGCTGTCCGAAACTTTTGAGCGGCATATTCAAGACTTAAAGTTGGTCTTCGAAAGACTCCGAAAGTTTAAGTTATGTGTAAATAGAGAAAAATGTAAATTCGCATGCGCTGTGGGAAATAACTGGGATTGTGGATAACTCCTAAAGGAATCGAAGTAGATAAATATAAAGTTGCAGCCATACAAAACTTTCCTTGTACAAGAAATATTAAACAGTTACAATAATTTTTGCAGACTTTTTCATGGTATAGGAAATTCATCCCTAATTTTTTTAGATATTACTAGATCCCTTAGCTATTTGACAAGAAAGAATATTGTTTTAAAATGGAATGAACAAGAGCAACAATCCTTTCATACTCTAAAGCAATGTTTGATAACTCCGCCAGTATTGAAACAAGTTGATCCTACGAAGCTTTTTATTATCCAGACGGAAGCAAGTGCTTACGCCTTAGATCTGTTCTTCTACAGGGAGAAAATCTCGCCGATGAAAGACCAATAGAATATGCCAATAGACTCTTGAACTCTGCTGAAAAGAATTACTCGACAACTGAAAGAAAACGCTTTGGCTGTTGTGTGGGCCTTGAATAAATTTCGTGGATATATTGAGGATGCAGATATTACAGTGACCTCTGATCACCAGCCCTTAAAGTGGTTAATTATTTTATCGTCACCCACTGGAATGTTAACCAGATGGGCACTTCAGATTCAGTCTTACAACTTCAAAATCGATTATTTTCCAGGCAAATGCAATGTTGTGGCTGACATGCTTTCTCGACCTGAATGCAATTATAAAGACACTTGTGAATTACAAACTATTGTTATTGATGTCCCATCAAGAACAGCTGCTGAACTTAGCACTGAACCGTTGAAAGATTCTGAACTCAGGAAGATCATAGATTGTTTTGAAAATATTAACAAAAATGTTGATTTTGCAAATTGGACACAAAGAGGATATACCTTAAATCAAGAAGTACTCTATTGCTACTCTCCACACTTTGAAGGGGAAGAAGCTCAGTTAGTTGTCCCATTTCATGAAAGAGAAAAAGTTTTAAAAATCCACCATGATGCTCCTACAGCTGCTCATGACGGAGCTGATAGAACTTTATCTCGAATATCATCCAGATATTATTGGACAGGCATGAGGAAATTCATTACCGATTATGTCAAAAATTGTGCAGATTGCATAAAGCAACGAACCAGAAACCAGCTGGTTTATTACAGACACATGTTCCTGCTCAACGTTTTGAAAGCATAACTATCGATCTTTTTGGATCCTCACCAGAAACGAGTGAAGGTATGAAATGGATCTTCATCGTTGAAGATTGCATAACAAAATGGGTAGAGTTATTCCTATTAAAGCATGCTACTGCTAAAGAATGTGCCCTAATACTACTCAATGAAGTTTTCTTAAGATACGGATTACCACGTCGTCTAATAAGTGAAAATGGTACACAGTTTGTTAGCTCCATCATGCAACAATTGTGTTATACATTAAATATTAATAAAAGTCTGGTTCCTACTTACCATCCACAGGTAAATCCTGTTGAACGTAAAAACAGAGACTTGAGGCCTCGTTTGGCAATCATGGTAAGTAACAGCCATACCTTATGGACTGAGAAATTACCAGCTATTAGATTTGCATTGAACACTTCAAAATGCGACTTTACTGGTTGCACTGCAGCTTACCTCAACTTTGCACGAGAATTTAATGTTACTACTGATCTACGGTCTGTCATTCATAATGATAATTTTTTTCCAGAATTCACACCTTACTTAAAACGTTTTGAGAGGAATATGTTTCAAGTTCAAGAAAATATCGAGAAAAGTCAAGATCGTCGAAAGGCATATGCAAATAAATCACGTGATGATTTAGTTTGGGTAAAGCTTCACCCATTAAGTAAAACGAACCGAAGTTAAACTGCAAAGTTTATGCCAAGGAAAGATGGGCCTTATATCATTCTATCCCAGAAATCACCTTCATCCTTTGTAATAGCTAGTTGCAACAAACCTGATGAACCTTTAGGTGTATATCATGCATCAGCTCTTACACCTTTTCAAAATGTCGCACAGAACCAATCTCCTGTGATGCCTTTAAGGAAAAGGAGTCGACCTCCCAAACAAACTCCAAACTGACCTCCCAAACAACCGTCTAATGCTAATGAAAATCTTGGGACAAACGCCAAAATATCTAACATCACACGTAGGTGGCGTAAGGGGAAGATGTAGCAGTTACATTACTCTTATCTTTTGTTTTAGATACTAGATGGGGATGCCTGATTAGGTCATCCCATAATGCATTGCGAGTGTAATTAGAGATGTGATGCTGTACTGTTAAGATGCGCGCGTGAATGTCTTGTCTTGTCTTTGGTTTGTGCTTGTTTAGTGTGACATGTGATCATTAAAGAAATGTTCCCGAAAACATACGTCCTGTTGCTTCCTGCACGGATCATAATGATTTACATTTCACCATAGTCTTTAATTTTTTTTATCTTTTATTAGTATTTCGGCATCTTGAAATAATTTCTTTTTCTCAAATTTGCTACCTATACCCCAGTAATATAGAATTAAAATTTATTTAAAATTAATCGCATAATTGATCATTTATTTCAAACATATAAAATGGTGCATCGTTATCTAGAATATATAAATGCACTAAATTTCAAAACTCTAACCTATTAGGTAGAGAGTGGAAACTAAATAGCAAACACTCTGTTTTAAAAAACATGAGGCAAATCAAGTTTCATAAAAGCTTGTAAACAACAAAAAAGGTGATATATTAGAAACAAATTAATTAAAAAAATGTTATACATTTGAAATGGAAGTGGCAAACAAAAAAACATAATGCATCAGAAATAAAAATGCTTTAAGAAAAAACGTGATAAATCAAAATTAAAAATATGTAAACAAAAAATGTGATACATCAGAAATTCTTTCATAATTATCATCTTAAAGACCTCTATATTCATTAATGAATTGACTATTAAAAACCGTTTAGATATTTTTGTTGTCATCGTTGGTTTTTGTTATTAAAATATTTTTTCCAATTAAGAAAAAAATTAAATGTCTCCAATGCAATGGCAATTTCTTCTTTAGCCTCTATAGGCGCTCACCTCGTACTAAAAGACCACTTCGGTGCGTTTCAAAATCTATTCAGCTTAAGATGCAGTGCTAACTTGATGGTTAATAATACAGCATTGATTGTAAAGGTGAAAAGAGCCCAAAACCCTATTATGATCTTTTAATTATATATTATTAAAATCTGTCACATTACTAAAATAAGAATGCCGTTATGGCAATTGATTCCAATCCCATTTGTTTTTGCATATATAAAGAAGTTCAAAAGTCCAGGGCTCTTGACAAAGTTGGAAGTGTGACATCTTCTGCAAATCTAAATAACAGAAGAAAAATCGAATATCTAATTTAGTATCTACATTTGAGAATGGGACAGACTATTTTCTTGATTGATTCCAAACTTGATTGACTGACATTTGGTTTTCACTAGCAAGAAAATCTAACTCTCCATCTACTGCTGCGAACATCCCATTCTTAAAGCAGATTTCCAGTTGTCAAATTTTGAATAATGTGGGCTAAGATCTCAGTCAAAGTATAGAATTTATAACATTAGTCGTCCGATTCATGTTCTTCAACCATACAAAGCCTTAATTCTCTAGACCAAGTGTAAGTAAAACCATTGCAAACTACAAAGCATATCTACTAAAGAAAATTTTCTTCAATGCATCACTATTTTTGATGGCTAAAGAAATTTTAGCTGTCCGAGAGATTTTTCTCTTTCACTAACCTAGAAGAGACCAGGGAAATGTGATACAGAGAAATCTTTTCAAAATTCCTGACGTGTGGTTTCAAAAAAGTTGCAAAGTAAACCTTTATTTATTTATTTTTACTTTCCAAATGCATTGATTTTTTTTTCTTATTTGGATCAGAAATTCCTCCTAAGAAAATTTATCATAAGAAGAATTGGAACTGAATTTTTGAACCAAATTGCTTTTAGTGAAAATTTTATCAATCAGAGTTTACAACTTGTTTGATTAAAACTACGCAATATGTCTATAAAGATATACGCACTAAAAAAATGAAAAGAAATGACGACAATAATTTTTCGTGTTGAAAAAAGAAAGCATAATTTGTTTATATCCCTGCATGTTGTATTCAATCTCGACATTCATCGGATATTGTTCTGCTTATTATATAAAAAGGAAACAAATGATTTATTTGAATGGAAATATCTTACAACAGAATATATTTACTTATTAACATTTCTGGATACCAAGTATGAAATATGATTGGTTAACAATGAATTGCATGAGAGACGAACTTAAATTTGATAGGATAAAACAAAAACTTGAAAAAAAAATAGAATTTAAGGAATCTATTTTTTAGAATCTTTATTCATATTCTGGTGAGTTTAAAATCAATTTTTAATCGCAGAATGATAAGATATTGTAAACACACGTAACAACAATACATCAAATACTAAATTTAAAACAAAATGCAACACTTTTTTTAACACCTGAATTTTATGAACAATAATCAAGATTTTATGACAATAAATCATACCTTAATGCACATTTTTTTAAAAGTTCCGACGGAAGGGTTTGTTTATATGGCAGGTCAAATACCATTAAATATCAAATGGCTCTGAGACGCAAATGATACTGTATCGTATATTGAAGTCATCTAATAAAAATGGTCATCAAACAACACTTTATTGCTCTATAAAAATGAAGATACTTTTATTGCTTGATACCTAGAGGCATTTTTATTTTTTTCCAAGTTATTAGTTGAATAATTTATGGGCATATAATAAAAGGTAATCTAAAATTTGTCCCAGCATTTATAGTAATCTGTTATGAGAATTCAAAAATGCAAAGAATATTATTAACCATATTGCTTTTAAACAAGTATTGAAAGATATTCCAATTTTACTTTTTTAACATAGTCGCGTTCCAGGTATAAGGTTCAATGATTGATTGTATAAAATAGCTCAGATGTTTCGTTTTATCTTATTTGTAAAGTCAAATGCTTCGATTTGAATTAAAACGATGATCTATATGGGAGACGGATCTCTATTTTGACGCATGCGCAGTTACCCAATTGATTCTACAAAGTGCCAGTCGACTCTGATTTTATCAAAACACGGGGGATATAAAGATAAAGATATAAAGATGAATGTGTAAATATTTATACGCCGAGCAAACAGCTCCGAAAATGTGCTCTTCCTACCAACTGCCTATCACCCCTCCGCAAAGTAAAAACGAATGTCCGCGGAATTTCAGATTTCTGAAACGAATAGTAACTTAATTTAATTATATTTTCATTTCAATTTGAAACTAAATGCAGTTTATTTTGAAAGTCTTAAAATAATTAGCAAGAAACCTGAACTTACAACCCTCATCCCTAAATTTGTCAGTTTCTCCAACTGGAGTCTGCGCAGACCTTTGATCTCGCCATATACGTGGTTTTCGGAGAAATCAAGTTTGACCCTGGGGCTCTTTGCTCTTGAATTTGACATACCAAAAGAATACCAACCTCAGCCACTTTAATGATTATTGAAAAGATTAAATTTATTATAATGCGAATTTAATATAAAATAACTAAGGTAAATGTGGCTAACGTTACTAATACGGTATCTTAGCAGTTTGATTGTTGGTTCAAAAGGAGTTTTCACGAAAGGAGGGTTCTATTATGTTTAGAAAAAGAAAGAATATACAGCAAAAGCAAGCTTAGCTGAATTTATACAAAATTCTTTTTTGTGGGTGAAACATTCTGAGTTTTCTATCCCTGAAGATCAACCATTCTTACCTTGATGTTGTAAAATTCTTTTTTTTTCATGCAGTTATTGAAGTGAAAAAATTAACGAATTTTTGGAGGTAAAGATTTTAATACTTTTTACTAATATGTTTTCAATTTTCCCAAAATGCTTATGACTCTTGCATAGAAAATTTCATTAACCTACACGTAGAGAAATATTGGCATTCGTGGCTATTTATATAATTGCATTGTCTTATTCCAATTTTGAACGAATTCCAAATGGCGAATTTTTTTGTCCTATTTCATTAGTTTTTGTTGATAATTTAAATTTTTGTCTGTGTAAATTCTTGACAGCATTTTGGAAAGTCTTTTTAAGGCTTGAAAATTTTTTAAAAGTAGAATTGCTCCAAAAAAAAATAAATTCGTTCTCATCATAAAAATAACGTAGTTGTGCTCTTCTACTATTGCTTATCTTGCTTAGTTGAAATAAAACCCAATAAAAATGGATTTATTAAGAAAAACAATGAAAACAGACAATTAATTTAACAGACATTAAAATTTTTTGAAAAAGATTATTTTACGAAGCTTTAAATTTGAAATTTCTAATATCAGAAGTAATAATGCAATTTTTGAAAAGTTCAAAATAGGTTGATAACATTAAAATCATTAATTGTTTTATTTTCACCAAATAAAGCGTTTAGTAATAAATAATACGTAAAACATCATAAATTGCAACATTATCATAATTTTAGTCTCTACTAATAAAAAGGAGAATGCATGCACGTGTCTGTATGTCACGTGTACTACATTACATTTACAAGAGAAATCAAAAACATATTACTTTACTCGTCATTCTTTAAGAAGGAAGCGTTTGACGGAGTCTAACCTTCGTGTCGATTAAGACAGTTTTTAATTGACATGAAAGTTCATGACTTACGTCATCTATGGTCGCATGTTTCCTCACCATCATCACCAGTTTCCATGTTCTAGAAATCTCGTAAAATAAACATTTGGAAGCCCTCAACATCAATCAGCAAATGAATTTCACTATTTCATTTTGTCTAATCAATCAGAATGCTTCTTTTTTTATTTTAACTAATATTTATTTAAACTAATATTTTCATTTGTTGTGGTAAGATATAGTTGATCAGGTTTCATTATAAGGCTAAATTAAAGGCTTCATGAGAAGGGCGGATAGTTAGTCACCGATGTCGGCTAGTATGTATAATTATAAACATTCCTTCTGAGATCAGAAATTTCAGAGTAACAAAAGAAAGGGAATAAAACAATTCTAATCACATAAGTAGAAAACATTTTACGTATTTTGTAAAAGCTTAGTACAAAAGTTTATATTTATATTTATTTTCAAATGCCCTGAAATAATATCAAAAACAGTCACAGCTGTATATTTAGAGAACATTATGGTACATTTAAAGCTCATCAGTCCTTTCTCTTCTAACATTGTTTCTTTCCTTTTTCTTCTGACGAATCGATTCTTTATTTCCCGAACTCAACCATATCTTGTTTTACGATAAAAACACTCCTGGTTTCCACCCTCTAAATCTATTCCACCCTTGATCAATAACTCTTGCTTGCCAGAGTCTAGAATCAAATAATCAAAATCCTCCTTCCCAAATAGCAAAAACCACTTCCATTCATGTCACATCCAATAAGTACGCGCCTTATTTTTGAAAAAATAAAAAAAGAAGCAAGCACTGTTCCATTAAATCGCGAATCTGTTGGTGTCACTCCCGCCACCCCTTTCCATCAGAGCTAGCGTACAAGTCAGCTGCCCGTAATAGGGAACATAGAGCAATCGTTTGGCGGAAGACACAAAGCATTAATCAGTGATGTCTGTCATTTCTATTTATAGTATCAATCCTACGGAAATGGACGGCATTTAATGTACCGAAGCAGTAAGTCTGCTTTTTGATAAGAGAGCAGGATGATCAGAAGTTTTATTTCTTTTAATATTCATCGGGTTGACAGGATTGCTCAGGAGATAAATGCATCTTCATCTTTATGCAACGATGGCTCGTCCATTAAAGCTAATCCAGCATTTTTCTTGATATCTGCTTCTTATCTTAGAGTTAAGGAATATTGGTATGAATTTCATTTTGACATATTAAAATTTCCTGGTAAATATGTTCAGAACACAGACTCCTTACTTGATAATATCATTATATTATTACTGAGTAATATTTTTCTGTTATATTGAATGTACCAAGAAATCCTTATTAACATTATTAATGTAATAAAGACATATGAAAATATATTTCTTCTTGCAGAAAAAAACCCAACCAAAATGGAATTTTTCAAGATAGCTGTTTGGCTTAAAGTGTTTTCCTAAATACAATTTATATTTTACTAGCCGCCTTTGATAACCAGTAAGAAATAAAATACGCAACATTGATTTGCCTGGAATACTGGCTATGTCAAATTTCAATGAAAGATGTCACACATAGCTTTATATTTATGATTCCTCTAAAAATCTAACTTGATATGCATTAAACGTTTCATTGTGATATGCATTAAATTTTTATTTAAAAGGACTTGCACCTTTTACTTTTATTATACACATGGTCATTCCTCATGACGTCAATTCCTATGACATTTTTATAATGTTAGAAATATGACTCTCCAGGTTATCTATCTTCTAATTGCATGTTTCTCTTGTAATATTGTGTCTTCATTGTTTATGTATCATATAAATTTCATAGATAATAAAGAAAAAAAATTTATTCTTAAGAATTTAGCAATGAAACAAAGTTCTGCCATAAAATATTGGATGAAACAAGCAAAATTCTGTAAATTACAGTGCATGTGGAAAAATATGCAGGATTTTTTTTTAATTCTAGGAAGAATAGCATAACAGCTGAACTGATATCAAGAAAAAACTAATTTTTTTGCTTATTTTAAGTTTAAAACTTTGTAAAATTGTTTTAAAATTGAAAATAAATGGAAAAATAATAAGTGGTGCTTATTTCTATCCTCACAAATACAGTTGTGGACAAAACCGTGAAAATCTTTTAAAAAAAAGTACATTTTTGAAGTTTGATAGACTATAACAGAAATTTTGTTTAGAAATGTCATAAAATTATATTTCATCATTAAAATAATTTAATCAAAACTTTAATAGAATTATTATTATAATTTATATTTTTATTAAAATTACAGTCACAGTTATTAACATTTACAAAGCATAAAATAGAACACGGGAATATTGACACATGCAAAAATATTCACTTATGCTAGTTAACATTTATTTGGGTAAATTTTAGCATCAATTACTGCCTTTCCACGTAATCCCATGGAGTTCACCAATGCCTTTTGTTCCTCAGCTGTTATAATACAATACCATGATTGAATGAATTATTGTTTCATTTAAACCGAGTTTCATAGGTAAGTTATTTCTGTGTAAAACGTTATTTTAGGTTAGGTTTGGGCTATACCCGAGTCATTCCAATAATGACGAATCAGAAATTTTAAGAATAAAAAAAAAATAACATTGAGTAACTTGATAACAAACTTAAAAAAAAGCATTAAAAAATCCCGATCTCCTCTCATTTTCCAAACATGGCATCAATTGTAGAATTCTTCTGATCTAAAGATGTAATCTTATTTGTTATCTAAACATTTATGCTTTATACTGCGTTTCAATGAGGAAAATGTTTGCCTTACCAAGCAAAATATGCTTCTTTCTTCTGATTATTTCTATAACTTAAAAAAATGATAATAGAACACAATTTAATAATTTATATTATTGGTTAAATTATCCTTAAAATAATCCATAGTTTTAGGGCATTATAACAAATAACGTTGCTGTTATGAGACATCAAATCTCCAAAAGAAGGTTTCCATAGTTTTTCCTACAACTATAAATTATCCCCATATAGTTGCAGGTCAAATAGACTAGGTTACCGACACTTAATAGACGCAAATGCTTTTTTTATTGGTTGGAGTGATTCTTCAACGTGATTACAACGCGTTGCCCAGTTGGTAAGGTAGAGTTTTTCTGATCACGGATTCAAGACCCAATTCCACCGTTATCAATTTTTCATCCATTACACCTTATGGATTCAGATTCGGAAAAAGGCAGTATCTGTGTGAGCACTAGGGGTTCATAGAAGAATATAGAGTTATATTCAGACTAACTTCTTAGATAATTTTCAGATATAGAAATATAAAAATGTATGATGTTGGGGGTGGTTAATAATATATTGAAATTCAAACAATGAATATTTACCAAACTGAGTATTGGCATGCATTATCATACATTGAAGCAACATTTTGCAACGATAAGCTTCGGTGATTACTGTGGATAGGAACGTTTTTACTATTTCAATATTGTGTACAGAATGGGCAAAATGTGGAGGTACAATGTAAATCCCTCCGGTAAGTGTACAATGATATATCCATCTAACTCGGTTGCGTAAAATAATGCTTTATTCTTCAAGAAAGCACTAAAATGCAAAGCGCAAACGAAGAATGCATGAAAACAGAAATCAACAACATACAAATACGAAATTGTTATTAAACTGCATACAACATTAAAAAGCTCTCACACAGAACTCGCCAGAGATATGTATTCCAAAGGTAGACTTCTCTCAAATACTTTTTCATGTCTATATATCTCCGCTTTTATAGCTCTTATCCGAAGTAATCGAAAAATCTAGAAGGTTCCTGTATCTTGGCTCCTAATAGAGATATTGCCAGGATTCTAGCATTTTCGAGAATTTGGCGATAAAATGATAAATTCGAAGGAAAAACCAGGAACCATTGATTCGAATAATTCTTTCGAGCTATCTATACAATTTTGTTCCTTAATAGAATAATTATGCAAAGAAGCAATATTTCAGATTCATAACATGTTGATTAATCTCGGGCCCCGCAACATCTTCCAACTAAATAACAAGGATGAGTACTCGCTCTCAAAATTATTGAGTTATTCTTTCCTTTTTATCCTTTAGTAGAACGAAGGTATGACTCTGAATGATTAAACGGTTTTCGCGTAGTCATAATATTGCCGTTATTTGCGACTAGATATTCGCTTAACAAATTTATAACATTATTTATATCACTGAACTATGATGAATCCATCGTATCACATCAAATGGCAAAACTATATTAAATTATTCTTGCACATTCACATAGAGAATTATAATTGGTTAGATATGCAGTGATGAAATGAATTGACAAGAAAATTATCCGAAGAAAGTTAGTGAAGGATGGAAATGTGTCAATTTTTTTTATGTTTTGACTCTTCAAAATGGAGGAAGGAGCAAGCGAGCTACCATCTAGACCATCTAAGCAAAATAAACAGACAAATTAATAAAAATTGGCGAAATTGGTAATATGGTTTAAGTTGTAAAATTCTTCTTGGGTTGTAAAATGCTTTCTTCCATACAGAACATATAGCGTTTATTGCGTTTTTATTTTTTCTCAAAAATTGTTGATAGGGGGGTGGGGATAATGATATACGTGTCAATTTATGACACATGTAGCACCATGAGATTTTATATGAAAAAAAAAAATCTGATCAGCTATTTGAGCAAGAAGACTCATTTCCTATTTATTTTAAATAAAGGATTTCTAGAAAAAGTAGCAGTTATCTGAGATATTGCTTATTTAAACTATTAATAAAGTTACTCAGATCTTCACATTTAAGATTTTTATTATAATTTCAAATTGAGCAACTCATTTCTGTGGCTTTATTATTGAATTAGCTATTATTTCAACAATGATAAAATTATTACCAAAACCACTCATTTTCCAAAACTAAAACTGAAGATAATGAAAAATGAAAAATTCATGAGTTGATTTTAGAATTTTTAAGCTTCATTGAAAAGAGATATAAAAGCGAAATAAAAACGAACGCTAAAATTTTGCTGAATTCATAATTTTAAGTTTTCTTCTTGGCAGTATTTTTATTTTGCATATATATGAGGTTTCAAAAGAGTATTAAATGTATTAATAAAGCAATTTATATGTAAAAACGGGTTTAGATAGTTGGGAGAGGCATTTGTCATTTTTATTTTGCTTGTGGAACATTACTTTTCGTTGCTGTCCTTTTGAAATTAAGCTTTAATAAAAACAATAAAAAAATAATACCGTTTTTGTAAAAAATTTTTCAATGCTTATTTTTAATTAAAAGTTACATGTTCTTGAAAATAAATATAATGATAAATTTTTCCGTTTCAAACATTTTTTTTTTAATCCAAGTTGGCCGTATTAAATGAAATAAATAAACAACTATGTTCAAGAAAAAATGGCAAATGAAATACTTAATTTATTGTTAAGGAAAACTTTCTTATTTATTGGAAATTTTAATCATCAACGTATTGGCATTTCAAACTACAAAAAATTAAAAAAAAAACAAATATTTTTCCAAAGCAAAATTTTTACATACTTCATCGAATAAAAATTCATATTTCAAAATGGAATTTCAAATATGTTCACTCTTTTTATTCTAAAACCCGTACATTTTTTGAAAATAAATAAATTGTCCTTCCACAGTTTTTTTTTAAACCTTAACTTTCAGCAACGATTTCTGTCTGGATGATAAAATTGGGGCAATGCTACAGCTGTTATTTGAATTTCGCATCTGAACAGCAACCAAAAATTTAACAGATAAACTTTTTACTGCATAAATCACTATGTAATGTGAGCAGATTATTTTTGCAGAGCTATTTATTTGTCATCGAATTAGACAGCTGGGGTAATATTATATAATGAAATACGGAATTTAGCAATAATACAGTTATTTTTATTTTAACTATTCATTATACACAAGCTTTTGATCTAAAATATTTGACAAAATTTAAATTATTAGATATTAATTGGCCCTATAAATATTATAATGACAAATAAAACTCTTTTTCGGATTAATCAGCTTATGTAAGAATATCCATTCCATTTTTTTTCGAAAATACAATAAGTACATAACACAATTGTATGTTCAATACTAATTTTTTCAAAAATCTATACAGTAGGAAAATTATTGTTTTACAATAATTAAAGCGTGTATAAGAAAATCGGATGCATGACTTTATGATATTTTAAAAAATAATTCTTTTACATGGAAAATGTTTTAAATTAAAATTGATGTTATCATAAATAATACTTTCGTCTTTAAATCATTATATATATTACACTTTATAAATAAATATACACTTCATAGTAAAATGTCGTTTGTGAGTGAAATAACTAACTTCTTACTATCAGCGTTTTAAGCAAGTTTTAGTTCATTTCTTGTTAATATCTTGCTTATAATTTTTTTAAAAATATGGTTCACATTTTTTCGGAAGTTAAAAAATAGACAACAGCATACATAAATGTTTATTGCTTTTCTGTAGCATATATAGTTAACATATTCGTCTCAGCACCAAAATATGCTTTTGAATACATTTACTAAAGACAAATGCGCTTCATAAAGCAGTTGAATTATAAAAATCGTTTGTTGAATCTATTAATCTCTTCTTGTCAGAACCTTTGGTTATATATATTGTTATGGAGTAAAATCATTTAGCAAATAATATCCAAAAATAATAGTTTAAATTCATTGAGAAAATTAAAAGTTTGCAAAGAACAGCAAAAATATTGATATTTTGTTGATTTTCTGCTGTACAGCTTTTTGCTTATCGGTTTCAACTTCAAAGCCTTATTTCTAAGTGCATTTAAGCAACTCATAAGAAAAGATGTGCTGTAAGACTTGCTTGCTGGAGAAATCATAGCTTCTTTCTGCTAATATTTTGTTTAAAAATTTAATAAGCAATTATTAGCAAAAGTACTCTGCAAAGAATTTTTATTAATTATGGCTCAAATTCATTATCAAAGTGAAAAGCTTGCAAAGAGCACCAAAAATGATTGTTATTTTTATTTTCCACAAAGACATCATTTCAGCATGTGATAAAATAATATTTGCTGCTAAAATAAAGTGATAATATATTTTTTCCCTCAGTATTCATTTAAATTCTTGAAATAGACGGGACGCTGTGCGAGAAATGAAAATTCCGTGCAAGGCCAGGCTAGAGAGCGGGATCGATTCGAGCCATTGACGTCACACCCCGGGTATCGGATGACGTCAGTACTCGAATGGGCCAGCTCCCTGCCTCTTGTGGGGCCCTCTGGGACGGATTTCTTGCAGCCCCCTTCGGGACCTCTTTTGTTGTGGCTTACATTTCGAATGTAAGTCTCTCTCTTCCCTAAAAGTAATTGAAGGGCTGCCTTAATAAACCAGCAAAAGCACAACAAAGAAAAAGGTAAAAGCCTGCTATGATTTAATTCAGGCTGAGCGTTCGCAGCCAAAAGATTTAGATGGAATAAATCAGGGTAAAACCGACAAATGTATAGAAATATGCAGCAAAGAATCCGAGATATAAATATTGTATTCAGGAGGCGAAATCGTATAAGTTTTAATGTTGTATTGACAATATCCATAATTTGTTTCATTATGAATGATGTATATTTATAAATATTTGAAATTATTTCATCGCTTTGAATTTATTTAGATGACAATAAGATGAAGTTTAAAAATTAATTAATGATGACCAGCTGCATTGTATGAATAATGCTGCCACAAAAGTTTTTAAAAAATGTCATAGGTGCATATTAACAAAAGATTCATACTAATTTTCATGTTAGAATATCCTTTTCTTTTCAAGCGTTTCAGAACAAATCGTTTGCCTTATTACCCATGTTTTTAGCTTTTCACAAGGAATAGAATAAATTGAACCAAAAAGGAGGTAGCCTTGTCCTTATTCAAGAAGATTTTCTTCTTCGGAAACAAAGTGATGTAATACAATCGTGTCCAGTGTCAAATTTTAGTTATATTTATATAATGTGCATTCGAATTATTTGATTTTTCATATTGAGGATGGATTGCCTCTCATGATTAATTGTGCTTTTTTTTTCTTAAAGATTCTGTTGACTTGGGATCCTCATCTGTATATTTAGAAAAGAAGAAAATTGACTTTTTCTAATAATTAGTTAATTAAATGAATAAAATTCAATTTTTTTAGTTTTGAGGCGGCAGTAAATGTCTGCCGAATCTAAATCCATCATGATTAAGAAATGACAAAATTAATGAAAAAGGGTTGAATAGTGGAGGGTTGAATTTATTTTATATTAGATGTAAACACGCAGTGTAAACACAGACAAGTTAAGTAAAAAGATAGTTTTTCGACGTTTAGACTTAACATACAAAATCTTACATAACATAATCATTTACCTATGCATAAAACGCAATATTTTTAATGGGCCGCGGTGGCCTGGTGGTAAGGTCTCGGCTTCGGAACCGGAGGGTTTCAGGTTCGTGACCCGATTAGACCGAAAATCGTCGTGTAAGGAGGGTCTGTTGCACGTTAAATCCGTCATGACCAAACGTCCTCCCGCTGGTGTGGCGTGGTGTGGAGAGGGGGGTGCCAGCTCAGGTGTCGTCCTCGTCATCTGACCGTGGTTCAAAATTACGAGGTCAGTCCCAAAATAGCCCTAGTGTTGCTTCAAATGGGACGTTAATATAACCAAAACCAAAAAAGCAATATTTTTAATATTATAGTGGTTTTGAAGATGCGCTAAAAATGTCCACAATTGATAACACAAAGAATGATAGAATAAAGCAAGAGAAAAAACGTAGAGGTTTTTTTATTTGATTTTTTTAATTTTATGATGGAAAATAAAAATCAGAACACCAAGAAAGAATTGTGATAAAAAATAAAGAAATTTGGGGGGGGGGGGCGTATTTGTGCATGGAAGAAAAATATTATTGAAATTTCATCTAGACTACCAAAAATGGTGTTACTACTGCCACTACGTGCTACTAATCGCGTTTGCTTTAAATACACGATGGAGCTTAACGAGTGTTATTTGTGTTCCGTATTATATATTATGAACTACACTTGAGTCACGGATATTTTAAGGAGATGAAAATGTGGTAAAAGCAGTTTACTAATTTTTAATTAGACTGTGTTATAAAGCTACGAAAAGAGGATTCTTTTCGCGATATTGTAGAACTACTTTGAAGGGATGTATTCCCTACACATAATTTCTGGCAGTTGTAGCCACAGAAGAATACTTTATTAAGCTCAGTACCCGGCCATCGACAGGCACTATTGAGGGTAGCTCCCATTCACGCAGCATAACTGTATCGAACTTATTCTGCAGGATGAAATCGACCTCATGTTGTCTTATGAGGAACATAGCGAAAAACTACGACTCAAGGGTGAATTGGAGATATGTTATATTCGTATTTCCAATCCACATATTATGTTTCAAATAAGAGAATTATCTGTAATTTATTTGGTCATACATATTTTGTATTAGTACGTTTCATTTTGTACTTTGTCGTTATTTGTTTGTTACTTTAAAAAATAAAATTTATTTAAATCTCATTCAAACTGGAAGGGGTCTTTTGATATTTACAAAGGATATGTAAGTGGTGATATGTAATGAGGGGACCTACATTAATATCTGGTCATCTGTCTTCTATGGCAACATCACTATCCCACGCATCTTGACATCTAGTCATAACCCTAATACCTATAACAACAATTTTCTTATTAATTTGGTTTACATGATATTAAGCAGACTGTGAAAAATCTGTGCATCGGGTTAGTAATGCTGCTTGTGGTTACTATACTAGAGAATGTTCCCCAGTAGGATTACCCTCGTCTCTATATTTCTACTGCGGCACTACGTCTCTATAAAATGTCGACATGTTGCTTTGATACACGAGACCACCAGATATTTGTCTTTTCGAGCATATATAGGACATAATTAGATGACAAATCTAACGTCTGCCATAACCAGTATGGTTCGTTGCTAAGTTAAGAATAAGGCATAGAAATTTCATATGGCTTATATGTGATTCAATACAAAAGTGTTTGCATACCTGCATACAAACGCTCATGTATTGTAATGACTATAACAATTATTAGTTCACTAATATTAAATGGCTCATTTCAAAGGTTTAAAGTATACACAATATTAAATTTTTACTTAAACCTTCGATCTCGTCTCACGGGGGGCACACCTCGTAATTGAGGTTGGGAAGCTTCCGGCATGATAGTTGGTTCTCGCTACCCTTGTGGATTTACGAAAAAGTGAGGGTTGGCTACTTCCAATCGATGACGGGACGTACTTCCTTAGGGAAGGGTTGTACCGTAGCCGGTTAAGGCCCTTAGGACTCAACCACAGTTCCCGCCAGTGTTACTGTCGCGATGGTCCGGTCATTCAAGTTTTTACGTGTGCTTTCGGAATTCGGGACGCAATTTCTTTTCGGAGAATCAATTTCGTTTTTATATCTATGTATTAGTTGAAAAATATGAGTTTTTTAATAGTCTTTGGAAAAGGAGATTCCCTATCAATAAAAAAATTTCTTTGACTGATATTTAAAATTTTGGAATATAAATATGTATGATAAACAAAAAAGAGATGAGACTGAATATATATTGAAATAACTATATATTTTTTCAAAAATACAATAAACTATTTCTTCTTTGGGCGATTAAAGCAGTTTTAGTTTACAATGGAGCAATTTCATGCTCAAGTGATGCATTTCAAATGTACCGCGTTTATATAATTTTGGGAATATTAGAGCAACTTTGAGAAGAGAAAAAGAGATGGCGCCACTGATCATCATAAGACAACGAGCAGTTACATGTCAGATGAACGTGCAATTATAAAAATATAATTCCTCCTGAGTTGACTCCATTATGTTGAGAAACATATTTAAACAGGTCCTTATCTCAGCAATCAAAGAAAGTAGTATTCTCAAAGAACTCATTTAAAAATTATTATTCCAATTAACAACACACGCATATGCCACGTCTATTATCTCAAGGGAAAAATATATCTCTAACAAAAGGGAATACTCGGTTTTGTTTCTATGTAACCATTCCATTGGACTGAGTCCAAGTCTGCTTCCTGCAATTGACCAGAATGAAATATTATTGCTATGGTGACAGTAAATTTCCCTTCACATCTGGTTGCGTGCAGAGATTTCAAGCTTGAGTCAGAAGTAATCTTAGCATCAACTCTTTAATCTTTTCTTCACATTTCAGACCAATATTTCTGCCATACACCTTGGCGCGTTGAAGTTGCTTTGATAGATAAAATACCTGAAAAGGACGATAAGAACTGCCATGAACATATATATCGTCAGTAGTTTTACGGGGATGACAGAAACTGTTTTACAATAGCAATTCTTTCATTGAGAAAGGGGAAAGTAATTATTTATTTTAAATAACTTCAAATATTTATATGCAACAATACAGCATTTTACTGTCATGCTATCGTGACTGGGATGTCTTGGATTAAATATGTAGAATTGTCAATTTTCTAATCTATATATTTATATACTTATAATAAAGCTCAATGTCTGTGTGTGTGTTGGCGCTCTACAGGCCAGACCGTTTGATCTACAGCTACCAAATTTGGTACATGTATACCTTGGAGGTTGGGAATGTGCACCTGGGATTCCTTTTTTCGAATTTTTAATTACAATTTTAATTATTAATTAAAAACTAACTTTCCCGCAAAAAAATTCTTCCATTTTTCCCCACCGCCAAATGAGTAAGGCTTCAGTTTTTTTTCTCTCAACAGTAATGAAGCTAGGGTAAACATTTTTCGGCGGATTATTTCAAACGATTCTGTTTATTTTCTTAATGTTTGATGCATTTAAAATTAAACATTGTTAATTAATCGATCTTTCAGATTCATTCTGAAGTACTTTTGAATCAAAATAAAACATAATAAAGGAAATTAAAAATTTCTAATCCGCATAGCGTTACCCCAGCTGGCGTAGAAAAAATCACGTATCTGCGTTACGTAACTGGCTTTGAAAATTCACGCATTGTGTTCTGAATTCCGCATTGTGTTGACAATTATTATCAACGGATGCGGACTGGATTTAAATTATTTTTAGGTTCGTTGAATGCTTTTGTAATTAAAATGTATTTATGTTAGTTATATAGTTTTTGTATATGCTTATAGTTTTAAGTAGTTTTTTTAAAACCTGTTTTCAACCGTTTATTTTAAACGATTCGTTTCATTTTTTTAGTGTTTGATGCATTTAAAATTAAACATTGTTAATTAATCGATCTGCTCATAATGAATCTAAGAAAATTTTGTTGACAAATTCTTGAGATATTACGTAAATTAAAAAAGATATTTTTTAATGCCCATAAAGTTTAAACGCTGAGTGATTCTATTTTCAGTAATCAGATTATAAAAAAAATGCTTTGTTTCAGTAAAAAATATTATTATATTAATTGAAGATTAATTCTTTCCACTTTAATTTAAAGCATAAATTCTACGGGTGCTAACAGAAAATTAGAGAGATACATATTACGTTATGGCCTTTATAATACACGATACATATAATATACGATACATATTACGAATGCCTTTATAATATTATGAATGAATTATATGACAATCAAAATTTGAAGTTTTAAAATATTTTGATGAAGAAGCTATTAAAGTAGGAATTGCATAAAATATTTAGTTATTAAAATTTTAACAAACATTAAGATCGGTGAACCGGCTGGTCGCCAAAGGCGGCTAGTTTAATAATAAATAAAAAATATTAATTAGATTTAAATAAAAAATATTAATTAGATTTAATGTTTTAAAAGTTAGCATCTGAAGGATTCTTCATTATATTTACTCAGCATAAAATACAACATTCTCCCCTGACCAGTATGAATGAACTAGCCTGATGAAAGATATATAAACATATAAAAAGAATAATACCAAAGTATATTGTTTATTTTTTTATCTCTTGCAGCTTTTTCGAAAATATGTCAGTTAACAGTCAATTAGTCTACTATTTTTGAAATTTCTTACAGCACTCTTATCTATTTATAGTTATTTATGTATTCATCGTATCCATCGTAATTTATCGTATATATATATATTGATACAGCTATGCAAATATATATATAAAGAAGCTAGGAAACCAATCAGTTTAATATGATTTAGTCAGTAGTGCCTGTATAAAATAATAAATGTTTGGCGATACTGTTAGATTAGGTTTTGCTGCAACAAAAATAATTTTATTTCTGTAGCTCTAAATTTTAGAAAAGTCTTGGTTGAATAAAATCTTCTTAAGATTCAAAAATGTTTATTTAACGTTCCCTCCCCCCCGTAAAACATTTAATATTTCAAGTGACTGCAATTCTAATTATAATTCACCATAACATTTTTATATTTGATAATAAATTTAGATAATTAAATATGAATAAATAAAGATGAATTACTTCTGTTATGTGCTCCAATAATTTTTATATTTATCTCAGAGACAAATAAATGAAACAAAATATTTTGGCAGGTTATCAAGATTTGAATTATTTTGAATACGCGTTTAAATCAACACATAGAGATAGGACAAAGCATCTTCGAGGAAATGATGAAATTTAATTTTTTGAATTCAACATTTTCACTAATGTATCGAAAATATCAAATACCTGATAAACATCAAATCTCCGACATTGGCTAGGCCGGAAAAAAAGATACTGAAAGAATAGACCTATCGACGACTGGCAAGAATTTATAAGCGAATTAAACGCATTTCCTTAAATTGCCGTATATTTCAATGCTGATATTAAATGTCAGTGTACGAATTATTCAACTGGCCGCCATTGATATGGGCTTTTGAACCTGAAAGCCCACTCGTGTAGCATTGTGACAGGACGGCACAAAATTATACGCCTTACCTGTAATCATTCTATTGGACTTTTGACGATTCTAAAGACATTGTATTGTATGCAGTTTATATTGTATTATATTGTATTTAGTTTCCAGTGCATCGAGCTGTTGGATATGTATGGATATGGATACAATCTTATGAATTTTTGGATGCAATATATTAACAGCGGACTGTTCAATCTGGCGACCTCTGATGTGTCAGTATATGAATCTAATTAGTGATAGGTATATAAACATCCTGTCCGTTCACCTACACCCTTTTATGTCTATTGTGCATTCCAAAGAATTTCGACAATTCCACCAGTACCGAGTGACATCCCATCGTGATTTGCTATCGAATGCCTCCAGGGACAAGTTTCTGAATTTAGACATGTTCTTCTGTCATCTATATATCCAAAAAATGAACATTATGAAACATATATGTGTGATGTTTTACAACATACTATTCAGAAGAAATCTCTACTACATCGCATTACTATGGATTTTTAGATTGCCCTGCGGAATTCATGATGTGAATTGCAGCCAGTATACCATCAGACATTATTCATGACTTGAATTCATACCTTGTCATTTTGGGACACTTCTGTATGCTCATGGGATCTATCTTTACACGATATTAGATAGATGTACAAATTTCTCTTGTTTTTCAGTATATATTCTAATTGCGATATAAATGATAAATAATCAGTTTAAAAGTTACACCGGGAAGAATTTTAAAAATCAAATTAGACAACAAATTATTAAATTTTGAATGGGTGGCAAATTATTCAAAATTTTAAAGATTTTCTTTAGTGCATTTAGATTTTCTTTACTAATGAGAGAAAAATCATTCTTCAAAATTTACAGTCACTTCATTTTAAAATTTAAAAAAAATATCTCCATACAATTTTGTCTCTATTTTTAATAAATTTACAAAAATATTATTAATTATCATTGACACAAACAGAATTCGCATCGTGTTACTCACGGCATGATGAATGCTAGCGAAATCAAAACTATAATAGCATAAAGTATAACTTTGAACATGGATTAAAAGAATTAATATTTATTTTGCACATTTATTTTTCTTCGTAAAAGTATATTACCTGGTGGACTACAGAGTATAAAAATCAAAACAAGTGACTGAAAAGGAAGTCTTGTGAAAGAAAAGGCACACATTGAAGGTAATTTATTGCCGACCATATCATTAGAATTAAAATCATGCGAAGATAATTATCATGAATTCTTGGTTTTCTAATTTGGTTTCTTGCCAAATTAGCGAAAAACCAGTTATCATTTTCGACAACACGATTCTTTTTGGAAATTATTATCCATTTTTAAATAATTATATTCCCCCTTTTTTAATTTTTTTATTCAAACTCAAATGTCAGTTTTTACACTTAAAAAGAGAATAAACATAATTGAATTCCTAATATTCCATTACCTAATTTCTTCGCTCTTAAATGATAATAATTCATCTTTTCTAACCAGTGACCAAGTGAAATAAGGCATGGTTTGGTTCAGGAATATGGATTTGAGTTAAAAAGTGTAAATGTTTTATTCTCTGTCTGTTATTTTAATCAAAATTATTCAAAAATGGATTAAATGTATGTGCTCCAGTAACAATTAACGATATATTATAATTTTTTTAGTTTATCTCCAAGAAAAATTTGGTACACTTTCCCCAGAAGCAATTACTGATGATATTTTAGCTTTATCATCAGTAATTGATTCATAGATTCATGAACTTGAATAAATGTACTAGACTAGATTTCTCAAACTATAATAAATGTTTCTCTAATGCTATTACGCCAAATATTTTTTATGGCAAAAATTTTTCACAAAAGACTTAAATGAAAGTAAAATGGTATCTTTTTTAATGTTTTGTGTCATGCAACGTATTTTCGGGCACATGATGGAACATAGGTTTCTTTTTATTATTATAAATGTGTCAACATTTATAATAAACAAAGTTAGAGTATCATTACATAGTTAAAATAATAAATAAAAAAAATTAGAATGTCATTATATAGAACATAGTAGAATTAGAATTACCATTACTATTAACTGTTATTTAATCAATAGATTATAGAAGTAAAGTTAAAATTTACACCGTTTAGTAGTTTTGATTTGAAATGGCAAAATGTAAATAAATCCTTTCCACGTATATAATGGTACATGGACATATTTTTTGGTATAATATTTGATGGTACATAATTTTAATAATATGGTGCACAATTTAAAAAGTTAGAAGATCCATCGCAAGACCAAGTTGAGTAAGGATATCATTATTATAGGGTGTCCCAAAATTAACGCAAGATTTGAATTTACCACCATTTTTTCAGTAAAGTGTTGGTAACCCTATTGAAAAACCATTTGATAGCTGATCGTTTAGGGTCAGTGATAATGGAGCATTACACGATAGAACAACATGTTTTTATTGTTGAACAATATTACAAAAACATTGAAAGTCTGGCGGACACAGTTCCGAATTTTTTAGAATTGGCCCCCCTAGATCGTGTGATTTAACTCCCTTGAATTTCTTTTTATGGGGTTACTCTATGCCAACAAGCCCACAAGCACACGTGCATTGAAGGAGGAAATTGAATGCCGCATCAACGAAATTCCGCCACATTTATGCAAAATGGTCATGGAAAATTTAGACTAAGGAGTGCGGATGTATCAGAAAAACAGTGGAGGTCGTTTGTTATTATATGGCCTTTATGTCATTCCATACAGTCCTATCCTGTGCGATTCACGATTCAATAAAAATATAACAATTTATGGAAAAAAATACTGTGTTTTTATTTAATTCAAATATTGCGTTAATAAGTTGTTCTATTGTGTAACGCTTCATTTTAACTAACCCTAAAATGTCACGTGTTAAAATTTTTTAATAGAATTTCCATCACTTTACTGCACGAATGGTAGCAAATTCAAATCTTGCGTTAATTTTGTTCACCCTTTATATTCTATTTAATCAACGGATCATTGAAATGAAATTAAAATGGATTCCATTTAGTAGTTCCATTGCTAACAGTATGATGTAAGAAAATGTGTTTAATCTTTCTACAATTCCAATAAATGAGTTGTTATTTTTATTCTTATTGAGAACCAATGAAATAACTCTCTTTTTTTATTGTTCTATTTCATTGCTCCCTCTCTTCTTTTTCTCTCCCCTTCTCTGAAATTGCCGATTTCGCATAAAAGTCCAAGCAATGCCATCGAATCAAAAAGTTCTCCGTCCGTATCAGCCGAGTTGAAGCAAAACTGTCTTCATTATTCACAGTTGATCATGTTCGTGCTCCATTACACACATCTCCCGCCACCCGCTTGGGGTCGGTTCCCATGGCAACGGGCACAAGATGGATAGCATCCTGGATTCATTCCAAAATCCTCCGTTGGAATTTACGCAATATTGCCCTTTTCACTTGGTGGGGGCTTTTATGAGCGAAGAAAAAATAATAAATAAATAAAGGAATGTGTGTTTCACTTTAATATTTCTATCATTTCTCACCTACTTGAATGGGATTCGGTTGGGAGTGATTACTTGGGTTGGTTTTCTCCCTTTATTTGCCTCTTTAATGTTGCAAAGAAACTTTAACGCTTTTGGAGAACGCGCTTTAAATGAAAATCGAATTCATTCTAAATTTCTCCTTCTTGTGGATAAAAAATCATGCGGTATTTTAAATGTGTAGTATTTGTTTCCAAAATGGACGAGCATAAGTAGCTTCACATAACATATGAGGGTTACCTTTTAGACATCGATAAATGCATTCCATTACAGGATTTCGCAATGAATTTAAAAATTCCAAGATGGTGTATTAAAGCATTTATTATGAAAGTTTGAATACTGTACTGGATTTTCTTAAGTTTTTGCATATCCATCTAGAGTTTGTTAGGGAAGTGGAAAAGGATGTAAACGTGTGATTCTTATTAAAGCGGTATAATGTTGAGATATTTGTATATGTATATTTAACATAAATAAAGTCGTGTAGGATTTGACACCAATGGGATTATCTCTGGAGAGCCCTGGATGGTTTGTCGTCTCTTTCTTTCTATCAACAGTTTCCTTTCTTTTTTTCCCTTCCATCTTGTGCTCATCTAACTGGTTAGATAACTTAGTGTTATAGGCACCGGGGACACAGATGGCGTTATGTATATCTAACATATTTTGATAATAAGATATAGCTTGTATTATTCTAAACATTGGTAATTGCAATTCGTTTAATTTATTAAATTATGGCAAAGCATTTCAAAATTGTACAATGGGGACTTTTTTGTGATAGTTAAAATTTTTTGTTGCACTATGCAAAATGTTTTGTTCATTGTAATATATATTTATCAAATGTTGTTGGAAAACCAGAAAAAAAAATATTAAATGTATACCTAAAATGGAAGAGTATAATGTAAGATAAAATTGAATATAGTTATATATGCGCAGAGTACACACTTAAATCCTCTGTTCAAACAGACTAACTTCTGAATTACATTGTATATAGTCATGGAATTGTTGTCTATATATAAAAATATGTTTGAGCTTTACATGATAAAATCCATCACAACGCAACCTGGGGTAAAACTATGGAGTTGGCCTAACTCAAAAACCGAACAAGATGAAGGAGGAAATATCAGTTATAAAGATATAGAGTGTTTTCGAATTTGTACAAAAATGCATCTTGTATACATTAATACCTACAGCAAACACTTATGACGTACATTTGTTTGTCGCTATTTTCAAAATTGCAACGTTACAAAATGGGAATAGTTAAAAAAAAAAAACAATTAATTATCACAAGATATCTTAATTTCCGTGATTCAAACTGTTCCGCCTTCCATAATGCAGATTTGTCCCACTGTTTGAATTTCACTTTCCATACTTTCTAGCATATATGTTGTTGCACGAAAGTCTTGAATTACTGGCAGAAGGATCACTTATTCTTGTTACTTGACTTATTTCCACAAGAGAATGTGTATTGAGGTAATTTTACTTGTCTGAAAAATAAAGCTTTCTCTCTTCATACACGTTTTAGGTGTCACAATTTCGGAAAATGTTAACAAACAAATGTGCACTTTTAGCGTTTTTTCTTAGTTTAATGTACACAAAGTGTTTTTTCAAACTAAATTATTAATGTTCTACATCTTTATAACTAATATTTTTTTTGCCCTTTTGTCTTATATTGTTTTCAGAATTGGAGGGCTAATTTCAAAGTTTTCCATAAGATGGCACTGTAAATAGCTGCAGCTCATAGTCATTTTACTGTATTTAGACACTACTTTCATGCTTATAGCTGCCATGGTTTTGAATTTAAAAGAAGGAAGGTAATGGATTAAAATCTTCTAGTGATTGATAACGGCAAATAATTATTAAACTATAAATAAATTTTCGAAAGAAAATAATATAGCAAGGCATTTTTTTAAAAGTAAAAATATTTAATTATTTAATACCTATATTTTTGCTACTCCAAAGTACGCTATTAAAATGGAACAAAGATAGTAAATTTGTCTTTTTTTGCAAAATGGCAGAGAATTATTAAATGTATTCTATAAAAACTACTGAGGTTCTTCAAATAATATTTTAAATTTTAGGTAAAATATTTAATTGTTTTAATTTCTTTTTTTTCTATACAAGAATCAGTGTGAGCAAATGAAGTATGCTTTTTCTGTCCATTCTCTAGATGCAATGACATTGTTTGTCTTGTTGCATAATAAAGCTTCTCTTTACTTTTGCAAAAGCCAAACAGTATTTGCTATGGTGTCATCATTAAATATTTACCTTTCTCACAAACTATAAATAGTTTATCCATAACAGAAAACTGCTTTTATAAAGTTAATTTCGGTATTTCCTATGGTGTCATCATTAAATATCTACCTTTCTCACAAACTATAGTTTATCCTTAACAGAAAACTACTTTTATAAAATTAATTTTGGTATTTGCTATGGTGTCATCATTAAATATCTACTTTTCTCACAAACTATAAATAGTTTATCCATCACAGAAAACTACTTTTATAAAGTTAATTTCGGTATTTGCTACAACCTATTTAGCCACCTGTTACCAATAATTTCGATGACAACATATATTTTCACACATTATTCAATACTAAGCATTATTCAAAACTTTGGAAACAATTATTAAGAAAATTATTAGTTTTAGGAGAAAAAATATTGGGAGAGTGGAGCTTTTTCCAATTAAGGAAGTTAATAATAAAATTATATTTTTGTTGCTCCCAATCAGATAACACGAATTTAGTAAAGGGAAGGGAACAAATTGATGAGAAGGGAAATTATTTGTAGACTAAAAGACTTGTAAAAGCGACTGAGACGGAGGAAGAGAATGAAAAGTAAGTGCAACCGGGAAAGGAAAAAAATTTAAAAAATCCTAAGTGAGTTTAATTAACAT
Organism: Argiope bruennichi; assembly: GCF_947563725.1. Taxonomy (NCBI): domain Eukaryota; kingdom Metazoa; phylum Arthropoda; class Arachnida; order Araneae; family Araneidae; genus Argiope; species Argiope bruennichi. The sequence continues at coordinate 100,231,275 of NC_079151.1, read as the reverse complement.
GTATTGAAGAAAGAGTTATATAAATTCATTTAGAGCCATGTGCACTTTAGATTTATTCTTTGGGAAATTGCTCATGACTATTCCATATTATTTTGCGTTTCATAAAATAACGAAGTATAGCGATGAGGCATTTTTTGGAAATTTTTTTTCTTTCAGTCTGATACAAGTCTGTAGCTTTTGTATTAAAGTCACATAAGACTTAGGGTTTTGAAATATTGTACTCGCAAGAACACAGATGAACCGGCCAGAGAGATAGATAGACTTTCTATTGACCAATTTTCCACAAAATTCGATTTAAGTCTAAAGTTCGGGTACTACGATTTCAAACAAAATTACATTAAATCAGATTATTCTGTTTTTGAATTATTGAGTTTATTAGCAAACATAAAGGTAAAAATCATTTTTGCGATCACTAAAATTTCTAATATATCGAAATTCAAAAAAAAAAAAAAAAAGAAAAAAAGAAAGAAAGAAAAAAAAAAAAATCTTGAGGCTCATTTTCTCCCCGACATAATTTAAGTAATAAAAATCTAGCAAACGTAAATAAAACTGGGGACTTGTATACTAGAAATTAAAAGAAAATTATCTTTTTTTATTTCTTAAATAAATTTTGTACCCTCTAGTAGTATCACCTTGTGCGTCTGATTTATCTGAACTTTCCTAATAACTATACTAAATTTAGTGGAGAATAGAATAGTATTTTAGGGTAGGACCCTTCAACTATTCTATCTAATTGGGAAAAACTGGTCCAATAACTTAAAAGTAGGTACTTAGCACTTATATGCTTTTAATAAATTTTGAATGAATTGCTTTGCGATGAGTGAATAAATCGTTCTAACAGTTGATGATGTCGTTTCCGCGTTTCCACGGAAAGGGGGTCTAGTAACTTCTGAGGGTAAAGACCCTTGAGCACCCGAGGGCAGAAGTCTGACTTCTAGCTCATATGAAGATGAAACTCACGCATTCGCTTGCACAACCCCTTTTTACAGGGGGCGCATTCACACACCTCACAGATAGAACTTAGATGAAGAACAACCATTCCCGAACCGGGATTCGAACCCGGGAAGGATGCGCTACCCCTATCCAAGGACGCTGGCAGTTCTAACAGTTAGTGACAAGATAAAATTATCAAATTCATTCATTCATTCTAATATTGATAAAAAGTACTGAATTTAATAAGCCTATATAAGTTTGCATTTAGCTACATTGATATCCCCTTTTGAAACGACCCACGGACAGATGTAAGAGGAACTTTCTGATTTTAGCTATGGTTAGATGGAGAGGGGTCACAAAAGTTGACATCCCCCCCCTCAACATTCGTTCTACAGTAGAGGGAGAAGGCTTTATTCGAGGCGACAGATTTAATATTGGTACGGCATTTCCTGACCGGAACATGATGCCCATCATCTTCGAAACCCTACCAATAGGTCACCGCTGGCCTATCATTATATTGAGGCATTATGCCTGAATAGTAGAACCTTCAGATAGAAGAAGACGTGTTTGATTGTAGTGAATTTCATAGAAGTAATAGTAGAAGTAGTGTTTGATAGAAAAAAGATAGAAAAAGAGTCTGAAATATATTTAAGAGTTTCACTGATCTAGAGGATACACATAAAGAAGGAAGACATTTTTGAATGAATCATAATGATACTTTTAAGGATTCTATTAATGAATGAAAAACTGTTAAATTCAACTGCCAAATTAGCTACTAATTCTGGTCTTTAGAAAATTTGAAAGGGAATTAACTTTTAGCTGGTTGCGATATTTAAGCAATTTTTTAAGCACTTCTCTTACAACACTTTGATTACTTTGGATTTTTCAACACGATGCTGGTTTTTCTAAAACCCTTTTGTTTTAAACTTTTAAGATAATTAGATTGTATAGTTTAGTTTAAATATTTTTTTATATTATTAAAAAAAAGCCCCAAATAATTTTATAAAACATATGTCTCTTTGTCCCAATAAAATATATCTTCAAGCTGAAAGTTAACTCTTTGAAAAAATTGAATTCAAATTTCGGATAATTACCACACAAGTAATAGAACCTTAATTTTTATCCAAGTTTTTACACTGCTAGTGTTAGATTTGTACCTTCCTATCACAAACAAAACCTTCAATTTCCAGTATCTTCACAATTTTCTTTGCTTTTTACACGATGGTAATTCATTGGGCATCCTGGAATACTTTTTCATCCTCTTTTTCAATAGAAATGGCAGCATTGCTCATAGTAAGGGCTGCTCCTGACAGGAACATTCCAGCAGACGAAGGAGGCAGACAGATAAAGAAGCTTCCTCGCATGTTCACCAACATCCCATTGATTTATCGGCTTTTGCGGTTTTCGGGACCGTATTGTTGGAACATTGATTTTCGCGACCCATCGATTGGATAGGGAGTCGGCCTCCCTTCTCAAAGTCCTGAAAAATGTTTCAAATAAGGCAATTGGGATTTCATGAGGCGCCTTCATTTAAAAGTCGCCAGGATTGTTCGAAAAAATGTAGGTTTTACGTTAGCTATGTCAAAAAGTTTAAGAAATGTGGAAAGCGAAAGGAACTTTTAAAAAGAGAGAGAGAGAGTTCTGTTTTGTAAAGATTTCTAAAATGCTAAGCATGACGATAAAATGATTTCTGCGAGTGTTTTAAAATGTTGTTTGGATTTGTAAAACATCCAGATGGTTGATAATTAAAAAAGCAAAACAATTCCGAATAAATTATTATTACAGACTAATTGTCTCAACAGAAGGATAGGAAATTATATAATATACTATTATGTGAGCAAAAATAAAAATTTTCAAAAAATTTTCAAACAACAGTTATAGTTTTTATGAAATAAAATATGTATATTTAGATACTACGTAAAAATTAACGCAAAAGTTTGATAATATAAAAGAAATGTTTCCGAAAGTAAAATATTTTAATTTAAATCTGCTGTATTTTATTTCATGTTTAAATTTCATTCGTACTTTTAGATAATTTTTATTGGATGCTAGCTGGTATTCTGCGTGTTGCTGCCGCATAAGAAATAATTTTGGACATATCGATTGAAATTTGAAATGGCCATCTTGTTTAATAAGGAATGATAGAAAGAAAGATATTTATTTTCTTGTCGACAGTTAACACATTCGTTGAAATTAAACGATATATAAAAGAAAAGTATAAATAATATTTATTCTATTTTTTTAAAATTTCTTATTTAAGTGCTTTAGGGGTAGACAATATTTTGTTTTTTGTTTTTCTGTATTCATTAAAAACAAATTTCTTGGTTGTCCAACTCGTGAGCATCCAACATACATAACGCCTCTCCATGCCCCTGCGACTATAATCTTTACGATAATTTAAACAGTTGGATGGACATGGATATTCATCCAACATACAACTGGTCATGTGTAAAACATGGAATTTCTCCGTTCAAAGCAATAACTTGGCAAAGTTTCGTCGCTATATGATGAATGGTACGATAGCGTATAAAATATGAACAAACGAGCATTCATTTTTATATATTAGATATAATAATTGCACTATGCCTATGACCTTCGCGCAAGTGTAAGCAATAAGTTATCAAAGTTTTATGGTAATCTGATGAATGGTACGGCAGCGTATAAAAGCAAACAAACAAAAAATTCAATTTTATTTATTATATGTACTGACTGTTTTTTCCTGTAATGTTATAATCGAAGGGATATGAATCTGTAATGAAGCGTATCTATTATATGTACTGACTGTTTTTTCCTGTAATGTTATAATCGAAGGGATATGAATCTGTAATGAAGCGTATCTATAGATTTCTTTAAGCCTTTTGGTTTCACTGGCGCGAGAACCAAATTTGGCTGTAATAGGGCAAAAAGAAGTTGATGTACTGAAATATAATACAACACTCAATCATAATTTTTTTTGTCGTGCTACTATTTAAGCCAAATTTTGCACAAGTAGCTTCTGAGGATAAAGACCCCTGAGCACCCGAGGGCAGAAGTCTGACTTCTAGCTCAAATGACGATAGCACACTCACACGCGCTTGCACAACCCCTTTTTACAGAGGGGCTCATTCACGGCACCTCACAGAGAGAACAGAAGGAAGAGAACAACATGCCCAACCCGGGACTCGAAACCAGGACCCGCGGGTCACGGGGAAAACGCGCTACCCCTATGCCAGGACGCCGGCGCGCAATCATCATAACAAATTAAAAACATATGAAAGGCATGAACAGTATTTTTTTTAAACTTTGAGCCCCAAATGATTTATTCTAGCTAAATTGGTATTCGCATTATCATGACTAGATTATAGATTTCCTCTTATTTCAATTCGGCAAAATTAATTAATGTTATATTGCCATGTGATTTTAAAGCTTCCTGATGCAACACTTTGGGAAAGCGTGTTCGAAAATCTAATAAATGAGCATTACACTCTCTATTACAAGGAGTCATTAGAATGGCAGCGAAATCCTTTCAAATTTATGTATGATCCGCTCAATTTCAAAATGGGAAACGTATTTAAAAATATATATTGATAACTACCATTGTATTAAACCAGTATTGTCATATTAGTAACATTATGCATGTGCATAAGAAAAAAATGGGACAATGTAATGTAGTTGCTCATCTGTTTTGCTTTTTGCTCATGGTTCTTTGACAAGGGTGACAATACTGGCAAAATGTGAATGTTTATTACGCTTTGGAATCTAGGAAAGATTTCACCTTAGAAGGATGCTAAATGAAATAATTTTGACTCATTCCTAGAAACCCCTTTTCCCACCCTATTAGTATGTTAGTTATCAGATGTCTGCCAAGGAATCTGTAAGAAAGGGTATTGTTACAAATTTGTTGTATTTGTTTCCTTGGATGATTAGTCTCATAATACGCGAGAAAGATTTGCCATTATTCTTGATGGATGCTGAATTGGTACCAGGCTAACAACGATTTTAATGATAAACTTGACATCAGCTTTGGCGACGAATTGACTTTGGCGATAAAAATAAAAATTTTGAAAAACGCTAAAAATTAAGGCGCTTCTTTAATGAAATCCTGTTTGGATAGGGAAATCTGAAGATCCTTCTAGAAAATTCCATACTGTATTTTAAGACTGTTATATTTGAAGTGTTCAAACGAGATTTCACTTCTCACTCTGCGGTTTCATTCGCGAAATGAACTCCAGCTTTGAACTCTAAGCGTTATTACTGCTCAAATTTTTAATTTACTATTAGATTGTGCTGAGAATAACTATTAGTGCTGCTTTTGTGCACTTTTTGGTTGTATTTTTCTACCTATACTATATTTTTACTTGAAAATAAAGTGTTGTTTACCTGTATCCGACGTGTTTGACTTCTTTTTTTCCCTACATTCATCGTATTAAATATTAATGAAAAAAATTCAACGTATTTAAATTCGTTTCTGTTCATAACAAGATATCTCTATGTTTATCAAAGAAAAAATTTCTTTAAAAATAAGTTTGAACAACCGTTTCCATTAGTCGCTATAAAGAAGTCAAGTGCATAAATCCTTTTTTTGCGCGCTAAAAAAAATATGAATTAGAGATGTAAAAAAAGGTTTTTTTATCTTATTAAAATAAAAAAATTGTAAGCATATCAAAATTTATGCCTATAATCTTCATAATAAATAAAATTAATCATAATTAATAAATGCTCATTAAAATATTAATTTTTCAAAAAAAAATCTTAATAAATTACAATAATTAAAATGTTGTCTATACATTTCTTTATTGAGGTCGACTTTGGCGCATTTAATTTAATTTCTTAATATTACTGCGTGAATCAATTCTAATTTGAACTGCCCTCAACTCCACTACTTATTCTTCCATTTAAGGAACTGATACACACACCGCCTTGTTGCTGACAGATAAACTCTAAATTTACAAATTTGATATTTAACAAAATTTGATATTTATTGCCAATTTTTATGTTACATTAATATTCCAAATTTTATCTGCGTAGATCATTTGTTTAATGAATTCGCATGCACTCAAATAGAGTTACAAACAGCAATCGTTTGAATGATTTGGACCGGAAAGTTCTTTAAAATCTGAAATTTTCATGTCAATAAAACAAACACATTTATTTTTTTATGTTACTAATATACTGAATTTGGAAGTGATAGAGAGTGAGAGAGCATATTACTATGTGTGCCATATGAGTAGCGCATTATGAATACACTAGACACATATACAGGAGAAAATAGAAGTACTATATATACGGTTTATTATGGATACATTAGGCACATATACAGGGGAAATATATTAGTACTATATAGACAGTATATTATAAATACACCAAATACAAATAAAGTTAATACGAAACATTTGATCTTAACTTTAACAGGTAAAAAAGCAATAAAGAAACTTTAATATAGATAAAAAAAATATTTAAAATTCACATGAAAATTATCTAAATCTCGAATCTGAATTCCTAAAGATTATTGCAAAGTATTTATATTTCATAAATAAGAAAGTAAAAATTAATGTACAAAAGAAATACTCCCTGAAATCTCAATTAATTTTTATACATTTTCTTTGAATAATTATTCAAGAAATTGGAATAATTTTCCGACATTCATGCAGATAGTTAAAAAATAATATTGAAATATTTGAAGTTTCTGAATAAATCTCTTTTTTGAGAAAAAAAATTGGAATAATACTGAATTCAGTGAATAACAATGGAAGTCCATTAAAGGAGTTTTCAGAACTTTCTACACGAGCAGTCTGGCTTAAAGGAAGTCATTTACAATTCAAATCGTCTGCACACTTAAAAAAATATTTAACTCTCAAACGATTGAAAGATGACATTTTTATTTCTAACCTTTTTTGCCTTTTGAAAGCAAATTAAATTAACTTTTTTTAAATGAAAGAAATTGAAGTCAAAGAAGAAATAAAATCAAAACATATAATTATTTATATTTAAAGAAACAAGTTGTTATGCATATATAAACCGATAATTTTTGAAGAAATTAAATATTTTTGAAAAGTTATTTTTAATCCATTAGTAAGAATCTTACCGTCATACATTTTACTACGAATTTCAAGAACGTATTAACATTTTAACATTGCAAAATTGTCCTTTGTATATAACTCAGGCACTATAGTCATGAAATTTAAAGACATAATTACACATCACCATTATGAAGTATGAATAATTAAATTAATATAAATAATAATTACATCATATCATAAATTGAACATTAATATTTCAAGGCAATTTGGAGATAGAATGAAATTTAAGTCCAAAACATGTGATATGTTTAGATATAAAATTATATTATCTTAGATTGAAAAAACAAAATCAAATAATGTTTATATGTTTAAAATTCGTCACATAAGATATTTAAGATATAGTCAATTCTAATTAATAGCTTGAAGATATATAATTAATTTATTCTACTTACTTTTAAATATTAAGAATTCCAATCCTACCCTCCCCACCCCTAAATTAATGAGTAAGACCTGTCATCAAAGTGGAGACAACTAAACTCCACAAATTCTTGAACCCATTATGGAAGCTAGAAAACCGATTATTTATACGGTATTTTATCCCATCCATATCTGTAGACTTCCGTGGAAATGGATGAATTAATATATAAATTATTAAGTTTGATAAATTACTTAGTAAAATCTGCATTTTAGGTCTATAGGCTATTATGATGCATTCAGATCGGTGATCGAAAACGATTTAAGTAAACTTTAATTTGTAAATCGATTTGAAAAAAATCTCTTTTTCTTTTCTATTTACATTGGTGGAGAATTAATCTTCAGAAAATATCTCTGTATGAAGCAAAAGCTATATAATATAATATAAGTATAGCTGTTTAATATAATATAAAATTATTTCAAAATATTGTATTAAGTTACCACAAACAGATAAAGAAATTAGACAATTAGAAAACAAAGAATTAGTTATTTTCTGGTATCATTTAAGCATTACTCGTTAAATTATACACAACATCTTTCTTAATATTTTTTTTAAAGAGAAATATAATTTTCATTTCTTTTTAACAGTTACAAACATTTTAATCAGCAAGTATTTTTAAATTTTAAATTTTTTAGAATAATTTAGTAAAGGACTAACATATTTTATTTCAATCAAACAATAGGATTGAAAATTAACAATTTCTTTTTACTACTAAATAAGTTTTTCCTTGAATGATGAAATGATTATGGATTCTATTTAAAAGCTTTAATAATTCATATTAATTGTGAAAAATAAAAAGAAAATTAAGTCATTAATAATTTCAAGATTTTTTTTAAATAAGTCCTTTTCTTTATTACTCATGTCCAAAATTTTACTTTATGGATATATTTTTAGGTCAAATAATGATTGCGCATGAATGCTTTGATCCCGCTATTATGAATATAATTATAAAATCTATGAGTTCTTTCAAATTCTTCCAAACTGAAAATTGAATGAAAATAAATTTAAACAATGGCGAATCAATGTTTATATCACAACTTTTTATCACAATGTGAATAAGAAATAATATTAAATTAAAGATTAAGTCTCTTGAAGGTGCGATGAAAAACTTCATTTAATTTTCTTATCATTTTTCAGGAAAGACGTTTTGCCCATTCATTTCTTTAAATTAATATCTTAATAAATTAAATCGATGCCTGTAATCTGGTCAGTAGTTGACTTTAATAGAGTATTTTAAAGAAGCCAGAGAATTAAAGTAATTTTTTTTTATTAATTCATTGTCTTTCCTTACTTAAAATGGCATGGGGAAAGACAAAAATTATTTTAGCAGAACTGATATATGGCTTAGAAATCGATCAATGTTGCAAAAGTTTTTTCTATCTAATAAGCTGATTATGTTCTCAAAGTATACATAATTATTATACAGTAATTGCTTATATAATTAAAAACTTATAGAATGAATAAAAGTAATTTATAGACTCTACGCCACCCACCAACGAAGACCTGAGGGAAAAAAAAAATAAACATCAACAAATAACATTAATCAGTAATAAAATTCGAGTTAAGATTTTCTTTTATCATTATTCCTTATAGTGAATGTTTTTTTTTCTTATTTCAAATGAATAAATTTTGGCTCTCTACTGTTCCGTACAAAGAATAACAAAAATAAACAAAAACAGGAAAATTTAAGTCGAGCTTAATAAAATATCCTACAGATGGCAGCACGAAATTTAATTTTAATACGGAAAGTCATTTCTTCGCTCCTACAGTTTTTGATGTTATCCTACTTTTAAGCACATTATTCAAGCGAATTTTATAATGTCATAAAAGTATTATCCCAAGATAAGTTATATACTTTTTTCTGATAAAAAAAAACTTAATTTAAATTGATTTAATTTTAAAATCAGTTTCGACAATTATTCTTTGTAAAGATAGAGGTACAAATTCGCAAATTAAAAAAAAAAAAAAAAAGTGCGATCTTTATCAACATTTGTTATCGACAATGTCTTCTATGACTTTACACTTTTTTTCAGAAGCTTATTAACATAGGCTAACTATTTATAGGCTAATAAAATATTTTTGATTGTGATGTGTGTGATTTCACATGCATGGTGAAAAAACATTTTAAAACAATCTATGGAGCAAATTGTTAGACTTAAAACGACTAAATATGGCAATTAAGTTCCTGTTTAGTAAAGTTCTAAGTTAGTTTAGTTAAGTTCTTATTTGCTGAAAAAATGCTGCTTGTTTTGCTAAAAAAATGCAAACTTTTATTTGAAAATTGAATAAAAAATAAAACCAATAAATATAAAATTACTTTTGGTCATAGTTTTGTTGCACTGACATTCTTTTTATGCTATTAAAATAAAATATTCTTCAAAGCGAGGAAATTTTTCTAATAAAACGTTTTTGTCTAATTTTTATGAATTTAAAAAAAATTAAATTCTATTCTGTAGTAATACTTTTATTGTTGCTGTTATGGAATTTAAATTCATGCACGTTGAGTTAGTAATGAATACTTTTTCTATGTTCTTCTAACTATCGGTAATGAATACATTTACAAACATCTATGTGTGTATCATCGCTGCTATATTTAAGAGAAAATTTAAAAAAAATAAAGGTAGACGGATTAAATCTAAAAATGAATTTATACAGTGATGCTTCAGATTAATGATTTGAATCTTTGAATTTTCGTCTAATACATTTTTTTTGGAACGGATTTTATTGGCAAATTGAAATTTAGAAAAATGATGGAATTTTAGCTTCATTTTCGATATAAGAAAAAATAAATATCACAGAATTATTTTCGTAATGCTCCGGAAATTTCTAAAATAAAAATAAATCCTGAAATAAAAATATCTTAGAAGCATTCTACAATACTTAAATATGGAATAAAATTGTGAAATAAAATATGGAAATAAAATTTAATTTTTGCATTATAATTCAGATTGTTTTTGAGAAATATCTAATAATATTTATCTAGAATTGTAAAATTTTAATGTTAAAATGATTTTAATTACTGAAATACATTCAAATTAATTTTAATGTAGTTAAAATGGCAAAAAGAAGTTTGATTCTATGTTAAATTTTATACGAAAATGTTTCCTTCCGAAAAAATTCAGACACTCGTATTGCTTCTAAAAATGATATTCGAAACTTAAATTATTTATTAATTATTAGTTTTGAATGAAATGCGTGATGCATGGAAACAATATTTTTCTGAACATGATTTCATCCTCAATAAGTTAAAATTTGTTAGGTAAGGATAATAATTAAAGTTTACTAATGATTGTAATTTACAGAATCCATAAATATCAAAACCACTTAAATTGATAAAATTTAATTTAATTTATCTTTATCATTTAAAGAAGTAAATACGGTTTTTATTTAATGTTTTTGCAAATAAATTTTTTTATTATAAGAAAAAGCTTTTAGATATTTCCTTGTACTTACTCAATTTCAGTGACTATTTCAAGGGAAAAAAAAGAAATTGGAGACTTTATTTCTCCTATAAAACAATTTCATTTCTAGAGAAAAAATAATAGTATAATTTCTTTGTCCTCGAGAAAGAATATTACAATGAGAACTTCTTCTTATTCTTTGTTAATAATGACAATGCAAGTTAGTGCGTTCAAAATTTCGAATTTATCTTTTTTTTTATACAAAAAATAAATTTTCTAAATTTTCAGTTCTCTGACTTTGTAAATTCTTATTTAAATTTAGTATTGCATTTGGTTGAAATTTCACTCATGTCCATAAATTAAGGGTAATTCAGAGTCACGCTTAAATCGAACTCTAAAATACATATATCACCCGTAAAATGACTACACACATCTTCAGAAATCACATGCAAATTGCAGGAAGCCACCAGATGATACCGATAGTACGTCACATTGACGAGAGTGTTAGAGAGTGATGTATGAAGAATACAAGCAAAAAAGTAAAATTTTTCGGAAGCGCTTTATAAGTCTTTCAGTGCATTAACCGCATAGTTATGACACAAAGGACGCATTTAGATGTATTTTTACTTGGTAGAATTATCAGCCATCTGGAATGTGGGCTTACTCAGCGGGAAGTATCAGAGGAACTTGGAATCGCCCAAAGTGTCATCTCCAGGCTTTGACAACGATTCCAAGATGATGGTAATGTGTGTAGTCGTTGTAGGACAGGTCACCCCCGAGTTAAAACGCCAAATGAGGACCGGTGTTTGGCAGCTACCGCCAAAAGAAACAGACAGAGCATAGCATCAGACCTGTCTCTTCAGCTACTGGAACAACAGTTTCAAGGCAGAACGTGTACAAAGGCTTAGAGCAGATTGGTCTATATGCTCGTAGGCCTGTCAGATGTGTTCCACTTATTGTTGACTGTCGATTGCTGTTAGCCTGCAGTAGAGAGCATGCATTGTGGACACCGCAACAATGGTATTGTGTGATGTTTTCCGACGAGTCCAGATTTAGCCTGCAGTCTAATTCTCGCGGAATTTCATATGGAAAGCGCTAGGTGCCCGTTACCACCAAGAGAACATTATTGAACGACACCGTTACGGTGATGCAGGATTTCTCGTTTGGGGAGGAATTATTCTGGATTTCCAGAATTGACCTGCATGCTCAAATTGGAGCCATGACAGACCAAATCTATCAAGACATCATTATGGAACAACATGTACGTTTGTTTCGGGGCGTCATGGGCGCAGAATTATTCGTGTTAATGGATGACAACGTCCGTCCTTACAGTGCAAACATCGTAAACGAATGCCTTCGATTGGAGAATATCACCCGTATGGATTGGCCAGCATTCTCATCGGACTTGAATTCAGTACAACAAGTGTGGGACATGCTTGGCCGACGAGTTACAGCCCATCAACCACCTCCTACATGTCTACCGGAACTTCGGAGAGCATTGCTTGATGAATGGTGTAATATTCCCCAAGATCTGATCGATAATTTGATACTAAGCATGCCTAGGCGTTGTACGGACTATATTGCATCGTCTGGGAGACATACTGCGTATTAACCATCATACCAACCATGGGTTTTTGTAAATAGTTTTTTTTTTGTAATCGCTCTTTTTGTTTCGCTCTTTACCTCCTGTTTAGTAAATAAGCTTTACAAATAAGTTACATTTGTTTTGCTTCTGACTCTTTCTTTTCCTGAAGTTGCATTATCCTTAATTTATGGACATGAGCTTATGAATCATTTTTACATATAAATATTATTAATAAACTGTTAACAAAATAATGCAATGAATATAGCAGTCTAATAAAAAATACTTTTTCCTTTGATATTAATGAATTTGATACAGAAAAAAAAATTGTAATGCTATGAAATTAATGGAAATTGAAAATCAAAAAGATTACTTTATAATTACAATGCTATAGCGTTTTTTTACAAAATTGGGAAGATGGATAATTCAATATTGTTTAAAGACATTTTGCAAAAATTTAAATATATTTAACAAAAGTACGTAATGACGCATACACTACATAATTAGAAGCTCTATTCAGTATCAAATGTATTTTTTCTTCAAGATGCCAATGTACACTATTTTACCAAAAAATATGAAATTTTTATTTTTGTTTGAAGAAAGGTAAATGCATGACTTTTACAAATTATCGGAATAATAAAGAAGTTTTATTTTTCATCAAAAGACCCATTTTTTAGACAAATAAAGATACACAACAGAGACTTACTTCTAAATTAAAATGTTCTACTTTCATTTTTTTCCAATTTAAATTATTTATCCTGTCTACAATTTTATCTACATATAGTTTCGATCGATTCGTTAACGATTATTTCTTAACTAGTCTAATAAATTGGAATAACAACTCGAATTGCTATGAGAGTTTGATGAGGCTATCTCACGAATTATCGATTATTTAATGCAGCATTTGGCAATCAGATTATTATGGATCCCTAATTAATGATAAAATGAAACTATCTTATCGAGTATAGAGTAATCATTTCATTCATTCATTATGACATAATTTAACACTGTACAATGCAATTCATTAATTTGAATTTCAAAAAAAAATGTTTTATTTTTCTTGCGAATTTTACATTTAATATAATAACTGTTGCCATTCTTGATTGTATATGGTGTAAATTGGTTTGATATTTTGACTTAAAAAATCTTTATTTTAATTCAAACTAACACATTATAACGATCAGTTTTGAACTGACATATTAGAGATAAGATTGAATTTCAATACAATTTAATTTTTATATCAATAAGACCAATTGATTTTATAAATTGACATTCCTAAAGATAAAAATTGATATTGAGAGATGTTTTGCATCTAAATCGTGAATGGTGGTTGTCAGTAAAGATATCAACAATATACATGCTCTGAATTTGGTTCTAAATATGATTTTTGCTAACTTTCCATTTCAAATAAAAATAATAATACAAAATAAAATCTCATTTTAAAATTAGGATTGCTATAACAGCAATAAGACCAACAGCGTGACATGATGGCGTGAATTTTTCAGACATTTGCGTGAGAGATAAACTATAACTACTTTTGCTTATTAACGTTTCAAATGCTTGGCAATCAATATCGAAGGATATTTACATTTCATCATTGTTGCAAGTTTTCAACATTTGCATATAAAAAAATATTAATATATTTTTACTTTCAAATGAGTTTGAAACTTATTTTTAAGTTATATTTTATTGTTGTCATACAACACGCAATTCATTAAAAAAAAAAATACGTATTTTTTGATTGATTGCCGATTTTTCTTCCGATTCTGTTGTAGATGCATATTTTTCCAATTTAGAACACAAAAGAAAAAATTGTGCTTTAAATGCCATATAAAAGTAGGAACGATATTATAATTTAAAGCCTCCGTCCACTTTTTTTAATCAAATGCAATATGAATTGTATTGTTTATAGTTAACTATGCAAAAATAAAATTGAAACTTATTCAAAAATATAAATAAAGAGAATAATTTAAAAAAGGAATATAATCCTTCAAAATGAGAATTTTTAGAATAAAAATACAAAATGGATTTATTTTCAATATCTTAAAAAAATTAGTAAATATCACATAATATATCATAAGTAATTTTAATAAATAAAATGATAATAATAATAAAACTAATAATTATACAAATGTAATAAATTAAATAATTCTAACATATTATTTTATATATTAAAATTAAATATATAAAATATACTATAATTATAAGTGAAACTATATTTTGAAACTAATATTTTCAATAAATGTGTAGTTTAAAATATAATACAGAACTAATAATTTACAGAACTGTAAATACACAATTATTAAAAAAAAAAATGTTGCTAATATAACATGCATATTAAATTTTTAGAAAGACAGCAAAGTTTTTTTTTGTTTTGTTTTAATACATTGATGATAGTTAAATCTTTGAATAAAGCAACTTTAAAAATTGTTCGCTTTCTGTCATTTGAGAAAACAATGTAGACATGTATTTAACAAATAAAAGTAATTTTTTTTATCATTTTGAGAGTTATCATTTAAGATTCGTAGTTACCAGAGATAAGTTGGAATTATTGGCAATGTTTTAATACACTGTTTATAAGAAAGTTACAAGATCAGAGGACACTTCAATCGTTGACGAATTCGAATTATTTATGTTAAAAAAAGATTTGAACATGATCGCAAGAATAGCTTCAATATCTTGTTCTAAATCGGGTCATGCCTATCCCCTTCACTACTTGTCCAATCATGTATAAATTTCCTGAAAATATATCTTGTCTTTATTTATAATAAAAAAGAATGTGAGTTTATGTATGTTGTTATGAAGTCAGACAGTTTGATCTAGAGCTATCAAATTTATCGTCCACATAATTTGGAGGGTGGAAACGTGCAGCTCGGAAAGATTTAATTTGAAACTTTAATTATAATTTTAGCTTATTAAAATAAAGTGAAATGCTGAACTTACAGTTCCAAAATAATTTTTGCATCACCTTAAAATTAAAAAAAATAAATCTTTTCAATGATACTAATTTTTAATATATAAATTGTTTTTATTTTTAAAAACCTTTTTAAAAATATTTTAAGCATATTTCCCAACAATTCCCCCCCCCCAAAAGAAAAATAGAAATAAAATTTGCTATCACTTTATGCGGATCGGAAAATTTATATATATATATATATATATATATATATATATATATATAAGTAACCAATCTAAAGTAAGAAAAAGTTTGAAAACGAAACTAAAATGAAAACGAAACAAAACAGTTTCGAAATCGCAACTAAAATTTATTACCTATTTAAACTAAAACCAAAAAGGAACTTCATAGTATTTAGAGAGCGCAATTGCAGCTACTTCTAAAACACAGATGAATTGATACAAAAGTATTAGAATCAAGTTAATAGGAAAAACAAAAAACAAATAAAAATTAAACCAAAAAAATTATTAAAAAATATTAAAAAAGAATCCGGCCTGAAGACTTTTTCAAGGGTCACCCTCAGGCAGGGATTCAAATAAAGTGATTTTTTCTGTGAGGACATACAGACATTAAGTCTAATAATGATTCCTCGTGACCCGAAAATCCCCCGAAATTATGCTCAAGAGATATACCATTTTAACAGAAAGGAAATACAAAATAACAAATTAGAAAAAAACCACAAAGTAAAAATACAATAAAAACAATAACAATAAAAACAAAAACAGCATTAAAATTAAAATTAAAATTAAAAACGAAAAGGCCAAGACATACCATCCAACAGTGAACGAAACTTTAAACAATCGATTGTGATTTCCTGTTTTTGAAAGTTAACGGTAAATTATGTAAACAGAGGTAGGCACCCAGCGCCATCTATTGAGTGATCCAATATGCAAGTAAATTTCTATTTTTATTTAAGCCAAAAGATTAATCCCAAACCATACCTTGTTTAATTAAAAAATTGACATTACAGTAATTTCTAGGAAAATCATTTTTAATTAAATTTTTAAGGAGGATATTTGATGCTTCAATATAAGAATTTTTATTATTGCAAACCCTTTTGATCCTGTTAACTTGTGAGAAAATAAGATTTTTGAAAATTTTAGAGTTTAGATTGGAATGGTAGTTACATAGTTTTGTTATTTTAAAGTTGAAATCATCCCTTTTATCGTATATACCAACTATTGTTTTATCATTAGCAATTTCGATTTTTAAATCTAGAAAGGTAGCCTCAAGTTGATTTATATTTGTATCTTTTAGAATTAAATCTTTTGGATAGCAATTAGTAATAATATTAGTATTGTCGAAGTTAATCAAAAGTAGGTCATCAATATATCTCCACCCGTTTATTAAATTATATTTAATTATTTTTTTCTCATAGTAATGCAGGAAAATATTAGCTAAAGCACTTGAGAAAGCTGTCCCCATTGGAATGCCCTTGACTTGTTTATAAAAATTAATACCATTAAACACGTAATTTTCAGTAATATTAAAATTACATAACTCAAGTCAGTTATTTTTAGGAATGATATTTTCATTTAAATATTCGTCATAAATAAAAGTGCAGACCTTTATTAATTTTTCATGAGGTAGATTAGTGTATAAATTTTCGAAATCAAAAGTATTAAGTTTATTAATGTTGTTATCTTTAAGAAAATCCAATACTTCTTTGTTACTAGAAATAATAAAGTTGTCTTCATTTTTTATTTTGTCCAGGATAATTTTTAAGTATTTAAAGAAATTTTCAAAAAATTTTCAAAAATCTTATTTTCTCACAAGTTAACAGGATCAAAAGGGTTTGCAATAATAAAAATTCTTATATTGAAGCATCAAATATCCTCCTTAAAAATTTAATTAAAAATGATTTTCCTAGAAATTACTGTAATGTCAATTTTTTAATTAAACAAGGTATGGTTTGGGATTAATCTTTTGGCTTAAATAAAAATAGAAATTTACTTGCATATTGGATCACTCAATAGATGGCGCTGGGTGCCTACCTCTGTTTACATAATTTACCGTTAACTTTCAAAAACAGGAAATCACAATCGATTGTTTAAAGTTTCGTTCACTGTTGGATGGTATGTCTTGGCCTTTTCGTTTTTAATTTTAATTTTAATTTTAATGCTGTTTTTGTTTTTATTGTTATTGTTTTTATTGTATTTTTACTTTGTGGTTTTTTTCTAATTTGTTATTTTGTATTTCCTTTCTGTTAAAATGGTATATCTCTTGAGCATAATTTCGGGGGATTTTCGGGTCACGAGGAATCATTATTAGACTTAATGTCTGTATGTCCTCACAGAAAAAATCCCTTTATTTGAATCCCAGCCTGAGGGTGACCCTTGAAAAAGTCTTCAGGCCGGATTCTTTTTTAATATTTTTTAATAATTTTTTTGGTTTAATTTTTATTTGTTTTTTGTTTTTCCTATTAACTTGATTCTAATACTTTTGTATCAATTCATCTGTGTTTTAGAAGTAGCTGCAATTGCGCTCTCTAAATACTATGAAGTTCCTTTTTGGTTTTAGTTTAAATAGGTAATAAATTTTAGTTGCGATTTCGACCTTAAATAAATTCCTCTTGCCCATTCTGGACAATGTAAAAAATTAGAATCGTGCAAGAATCTGACTTGCTGTGTTTTAAATGATTAACAATTCATGTAATTTTTGAGTTTTAACTTTTTTAAATTTGTTTTTTTTTTAATTTGAATTTTAGTTTTGATTTGTCGATTCCTCTGTATATTAATTATCCACATCGTTTATTTGGTTATTCAACTAAATACCGATATGTGAAAGACTTGAAGAATAATTTCATATCTTTAAATTTTTTGATATAGTTTTTTTAACCAATGTTTTGAGAGAAATTTTTAAATGTTTCTTGATTTTCAATGTTTGGAATGCTAAAAAAACCTCAAATAATTTTACCTTATTCTTTCAATTTCCTTTTTACAAAATTTAAGCCGATTTTAGCCGAATTTTTCCAAATGATTTTTTCAATATATTTCTCTATTTTCATTTTCTACTTCTGTAAAAAAGAACCAAAGCTCTTTATCTTATTTTACTTTCAAGTTCTTTTCGTCAAAACGAAAAGAAAGAAAGAAAGAAAGAAAAAAAAGATTGGCGTTCTGTGTCAACTCCTAGAAAAAATAATCTTCCGCATTGCTTTGCAGGGGCTGTCTTCAGGATGCAATTGAGAAGGCAGACGGTCGACAGCTTCTGTTTACGGCTGGCGTTGCTACGACGACAATACAAATCTGGCATTGAACCAAGCACGGCCTGCATTTTACGACTGTGTAATGATTCTAATTGGAGGTACATTTCAGCATACGGGATAAACCACCTTTTTTACATTTTTAGCAATCGATGAAATCTGGTCTGGTTTTCTTGTTTGAGGCTTGATTAGAAAGAAGACCTGTAACCCAGAACTGTAACCTAGACCAGGATAATACTGCAGCAATCTGTGTAAATTATTGATCAAGAGGTAGATTGTTACTATATGTATGCAAAGACGAAGAAAGAAAAAAATCTACTAGAGGAAATAAATGAAAGTAGTAGTTAATTTTTTAAATTTAGTTTCAAAGTTAAATATGAGAAAATATTTGGGATATTTGAAATCAAATATATTGGAACAATGAATTACCTTGACTATGAATTTTCACCGTTTATTGAAGTATGATATTCTTAGCATAAATATTCATCTTTTGTCACGTTTGACAAACATTTCGGGGTTATTAATTCTTTTAGAGAGAAAAAAAAATGAATCTTCTGTTCATCATTAAAAAATAGAATCAGATCAAGACAATATATTATACATCATGTTATAAAAGTCAAAATGAAAGAAAAGAAATTTTTACACAGAAGAACTTGAGGGAATGGTGGATTTATTAACTTTTTCAATATTGTAATTGAAACTTTGTACACATATAGATTTGAATACAATTCTGTTAACTATCATTAAAATCTTTTAAACTTAATGTAACTTTTATAATTATAAAGTATTCTTAATACATCAAGCATTCTTAACTTTTAATTTTTTATTTAGTTCAATATTGTCAATAAAAAGGCATTTTGGGCTGCTTCGATTATTTCTTTATTTTATGTAAAAAAAAATTTCGAGGAAGTAATTTTATGCGAACATTTTGAATTTTCATCAAAATCATGATTTTTTTTGGACAAATATTGAAATTTAATTATGGGAAAGATCGGAGTGAGGTTGAAATATAGCATGAAAATACAAATTTACTGTAGTATATGGCAGGAACACTAAATATAAATTTTATGCAATGTCTTGAAAAATTGGGAAAAATCCAGAATTTTAAATAATTGCAAATCTAAGAGCCAATCATTTAAAGTTTTCTTTAGATTAAAGCCAATTCTTAACCTTTAAGAAACCATTTTTTTAAAAGAAAATATCCTAAATAATTTTATTCTTCTGATAACCTTTACTATTAAAAACTTCTATTTTAATGCTAATTTATTTCAATTTGTTACATTCGGGAAATAAAAAAGATTAAGTTGAAATGTTATTGAAATGTTGAAGGTTGGAAATACAAATTTAAAGGAATCAATTCACCATAAATTACTTTTTGTGAGAATTAAAAAAAAAAGAATTATGAAATAAAAATGGATATGAAAATCCTATTTTGTACTACATGTCCAAAGAAAGCAATTTTTTAAATCTTAATTTTAATATTGGCAATAACATGCTATTTTAGAATTCATGGAGTCAAAAATTCATCATAAAATAAAATAAATAATTGCTACAGATTGAATATTAAATTAAATTAAAAATGTTTTATCAGAATTAAAAAATAATGAACGAAAACAAAATTGAAATCATTAAAAATGTAATGCATTTTTAGTGTTAGTATAATGTTAAAATAATTTTTGTGAAAAATAGTTTTGGAAGATACAGTTAAAATACTAAGAACTTGCTTTTTTAAAATTAATTTATATTTTAATTAAATTTTAGAATTTGATAAGTTTGCAGGAATTTATATCTAATATTAAATGCGAAATTTCATCAAATTCGAACACAAATTGTAGACTCGAAAAGAAAAGCTCAAATTTTATGTGTAGTTGAATTTGAATAAACAATATTCAATATTTTTTTTAAAACTTTCTATTGAATTTAAAATAATGTAAATCATGCAATCAAAATAATACCTCAAGTTTATTAAAAAAATATTCATTTTATTTCGTATCAACAATATTTTATAACCATAAAAAATTCATAAATAGTACAAAGAAAAATTAGAATTTTTTATTTATTCATATGTCGAATAAAAATATTTTTTTTTTATATACGAGATGAGTAACTGCTTGTTTTATTTATTGTATTGAGCACATCTTTATCAAAAATACTTTTGTTTTTCTGACAAATATTAGTTTAAGCTAAAAAACAATATCTATAATAATTAATTTTTATGGAGAATAATTTACTTTATAGTGACAGAATTAGTGAAGTTTTCAACATAAAATAATTCGCAAGTTTCATTATAGCTGTTTATTGTATACATTCTTCATTTAAAAGTGCTAACATCAAAATCTCTGAATTTGATAATTACAAAGGGATTTCAAAAAGTCTATCAATCATTTGCATAATGACAAAAATACGATTTCTCTTCCTCCTTGTAAAGAAACCAGTTCCAACAATTGAATGCTGTAAAATAATTTCTCACTGTTAAATTACTTCAAAGTAACAAGAATTTAAAAATTTTTTTACAAAATTTTCTTTTTGATGTTTAGGAATAAAATAAACTTAATACTATTTAAATATATTACTCGTTGTGGGTATTATATAATGTTCAGTTTAATAATTAAGTTTTAATATACACGTAAAATCAACCACTCATTTACTGAAGGAATATACATCTATATTTTCAAATTTGGAAAAAAAATCATTTATACTTTCATTACAGCACTTCAACTTATTAATTATCCTTTTTTCTGTGGATGCACTAATGTGATCAAAGAGTATCTGAAATGTTTGATTCAAAATATATATATAAGAAATATCATCTGCAAGCTTTTATCAAATATTCTTACGACTTTTGTTCTTTTCTTTTGATAAGGACGGAAATTAATTTCAAATTATCATCCGAGAATAAATTGATTTTTAATGAGAAACGAATTCCAGCTTTGTTGATTTTTCAAAATAGTCAATGTGAATGAGTAAAGAATATTGAATTAATTTGTATGCGCTAAGAAATTCTTGCGACAAGTAGTGCACATTCTGCGATATATCTTTTCATAAACATATATACATTTTTCTATATATGTCTTTTTATAAGCACCTTCTTCAAATTGTTGTCAAGTATTTTGACTTAAATGAAATGCTGATAACTACAAATATAATGATTTCCATCATGAGTAATTAATTGTTTATCTGAAAATTTTTTAGTGTAAGTTATATATATATATATATATATATATATATATATATATATGTAATGATATTTTAACTCTAATTTCAATTTAATTAATTTTCATAGTAACTTCATCTTAATTTAGCCCATAGTATCTTCATTCTAAAATATTCTCTTATTTCGTGATCCAATTCCACTGTCTCTACTTAATTAATTCAAGAGAAGCTTTGTTAAATTGTTAAATCAGTTAAAATATAACTTTCCCACACTACGCTTGAAGAGATAACATACCGCTGATCAAGCAAATTCTTTTTTAAAATCTCCCTGTGTTTCCCCTACCTTGTCCACCCGTGTAATGAAAATCCCTATCGAAATCTCATAATACATTAGAACCGTAAAGAAATATTTTCCCTATCAAAATCATAGGTTATATAAGACCAGGGATAAAATGTCCAAGAGCTTTTTTCATTCCTTTTCTGTGTCGTTCTGTGTGCTCATCGCTTGTACATATGCTTGCTTCTTCAAAATGAAATAAAACAAGGTCACAAAAATTAAAAGTATCTTCACTGTCTTCAAACTGCATCATGCTTCACAACAAATAATATTACATATATATGTGTGTGTGTGTAATGATATTTTAACTCTAATTTCAATTTAATTAATTTCCAAGATTTTATCTTGATTTAGCCCATAGTAACTTCATTCTAAAATATTCTCTTATTTCGTGATCCAATTCCACTGTCTCTACTTAATTAATTCAAGAGAAGCTTTATAAAATTGCTGAATCGGCTAACTTTCCCACACTCCGCATAAAGAGACAAAATACCGCTGACGATACAAATTCTTTTTTAAAATCTCCCTGTGTTTCCCCTGCCTCTTTGACGCGTGTAGCGAAAATCCCAATGGAAATCTCATTATATATTAGCACTATAAAGAAATATTTTCCCTATCAATTTCGCAGGTTATATGAGACCAGGGATAAAATGTCCAAAAGCTTTTTCCTCATTTCTTTTCTGTGTTGTGTGTGTTGCTTGTCGCTCATTGCTTCTACATATGCCTGCTTCTTGAAACTGAAATAAAACGACGTCACGAAATCAAAAGTGTCTTCACTGTCTGCATTCTGCTTCACATAAAATAATGCTTACACATATATATTCAAACATATAAAAAAATTGATTGACAAAAACTGAAAAATAAGCAAAGTTTTAATGAAAGTTAGTTTATTATAATTAATAAAATGGTTACATTTTCCTTAGTAAAGATCATAAAAATACACCTTATGCAAAACACAATATATAAGCTTGCCGATTTATAAATACCTTTCAAGGATTATTATTAGAGGGATTTCAAATTTGGATATTAGTTTTCTATCATAATTTATTTATTCAATCATTTTTTCGAATGCGGAAGGAAAAAAAAAATAATAATCTGTCTCAAAATCTATTCATTTATTTTGTTCATTTTATTTTCATCCTTGAAAAAATTCGGAGAAAAAAATATTAGGCGAATATAAAAAGAACATACAGAACTTAAAAGTTAGGGATAACTCTTATTTTCGACTTCCATTTTGTTTAAATCTGGACATTTTCGGAATAATGTAATATACTTGCTTTCAATCATTGTCGATTATTCCTCATTGTCTAATCATTGTCGAAGTATAAAAAATAGAAAAAAAAATCAGTAATTAACATTTTTGTGGATTTTTTAATATTATTTTATAATTCAATCTCACCAAGCAGTATTAATTTTAGGGAATATAATATTTTATTGATCTCTGTTTCCTTACTTTAAATAAATTACAATATCTGTTATAAAATGCGTATTCAATAGAAAAGTGAAATGATTTCGAGAAGGGCTATCATTGATTTTTCCTAATTACTTTATTCTTCAATCCTTTCATACTATTAATTTTCTGAAATGATAGCTTTTTTTTATTTAGATCAGATTCCGTATCTGCTATTAATTTAAATTTTTACTAGGAAATTCGTACTTAATAGAAAATGATTATCTTTTGCAAGAAAAGAGTTAATCTCCTGTAGCTCATTCATTCTTTATCTTAATAAGTTTCAATGCCTATTAGGAATTCATTCAATCAATGTCCCATCCTCTTTGAGAGCTATTCTCATATTTCATGAAATTGAAAAATAGTCGTTGAATCCTTATTTTTTAAACTTATAAAATGCCAAAATTGGGTTAGAAACTCATTAAAATTGCAGTTTTAAATTAATTGCTCTACGCTTTAATCGTTATCATAGTTCGTAGTTTCAACTCAGGTAATTTTTTTTTTGATACAAGGATAATTTGCCCGGTAACAGCAAGATATTTAAGAATTTTTTATTAAAAAATATAGTGGAGCTAATTCAAATCAATAGAAACAGCTTTTTAGGCATTTTTTTTATCATTTTCTGTAAACGAAATCTGGTATTGCATTCATAAGAAATTACAATGCTGAAGTACAAAGTTTTGTTTTACCATTTAGATGAGAAATAAAATAAGTATGAAAGTGATAAAATTAAGAAAAAGGTGCAATCTGTTCATTAAAATAACTTCATTTTTATAAACATGGAAACAAATTAACTGTTTTTCATATTTTCTGAATTTTAACATAAGTAAATATGCAATTATTTTATTATCATGTTATTTTACTTATACAAATTAAATAATTGATCAAAAAATTTATTAAATATCCAAATTAAATTTCTCTTCTTTTAAAAAGTATGAAGCGTAAACTTCATTTATAAAATGCTAGAATCAATATGTCTATCAAGGGAAATCTTCTTAGACAAAGGATTTTATTTTATCAATTAATTCCTTTTGCTGTATACGCATATTTTAAAAATCAGATGCCTTAGTGTATTTTACTTCAATGATAAATAGAAAACTATTAAAACAACTTTCGCTTGGAGCTCCTTTTTTCTCAACATAAATCTACGTTGTTAAAATAATTGGACTATTAAGGATTAATTAATGAAACCATTTTACGGACTCTATTTCAGAGATATCAGTGAAGATAAAAATAAAAATAAACAGGGAAATCTTGAAGATATTTTGTCTTACATAAATTTATTAAAAAAATATTCGTTTATAATTTTTTGATAATTTATTAAACAAGGAAAAATATTTTTCATAACTAGTAATTACGACTTCAGATGCTCTTTTAAACTCCTGTAGTAAGCGCAACATTAATAATTAAAAAAATATGTTCGTATTAAAAGAAATATTTTACACAAATTTGTTTAATTTCCACTTTTTTAATATTTCTACTTTTTTTCTTAAAATACAGTTTGAAGTATTTCATTATCGTTCTCAAACAAAATAGCCATTTTCTAAAAAATGTTAAATTATTTATGAATGTTTGATAATAGAATGAAGTTTTTGATACATTAAATATATAATAATATATAAAGTAAAAATATCATAGGTTATATATCTTTCATTCTGTACAATAAAATATTATCAAAGAAAATATTCAAATATTATTACAATATATTTTTGAAAATATCACTTAATAATTTTTTCAAATATTCTCAAATTTATAAGGTTATTATAATATCAGTCTCAGCAGCATAATAAGTCGAATCTTGCCCTGCATTATTAATAATATATACTTTTATTTGTTACTTGATTATTATAAGATAAATTAAATAGCTACTAAAAGCTAGAATATTATTTTTAAAAAAATTCCTGAAAAAGATATGAAATAAGAGATTAATATGAATGTTATAAATTAGATGCTTGTGTTTCATAAATTTAACTATATGCGGCGATATTTTAAAATCTAAGAACATGAAATTTTATTTACTACGTTGTCTTACTAATTAATAACAAAAAATCCTTTTTAAGAGGCATAGAAGCGATATTTTAATATGTACATCTGATAATGTCTAGATATTAAGAATTTAATAGAATCTTATAATCCATATGTAACAAGCATATCCAATATTTCAAAGCATATCCTCTTAAATTCAATCTAATGTAGCAATTTCTCATGAATTTCATATGAGATTTATAGATCTATATTCATTGGGCTATATTTCAAAATTTAAGAGTAACGCAAGACAGATTCATTTATCACATTTCGTTAATATTCAAAATTTCATCAAACCCAATAAATATAACATGTCCATTGTCCATCCCAATTCAATGAGACGGTGCGTAATAACCGTGGAAACCCATTGTTCCATAACGAAACTCATTTTCGATAACTGCTATTGCAAGTGAGAACTCGCTGTAAGCTTCAGTTAACAAAGTCGAACTGATCATTTGGTGTATGTTTTGTCTGCGACAAAATGAAGCGTGAAGTTATGGTTATGACGAATGAATAATTTTAGAATAATATTGACCAGAATATTTGACACAATTATGCTTTCTTCTATAATGGATGCTTTAATGAAACATTATTTATCATAATTCTACATTATTCAGGTTTGGATCAGTGCTACTTATTTTTATTATAAGGATAAATTATATCAGAAAATAAATTCCCCATGGTAATTTATGAATTTTTTAACACGATGATTAAAAAAATAATATATCGTTTGCCCATTTTTCAATAAAACAGTTCCACAGTTATAAATTATTGTTATTAAATGTTAGTAAAATCCCTAGCAATAACTTTATTTCCAAAAAGTATTATTTATAAATAAAATAATAAACAATACGATTTAACAGTCACAATAAATATTTTTAATTTGGTTACTAATTATGATTTTTCCCATGCCAAAGAGGAAAGAGCTCCTCAGTTGTTGAAAATGACAAGCAGAAATGTAACGATTTAGTCAATATTAAATTTGATTATGTCTGTCGTTTTTATTCAATATACAGTTCTTGCAACTTTAATTAAGAATTAACACATGCTTTAAATAATTCTATAATGCTTATTTTTGTATTTCACAGACGTTATTTACTCAATTTCATATTTCACCATATTTTATGAGTATGAAATGAGTATTTTTTTAAAAAATAATTATAGTAATGAAATGCTTCAATGGCTTCAGTTGTTGGCTATTTAAATTTGTTGAGAAATATTTTATTAATGTTATTCGTATATTGAAAATAGCAAATATACTGTATGATTTGAAATTATGATTTTTGACAATCTTGATTTGATAAGTGATCCGAACATGTCTGAAGTCACTTTTGGAATTATTTTATTATACAGCAATTTGATCATGCCCAGTAATAATAAAATTTATAGAGTCATAACAAAAATATCAGATTAGAAATTCTGTGTATTAACACATTTTGTTTCACGATCTAAATGAAAAGCCAAATAATCAAATTATCACAAACAGGTAGTCAGTAGTCAGGAATCTAGAAACTGTTCAAATCATGTTCCATTTATTATATTACTTGCTGATGTATTTGTTTTGATTTTAAATGTCAAAATCACTAAAAAATATATTTTTTTAAAATTATGAATCTACAATACATTTTCTGTCTTTTGTTTGGGTAGGAAAAATCGTTTGATCTTTTTTTTTAAATAAATAATGTTCTATGTTAAAGTGTTCTAAAATATATTAATTCTTATTAAATTTTTAATTTTACTCAACGAAAACAGTAATGTATTTTCTTTCACTTTTAAGTATTTTTAATTCCAATATATATTTATTAATCTCTTAAAATCCTTATTAATAATATAAAATTCAAGATCTTTAAGAATGAACATACGGAAATTAGAAAAATATTTTCAGTATACGATTTTTATTTTTGCATTTTGTCGCTAAACAAAGCATAAAATCGTTTGGAAATGCATTCTCTTCCAGATACTTTTTATATGTTATTGACGTATTTTCTTTCTCATTTCTCTCTAAACTTGTGACTGACTTTAAGCTGAATTAATTAGTTACAAGATTATAATAACAGAAAGAATCCGTTTCAATCATTTTTAAACAGTACCTGAAAAAGAAAGTATCTGCACTCTCTTTATATGCAATAACACAAGTTTTTCAAACGCCGATGTAAATTTATAACTAAGTTGAAATTTCAAAAAAAAAAGACAATAACAAAAATTTTAAATATAATATTATTGCCTAAGGAACTTACCTATATGGAATCGCATTCTTCTTCTTGTTGTCCAGTCCATTCATCGACATCTTGTAAGGATTTGGAGTGTTTCAGTCTTATTAAATTTTTCGATAGATTCAATTTAGCATGTAATGTTTGTAGATAATAGTCAACAGTTTATAAATTTCAAATCGTTGATTGGTTGATTCAAATCAGCACTTGAAGAATCACTGTACCTTATGGATGAATCCAGAAAAATACAACGTCTTTCGAATGCAGAACATCCATATTCGTTTGAAACGTTCTTTTGAATTCATTATGGTGATCTTATCACTTCACATTTGTTTAATATAGACTTAGGAAATAATAAATTTCGGTTTAAATATGATTTTTTTAGAGTCACTAATGCTAAGCAATTTCACCAAAAGTCTAAAGATTACAGTTTTTTAACTTTTTCATGGATCCATGGAATTGTGTACGCCATGTATTTTATACGGAGCTAAATGTGTAAATTTCGTATGTTATAAGAGTTATTTTGACTGTAGCAACAATGAATCTCGTATTGTTACGAGGTCAAGTGCTTTTGATCAAAGAAAATTGCAAAGAAACTTTTGAAAGCAGCTAAGATTCTCGCAAGAATGCGACGACAAGTGCTTCTCCAGAATTTCAAACTCTTCTTAATTATATTGACATGTAACCTGATTACGCAATTTCTTAAGAGATATCCTTAAAATTTTTCTCTCTTTTCTGATTTATAGCAAGATATTCACAAAGATGCAAATTGTCATGGATTTTTTTATATCAAATACAGTCTTCTTGCTAATTAATTAGATAATTAGTTTATTAAACTTGTTTCCTAAATAGAACTTGTTATAGAATCATTTATCATTTTGTAATGTAAATGCAACAATGATCCTCGTATGAATACGAGGTCAAGTGCTTTTATGAAGAAATCTTCAGCAGTGATTTTCGTTGAAATACGAGATTAAACGTTAATCTACAAAGATAGCAACAATGATTCTCGCTGAAAAACGAGAGCAAGTGCTAATTTTCAATGGTAGCAACAATGATTCTCGTTGGAAAACGAGAGCAAGTGCTAATTTTCAATGGCAGCAACAATGATTCTCGTTGCAAAAACGAGAGCAAGTGCTAATTTATAGTTTCATATAAGAAATATGATTCGCAGATAATGTTCTAATTTTTTAAAGTGAAATATTATTTCTTATATCGTATAGGTCATTATGATCTTAAAAGCCAGATTCAAAGTTACAGGGATAATTGCGTCTAATTTAATTAATTATTGATCGTATTTAATATTACACAATTAAGGAGTATTTTTCAAGCATCAAGAGCATATATAATAATTTGAAACGGCTTAATATTAAGTAAAGATCAATTTTTTGGACATTGTGCTAAGATTAAATGCAATTTTCAGTATCAATTCCTTATCCATAAGTTAAGTTGAGAATATTAACCAGTCTCAAATTTCTCTGGTATAAGTGATAAAATATCAAGAAAAAAATTTTAATTTAAAGATACAGATGTTTTTTTTATACCTTTAAAGCAAAATTAGATAATAAATTTTTACAGAAACATAGCTTTTATTTTCTTATAAAATTGCAAAAGCAAGAGGATATTTAAGGCAGTAGTTCCTAGAACACAGGAAATATAAACTCACTAAGTACCACTTAGCTCCGTAGAAAACGACCGTTATCCTGATTTTATGGACTCAAGTTTGGCAATTAAAAAAAAGATATAACCTATATCGCAAATGCTTAGAGAATATCACAGCACTGATTTAAGCACAATATATTTAAAACTGCCTAATTATTTAAGTAAATATATTTCTTTTTACTGTTATCATTTTATAGAAATACACGATAAGTTTATATATTTTCAATAGAAAAAAATCTAACATCTAATTTACATAGCATGAAAGCAGTTTTTTTTATAGAATACTTAAATAGTAATAAGATAATTTTCGTGCTCTAAATTACTAAGTGCTAAGATACAGTATTTTTAATATCTTATTGTAGAAAGATAAGTAAAATTCATAATTATATGAATACTGATAGCAAGGCTTAAATATGTATTTTCAAAAATTCGCAGTTGTTATATAAAAAGCACTTTCCTTTCTAGAATGGAATACTGTTTTATAAATGCTACGTATACCTTTCTATATTCTTTGAAAGGATATACCTGAATTTTGAAAATACTTTCGAAATGTATTTTACACGCTGGCAGTTATACATACTTATAATGGCGGAATTACTCGACATTTTCACCTTTTTTATGTCAAAATATTCTGAATGCAATAAATTACAGATAAATTTTCTTCAATGAAATATTCGCCTATTTTTTACATAGAATTCGATTTTTCAAGAAACACATTCATTGTGTTCTTTAATTTACTACTAGAGTTTGAAAGTATTGATCTTTTCTTTGCCGGCTCTGAAATATTACCTTTAAATTTATTACAATCTTTAACTTCCTTTTAAAGTTTGAAAATATTGATTTCCTCGTTGTCCACATAGAAAGAAATATCTTTATATTGAGTTCACAAATAACTGAGGGTAACAACAACAAAATGACTTCATCAACTCACCATTTCTTTACCAAAAAAGTAACTTTGAGCAAATTCGAATACTTTTACCAAAGTATTCCATTAACAGATATCAGTTTCTTAGTAACTTAAACAAAATATCTCGCCTAGTCCACTTCTGGCTGTCGATAATTTTTATATTTCACCATCGCCCTGCAAGTTCTTGGTCAATATAAACACTCTTCAATAAACACTTTCCATCAGCTCAGCGAAGTTATGAGGCACGTCCACATTAAAAGTCTCTCCAGGTCCATTTCGGCATGCTTCTACCGGCGCTGGTCAGGCACGATGTGTCTTGCGACTTACACTGCACCTGCGACGGTGGGTAAGGGGGTAGACCTGGCAACGGGCGAGTCACGCACGGCAACGCCTATTGATAGTCGTGGGACACTCTTTAAAAGTCCCGCAATAACGCCGTCGGAGTACTTAGACTGCGGAAAGGAAAATGAACGAGAGTAATTTTTGCTGTTCCGAAAGGAAGGGTCAAGAGCATTAGAGCTCATTACGGGAGGACGTTTGGTCATCAAGGGTCAGTGAGTAATCATGATGATTAACACGGATCTGGGTTGGTTAAGGTAGATGTTACTGTAATAAAATCGATTCTTTTTTCATATTTAATGGAATATACATGAAGAAGGTTTTGCTGATTCACACACTAACAGCAAAAGTTTCAGCAATTAATAAGAATCAAACTGATACTAAAATATAATTAATAATTAAAAGAAATGACACAAAATATTTATTGGCTGAATTCTCTGACTAATATGAGACTGGACTCATAAGATATTGGATACAATAAATTCGATTATTTAAAAAAAAAATATTTGAGGATTTTTTTTTTCAAAATTTATTACATATATAAAACAGAAAATTTTCTTATTTAGAGGAAACAATCAAGGAGCGAGGAGATCGGATGAAAAAGTTGATTTAACTTTGTCAGCAGGTTTTACTAAGATGTAAAATAGTTATCATTTATAATATATTATCTCTAATTCGAAGATGTCTCGAAATGCTATAAAATTGCATTTCCTAACACTGATTTTATTGCAATCATACTCCATCGATTATTTTATGATAATCTTGCCGATTTCAATTTCGGCATTGTTTTAAGACCGAGTGATTTTTTTTAACGTAAAAAGAAAATTTAATTTCAGTAATAATATATAGGCAACACGCAAATCTTATTGAAATTGCATGAAATAAAACCAATAGTTAAATTAAATCAATGCAATAAACCATTTAAATCTTGAAGAGTAATCAGCATATAATTCAAAAGAAAAATCTGCATTGATATCACATGACATCTATATTAAATATAATCTAAAGAATAAAATTCTAAACAAGATGAATGAATAAAATAAAAAAAATATATAAATCAATCAGTAGTAAGAGTATAATTAACGCATATTTGACTTGATGCTTTTGATTACGAAAATTCCTGCTTTCAGCTTTCCGTTGCTAAGCTCTAAAAACATCTCATCCTTATAGAGACAAATGAATTGCTTCATTAGGAGATATTTTATTTACAAGATTTCTATCAGCCAATGGTTCCTTGTATTTAAATCAGTTTCCTCTTAAAGACCATTTAACTTTTTTCCAATGATCTCCGTATTTCCAAATACCCACCAATAAATCATTAGGAGTATATAGTCTTTTTTGTTCCAATTGCAAAGTGAACAACTTTAAATTAATCCAAATAGATCATTGTTATTTTTGATAACAGAGCTTCACAAAACCATTTTAACATTTTGATATTTTTCCTTAAATAGTTAAGTTAATGAAATGAGTGAAATAAACAAATAAAATCTATGAAAATTAAAATCAGTAGTAATATTATTTAGATACCAGAACAAATTAGATAAATTATATCAGTTTTGAAATCAAAAGACTCTAGATTTTTTTAAATCAATTAAACTTTTGCTCCAAGCTTCTTTCTGTTTTGCTATGACCTTAAAAGTGTCTGAATTTGATGATCATAAATATATATAATTTTTTTTTTAATTTCCGTCTTCCATTTTCGAAAGTTTCCCCTAAATATAGCATTTATATTAATTGTATAAATATAATTGAATATATTATTCTAATTTTTATAATAAATTACAATTCATAAAGTTTTTTGACATTTTATTTAATACTATTGATATAGTAGGAGAGCAGTTGGTCGCCGAAAGCGGCTGATAAACGTAATATAGTCCATATACTGAACTACAGCTCCACAGTTGCATAAATAATTTTTATTTACTGTCTGAATCATAAGTTTGGAGACTAAGTTTTTATAGCCATTCGTCATATGGGCATCCGTCACTCTAATTGGCTTATTTGAAGAAGTTAACACTCTAATAATTTCCTGCTGTAATTTTAAGCGCAATAGAATCAATTAATATTCAAATGTATAATGGCAATTAAATTCTGGAATTCTTTGCAGATCTTGTAGGAAGGAGCATGATATGATACAACACAGCTCAAACAAGCTTGCATATATATATACTCAATGAAAAGCGCCATTATTTTTGCCGCATACCAATTACATAATAGAACACCATGTTTTTAAGGAAACGATTTTTTTTTTCTTGAGACATATTTTTTAGTTATAAATACTACAAGATACCAAACAATTTGTGAAAAATACTCATTAATATCCTCCGAAAAAACTATCCCAACAAAAATAGATTTATATTCCTAGATCAGGGTAAACGACATTTATTCATTCCTAAGTCCACACCGAAACTTAGGAGTAAAAATAGAATTCTTTGATTCATAGAATTTGGAACCCACGAAATAAATCTCTTTGACTAAAATTCATTTCCTCAGAATCCAGCTTTCTTTAATACAGGCAGACATTTTTTTGACACCAAAAGCGAATTTGCATTTTGATGATGGAATCCTGGAAGCAGTTCTGAAAATGAAATTCCCTGCATCCACCTTCGAATTCCATTCGGGACGAAGGTTGCGCCAAGGAATCGATCTCCCTCAAACATTCGTGATTATCCAAATTTTCCTGATTCTTTTTATAGCTTTGGGTGTTGGCGTCTCCTCTCCTTTGCGACCAGCCTGGAGCCTTGCCCAAGGTAGTTCTGAGGACTTTTTCTTTACAGAAATTGGGCACCCCTTTTCATATTATGACCCAGAATTGTAGAGACTGTGAAATGATGACCGAGAAGCTTATTATTACTATTTTTAGTAATTTTTTTTCCATTAAGAATCTGGGAGATAATTTTTTTCAAGTAAAGTTTTTAGGGATGAATTTCTATAATGAAATTTTATAATATTAATATAAACCAGCAGGAAAGATCTGCCGAAACTTTTTCTTATATTTTTTTAATAAATGCGCTTGTATATTATTAATCGTATGACTTTGGTGAACAATAAGTAAGAGAGAACCCATTAGTGCACTATTTTTAGATTTTATGGCGATTAATCGCTGGAATGTGGTTAATAAACACGAACCTGAAGACTGAATGTATAATTTTGACCCTTTTTTCCCAAATGATTGAATTATTGTTTGATAATGAACTACAATGGAAATTACAAAGCCACATACAAAATTTCATATATTGAACTCCTAGCGTTTATAAATTATCAAGTTTACATATTGTTAAAGTATAGACAGACAGTCAGCCTTTGATGAATTTTATTTCGAATTTTATAAATATCTATATTATGGATGTTAAATCTCTGCACAAAATTTTATCCTTGCAGGTCTCTTCGTCTTGTAAATAACGTATAAATTTAAATTCGAACAGGAGGTTAAACAGATTTTCTCTAAAGAGATTTTGTTCTAAATATAAAAGATACCTAAAAATTTGGAATAGAAAGAATATACCAAATTTCAGTTATCTAGCTCAAAGTGGTTTTTCAGCTGTATTGTTCACAGGCACATAAACAGAAATAAAGCCAAAAATGTGTTTGTGAAGAAGCGTGGCGATTATTCAAAATCTAGAATCTTTGATAATTACAATATTGTCTCTATGCTTCGTATATGAGTTATTAAAAACTATTTAATTCAGTATTTAAGTTTGAATAAGGGAAATTTTAAATACAACCAACTTTAAAAATAAAAACTTCCAAGTATTTGCGATAACTTCTAAAAAGAAAAGGGCTGAGTCGAATTTTTGTTTGTGTGAAGATTATCAGAATTCACAATGCAATCATAATAATTAATGATCAAATATCTTTTCAAAACTTTTTTTCTTCTGTGTCTCAGATGCCAAATCCTTTGATTTAATGCTTTGCATTACGCCACACTTTAGAAATGTCCGATAAATGTGTAAAATGTTAACAAAATGCCTGAAACAATAATCAATAAATTTTATTAAAAAATTTACTGATTCGAAATCATTTTAGTTATGTTCTAAAAAATAAATATTTTATATTTCATACTTAAAACTTTTTATATTTCTTACTGATTTGTCGAATTGATAAACTTTTCAGATTTTGAGCTTTAAAGAGCTCTGAATTTAATATCCACTTTCATTCACTTACTTTTTCTCTTTCTCTTTCTGTCACACACGCAGACTATGGTAGATAACGAAAAGCAGTAGATTCCTTTCAACTTTGGAGCTCCAAAAATTTATAAGCCCATTTATTACTTTCTAGTTTAATGTGTAATGATTAGTTTTAATTTAAAAAAAAATGATGACAATAGGTTTGAATATAGTTCTAAATGTATCAAATGAATTTTCTTTTTCTAGTTTTATATAAATTTTTCATCCTCATCATCATTATTTCATTATTTATAAATACTTTTATTTAACTTCATTAGTTTCTTAATAATAAAATTGGAATTCAGCAATCTATTTCCTAATATTTTAGAGTTTTGAAACTTTATGTTCTTGCATATTCTAAATAACGTGTATTATTTTGACATTTTATGAATTAATTATCAATTATCTGATATATTTTATGAAATTTTAACACCATACCGGCATTGCTACCTGGTTTTGAATTTAAGGAAAAACCTTTTCATGATTAAGAAATGAAATATAATCAAAATAAAGAAAGTTATGCTTAATAAACTGTTTAAAGGATTTTTTATATAATAATTTAATTAAATTTATTTTGAATAAAATAATTTTTTTTGTATGAGGGAAATTTGTAGTGTTTTTATTACTTATAAATTCAAAATATTCCAGCCCTAAACGGTAGCTGATTTGATTAATCCAGCATACGTTTGTGAACATTTTTATTAGTTTACTAACTAAACATATCTGTGCAAAATCTTTCTTTATCTTTTTTTTCTTGGAGCAGCTCCTTCCACGAAAAAAACTCTTTCAAAGCAAATATTTGTTTATGGTCTGAAGTCTGAGGACATCCCAGAACGAAACCGATGCCAATCGAATGTTATTTTTTAAAAAATATATTTGAATTAATTTAAAATAACAAATTATTCGAATGTTTTTTTGCTCTGTAAGTACTATTACAGAAATTCTTCTTTTTAAGTTTAAATACAAAATGAGTATTTTACATTTCTTCCTATTTCCAGAAAGAGCAAATATATGCAAATATTGATTTACAAATTATTCCTGAGAAGAAAAGAGCGTCCATAGTTGAAAGTTAAAAAAAAAAAAAGATTCTGTTTATTTTCATTAATTTTCATGATTAATGGGAAAATGAAATGATGATATTGAAAATGATTGCTTGCAATTTGAAAGAAAATTCTTAGACACTTAAGTTTATTTAAAGATACTGTGATGTTATGGAAATCGATCTTATTAGGAAAGTTCATTTTCATAATAAGCAGGAAAAATGTAAGATTTAAAAAAAATATATGAATTTTAAGTATGACAATCTGATGTCTAAAAACGATCCTTGAGATAACTTTGAACATCAATTCCTATTCCAGAGATTTATTTGAAATTATATGCAACAATATTCCCAACAAATCAGCTGATGGCTATAGGTGGCTGGCAATTAATAAAAACAATTAATACAAATATATATTATTAAAGGGCATGAAGCGAGATTTCAAATGCCGAACTGTTTTATTTTTCTGCTAAATCTTGAAAATGATTTTGATTGAGTCATACCAATAAAGTAATTGAAATCGTCTCTCACAGTATGATTATTATTTTATCTCATCATAAATTTTTAACATTTAGAAAAATGAGAGATACATTTAGATAATTTATTAGGAGAAACATCAGAAAAAACATAACTTCCTCAAGCGTTTTGACAAATGAAATTATTAATGCGATGCTCTGAGAAATTTTACTATATATCTAATATTTAACTAGCACTAAAGTTACATGATACTCACCAAACATTCGTTTTGACATGTTATGTCTAAGGAACCTCAGTTGAAATAATCATGATATATGTTCTATTATTTGATCAACTTTGCACCATTATTATTCAAAAGTTGATAAAGATACTGTTTAACAATCAATTTTTCTACCCAATTTGGATGATTGATTGAGGTTTCGCATGTTTTTTAGGGTAAACACAAAAGTTGGATTGTTATCCATGAAAAATTTTAAGGAATGCAATTTTCACTTATATAATTATTGTTGCTATATTAGACATCTATTTAAGGGTTTGTAAAATAATTTTATTCAACAAAAAAGCCTTATGTTTATCATAATTTGTTTTAAGTGTTTGGTTAGATATTTTTGTCCAACTGGAATTAAAATTGGTTCAACATTAAAAGCAAAATTTATTTGCACTGAAAAAAATCACGAAAATAATATTCGTTAAATAAGGATAATATAGCGATTTAGGATTAGAATAGATCTTTTTTATAAATGAAAAATTTCTTCAAATCCAAAGTGAATGATTAATTTTTTTTTTGCTTGCTTGAATTCTTTATCCTCTTTTATAACTTAATATCTCTTTCTACTTGCACTACTTTTTTGTGATGAAATTCCTTTGAAAAGAAATGGTTAAAAATAGAATATATCTTGATAAATGAAAAAAAAAAAAAAAAAACACCCTGAAATGAAAATTAAAAAACAAATTGGTTCTAACAGCCTAGTTTTTAAAAATCTGAAAGTTTACATTTCATTATTTCATTCTTTAAGAACTGCAAGACCTAATATATGGATAGCATATACTGGTACTGAAAACAGTTTTTATTGTAATAAAAATTGTTGAATAATTGGAATGTTAATGTGTGGCAAGATGAAATATCTTATGTTTAAAAAGCTAATGATATTGTTGATGCTTAGTTTCATAAATAGAATTTTAAAAGTTTGCTTAGTTTCATAAAAAAAATTTTGTTTCATATATTTTTATTAGTGAATCTAATGTAATTTATTAGTTTATGTTTAAAAACTAATGATATTATTAATGCTTAGTTTAATAAATAGAGTTTTAAAATACATATTTTTGTTAGTAAAGTAAAATATGTTTAAATAAATAAATTTTCTAATTTTTAATCAATAATTTATAATTTATTCTATGACTATACCTTGTATAAGTTTATGAAATAATTTTTTGCAATTTCAATTACAAAAATACAAAATTCCTATTTATATAGACTCAAAATTTAGCTTCATTAACGGAATATAATTTTCAATTCATTAATCGACTGAGTGATAATAAAATTCTGAAAATATTAAAACAATGCATTGTCTTCGAAAAAATTTCTGTAGTAAAAAACTGGAAATCCATCTATTTATTTAAATGAAATTAGTTTCATCTAAGTAAATGTATATAAAAATGAAACGAATAGTGATGATTCCTCATCTTTCAGGAGAAGATGGTTGATTTGAGATTCCATGTTTCCCGTGCATTTGATAAAAAGAATGAATTAAAAAAATATTGAGTTACAAAGAAATAATAAGAGTTATATTAAATGCGATTGAGTAAAAATAGATTTTTTTTTCATTTTTCTATTATTGATATATCTCCAATTGCGTGTTACCAATAAGGAGAACTGGGCAAGTTCTGGTAAAGTTTGATTCATGACTCACTTCTAATTAATAAAAATAGACCCGTCTGATATCACACAATTCTGACATCATTTCCACAACTCACGAGAGTTATGGTATAATAGATTACAGTTGATTTTCAAAATTATATTGGATCTATAAAAAGTTAAAATAATGTTATTGATAATATATTGACATACAAAAATAATATTACTTTTAAAAATAAATATTAGATTGGTATTAAATAACAACTGATCCTTAAATTTTCAAAAGCGTATGTAATAAATTAATATAGCAATAACTGATGATATATTAATTTGCTGCAAAATAAAATTTATAAAAAAAAATTAATTTGAAAATTTTCAAGAAAAATTTTCTAATAATCGATCAAATCGTAGGAAATTCATTATTTTTCATAAGAAAATTCTAACTGACGGAATTTTATACGCTAACATAAACTTGTCTTAGATAGATGGGCAGTCGATATCTAGTGCGAGTTACAGAAAAAAGGCTGCATTGTCTTTAAGTAACATGTACATAAATGTGTCTGGAAAGTGGATGATTTTGTTTGTACGTATAGCTGTTCACCAGGATTATACTTAAATAATTCATTTAAAATTTTATTGTAAGTAGTATAAATTGAACGTGATTAGTATTAGTACAAGTATCGGGATTAGTATAAGTTTAATAGAGCCATAGAATTGATTATTCATATATAATTAATATAGTTATACGATTAATCACATTGAGAAGTAATGAATCCAAAATTCATAAAATTCAACATTTAAATATATTTTTGTTTCTTCCTAAAAATTTCTAATTAGATAAATTCGTTTTTAATTAATATTTTTAAATACTATCAAAATATCAAAATTAATTTTTAAAAAAACTCTTAAATAGAGGTAATTTAAATTCCTTCACAATTACGTAATTCTATGTAATAGATCTTCTAACTTACATTTTACTGGACACTTTTTTCATAACTTTTGCAATAAAAGTAAATAAGAAATATTACTTCAAAACAGGAAATAGTATTATACAACAATTATCGAAAAACTGAAAAAAAAATAATGTCTTAAAAATAAATTCTGATAGCAATTTCAGAAATTAAAAAAAAAGTCTACTGTATAATAAAATTTTTTAGTATTATTATTTAAAACGTTGGGTTAGTTTCTCAATCTATCTAAATAATATCTTAAGGTAAATTTTTAATCAATATTAACAATATGGGCTTCGAATACTAAATTTGATGGATGTAAAAAATCTACTTTGATTTGAACCGATTCTTTGCTTTGACTCGATATTACGACTATCTTAAGAAAACGTTTGCAAATAAATGCAAAATTTTACTAAATATCAGCGGATTGTTGAAATTGATATATTTTTATGAAATAAAATAAAAAATAAGGCTTTGATTAAAATCTTAACAATTTAAACATGTACAAATATTTACAATCTACTGATTAGAAGATAATTAATTTTAGCTACCGACAACACTCACATTAATAATATTTTTTATCTAAAATATTCTATAACTGAATTGGATACAGTTAACAGCGTCTCATTTCTTGCAAAACCATGAAAATCATGATCAAAGTAATCAAAATCACAGCAAATAATTACATATTTCAACCTTAAAGATGAATATTTATCACTATATAAAATCATAAAAGTTTAACGAAATAGTATTATAATAGAAATGTTTGGAAGATATGAGTTTTTAAACCGTAAAAGCATCTCCAGACACAGATACTAAAGAAAAACTTTGATTTTTTTATGTTGATGGTATTTTCGAAAAAAGAAATATGCATTAGCAATTAGAACTCTGTATAACTGGCACCAGATGATGTCTGTAAAAACTATTTCATGACCTACATTGTTCAGACTGGTTTCGGAATCCCATAAACCAAACTTTATGTTTCCATGGCAATCAAAACATCGTTGATAATTCGTCAAACGTTTGTGTTCTGTTTCTGAACATACACGTAAAGTGCTGATGCATAGTATTTTGTTAATCTTTAGATACAAGTGGGAAATGGGGAATCACGATTAGGTTAGAGACTTCGATTTTGATACTTAGCATATTACTTAAATGAATTGTTCTTTTAGTTAATTAATCATAATATATTTATCAAAATTAATTTGCAAAATCTTTATATATATATATATCACCATTAAGAAGGTTCACGATGTTAGAATATGTATAATGCAGTTGAAATAATATGGCTTTAATGTTTATGACAATTTGATGCTTAAAAATAATTTGATATTGAAATGCATGATTATAAAAATATGGTTAAAAGGTTTAAATGAAATTATATAAGTCTAATACCCTGATCACCAAAGGAGACAAATATAAAAAAGTAAGATATACCTTTACGTTTAGAATCTAGATCCATATGAAATATTTTCCACTACTTAACAATTATATTTATTTATTTGCAAACATTTTACAGTCTACCCAAACGATACAGATGCAGATAAGAAAGTGAGAAATTTGATTATAAAAAAAAAATTACAAAAAAAAAATTACAGCACTACTGAATAACTCAAAATATGCAAAAGTGACAACAGAAATGCAA
Source organism: Argiope bruennichi (assembly GCF_947563725.1). Lineage (NCBI taxonomy): Eukaryota > Metazoa > Arthropoda > Arachnida > Araneae > Araneidae > Argiope > Argiope bruennichi. Next base: position 100,190,512 of record NC_079151.1, on the reverse strand, counting down.
AAATTCTGAATAAAACAAAAAGGCAAAGAAAGTGTCAATAAATTAACAATTCTTGTTAGAATATCAGATTAAAATGCAGACAAAAAGTTCAAATAAAAATATTATAACAGGTATGAATATTTAAAATGTAAAACTTTAAAACTCCTAAGGAGATACAAAAATGTTCCCATAAACTATAAAATGATCAAAGCTACCAAGTCAAAAGTGTATTCGACAAACCTCCCACAGTGCTCACAAAATTGCAGCTACTGATCCTATAAATTTGTTTAAAGCTTAAAAAAACACATTTAGAATCTTAGTTTTTGAAAATAGTTTTAGCATAATCAAAAGCTAACACTTTCAGAAACGAAATAAAACCCATAAAAATATTATTTTTATCTATAGCCAACAAAGTTTTACAATTTATTTTTACAGAAAAAGTCGTTTTCATACAAAGAAGGAACAAAAAAATCTTTATTATGCAGTTTACAATCTCTCTGTTTGCTTAAAGACAAAAAATAATAAATAAAGATTTTTTGCAAAGAGTTTGCTTCAAACTAAAAATAATCTTGTTTAAGAATATGTTTAGTTCGAAGCTCTCTATTTCTTTTAAATTGCTCACAATTTCTTTTCTTTTATGTACTCAACTGCCTTTTTTTGTAAAAAAAAAAAAAAAAAAAAAAAAAAAACTTTACGTTGATTGGAATAAAAATAAAGCAAGAGATACTTGCCTCAAGCAAATAAACAGAATGAGGGCCAAATTTGGAAATTTCTCCAATAAAAAAATATTTGCAAAAATTTATACATATTGTTATAGTTTATTTGGGATAGATGCAGAGATTAACTTTTTCTGTGAGATGAAAATACATTTATATGTGGAAAAAGAATGTATATACACAGTACCCACTATGGTCATAAACTCTGCTCTCTTTCTTTGGTTAAAGATGGACAACAATTGAATTACAAAGATGCATCTACTTATATTAAAGTGGTATGCGTTGCACAATGAGACCTCTTAAATGATACATAACAGTAGAATTTATTATTAGTGTTTATATTTAAAAATATTGTGAGATGCGGAAAGAACCCCTGCAAAGCTATGCTAAATTATTGATGCAATATTAAAACTAGTTTGCTTATATCAGTGTCAAGAAGAGTTGCATGCATCAAGTAATTGTTTGATTATTATTTTAAATTTTTTCTCTATTTTTTTTCTATTTTAAAAAAGTGACGTCACTAAATGGGCTAACACTAACTCTTAAGTTCTTGTTGCAATTGTTTTCCTTCGTCTTGAAAAAAAAATGACATTGCGGAGCTGAAATAGCAGACTCTCATCGAGGTTTCTCAAAAACTGGAAATCACGACTAAATAAATATGCATTTCACTTGATTTATAATAATAATATGCTTTCTTGTGTATGGACATTGTAATGTTGATATCTTTTCATATTAAACTGATAACGCTGTACAACGTTGCAATTGAATTTTCATCTATCTCGTTATAGAGTTCAAAATAATAATTCCGAATGTTAGTACAATATTGCCCTAAACTGTCTGATTACACCGAGCATAAATGATTAATAATATATTACTTTTATAATTATAGCTATAGCCGTTCTGAAATTTAGAGCCAGACTCAAGAGTTTAATGGGAATTTTAATGGAGTGAATGAATTTCTAAAATAAAGTCTAAACTAAAGTAAATTTCTAAATAAAATGAATTTCTAAAAATAAAGTCTTGCTAAGCTATAGTGGCTTGGACGACTTGGAGATGATAGAACTCAATCGTGAAGCAAATAAAATTTTATTCAATATAACAAACTTAAATTATAAATATAAATGAACTTTATATGGAATTATCAAAGATCATGCTCAAATTTTTATCCATTGCAATAATGGAAGTTTCACAGCATCGACATTTGAACGAAAAACATCCAAGTCGTCTTTGAATACTCTGAGAATTACTCACATATTTCTGTTAACTTTCTGCGGTAAAATATCCTTTACAATAAGAAATAAATATTATTGCTTGCTTATAAAGCTCCTGTACCACAAAAATCTATACTACTAATTTTTAAGAAAAAAATGAGTTGCCTGGTAAAATATCTTTCAGAAAGGCATAATATATACCGCATATGCCTAGTTATATTCATTTGCATTCACTATCTGTAATTGTATCCGCCAGTTTCGTGTTTCTGAACCGATACATCCTTCTTTTGTAACCATCTCGCATGAGATATTATTGCTTTTTAATAAGCGTGATCTGGCCGATTCCCTTACTCAAATCAGAGTACTATTGACACATGATAAAGTTTTGAGCTCAAGTTAGATCTGACTTAATGATCAATTTTGACTCTTTAAAATGAATATTTGCAAATTTCAACTGACCTGGAACGTTTACAATTACTGAAAGTCGGACGACAGCAATGTACAGTCAATAACCTTCAACTAATAATGGAATCTAACGAATGCCCATACATCTTATTATATGCAACAGTCAACATCTTTCTGTATGTAAAATTATGTCTGGGTAGCATATTTAGTGCTACTGAATTGAAAACATGAAAGTCATTCATGAAATGTATGCAGCAACAGTTGGAATATGAACGATGATAGTTTCGAGAATGCAAACGGCTTCAAAAGTCAAAGTGGAATAATTTAAAATTGAACTCGAATCTTCATCCGCTGTGCAACTCAAAATGGAGCGGAAAAATGTACATACTCCGTATCCCACATATAGCTTAAACCTGTTTACATACAGTATGCAGGCTGAACAAGCGTTTAATGGTGGAACAGCGAATGTATAAGATGTTCGAGGAAGATATGCTGCAACAATACAGAGCCTAGATGAGGATTTGGTAGCAAAGTTAATTCGAGACGTTAAACAGTGAAAAAGGTTTCATTCAATAATGGCACCGCGGCACCATTCAGTAATTGCAAATTGTATCTCAGGATGGAGTGAAATAAATATCCATGCATTGTATCTTGCACTTCAGATGATATCTGTTTATTTAAAAGATTCAGACCGAAAAACCACTGACATGAATGTCAAGTGTGAAAGAGTAGGGTGTGAGCCACCTAATATTTCATATTTCAATACATTTGATTCTCACAAATAAATGCCCTCATATATATATATATATATATATATATATATATATATATAAACTCAATAATGATTAGCAATCTGTCAATACTGTGTAATTTTATTTCTCACCATTCATCTAAGATTTTTACCTCTTCGTTATCAGATAAATGAATACGATATAAGTTAATAAATAGCGTATCAAAAAATGTACTATGAAAACCGTTGTTAAATACTTTACGCTGATTTTTTGAATTGAGAAACTGTTGTAATATTATATGAAATATAATTCCGATCCTCTATTATTTTGAAGAGTGTAGGCAGAAGGCAGCAAGACAAATGCATAATTCTATTAGATAAATTACATAACTTTTATTAATGAATTGTCTAAAAAATTGGATAATTCAATGAAAATATTTTTGCAGCAGGTTTAGAGTATAAAGGGGACCCGGAAACTTGCAAAATAAATAAAAAGTAGAAACTGCAGAAAATACAAAAGAAAATATAACAAATATAATTCAGAGCACCAGAAACATAAAAAGAAGGCAAATTAATGAACAGGAAACAACAATAAATATTGCTTTTTGAAATGAAATCGAGAGTTTCTTTATAAATCCATCCAACCAGTGAGTGACAGAAAATATCTAAAATTTTACTTTGATAAATGGCATTATATGTTGCTTGATTTAGTTCGAATATGTACATTTGCCAGGTTAGGATGATATGGATGGACCTAAACAGTTTTTTTAAGATTCTTAGTAGATATGAGTAAGTTCCAAAGACCTAATGAACTTTATTTTATTTTTACATGTGAAGCAATTAATACAGAAAGTATCTATACCATTTTTTTATATACACAAAGTATTTAAACCATTTTTTATTTAATGAAAACTTGTATATTTATTAAATATAAATATATGTTTTATTTAATGAAAGCTAATATATCCTTCTTTCTATCTTTATGAGCTCATTTTAGCCGAACTCCTTGAAAAAACTAATTTTCATTTTACTGAGAACCCCAATATCTAATATTTAGTTGTACGGGTTTTGGGAAACTCTTACGGCGAAGATATATAAAATGATTTCTTTAAAAAATTATTCTATATTATAACAAAGGTGAAAACTTTGAATAAAAGATAATAAATACTTACATTCCTGCGAAGCGTTTCCGGTGTCCACCACTAAAAGAAGAAAACATGAAAAAAATGTATAATGCAAATAGTTTGCTTTTTTTTTAATCCATATAGCGTCTCATGCCACTGATCAAGAACAAAACATTCGAACATTTTTATTATTTTTTTAATCCTTTATGGTTTATTTTGAACGGTTATAAAGTATACAACATGAAATATATTTTTTTCATTTTCGTAACAAATGCTAAATCTAAAATTGAGCATTTAAAAAATATTTAATGGAGGGTTTATTCTTTTGCTTATCTCGAGTGCAAGGTTGCTGAATTTTTTCTTAAAATTATCTACAAATGTTTACCATTTTTGGAAAATGCATAGAACAAAAAACTTAAAAATAAAGTCTTTGAACGTATCAAAATTCCGAATTAGAATGAAATAGATCAATGTAACTTTGAATGCAAATTTAATGTACTTATTATTTTTGAAAGATGCTTACGAAGACAACTACATTTCTGTCAGTACGGAAACAATAGTAAAATATATGATGAATATGGTCATTGTTTTTCCTTCGTAATAATAAAATCTTTCATCAAAGACTTAGTTTCATCATTTCAAGCTTTAATATCTCTCTTATTTTACATAATGATTCAAAAGAATTATCGGAAACACTGGGTTTACAATCAAATTAAAATAACAAATCGCAACATCAAATCCTCCTATATGAAATATATGATATTGCGAAATATTGCGAGTACAATTTTCGTATAAATAGTTCAAGCGATATAATAAGTATTTAATTGGCTCTAAATATTGTCTGATGGCGTAAAGTCTCTCTCCAAATAAATCAGATATAAAATAAAATAAAAAAGCCCTTCAAAATATCAGCGAACAATGCATTGAGATTGTTACAATACAATGAAATAAAACCATATTATTCTTTGATAATATAATTACAGACACGTTGAACAGATTAATTGAGTGGACACTTATCTTAAAAAGAGGATATTTTATAGAGAAGAATTAAAGGGAACTTAATATATATATTTTTTGCGATTGAAATATAAATAATAAAAATGGGAAACTATTTTGGAAATCATTTTGTAACTGAATAATTTTGTTCAAACTGTGAAAATATTTATATCCTCTAAACATATACTTTTAATTTTGGAATTAAAAAAAGATAAACTTTCATAAGAAATTAAAAGATATTTTAACTTTTTATTGCACTTTTTATAAGATTATTGACATCATTTTGATTACCGTATTATTTTGTAATTGTAAATTTTAATACTCATAATCCTTTCTAAATTAAAAGTTATTTAGATTAAGAAAATAAAAGAGTAAACGAAAAAAAATCTATATTGTGCATAAATTTAAAAAGTTTCATATTTTAAAACAATGTTTCAAAAGTTGTATTTTCTTGAAAAGTTTTTTTTTTTTCAGGAAAATTAAAGTATTCGTGATGTTTGTGAATGGAAGACACTTTCGATCATATGTGATATCATGATTGAAGTGAAGTAATCTGTTGTGACAAATTTATCCCATAGAAAAATTTTTTGTCTAGTCTCACTTATTAGTATTAATAAATTTTGCTGATTCTATTCAATAAAATTAGCATATACAATTTTTTTTTTTTTAATTTTTGTATCTGACACATGAATACTTCGGCGGAATAAGAAATTTCCAGCTTTATCTGTTTCGAATAGTAAAAAAATTGCAACTCGTTGTATGAGATTCTTTTACGATATAGCATTAATATAATTAAGACAAGTTAGGAAAGTATTTTTCAATACTTTGCCAAATAAAACATTTGATCTGAGAATATACACAATAATATCGTGACCAATATTTGGAAATCATTCCTTTTACAAATGGTTATCTCTTTAAAATGACGGAAGCAATTGTTTTAAATACTAATTATTTTTAAATGCCGATTTGAAATCTACTCCATGTTCATCGGCTAAGAAGACACTATCTTGTTTTCCATTTCTAGAATGTATTATTCTGAATCAATAAAAAAGAAAACATTTACTCCAGTTTGTTTACCCTTATTTGTCATTAGATGGCAGCACCAAAAATTGATTTGAAGTGCGTAGTTGCAACTTGCTCGATGCTCTTTAGATAAACAAAATCAAATGTGAAAAATGAAAAAGTTTTAAGTCAATTAGAATTCTTATTAATAATATGAAAGAATTATACTCTTAATCATTTATTGCATGGCTTTTAAAGCCAACATACCATATAGATTATTTTAGAAGCCTATTGATTTTGATAATTATTCATGAATATCCTTAGAAATGCAATCGATCCATATTCTTCTCATAATTTTATAACAGTGAATGTAGAAAGACGATGATAAAGATCTGAAAAATAATTTGATATGTATTAAAAATTAGAAAAAAGAGATATGAAATCAAGCATTCATCTCGGGTTCTCTTAAATGTGATTTTAATTGAATGGTTTTATATACTCTACAGCTTTAAACAGTTGTACTAACGGAATTATACCGTTATAACAATTATGATCGATTTTATTTATTACCAGACTGGTTTTTACAATAGATTGAAAAACTGCATTCCGTCGACGCTTTGGAGTCGATGAAAGAAATATTTATTCAATAAATAATTAGACGGAATTTTGTTGAGTTAAAATCACCGTTTGATAAAAAATGAAAAAAAAAATGAATTACACAACTAAATAAATTTGAACGAAAATATATGTATTATTTTAAAACTATTTTAAGATTAAAATCAGTATTTTCTAAAAACTTTCTATTTCTCTATGTCCCTTTTTTTAAATGCATCTTTATTTTGCAGTAAATCTTCCGATTTCTATGCCTTGTAGTTCAACCCGATGTCATTATTACGTAGGAAAACAACATGCAAAATCAATGCTGCTTTTGTTTTCATACATAATTTTACTTTAATTTATGTTCTTTTTTTGCTTACATTCATTGCATCATACAGAGCGCCGACTAGAAATTTATAGCAAATTAATATAGTTAAAATACACAATTGAACGAATATTTTGTGTTGAAATAAAATATAAACATACAATATATTTTATTAAAACAAAAATGTTTAGCATTATAAAAGTATAGTATATTATAAAATAATAAATTTTAATTCTTTTATGAATGAACTCTTACTTTTACTTCAATCTGAACATATTATTTATTATAGAATTAGTGCCAATAAATAAAATAAAATATAAAGATTTATTCTTGGTTAACTGCTGAAAATTGCAATTAGATATTTTGTTTAACTTAGCCGTAATGTCTTTTTCGGCAAAATATTCTTAAGCTTCGAATTTTTATTGGTATATAATATTGTATCAGTAGTCTTAACCAATATATTCACCGCAATGTGCATTTCTTTAATTTTATATTTGCATTAACATGCTTTCAAAAATTTCACAGGAAAAAACAACAGTTTTTAAAATGGATTAAGTTATAAAGTTTCCACTATTGCTTGGTTCTGAAGTTGAAACCATATTTCTAAATACAAACACATTTCAAAAGCTTTTTTTAAATTAAGTATTATATCGTAATTTTACCAACAAGAAATAAATAAGTCATATCTTGATAATCAAAAATGTAAAGAAAAGGAAGGACGAAGTATTAATAAAATGAGCAGGATTTCAGTTTCATTTCAATAATAAATAGTGTTGTTAAATATGCTTAAAATATTATTTAGAAATATAAAATAAATTATACACAAATAATGAGCAACAATGAAATGATAAATGTTTACATTATTAGATGATGTCAGATTCATTTTTATGCTTTAACAGTTTTGGAATAATTTGGAAATGAAATCACTATTTTGCGTATTGCGTAACTTAAGCAATTTTTAATTCAAATTTCAAAAAATCTTTCCGAGATGCATATCGCACACGCACAGCACACACACAAACACAAACACACACACACACACACACACACACACACACACACACACACACACACACACACACACACACACACACACACACACACACACACACACACACACACACACACACACACACACACACAACACACACACAAGGATGCTTATACATACATTTTATTACTTTAGATGATGCTTTATTCTATTATTATTATTATTATTAGTTTTTATTATAATTTAGATATTAGAAGACAAGCAAAGTTAATGAGATTCCTCTTTCGTCGAATTGAATAATTAGAAAAATTCAGTTGTATTAAGCCCAGATGTATAACAAACCCATAATCACTGCAATAGTTTAAAGAGATTACAGAGAAAAATTATATGGATACAATGAAGAATTCTGAATGCTAAAGACTAACAAAAAATGCTAAAAAATGCCATTTTTAATTCAGTTAAATTTTTCATGTAAAATTAATCTACCGAGAATAATATAATGTATCATTAGCGATACATATACCATACTCTGATAAACCGTATTCAAAGTTTAATCAGATTTTCACTCCATAAATATTTGATTTTGTTTCTAGAATACATATGGATAAATTCCAGATACAAGACGCTTGGCCTATGATGTCAGATTCAGCCCTCGCCAGGCCTCCCCCCCCCCTATGCTTCGGTCAAAAAGCCAAAATCTATCTCTAACCACCCCCATCCATAGAAAGGTGAAAATCAAGCATTCTAATTGTCATTTAATAACCATCATGTCAATGAGCAATGAATTATTTTAACATGATAATATTTAAGGACTGACATATTATCTATAAATTGTAATGTGGATGATATCAAGAACCCTTTACAGAGCATATGGTATCACAGACTTAGTAGATCCTTATTAAATAAGAGCTTCGTTGGCAAATTTTAATTATTTTTTAATTAAAATTAATGAAAATATTAATGTTCTTTCCCTCGATATTTGCAGATTACTTGTGAAAAAATCGCTTTGAAAATTAGAAAAAAATATATATTTTAGTGTTTCAAATTTTGTTTATATTTAATTCTCAATATAAAATTTTCTTGTAAAAATAGTTTCAGGTATTTTTTACAGCATTCATTTTTATTAATTTAGTTACTGCATCCATGCATGCCTTCTTTGCGATGTTATGACAAGCATGCACAAACTCACATTGCATTCACCGTATCATTGCTATATGGTTAAAAATAAATTTTAAGACTGAAATTGTAGTAGACGAATAAAGGCTAAAGCATTATCAGGTTACAAGGTTTTGATACCTTTTTTATTGTTAGCTTTATTTGTGCATCCTAATTTGATTCATTTTACAGCATTAATATCTATGGCGATTCCTTTAATAATTTTTTAAAGTAAGAAATGATGGAAAGAATGTTTTAACATATAATAAGCTTTTAGAAATAACCTTCGGAATTATCATATGCTTTAATAGAAAAATTAATTTCAATATTTATATACACGTTTTAAAGAATCAATCCGCAAAGAAAATACAGAAATAGAAAAATCGTAATTTAAGAGAATGTTTTCAAAGCTGAAATTTTTTCACAGACATATTTATATCATCTTACAGAAACTGAAGAAGTTAATTCGTTGTTGATCCTACAGAAATTGAAGAAGATAATGACATCGAAAACTAAAACATGTTATAATGAGGATGGTATTATTATTACAATTACATACTTATATTTTTTAACAACCTCTTATAATTTTGTTCGATGGCGATAGTATATATAGATTTTTCACTCTAATTAACGTGCGATAACTAAAGACAGAATCTGCTTTATTTTGATGGGACAATTATTTGATATAAATCGTTAAATTTTATGCTGTGTTTGTCAAAAATATTTCTTATATTGGTTTAGAAATCAGCCGAAAGTTATATCTTAAATATGTATCATGCATATTTCCATCAGTAAAACAGCAATAATATTTCTTTTTAAGTATGAGAATACTTTGTAAATATGTTCTTTCTTAGAAATAGCAAAAAAAAAAAAAAAAAAAAAAAAAAATTGCTTAATATTGTTTAATATGGACAATTTTTATTAATATTACTGTATTGCTTAATACATGAAAACATTCATAACTTTATTTTGCTATATGTACAATTGATTATTTTGATTCTTAAATTGAATGATTTTTAAATAAATTTTTGTAAAATATTATCCGAATACATGAAAACATTCATAACTTTATTTTGCTATATGTACAATTGATTATTTTGATTCTTAAATTGAATGATTTTTAAATAAATTTTTGTAAAATATTATCCGAATACATGAAAACATTCATAACTTTATTTTGCTATATGTACAATTGATTATTTTGATTCTTAAATTGAATGATTTTTAAATAAATTTTTGTAAAATATTATCCGAATACATGAAAACATTCATAACTTTATTTTGCTATATGTACAATTGATTATTTTGATTCTTAAATTGAATGATTTTTAAATAAATTTTTGTAAAATATTATCCGAATACATGAAAACATTCATAACTTTATTTTGCTATATGTACAATTGATTATTTTGATTCTTAAATTGAATGATTTTTAAATAAATTTTTGTAAAATATTATCCGAATACATGAAAACATTCATAACTTTATTTTGCTATATGTACAATTGATTATTTTGATTCTTAAATTGAATGATTTTTAAATAAATTTTTGTAAAATATTATCCGAATACATGAAAACATTCATAACTTTATTTTGCTATATGTACAATTGATTATTTTGATTCTTAAATTGAATGATTTTTAAATAATTTTTTGTAAAATATTATCCGAATACATGAAAACATTCATAACTTTATTTTGCTATATGTACAATTGATTATTTTGATTCTTAAATTGAATGATTTTTAAATAAATTTTTGTAAAATATTATCCGAATACATGAAAACATTCATAACTTTATTTTGCTATATGTACAATTGATTATTTTGATTCTTAAATTGAATGATTTTTAAATAAATTTTTGTAAAATATTATCCGAATACATGAAAACATTCATAACTTTATTTTGCTATATGTACAATTGATTATTTTGATTCTTAAATTGAATGATTTTTAAATAATTTTTTGTAAAATATTATCCGAATACATGAAAACATTCATAACTTTATTTTGCTATATGTACAATTGATTATTTTGATTCTTAAATTGAATGATTTTTAAATAATTTTTTGTAAAATATTATCCGAATACATGAAAACATTCATAACTTTATTTTGCTATATGTACAATTGATTATTTTGATTCTTAAATTGAATGATTTTTAAATAAATTTTTGTAAAATATTATCCGAATACATGAAAACATTCATAACTTTATTTTGCTATATGTACAATTGATTATTTTGATTCTTAAATTGAATGATTTTTAAATAATTTTTTGTAAAATATTATCCGAATACATGAAAACATTCATAACTTTATTTTGCTATATGTACAATTGGTTATTTTGATTCTTAAATTGAATGATTTTTAAATAAATTTTTGTAAAATATTATCCGAAAAAATTAGTTTTAAGTTGTTAATAATTTAAAAAAAAATGTTCTACTATGACGTTAATTTGATTGCTTATTTCTTTTCTGAGGTATAAAATATTTTCGTTATTCTTAACAGAAACTACGATTAATGTATTTAGTTAAATGAACTTGATATTTTCACAATATGAAATGATGACAAGCGTGTGAATAAATATATTTCAAAAAAATATTTTTACATTCCATAGATATTCATATAGTATTTTCATACGCATTTTACGGTATCTCGGCAAAAATGATGCAACTTTTTTTTTTACTTACGCAGTGCAACAAAAGAAAACAGAGTGAATACTGGTTGAAAAGTACCATATTCTAAATTCTTGATTCAACGTTATATATATGTTTATTACTTAGGTGTCAAAACTATTTTCCGTGTTTCATTTACCTCTGTTGTAAGCTTTTGAATTACTTCTTTCTTAATACACATGCATGTAGATGCAATACTAAAAACAGCCTTTGTAACCGAAGGAGGATTCAAGCTCCAAAATTAATCAAAATATGGAAATCAATTTTTCTGTCGGTAACAATTCTTTCACTGACTAGAGTAAAGGAAAAAAAAACTAAGGAATCTTAAGATAACTTTAAAAATCAGATAATGCCAAAGGAATAATTTCGGTATAGTATAAACCAGTTTTCAACAACTATACATAATTATATACTCATTAAAACGTTATGAAGTCAGAAAATTAAATCTCGTCTTTGCTAGTATTTAGCTTATTTTGGAAAACAAAAAGAATTGTATTTAATTTTACTGTATTCTGTGAAATTCAATTACATTAATCGAATCATTATAAATAGTTAACGACGCAAGTTCTAAGTAAAATCAATCTCTCTCTCTCTTTTTAAAGTTGGTATTTTAAATAAGTATGGCTTATAGCATAATAAGCATGAAAAGGGCTGATAAACCACAAGGTAATTTAAAAGAGTCAGTAAAACTCTCGATTATGAATAAATTTGGGATTCGCCACCATTTTCACTTTTTGCTTTCACTTAATCTCTTGTTTTAAGTGATTAGAAATCTTATTATTAATAAATTCAATAATAAAAGAATAAAGAGTTAAATTCTAAAAATTATCCATCATCATGGGTGATTTTAAATCAAAATATTAATTAAACTTTTAATAAAAGAATAATTTATATCCTAAAAATTTCAAAAGCCACGAAACTATTTGGGATATGAAAAAGAACTTTAAAAGCATTATTGGGAATAAAGTTAGACCTCCTCCTCCCAATTTCTAGTTTTGTGAATCGTAGAAAAAGTTGTTAAGGGCTCAAGAAAAAGACGATAATGGCTTTTTTAGAGAATTGTTACGCACTCAAATTGATCATAGGAAAAGTGGGTCGTGCTTCCTGTGGTGGGTTTTAATTTTTTCTTAATAGCGTAAAATAGTATAAAAGCGTTCTTCTTGCAAAAAGTGGTCATTACTAAGAAAAAAAAAGAACGGAATGTGATTTCTTTTTTATTTCGGAGCTATAGAAAAACTTTTTTTGTCTGTCCATGAGCGTGGTATATATGAAGTTTAGAAATATAAATAAAATGTAGAAGATGTAATGACAATAGAATGATTTCTATGTATTATTAAACAAAGTATCATACATAATTTGCAAAATAAATAAATCCATAACGATTTTTCCAAAAAAATATGATTGCATAGAAAAAAAATCTAGATGAGTTCAAATCTTTTCAAACGCCTTAACTTTTGTAAGGTGACAATTTAATCACAAAAGTAAAGGTAAATAGATAAAAAAGTTCTATACATTTATCTTAGGTGCTTTCTTAGAATACGCACCATATAATACCGACTAGGGACAATGCTAGGAATTGATATGCCAGTTTTACAAATGATATGATTTATGAAAAATCGTCAACTAAGAAATTGTAGAACAACACTGATTTTATGTGAGATAATGCTATGTATATAAACATTAAACCTATGACAACGGTTGGCTTTTATATTTGAAATATGAAACGCCTTATTAAATCGTTTCTGTTAAATATTATTGTAAAAAGAAATTTGCTTGTATCCCTGATAATTTGAGAGATCGATACTCTGATTCTTGATTTTGCAGCCTGGGAATATTTAAGAAAATTTATCGAAGATTTCACTGTTATTATATTGCATTCATACATTAATTTCAAAACTAGACAATATATCATTCAAATATATGGATTTATATATTATATATATAATTCAAATATCTAGATTTATATATTATATATATAAATCTAGACATATTCAAATCTAACATTACTTTCTTCTTTGGAGCAATTTAGAAAGTGGTTTTTCTGCAGCAAAGTTCATTACCTACCAAAAACTCATGGCTACACCTTTCGATATTCTAAAACTAACATAATGAGAAAAAACTTTTCTAGGCTCCATATGTAAGAAAAAATACCAAATACGGTCCAGAAAAGTAATCAGAATAATCTTGCTTAGAATAAATTTAAAACGGAAAATGAAATGTTAAAGCATGGAGAAAAATTTGAATGCAAAACACTAAAAACATTTTCTTCATCAACAAATATATAGTTTAACAACAATTGATATTTTTTTATCAACAAATAAAACACTTAATTCAACTTCATTATTAAAAGCTGGATCCGATTTCTTAGCTATCGATGAAAACACATGCTTAAATTGTTGCAAAATATTGATACTAAAGCATATTTAAATTGCTGCATGATATTTTTTAACGCTTGTTTATCGATTTGAATTTCTTTCTATTTAGAATTTATTGCATAACTGCGCATTTATTGAACAGTTACGTAACTGAAATAAAGTGGTAAAATTAATTACCTAAATTGAATATCATTTTTTTTCTCTTAAAAATGATCTTTAAAAATGATGTAAATTCATCAGAATATTACGTAAAATTATTTTTATATTCATTTTCGTTAATTAAATTCAAAAGTACTGCGTTCGTAATACCATAATAAAACCTTTAAAGACGAAAATGAGGATGTCTGAAAGAAGATATTCATTACTCATAATTACGTAAATGATTATGGGAAAAAAGCATAAATTGATAGAAACACCTTTTAATTATATTTTTGAAATTAATTGAGTCCCTGTAGAATCAGGTAAAGATGATGCACGAAAGCAAGATAATGACAGAAAATGTAAAAAAGAAATCGATCAGCATCACTAAGAAGTAAAAAATGGAATTTATATGAGTACGCTGAAAAATGGAATATTAAGTTTATGATATTTTCTGAAAAGCAATTTGAAATAAAAAAATCAATTATTATTTCAACAATTGTGTTGTAGAAACAATGAGTTTTTGAATGTGCACAAAGAATTTGAAAAATGATCCACGTAAAAATGAAAGCTCTCATAAAATTCTTTTTCTAAAATTTCTTAAGAATGAAATGAAATTCTTTGTAGAAAAGGAATTAAATAATGATTATTCAAAGTAATTTATGGTTCTTTTCTCATTTATCAGTCTTTTATATGCATCTAAATTGATTCATTATCTATTTTGATACATTTTTTTCTCTTTCTTTTTGTTGGTTTTAGATTTTAATGATTCTTTATGAATACAATCTAGTAGTATTATGATTCTTTGATAATTCTGATTAAGGTTTGTTTCAAATAATAATTCAATAATAAAAAGAAAAGTTATGTGAAGTCTCCAAAGATCAACATAGATAATGAGAAAAGAATAAGTTTTACAAAAAAATTCTCTAAGAAACAGATGGATGAAGATTTTAGCACAAGAAATCTTTGAGAAGGAATGGAACTTAATATTTTAATGAAGTTCATCATATAAACAGCTCAGAAGCCGATGATTGCAAATTAGTTAATATGAAAATCACTTTCATATTAAGGCGCCACGGTATTCGAAAAATCACCAAAAGAAAATTGAAATTTTTTTATTCGCTTATTTCATGAATTGAGTCTTTCTAAATGTGCTTGCAAAATTTTAGATCTGTAGCTTTATTTTTTATTAAGTTATTGAAGAATTTTTGATGCATGACAGGAGAGTAAACAATGTTGTCACGCCCACTTTTCCGATTCAAACATCTATAAACGAAGCTCATTTGGCAAAAATATTGACAATTTACCAAAGGTTTGCATCAAATGAACTATTAGAGCGATGAATTTGGTGCATGGCAACAAAACTCCTATGAGACTCTTACACTGCACAGTGTCATTTGGAGTAAATACTCAAAAGTTACAACTTCATCTATCAAGCAGAATAGCAGAAACAGCAAACAGAATAGCAGAAATAGCAAGCAAAATAACAGAAATAGCAAGTAGAATAGCAGAAATATGCATTTATTCAATTTTGATACACGAATTAATTTTTTTAAAAGTGTTATGACAAAGAATTGTGAAAGTTTGATCTTCCATTAATTTTTTCTTTTAATCTTCAATATACAAATATAATATTTTTTCAATAAATTTTTTGTATTTCTTAACTTTAAACTATTTAGAATAACTTGAATCCCATTTTGTAAAAGTTACAGGCAAATTGAAGAGATTTTATATTATGATTTAGATGAATCAAATCTTTAAATGCACTTTTTTTCATGTTGTGTTTTTGCTTATATGTTACATGTCAAAAGACTAAGACTTTTTTAAAAATGGAGGTATAGGTGTGAATTTTTTTTAATGTTCAGAAATATATGTTTTATAAAACTTAATATGGAATTAGCCTTATGATGTGTAAAAATTTTTAAAAAAGGTCCAAAGTCAGAATTTCTGCATTTTCTGCTTTTTTTTTATTTTTTACAATAAAAAAATTATAAAAAAATAAATACTGTTGGCAGGAGGAAATCCATACTAAGTTTTATGTAGTATATTAATTGGAAAATCTTGGAGATAAATCTTGATATTTAATAAAGCCTTAGAGTTTCAAAAAATGTTCAAAATATTTTTTTAATCTTTAATTATTTCAAAAAAATTTAAAAGGATAGTTTTATAGAGTACTCTTTTATATAAATTAAAAGTAAAATATAATTTTAAGCGCTAACATTTTAAAGAAAACTTTCTGAGGTACCGTGTCGCCTTAATAAAATATCTGGTGAGACATTTACCGTTTGCGATATTATGTTTCCATAGCATATAAGATGATTAAATGTATTTCTGTAACAGAAAACACCAAAGTAATTGTTAATTTTATATCATGAATATTTAAAAGACATTTTATCTTATTTGTTATCTTTATTGATTCAGACTTTTTGGTACATGACTCCTCTATATGTTGTTTATAAACATTGTTAGAAAAGAATTTATTTTGCTATAATTACGAAGAAAATGCAATATAAGAGTAATAATTATTTATAATTTTAATCAATTTATTGAATAAATAATTAAAGGTTACTCTTAACTGGTCAGAACGGCATCAACTAACAGCACTTGCATTGTTTAAAAGATCCTTATCTAGGTATATATTTAAAATAAGGGCTAACTGAAGAACCAGTTTTCCAACTCAATAATTGATTCGATTTCACTAACTTTTAATTCATAAGAAAGGTTATAACCGCTAGATATATCAATTAATGGCCATCTACCCCCCCCCCCTCTATTTTCGACAAAAACTGAAAAACACTGTTTCTTTGTACATTCTGGAAGGAAAACATAGAACTAAATTTTTCGGCCACCCCGATTTGCTATTTTATAACTCACTCTGTTAGACAAACAGATCGAGAGCTCTAAGTAGGCCATCGGTGGCTTCTTTCCTCTCCCCCTCTCCTTCTTCTGAGAATTCACAAAAAAATTCTTGACGCAATCTCCAAATCTCGACTCTAGTCTCACTAACTAGATCGATCCATGCAATCGATCTCTTTTTGTGTATATATGCAGAATCAGAGATGTTTTCATTTTGCAAATATAATTTAAGACAGTACTAGATTTCATTTGATATACAGCTATAGTTTATCAGACTTGCTTGAGATTACTAGATTAATGCTATTGTATTTGCATATATATATATATATATATATATATACAGGGTGTTTATAAAGTCCCGGACCCATTTTGATGTTTAATAACTCATAAAATAATAAAGATATAAACACACTTATGACATTTATTGATGGAATAACTCATATATTTTCCTTTTCAGGTTTGAATATTTTTACTTTTGTAAATATCGTCTGCGCGTGTGGTTAATTTCAGATAACTTCATTTTCCAGTCTAAATATCTGTACTTTTCTAAATATTGTTTGCTTATTAATTGCATTTTTCTCACTTTTGTTTTTGTCAACTATTGCAATGTTATGTTTACTTTTGATGTGTTTGTTCTATGTAGTACTTTTGTATGTGATGTTTTATTCGAGCGGATATTAAGGAGAATGCGTACACCGCAAGAGAAAGCACAGATTTTATGGTGGTTAATAGAAATGAAATCGATAGTGCAAGCACAGAGAAATTTCAGAAGAATTTACCAAAAAGATCCTCCATCCAAAAACAGCACCTTGGGGTGGAAAAAGAATTTTCTAGAAATTGGAAGTATCGAAGATAAGAAACGTTCCAGACGTCCTTGCACAAGTGATTTTGATGTTGAGCGTGTCAGAGAGACATTTTTACACAATCCTAGAATATCTGTGAGATCAGCGGCAACAGAATTGGATATGCCAATTTCGACGGTGTACAAGGTTATTAAGAAAAAATTAAGACTGCATCATACAAAGTTCAAATTGTTCAAGTTTTGGAACCGAACGACAGACCTAGGAGGATGGCCTTTGCAACAGATATGCTAAGGAGGATAGAAGATGCTGCTGATTTTCTGAAGAGCATAATGTTCTCCGATGAAGCATCCTTTCATGTTTCTGGCATTGTTAATCGCCATAAAGTGCGCAAATGGCTCTGTGGATGCCGACATGCTTGTCGCTACCTGGCGTGAAATTGACTATCGACTTGATATTCTCCGTGCGACGAAGGGGGAACACGTGGAAGTTCATTGACAAGGGTCATGAAACTTTTTGAGTCTATTTAACCATTTATGTTATTAATTTAAATCTATCTTTATTATTTTATGAGTTATTAAACATCAAAATGGGTCCGAGACTTTATAAACACCCTGTATAATATTCGATTTTCCACGTACCTCGAATTTTCCACCCTCCATAAGAGTGGAGGTTTTTGTTATAAGGTGGCAAATTTAACACATAACTTGCTCACCGGCACCATTCTTCTTTTTTTTCATTCCTTTCCAATTATCTCTCTAGACTTTGAACACGAAGCAGAAGATTTAACATTAGCCAATGAATATGGTACCAACAAAGGATGAAATAAAATTAAAGAATTTTAAAGAAAAAGAATTTTTAAAGAAAAGTCAATCAAAAATTTATATTATAAAAGGCTTATCATTGCATCCATGCATTGCATTTTTCCCTTCCAGCAATAATATTGTTGGGGAAATTTGTCCAACGGATGTACGGTGATTAGCAACAAAAATAGTATAATGTCAGTGGGAAAATGGAAAACGATTCTTTATTCCGCACACACACAAAAGGGAAAAAGTCGAAATATAGGCAGAAAAAAATCACAAGCTAGGTTTGCACAAAGAACGATCCCTGTAAAATTTCAGAACAAAAGAAAACAGTGAATATTCGAAAGCACAACTAAAGTTCAATCTTCGAACAATACTCCAGAGAGATACATGACTCCTGGTTCAGCGCTCCATTTTATATAGCTCTCAGAGGGGTGTGGAATTTTCTTAAAGGATCATTGGATTTCATCTCCTAATAGACATAGCGTTATAAGATAGACATTTTTTAGAATTTTTATTCTTGTCATCCAATTTTTTTCTACGCTCAGAAGTCACTGATGTGTCATTCTTTCAGAATTACTTCAGTATATATGTAGATTTCTCTTTTATCGATTGTACTAACATTGTAGAAAATAATGTTATGTATTCGATATAATATGAATAATTATTTCGATATTATGCAAAGCCCATGAACAATTTAAATAATAAACAAACATATTTAAAAATATAATTCACACATAATTAGATCAAGCTAAAATAATAATCATCCTTTCTAATTATAACAGCAAAACGTAATAGCCACGATTGCATAAAATATGCTTTTTATAATAGAAATGCAATTTACGCATTTGAGGCTTATTGATATCCTTAAAATATAAGAATCAAACATCAAACTTAAAATTAATATAAAATAAAAACAAATAAATAAAAAACGAATATTTAATTTGAAACTTTTAAAATTGTTCCTTCGAAACTTTCTCATATATAATCTAATAAATGTGTGCTAACCTATGCTGTTGGTGGACAATAGTTACGAAAGAGCCTACTAGCATACAATATTAGGTGATAAATCTCTAGGGTGCTATTTAGAAATAGAAAGTAATTTCGGATATTCACTAAGCAGATTAAACTAATTGTGCAGAAATAAATTCATCAATGAAAAGGTAAATTTTTGTGAAATGTTTTAATAAAATTAACATTTGAATACAAATTTATGGAAATGGTAAATTTAAACAGTATAAGACTGATTAACTATAAATCATATTCACTATTGTTAAATCAATGCGAAATATGCAACATAATATGAGTGTATGTTGCAAAATTTGACTTAAAACCGTCTTTGTTTTAAATATTTATATAATGTTTTTTTATTAATTATCTTTTAGAATACATTCTGTATAAAAAAGGAAATATTTTAGTTACTAACCTATCATCAGTATCAAAATATTTTAACAGAAGTCAATGTACGAAAAAGTTTGAGTGAAAAAGTATTTTTTAAAAACTTTTCATCATCGAATTATTTATATAAAAATAGTTAATTAATTTTTAAACTGTGCATGGTTAATTCGCCGTAAAAAAATATGGTTATGTATGAAAGATGCTGTATATTGCGAATGAACTGCGAAAAAATTAGAAATCTGGATAACGGAGAATTCTCAGATGAATTTTGGAATTTCCAAATTAGATCTTTTGCATTTCTTTTCCTTCCATTTGGTGCAGCTTTAATTATTTTCGGATAAAATACAGCAAATGATGTTATTTTTCAAGTGAAATCGCGAGTGCTCGAAAGATTTTAATTTTTTTTTTCTTCTTAGAACTAAGAATTCTTGTTTTTACTTTTGAAGAAACTACAGATTTCTTGTGAAATTGAATTATGCACAGAATACTTTTTTCCAGAAAATATGCAGGATTCGGCGTCATTGATTTGAGTGGGAAATGTAATTAATATTGCAAGAAAAATATCGTGAATTACTTAAATTCCTCTATTTTCTGCTTACAGTAATTAATGGAATGAAGGTAATGTAGTTGTTTATGGAGTTCTTAAACCAACTGGCGAAACTGCAAAGCTCAGTACGGCATACATTTTTTTTTCACCCTAATACTTTATTATTATAATCTGATTTCACGATGCGATAAAGTTAGCTCTGATACTAATAAAAGAGAATGTTTGATTATTGGCACTCAACATGCTACTCTACTTTATATACAGCTATGGTATGAATTTTATGGGAAAATCAGAATGCATTGGGCATCTATAACGTAAAGATGGAATTTTCACTAAACACTAAAAAAAAAAATGTCTTAACCTCTTGGTGGAAAAATTAAATTGGTCTTTCAAGGGTAGCTTTATTCTTTCAAGGTTCCGTCTAGCTATATTTTATTTTTAAAATGTTCCCTTAATTATATAACATTAATAATAGACAAAAATGCATAGTCACACAAAAATATATTTAATTTCGTCCAATGTGAAGCAGAATAAATGCAGTTAATTCAGTAATGAAAATTATTATTGTATGATATATTCTAAAGAAAAAAATATTTTAAGATTAAACGATCCTTGCATGAAAATACAAAATATTATGTAGTAAGCATGATGATGTTATTAGAAATTTGATGCTAAGTGGAAATGAATGAAAATATCCATTGATGTCGTCTCTAGTAACTGCAAACTTTTGGAAATAGGAAAACTTCACTGACCTGGTGCAATATTTGTAATGAAATTTTAATGTACTTCTACCAAATGTAATGATAATATGGCAACGGTTCCACTGTAATGTTATTTCTAACGAAGAAGATTTGCATAATCTTACAACTTCCCCTTTGCTCAACATCTAAAGACGAAATAAAATATATTTTATTGGTGGACGCATATGCAGAGAAGTTAAAATTTTTTTTTTTTTTTATGCTGAATGCATTTCTGAAAAACCTCGAAAGACTGATTTTGCAAAACGCTTGTAAAAGCAAATGACGATCTTCGAAAACTTCAAGGTTGCATTACATACAACTTATCGTTATATTTAGATTGATTGTTTCATTCTTTCTCTTCATATATGCTTTATATATACTAGCGTCTCTTTACTCTCCCGTTTTATTATTTGTCTAAGTTATACACGGATTCATTTTGGTTTAAAAAAATGCTAGTTTTTTCTCTTTTCTCAAGTTTTCCGTTTTACCTATACTTTCAAGACATCAACAAATGCAATTTCTGAAACAGAATATTCTTAAACAGCCCTTCTTGAATTTCTCATCCTATTTTTGGAGGTGGAGTGGGGATTCTGGTGCACGCGTCATATATTTTTTATTGATAATTTAGGGTAAAGAAGTTGTTATTTTATTGTTTCATCGCAAGGATATAATTTAACTGTGTGAAAGTCAACTATAAGTAGTTTGATTCATAGCATTATAACTAAATCTATTTCATTTGGAGGTTTCTTTCTTTCCACGGAGATCAAATATTCTAATTCATCCAGTTTCTGCAAAGTTTTCATTTTTAGTCGATAAATAATATTTTTAAGAAAATATAATGCAAATATGTATTCTTTTACCACTTTGGGAAGATATTTTTTTTTTTACCTGAAAATATTTTCTGCTATATCTTTCTGAGTTCTCTTTATTTTGACAGGAACTTTATTTTATGATTATCGACATTCTTACAATTTGCATAACTTCATTTATTCGAATTACATTAATAAAATTATGCGATCCCCTACTCCATTTAAACTTCTTTTTTCTCATAAGACTTAACTGATTTCTTTTTGATTTTCATTATTACGCTTTAAATTTTTCGGATTTCCTCTCTTCCTCAAATACCTGATATAAGCCAGGACAATTATCCTGAGGGAAATTAAACAATTTCTTAAAAGTCCGTCATTAGCATTGCAACTAAAGCAATTATTAGTTAAATAATTATGTCAATTCATTAATTAAATAATTATAATACATTTCGCCAATAATACCCGAAGCTTCGGTTACATTATATGATTTTATTTTCATATATTCGGACACTTTCTTTCAAAGACCAATTTATTATACTTATTAAAATTAAATTATGTAGTGTAATATTTTTAAATGAACGATTTGTCACCTTTGTAAATAGATTTAAAGCCAAACTGCATTAGAATTGCGCAAACGTATTATTTGGAATTCGATATATATAAGAAATTAGCTTTAGAAGCAATCAAAACTGTTTAGAATTAAGCAAAATTTGTTTATTTTAACGGAATACATACTAAATTACATAATTTATCATTATTGTAATAAAAACATAATTTTATTGAATCCTAAAATTTGTCATTCGGTCATTTTTATCGTCTTTAATAAAATATTCCTTGCCGAAGGAAATGGTCAATGCAAAATTATTATAAAATGCTTGCAACGTACGCGCCATCTAAAAAACGAACTAGTCAGTAATTTTAAGCAAAAAAAAAAAAAAAGCAAGAAATTTTATTAGAGTTAAGAGTTTCAAACCGATGTTTTCCAGGCAATTCGAAAATAAATAAGCACCTTTGCACCGTTTTTTTCAGTCATTCAAATGAATGAGAATATTTTCATTTTATATATTATATTTTATATTTATATTTTATATTATATTTTATATATTAATATTATAATTTAAAAAAAATCCCCATATCTCACTTAAAGATAAAAGCTGGTACATGGCAGTTTTATTAGTAAATTTTAAGTAGATATTTCCTATTTTTAAATAATATAGATAGAAAATGACCTGAAATTGAAATAAAAAGTGTAAAACTCCTAAAATAAGTGACTGTACTATTAGTTTCACAATCATTTTCGTATAAATAACTTCCATCCGCCATTATTATTTATTCGGAATTATGAAAAAATTTTCCTAATAAAATGAAAAATGTAATTAAATAAAATTCCTATCTTTATTTTGTAAGAAAAAAATCACATCCGACTTACCGATTCGTGCAATCAACTTTATAATGAATACCTCTCATGAGAGCCACCACAAATGGAAGATAAAAAAAAAAAAGAAATTGCCGAACATTAATTAGAGCCAAACCATTTCTGTGAAAAATATTTCTGTCAAAATAACGGCCAATAAGAATCATTCATTTATGCGCGGGAATAAATACCAAAAGATTTAAGGCTATTTTTTTTTCTAAACAATTTACTAAAATAATAAATCAATCAGAAAATCGTTTGTTCCTGAAAAAAATAAATAATATTTTTATTTTTCCATTTTGCTTTATGATTTCAGGCGATTTCTTTGTAGTAGCCAAGAATCAGAATCAAGAAACCGATTATAATTAATCAATATATTTAGCTTTATATATCGTGTGTTATAAATCAATATATTCTTTAAGTTATATATTTAACTTTAAGTGTTTAAATTATATTGTCAATATACATAATTATGCAATTATGGAATAATTATATATAATCTGTGACTTACTATTACAGAGTAAAAATAGCCAGGTTAATTTGTTGCTTATAACTGTAAGCAAAAAATAATATCACTCAGTAACTATCAGTTATGTTGTTTAATATTACTATAGAATATGCGATTTTTTTGTTGTAGAGGCGACATTGTCAATAGCATATATCCTTTTCCTTTTATTTTATTAACATTTGGCTATATATCAACGATATGATTTTCCACTCTCGTTCAGATTATATATAATAATTCATATATATAAAGAATCAAATATGAATTTCTCTTTGAATAAAAGAAACAAAATTCTACGATAACAGGATTTTAAAACTTAATTTCTGGCATATATACTTTTATAAAGAAATTTGGAAATATTCTTATTTAAATATTTGATTTTTTTTTGCCTTTGAGAAATATTTAAATTGAAAATTCTGAACACAAAATTTTAAGAAATACACTCTAGCTCTATTATAGGCTTAGTAAATACAAATAAACTTTTAAGTGCAGTTCAAATAATTTCATTTGTGTTCAGAATTAATATCTTTCTGACATATGTAGTAAAATTCACGGAATATCGCATTTGGAAACATTCTGCTTAAACAGAATTTCTCGAAACAAACAAATGTGTTATTTATGTTCCAAATAATCAGACCGAGAAAGCATTTTTTGAGTCTCGAATTCACAGAATGTGTGTCAGCACGCATATTTCCCTTTGCCTTACATTGAGAGAAAAAGTGGGCTGCTCCATATTTCATACTCAGAATTCGTGTTAGATAAGAATCGCACCTGAAAGCAAATATCCTCCGCTATTTCTGTCTACCAGGGGTGAGAAGAGAAATAGAAAAAGAATGGGAGGAAGGAATTTTCGATATTAAAGGCCACTGAAAGGATCCGGTGGACAGAACGATGCGACCTCGGACCCCATAGAAATGTTCCCGCTGGGCAAAAGGAAAGAATCGATTATTGCGAGTCAAGCTCCTGACAATGCTCTCTGGCCGAAAATGAACTCGAGCTTTGCTCACTGCTGAGTTTATTACCGAGTTTTGAATTAGATGTGTTCAATCTTTATTATTTGATTATTTATATGCAATCATTTTATTGAATTTTTGGATTATTTTATTAATATTATTTTATTATTTGTAGGCAATTTTTCTGTAAGGTAACAACTCCAAGTAAATGTTTCATGATACAGGCGATATTACAAAGCTTATGGCACCCCACCCCGCCATTGATAGCTATATTTTTCCAGAATTATTTATTTTACTGAAAATCTAAAGACTAAATTACAGACTGAAAATCTAAAGACAGTTTTTCAGTAATGAGCCCAATATCAGTAAAGTGGTTGATATCCCTTTATCCATTTTTGTGAATCAGGTATTGTTCATTCTATGTATTGTTCATTATTATATTTAAAATGCATTTTAAAAATTACACAAATTGAATGAAAATGTAAAGAACAAATATATCAGTGGAAATAAAAGCACGATTTCCATAAGCTTGTATAAAAATTCGTTACTAAACTACTTGAGTTAACAGTTTTATCTTGCCTACATGATACTGATTATTTTTATACTCTTAAGATAGCTTTATAAATAAAGAAATGCGACTCAATACAGTATAAAAGTAATTTTTTTCTACAGATTAGTGGTACTTGTACTTGGCAGCAATATTACCAAATGACAAAAATTTTTGAACAATGTAGACGAAACAATGCTAAATATACCATTAGAAAATTGGGACTTAGAAGCTATTAAAACCCAAGATTACTATGTATTTTTCAATTAAAGAATAATGTATTGTAGAAAGACAAGAAAAAAAACTTAACAATCGATGATAAATAATTAAATGTTAAAGTAATTACCCAATCAAATCTTTTCGGATGTTGTTGCACTTGATTTCGTCAATGGATTGTCATGTAGTTTAATACATGCCTTAAGTAGAATTAAGGTTTTTTTTTTGGTAATCAGTATTTCTGTGAAATATTTTCTAGTGAATCAACGTACGTACGTACCAAAGTTTTGACATAGATATGAAAGAAACAATTTATATGATTAATAGAACATTGAGGTCAAACTATATACGCACCAATCCAATTCTTTCGTTTCTGGTATGTGACGTTTAAAAATTATCCCATGTGGAAAGTACCTCGAAATGTTGGCATCGATTGAGGAGATCTTGCATTAGAGTATGATTCACTTGCTCCAGAGACACATCTTACACAACTAGTCTTGAGCCAAATAAGTTCTGACCACATAATTTTGGTGATACTTAAACATTTTCATAATATATAATAGTTTGGGAATCAAAAGAAACGCTGAATAAGGGTAAAAATATATTTTTTTTAAGAGCCACAACATGGTGGTCATAAATTCATGTGTGACTAAACGAGTATTATTACGTAAAGAATGTTTGCAAAAAACTCAAGACTTTCTAAAAAAATTTCACTCCCGGGGATGGGAAAAGATAATATTTTATCTCATTCTTTTTTTTTTACCTCATTATTGTACCATAAAATTTAAAGTTTTATTTTTGCACCAGATCATTTTAGGGCAGAATAACCCTGAAAATGAGGAAAAAAAACGTTTTTAATTAATTAATACTTAAATTATTGTAGTTAATAGCTAAAAATTTTTTATCTCTGCCTTTAATTGATATATACTACTTGTTGTCGGTGTTACATTCAGTGAATATGTTTGAATACCGTCAGAAAAAATAGTCATATGACGAATTACGAAAATATTAGCATCATTCAAACAATACTTTCAAGTATCGTTGGGATATAAAAGAAGAAATGAATCATTAGGTGTTTTCCTCATAAAACTATTTCGATAAAAAATGTAACCAATATTCATTAGACCTCTATATTTTTAATTCTTCGCTTTTTAAATAAAATAATTTCATCATCAGAGTCAAAACTTGTAAAATTGAAGTAAATTGAAATTTTTTGTCATTCACCAAAAGCAATTATTATTTTTTTCTTGTAGATTTAATCTAAATATCTCTTCTATAGAAACTCTTTACTCAAACATTTTTATTAACTAATTAGTTATCATCCCTTTATTGTGTGAACTCAAAAGCTAATTGAAGATATTTATTAAGTAAATTACTGGCAAGAATGGCTATATCTTCTATTATAGCATAAGTGACTTGAAATAGAAAAAAATTCTTTGTTTTACTGATATTTGTGTTTATTTTTGGAATTTACATATATATTATATATTGAAATGGTAAATATTCCAACGGGACGGAAAGTAAGAAACATGTAATTTAGAGTTATAATATAAGTTGAGATAATACTATAAAAACCAGTGAGAGGAATCTTCTCAATATTTTCTTCCTTACTATTTAATAAAGTTCTTATTGCCTCCTTAATCCGGAATGAAATTGTGAATCTTGAATAAAAACTTGAAAACCGTAAGTAATCATATTTTTTATTTTTTAAGTTCAGCACATGAGAATTGTATGTATTGCAATGTAGGATAGAAAATTAAAACTTTTGTATTATTAAATTATGTTGTTGGTGAACAATAGCTACTTAAGAGCCTATTAATGTGTAATTATTAGCGATTCATCCTTGGAATGCAATTAGAACATTGCCGGCGTTCTGGCCTAGGGGTCGCGCGTTTCCCCTGTGTTCTGGGCGTCACCGGTTCGAGCTCTGGTTCG
This sequence comes from Argiope bruennichi, assembly GCF_947563725.1. Taxonomy (NCBI): domain Eukaryota; kingdom Metazoa; phylum Arthropoda; class Arachnida; order Araneae; family Araneidae; genus Argiope; species Argiope bruennichi. The sequence goes on along the minus strand of NC_079151.1, from coordinate 100,162,566 downwards.
GGCATGGTTTTTCTTTACCCTGTGTTCTATCTGTGAAGTGTATGTAAAGAGCCCCTCTCCCTCCCTGTAAAAAGGTGTCGTGCAAGCCAGTGTGTGAGTGTCATCTTCATATGAACTAGAAGTCAGACTTCTGCCCTCGGGTGCTCAGATGTCTTTACCATCAGGCATTACAGAACGCCTTTTTCCATTGAAACGTGGACACGGCATCATCATCAATTAAATCATTAGTATCAGAAAACCGAATATGTACATTGAGTGTCCTTTATCCGATCGAGTGGAGCCAAAATTGTACAAAGAATGATGATTGTAACCACAAGATTTCATTTATTTAAGCCATTGTATTTTTGACTTACTGCGCTCACATAATCCAAAAATACAAACCGACAGATGGTCAATATTGTATTGGATTTATTTCCAAATTGGATATAAATTTATATTTTGGATTCTAAATCTGTGTATTAAAGTATATCTACTATCTCGTATCTTTTGGTAGTTATCATATTTCCCGGCTTTCGAATAGTTGGGCAGACAGATTTCTTTTAAAATTTGATAGAAATTTGCCAATTTTTGTGTAAAGATCATATATTAAGTTTCACACGACCACATCAAAGAGTTTTTGAATGATCGTATTTCAAACAGACAGAGTGATAGACACATAATTCCCAGAATTTATTTTTTGGAGTCGGAGAATTCTGACACGTGGCAATGCGACGTCTCGACTTCAGCTGCTAAATCTGGGCAATAAAGTGTATCTAGCTAGTTCTTATCGTTTTGCAATTATCGTATTTCCTTATATTAAGATAATCAAATCCAAATTTCGTTTAAAATTTTATAGAAACCAGCCAATATTTGAGTAAAGATCATATAATAATTTTCACCCGACCACATCAAAAGTTTCTGAATGATCCTATTTCAAACAGACAGAGCGATAGACACATATTTCTCAAAATTTATTTCTTGGACTCCGAGAACTCTGACACGTGGCGATGTGGCAATGTGTTTTTTTTTAACTCAAGGAGGTAGGTCTACAAGTGGAGATTCTCTGGAATCTCGAGTTCAAATTTTTTGACAGTTACAAAAATTTTCTTTATGTTCTTTGTATTAGACAAAGTAAAACAAAAGAATCAGTCGCCAGAAAAGCTTTTTAATATCGTAAAATTTTATGATTCCCCCCCCCCCCATTCATAGGTTGTTTCGAAACAGACCTCATTGCAAGAATGTGAAATATGCAATGGCTTAACAATGTAAAACTCAAGGCGCAAAAATTTGCAGAAACTCCTCCCTTCGGAATCGAAAAAACGAAATTTATTAACCCTCCTTTAAAGCAACACCTGACGTTCCCTATTCAGATGGATGATGAAAATAAATGGAATTCGCAAGCCTGGGATGAAAGCTACGGAGCTCAAAGGAAATACTAAGTGAAACGTCAAAAACATTTTATGCGTTACATTTATTTTCCTAAGCAAAATTGCTCCCAAAGAAGCGACAAACAAGGGGTTTAGAATATATATTTTTTGTTAGTTGTTTCGTTCCCAAATTCCGTTCTTTTTTTCAAAATGTCACCTTTATATTCTTGTTTCTTTTGGAGGTAAATTATTATTTTTCTGTTTTGTTCAGTGGTTTTGTGTAAAGAGAAAACGAAAGGCAATTGTTTTTGATAGAGTCATATTTTATGTTATTGCTGAAATGTATGAGACGAAAATGTTTAATTTAGTAAGGAAAATAGAATTGGCAACATTGGAAGCATTTTATAGCATGGAGACTTAAAATTAAGCCACAAACAATGGTAATTAAATTTAAACGACCAAGTTTCAATGTGTATTAATTTAATCATTTTGATGCAAATTTAAAAAATATTTGCATAAGAATAACGGGAAATTAGAAATACAATTATTTCACTATAAATTATATTTAGGGTGATTATTTGTGTCATTAAATAAATTATTTATTATTATCTGCTTATTTGGATATTCAAGTTTAAAAGAATTGGTGAATTTTCTAAATTCAAAAGCAAATTATTTTTTAGTATAGAATTTATTTACATGTAAAAATTGCAAATGTATACAATCATTTATATTACCAATATATTTAAAATAATGTATCAAAAAATTTACATGCAACAATTATAAATGTATACAGTTATTTATATTTTCTCTACATTGAAAATTTTTAAGATTTTCTTTACATGCAACAATTATAAATGTATACAGTTATTTATATTTTCTGTACATTGGAAATTTTTAAGATTTTCTTTACATGCAACAATTATAAATGTATACAGTTATTTATATTTTCTGTACATTGAAAATATTTAAGATTTTCTTTACATGCAACAATTATAAATGTATATTATCTATATTTTTAAAATAATTAAAAAAATTTAGATGCAACAATTATAAATATATACAATCATTTATATTCTATATATTTAAAATAATTAAAAAAAATTACATGCAAAATTTATAAATGTATACAATCATTTATATTGTCTATATATTTAAAATAATCAAGAATTTTTTTACATGCAACAATTAGGAATGTTTACAATCTTTTATATTATCTGCATATTTAAAATTATTAAGAAACCAAAATAATCAACCACCCAGCCTCAACAACTGATCTGATTTTGACAGTCTTTATTTTATATGAAAGTTCATAAAGTTTAAATATTTTAACAATAGTCCCCCGTCTTTTATTATTCCATATTTTCAAGAGGAATTACAAAAACATTACCTCTCTGTACATTCTTTATGGAAAAAAAATCGCAGCAGTTTTCCCAATAAAGTTTATATTTGCAAAGGAAAAAATTTTTGAATTATTTGAATGAACATCTTTTAACGAATGTGCTTCACAATGACTTCTTTTGATTCAAACAGCAATTTCGGTCATTTTTTAAAGGTCGTTTCTTGAACATTTTTTAAAGGAATAGAAGGATTTTGTAATTTGATTTGTATAAACAATTAAAATGTAGTTTAAAATGAATCAGTGAAGAGGAATGGAAATAATTATTTTTTAATTCCGATTTTAATTTTGTATTTTAGTTTTATAATTTACATTTTAATTCTTCACCAATGGTCACTTTCCCCTCTTCAGCACTCCTTTATCTGGAAATATCACAAAACAAAACTTTGACTCAGACCCCAACGTCATTCAAAATGCACAGATATCTTCAATGAATTTTTCCACTTCATCGGCAAAGCTATTTACTCAGAATGCCATTGGTGTGCTAGTACAGATAAAAATAGTACTTCCATTTAGTACAATAATATATAATTTATCAAAGTTGTTTGATATTACTAAATTAATTTTATCAATATCGCCTCTGAGCAGTTGGTAATGGAAAGCGATTACCAATTGTTTCTAATATTCCAGGTATTTTGCTTTATTCTCATATAAAGTGTTATTATTTTTTGATTTAAATATGTGTTCGTGTATTTCTATACAGTAGATTTTACCACAGAACTATGGTATTTTATTTACTCATTATAAGTTATACATTAAGTTTTGTTTATCATTAGTTAAAAACTATACACAATTTTTTTCTGAAAATTCACTTGTAAATTTTAGGCTTAGATCATGTGCAGAAAAAGAAGTCACATTTAGAATAGAATGTGATGCTGCGAACCACCACAAACATCTGTTTATTATTCAAATAAATAAATAAAAAATACATATATATCAAATGAAATATGCAATACAGGTTTAATGTTACACAAAAACACATATACGCAACTACGTGATTAAAAATTGTGCATATTGTTCACCTAGGTTCTTTAGTGTTGAACTTAATAACACACACAAGAAGTAGAGCTAAACCAATTTATTAACTCAACTCAGAACACAGTGACTAATAGATCTTCTGCTTTTATATTAACAGTGAAAGTTCCAGAATACTTTTCTGGAGGCAGTAAGAAAAGTTCAGAATACTTATCTGGTAAACTAAAGAAAGGTCCAGAATCTGCTGGAACATGAAATAAAGGAAAACATGAAATCAAGGAATGAAATATTTACACAAACTGGGAATCGCATTGTATCTAGCGGGATTCGAATTTACGATCTCTTGATTATGAGACCAGTGCTATGACCGTTCGACCATGGATAGTCGAATGCCTCTTTTCATTGTGGCATTATAGTACAAAGCATGATAAATACAAAAGCAAATATCAAAACTCATCCTGTATGTATATCTATATCTATATATTTATGTACACACACACACACACACACACACACACACACACACACACACACACACACACACACACACACACACACATAGCTTTAGCAACAAAATTAAATAGCTCGGTTTTTACAAGAAAAATAAATTTAATTGAAAGCATAAAGAATAAAAAAACTGTGTATCTATTTGTGTTTAAGTGTTAAAACAATTATAAATTTTAAAATAAGTTTTCAGCACAGTTCCCATTACCAAACTTTCTTATTGAAATTTTAACACCTTTCACAACTCATCTACCAAAAAGTTAAGCAAGCTATTAAAGTGAAGAACGATATTCATATTGCTGTATTTGTCACAATACATCGCTACCGCAATCTTGGAGGGCAATCTTAATCAAAAGTTTGTAGACACGATATTTCGGGAAATTTCAAAAACACGGGTATCAAGTTCCCTCTTAGGAAGATTGAACGACGAAACAATTTGATATTTCTCTGCAAACAAATTATGTTTCAGCTTAACTCGCTAAGCTGTTTATTTTTCTCTCTGTCTTTTGCTTATGTGTTATTTATGTATGCTATTTTGTGGAATTATTGCTTTAGTTGACAGTGGAACATTTATAATGGCAAAGTTCATGGTACAAAGCCTAATCTAAAGCGGAAACTCTATTAGGTATAATAAATAATATGGGATTTATGGAAATATGGAATATAATATGGAAATAGCGAAATATGGAAAATAATATGGGATTTATGGAAATATGGAATATAATATGGAAATAGCGAAATATGGAAAATAATATGGAATTTATGGAAAATTAATATGGAATTATAGAAAAAATGTTTGAAATTTTCAGCAATATCTTGTATTTTCTCATATACAAAATATACAAATACGAAGAATTGTGATAGTCGAATATTTGATATCATTTTGACGAATCTCTACATTTCAGGCCTCCTTGAGACCGGAAAACGGATTTTTGGAATTATGACTGTTTGTCTGTCTGCGAACACGATACTCCAAAACAGCTTTAAGCTAGGGCAACGGAATTTAATATGCAGTTTCAAAATGTCATATGTATATTTCTGTCAAATTTTAGTGAAGAGAAGTTTTCAGGCCTGTCCATATCTATCTACATCGATATCAGTACTCTATTTCTCTCTAACAATGACAGATAACCGGTGGCACAACACTAAAGCCGGCGTCCTGGCATAGGGGTAGCGCGTCTTCCCTGTGATCTGGGCGTCCCGCGTTCGAGTCCCAGTTTGGGCATGGTTGTTCTATCTGTGAGATGTGTAAATGTGCCCTCCTGTGAAAAGGGGTTGTGAAAACGAATGAGGGATGCGTGAGTAGCAAAGTCGTACTCTTGGCCCTAGTTGGCGCTACTCTAAAAACAAGAGACGCTCCCCCCTCCGGCTTAAATCGCTGTCTTCGTAACAGCGGGCTTGTGCGTGGCAAGTGCCATAAGAAACAACAATAACAATACTAAAAATATATAAAATTTCATATACAAATTTAACATCGAAATTTAAATATTTATTAAATTTTGCAATAATTTATTTTAAAGAGACTTTTTATTAACATGTGCATTCGTGTGGACGTGAAAGTGATAACTCAAAAGCGCAGCGATTTATATAAATGAAGTTTGGTTTGGGATATTGTACCAAAATTATGCATTTCTAAATTTTAGGTGCGATAGGTGGGATGGAATGCCTGACAATCCATAATCAATTTATATATCTCGTTATATTAAGGAGCACAAAATGCGTCATAACATGTCACGATTCAAATTTCCTGCATTTATTGATTGCGAATTGCCTTAACAGTCAAAATTTTGTTGCTGCCTCTTTACTTTATTTCACCTTTTCGATACGCTCGGAGGATGTAGAGGAGGGTAAAAGGAGTACAAGTAAATAAAGTCGTTGTATGTCAAAACTTAAGAAAAAGTCGAGGAAAGAATATTTCCACTGCTTTATATTTGTGAAAATAAAAATAAAAATATGATGTAATTCCATTTTTTACGTACCATGTTAAAATCAATAACCTTAAAAAAAATTCTCAATAAACTATAATGCATTTACTCCTACACTTATTTTAAAATGTTAAATAAATTACATCAAAACAAATAAAACGCAAGACTGACACAAATCATTCAAAAAGCAAATAAATTGACTGTTTGTGGAACTTTTCACCGATCTGATATATTTTTGTCCGTATTGGATGAAGTACATGTGTGTCTTATTAGTCGACTAACAGGGTATTCAGAAAGTTTGATTCAAAGAAAAATAAAGTTTCTACCATTTTACCAAGGAAAGTACTTGTTATTACAGTAATTTGACTTATAATGTCACGGCCTAGTGAGTGAAATTCTCAAAAGGAAAGGTTACCCTTCTCAAAAATCAAGAAAAAAGTCATTCAAGATAATAACTTACATCTTCGTGACTTTCTTGAAAAGAGTTTAAAACCCTCATTATAAATATTTCTCTTAAGTAGTTTTATCAAATTATCAATACAAAGATATAAGAAATCATTTTGAGATTTAAATCTGCAAAAATATGTTTTTCAGTTTATTACGGATCTAAGTGTATTTGAGACAAACAAAATTAAAAAAACAAACACATACTTTTGTTACTGAATTACTTTTTTTCAATTAATAATACATTTTTATGAATAATTTATAATGAGCTATTTAAAATATCGTGGAAACTTATAATATAATCTGAATACTAATAATGTCTATGCATCTATTGACGATGTATTGAATAGATTGTCAAATCCAGTGCTCCAAATTTTACACAGATAGACTTGAGATTGGATATGTGCACTTAAACATTTTTTTGAAATTTTGATTCAGAATTAAATATTTAAAATTTAACTTTAATTAAAGTTTTTGGCTAATAAATTCCGGTAGAAGAGAAATTGTTTTTGCATCATTTTAATTTTTATTTTAAAATAAAATATTATATTTAAATTAAATTTCTAATTATAATTCAAAAAAATTGATTACATGCTTGTTGAATATAGAGTACAAATTGTATTCTTTGAAATACTAAATCCGTTAATTTGAGATTTTAATTACAAAAATTAAGAGATAGAAATCACTTTGACCTCATTATATAATTGGTTTTAAATATAAAAATCCTAAATAGGGAGATCAAATTGTTTTTGATGATTGGAATAGTTTACTAAATACTTATTTTCAATAATAAACTGATACATTTGGCGGTTCTCAACATAATTCAGAGAAAATAAATATTCATAATTCATAATAATATTCAAAAATAAGTATCATTAAAAATCAAAAGCTCAGCCTGAACATTTTGCCAACAGTGAAAATGAAACGCATTCTCAGTGATTTTTTAAAAACTTTCAGGGAAAAAATTCAAAAACAGAAATATTAAAACATAAGGAATATTTATATTAATATATATAATAAAATATATTCTAATTTTTAATAGAATAAGTTAAACATATCAAAAATTATTTAAAACCCCAGCATGCATTTTGATGGAAGAAAAATAAAACTTTGAATGTAAAAGTGCTTAAAAATATATATATTTTTTATTTTAATAATCAAATTTTATATTTATAATTACCGATACAATCATTGTATATAAACAATTGAATTGGAGTGCGTTTTAGCAAAATTACCTTTAAGCGAAACAAACATGAATACATTCAATCAGAACAAAAAACTTACAAATAATAAATAGTTGTATAAATAATAATTTCAAACAATATTTCCAAAAATATATAAGCTGTAACAGCTGTAACTCAAATTGCTCATTTATAGATCTGCAAGTATTATCTTGGGATATATAGTTCTTAAAATGGCAAAAAAAAAAAAAAAAAAAAAAAAAAAATGTAGACGTCTAGTCTAGATATTTCCCAATTTATGTTCAAGGGCAAACCAATCAATAGCGAAAGAAATATAGAAGAATATATATATATATATTACTAAAAATTTACTAAATATATATATTACTAAACATTTTTTTAACTAAAAATTCGAAGCAGAATTTTTCAAAAAAAAAATTAACACTATCTCTTTTTATGCTTCAAGTACAATAAACCTGAAATATGAAAATGTCTTGGAGTTGGATCACAGCAGTGAAGCAATTCATATGAATGAACATCTTATGCAAAACATTCTGGATTAGAGGATGTGCTTTCGTCTAATTTTCTTTGAAAAATTGTCATATTTATTTTGCTGTATCAGTGAAATACAGAATGAATTTTAAATATGACCAAAACAGTACCATGTTTTAGCTTGATTCGTTTCATGTTTATGAAGATGAAATTTTGACATCGGTTTTTAACTATCTTTAACAATGTGAAGAAATATTGAAATTTTGCACACCTATGAATTCTGTATAGTATTACTCTTCTTTAATATTTTCAAAAATTGAGTAACAGGGGGTAACAAAATTGGATAAAATTGGGTTAGTAATTAAGACGAGTTTTTATTCTTTTCTAGGGTTGACATCTGGTTGTGATTTTTAAAAATCACAAATCATAAAATAATAAAGTAGAAATAGTAAAAATAAAAGTTTTGCCGTTTAGTATATTAATAAAAATGCGTTTTTAGAATTTTTTAATTACATTTTTAAGAATTTCTTTCTTAAGCAATTGTCATTTTTTTCGGTAAATAATGTAAAATGTGATGTTTTTACCTTACTTTAATGAACTCCCATCGGGGGTACTTCAGAAATGAGGATGAGAAACTTCCGGTATGGAGGCTGGTTCTCGCTACCTTGGTGGTACATGATCAGCTACCTACTATCGATGACGGGATGTTGTACGGGAAGGGTTGTATTGAGGCCGGTGATGACCCTTAAGACTCAAACTTAGTTTCCGCCAGAATTGCTATCGCGGTGGTGTGGTCTATCCGATTTAATTCAAAACATTTTAGTTAGAGAAGTTGAGTAGCGAGTTGGGTTTCCTTGGATTGAATTTACTTATTTTATCAAAGTTGATTTCGTGCACATGTTTTACCATTTTTTTTTAAATTATGTTTATTTTTCCGGGATATTTGCATTTTTAAGCTTTTAATTTTTTTTTTATCCTTTATGAAATCAAGATAAAAGTTTGACTATGTTAGTTAAACGTCTAAATATATTTTGTTTTTATTTAAACTTTCCATCGTTTAAAAATGGAGTGTTACACAATAATGAAGAAACTTGAATAACATTTTAGTCATTTTTTTACTAAGCAAACTGCTTTGCTTTAAAAAAAATAGATCAAAACCATATAAATATTGGTTGCTTTTGAAATATAAATAATGAGGATTTAAAAAAACTCAAAACTCAAATATCTCAAAGTGCCTTCCTAGCATGTAATATTTATTATGTAATGTTATATAAATATTATTTTTGATAAGCTTCGTTTCTCTTTCTAAAATTGTTTCTTAGACTTTTTCACGTATATATAATGTTTGCTTTCAACTTGTAATTAAAATAATGACGAGCATTTACAAAACTTTAGCTAAATATTGGTGGAAGAGCTAATTCTAATAGTAGTTTTTAAGCAGAAATATTACCTAAAACAAAATAATATTTTTTTCTTGCTTTGAAGTTGTTGATAACATGCATTTATATTTCGAAAATAATAAGTAAAGCTTTTCGAAACAAACAAACACAATCTATTTCATGCTTGTGCAAACATGATGTCGCTAGAAGCCCTCTTTTACTGTTGACAGACCACTTCAAAGGATTATATGAGAAAATGAAACATCCGCAATGTTGTTTTAAAATACTAACCCACGCATTCTGACACCTGGCTTCCCCGTAATAAGTTATTTACAGTTAGTTTATTTGCTAACGAAATTTCAGCTTATTTAACTTCATGTCTTCAAAACGTAAGTTAACGTAATCAATAAAAAATAAAGAACATATTAGCACTGATTTGACTTCCTTTATTTATTGGATGATAAAAAATATAACATAGTCTTTTATAGTAATAATATACCACAAAATAATATCATATCCGCTTGATGACGCATAAAAATTATGTTTATCTAAGCCTCATGCAATAAATAGCAAAAGTTGTCAGACTTTTTGTTTTGTTTCCTTTTCAAAATTAAATGTAACAGCAATTTTTTTAATTACTCAATTCAATCTTAGCAAAACTTTTGTCAGGAAACTGTATTATTTTTTCTCCGTAAATGTAGTACCATTGCTAAGTACGGTTGCTGAATGGATGGCAGATCAATGCCCGAGACATTAAATATAGAATTGTTGACCATTTGGCTGCATAAATTAAGGTTTGGGAAAATACAAGAATTACAGCGATATCTTTATTAGGAATAACGATTTAGATATCTTCCAAAAAAACTGGAATTTTATAAAAGATGAAGCGGTCACATAAGCAGTAGATTCTTTCATTGAAGTACTGATCGTAGAAAAAACTTTCTAGCATACTTTGAAGGCTTATATATTTTTTGCTTATATGTTTATATGTTTTTGTGTTGTAAATATCTAAAAGTTTTGATTTTTTTGTGCATCTCAGCTGTATTTTTACTACCTGTGCGTCATGTTTTCTTGTAGAATTGAGTGTCCCTTTTTTCATCATCGAAATTGTTGGACTTCTTTAATCATGTATCTACAAGGTGATTTTTCAGAAGAATATAAAAATGAGTAATATTAAATAAAATACTTTATAATCCTACGTTGTTATTCCATACCGCATTATCCCACCTATTATACGTTGTTGTCATTAGCGTTTTCACATTCTTTACAAAACCGCTATTAATTCCCTCACATCAAATTATTAGAAGCTATAATTATTATAAGTAACTTCTGAAATTTACATAACTCCTCGATCTATAACGTCTTTTCTCCAATTTTAAAAAAAATAAGATAGGATTTGAATTTTTTTCTTTCATTCAATTAAAAATAAAATTACATTTACACAGAATAAATTTAAGTTGCAATTAACATTAGAAGTTATTTATTTCTCAGTTGTATTGACGAGATTGTAGAACTTTAAAAAAATTATTCAATTACACCTTAACAAGTATTTCAAAGCATTATTACAAATGAATCATGTTAAATCAATTCTCTCCCATTGCAAAAATGAGGATGAGAAACTTTTGATATGGTGGTCGGTTCTCGCCGCCCTGGTGGGTACAGAAAGTGGTGGGAATTAGCTACCTCTCATTGATGACGAAGTGCACTTCCTAAGAGAATGGTTGTACCATGGCCAATGATGATCCTTAGAACTCAATCAGAATTCCCCCTAGTGTTGCTATGGCGGTGGTCGAATAATTCAGTTTTATATGTATGCCTTCGGGATTGTCGGAGTCGTCACATTGTGATGTTAAGTCAAGCCTATTTTTTTCGCTATGATATCGTTATTATATGTAATAAGAAGTTTGAGCTAGTGTCCTGGCTTAGGGGTAGCGCGTCTTCCCCGTGAACTGGGCATACCGGTTTGGGCATGGTTGTTCTTCCCCCTGTGTTCTGTGAGGTGTGTGAAACTGCCCCTCTGTAAAAAGATTTGTGAAAGCGATTGTGTGTCATCTTTATGAAGCTAGATGTCAGCCTTCTGCCCCCGGGTGCTCAGGGGCCTTTACCTTTAGAAACTAAGGCTCAAACTGGCTTAAATCGCTGATTTCGTCAACGGGTTTGTATATGACAAGTACATAAGTAACAACAACAACATAAGAATTTTGAAAATACTTTTATAAGACAACACCTATTTCCCAGGGAATAGTGCCTTATAAAAAATATTACTTATATGCCAATTTTCAACTTGAGATGTAGGAAGGTTTCATTTTTTCTTTTATTATTCATAGTCCCTTATCATAATTTCATTTTGTCTATAGACATTATCATGTGAAAAGATCAGCGAAAAGAACCAGCATTAAGTTAAAATTCAAATTAATTTTAGAGATATATTCAGTTTCATTTGCTCCACAGCAATATTTATTCATTTTTAGAATAAATGTGATCAACTAAAACATTTTTAAATAAATGATTTCGACAAACATTCCATATTGCTTAAAACGTTTTCATGATTTATAAAAAGTTAAAATAATGAAAAAAATATGATTATTTATTATCTCTCGAAATAAAATGTAAATCTGCCTAAATCCCCTAAGCTTTTAACGAATGTGTTTTAAAGAGCTCATTACAAAAAGATTAAGAATCTAACCATCTAAAACGCAAATCTCTTCATGCTTATTAAATCCTCGTTAATAAGACATTTATTAAATGTATTTGTTTAGAAAGTAAAACATTCATTTCAGTTAAACAATTTGTTTTAAATTTATATTCTTCCGATTCTTTTTCCGAACTAAGTTCTTTCTTAAAAATGATAAAAATCATATATCATCTCTTATTTTGCGAATAATTCCAGTGAAACTAAATTTAATTTTTATCCTATATAATCTGAAAACGACTTTTTGCTAATGAAAATGAAATGTTTCCAAATAGCGATAGAAATCAGCTGCAAAATATTTGAAACCTTTCACTTCAGGGAATAATTCAATATTTTTGGATCAGTATATTTTGAAAGCTAGGTAGAAATAATTAATTGGATTTTTTATTGCCATCCGATTTTCAGAACTCTTTAATTAATTGTGGAATTTATTGAATAAGCAGTTGAAAAATTGTAACCAAAATTTCTAATATTAATTAGCTAACAGATAACCTTTAAGCATTATAACACAGTGCTTGACAATTGTCAAGGAACATGCACATTTCTTGAAATAAATAATCACAGGCGATGAGCGAATAAATGAAACGTAGAGTATAAGTAATAGAGTTGGAATGTTAAAACTAGTAAATAAAATAAGTAATAAAAAACTAATAAAATTCTCTCTTAAAGAGTTTCAGTCACATAAAATCGTTCTTACTAGATGGAAAAAATCAGATATATTAGTCTTTCAGTAAGGAATACGTCCTCTTCGTCAGTAGTGCATATATGGCACCTGTTATTCATGCTGTCTATTAAATGATTGAGCAGTGCTTGGACGATACTGTCTCACTCCTCTATTAAGTCATTTTTCAGTTCTTGCATGGATCGGGGGGAGTAATTTCTTAGTGAAATACGTCTATCAAGAGCATCCCATGCATGCTCCATGGGATTCTAGTCCAGAGAGTATGCAGGACATTCCGTTCAATATTTTCACTTTCAAGTGTCTCCTATACTTCAGAGGTCCTACGTATACACGCATTATTGTCCATAAACGGAAAGTCTGGACCGGAAACTCTCCTAAAAAGAGCATGATCCAGAATAATCTTTCTGTAATGTCGCTTTAATGTAACAGTCACTTAAGCAAAGATATGAAGCGATGTTCTGTCATTCTGCATAATGCCTGCCCACACCATAACGCCTTGGACATACCAGTCCCATTCATGACCATTCTGTGGTGCATAACGTGTTCCCCTTTCTCTCAACAATAGCTGGTGGCTATCACATTGGTCCAGAGAACATCACACTGGACCACTACTGCTCACTCTAACCAACATATCTACGGCCTATACCAACGATATCTTCCTCGACGATGGAATCAGTGCAATGGAATGCAATGAACATGCTTCCGAGCATACAGACCTGCTTGATTTAATCGTCGATAAATGGTTCTGGCAGATACACATGAACCGGTAGCGGATGCAAGATCTGCAACTATTTGACATGACTGATGGAATGAATCATAGAAATTTCTGTTTCTTCCCGCCACTGCGGATACATATCAATCATCTTGTGATGAAGTATTCCTTCTATGACCACCGACATGCTTTCGTATACCATTTCCACATTCAACTGCCTTTGCTAATTACGAGATGATACTTTTCAACACACTTATTGCTGTGCCCACAATAATGACACTTTGATATGCTTCAAGCCATGCAGCTTCTTGGCCATGATCGTAAGCACTTAAATGATCATTTTGCACTTTTATTAGTGCCTTACATAATGGAATTTATAAAAAATGAATTCAACAACCTGCAAAGCTGTTTTCGTCAAACACCTAACTGCACACACACATAATTCACTGCATGAATTAAACACTTTCGTGCAACGCTTTCTATACAGATGACACGCTCAACTCTACTACACAATCTATATTGAATTTTACTATGATTAATCCGCTGCCGGGAACGCTATTTTGCAAAAATCAGAGTTCCTTAGCAATTGTCGAGCAGTGTATAATTTTGCCCTGAATTCACAATGGTAGGTATAGTATAATTATCCCTGAAATTCCCTGAAAAGTTGCTAGTAAGTATCTTTATTTCATAAAATAATTGCTAAATTATCAAAGTTTTGAAGTTTCACTATCTTCAACATCAGTTTATCATACAACGTCAGTTTATCATATAATAACCTTAAAAATTTCATTTAGAATTGCTTCAAAGATTTGTCATGTAAAGAGACGCCATTTTCAAATACTTTCATGGAAACGAATAAACTAAATGAAGATATCAAGTACAGATAAAAAAAAATTATGTGCCCATACCATCGTTCTTTTTTTTCCAAGAAATATTTCGCCATTATAGATAAAATAGCGAGAATTAATTATTATGGTGATTCATTACTGAATGCTAATAATTCTATTTTATAGGAAATTTATCTTCTCTTGTTTTCGAAAATTATTGGTCAATTATTAGTTTTAAACATGATGATATTTTAATCTGCAAATTTTGGATAATTTTCAAAGTTATTTGAAAAATATTTATAAAATTTGATATCCACTCTTCACGGTATTTTTTCTTCAAATCTGAACAGCACTGGATATACATTGCCTCTATACGTATAATGTTACCTACTAATTCTAAATGCATTCTTAATTTTACATATGTACAGTGTTAGGTACTGATTTTAAACATATCAAGAAAATAGATGAGAAGAAAGAGATCTTTTTCTAAATATATAAAATTAGGCATTTTTAGAGAATTATGAATGAAGAAATAACTATGCATATTTAGGGGATTTAGAAATTTATCGAGGAAATTTATATTAAGAATTTTATTTTATGTTTGTTGAAAAATGCGTTTTTTAATCGGATCCTGCGAGTAAAATTCTTCCGTTCTAGCCAGCGTCGCGGAATTTTCATCACATTTTCATATGCAATATTAATATGTTTTCGTACAACAATGATTTATTCCCAAATTTTTTCAGAATTCTTACAAGTAAGCCTGCATATATTGATATGATTTGAAACTAACTATTTTCAAACATTTAGTTAACTCCTTTTAACGCGTTTGTGGTTAGATTATTCTAATATTTCTTAAGAATAATTATTCAAAAAGTAAAAACGATTCTATTGCATCATCAATATAGAGGTAACCTATGCATGACATGGTGTCTAGTTTGGTAGCTCTAGGGCAAACAGTCTAAATTGTAAAGCTCGCACTCTCACACACATACTTATGTTTGCTATTAGTAGCGATAAAAGAAAATTCTTTACTTACAATATATTTACAGGTTTTAAAACCTATCTATTATTTTCTAAGCTGTTTTTTTAAAGCAAGATAATTATTACATAGTATCTTGAAATTAATTCTTTAATTTTTTAATAAATTTCGATTATTAATGCTTTATTACTTATTCAAGAATTAAAAATATTAAAAATCAGCATAGCTTTAATTTCAGGATTTGCTTTGCGTTTCCCATTGAAAAAAAATTAATTTTTCTTTTGGATTCTGAAATATTTTTATTACAATCAAATATAACTTTTTTCCATGTTCCCTACTGACCACATAGTTTTCTTTTGTTACAGGCGATGACATATTTAGAGTGCTTTTCATCGTAATTTTGCAAAACAAATGAATACCTTTATTAGCATTTAGAAACCTCCAAGGACTTACTTATCATTATATTTGACGCATACAAAATGTTTCCAACTTTTTTCTCTCTTTAGAAAATCGCAAGAAGAATTCTCACTTGTTTACATTAAGAAACATTCCTCACACGAAAAATCTTCTAGTAATGAATAAATAACAGCGAGACACATTAAAGTTTTATCTTAGAATTTTACCTGAGACACATATTTACGCTTTCCGAAACAAATTTCAATTAGGAAAAACTAAAAAAAAAAAAAATGCTCCTTTGAACTAGGATTTCAAGAATTGTGCATTTCAAGGGAACGTTATTTGTTCTAGTATATAAAGTAGAAATACGTTCTGCAAAGTTTTAAAGTGCTTCTTCATTCCACTTTCGTCGAGATTTAAATATATTCCAAGTGGAATGAAGCATTATTGATGAAGATAGAAGAATGTTTCCGAAAACAACATAATGTTTGATTAAAAATTGCACTTGGAACATTTTTGTTACTTATGCATTTATCGTACATATTTATTTATACTAACATTTATAATATTTATATAGCAACTTTAGAGAACTTATAATTTACAGTGAAATCTTTAATGCTTTAGATAAGCTATATTAAGATATATTAAAAAATAGATTTTTGGAGAAAATATGGAATATTTTTTTATTCAATATTTTTTGATTAATTTTCTGTGTAAAATGATTTGTATGTTTTTCCTATATTTTTCTTCCATATATTACATTTATTTTTATGTTTTCATAATATACATTTTAATTTATTTTATATTTTGTTTGATTAAAAATTGCACTTGGAACATTTTTGTTAATTATGCATTTATCGTACCTATTTATTTATACTAACATTTATAATATTTATATAGCAACTTTAGAGAACTTATAATTTACAGTGAAATCTTTAATGCTTTAGATAAGCTATATTAAGATATATTAAAAAATAGATTTTTGGAGAAAATATGGAATATTTTTTTATTCAATATTTTTTGATTAATTTTCTGTGTAAAATCATTTGTATGTTTTTCCTATATTTTTCTTCCATATATTACATTTATTTTTATGTTTTCATAATATACATTTTAATTTATTTTATATTTTGTTTGATTAAAAATTGCACTTGGAACATTTTTGTTAATTATGCATTTATCGTACCTATTTATTTATACTAACATTTATAATATTTATATAGCAACTTTAGAGAACTTATAATTTACAGTGAAATCTTTAATGCTTTAGATAAGCTATATTAAGATATATTAAAAAATAGATTTTTGGAGAAAATATGGAATATTTTTTTATTCAATATTTTTTGATTAATTTTCTGTGTAAAATCATTTGTATGTTTTTCCTATATTTTTCTTCCATATATTGCATTTATTTTTATATTTTCATAATATACATTTTAATTTATTTTATATTTTCAAATGTTGTTTTCTCAAATTCTAAATTTTGATAAAATTTTCTGAGGAAGAAAATTCAGATATCAAAAATGATTTGATATTCTTTATTTAAATTTCATGCAATAAATTCTAAAAATATTTCGCAGTTCCTGAACAACAATAAAACAACAATAACAATAAAATTGTTCGGTCAAAAAAACTTTACAGTTATTTTAATACTTCATGACGCGAAGAAAACTGAAAATCTCATGTTATTTATCAGATCGACTCGGTATTTAAAGATTGTATAGAAATACAGCAAATTTCTTATTTCAGAAAATAGGTAATATATTTTTGTAAATAATTAATTTTTTATTCTCTAAATTTCGAATAAAGTATTTAAGAAACTTATTAACGGTTTTTACTTTATACCCCTTTTTAGCTAAAAAACTTTTTTTTAAATATTTCTAGCTTTCAACATATATGTTTTTCTTTTGTTTCATTGGTGTTTTTTAATCTAATTTTATTTTTATTTTTATTATTATTATTTCTATAGTCAAAATGTTAGTATTTAATAATATTTTTCAGAAAAATAGTTATTCCAAGAGCAGTCACACATCTGAACAAATGTAAACGTAATACATTTTATAAAAAATAAATTATTTTCTTTCGATGAGAAGCTGTTAAGAGAAATTAAAATTTGTTTTAGAACCACATCATTTTTTTGTAATTGCTAACGGAAATAAAATCACATATATTTTGAAGAAATGTAAATTTCGTAGAGCTTGCTGTTAGAATTTTTATTACTAACATTATAAATATGGATATATTTTTATGTTTTTTTTTGTGGAAAAGAATTTTGCCCCCTATTTTTAACTAAATTATTGCTTATCTAATAATATATTATCAAAATTCTTGTATTGAACTGATTATTGCGATACACATTCTAAAATTCAAGAATTTTGAATTAAGTAATTAAAAAGACATTTATTACCGAAAAGATGAAATTTTATCGATGCTATATATACAAGAACTACTTTTTATCAAATTAAAGGTCAGTCAGACAGACATATAAAAGTTTTTTATGACAATAATATTTTTAAAGAGAAAAAGGCCAACTTGCTTACAATTTCATGCTTATGATTATGAAATGAATCAGAACTATGTAAAACAGCTTATAACAAGCTTAACAGCTTATAACATTTCAATTTTGAATGAGCTAATTATAAAGAAGCTAAAGTTAATTGTAAATATATTATTATATCCGATACGATTCTGTATTAAATAATGTTTTCAATAGTTAAAGACATGATTAAAATGAAATTATTACTTAGTAATCGTGATATAATATTATTTATTATCTACAAGAAATTGGATCTCGATATTTTAATGAATCTCCATATATTAGATTTCCTGAAATCAGAAAAAAAAATATATATTTGTAATCATATCTAGCAGTCTTTGAAATTGTTAACTTACATAACAAAATCCCAAAACGAAAGAAATGTACACTATTATTATTTCTCGCAAATTTAAAATAAAATCAGTGTAGGGGTAATCAGTCTATTTGTCCTTCTAAACTTATACGGAAATCGTTCAGTAAGTGTACAGTGAAAGATATCCAACACGTTAAAGAATGGGAAAAGAAGTTTTATACCTCCAGATATAACGATTCACAAATAATAAAACATAGAAATGAGGTATGCTTGAAAACTAGCAATTTTAGAAATTCATAAACTAATCTAATCGAAAGTCGTTAATTAGGAAACATTAACCCCTCTCAGAGTGCAACCGAGAAAGTTTGCTCTGCTGTCTGTCTCTAAACAGTGAATCCATTCCAGATGTAAACTCTTCACCTTTTACAGCCTTCCAATCTCGAATTTTCTAAAAGGGATTTGAAGATCTCATCTTCTAACAGAGATATCGTCGTAATTCTTGTATTTTGTTTAATCTTTATTTTCTCTCCCAAGGTGAACATTATTGATGTGCCATTTACTAAATATCCATTAAGAATATCTGTAAATTATTCTTTCCAACTATGAACTAACGTTACAGGAAAATAGCATTGAATATGAAAATGAAAAAAAAATAATAATAATTTAAAAACACAACGAATTATAATGAATATAATTATACTCGTAATCTTATCGATATAATTGTAGATTAATGTAAAATTCTTGACCAAATCTTTCAGAGATTTGCTTGCCTGTCTATTTAGGATAGAGATGACGCAAAATCTGAGCACTCTATCTTAATGAAATTTGGTATCATGCATTAAAAATTTTAATTAATGAAAACAAGTCAAAAATAAGAACGTTCTCTGCCCTATTAAACATTGCTCGACACAAAATGCATCAAATTGTTGGGAAAAAGTGAACAAGACTACATAGCATTCCCTTTAGTTTCATATGTGATCGGTACAAAACATGAATTAATTGTTGAATATTTGAAGTTCTAGTCTGTATCATATGCAGGAAGACATTCTGTAATCATCAGTAATAATATCCCTGTTCACCATATCCCTATTCCTATTAAGTATAAACACCAAATGGTACATGCAATAAACATTTGAAAAATATTTATCCATATAATTTTCTATTAACTAAACCAATAGACACGGAGAATGGAATTCCGAGAAGGTATTTGTTAAAATATTTACAAGTTAATTTCTCGAGTGTATAGAAAACACAACCAACAGTTCGCTGAATGTATTCTGCGGAAGACTCAAAACTGTTCCTGCCTTAACCAAACTCGTTAATTCTACGCAAGAAGTGAATCGGTCTTGCATGGGGAAGTTAATTAAGATTTCAATTACCTTTCTTAACGCACAGTGCGCATTCTCTTTCCTGTTATCAGCAAAACTCTGTGGCTTCTGTTTCGTTCGCCAATCTTTATGCTGTTATTTGTTATGAAAGATAAATGAATTTAAATAATAGGCGGTATTTTTCCTGAATAAGAATTCTATGTATATGTTGTTGTTGTTTTCATTTCTTGTTTGTTTGAATTTCCTGATTAATATATCTAAACTGATGATATTTTTCTATGTGACTGTGTTCCATCGTTTGAAAAACATGAAAAAATTAACAATTTTTTAAAATTTATATAAGAAAATAAAAATTAATATATATATTTTTTAAAAATCTAAAATTTTATTAAATTATTTAGAATATAAATCTTACCTCCTTATTTAAAAACTATCCAATTACTTGAAATATAAAATTTCATATGCACTTACACAGTACAATGCGCTATATATAATGGAGAAAATATACGATGTATTTTTAAATTCCCTTTTAATTCACTTTTTAACAATTGACACAGAGATTTTGTCAGAGTATCATATATTAAAATTCCTGAATCTAATTTATGGCATTTTTGAATTATCGATTTTACGAGTATTGAAATTAACAAACAATTAATTCATAGTCTAATTTTCATTAAAACTTAATGCAAATCTATAAATCGGTAATAAAAACGTATTTAAAAATCTACCTATTTATTCTTTCGGCTTCAAAGTTATCCTGCTGAAATAGACGGATGACCTTTTTGCGAGTGCTTTTCAATACAGAGCAAGATTAGTAAAATCCTATCATTATTTAGTCTGCTCTCTATCATGTTTAACCCCTCTGCCAGTCAAAACAAATACCCAGTTTTCAAAGCTTTGTTGTGCAGGCATATATTTAAATGGAAGCTTTATTATGGTATATGAAATAAACACACTTCAAGAGGTCCAGAGTTGAATTAATATTTTGAATGTAATCTTCAAAGTCGAATATGCTCCTCTTTTGTTATATCTCAAACAACTAGTATACAACGTGATTCTTGTCAAACTTTCCGTAGAAAATATCTCTGAAATTTTCTCTTTACTATGAGAGGTATTAGGTGCCATGCCTCTTCACAGAATTGATCAAAATTGAATGGAGAATTGCTTTTGAGACTTCTGAGGCTTCTACCACTAAAATGGATATATAATGTCATTGACAACAATAAATAGTTCCCTTAGAATTTGGTACCAGTTTCCTATCTCAAAGCTTTTATTTCACAAATATAAATTCCATGATGCCTTTAGTTCTATAATTTTCAAAACTTTAATCCAAACTTACCGTTTTAATAAAATGATAAATATAACACTCAATTGTAATTAATACGTATATTAGCAGAATTAATTCTATCATAATGAATAATATAAAAACAAATCTTATGGTAAAATTATTTTACTCCTCATTATAGCTAATATGGTACCGTGAAAATCAAAGGTGATTTCGTAAGGCTTAAATGTGAGTTGGAAATGATTATCAAAAATTATAGTACATAATTGCAAGAATATCTCGCTTTACTATTTCCCTCTTTAGTTTTACACGCCTATCATTGATTCCTTTTGATGAAACGTAAGAAGAAGTGAATAAAAATGATTTTAAAAGATCGCCTTCTTCCTCTCCTTACGCCGCAATTCTACTGATCGATTTAAAAGTGTAAAAACCGATGTTAGATTCTGCGAAAGTTAGCTACAATTTGAAGTTGGATGATCTGAACAGTTACATTATCAGCGGCACTATACATTCATGGGAATCGACTCCATCACGAAGGTTCATATACACAATAAACGGAGCTGATATAAGGTTATTAAAATGACTCGACTTTAATAGCTACTCTAATTTTGTTTTGTTGACTTAATCCATAATTATGCATATGGAATTTAATTGAAATAAATCATTTAATTGAATTAATCACTAAAAGTGCCTTATTATTAATTTTCAAGGGTTTTGTTACGTCAAAATGTATGTAAGTTAGTATAAATGGAGAACATGCTTGATTGTTTACATATAAATTTTGCTTTTCCCAGGGTTTTTTTTCTCTTTCTTCTCTTTCAAGTTTCTCGTATATGTATTTAGGAATTATTGTAATCATCAAAAACTTTAGAATAAGATATCTCAAACCCAGTTTGAATTAGATGGCTAACTACTTGTATTTGGAATTACGACCAAATCTGTAGATTTCTATCAAATTTTGAACGAAATCCATTCTCAGAAAGTCTTTCTATCTAGCTGTTTGATTATAAGTGTTTTGTGTACCAAAACTGTGTGTTACAAAACGCAAAGAACCATGTGGAAAATTTTTTATACCGATTTAGCATCTAAAACATAGATTATTATCGAATTATAAATTAAACCTCTTTCGAAGATTGACGGTCCGTTGATGTGTTCTTTCGTAGGCATGCAAATGTAATGACTCATAAATAAAAGGGCTTAAATTTATGATATTCGAAAGTTACTTTGTAACTACAATTGTAGTTTTGTATCAAATTATAGTGTCAACTAGCCTGCTAAAAAAATAATCCAAAATACATTTTCTCGTATTAAATTTACAGAAAAGATCTATATTTCTTGACTATCGTCCACCCATGCCAAGAAACTCGCTGCCTTATTCAAGGTTCACTTTAAACGGTGTAAGAAAGATATGATTTTTATTAGATAGTATCGGAGTAAAGTTTTAAGGTTTATTCCCACCTGTTTTGAATACTGTAGTCTCAAATATAGAATTTACATTAATGCCAAAATAAGAAAACGCTCGACACAGAAAAATATCAATGGAATTTAAAACTCTTAAGAATTAAAGTTTTGCATACAAAATTGATATAAGTATAAAAATTCAGTATCTTGGCTTTTTTAGAAAAATTGAAAATGGTAGTCCTGAGTTTTTTCAAAGCATCAGTTTACATAAGCACAAACATATGTATAAATCACAATTTCCAATCAAACATAAAAACCATTAGATTACCTTTCCAAATCAAACATTACTATATAATAAACATAAAAACAGGAAATTTCAAAAATACACGAAACAAATTTAATTGTAAATGATTGACAGGGTAATTATTTATCTGGCGAAACATTAAATAAAAAATCTATGCAAAAAATATGTTTAAATATTTTTTATCGCAATTACGATAATGACACCTGCCTATTTTCAAGTTAAATTGAAACAAATTCAGAATAAAAAGTGGAACATTCTAATTAATCTTAACTGCATTTAATTATTTTGATGGATTTTCTGTAAAAAGAAAAATTATATAATTGGATTATTAGCAAATCTATCCTCTGAAAATTGCAATTCTTTTTAGAAGCTTGTAATCATTTTAAGTTCTACTGTTACGCTAACTTTGAAACTTGTGTAATAAATTAGATAGAAATAAATTACACATTCTTTCTAGATAGTAATAAATTACACAATAGGATTGAGATATGGGTGAGTAGCTCTAAATATCTTATTCGTTTAGATCAGTTACAATAGAATCTTGATTGTCGACTGTCGTTTGAATTCCATTTTTAGTTTATTTATTAATTCGCAGAAAATGTTTGTGGAAAATGTACCAAATTTCATGTTAAATCAGATTTTCAACATTTAAAGATTTGGGTGTAATATGTGATTTCTTGCTCAGTAGATGAAAAGTATAATATAAATAAGTAAATATTTTTTCATGAAATATAGTTAAGTACAAAAATATAATCTTATTAATTAAATTACATAATCCAAATGAATGCACATAAAAATATTGGCTTAAAGCTTGAACATTTTATTTATTTTTACTAAATGCGAAATGCTAAAACAATTTGAAAGCCAAGTTAT
The DNA here is from genome assembly GCF_947563725.1 of Argiope bruennichi. Taxonomy (NCBI): domain Eukaryota; kingdom Metazoa; phylum Arthropoda; class Arachnida; order Araneae; family Araneidae; genus Argiope; species Argiope bruennichi. Next base: position 100,138,596 of record NC_079151.1, on the reverse strand, counting down.
CAAAGTTTTGAATGTAGTAAATTCAATTATTATTTTCTCTTGAAAGTGCTCTATAACAAAAATGTTAGGATCAAAGATCTCATGATCTCATTTAAACAGCTGATGCAGTGATGAATTCTAAGTAATAAGATCCATATTTCCATTTAACTTCAAGAAAAATTCTTTTTTTTAATTCATTTAAAACATGTTTTTCCATTATTTAGAGGAACTGAAAGAGCAATTGAATTTCTTTTTAAATGAGAACTGTATCCCTTTTCACTGAAAGAAATATGAAAATAAAGATAAAATATGTCCTTATTTTAATTAAAATATCCTGTTCTTCCAAGAAATAAATGCAATTAATTTGAATCGCTTTAGAATTATTACAAGAAAACGGGATATGATGATAAAAATCTTTTCATATTAATAATTTTTAACTCAAATGCTTATTAAACAGTCCTTTTTTCCACCACAATTATTGAACAATAATTATACGAACAAATAATTATTTCCAGAAGTGCAAATATTGCTTGAATACAATGCGATTATCTGTATTTCAATTTATAAAAAAAATAATTTGCTGCATTAAATAAATGCATTTTAATTTACAAAAATGAAGTTTTTACTTTAATTACATTTTAAATATATTCTCAACGGCTTTATTTTAAAGAGAATTTTCCTGTTTTGAACTTCTTTATTTTTTAGAATTACAGGAAATGAGGAATTAACTCTTCAACTATTAAAACAAATCTATTTTACTTAGTTATATCATATAGAGGAAACCTTAAAAGGGTAATACTTCAACTGCACTTAATTATAAATTGATTTGTGAATGCTAATTAAAACCAGGATTTAGTAAAAAATATTGGTTAACGCATATTCTCTGAAAGGAATTGTGGTCTTTACTATAATCAAATCCTATTACATGAGACTTTGATTTTCCTATGGATTTAGTATACATATGCAATTACAGTAACAAGAATTGTCTTTTGAGTTCAAAATTATTCTTTTACCAAATGACAAAATCGGGTTCAAAAACAAGCAAAGATGAAAAGCTTCCTCATCCCTTTCCTTTTAAAAAAATCATACCACTTAAAGATAAACTGTGATTAAGGATCATGTGAACTACTTTTATTTAAGACAATAATTATCATCACAAGAAATAACTTTTAAGCTTATAATGAATTCGTTAAGAAATATTGAAATTGATGTTAAGAACAAGTAAACAAGAAGGAAATCCGCAGCGAACCCCCCCCCCCTTTTCCATTCCTCACATAACCCTCTAAATAAAGTGAGATAAATAATTAAGTGTGACATTTGTATTTTAACTTCATAGTAATAGTGCTTGAATCATTTTCAAAATTCTAAATCAATTTTTTTTTCAAAATTGAATTGATTGTGACGTTTGGCATAATAATATATTTAAGATAGTAGAAACACAAAAATTAAACCTGAATCAATAGATAAGACTTATATAGATTCGTAAAATTAGAATAAAATGAGAAATATCATATTTGTTCTTTCTTTAAGTAGATTTAAAAGAAAAATATTATCTTTATTTGAACACTGATATATAACATTCTGGTTTTCAATAAATAAATAACAGAAATTTATTCAATGTGATTGCAAATTATTTTGTTTTATTATATTGCATCATTACTGCTTATCTGAAATGTGGTATCGTAATATTTAAGATAACACAACCACAAAATGATGTATTATGATGATGATTAGGTATGTGCCAAAAGTGGCGTTACACCGGTAAAAAATCATAAATAAAATTTTAAAAAAATGAATTTAAATAGCTATTAAAGGATTAACTATTCAGATTTTTTTTTCATAATCATATGTACTAGAAGTTAAAAGCAGCCAAAGGAAAAAAAAGAAAAAGAGTAGGCATAAAAAAGAAAAAGTGGAAAGGTCTAAATAGTCCACGCAGAAGAATCTACATAATATTCCAACAGCATCATTGAAACATAATTTGTAAATAATAAAATTTACCGAAGATAGATAATTTAAATTTAGAAGGAAAAAAATTAAAAATTAAAAATAAATGTATAAATAAACAAAGAAAGTGAAAAATATAAATAAACAAAGAAAGTGAAAAATATAAATAAACAAATAAAAAAATAAGTAAATGAAAAAATAATATAAAAAATAATAAACAAACAGAAAAATAAATATATACACTGGCCACATATACATAAATATATACAATACCACAAAATGATAGATGAACTGCAAAAAATGCATATGGTTTAGCTCGAAGAAAAGAATTCGCAGCTTGTCCACAAAAACATTCATACGTAGAATTTACGCAACATAACATTTATTTACAATACAAATGTTATGTATTAGTGATATTCAACAACAAACATTTATTTTCCCAATTTTGGTGGAAAAAATTTCTTTTCATGGTGGTGTTAAAAAAAACACAAAAGATAAAGATAAAGAGTTTATTTACACAACTACACGTGATAAATTACATATTAATTTGCATAACCCGAATTCAATAACAATAAGGTAATTAATCAAACAACATTTCTACATTTAATCTCCTTTTTCTTAAATCTTTATCCTTATTACTTAAATATTTTTTTAAATATGAAGCAATTTTAAAGAATATTTAGGGTGAAAGAAGAAATTTAGAAAAAAAAAATGGACCCATTTTTAATGAAGTTTTTTCAACATTTACAAAAGTTAATCATAGAGAACTTTATAATATCAACACCTTCCTTTATTCAATCACTGTCCACAAAATATTGATTATATAAAATAGTTGGTTTTACTCTTTTCGATAAATTTTATTTTAGAAGAATACCTTTAGTTAAAAAATAAACTTTTTTTTTCAAGTTCCTATGTTTATGCTGCAAGATTCGTTTTTGAATTTACAAGAAAGTTGGTTTTTCACTCCTAAAAATTGGTAATTATTTCATGAAAAGTTTCATTTAGTTTTATTTCTATACGACAAATGGAAAAAAAGTGGAAATCTGCCATTTTTAAAAATAATAATCAAATATGTAAAATTTTATTCGATCTTAAAAGTTTATTTCTTATGATTTTTATCCAATTTTACGCACATATTAAATTTATTCCACGAAATATATTTATTATTGTTAAAATATTATATAAAAACATTTTACTAACTTTAATAAAAAAGAATTATTTGAACGAAAATTCATTATGTAATTATAAGTCGATCCTATTTTCAGAAACTTTTAACAACTTTATTGATTTTTTTTTCTATTTATTAAAGAAAGCTAATTTTTTTGTACTGTATATGATATCGAAAAGTCATATGATGTAAGTTTCAACGATAATTTATCAAAAATCTATTTTTATGAAAATAAAAAAAAAATCTTACGTTTTTTTAAAATTTCAATATGTAAAACACTTGCTTTATTTTATGAAATAAAATTAATTATTTGGACGACAGTTTGTCGATCTATGTAATTTTGTGTCTACCTTATTTACTGAAATTTTTCACAATTTTATTGAATTTCTCACAATTTCTTTAATTGATAGCTAATATTTTTTCTTTAGTTCTTAAATGCTTCTGATATAAAAAGCTGTTTAATGAAAAACTGTTAAAACGCGACCTCATTGAAAAGCAAAATATCTACTTTCGTTTAAATAATATTCTTATGTTTCTTGCACATTTCAAAACGAAATAAATTTATTTAGTGACAACATCTTGTATTCAATTTATTTATTCATAATGGAAATTTCTCTTATAGTTACAAACTGGTCTTTACCCACATATTAATTTAATGACAAAAAAACTTCTTATAATCGCACTGAATTTTTCATTTTCAGAAATTTTCTTTAGAATGGGACATCAATACACCGTCATAAAATAAATTCATAATCATTAATGAAACGCTGCATGAAAATGGCATGAAACGCTACATGGGATTTTAACAAAATATCACTTGTATGTAATATCAAAATATTATTTGTAGGTAAAAATATTTAAATTTACACTCTAGAATCACATAAAATCATGCCCTAAAAATAGAGAATTTAGTGAAGACGTATACAAAAAATATTTATTCTAATAATTAACTAAATAATTTTTTAGAATTATTTAAAAAAATATTAAAGATTAATTAACTCAAAACATTTTAAATGCTCGTGAATATATTCTTTAAACAGAAATTTATTAATTTGTCTCTTAATTTTCATTAATATAACTAATGATATAATTTATTATTTACTTTTGCTATCTTGTTCTTTTATGTAAACATCTCTTAATATCAAAATCTTTTATATCTGAAGTTGACTTTAATTGAGTTTTAATTTGAAAAAAAATCTAATCAAATTTTTTAAAAATAATATATAGAATATAATAAAATTTCTTAATCAAGACAAAAAAAATTATAAAATATAATAATGTATGGAATTAATTTTGTCATAAGACTTTTAATTTAAATTTAAACTAGCTTTTAATTTATATTTTTTTCCATGCATAATTAGATTTTCATTATAATTATACATATTGTTGAAATTTATAATTACAAATTAATTTATATATTAATTAAAATTACACATTATTTACTTAGGTTCAATGCCACTTATTTATATAACAACGTTTATAAATGTTACTCACCTGAAATAATCCGCCAACGCATATTCCGTTACCGCCAGCATCTCTGTAGCAAAGATTAGGCTTTCAATAAGCAACAGGTGCTATAGCTTCATTCTCTGTTGGAATAGTGAAAAAGTTCGTCGCGCCCCTGCTTTTCTACAGGAGCAAATATCTTTCTACACTGCCAAATTTTTATAGAAAGGGGAAATTGCAAATTTTCCGGAATTTTGAATTGTTTTTTTCTTTCACTTCATAAAAAAGAATAAAAAAGGGTTACTCTTTGTGAATTCAGTTAATCGTAAAATGCATTTTTAGCATTGACAAGTCATACAATCCTGAGTACGGAGAAATGGGTTTTGGTCGAATTGCGAGTATTATATATATTATTATAAATATTGATTTTAAAAATACAATTTTGAAATTTGAAATATATATAACAGTTTGAATCTATACGTGATAATCTATACGTGACTTTTACTAAGACGGGTTTCATAAAATTTAATCTTTTTTTTTTTTTTTAAAGATCACGAATGATCACGAAGATCAAGTTCATTTTAAAAAAACGTTGACTTAAGTAAATGAGGTTTTTAAGAATTTTTAATTATCTTGCAGAAATTTTGATTAACATTACATGGACATTTATTTTTATATTTGAATGTTTTTAATTAAATAAGACTCAGAAAACTACGTTATATTCTGACATTATGTTTAAATTATAGAACACATTTTATTTATTTACTTTTAAAAATTTCAATTTTTTATCACAAAATATAAAATAACCTTATTAAAATAAAAAATAAAAATATTTCCAACATTTCTGAACATATTTCTCCATATACAACTTCTTCTTGAAATCTTATGCATTTTTCTTTCTTAATAATTTTGAATGGAAATTTAACTATAAAACAACAGAAAAAACAAAATCAGAAATGTATATAGATATAATTTAAGTTATATTTATCTCGAATAGAAGACTCGTCCGCACTTTCTAGTGGGGAAATCCTGTTATTCAGCATGAAAATAAATGAAGCGGGAAACAGCCAAAAAGGGGGGCTTTGTCAAAGCCTGTGATCTCCGTCTTTCTATTACTATACTGACAATGTTTAATGTCTATCCGGTTGGTCTACTGGGAACGCAGACATTCATAAATCACTCACTCAGAAGCAACTTTTCACAGCTGAGCTCCACAATCTTGAACGCGAAATGAATCAATTACCAGTTGAATGGGAACCTTCGTCATCTCAGAAGCTCAGAAGAGGAATACGTCCCATAGAGTCTTGGAGTGCGAGGATGCGGACAGCATCCGGTTACCATGGCGATAATCTCACCCACCGACATACTCCAGCGTGGTCTTCGTTAGCATTCTTCTATGTCCCCCCTGCGCTTGCGCTGTAGAAGGCGAGGACTCCCCCCCTCTCTTTTACTCACAGAGAAAAGGGGGGGGGCACAATGATGGAATTTCGATCAGGTGACAAAGGGTGGCCCATTTAAAGACCACATCTAATTTTTCAGTCATATTCCTTTCAGGCCGTTAAGGCAGAAGGAGTCGTTATGACTTTCGATCTCGCTTTCATGGCTGTCAGGGAAAGGGGTGGTGTCATAGATAAAGATGGATATATTCAGTGATGTCGTTCAAGAGGGGCTTACCTGTCATTGAAAAATGATGTGATTCGGCACAACATTGAGTGCTGTAGTAAAAAAAAAAATGTTTACAATAGATGGATGATAAAGGTTGTTTTGAATGTTTTTATAACAGGAATAAGTGTTCAATCAATTATATTTACTCTTTTTAAAACTGCCAGGTTTATTTATAAACTTAGATATTTTTTTTAAACAAACAATGTATTATTTATAATTTTTTTTTATCCATCGTGTTTTTTTTAACTTATAAAAGTTGTTCAGACATTGAGCAACATTTTTGTGATGTGTTTAGATTATCTTACAATTGGTCCTTAGACATGAAAAACTATTTTTGTAATTATATTGAGTAGAAAAAGAATAAATGAGAAATACTTGTGAAATGCTAATTAGTCTTGTATCAATTATATCTACTCTTTTTGAAATATATATTATTTATAACTATTTAGCATGCATATTTCTTCTTACCTGATAACAAAGCTTAGAGCATTGAAACATAATTATGGTAATATAACTTTATTCTTAAATAACCTATAGACTTTAGGTATCGAATTTTGTTTTGTAATGATAGTAAGTTGGTGATTAGAATTAATTGCGGACACAAATTTATTTTATATTAATTAAAACGATTATTTTTAAATAATTAGGTTACAATATAAATGCTTTTAACCTTTATGTTTCTTTTTGGATTATAAGAAAATGTCAAACATTGAAAACTATTTTAAGAATGTTTTTTTAATCTTATCTTACATTTGGACATTAAATATTGTTTTAGTAATTAAAGGAAAAGAAGATAAGAATTAATTGTGATATGGAAATTGATCTTGGATAAATTGCAATTTTTTTCTAACCTAATATTGTGTTGTTATAAAATTTTTAACGTTCAAATTAGATGACAAGCGAACCTTAAATCATGAATAATAATTTTATAATACATATTTATTCTTATTATATTAAACAAATTTATATATTGAATGTAATAATGTCATGCTAGCTATGATAATCTGGTGATAATAACTGAAGCAAATTAATTATTTTAAAAATATCGATATTGGATCAATCATAACTGCTGGTCTTACACAGTAAAATATCATTTATAAACATTTTAACATGTATATTTCTCCTTAGCTTATAAGAGAATATTAGATATTGAACAATATTTTAGTAATTTATATTTACTTTCATCTTTTATCTTCATCTTGAAAATATATATTGAATGCTGTATTGATTAAGGTAAATAGACAATAAGAATTATGAAAAATAATTCGAAATGTGAATTGTGTGACCTCAAATGCAACTGTTTTTAATTAATAATGCGCTATTTATAAACATTTTATCATGCATGTTTCTTCTTAGAGTACAAAAGAACATTAAATATTGAACACAAATTAGTAAGATTTGAGTTTAATATAGTATATAATATATAAATAAATTGGAAATGTATTATTTGAAAACTTTACAACCCGCTTGCTTCTTCTTAGAATACGAGAGAGCCTTAGAACTTGAACTCTAATTTGGTAATGTGTATTCATTTTTGTTGTCTTGTAAGATATCATTGGAGAGTAAATGTTTATATTAGTAATTATAATAAATAGGTGATTAGAAATCTTTGAATCAAACAATGGAAAAGATTTATATTATTTTAAAGATTTTTAACACTGTAGTTTTTTATTTATAATTTTTCACTTTTATTAACTCTTAAGAGAACCTTGAATATACTATAATACAATTTTAAATATTTCTTGCAATCAGTCATGTTTTACTCAGATATTATTTTTTGAATGGGTATTAAATGATTCTACAAAATTCTAGACTGGAAAATGAATCGCATTATTAAAACTTATAAAACAGTATATATGAACGAGAAAAATATTCATATTATTGTACCTTAATTAAAAGTGAAATATTTAAAGTAGCTCACTTTAAATGTCAACGAGTGATATAATTTGTACAGCTAGCTTTAAGACACTGATCATCAATTAATAACTAATTAATTATTGCTGCTTCATTTTTTCCTATATATCGAAACAAATAAATATTCCATTAGATTTCTTTATATAAAAATCTTTAGACTTTATTATTATAGAATGCATAAGTGATAGAATAGCCCGTTGTAATTAAAAATACATCTTCTTGAAAACATTTAGCTGATTAAAATTCTTATTTAAATCAGTATCATGAGATGAAGCAAAAATGCTGTAAATACTTCTATAAATTGCTTTATAGGCTGGTGACAATGAATATTAAAAAATTTAAATCGTTAATATTTCCCCTTATTTAATCCTTCCCTAATATTTCCTCTTATTAATCAGTAATTTGAATTTTGTATTATATGGCATCTTAAATATCTAGAAGGTGCTTTCTTAATGTTTAAAATAAGAATATAATAAAATCATTTGTATTCATTTGTGGATTATACACAATTTTTATAAAGAATTATAGGATCAAAATAATTTTACGCTAAAAATATGTATGAGAAGCACGATGTAATGGATTAAGGATATACGCGAACACGACGGCTTATGGAATAAGAGAGATGAGAACATCTGTTTTTTCAATTTTAATATCAGAATAGAAGACAATTCATTGTTTACAGAAATGTATAATATTTTCACATTTGAAAAATTGAAAGTTAATATATGAGTTTGTAAAGGTGCAACTAATTGGACATTTTAAGATAAACGGAATCAGTTTTTGTAATATACTAGCAACAAATTATCAAATTTCGGCAAGCATAAAACGCATTAGTTGAAATGTATCATATAAAATCTTAAATGACGATGTTTACTAACATTACGAACCTATTAAACCTACTTCTATTTTTAATACACAGGATTATATTTTTAAGAGGCTGTTTGTTATGGAAAATGTCATCTACTTTTTATTTTTCAAATTATACTGCACTTTCATTCCTTTAAAGAACTTTTATTGCAAACTTAATAAAATGATAATAAATTCACCTAGATTATTGAATCTTTACTCACATATTATGCTTGTTTTTGTATGATATTATTTATAATTTTTTCTTCATATTGGTAAATATTTTTTTCCTTTAAAGTGGTTCATTTGTAAGTTCAAAGTGATTAACTTCATTTTGCTATATGGTTTTTTAGTGAATAATGAAGTAATGTAGCTTGATTTGATTGAAACACACACACACACACACACACACACACACACACACACAAACAAACAAACAAATACACATATGTATATAAATATATGTTTGTCTTAAATCAGACATAAAATTTACTCGCAAAAGATCCCCTATATTTACAGCTAAAATTTCGATGATGTCCATTTTTCGTGAGCATACCAGTTCTTTTAAATGTAGAAAAAGAATTTTAAAAGTAGAAAAAGAACAATTAGCAATGCATTTTTGGCGACAAAAAAAATGAAGTCTTGATTCTTGGAGATATCTTTGAAAAAATATCATAAAATTGATATAAACATTATTGTAAAATGAATACAAAATTATTCGAAGCGAAATACTTTAGTTATGAAGCAAGCCTGAAATATTTTTCTCAAAATTAAATTCTGAAACCTGAGATAAACTTATCAGGGACAAAATTTGTATAAAATAGACACGCCGACTTTTACCGTTAAAAAAACTCTCCATTACTACGTAATTGAATCATTTAGGATTCGAGTTTAATTATTTTTATCATGTTTTGCATAAAAAAACTATACATAATTTAGAGTGTAACTCTAATCCATTGCAAATTAATTTAATCGCATATAGAAAGTCACGAATGGAAATATCACCCATGAATACTGTTTCTGCGGGGATTTTAAATCTTTAGAAAGATGATTATGAAATTGAATAAAATTCCTTCTAAGTATAAAATTTCAATGCGGAAAATGGCTGCATTCAAGCCATTTTTGAAATATATTAATTACTTTTAAATCCACTGGGATCATATTTAGGACTGTTGAGTCTATCGTATTGATGAACTGTTTAATTTTCCTAATTAATTTTAAATCAAATATGCGAATTAATATTGATTATATGAATATAATCTACAAGTCTATTCAATTGACGTAATTCACATACCTCTTTGGCATCTTAACTAAGTTTTAATCAAATATTTGAATTAATCTAAACATTTTAGGATCATTTTCAGGTTTATTCTTTTAGTTGCATTGACATACTAATTAGCTTTTTAAAATTGCTTGTATTCAAACAATTTTACTATATATCAGTTTTTCCCTTATATTTTATTTCAACTTCGTTAAAATGTGAGATATATTAAGTAATGAAATTGATGAAAGTGAAATGCATACACATAATTCAAATGTCATTTACAATACGAATGCATGGTTATTTGATTTTTCTTACGCATATTTTATGTAATTAGTTGCTTTGGTACAAAAAGCGAGGTACAAAGTTATAAGAGTTGTGGAATTTTAGAACAAAAATTAATATCAAACAAGAAATTTAGTATAGTGTTTAAAAAATAAACAGACGATTAGATTGTCTATAGTTTTAAAAAAAACAATTTCTTAAGGCCAAGTAATAAAAGTACTAAATTTTTAGATTTGTAAAGATCTAATCTGCAAAAAAGAGCAAATGTAACAATATTTGTAAACATAAATGTTTACGTCACAATATCAAATTGAAAAATAAAATTTTTGTTCTGGAATAGATTTAAGAAAAATGATTTTTATAATTATTAATGATATTTTAAATGAAATGCGAGAAAAAAAAACAATTCAGAACATAGTAAAAGACAAGATATATCAAAAAATTTAGAAATAAAGCTTCTTATACTTTGAAGATCTTGAACTACAACATATCTAATTAAGTTAAAACGCCTACGCGTCACCTTGTAAAGTACAAACAAACGAAACTAGAGCTTATATATTTTTTCGAATTTTGAGTAATACATTAGAATGTAATGTACTTTCGCTAATCTTTGAAACGAAACGCTTATTCTTTTGCATGTATTTAGTATAGATATAAAAAAAATAGTAATGCAAGAATCGGATATTTTGAAAATAAGCTTAGAAACAGAATTAAATTAAATTTGCTCAGCAGAAATAAAAACAGAAAGAACTGCTTTCAAATATAATTTTAAAAAGGCAAAGCGAAATGCATTGTTTATAAAAAACAATTGTTACAAGAATTGAAAAAACAAAAGTGGCATTTTCATTTCAAGTTATTTTGCTTTTAAAAAATTAATAAATAAACAAATAGATTATAAAGCTTAACTTCAAGCACCGAAAGCGATGAAATACTAAAAATATTTCATGTTTTATTCACGGTAGAAAAAAATCTAAAAATCTAAATTTCAGTTTCAGAGAAATGTTGACTGAATTTTTAAATAGATTTTTTTTACGAATTTTTTAAGCGCCGTAAAAATTAAAGAAATATTACAAATATATAAATATATATATTTTAATTTAGGAAAAATCGTCTGTCATGAAATAATTCAGTCACAAACATTTCACTCAATTTCATTAAAATGAATACTTTATCAAAATGTTGGCAATGGCAATTTACACCAAACGATAATATTTATGAATTATTTGCAAAATATTACAAATAGCATTATATTACAAACAATATCATTTAGCTTAAAATTTTTTAAAAATTAATTTTTTTAAAATAGGATTTTTTTATTATTTCTTTATTATCAAATTTTTTTTACCTCGTGAGTAGCTATAATACATATCTAAATCTATTTTTTTTGTGTGTTTATTACAAGCAACACTTCATATGAGAAAAATATGTTACAAAATAATAATTGCTTTAAAGAATTTAAATGCATACTGATATCTGATTTAACTATTTGAAAAAATGTTATGAAACCTATAAAAATCGAGCTTAAACCTTTATTATACAGAGGCTGGATATATCGGCCCCTAAAATCTAAGAGGATACTTAAAATCTTTATAGAGTTCGTTTTATGTGCTTTTCCTGCAAAGGTACCATCAGATAAAGATATATTTTTATGTTACCTCACATCGATATGGTGTAAAAATGTGCAATATTTAAAATGTTCAATCATTTAAAATATTCAACGTCATAAAAATTTTCAATATTGCGAACAGATCATGAAGCTTAAAAACTGATATCGTATCTAATATGTTCATACAATAAAAAGAACTCATAGATTCTGCAGCTTAAGCAAAGTTTTTTGAGAAAATCCAAAAATAATTAAAGCAAAAATTAAAGAGAGAGTATCATAGAATCTTTTTTTTACTTGAAATATTTCAGTTTCATGAGGCTCATTTGCTAGTGTTAAATTAAATGACATTTGTAAATTCGTTTATAAAATTTACTTAATAAATTAATAAAAAAGAAAAAAGATAATGAGTTTACATAAGAGTTTAGTAGGCAGAATTATCTACAGAATAGTAAAGCCATTTAAAATACTTTTTTCCTTTAAAGGAAGGTAACATCTTCTGGGATTGTTTGGGAACTTGGGTTTGTAAATTTTTTATTTCTATAATAGAGATGTTTTCGCTTATGTCTGATTTTTCAAAGAATTTAGGGTGCAATTACTTGTGAAAATCGTTAAACATTTAAAGATTAAATCCTTTTTGAATATCATAATTCAGGACAATCCATGGCATGTTACTGATTTGTATTACATATTACATACATTTATGTTACATATTTTGTAACTTTGCCATTGCTCAAATGTGGGGGTTTGTAACATTCGCTAATATGGAGGACGCATATGAGAATAGAGGTTGTAATATTGCTTATAAAAAGTTACTTTTATTTTGTGAGTGTGAATTTAAAGACAAGGAATTGAATAAAGTTTTGATGTTAATTCCTTGTAATTGTGTTTCATTTTTAACTATGCTTTTAGTACAAATGTTTTTCATTGATTAATTAAAAAAAACTATTGTAATTTTCATTGACCAATTAAAAAGCTACTGTCATTTGTGCATTTTAAAGCATTTTCCCCTGCATGGCTCTACAGGGCATAATTACTTTAGAAAGCATAAATGGGAAAGAGAGTCGTTCAAATACATGCAACAATTGAACATATTGACATACAATTCGATTCTTATATTTCAATTCCTTAAATTAAAAATGAGCTAGATTTAGATTTTCTTTATTCCTACAGGATGTATTGTACAGAGATGCATATACAGAATGCTCGTTACAATTCTGATGAAACCCAAAATAGCAGAATCTCATTAGTAGACTAAAATTATGCTCGGGCTAAATAAACCTTAACCCCTTCCCACGTTTCTGAATAAAGTGGGGGGATGAGTTGCTGAAATAAATAACACAATTAACGGACTCATTACCATGGAATTTGGGTGACATGCTTTGCCCAGTATCGATTTTGATGAAAGTTTAAGCACGTGTCTCTCAGAGGTCAGCTGAAAACTCAATAAGGTTCATTTGCAAATTATTCACTTATAGAAAGCGAATAAAACTCTATCATAAAGTAATATTGCTAAACTATAATTATTTAAATAATAATTCCTTATCCGTTTTAAAACAGAATTTTGATTATAGAAACACAGGGCAATATCAGGTTTTCAGCTAGTGTAATCTAAATAAGATTCTTAATGGCTATGTATGTGTTTTATAAATATCTTCCTGGACATCCAGCCAAATTTAACCAAAATTTTCATGCTTATTAGCCAAAGCAAGAAAATGATGTTGTCAACTAAATCAAGCTACAAAAGTTAAATATTTATTTACATAGAAATTATCCAAATGTTGTCATTTCTAGGTAATAAATTCTGAGCCAATCGTTCCATGAGGAATCATTTACAGCATTTTAAAATACAAAATTTAGCACTTTCTGCGATAGCAATTTCATTTTTATGCAATTTGTTTTTCAATTTTTATAGTTTTTAACTTCTTTTTATTTTAATTGATGCAGATGGTTTTAAAGTAAGGAATTTTATAGATATTCTAAAGCTATGCTACTGTGAGACTTTAAAATACTCTCTCTCTCTCTCTATATATATATATAAATGTGTGTGTGTGTATCCAAAAACTAGTTTCCTTGATTTGAAAATTAAAAAAAAACACCTTTAATTTTAATCTTTAAAAAATGGATATAAAATTCAGAGATTCACGAAACGTTTTTTATAAATTTTTTGACGACTGTTTATTTACCCTTTACTTTTAATTTTATGAGCTGCATCAATGTACTGTAACTTCATATTAATCAATTATGACATTTGCAAATTAAAAAGTCTTAAATTAATCGGTCACTAAAAACATTACTAATATATTGAATAGCTACTAGTATTATCAAAGGATCTTATAACAGAAAATCTTGAAATTTACATGCATGAGACGCATAAGACTGTTATGCTCCTTCAATTCTTTCTTTGTAAATAATTCAAGTCACGGAAAGAATTGGTAGTTCCACTCTTAATACGGATACGTGCCCTTTTTCCTGACAGAAACATTTGAAAATTCGGCTTCTAAAGACAAAGCGGATTACTTTATCCAAACAGATGAGATAAAAATGGCTGAATAAAACGGAGAATAATTCTTTGGTTAGAATTCGTGGATTCTTACAACCAGATAAGATCTCTTTGCCTCAAAACGGTAGAAATATCTCAGAAAACAAGGCACGAAAGTAATAAGAATATATTTTCCCCAAAGTGCTGTTCCTTGAGCATGTACTTCTATCACGTGATTTTGTGGAATTTTTTATCAATTGGAATGCTTCTACTAATCGAGAAGTAATGCTGAGATTACCTCCAAGTATTTATTTAAATCAATTATTTATTTAAAAATTTAAATTTTAATGTAAACAAAGAATATAATAGACATTCACAACTTACAACTGTTCGGTCATCATAATAAAAGTATTGATTCATATGTCAATCAAACTTAACAAATAAATCCTCTTAGTGCAGAAGTAAAAACATGGAACATCCATATCGGTTAACCCATAACTGGAAACGGGAGTCAAAATGATTCCGCGTTGTTCATTAGTTCTGATTATCACGTGGTATTTTGTCTTCGAATACAATCATCTCCTCAGAACCTTCAAGTTGTTTTTTCAGTAGTATGTTGACAAAAATCTAAGTATGAACAAGTGCGTATAACTGAGTTATTATTTTTCAAAGTTTTTATTGTTATTTATGAAGTCAGTAACTCCATGTCTCTAAAAAATGCTTTTAATTTGAGTAATGCAAAATGAATAAAGAAATATTCTTTGAATAATATTTTTAAATATTTTTCTTCATATTTGTTTATTAAATTCTATCATTTATTAACATTAATGCCCTTCCGTAATATCTAAACGAAGTAAATACTCATTAAAAATTGTTTAGGTTTTTCTTATAACATCTTTCCAATATTTAATATTATAGCATTTAACATTTTTAATATTTTAGGTATTTTTGATTTCCAGAATGTTTTGAGTTTCCCAAATAAATTCCAACAAAAGACAACAAAGAAAAACAACAATGGGTTCCATGTCTCTGGCCGAGTGAGAAAATTCATGTCTCCAGTTACGGGTTAAATACGTTCAAAAATGTTGAAATTCCAAATGGAAATTGGCAAAGTCAGCACAGTTTTTGAGGATGAGGTTTCTGTCAAAGTTTTATTTTGAGAAGTGTCTCGAAAATGGAGAGTGAAAAAAGGTAAGCGACCACTGATAACATAAAATAAAGGGGTATGAATTCAATATGGAATAAAATTTCGTGAACTCGGTATTTATTTAGTTTATTTTAGTAAGTATGTTATTTAGATAAAATATTTCCCCTAAAATTACAACTAACATTCTTTTAAGGAATAAAATGGTAAGCAAAAAGTGAAATAATATTATTCCTTCTAGATTCGCATGGAAATAAATATTTAAAATTTTATAATTACATTGATTGTGTTTCATTATTACATTTCATTAATTGTTAATATAATTTATATTCTAAAAGTATTTAAGTTACTAATGTGGAATTCTTTAAAGTGATAGTTTCAAACTTTAAAAAGATTTTTGAATTTTCATCCACGTAGCGCAACATTAAATAGAAACTTTCTTAATTTACAAATAAAAATGACTTAGAGTTAGATTAGATGAGTACCTTTGGTTAATTGATAAAATAATATCAATAATGATGTAAAATTGTCAGTATATAGCATGCATATATTTTCAGTTGATATTTCAAAAAAATATCGAAATATTTTATAAAATGACTTTAATTATTCCATTAGAAATTGGAGAACACAAAACAATCGTCAAATCCTAAACAAACTTTGATTAATCTTTCGTAAATGATTAAAACCTATTGCTGAATAAAAC
Source organism: Argiope bruennichi (assembly GCF_947563725.1). NCBI lineage: Eukaryota > Metazoa > Arthropoda > Arachnida > Araneae > Araneidae > Argiope > Argiope bruennichi. The sequence continues at coordinate 100,122,153 of NC_079151.1, read as the reverse complement.
GCGTTGTGAATCTTTTTACGTGGATACTATTTCATCCACATTGCTACGGCCTACGGAAGATAGCTATCTTATTACTTAGATCCGGTTTTATAATACTTGCGTGGAAACTGACAACAGATTCTCTTTGTTTTTCCTTGAGTTTCTTACAAAAAAAAAAAAAAAAGATTGAAAGAACCAGCAAAAAATCTTCTTATATATATATACAATGTTAAAATAACTTTTTTGAGGCAATATCTCCCTCAGGGTATTTTGTGTAATCCCCAGGTTTTATTACACTTCGCTTTCTTTCTTGCAAAGCGGATTTGGTTTGTCCAGTGGCTATGTAAGGCTTAGATTTCATGAATGCCAGTAAAAAGTCAATCTTAACACAAAGAATAAAATGGGATTTTTCGTCATCCAGAAAAGGATAAAAAAATCTCCCAAAAATAAGTTAAAATTGCTAATATATTAATTTTTTTTTAAAAAAAATGAGTTCTTTTTTCTGGATATTTGATTCCTATTCAATTTCATTATTGTGTTGTTGAATGATTTCGTGTCATACCATTGACCACATTATAATGGTCAATGATGGATTTAATTAATCCATTAATGCGAAGCATTTTCACTTTTAAATATTTTATATGTTTTTTTTTCAATATAGAATACAAAAACACATTGAAATCCACTATTTAAGGGACAAGAGAAACACTTGTAAGGAAAATAATGTTGAACAATTTTAATTTATTAAAGGTATATAAATAATGCCTTTCATTCATGAACACTCATAGCGGTAAAATAAGAAAGTTACAGAATAACTTAAAAATAAAGGACATCGGTCAAAAATCACAGTTAGAAAAATATGCGCCATACCATGATGAAAACGCTAGAAAATAATGAAATAATATCGAAAATCTATTCTCAGTCATCTCCACTCTCAGAGGGTATTTTTTCAGATTTTTTTAAAAATTATTTTTGTTTATTTCCATTATTGCTTAAATTTCAAATCACTTTTGCTCTACTCGAAATAAACTGTAAAATAATATCGGATTATACATTTTTCAATTTAAAATGAATCATTTTTAATCCACGGAAATTTTATAAATTTAATTGCAAATGTATTCGCCAATTTTGCAGATAACTCCAGGGAATACTTCTTACGTTTTTCATTTCGTATAGAGTGTATTTTTCTAACTGATCTTTTCAGCTGTTCTTCTTTATCTTTTGGGCTATTTTTAGCTTCTTCATTTCATTGCTAAGGATACTCTAACATGTCTTTCAGTTAAGCCTCTTTATTCAATTCGATATATCTTTTGACGTTCATCTCCAACAAAAGCCGCATTATGACATCGGCATCTTTTTTAAATATGAAACCATTTCCATTAAAACCACAAATATTATATATACAAGACAATTTCAAAGAAATAAATGCACGTACCCTTGGCAAATAGTAAATTTGCATACATCTTTTAAACATTATACCTGATCCTCACACCTCCATATTTATACTACTCATCTTACAAGATTTTATATCGCAGCAAGCTGTTCTGAAATCTCACCTTGATTAAAACAAAAAACAAGATCTAAAATAATGTCTTTGAAAATTCGCATTTTTCCTAGAAAATAAGTCAGAGTGACTTGTAATACTCAAAGGAATCTATTTAACCGGTTTAAACACAAACAAATCAACAATGCCTATATTTTAGTCATCAAATGGTGTGATAATTTGTTTTCGTGAGTATTTGTATCAGTTGTGCCAATATGGCGGCAGTGAAGCAATGATCGCCACGATGTACAACAATTCATATTTGCTGTTATTTTTAGATAAAAACTGTAATATCTAGCAACTTCAGGAACTTCATAAAATATCATCCAATATGAGTTTTTGAAATTCCGAATTCACAAGCAGTATATTAATATGAACTGCCTGGTTCTAATTAATATCCAGTATATTTGAAGGTAAAATTATGCGATGCTGCTTTTGAATCTCATCACTTGTTATAACGAAAGACAATGCTTAAATCACGCTCATAACGTATATAATATTTTTTATTGATGATATGCCATTTCAACTCTTTATCTTCTTATGTGACTTACACGTAATTACGAATATTACGAATGTTATCAAACACGAGTGTCACATAATTTCGAATATTAGCAAAATCATCAAGCAACCAATAAATTCTAATTCAGACACATAATACTCAACTTCCCTTTTCTTTAATGCCTTTCAAATTTAACTTTTTACTTACAAACAATATCATTTTATGTTTGTCTTTTAGTTCATCAATACTATTTTTATACATAAATTTAAAAATAACTTTTTTGCTCACATGAGATGAAAAATGCTTTTAAAATCTAAGATAAACAGCCTGAAGTGTGTAACCAGAAAAACAAAAATATCTCAGCCTTATATTCACTAGTCAAACAAAGCTGTCAGCTTTTATGTAGTAAACAAACAAAGATTTACACATTTCATCAGCCACTCGCTATTAAAAGGTTCAGAAATTCAAAAACCAAATTTTACTACAGAACATTTAAAATAAAGTTTCCTTTTTTACATTTTTATTTCTCTTTTTTATGATAATAGATGGTCTAATATAAAATAAAAAATCTAAATAAAAGCACTTTTCTTTGCGTTTCTTCATTGTTTGGTTCTCTATTTTTCTTTTCTTGTTTACGTTCAAGTTTTATTCCTTTTTTATGAATTGTTAAATATACGAAGCAAACGAATTATTATTCTCAAAGAAACATAATATATTTTCCTGAAATTTAGTAATTACATCTGACTTCCTATTTATACATGAATAAGATAACTGAAAAATTGCAACCTACTTAAAGGATGAAATTTGGTATTTTGCATTTTTACAAATACGATATTAATATAAAATATTCGATGAAATCTGTAAACAATAAGATGGACTGCTTTCTCATTTATTGTGGTTTTTATTACAAAAATTGTATACATTCATCAGGTTTTCATTACAGAGTGTATACATTTAGATCCATTAACAAATAAATCCGAAATTGCCAAATGAGGTGTACAACGTCTAGAAAAAAAATACAAATATATTCTTATTAAAAGTATGAAATTTTTTCTAAATGATATTCACCGTTGATTATTATTACCTGAAACTTTTGTTCCTATCCCAGTTTGGAGTTTCAGTTCGATGTTTTCTGGATATATCGGTCTAAAGTTTGAGTCCAGTTATAAATGCAACATATTATGACATGTGCGTAATATTGTATCATATACTCTGAAACTGAAAATCTATTATTATGATTTCAGACAGTCGCAAATAAAAATAATTAAAATATGGCACATGCTTTGTTTTATTAAACTAATAAATTGAAATTCCTTTTCTGTAATTGTTGTTGCTTATGCCCCTTAGATAATTGAACACCAATTCAAACCAAGTCAAAGAGATCGGAGAAAGAGGGGTACAGTTGCTTCTGGAGGTAAACGGCCCTGATCACCCGATGACAGAAGTCTAGCTCATATGAAGATGACACTCACACACTCGCTTGCGCAACCCCTTTTTTACAAGAGTGCTCTTTCACACACCTCACATATAGAACACAGGGTAAAGTACACCATGCTCGAACCCGGGATGCCCAGATCGCAGGGGAAAACGCGTTATCCCAAGGCCAGGAGCTAGATGCATATAAATTCATATAGATGCATATTCATTCATAGATGCATATAAATTATGCATTTTACTCCTCATATCAGTTGTTTTATAGACTTTTTTTTGTCTAGAAAAAATGTCTACAGCATCTTCTTACTAAACTCCAAGTTTTCATGATTAATTTTTGTTGCTTTTTCTTGGAATTTAATGTATTTAATTTGATTATCCAAATTTTAGAGTCTAACAATATGGAATATTATTACAACCTCGGAATGCTTCAAAATTTTAACTAGTACAGATATTTGATAAGAGCATAAAAATATTTTTTTGAAGGAAATAGATAATGATATTCAAGCAAAGCTTGATTTATCTAGACGAGACCGATTATCACCGATGAGTAATGTCCAACAACCGAAAGATAACAACGCCATATAATTAATCAAAATAATCTAGTTAAACATCTGTCATTTCGGATAATCAATTGTTTTAAACGTAGAAGTAAAATATTACAAAGTGACAGAAACACAAGATGATCGTAACAAATTAATAGGTGTTTAAAGCTCCATTGCAAGGATTCTAATCCAATTTATTCGAATTTATGGAGATCTGTATTTATTATAAGTCAGTTGATTTGTTTGTGAAAATGATAACGCAAAATATGTGTTAAATTGATGAAATATAGAGTAAGATCTTTAAAATTATTTGAAAATTTCTGTCATATTTTGCACAAAATCTATCTATCGAAAATTTTCAGTCTGCCTGTTCATATATGTGTGAAAATTATTCATATGCTACGAGATAGAAAAATAGAATGAGGCATATTTTATTATTAAAATAATAAGTCAATATCAAATATTGGATCTAATTCGTCAGAGGGTTAACTCTTTAATCACTTCACCTTTTAAAGCGCAGTTATAAGTGATGACTCAAAAATTTAGCAAAAAGCAAAAAGAGATTTTTTTTGCTTGTAATCTTAATACAGAATTTACAGACGTGTATCTAATTTTTAACTAAATCCGCCATGAAAATTAAGTAATTTTTTGTCCTTCTACATATATGTATGAAAACAATAACTCAAGATTTCGACATGCAAAATCAATGAAGTTGGAAAGTTGTTTTGATTCAAATATTAAAAAAAAGAAACTTTAATATTATTTCACTAAACATTTATAGTTTCAAATAAAAATGAATGAAATATTTTCATAAAAAAACTATATTTCAATCTTGTTAATGGAAAAATTAAAAAAAATAGAAAATATATATATTAAAAATTCCATGTAAGTGATGGATAAGTAATCGACGATTTAATTGCTTATTAATTATCGGTAATTACGGTCAATTATTTAATTCCTGCCTTAAAGATGTAGTATTTTGAACCAATTATGTTCTTGTTTATATTTGGGATAAAATGCTTAATTTTCCCCAAAAACTGTAACTTTTGTAAAAGATGAAAAAATTATACTATTGTTATTATAAAAACCGTAATTTGTTATTAACTTGAGATCATATAAAATTGTAATACACACCTAAAGGATTACCATACATGAATGGCTATCATTATGACAATAATGATATAATAGCAGTTTATTTCTTAATATGTGCCGAAACTGTTATGAAGGCTCATGGGTAAAAATAGTAATATATGTTCAGATTTTCTAAGAAGAAGAACGATCAGAAGCTATATCGATCCAAGATAATTTTCTATAAAACTTAATAAATAAATAATTTTTTCTATATGTCTCGACTTTTAGTAAAACGTCGTATGCCAATATTTTAAAGGCGGGAATAAAATTTCGCTAATTAAAAAATCTTCCAGCATGTTTGTTAAAGATTGTAAAGGATGCATAAATTATTAGTTATTTTTTATGCAATATTTTTATGTATCAAAATCAATTGTATTAAAATGTGATCATAAACAAAACATATATATATTTTTTGGCTACAGAACAATTAAATATTGTTGTAAATCCTTTAATGAATAACTGGTCACCTTTGGCAAAATGTTGGTAAACCAGGAGTAATAAATGCTACAATTTTTAATTAAATATTTTGTGCAACTAAGTCTTAATAGCTTTCCCGGCAAAATATTTTTCAGCTTCGAGTATTGATAAACATCTAAATGATAAATTTTTAACATTGTGTTATGAATTTCCTCTAATTTTGTTTCTTCTCTTTTATAAATGCAATTATAGTATACTAGCCGCCTTTGGCGACCAGCCGGTTCGCCAATCTTAATGTTCGTTAAAATTTTAATAATTAAATATTTTATGCAATTTCTACTTTAATAGCTTCTTCATCAAAATATTTTAAAACTTCAAATTTTGATTATCATATAATTCATTCATAATATTATAAAGGCCTTCAGTCATAACGTAATATGTATCTCTCATTTTCTGTTAGCACCCGTAGAATTTATGCTTTAAATTAAAGTGGAAAGAATTTATCTTCAATTAATATAATAATAATTTTACTGAAACAAAGCATTTTTTTATAATCTGATTACTGAAAATAGAGTCACTCAGCGTTTAAACTTTATGGGCACTAAAGAATATCTTTTTAAATTTATGTAATATCTCAAGAGTTGGTCAACAAAATTTTCTTAGATTCATTATGAGCAGATCGATTAATTAACAATGTTTAAATTTAAATGCATCAAACACTAAGAAAATAAAACGAATCGTTTAAAATAAACGGTTGAAAACGGTAGAATTTATGCTTTAAATTACAGTGGAAAGAATTTATCTTCAATTAATATAATAATATTTTTTACTGAAACAAAGCATTTTTTTATAATCTGATTACTGAAAATAGAATCACTCAGCGTTTAAACTTTATGGGCACTAAAGAATATCTTTTTAAATTTTTGTAATATCTCAAGAGTTGGTCAACAAAATTTTCTTAGATTCATTATGAGCAGATCGATTAATTAACAATGTTTAAATTTAAATGCATCAAACACTAAAAAAATAAAACGAATCGTTTAAAATAAACGGTTGAAAACAAGTTTTAAAACAACTACTTAAAAAACGATGTACTTAAAACTATAAGCATATACAAAAAATATATAACTAACATAAATACAATTTACTTACAAAAGCATGCAACTAACCCAAAAATAATTGAAATCATCCATTAATAACGTTGTCATGGCAACAATCAGAAGAGAATGCGCATGCGTGAATTTTCTTCGCCGGTTACGTAACTCAAATACGTGATTTTTTCTACTCCAGTTGGGGTAACGCTATGCTGATTAGAAATTTTTAATTTCCTTTATTCTGTTTTATTTTAATTCAAAAGTACTTCAGAATGAATCTGAAAGATTGATTCATTAACAATGTTTAATTTTAAATGCATCAAACATTAAGAAAATAAACAGAACCGATTGAAATAATCCGCCGAAAAATTTTAACCCTAGCCTCATTACTGTTGGGAGAAAAAAAAACCGAAGCCTTTCTCGTTTGGCGCTGGGGATAATGGAAGATTTTTTTGGCGGGAAAGTTAGTTTTTAATTAATAATTAAAATTCTAATTAAAAATTCGAAAAAAGAAACCCCAGGTGCACATTCCCAACCTCCAAGGTATACATGTACCAAATTTGGTAGCTGTATGTCAAACGGTCTGGCCTGTAGAGCGCCAACACACACACACACACATTGAGCTTTATTATAAGTACTAGCCGCCTTTGGCGACCAGCCGGTTCGCCAATCTTAATGTTCGTTAAAATTTTAATAATTAAATATTTTATGCAATTTCTACTTTAATAGCTTCTTCATCAAAATATTATAAAACTTCAAATTTTGATTATCATATAATTCATTCATAATATTATAAAGGCCTTCAGTCATAACGTAATATGTATCTCTCTCATTTTCTGTTAGCACCCGTAGAATTTATGCTTTAAATTAAAGTAGAAAGAATTTATCTTCAATTAATATAATAATATTTTTTACTGAAACAAAGCATTTTTTTATAATCTGATTACTGAAAATAGAGTCACTCAGCGTTTAAACTTTATGGGCACTAAAGAATATCTTTTTAAATTTATGTAATATTTCAAGAGTTGGCCAACAAAATTTTCTTAGATTCATTATGAGCAGATCGATTAATTAACAATGTTTAAATTTAAATGCATCAAACACTAAAAAAATAAAACGAATCGTTTAAAATAAACGGTTGAAAACAGGTTTTAAAAAAACTACTTAAAAAACGATGTACTTAAAACTATAAGCATATACAAAAAATATATAACTAACATAAATACAATTTACTTACAAAAGCATGCAACTAACCCAAAAATAATTTAAATCATCCATTGATAACGTTGTCATGGCAACAATCAGAACAGAATGCGCATGCGTGAATTTTCTTCGCCGGTTACGTAACGCAAATACGTGATTTTTTCTACGCCAGTTGGGGTAACGATATGCGGATTAGAAATTTTTAATTTCCTTTATTCTGTTTTATTTTAATTCAAAAGTACTTCAGAATGAATCTGAAAGATTGATTCATTAACAATGTTTAATTTTAAATGCATCAAACATTAAGAAAATAAACAGAACCGATTGAAATAATCCGCCGAAAAATTTTAACCCTAGCCTCATTACTGTTGGGAGAAAAAAAAACTGAAGCCTTTCTCGTTTGGCGCTGGGGATAATAGATTTTTTTGGCGGAAAAGTTGGCGGTGGGGAAAATGGAAGATTTTTTTGGCGTGAAAGTTAGTTTTTAATTAATAATTAAAATTCTAATTAAAAATTCGAAAAAAGAAACCCCAGGTGCACATTCCCAACCTCCAAGGTATGCATGTACCAAATTTGGTAGCTGTATGTCAAACGGTCTGGCCTGTAGAGCGCCAACACACACACACACACACACACACACATTGAGCTTTATTATAAGTATAGATATAGATATAGATAGATGACATAGCAGCAGTGATTTAAAATGTAAATCCTGTAAATATTTTCACATTTATTAAACCCTAATTTAAAATAGAAATAAATTGTAAAATTATTATGAAAAAAAACTCATTTTGTAATTGAGTTGTTTAGTCTGAAATATACACAATAAGAAAAATAAGCCTAATTTTAATATATTGATCAACAACAAAGTAAACACATCTCATCAGGATTAAAAAAATATCAACAACGAAACGATTTAATTTTCACTTCAACGATGAAATGTATTATTGTAAACTATACTTAAAATATTTTTCAAAACTAATTTAAAAAGTAGAAAATAATTATATGACAAAGAATTGGTTTCATTGAAGATACTTGTTTTAATTTTTAGATGACATAAAAATAATTTTCGTGTTGTAATATTTTCGAAGTTTATAGTGAAAACATTTTAAAATTTCCGTTAGTTTTTAATTTAAAGTTCATAAAAGTAATTTTTAGGTGCAAAAGTTAATTTTTATGCTCCAATTCACCAAAGTATATATTTTTCTAGTTTGATAAAAGTGTGCCTAAGACACAGACAAACAGAGAGATGCGCATTTACGCTTTTTCTTCTCTAATATTAGTACAGACAGAGATTTTTAATGACTAAACTGTGCTGCTTTGATTTTATTTTAAACGCAAAGGTTACTTTTAAGTGATTTAATTGAATGTGCTACACTTATCTGGTTAATCCTCCAGAACTTTCAAAGTTACAAGATCTCAGTTCTATCGTTTTTCCAGGCAAACGGCAGTGTTGTTAGAGGTGTATGTGTGTGGGGCTGGGGAGGGAGCTGTTTGCTTTCTCGTACCCGTCTGAGAATGACGTCAATTAAATTGTTACGTGCTAAGGTGGGTGTGCGTATCCTTGGAAGCCGAAAATATCAGACAAATATTTGCTGTGATGGTATTTTTCTATTGTGTATCAATATATTTAGCGAAAGTATAATGATATGACATCTTATACCTTTTAACATTATTGGATTGTTCTTTAATTTCTTTCGGTCCTAAATTATTCTCATTTTCTTTAGGAATTTCTATATGGGCATGCCAGAACAATCCGGTTATCGCAGTGATTTTATATTTAGTATCCGTAAAACATCAGTTTGTATAATAAGTGCTATTCTGAAAGTAAAATATATTACTTTATTATTACTACTATATTGTTCGATACTTTCCTGTTCCAAACTCTTCTCCTTCCATTAGAATTGCTTACTTGGACTTGCCATTGTCGGTATAGTAATGATATTTTTTTATCAGCTATCCGTGAAATATTCATTTCTTGAAAAAGTGATATTTAAATATATTACTATCTTATTATTATATGATTGTCCTTTGATACTTTCTTGTCCAAAATTATTTTTGTTCTCTTAGATATAAGTACTTGGACCTGCCAGACCATTGTATTGCAGTAAATTTTTGATCAACTATCCTTGTATTGCATTAAATTTTTGATCAACTATCCTTGTATTGCAGTAAATTTTTGATCAGCTATCCTTGAAATGTGCATTAGTGGAGGAACAAGCGATGTAGGTAAGTAAAATAAATTACTCTCTCATTATTACGAGATTGTTCTTTGATATTTTCCTGTCCTAAATTCTTCTTCTAATATAAACATCCACTAAGGCATGCCAAATAATTGCAGACACTGCAGTGATTTTTTAAAAAAAATATATGTGAAATATTTTTTTTTTCTATAATAAGTGATATTTTGAAAATAAAATAAGTTACTCTCTCAAAATTACTAATAACGCTTTCCTATCCCAAGTTCTTCTTCTTCCATTAGAATTATTTACTCGAACCCACGACAGTACGAATCAATATGTTTTATCAATTATCTGGGAAATATAAGTGATGTAGTTAAGAAAAATAAATTACACTCTCATTATTCCTAGAATGTTCTTTGATTCTTCAGAGTACCAAATTCTTCTTCTTCTATAAAAAAATATATTCTATAATCTCCAGAATATCGCTGGTTTTTATTAACTATCCGTAAAACAAGTAATATGCGAAAGTAAAATATTATAATGACTTTGTAAAATTGCTTCTCTGTGTAGTTATTTCCATAATATGAAATACAGTTTTTAACGAATGCTGAATGATGCCAAGTCATTTATTCTCTGACTTTAACAATAAATATGAGATCAAAAATGAAAATTTTCTGAATATTGCCAAAATTTGGGGTAGATATCGATTGGGAGCGAAGATACAATACCCTTCTAGAAACTACTTTGCTTTTTTAAATAAACTATAAATAGCCGGAAGACAAAATTAAGAGTCATTAATTTATTTGAGCTCAAGAGTGTAGTCATTATTAGCATTCGTACGGTCGAGAAACAGCAATTGAGTTCTCGGTGGAGATTTTGTACCATTGTGACTAGTAATAGGGATTTGATGTCTCTGTGTTTTTGTTTAATACAAATATTGTTCTTATGTGCCCTTCGGATAAATTTTTTCGATTATGTATACTTGCTTACGTGCATATTAAGGCGTCGTAACTTATAACTAAACCTTCAGGATTTTCACCATATAACCATTAGACAGATTTTTGGATTTTTTCGTAACAATATCTTACTTTCTCATTATCACAAGATTCCCCTGCGTTATTTCCTAGTCTTGATTCTGTTTTATCTATGGGGATTTCTATTTTGGTCTTTCAGGTATTTAAACATCACGTGGTAAATTTTGTAAGAGCAATTACCTCCCGCATATTATTGACACCGTTCAACTTCAACGGGTGCAATCTAACAGGTTCTTTGATTCATTTAAATAATCATTTGAATCCCCCCAAGAAGTTTCTGAATCTCATTTTGAACAATTTTGACTGCATCGCATCTAAAGATGTGCTTTGATTTTTATCTAATGAATAAAATATAAATCTAATAAATAAAATATGAAAGATAATGCAATCAAAAATTGCATTATCATTCGAAATCGGTTCAAATCTTTTTAATTTTTGTCATAACACAGTAGATTTGTCCGAAATGGCGAATTTAATCTTTTAAAAATGAACTATTTAAAAAAATAAAGTTTTCACCAAAATGTATTTATGGTCCAAGAAGATATTGCAGCATTATCAGACACACTGGGAGTGATGTACAAATAAATGACATAATTTTGAGAGGGACTGTTCACATTAACTAATCCAATTAATTGATTTGATTTGTATATATGATAGTTAATGATTCATTTATTCACAGACTGCGTATTTGATTTATTAAAGCCCCAAAAAGAGTTCAGAACGGCATTCACAGAACTTGGAGAAATAATTGTTGAGTTTTTCTTTAAAAAACGGCAATTTTACATAGAAAAATTCAAATTTAAGCGGATTATTGGAAAATAATAAATAGTCAGACAAAAAATAATTTGGATACTTTTTCTCAAACTTTTCTCAAGTACGAGAAAGATGTAATTGTAATGTTAATATTAAATAGTTTTGTCCAATATAAATATTTAAAACATCTTTAATTGGATATTTTTTATTGTTAAAGTTTCCTAGTTTAAATTAAAGTTAGGATAACATTTGAATTCTATGACTAGTTGAAAGAAATCTTTAATGCATTAATAATCGTAACTGTAACCGTAAGAGTTAAATTGCTGTTTTCACATCACTTTTGAGCTCATAGCTTATAATACTTTCATCCTAGATTTAAGTCCATTTCTTTAAACGGTTTGAAACCAGACACTCATATATTGATAAAATTCTTTTATAACTCTCCAGCAGTTAATTGAAAAAACAATCTTATATCGTGGGAGATTTTCTCGTCTGTGATACTTCGCTTTATGGTAAAAATGATTTGTTTCTCATATCCACCTAGCAAATCTTATACTTTGATTTTAAAAATGCCCTGAATACTACGAAAAATATGTCTTGATATTTCTTTTTGTATGTTAATGGAAATTAATTGTCATTAAAATCATTTTTAACTTTTGAATTCCCATTTAGCAAAGAAATTTCACATGGAAATCCCAATTATCGTATCAAAATTTGCATATTAATCTTCAAGTAAATCGAAGGTTTCAAAAAGTAAATAAAAATGTTGATATCTTAAAAATTCATTAATTGCGCAACATCATCGTATCATTAACTTAATGTAAATTTTTCCCGTGAACATCTTATTTTTCTTCAGCAATCAATGTTTAATTAAAAATTCTTCATTAAACTACCAAAACTTATTTACCTAATTATCTTTCAAAACTTATTTACCTAATTTAAACTTCATAACTTTTTTATATATATGAGCAATTGTTGTCAAACGTCGGACATCTAATCTAAAAAATCTTTGAATCTAAAAAAAGTGTCTGATATTTTGATCTGCATTAAAATCAGATTAATAGATAACAAATTGGTTTGGATACCTCAATATTTTTTATTCTGTTAATAAGGATACTAAATAGTTTCAAATTATAAAACACTATAAAATGTCTCATAATCGCCATTACAGATTTTAATATTAAACTGTTAACAATAATTCTACCATGTTTGATTGGTAGTTTGGTAAATTATACCAAAAACCAAATTTTTTATTTTGATATCTTTCTAAATGATTAATAGCCACTCAAAAAAGAAAAAAAAAGGTATGGAATCTATGATAAATTAGGTTTAAAAAATATCATAAATTTACTGATTTTGAAAATACAATATGAATGATTTCTTTGACTCTATAATTAAGCTTTCCATGATAGAAACATAATTTATATAAGAAAGAATATAATTTATTTATTATTTAATTTAAGATATAATAATATATTATTTATATAATATATATTTTATATAATAAATTATATTAATAATATATTATTTAATTTATATATTATTTAATTTAAGAACATAATTTATATAAGAATTTATAGAAGGGAAAAAAAAATAGCGGGAATACTTTACAATTATCCTCCACAAGAATAACAAAAAAATAATAAAAATCGTTTGAAAAAGTATTACAGTTTTTTTTTTCTCAATTGGACATTATAACCTAGAAATATTTTTCAATATCGCACGATTCTTTCAAAATTAGTAAATAAATGATTATGGATTCTAAAAGTTCTTTTTCCATTGTGGAATTGTTTTGTGTAAAAATCCGATCATCATCCAGAGAATAAAGTATAGCTAGCTATGCTTACTAAGTGATTATTTTCTAAAATCTGAAATTAAAGAGATGGGGTATATAATTATATTTTTGATAGTTGTTTATGTTAAGAAAAAAATCATATATGACTATTTTTTTCATATATTTCTATGAAATTGTTGAATTTTCTTTATATTATTTATGTCCGGAATACAATTACTTCTCATATAACTTTGTAGCAGTATATAAGAATCCTTCAAAGTGTTCTGTTATTAATGATTTTTATTTTATATCTAAGGTTTAATTATGATTAATAATTACCAGGAATATCGGCTTTATTTAAAGATTTTGCCAAATTATTGGTAATAGAAAATCTCGATAAATTATTGTATCCTCGGAATTTAATTAATAGACAGTAATAATAATAATCGAACAGTCAGTTATCGAAAATAATCAATAAGACAATTTAATTGTTTTATATTTACCAATAAACTATACAATGAGCTATTTAAAAAGATAAATAAACATGATTGAACGTAAAATATTTGTATCCATAAAATTCACTGTATGTGACGATGAAATAATCGAACAATTAGTGGCAAAAAAAAAGATAAGGCGGAGGCAGAAAATAAAAATGAACATGTGACCCAAGTTAAAAACGTTTTGTGGAAGAATTCAGTTAAAAATTTGTGTAATTACAGAAAATGTAAGAAATAATATTTACCCCTTAGACATGATGTTTATAAGCTTCATAAGGAAGTCTCATAGCTGAAGTATTGTTATATTCAATACTATCAGCAGCAAGCAAGCATCCGTCCCATTATAGGTCTTCACATGAAGCAAAATTTTCCCATTTTATATTATGTACTGTTATTTTAAGATTCTGTTTGACTTTTATTTTCTTACTCAATTTATTTTTAAATTTTAATTATTTTAAGAAATCTTTTATTTAATTGTTTGGATTTGGATTTCTGGCGCAAGATGTTAATACAGAACAAGTTGCACAGAATCAAGTAAAACTTTGTTCAGTAAGATAGAAAAGTATTTTAAAATTATAGAAAAATTGACAATATTCGATTAGACGCTAAGTTTCAGGATGATATCTACATTTTTAAAATAAAAAAAAAGATGTTTGGATGATGTCTCTCATCTAATAAAAAACCTAGCTTAAAATTATTGAATGAACGTGTTTAAAGCGGAAATCAAACAAAATCACTTGTGCACTTTATTCAAATGTGAAGAAAAGTTAAAAAATCCCCACAGTTGCCATATAATGAAATACAATCGGCAAAATTAAAAATCCGCTTGTGAAGCGAAAGTGACTAATGCTTAGAAAAATGAAATTACATCGCACATATTTAGTTTAAAAGGCCACTAGCCAATAGTGGCCTTTTATTTTATTCCATTTTATTAATTATTTAATAAAATGGAGCATGATTTTTGTTTCCGTGTCCTATTGATTTTATCATAGGAGAAAACACCTCAGAATAATAACTGTTCACATATCTAGGTTAGAAAGGAGTTAAGGCTGAATTAAGGTGTTGTATTTGCCATTTCCTTTCCAGCAGTGCTCACATGCTAAGGGATCCAAGAAAACCGAATTCTAATATTATCAAACGTAGAAAGCAGTACTTATTTTTCACATCCTATAGTGGATGTTATAGAAACGAAACGTTTAAAGATTTTAGAACTCCCAGATAGTCCTTATATAAGTGTGGATTTTTGATTCTAATGTTCATCAGTATATTTTAGGGCTAAAAAATAGCGTTAATTCTGAGATAAAAATAGAAATAAAAAGGCGAAGTTAATGACTTACGATGTAATGACTATGAACAAATGCACGAATCGTATGGTATGACAAATTAGAACCATCCGGAAAAATAGTTTTATAAAAATAATAAAATTCATATTGGTGTTTAAAAAATGAAATAAAAGCAAAGCTAGAAATGTCTTATTTTGTGAAATATTTAAAAGGATCTTCATAATGTAACTTGTTAATCAACCATGGAGCCGGATTTGAACTATCATGCGCATATATCTGTATATCATTAAAATCATTTGGCAATATGCTTCGCTTACGCAAGACCAAATGAGGAGTGTAGGATTAATGATAATTAAATTAACGTCGTTAATGTTATTCCAAGTTTTCTTACGTAAAGGTTAGCATTTATCAGATAATATGCTATAGATATAACATAATGATAGCTATATTTTCCTATTAGATAAAGGGACTCAAATTTTTAGCATACAAGCTAGAAACAGGTGATGTTCTGAATACTCCAATGCACAATCGAAGAGCTTGATGGTGGGCAACTTTCAGACGTTTCTGATAAGATGGTTTAAGAGAGATACAAAAGATCCTTAATAAATTTTTGATCAAAAAGTATTGAGGTAGACTCTTATAAAGCTCGTTCGATAAATATCCCAATACACGTAGGGAAAAACCTAAAAATTTAACTACCTCAGACATTTATTACGCAGATATGCAATGCCCTTGAGGAAGGCCAGTCTATTATATAGACTTATAAATTTGATTGCAGATTGGAATACCACTCAAGAACATTTTTGGCTCTGGATGAAGACGTTTGAAGAAGTACGTAGCAACTGTTTTCAGGGAGGGGAAAGGGAAATGAGGTTCATTTAAATATGAACAATATATCGAAAAACCACTAAAGGCACAAACTGCAATTTCTACATGGTATTGTAAAAAATATTACGAGGTAAATATTTAAGGGACAGATATTCATTCAAAAATAGCATATTTGGCATTATCGGCATCTCTTACAAAGCGATTGGATGATTATGCATGCGTACCTGATAAGATTATATTTCAAACAGTTCGATATACATTTTAATGTTTTTAATCTAAAATATAAACAAACTTCTGTTAAACAAATTTTGATGGATTTAAGTTGAAATATATCAGTGATTACAGAAAACATAAAATGGAATGAATTTGAATATATAATATTTCATTGCTGAATTTACAATACGTAATACATTGTATTTCCATCGAAAGTAGAAGGATATATGTATTTCAAAAGCTTTTGAACGTGTTTCTGCTAACAGTAATTTTATAAGAGTTAAAACTTTCGATTTTCGTAATATTTAATATGAATTAGTATAGTTATTTATTTTTATATTAAGATTTATCCCATTTATTCTCGATAATTTAGACAAGAAAGTTTTGTATTATGTAGGTTATTGTTAAATTTGTCTACATGAGGTTTCTTCTTTGTTTGAGATTCAGATGTCCCTACAAAAGCGTAATATATAGTTTGTAGAGCAATAGTAATAAAAAAGTAATAGTGAATGCTACGAAATAATAATATCAACGTAATACTAAAATCTACAAAATATACAAGTCTACAAATTCCAATAAACTTGTTAAAAGCATTAAAGAACAATGTGAACATACAAATTGCTTAAAATTTGCAGAAGTATATTTAATTATGTTGCTATAAAATTAGTGATAAATTCTTAAAAAGTATATTTTGAGATACTGAACATTATTCGTTTTATATATATTTTAGAATTTCTAGAAGCTAATTTAAAAATTTAACATATAGGTTTTCATACTGAAATATCATATTTAATTATTAAAATACAAAACTTTTAATGAGGGGCTGCCAAATTGTACGTTAATACGATATATATATATATAAAATACAAAACTTACAGAAACTTACTTTAAGAACAAATCCAATAAAGAAGTGAAAGCAGTATTGACTTACCTAGAAAAGAAAAAAAAAGAAAATATTAGATTTCAGAAATAAATTAATGACTTTAAGAAGTTTAATTTTATGTGATAATCAAATATAAATGGTAATAGATATAATCTCTTATGCCGCCTTAATTTAATGTATGAAAATAATTTCCAGTTCTTATGAATATTTTATAAGAATAATGATTTCAAATATACATATCTTAGTGCATATACTTCAAAATTTCAAAATATGAGCTTAGTTATAACAGACAATAATGAAATTCAAGGAAAAATATATTTATATATAAATGTTCTATCAAATACAAAACAAACCAGAATATTAATGATATATATCGTATTGTTCTTTAAAAATTTTTAAGTACTTTTTTATTTTAATTTTTGGGATTTAACTAATAAAGGATATTTCTCAAAACCTGTTCTTCCCTCATATTCTTTTTATACTCTTTAATTCTCCTTTTTTTCACAAATTATATCAGTACGGCTTTATAAATCAAATATTCTTAGTATTGAAATATTTCATATTCTAATGATGGAATTAAATAATTACAAATAGATCAATAATTCCATAAAAAAAATTTTTCTGGCATAAATTAAGTAGCATTTTTATTATAAGGTACATAAAATATACTGAATAACAGTTAAAACTGTAAACTGTAACACAAGTAAAAATATGTTCAATGTGCAACATATATGTAATATTGCTACTTTTAAAGTTAACATCTATCTCGGCCCCCTCCTAATAATTTCAGAATGACAATAGTTATAGTTATAAAAATGATATCTAGGTATGGTAAAGAATCTATATGCTAAGAAAAATGAATTATAGTGTAACATAACGTAGAATTTCGGAGTAAGCGTTTGTATCTTGAACAAAGTATGAGATATGAAAAACATCAATTACTAAGTAGTAACATTTTATAAATTTAATAAAATAAGACATCACACGCACATTTTCATGAGGATGGAAAAACACAAAACTGATATGTCATTGGTCACAATTTTCTCATTTGAGACGTCACGAAAAGCCGAAGAATTAAACATTTGTCTATTTTTAAACTCGATTATCATTTTTGCTGTTCCAGTATACATTTGGAAAAAAAACTTCTCAATAATATTTGAACAACAATTTCTATTGCACACTGTGCAGCATAGCAAATTACATGCTAAGGCAAATAAAAATAATATTGCATCAAAGGTATTACAAGCAATTTTCGAAAGCTTGATAATGTGTTTCTGCTCCTTACACACAATTTTACTTGAAAAACAAACATCATCTATCCATACCATGCTTACAAAGACTGGTTGGATCTCTAAGTGACCCTTAAAAATTATACCATCAATACCATTTCCAAACATTTTTGACATGTAGTCCTTGCAAAGACAGGTACTGGTATAAAGGAATATTTACTTTTTCATTTTCTGAACATGGTTTCTTATGAAGCCCACAATCGACTCTTGATAACACCATTTTAAAAATAGTCCTGTCTTGCATTTTGCAGTTTCTTTAATACGAATCAATATTAGCAAGGTATTTGTTTTGTATACTCCAAAACTTTGGGATCATTCGTACCATTTTTAGATAAAAACGCCATCTCCTAATGTATCCTCAAAGTGGCATCTTCCAATATCTCAACCCAAAGCGCAAAGCCATTTTATTATAAATGGACACCATATTTATGACCATAGCTATTTATGTCTTGAAGTTAAAGAGAAGCAGGAATTTACTGATTAATCTGTATCTTTGTAGAGATATTTAGAGATCCGAGGAGGATTCCAGCTTGAGAAATTAAAAGGTGTTTAACATGACCTTTTGCCTCTTAGTACTTAGAGATTATGAAGATCCACAGCAAACTATTTGCATATCAAACCGGCATTCTTAATCAAATCATTCATTAAGTAATTACATAATTTACATTAATACCATTTATGTAGTACTTACGTAAATTAGTTAAGTGGTTAAATGGCTTTGCAGGCCTAATAATCTCCGATATTACCTTATTAACTAAAATTAAGCCATTCAAGGACATTATAATTCAACACATACAGTCCGTAGGAACCATAATAGTTGATGTCTTCTGTGGGCTCTTGATTGAATCAATATGAATAGTCATTCTCATAATAAAATGTGCCATTTATTCAAATCGTAAAGATACTTTAAGCCTTTGAAAAAAAGTAACAATTATATACTATTTTGATAAATCCGATGTTTGGAAACTATATTTGAAACATATTTGTTACCTATTATTCATGAAGTACTAGTGATACAAATAATTAAGAAATTGATAAATAATTAAAAGCGAATTATTATTTTATAATTTAAACATTAAAAAGCTAATTTTTGGGAAAAACATACACTTTATTTTAATTAATTATTTATTTATAAACAACACCTTGTGATGTGCATTCAATATCTTCGTAATTTGGAATATGCCACAATGGAAAAATCAATTTTTCTCTCCATTATTTTAGTTTTGCATTTTAACTTTTTCCCCCAAAATTAAAATAAGCAAACTAAAGTATAGAAAAACTTGATCAGATCTTTGAATGAGTAGCTTTTAACAAATGTATGTTTGACTATGACTTATTGTAGTGGTAACATTATAAGCCAGATAACAACTTCCAGAGAAGAGAGCACTCTTTTGTCTAGTGGTTATGTTACTCGGCTATGAACCCTAACGTTGCGAGTTCGAACCTCAACTCGCACACTTATATGGATTGAAAATGGAATTTAAATCGCCTTTTTTCGATTTACTTATCTCTTTCCTTGAACTTTTTTATTATGGAATAAAATGTGATATGGGTATATAATTTAAATGTAGTTAAAATGAATCAATGAAAGCCAATGGAAAAAAACCATTTTCATTTTTGCTATTTGAAAAGAAAAATTAGATTTCACAAAAGTGATAAATGCATTTTAGCATTGTTCTGTGAATTAATACCTGTTTTTAAGAAAGAACTTCTGCTCGAATGTTTATTACGAATTTTAGTACAAAACCTATGAGAAACGAATTTATTTTTGTATTTTGATATTCATTTTCATATATACAATTGATTGCATTTTATTTATTAATTTATTATAAAACGTAATTTTTAGTTCTGGAAAATGAATATATATATATATATATATATATATATGTGTGTGTGTGTGTGTGTGTGTGTGTGTGTAAATCAGAAAACTAAGTTTGGACTAGAGAGTCAATATTTTAATGCTATTGTATTTTTTTTTTCTTGAAACCAATACATTCATTTTATATGAAAATATTAATAGTTGTAAAAATTTATAGGAGAGAATCAGGAGTAGTTTTTTTTAAAAATGTTTTTACAATGTATGGAATATGCTTATATTCTTTTCATTCATCTGCGATTCCTTGATAATAATAACTTTTCTATCATCGAAGAATGCATAAAAATCATTGACATTATATTTCAACTCTTGAAACATAAAATCCTTATTGATTTTTTGCACCAGAAATATTTTTAAAAACATATCAATGTGCCCCAGAATGATGGCAAGTTGTAAGAGATGGGAACGTGTAATAACAACAAAAAAGAAAAAAACGTAAACCTATTTTGTCATAATAATTCTTTTATTAATAGAAGTACATAAGGAATTTGTTAAATTTTATCCCTTGGATTATATGTACTAAAGGATATCATGTGGTTTAAAGTAAAATAAAGATGATTCTTTTAACTAATAAATATAAATGCCAGTCTGCATCAGAATTGTAGTTCATTTAATCAATAAAATGTTTTCATTCTCGCACATTTTCAACCTGTATTTTAATCATTGAACCCTTAGCCTTTTTTTTCTGATTTGCAGGCCGCTGTGGCCAGTCTGCGATGCCTACGTCTGAGTGTTCCTGATTCGAATGCCATCGCACTAAATGATCGATTGCATGCACTAAATGTTTGCCTGGCTGGATGATTTTCTCCCTCGCTTTCTAGTACTGGGCGGTAGAAGAAAAAGGAAACAACGTTCTTGTTATCTGACCATTGCGCAATATTATCAATACTTCTTTTTCAAAAATAATCCTAGCGTTGCTTCATAACTGGATGTTTATTTGAAATGATATATGATATATCTTCGAAGTTTTTGTACGAATCTCCGCAAACTACAACAAAACCATTCGTCGTTTGCTAAATCCGAATGTTAATTCATAAATCATCAATTTTTCTTTTCTTTTTTTCTTAGAATTTTTCCGTTTAAATTTTCTTTCTCTTTCCTTAATCATGTCTTCTAGTTTTCCCTTTTTGTTAATTGTGTTTTCACATTTTCTTTCCACTGCTTTTTTATTAAGCAAGAGAGTAAAAAAAATTAATTAAAATTTTTATTCATTTTTTATTATGTGAGCTTTTTTTTAGAGATTTGATCTTTATGTAAGAGCATGTTAATACTCAAGCCTAAAGTCAAACTATATGAATGACATAAAATTCGAGATAAATCTTCAAATTACAAGTTGTTCCAAGATTTTGTTACATCCATGTTTGCCCCATCCAGCAGATTTGAATATTTTTCTTAATTTGGTAAAAAAAAAAAAAAAAAAAAAAAAAAAAAAAAAATTGAGGTTAGTGAAAAATTAATGAACCGTTTAAAATTTAATACATATAAAAAGTGAATAAGGAAAAAACATTTTTGAAAAGAGCAATTAGCTTATTTTTAATCAAAATTTACGAAATATTTTTTTTTGTATTTATTAGATAAGAAGAAACACATGTTTGTAACTTCTATGTTCTTAAACGAAACACACGTGCACTGACTGCGCTGTTAATATACAGAAAGGCTTTGGAAACAGCTTTAGTTAAAAAATTTGATTAAAAATTTTGAAAACCATTAACTGGCGCTTTACAACTGACCTTTGGCTAATATAAATTTATATTTATACATTAGCCATATATTGGCCCATATAAATTTCTTTAATCTTATGAAAAATCTGAGTATCTTATATAATTAATTGGTCGTTCTAAACTTGGATCATTCCAATTACCCACTGCATACATTCCATCACATATTTTCCTATTTGACAATACACATTCTTAAATTCGTAAATACGTAGAAAGAACGTATGGGCCTATTAATTTTCATATGCCTAGTGCCTAAGTAGGAATATACATATTTTTAGCGGTATAAGTATAAAGAAAACATCTATAAATAAGTGCAGTAAAAATGTTTTGTAAATTTAAGCACGTATATTTTATTTGTATCAAATACAAATAGTGTTTATTATATGTATTATTAAATATAATATGTTTATTATTAAGTATTTATACTAAATAAAGGTATCGTGCATTTCAATCTTACCTTATGTATCAGTTCAGAATAATATATAAATTTTAGTGAAATATTATTAAAATATTTAGGTAACTTGTGGAATAATTTTTATATATTTAGTTTTCGATAAATACATGTTTCCTTTAAACGTCGTTTCTTTCATTTTCTTCTGCGATGCATATATTCTTATTGCATTCAAGGAAAATAACACTCCATTCCAATCTGATTTTTCATTATTATTTATGAGTTTTTTTCAGCTGCTGTATATCTGCCAATTTTTAGTTTTATGAATTATTTAGCTCACATAACAAAATGATATTATCTTGAAAAAAAGAAAGCAGTTGTGGACTAATTTAAAGAAATAAGTTAATAAAATAATTAAAAAATGTTTTTACATATGAACTCTGTTTATTTAATATGTTATTTATGTTATGTTAATATGTTATTCCAAATGTTTATTTATTTTTTAAACTTCTTTCAGTTATATCTTTGAAAATATGCATTCTATAGGCAACTGGACAAATAAATTGACAAGATTAAACATGAAAACATCACATATGATTCTTTAAATTTATATTTATAAGAAATGTCTTTATGCAAGATATATTTATAGAAATTGTATTTGTTTGAATCAACTAAAAATAACTTAAAGAGTTACCTCGATTCTTATCAGTATAATCAAGTATGCAAGATTCGAAAAATATGAAAATTGTCAGTAACGATGTTAGAAAGTCTATTTTTTTTGAAAAATTATTAGATATTTTTTTATTTAATATTCTTAATGTTCAAACAGAATTCTTAATAAAAATTAGATTTTAATTTTTTTACCATTAGATTTTAATTTCTCAATCTATTTTTCAACACCGATTTTTATATTTGCATTTGCCTACATTTTAATTCTATTATGCATTTTTAGATACTATTTTCTGTAATTCTAATCTTTAATAGAATTATTTTACGAAAAACCTTATAACTTCCAATGCATATTTTTTGTTCAAATTTTGTATAATAATTTCACAATATATTCTGCAGTACCTAAACTAATGAATTAATAACTAACAATTTATAAATATTTTATAGTTGCTTTAAAGCTTTCTAATAAGAAAAAAATTTAAAATTTTCTGTTATTTACAGTCGAACCCTAATATTCAAAGAATAGATAGAAATGCAGCTTAAGTTTTGAGTTCAAGAGTTAGACAATATATTATTTTAGTTAACTGCAAACTTTTAGCAAATCATTTGATAAACCTCTAAAAATAAAAGATTTCTGCTTTACAACTTTTCTTAGCCAAAATAGGTTTTTCTTTCTAATTTTTAGATTTTTTTTGCAATTTAATTGGTATATTTTGGTTTCATAAATGTTTTTTTTATCATTTTTTTTTAATTTTGAAAAAATATAACTATTTTAGAATGTTTTTCGAAAGATTTAATATAGTCATCTACTTTTAGATTGGGGAAAAATATGAATTTAAATTTGGATATGCTTCATTATGTAAATAAAATCAATAGAATATTTATCACAATAAGTTCATTTATTAATCTAAGTTAATTCACTACGGAATTCTGCTGTCTACGTTGTTCTGTAATAGAGTATGAGAGAAAAGCAGTCTTCTTTTTGAGAAATTTTAAAACTTATTTTTGAATAAATTAATAATTCTGAAACCTAATAATTTAAAAGTTTTTTTTTTTACTATCTATAATCGTCTAAGAATTAACCCTTTAAAGGGCAATTTTTTTCTAGTCATATTATCTTAAGATATTTTTAGGCTTGAAATTAGAATAAGAAAAGGGATTCATTTAGTTTATTAGATAAATTTAATTTGATGAATTAATTGATTTGGTTAATTAATCATTAAGGGACAAACCAAGCCACATCATTTTGTGTGAGATAAAGAACTAAAACATCTAAGTTTCTGTCTTTCTAAAAAAAATTGTTAGAACTTATGCCAACCTACATAATTTCATACAAAGATTGATAAATTTGGTGGGAAGCATACTTCCCACGGCCTTAGAAAGGGTTAACTGATTTTATTAAATTACATCTATTAAATTTCTGGCAGAGGAATGGGTGAAAAGTTAATTATTTTAAGCAAACGAAATAAAGGATAAAATACAGTTAAACGGTTTTGAAACAGTAAGTATTTTGGAAAGTAATTCTTTAAAATTCATATCTTTATGAATAGTACTAACATTACGATTTATGATCCGAAATATGAGAACACAATTTTAAATACATATGCAACTGAAAAAGATGCAGGAGGAAAACTCCTTTATAATATACTCCTTTTAATCATTTTAAAACTCCTATAACAAAAGAAGAATCCTGAAATAGTCATTAAAAATTAAAAAGTGCAAGAATAAGCCTAAGATTCCAAATTTTCGTTGAATATTATTCTCTGTGCTTCCCGTTTTTGCTTTTTGTTTCGATTACAGGATTATTTTTTTTTTTATGAATGAAGGATTTGATTGTTCTTAATACAATGATGTATAAATATGCCTTGAAAATTTATATTTTTGTTATTGATATATATAACTCTTGTATATATACACAAATTTGGTTAAAAGTATTCAGTGAATGGTATCTCAATGAACAAAGAAAACGATTAATTAATGTAAAATGTTCATACGATTTGAGATTCAATAACCAATTAATAATGTGAAATATTTCGAGACATCAGAGAAGAAACAATTCTGCAACCGAATTTAACAAATTCATTAAAATTAACGATCACAGTTTCTCAAGGAACTTATCATTTCAACTATTAATAGTTATTAGACACTCATTTTTAATTATTATTTAAGACATTAACTGAGATTGTTTCGATAATAACAAAAACATACTGTGGCAATTTGTACTTCGTTTTTATTCATTTCTAATGTTAAAATTTCTCTGAGTTAAATACCACAAAGTTTGAATGAAATGCGATTTTAAAGTAATATGTTGCTTAAAGGAAATATCACAATTTTTTAGTGAAAAAAATATTTTATTTTTCAAAGGACAGCCAGAAGATTTTAAAATTTATAAGCAAAACAAGTTTTTTTAAGAAATGTATCTTCAAATTAATATATTTGATTTAAAATTATGAAACAAATTTTAACCTAAACTGTAAAGCAAAAAAGGTTAATTTCACTTGAATTATTTCATTACGAAATTGTATTGCCTTTGCAATATATTTACTGACAAACTTTTAAAATTCTCTAACTTTCCAATAAAGTGATCTGCACGTACTTAAAATAATTTCAAAACGTAAATAAAACCCATATTTGGATTAATTTAATATATATATATATATATATATATATATATATATATATATATATATATATATATATATATATGGATTTATTTGGAAAATATCAATCCAATTCTTAATTATAAAATTAAATAGGCCTTTTATAAAGGGTTTCATTGTAAATAAGATTTTGATTTATGTTTTGTAATTTAAAATTTAATTATCAAAAGTTTCTATTTTTTGGAGATATTTGAGATTGCATCATTTATTGTATTTGCAACATAAAATATATTTTATTAAGATAAAAAATAATATTTGAATTCTCATTTACTGCTTTAAGGGTCAATACTCTTTTGCCTATCGAATTTGCCATGCACTACCAAATATTTGATTAATTGTTATTTTAAAACTTAATTTCCCAACGATGTTTCATAGATGGCAGCACCAACTGTCTTAGACATCTTTTCTAGAAAAGTTCCATTAGAAGTAGTTATCTAAATACTGTCATATATGACATCTGTAATAAATATATATGACATAAAGCCAACCATATGAAATCGCAATGAAGTTGTATGCTAAAGATATTTTAAACTAGAAATGCTGAAAGAAAATATTTCGAATATTTATTATGATTCAAGGAAAATTAAATGTAGAAAATTGAATAATAAAATTAAAGATTTGTTGAAAATAATCTTATTGATTGCATACATGTAGCATGAAAATAATTAAATATACGTATAACACCAATTTTTTTGTAGCCACAATTCTTTTTTGTTTATTTAAATTAATTATACACGCAAGGCAATTATGAATTGTAATAAAAAAATGACAGTCTATTAAAAATTACTCCGTATATCCTTGACATATATACAGAGTAGTCCTTTATGCCAACGAAAATAATTTTAATTGCATGCAATTGCAATAAATAAAATTAAAATGAATATTTTTCTAAGACATTTTTATGATAACGAATAAGGTATACCTTGCAAATTGTATCATAAGTGCAGTAAAGTTCAAAACCTGCTTCGCCATAGAGAAAATATAATAGTAGCCATTCCTTGCTAAATTTTAAAAAGGGCTTTGTTTGAATCCTGTGCTTAAATTATTTCTATTCGAAGCTATTTAACCTAAAATTTTAATATAGAGATTGACGCGACGCATATATAGAGAAACGGAAATGAATTTGGTATTTTTCTTGTTAATCATTGGCAAAACTTAGATAATTAAAAACAATATTTAAAAAAGAGTGTCTTGCTCATCTACTTTTAACATGAATGACAAAATGCATGCTAAAAATACTTTCCATGTATATTTCTTCTTTGTGTATACATTTCGTGAATTCTTTGCATTTATTTCTCTATTTCAAGCTGTATTTCAACGTTCATAGGTTTTCCGAATACTGACATGTGACTGAGCAGATTTCCCTTTAAAATTCTGTCCTTATAGTTTTCCCATGCATCGGGATTATGTTATCTATACTCTAAAGCCATTTTTCAACTTTCAAAAATGCTTTATAAATAACAAAAAGAAAAGAAAAATCATCGTTATTTCTATGAATCTATACAGAATTAGCCGTTTGAAATTTTGTTATCAAATTTGGGCAATTATGCTTTGGAGAGCGGGAAACGATAGTTATGAACCATTTGCTTTGGCGCAATCTTAAGTAAGATTTTAATTAATTAAGAATTAAACATAAGTTTGATATTTTTTGAAAATAAAACTCTGAAAATATTGTCGCACTAAAATGCTTTCTAATTACAATAAAATTACAAAACTTTATATTTCTGTTTGATGCAAGAGTTTGTTGCCGAAAAAAACATGAAATTTTAGTCTCTCCTAAATACCTCTATAATTCCTCTCACCTACAATGTAAATTCTTCCTCTACAAAAAGAATTTCAATTTCTAGATTGAATATGCATTTTTGTACTATTATGTGTGATTTATATGTATATTTGATAATAATTATGAACGACTAAATGTGAAAGATTTTTCGGTATGTATACCTAATTTTCAATCATTTCTAAACCATTTTTAAATAAATGTATGCTTAATTGTGCATGGATTTTACGTCTGTCGTAAATTGTAGATAAAGTTTTATAAGAATAATGTGTTTGTCCTTGATAAACGAAATTCATTGACTTAACTGGTATTGTTCTTTTCAACGGCTTGTAGCTCCCATTCTGGTTCAAATTATATTTTATTCAGTCTTTTAAAATGAGAACCAGGTTTCTTTTAAAAAGAAACGGACTGATAATTTAAGAAGAACGAAAATATTGTAGAACGAAGAATCAAGTGAGCATACAATGAAAAATGAAGGCAGCTTCCTAAAATAAAATGTCTTTACCTGATACTTAAATCTTGCCATAATTCCACAAAAATAAAGCCAAAATTCGTGAGAAGAGCAAATTGAATTTTATTGTTCAAGTTAAGGATGCAAAAATTGTTGCGAGTAAAGAGTTGCAAAAATCTATTAAGTTATGCTAAAAAGAAAATAAGCGATTTTATTATCAGAGCTAAATGTGAATTTCTTGACCTTGAAATGATTGAGAGAGAAATGGTTTTCTACGTGATGTATAGAACATAGCTAAATAAAGAAATCCATAAAATATTCAATATTTACTGTGACAAATTGTTAGGAATTCTCTGTGAATCAGAGCTTCTGCAAAATAATGTAAGAGTCCTGAAATGAAAATTTGAATCCGGAATCAGATTTTGGTGCCATTAAAATGCAACGCTCAAAGCTTACCTGTAACTTTTGCTCGACATACTAAAAGATGTATTACTTTAGTTTGTTATTTGTCATGTTACGCTTATATAAAGGATTCTTGTGTAAACTTGTTATAAAGGATTCTTTTATTGGAAACCGAACTGGCGCACTTGGTAAATTAGAATCGATACAGCAGTGCAAAAACAAGCAGGTCACTGAAACTTTCACTCAAGTTATAAAGTAATGCCGATTAATCATTGGCCTATGGTTATTAGACATGTACCAGGAATATACTTTGGAAACTTTTTTCTAACAATTGAAACCAAAATTTGGCATATAACTACAATTGTAATTGCTTGACGACATACCAGATTTCATCTATTCAAATCTTTTTGTATTTGAGTTATCATGCTTTTATGAATCAAAAGTGCAGATGGACTCTTCGACTAATTTGATTTTGGTTAACATTAGAGGTTAAATCTGTGTATCAAATTTTATCTATCTCCTTTTCTTTGCTTAGTGTTTGCCGTGTTTCCTTGCACTGGGATAGTCAGATAAAGAGAATTTCTCTTCTATTTCGTTCAAAATTTGATAGAAATCAGTAAATTTGATGTCAAGATACTAAATATCATCTGCCTAGTCATATACTAAATATCATCTGCCTAGTTGGAAGCTGTTTTGATTTATCGTGTTCATAAACAGATATCAAGGGCATAAGAAGGTCTAAAACGATGGGATTCATCAATATATCAAGAGCGAATTTTTTGGACGATCACAATATTTTCATCCTTGGATACTTTTATATACGAGAAAATAAAATTAAGGATGTAGACATCATGACTTTATTTTTATTTTCTGTGGCAAATGATACGTCATCTGCTCATATATGAATTTTTGACACAGTTATATTAAAGAGTAATTCCTTTGAATTTTATCCCATCTGGTGGCAATGCGGTATTAGCAAGAAAATTTTTTAAACTTGAATCCTTTTTTTTTTACAGTAGAGGACACCTTAAAATTGTGGAGGGGAAACTTCCGGTATGGTGGTTGGTTCTCACCACCGTTCTGAGCATAAAAACGATGTAATGTCAAATAAATTCCTACAGAATACAAGACGTGTCTTTTACGGGAAGTGTTCCTCTTGGCCGATAAAGGCGTCATTATAACTCATCCATAGTTACGGCCTATGGCGTTCTAGTCATTCACTCTAAAGCTATGTATTTAGATAGATGGGAGAGCTTGGTGCTTCCTTGACTGAAATCCTTTGGTGTAGATAGTGTTGACTAAAAATGTAAAGTTAAAATTGAAAATGTAACTAGCTGTGCCAAATCTAAGGTACTTTTCACTGTCTTTTAACTATTTTTATGTCTAAAACATTTACATGTACTTTTAAAATGGTTTCCAGTTTAATAATTAATAAACATGATAGTACTATATCAAATAGCATTTAAAAGAAATAGTCATTTGTGAATAAATTTAAAACCTCTTGTTAGTAGAAAATTTGAAAATAAATTAGCATAGAGCCTTGATGATTCATGTTAAATCTGGCATAAATGATTACGTCATTTAAATCAACAATATATGCTACAAATTAATAAGAAAATAGATTTAAATTTAAATTCATAGACTGAATGTAATTCATACAACTTAGATAAAATTACGAGGAAATTTCATCATCTTATTTTTAATAATAAAATTAATAACGTATGAAACTTCTATTCTAAATATTTTCTAATTAGTGTTGAGTTTTTAGAATTACATTTTAGATTTTCCTTGAAAGTGAAATTTAAATATTAAGAATGTAAGTTTGAAATGAAGTAATTTATAATCTCGTATCGTTCATGGTACGTATGCTCATAAATTAATATTTAAATAATTAAGTATTTTATTGTCTATGGATTCGACATTTTATGTCAAGAATAATTTTTTTTTATAAATTCTGTAATTGTGATATTTTTCCAGTCATGTAAACTTCACCATTGAAATTTGATGACGATGATGCCTTGCCCTCATTACCACGGAAAGGGGGTGCAGTAGCTTCTGAGGGTAAATACCCCCGAACACCCGAGGGCAGAAGTCTGACTTTCAGCTCATATGAAGACGAAATTCACACATTCGCTTTCACAACCCCATTTTACAGAGAGACACATTCACACACCTCACAGATAGAACACAGACGAAGAACAACCATGCCCGAAACGGGATTCGAACCCCAGACTCGTAGATCACGGGGAAGATGCGCTACCCCTATGCAAGGATGCCGGCATGGAAACTGGATCCATATTTAGGAGTAGTTGTAGTTTTGGAATAAAACCATTTTCTACATTTATTTCTTTATTTATCTACTTCTGATAATTGGTTTAAATCTGCTTTATATAATTAGATAAATAACATGTCGTTATTGCACTATTGATTAAAAGTAAGCATAATAAAAATAAAACGAAACAATTTTCAAATAAGTGAAATAATGTAATAACTTTCGGCTGAAAATTATTGCAAATAGTTACAAAATCATGCCCATTTTCATTATGTTTATGCATTATGAAAAATAATTCAGTATATTCATAAATATTCAGTAAGAATAATCATGCCTTGCCTTTCCACTACACTGATTAGCTTGTTCAATTAGTTTCCTGGTCATTTATAATAGTTAATGGCTTTAGTTTGCCCAAATATAAATATTTCATTATTAAATTAAAGTTAGCTAATATTACTAAATCCATGTTACTAATTATAAGGAAGGGCAAATTGATCACCAAAAGTAACTTGTATAATAAATATAACGTAATTGAAACTATGTTTATATTTTCATGAACTTATATGAAATATAAATATAACTCTCATTACCAATAGTGTATGAATAAGGAAGAAAATATGACAAAAAGAATTATTTGAACTGAAATCCTGAAACCTAAAAATAAATAATATCTTATGAGAACGTTGTTTTTAAAGAAGAGTCTGAGGTGAACTTATCACGAAATATTACTTCACAAGACCTTTTTTGATACTCGAAAAATATTTTGTGTGCTGCTCTTAAATTTGATTTTTATTTTCATTTTGAATAAGGCTTCTCATTTTTTTCTTTCATTCTTCTTCATATTTACAAGTTATTGTCTCTTTTCTTTGGTTTAGAGTGAGCAGTTTAAAATTTTACTACAATCAATTTCTTTGCATTTAAAACAAACGTCGACTTTTACGAGGTTAATGAGCTCTTTCCTTTGAATTATTCTACATTTATAGCTTTAAATTTCCAGTAAATATTTGCATATTTCAAGTATTATTCTTTTTCGCGTTTTAGTTATTAGCTCTAACTAAATTATTTTAAATAATATTAAAATAGAAAATTTCCTGATTTGCTTCCATTTATCCATTGCATCAATACATATACACTCCCTTTTACGAACAACGTGAACAAATTAATATTGAGATTGATATTACAAATTCAGAAAATGACCACAAATGAAATGAATGCATGAAAGTAGTGGTTATATTACATATATAATAATTTTTCTCTTAGGTTTTACAAACGTTATTTACAAAACAATTTATGTTTTGAAAATATTTTTTTATTCTTGATTTTCTTTTTTATCTTTCACGCATTATTTTTTTCTAATTCGATTTTTTAATATCAAGTTATAATCGTGTAAATAATTTTTCACTTTTTTATGATTTGGTAGTATTTTAAATTTTCTACATTCGAATATTATCTCTGCAAAATGTTAATTTAATACTTTTTAAACTTAACTAGCAACTAATTGATTGAATGAAAAATCTATTCTATATGACATCACTTGATTGTGAATTCAAGCTAAAACTAATTTAAATACTATAACATTTATAACAGCCATTAAAGACTAATGATATAAATTATGATGTCGCGTCTGCGTCACCACGGAAAGGGGGTGCAGTAGCTTCTGAGGCTAAAGAACCCTGAGCACCCGAGGGCAGAAGTCTGACTTCCAGCTCGTATGAAGATGAAACTCACACATTCGCTTGCACAACCCCTTTTTAGATGGGGGGGGGCACATTCACACACCTCACAGATAGAATATAGATGAAGAACAACTATGCCTGAACCGGGATTCGAACCCGGGCCGCCCAGATCACAGGGAAGATGCGCTACCCCCATGCAAGAACGCCGACAATAATATAAATAAATAATATAAAAAATTAAGTTTTTTATTCACAGAAAAATTACTAATTTTTAAAAAAAAAGTTGAATGACCCACATGAAATTATTGTTTATAAAAGCGCAAAAAATGTATTTAATTCTCAAATGAAAGTCTAAAAATAACCTTCAAAAGGATCAGTCAAAATTTTAAAAAATCCGGTATTTAAATCCAATTTTTTACTGATTTTTATTTCAATACTTAGTTCAATAGATTGTGAATTTTTAATTCAACACCTCAAAATCTAAGATAGAATTTAAATTCAAAAAATTCCTTTTGCTCTAATTTTGCATAATTAAAGAAATAGCAGGGAATTTTTATGCAGTCGATCTTCAGATACCGATACGTACTCTATTCGCCAATCTTATCCTTGATGTCGTAGTTGTAAATGTATATCAATTGCGGAATATGTAGCAGTTTGCATGCAATATTCTATCGGCCAGTTGAATTCTCTCATCACTGAATTGCCATCGACAAACCACTTAATAATGTTTCATCGTCTACTCCATCTCTCACTCCGCTACTACAAGTACTTAAGCAATGTCATTATTAAATTAGCTTGATATCAAGATCGTAGCGGAATATTAATTCAGAGATTAAGGTAAGGTAAATTTAACTTTCAGCTTCTAAGATTTAACTTTCAGGTTACCGCGTGAACCTGAAAGCTAAAGGAACAATATAAGAATTTTTCTCTCGTTTTTAGAAAAGTTTGTTTTCAAAATTTCTGAATGAGTAGGAAAGATTTAAATTCTTTGGAAATATTTGATTAAAAATAGATTGATTACCTTTTTAGTTGGAATTATCTTATATTATATGGAAAATAATGCCATGTTTTTCCATTATAAATAAGGAACAAATTATGACTCCATGTTTCTTCGTTTAGAATTCTTGTTATCCGATTATATCCGATTTATAGCTAACATCTTTTTTCCGTCTAGTCAGTCACTCGCAAGATGATATTTATTAATGTAATTAATTCTTATTTGCTGTCTTCATTAACCATTTTAATCATCAATTGTCTATGTAAAAATTTCACGAATAAGTAATTTTAGTTTAAAAAATGCATATATTGCAGATTCATGTGAGAAGGATACGGTTATTGCCAGGAGGCATTTATTGCTGTTTTTTTTATTTAATTGTCTTTTTAAATCTTTAGTAGCTTTATTCCCTTGCTACTACCTTTATTAACTATTGCTTTTAAACATTTTTTAATTATATTACATTTTGATAAGAACAACTAAATATGCAATTGAAACCAAACTGAGAAAGTTAGTGACGTATTACTATTGCAAATATGGCAGCAATGCTAATGATATTTGCTATGTTTATTCCACATTTCCAGTAGCATATATATATATATATATATATATATATATATATATATATATATATATATATATATTACACTTCCCCAATTCATCCCGGGGGCATCTCAGAGATGATGATAAGAAGCCTCTGGTATGGAGGTTGGTTCTCGCCACCCTGGTGGATACAGAAACGGTGAGGTTCAGCTACATCCTACAAAAGACAGGATGTGCTCCCCACAGGAATGGCTGCACTGTGACTGGTGATGATCTTTAAGACTTAATCTTAGCTCCCATCAATTCTGTGTTTCTTAAAGACGAGTCGGAGCAACCGGTTATGTTATATATATATATATATATATATATATATATATATATATATATATATATATATATATATATATATAGTACAATTACATAATATTTCACAATATTGTACAATTGTACAATATTTGTAGCATTTCGTGCATCCTGGCATCCGATGACCTAAATAAATGATAAGTGTCATGATGCTGAACGCTGTTAAGAAAGATGAGTTAAATGACTGCTTACAAAGATGAGTGAAATATAAACAGGAATAAGATGGGAAGGAAAGTCACTATTTGCTTTAAGATTAAAAAAAAAGTTTCCGATATCTCAAAAATATTGCTCAACAATATTGAAATCTGATATCAAGTATTAAAATATTACAACTTTATGAAAGTATAGTATCAATATTCTTGAGTATTTAGTGATAATCAAATTATAAACCAGTACAAAATTTAACAAAAATGTTGATGATATTGGCCTTGCTCCCCCCCCCTTTGGTAATTTAAACAAATGATATGCATCAAAATACTAACTATAAAACTGCTTATAAGGAAATGTTTAGACTAAACGGGTGGGAAATTGAAGGGAAAGTAACTACTCCTTAATAGAATAAGAAAATGTACGTTATTTCAAAAATGTTTTAAACATTTTGAATATAATACATTATCCTGAAGATATAATACCATTATTGGGGGGGTATTTTGTGAAAATAGAATTAAATTAAAAAGGTGCGCATAATATTTTCAAATATTCATGCTAAAAATGTCGCATTAATTTTCACAAGATTTTTACAATGTACATCGATAAGATTGAAATCAATAATATAACCTCATTATATTTTCTATTATGTATTAATGTTGATATCATGTTGATGAACAGTTATGCAGAATAAATAGATGATCTCTATTGCTTCCTTTTCTATCAAACGCCAGTTTAAAAAAAAGGCAAAATGAAAGCAAATGATTTTTTTATTATTTGATATGATGTGGTACATAACATAACGATATCCAGCGCCCTCGGTACTTATAACACTGAATTATCCAATCAGCTAGATGGGCACAAAATGGGAAGAAAAGGAAGATAAAAAAAGAAAGAACGATACAATAAATCGTCTCCGGGTTCTACACAAGGAACAACTATTTTTACCGTTTTTGCAAAATAATAATCAAATGAAAGGAAAAAAATATCTAAAAGAAAGTGACAAAGAGGTTGAACTTACGGAGAAATGTTGATATTTTTGGATGCAAAAAAAAAAAGTGTTCCTCTTCCTTATTTCTTAGTATTTATGAATTGATATTTTAAAAGTCTCATCTAAAATTAAATGTATGCACTTATAGGGAGCAGTATAAAGTAACACTCTTTTTCTGTTCTATCAACAATCAGAAAACTCACGAATAAGCAAAAACAAAAATTGACTTCGTTATTAAGATTAATATCTATTTTTATTCGAAAATGCTTTCGGAAACACAAACCCTTCCACCTGGCATAACTCCTTGTCAGAACAGCGTGAATCCCACCATAAATCCCCCGTGAAATGCTACTGAAAGCTTGTCTAGATCATTTATTCCTTTCATTCTTTAAGAAGGCAACAGTAAAAGAATTCGAAATGTTATTTATTATTATTTATCCTTATTCTAGACTCTTCACGTGAAACATCTTTTTTCTCTCTCTTAGGCCTTGAGTTTGAAGAATCGAGTTGGAGATATACTTATAACTTTGTTAAAGAGTTTTAAAAAGTTTCTCATGAATTTTAGTTCATACGAAAGGTATTTTTCAGAATTTTATATCCAAAACCGAACATTTTTAGAATATATTTGTGGCGTTTGTTTTTCTCAGCATCTCACAAATAAAAGCCCTCCGGAATTAAATTCGAATAAAAATAAATTGCAAGCAATTAATTCTCTTTTAATATGATTATTTTATGTGAATTTAAAATCCGTGCCATCACATATTTCTAAGGTCCCAAATTATGAAGCAAAACAATTTTTAAATATATTCTGATTCTTATTTTTCATATAATATATATGTTATCTGCAAAGTATGAAACGCCGGCATTCTATAGAAGGTCTAGGCAAAGTATGTAATGCCTGAAGTATTTAGGCAAAGTATGTAATGCCTGAAGTATTTAGGCAAAGTATGTAATGCCTGAAGTATTTAGGCAAAGTATGTAATGCCTGAAGTATTTAGGCAAAGTATGATAATTATTATATACTTTCCTTAGGCATTCTATATAATATCTAGGCATTCTTTAGAATGACAAATGCTATTTAGTCAAAGTATGAAAATAAGATCCAGATAAGGCTATTATATAAATGACCTGCATTTCTCAAAAATACATATGTTATTCTGAAAAAATAATGAGAGATCCATTAAAAATTATTCAAAATACATAAAGGAAAATGAGAGTAGTACAAAAGAAAATTTATACCTTTCTTATTAATAAAAACATATAATATAAAAAAATAAGAAATTAAAATTAATCTACTTGTTGCAACATGGTAGACTTGAATTATATTTTGAATTACATTTCTATACATTTTCTCGCAAAAAGAGTTCGTATTTTGACACATTGTTTTACACTTACATTTGACAAATCCTTGGTCGCTTCCACTGGACCGAGTAATTGTAACTGACCGGAGAGGAATTTCGGTGTCAGGAATGTTTTTAATTCTAAGCAATTCTTGGGGTATAAAGTGAATTGCGATCTCGCATATGTTTAAAATTTCTTCAGAAAATCCAAGTCGGTGGAAACCTATTACACTCATTACAACTGCCAATATACTGCACGAATCACCTAACGTCTGGAATAGGAACTCGCAAAGTAATATGTTTTAAGATTAAAGATAGCAGTTCTATGACACAAGCAAAAATCGGAATAGTCGACTACTACGTATCGTAAAAGTGATTCGTGTGTTACACGTAAAACAGCTCCTGTTACAAAGTGGTCATGCATTTAGGTGTTATCCTTCATTGAAGAATGGAGCTTTATCTTCTTTTTACATGTTCTCTGGTATAGAAGAATCTAATGAGTAAAGGTATTCGGCTTCATAAAGTTTTTGCCCATTTTTATTCAATTTTTATTCACACTCTTCCTATATATATATATATATATATATATATATATATATATATATACGACTATGATTGATTGAAGAATAATTCAGAAGAAAATTCGAAGATCTTATTATATTTGTCAATGAATTTCTGAAATGTTACCACTAGAAAAAAATTCATGAACAAACTGACACTGAATAAATTATATTTTTCACTAAATTTAATTTAAGAATTATCAGCATTCTGCTCCATAAAATTGTTTCAATGATTTTTATCTAGATATAATCTTTACTTGGTTTCTCAATTGGAAGAGAAACTGATTTTCATTGTATATTTGGTACATTATGTATCCATTTGTAGAGAAAAATACAAATATTTCCAAGATTTGAATATTGATTTAAATATACATTTTCTTTTACAAGTTTTAATTTATCAAATGATTATTGCCAAGATCAAAAATTATATATACCACATGAAAGAAATAAGTTTATAAAATATAGGGAAATGGATATTACTTCTATACCATTCAAAAGAAAAAATTTAAAAAAATGAGATAAATATTAAACCATTATCACCCTAATAAAAAATAAAACTACTTAGATGTCAATATCTGAAGTCTGCTTTTCAACAAAACTCTGCAAAATTCATTTTCCTATCGTTTTGCAATAGTTTAGAATGATAAAATTCTGACAATATCAGTATTTCCTGATTAAAAGATTATTTATTTTTTTCATAGAAATTTCATAAATTTTTTTACATAAAAAAATGTTCTTCCATATTTATTGATTTAACTACAAACTTTACACTCTCCTACATAGAAATTTTCCCTGGATGGTAATTTTTTTTTATGCTTTACCACCATCATTGTATTTCAATTAAGCTCTTATCGATTTATTGATGAACAGATTTGCAATTCTATACTCTTAAATAAAGAGCAAGCTTTAAGTGATCACAAAATGGAGATATTTATTTTTAATTAAGCTTGATATCACAGTAGGTCAATAATGCCAAGTAAAATATTTAATGAAAAATTGATTCATTTTCCGATACTTATCTCCTTACTGATTGTGGAGTAATTTATAGAATAGATGCAGGAAATGATGGTAAATTAAGGTTAAATTTATTTATTAGTGCATTTAAGGGAACATTTTTAAACTCAAAGAAGATGTTATTGATACTCTTGCGTTCTATTTTGGTGAAAACCTAAAGCAAATAGTGCTTATTCAAACTCGTTCTACACTCATGTCCAAAATTAAGGTCACAAAAATATTTTTCAAAGTAATTCTAAATGGCTACCAGTAAAATTTAAACAAATTATATTTTATACATTGTGAAGGACCGGTAACACGATATTAACCTTTGTTGAAGGAAAAAATGTTGTTTAGCATTAGTTTTTGAGAAACTACTGAAATTAGACCGTTTAGGCATCTGAGATTTTTGCCTGCAATTTTGTGAATATTGCATTAAAACAAAAAATTTAACCTGTTTCCAATGAGAATGAGTTCTCATACTCGTTTAGACGATTTCTTGATATGGAGAGCCGTTGGCAGGCTTATAGCTGAGCAGTCTCAAGCGGAGGTGGCTCGATGGTTACAAGTGGCACCAAAAGTAGTATTAGGTTGTGAAATCAATTCCAAATCAGTGGCACTGTAAGCAGGAAGGTCGGCCAAGGCCGTCACAGAGCAACGATGCCTGCACAATATTGCTATTTGGCACTAAGAGCATGATGGCATAGGCTGACAACGGCTCCTCAACTTGCTCGTGACCTTGCTGCTGCGTCTGGAATAAGAATTTCTAGACAAACAGCATACAGACGTCTAACAGAGAGGGCCCTTTATGCCCAGCGACCAGTTGAGTGCGCCTCTTTGACTGCATCCAACAGAAAGGCTCTGTGGTTGTGGTGCAGGAAACATCAGCACAGCAAGAATGGGGGCGTGTTCTTTTCAGTGATGAGCCGAGATTTACTATACAGAGTGACACTCGTCGAACCTTTATCTGGAGAGAGTGAGGAGCTCACTATCATCCCTTCTAAGTAAAAGAAATCGACACATTTGGTGAAAGAGGAACCCTTGTCTGGGGTGGCATAATGTTGGGCAGTCTTACACCACTGCACGTCTTCGATGCGGGTACTGTCAATGCACATCGCTATAGGGATGAAATCCTTGAAGCCTATGTGAGGTTGTTTCGGGGTGCCTTTGGCCCACACTTCATGTTTATGGACGATAACACGCGTATACACAGAGCCCAGATCGTTGATGATTTTCTTGAGGAAGAGGATATTCGATGTATGGACTAGCCCTCGAGGTCTGCGGATCTCAATCCTATTGAACATGTTTGGGATGATCTCGTAAGAGACATTGCACAGCGTGATCTCCCTCCTAATACCCCCCCCCAAGAGTTAAAAGCCACGCTTTTGGAAGAATGGGCTTTGTTGCCCCAAGCATTTATTGACACCCTCATAAACAGTATGAAAGCTTGTTGGGAACCCTGTATAGCAGTGCAAGGTGGTCACACTCCATATTAGACAGGCTTTTCACGAGATATATGCTTTATCTCTGATTCATAATGTAGCACTTTTTGATATATTCTGTTTCTTAATTCCCAATTAAAATCTTTTCCATGTTGTTATGTGTTTATGTTTTTTCTTCCCTTGTAGTGTACCTCTGTGCCAAATTTCGTGGCAACACAGTGAAGAGTTTTTGATTTTTCGCAGATTTTATGCTTGTGACCTTAATTTTGGACATGAGTGTATAATGTATAAAAATAAAGCAAAATTTAGAATTTTTTTTGGAGAAAGAAATGGGGAAGCAAGTATAATTTTAATGAACGAGACAAAACAAAATCAAAGAAATGTAAAGATTAATTACTTTCATATGACTATGATTAGATTTCTAACCTCTATGTAGAGTATGATTAAATATTGTAAATATTTAAGAATGCTTGGTCGTTTTAAGTGCTTTAAAAATAGGAAATTCGTCAATTAAAAATGATTTAGTAGGAATGAAACGCAATTGATTTATCATTAATCTAAAAAAATTGAATAGTTTCCAACGGAGGTCAATGACATTTTTTTTTTACTTTCTGTGTAATCGTCTTTGAGTAGATTTTGTAATATAGGTCAATTAATCAAATAATCTAAATAATGAGGTTTTAAATCATTTTGCGAAATTAAATCATTTATGACAGTCATATTAAATTTTTGCTATGTGTTAGGTAGCTATAAAAGTTATTAAGTTTTTTT
The DNA here is from genome assembly GCF_947563725.1 of Argiope bruennichi. Lineage (NCBI taxonomy): Eukaryota > Metazoa > Arthropoda > Arachnida > Araneae > Araneidae > Argiope > Argiope bruennichi. Next base: position 100,081,535 of record NC_079151.1, on the reverse strand, counting down.
GAACGATTCAAATCACTAATTTTGAAATAATGAGTAAATTTTGTAACTGTGCTTGATAAAAACATTTTTATCTTTCACGCAACTTTTATTATGTCGCGCATTTTCCAAGGAAATTTTATTTCTTTTTAACATATAGCTGAGCTGAGTGTGATCGATTTTCGTTTATTTTTATTATAAATTCCAAAATATGACCAGTCTCATTTAAATACCAACTATCCCTCTTTAGATATTGAGTTTGATACATGTTTGTGTTTAATATGGTTTTGATTCTAATATAATTTATCGGCGTTGCTCATTTTGTATCGATGCATAAAATTCTGATTTATGACACGTCTATTCATTTTTATAACAACCATTCCATGTAATACTGACACATTTTGCTGAAAGATTTGAACTTAACATCATTGCAAAGCATATCTTCACAAGCCTGGTAGATTTAAAAGCGAAGATAGTTAAGTATCGTGCCGAATATTTTTTTTACCATCTTGATTCATGTATCTTTGCAATAACCAAATATTAACCCTACATTGCATCGTGTATTCATTTGGCTACATGTTTTTATTTCCGTTTATAAGCTTCACCTGAAAATTTCAAAGAGCAATAATAAGAATTTAGAAATCTTCTTAAATTTTTTTTTGATAAATATTTGTAGAAAAGATCTATATATGGCAAGAGCGGTACTAAAATTAGATTCAAACTAGAAACTTGAGAAAATACCAGTGTGACTGTTGTATAAATAGTTTTACCATTAAAAATAATATCACAATGTTGTTTCCTTGAACTGTAAAAAAGATATTGATAAAAAGGAACTTTCATTTTTATTACCGAATTGTTATAAGGTGATTTGTGTCTCCTGGGATATTGTTTATTTCATAATGTACCTATTTGTTGCATTTTAATTTATTTTTAATTTCAGAAAAACAAATAATTAAAAAAATATTTTCATAATTTTCCTAAATTACAATATATGCAGACATCAAACACACACACACACACACACACACACACACACACACACACACACACACACACACACACACACACACACACACACACACACACACACACACACACACACACACACATATATATATATATTGTTACGAAATTGCAGGGGTTCGTTTGGATAGTGGGGGTTTCAGCACTAGCTTCACTCCGTCGCTGCTCCGCTTATCTCTGGAAGGTCGGTTCCGACTACTCTTTCTCTCCACTAATCCACGACTCGACTCACCGTCGGTCCATGACACGACACCGGCAGCTACAGGCTGCTCCTTCTATAGGTCTCAGGAGGCGGGGCTAGAAGCCTCTCAACCAATCAGGAACGTTCGAGGCGTATCTCCATTCCTACTGGACGGATAGGGAAAATTCTCGATGTTTCGGGTATAATCTATTTTGGCGCCAAAGTCGCCAAGTCGCCAAATGGTCACCAAGTTTGTCGCCAAGCTCTGGGACCTCCTATGGAACCAGCTATGTTGGGAAGCCGCATCATAGGTTCGTAACAATATATATATATATATATATATATATATATATATATATATATATATATATATATATATATATATATATATTACAAAATGAAATTTTTTACTTTTTAGAGTTAAGTTAAATTATAAGGCGAAATGACAGATAATGAGAAGGATTCTTTTTCATATAAGGTAGCAAGTAAAATTTTCAGTTTTGCTACCAAGCTGGTATACATACTATATCATAAAGCTATTGATATTTCATAATTTTTAGGAGCAAACCCATTCGGTTAGCAGAATCACTTTTTCTTCCTGATGCATAGTGATGCATCCCAACTAAAGGAAATAGATATTTAATTAAGTATATATATAGCAGGCAATCAGCAAACTTATTTGGAGAGATGATTTGATCTGAAAGAATACAAGTAATTTCCTTTATATTTGTTTAATTATGACCGTAATGCGAATGCCTGATTTTAAATTAACTCAAATATTTTGAAGCAAACCTTGTAATTTAAATAATTTAAACTATTGTCATATTGCGAATAAGGTAACTAACTTGGAAATCGTTCACTGATGACTTCCATGCTACAAAGGAAGGAAATTTCGCTCTTATTGCAGGAAACAGGGATACAAGGTAGATCTTCAGTGGAATTAGGACATGAATATGAAACCACTATCCACATCCTCAAGCTTCTCTATCTTAGGAAAATGACTTGGATTTTGCTTTTTTACAATCTAAATGCACATTATCTATGTTTCTACAAATAATGAAAAAGAATTTGTGTGTTTGTGTTGATCACAGCATGGCTAACTGTTTGCTCTAAAGCCTCTCAAATATAACAGAAGTACTTTACTTTATAAGAAGGAATATGCATTTCGTAGTGAGTTTTAAGGGGGAGGTGTTATAACTTTCGTAAAATAAAAATTAAACCAGGTATGGATGCTTATTTTCAAAAGGCCCTAAAACCTGCTTTGCATAAAACTGATTTTTATACCATTTTAAAATTTAAAAAAAATCGCTTTTCTATTATCACTGTAACTGTAGTACTAAATTACAATTCTTAAACATATTTTCAATGAAATTCAAGTTTGTATCACTGCATCGTCAAATATTTAATTCCATGATCATTTTTTCAAAAGCTGAGGAAGTAACATGCAAATTAGTTGAAAAATTTCGACTAGAAATTAGAAAATAAAATTATATTACCGTCAAAGTGATAGTATAATTTGAAACAAATTATCTATATACTTAAAAGTTTTTGGCACTACGAGGTCATGGAAAAAATCGTTTTCATTAACTCATGTTTTTAATAAATTAAACGGATGCGAAGCAGTTTAAATAACACGACTTTATGTTCTTCTCAAAATTGCTTTAATGAGTCACCAAGGTCATGAAGTCATGACCATCAAGGTATAAATAAAAAAAAAATAATTGAAGTTGAAGAAACAAAATTTCCAAAGAATCAGCTAATAACCAAATATGGCTAGTTAAGAATAAAACTAAATATCAAAACTGTGCTCTCTAAAATCATTCTGTTCTCGAACCATAAGATATATTAAATATTTCACACAACCTTCTACAATCCTCAGAAATGAATGGTACGTTATTTCCATATGACAAGTTTAAGTATCATCTTCCACAAAAACAAACAGCCTCTCGTCCCAAAAGTATTTTCTGATTGAAGATTTAGGGAGCACTTCTTGAACGGATGCACAAAACTCAAAGCTTGACTTCTAAGAAGACGTAAACTGCTTTATTTATCCTGGATTTCACCTTAAGCCAGTTGAAATTGCTTCGAATAGAAGTTATCCCGGAGGTTAAAAATCTCTCGTTTCCCGCTTTCTTACGTGAGTTGCGTCGTTTTCGAACGTGGGAAGATTTCTGGAAGGAAAGAATGCTCGGAAAGTAGTTACCTTAACGGCTCTAGATTTCGTGTAGTCGGTCCAGATGTTGGAGCAAAACAAAAACGAATAGCACGAAATAAGACTAGATTTACAGTTTGTTTGTGGCGTTGCATTTCTAGGAATGAACGTGGATTCAAAGAGGAATATGGCGGAATCGGAACTGAAAGGGCTTGAAATAATAGTTAAACCCAGGATGGGGATTTATCGTCAATTTGGGCATGACGTCTGAGGTATTTTGATAAATTTAGGACGTTTTGTCACGGAAAGAGGATCTGTATTATTATTTTTTTCTCAAAAAAATTGTTGAAGACAATTTTGTGACATTTTTAGGAATTAGAATTACTCTTTGTCATTGTACGACTCTTGATGTATAGAAGTGCTCTACTTTTAAGTGTTTTTCTTAAAAATATTAAAAGATGTAAATTCAGACGAATCAATAATAAAATTCTTAAAGAAATTTATTTTTTGTTTTAATCATACCTAAGATTGATTTATAAATAAAAAAGAATAATTCCTTTGAAAGCAGATTTAATTTTAACATAAAATCTATAAATATAAAACGCTAACAAACATGGTACAGAAACTGAGCTTATTACTAATTGTTGAATGGCAGCAGTCAGATATAAACAGAATATCATACAGATTTCAGACTGTTTCAGTCATTGAACATTTTTAAAGCTCTACTGAATCAAACACTTCGCATAGCTAATTAATGGAGCTGTAAAATACTATTAGAAGTGTTTTGAAGATACTTCGTCATGTCATCAAAGAGGATATACAGTCAGAAAAAGAAAATCTAAAATAAATCAATAAATAGGATTCAAACAAAAAGTTCCATGAAGCGCAAATATAGGCATAATAGTGCTAGATCGTGATAAGAACTCATGTACGGTTTCTTGCCAAGAACGTCAAAATCCTGCCAATCCTCCAAAAACTCTCTAAAAGTCTGTAATCCTGAGTGTGTATACCAGAAATATTAACAAACAGTTTTTAAAGTTACAATAAAAAATTATCAAGATTACTTTACTTATCTCTCCAAAAGTCTTCAGTTTCGGTTCGTATATTAAACTTAAGTCTATCCGTAATCATTATGACTTGCTTATGGAAATTGATACTCATATCTTCCCAAACAATTATCTTATAAAAAAGTTTTAGGTATTGTCTTATTATACAAAAAGAGACATTTTTTTTAATAATGTAAATTCCTTTTTCATGCAATCTTTCATTTAATTTCAATAACATTTTTATTCGATTTTATATACTATCTGAAGCAATGTTATGATAAAATTCAAACTCTCCATCAAAACATTCAAACTTGTACTTTTGCCAATAATTAAATCCAAATTGGGATTTTTATTTCCTCTTTTATTTCGTAATATATACACTTTGCAAATTGCTTTAATTGAATTCGTGGGTTTTAATCGTATCAAATTATAAGGTGAAAAAATTTTTCTAAAGAAATGCATCCTATATTAATAATTTAAAATCTAAAAAGTTATTAATTTAGATGAATGAACTAGTTGCCAAAGGCGGCTGGTAAATATTAATATAAGTCGATTTAATTTAGCCCACTACTGTTCCTTATTGCTATTGCTAAGGGCCGCGGTGGCCTGGTGGTAAGGTCTCGGCTCGTGAGGCGTTGGATTTCAGATTCGAGTTGGATTTCAAATCCGTCAAGCCAAACGTCCTCCCGCTGGTGTGGAGAAGGGGGTGCCAGCTCAGGTGTCGTCCTTGTCATCTACCGTGGTTCAAAATTACGAGGTCAGTCCCAAAATAGCTCTAGTATTGCTTTACAACGAGACGTTAATATAACTAAAGTAAATTGCTATTGCTAAGACACAGATCTATAGGCAAAGCATAGTGAAGAATATAGAATATATATTTCAAAAATATTACTTTTAACCTTAAATTTACACTTAAATTAAAATGCTTATTTACTTCCTTCTAAAACCATAATGCTTATTTTTTGTTCACTAAATGTAGAATTATTTAAGAATTATTTTAAAAAGCAATTTGGAGATGATAAAAACCTGCATAATTTCGCATTGTAAGAATGCATGGCTCAATCCTACGAAAAAAAAAAAAAAACATATTATTCGTCATTTTGTAACCATTTTTCTATTAAAATGTGTTTATCCTTTCAGTTTTCCATGTAAAATATTCGAATACTCTTGAAAGCATATAACCTAAGAATTCTGAATCTATTTTGCATTTTACTCTATATTCTTTATTTACTTATGGAAAGCTTATGAAAGATAAATAATGTATACTTTACAAAACTGAAAAGATGAAAAATCTGGAATTTCAGCAATATTTAGACACTGATAAAGTTTTCTAATTCATAGTACTGAGCAGAAAATACATATGTCTGTTTGGTTATCATACAAATTCCTCCTAAGCAATGAAAACGATCTTAAAGAATGAAGTCTGCACATGCTACTTGTAGATCAAATGCGCTATTAAGCTATTCTAAATCTATAAATTATCTTTTTAAATTAAATAACAAGACAATAATTAAATAACAAAAATTACATCATTTTTTTGTTCAATTTTTCTTCAATAACTTTTAGAATAATAAATTCTCAAAAATGAATTATATACTACCATGAAAAATAAACATTTTTTTCTACTTTTTTTAATAATATAATATTTTTATTGATGTGCACTTTTTCTTTATATATATATTTTTTAATTTTCAAACTTTATTTAAAATAAACTTTGAAAAAATATTCTTTTGATTCAGATTAGTTTTATAAGCGTATTTCTACCAGCAATAAAATTATTATAATAACATTTCTTCTTTTGAATAGTCTCTATGGACAATACAACAGACATTTTACTTCCACTTTTAATTGCTATGCAATGCTTCGGTTAATTTTTACAAATTTTAAAACAATACTAAAAATATATCAGGCATTCAAAATAACTGAATCCAATTTCTGTCTGGGAATAATAAAAGAAACGCTTCTAGGGATTTTTCCAATCACACATTCAAACATCAAATCGAAAAGAAATATATTTCGAATTATTTCAATTAAAACGGTGATATATGGAAACTCCCTTTCTCACTGTGACGATGATATGGAGAGAAAAATGGAATGTAAGAGATTTTAAAACTTGTGCAAGGTGGTTCAAAGCAGGGGTACAAAACATACAGAGAGATTTAGCTGCTTATTGAGGAGTCAGAATACAGAACTGAGGATGATCAGAAGTCCATGAAAGAAGCTATAGCAATAAACTGTATTTTAAGTTATTAATTTATGATACACGTAATTAGATAATGAAATATTTTTATCCAGAGCTATGGTACATAAATTAACTAGTTCTCGAAATATTTCTGTAATTTTTTCAATATTATCAATTTGATTATATAGTAATATAATCAATTATCTTGTATTAGGAATTTAATATAATACATGCTATTAATACCTTTGATTAGAACGCTTGAAAATAATGTTATATATAAAATTAAAATAAGCACTTTATTTTAAGCTATTAAAATTATGAATAAATATTTTAACTAAAAGAATTTTTAAATAAGCTCTTATTGATATAATAAAATGAAAAAAAAAACATATATTCTTTATTAAAAATAAGATTTTCAAAATTTAAATCGTCAAAGTCCATTATACTCTAATGAATTTGGACTTATAATTAAATTTATAATTCTTATGAATTAAAATTTGTGTTCACTGTGTGTTGATACCGTTAATATCGAATTGTTTATTGCGATATTCTTTAATATTTACATACTTTAAAGAATTATTTTCTACGCTTCCTGAATTTAGGTGTGATGTTCAGTTTTAATAGAAATTATTTTATAATTTAATATGATGATGAAAGTATGTTTTTAAAAATATCTTAAAATTAGTTTCCATTTTTTTAGTCTTTAATAAATATTTCATAATTTTTGATTAAGAATATGCACATTTATTTTATAAAAACCTATATCAGATTATAATATTTGTATTGAAAAAATTAATTTTAAGTTATCAATTAGCTGATTATGAAATTCTCGAAATATTAATTATTGTCATTTACATGTACACTATTTTAGAAATCTAGTGCATCTAGAAGTCAATAAAAAATTTATTTCAAAATATTGTCTTGATTAAGTTGAATAAGTAAGTCAATACCACTATATAAAAACATCACCAATCTGTGTGGGCGAGATAAAGCTACAAATACAAATGATAATAAAATTTGACCCGTCAGAAAATAACTCTGTGTTTGTATTTCTAGTCGATAATGTTAATCAGACTTAGTTAAGTTCGAAAACAAACGAAATACAACTCATTCTCAACCATTCGTTTCTAAGTGTTCGTATTTGACTGGCATTAAAGGACAATGCAAACATTGACTTAAAAGGATCCTTTCTTTGAACACCGGTGATTGTAGAATCCGATATTTTTTTTTCATCCCCTCTTCAATGAAGAGGAAGGGAAAGGGTGACCAAAAACAGAACAAAAGAACAAAGAATTGCGACAAACACAATCGAATAATGGAAGAGGGGGGTGGAAATGCCCTGGCTGATCGATATTTAAAACATGACTGTGTCCTAATTGCAAGAGGTGACGTCGCAATTACTTGGGAGAAAGATAAAGGTCCTTCAGTTGCTTTGCAGACGATTCAGCTGTTTTCGGTTCTTTCCTGCTACAACTTTCACCAGCTTGTGATGTCGATAAAGTCTTTAGCATGAATTTAGTTGTGCTGATAGGCAAGATAATTTAGTTTATCAATCTCTCTCAAAATCTACATGTTTCTCTTTTCTTAAGTTTCATATATTTTTGGATAGATTTGATTATTTTTAGTTTTATGATTATTTGAATAATTTTTCCGGTTAAGGCTCGGAATGAAATTTCAACGTCTTACAATATTTTCAGTGTATCTGTAAGGGAATTGACGAATGTCTTAATCATTTTTAAAATCTCTGTGCTCCTTTTTTCATTATATATCATTTGATAATTCTTTGGTTAAATATTTTTAGTTTCAAGTTTTATCGAATATTTAATTCTTTGATACTTATTTATAAATTCAAATTTTATTGAATATTTGAGTCCTTGATAATTATTTATAGGTTCAAAGGTTTTTAGTAAAATCTGTTTTGGGGAATTTTGTCTAACCGACTGTTCGAATATAACACGTTAATTGCAAAGAGAGCTAGATAGACAAATTTTGGTTTCACAGATTTAACACCTATAATGTAAACATTTCCCGAATTTTGAGCCAAATCCTACAACGGTTTAACTGCCTTTCAAAAACACTATGTCTTAAATATATCAAATTTCGTATGGTATTTTGTGATTACAAATGCAAATTTTTGTCAAATTTTTATTTTTATTGGTCGAGAAACATGTAGTCGATTTTTGGATACTATTAACTCAATCCAGGGACTATTCCTCAAATAATTCTCAAAAGATAACACGATACATTCAGTAAAAATGCTAAATTAACATCAAAAGTTAATATTCCTTAACTATTGTGCGTCTATGCCATTTCAGGCATTCTTTGGCATGACAAGTTTATTAGAGTTTATGCTAGACAATCTTACGGATACCACTCCTGCTGGTTATAGTCTTAAAAAATACATTATGAATATCTACTGTCCTTTGAAGCTTCTTATTAATCTTGAATTATTATTTTGTCTTCCTAAATAGTTCTTCCATTCAGGGATGAGATGAACATCAATTGGCTCTAAGCTACATATTTCAGGAAGAGGGATATATTGTTGTTTCTTATGGCACTTGCCATGGACAAGCCGCTGTTACGAAGACAGCGATTTAAGCCGGTGGGGGAGCATCTCTTGTTTTTTTAGTAGCGCCAACTAGGACCAAGAGTACGACTTTGCTACTCATGCTTCACTCATTCACTTGCACAACCCCCTTTTACAGGAGGGCACATTCACACATCTCACAGATAGAATAACGGAAGAACAACCATGCCCAAACCGGGACTCAAACACAGGGCTCCCAGATCACCGGGAAAGACGCGCTACCCCTATGCCAGGACGCCACCGGAAGAGGGATAGGGTGGCTGCCACAACAGAAAATCATATTTTTCCTTTAACGAACTGATAAATTGTTAGATAGAAATGGAAGATGGTTGAATACTAAGCAACGACCAAGCCGACCAGCATAACAAAATTTCGACTTAGATGAGAGAAAGTTTAAGTAATCCAGATCCATATTATATCCATGAAAGACATTTTAAAGAACTTTCAGATTAATTAGGAACTTCAAAGGAGTTTTGATATCCATAATAAACAACTACTGGTAACTTTTTCTTGATAATAATATAGGAAAACTGATCCCCTCATATGACAAAGTTTTGATGGTTATTTTGTCAAAAGACTGAATCTTCACGGCTATTATGTAATTATGATTTTACTAAACTTTTGACAATAAATTCATTTTGTTGTTTATACATACTTTTCATGGTCCAATGGAACTTTAAGATAAGCAGCCTCGTAGCTATTTAATAATAATTCAATTACTATTTTATAAATTTTAAATTCACTGTGCAAATTGTACCTTATTATATTTTTCATAAATCTTAAAAAAATATGCAAGCTTCTTTTTCAAAATTGAAATATCTGAATTACGTTATATATCACAAAGTTTATTAATCCATATTATTTTTATTTTTTCAACACCTTTTACAAAAATTGATTTGTAAGAAAATGTGTAACATGAAGTTATTTTCTTATTACTAAGCCTAATTTTTAAGTATGTTTCAAGTAATAATACATATTTTGAAATTTATTATTGTTTAAGTGTTTTTTAAGTTGTTACTTATAGAAAATATATTGAATATCAACTAGAATAAAAAAATCTTTCAATTCGTTATCCTCAAAAATTTGTTTATGCCCCCCCCCCCACCGATATTTCGATGTTAAGATGGAAATGAATATATATTCAAAATCCCTATATGTTAACACAAATCATATATTTCACAATTTTCATTATTTCTTATTTTCTTGCTTGTTGAACTTCATTTTTACTGAAATTTCTTTTACTTGATTTACAATGAATATCCCAAAATCGTTTTACCATTCAAATGAAAATTTCTGATTAAAATTTTATATCCATGACATTATAAAACAGTAAAAACTAGGGATTTAGTTAGCGATGAAAGAAAAACTTGATTATTTATGATTTTATCACTAGTCCCGATCATACTTGATTTCCGGCATATTCCTCAATGCATGCAATGTGTTATACAGCAAAAAGATGACCAAAGTTGGACTCTGAATATTTTAGAACGATTATTTTGCTCCTTGCGGAGGAAAGGAGCATTAAATTACCATAAATCTTTCTTCAAAAATGAGTTTCCTTATCTAACTGCAAATCACGAAAGAGAAGATGATTTTGTAGAATAGTATTCATCATACATCACTGAACATGAGTTTGCATTCATAATATTTCAGATCTATTCTTGAGATGATAACGAGAGGGAGAGATAATCCAGATAACATCCGTTTTTCTTTAAGAATGCATAGTTTTCAAATTTATCTTATGTTTGGGATTACTGCAAAAAGCAGTACCAGCGAAAAATGCTATACGATAGTTTTTGTCTTACAGCAAGGGAAACGAGATTCGCTTTCAAATATTTCACAACTTTTCCTGCGCTGCTAACGAATGATATGTAAATCAAGGGCAAACGATTTTTCTTTAAGAATAAATATGGGGAAATTCTGGCAATACAGCATGTAAAAAGAGGTATAATTCATAAAAGAAGAAATCTCGAAATTAATTTCAATAGTTCTATTATTATCGTCTCTATATATCTGATCTTCTATTATGGGAAAGAAAATCGGAATGCCTTTGTGATAAAAAAGAAAGATTTGTTGCAGACTAATTTATAATTTTATGTTGACATTTTATTTTAAAATTTAAGAAAAGATGAAAACTGGACCCAGAAAGATTGTTTTTTTTTCACTTTTATGAAATAAGAATAATTGTAAATATATATATATATTTTTTTTTTTACGATTATGGAACACACAAGTGTAGTAATACTATTATTAATATTTTTTTTTATGAATTTTTGAAAAAATTTATTTTAAATGTGTCGTGTGCATTAACCTCAGTTAAGCATAGATCATCTCCAAGTCAAGTATATTTAAAATTAATGTTTAAAATCCTATCACAATCGCTTAATACCCTTTTAGTTATTGTTATTGAGTTTCTACGATTTAAATAAAATTGATCTTCGCTCAATTAACACAAATAGATGCATTGATAATAAATTTTTAATTCAAATAATTACAAGCCATGGCATTTCCAAGCATTATGCTAACAGATTCAGATTGAGAAAGGGAATTATCGATGTGGAAATATCTCTGAAAATACTGCACATTACATTTTTTTCATTGTCTTATTCTCATTATTATTGAGAAATTATTACTCATTATCTTCACTTTTCTGGATTCAGTCACCACCGTATCCATGAATTATTTTACTATGAAGTCCAAATCCTTTTGATCGGTTATATTTTGTTTTACGCCATTTTTTATTCATCTTATTGACTTCAAGAACTTTTATTTAATAAATGCAAACTTTAATTTCGACTTTATCTTTGCCTCAGAATTTCAAACGATGCATAGAAAAAGTCAAGTAGATACTTTTCTGTCAGCCTGTTGCAAGCTAAAAATCGCGAAATAATTTAGACTGGTACCAATTTTTTTAAATGCCATCGAGACTGACGCCAATTTGCATACACATCTAATGTCACAACTCTTTTTGGTGGATATTTCAATGTTTTGGTGATTTTTCACTTGAGCCAGGCTAACCAAAAAGTGCCAATGAAAAAAAAAACTGAACAGATCTTATGAATACTAAAACGAAGATCAAATCAATTTTTATTTTCTGGTGTTTGGTTCTTAAGAATGGGCTCTACCTACAACTAAGCCAATATATATAATTATTTGTTCCTATTTTTTTTTTCTCTTTCATTCATTTATTTATTTGTGCATTCTTTTTTATTTATTTAAAGATTTTTTTTTAATTTTTTTTATTATTTTTTTACATCTATTTTTCTTTTTTCTAAGTTTAAATTATCATCTTTTGGAAAACTTTATTATGTATTAATTATGTTTGAATGATACTGTTATTATTTAATATTAGGTAAGCTCTACTACTTATGTCAGTCAAGCTTCCTCCATATTTTCTTTTTATGGGTGACCCATTTTTTTTCTACTTTTATTTTCTTTGGCTATTTTTAGTTTCCCCTGCACACAGCATACATGCGCATGATCATTTTTTTTAATGATTAGTTCTCTGACAGCCATTCAAATTCTAATTTTTTCATTTTAATTATATCCTTTTTACTGGTTAACGCTGCTTTTGGCACACACTTAATTATCATCAAATCAGGTTACCTAAAAATCAGAATTTCATTTTTCATATTTTGTACATCTTTAAAATTCCACGGAGAATTCTACGACCAGAATTTTTTTGTAAAAATAAAAGTTTTATCTTTGATATTTTTTTCCATTTATACTTCTTTGAAATTTATAAACCTTTTTTTTCCTCGAAAGTCTTATATATTTACAAAAAGATATATTTTTCTTTTTTTCTTTTCATTCATATTTTTTTCAAAAGTACCGATACGTTTGACTGATTTTTCTAGTTTGATAGGACTGAAGCTAATATTTCGCTTTCATCTTTTCATTAATGAGCTTCAGAGAGGAAGAGCTTCGTATTTTTTCATATGCAGGCTATTTTTATCCAATTCTTTCAATCAAATGCATGACTTCTTAAGAACGATATGAATTTAGAATTTTTTTCCCTCAAATGGAAAGAAGAAAATCATTTTATCATTGAGCAATTTCTTTTTAAATTCTTAACCAGAAACTTCAGAATCTATTGATAATAACTGTTCTATACACTTCAAAAAGTTTCTGATGTATTTGAATCCTAAAATCCCGTTTGTGAAGTAAATAAAAGTAGTAGTTTGACGACGCATATCATTATCACTAAATAAAACATTTTGTCGAATATAGGGGACATTTCCTTAACGAAGTATTTCTGCACTGTTCGTGAGCACATATCCTGTGCTCTTGTTTGCAAAAAAAAAAAAAAAAAAAAAAAAAAGAAGATTCTACACAAGAAAAATGAGTGAATAGTTTTTTTTAAACTAGTCATGAATTTATTCACCCCGAGCCTCCCTTTATTTCTATACAATTTCCTATAAGAAATTCCATATCACGGTTACCAATATTTCTTCAAGACAATACAAATTATTTTCTTGATAAACTACTAATTTTCCGTCAAACTCAATGGGTTTCCGCATGATCGTTAAAATAAATAAGCCCTGATTTTCCTCTAGAGCTACTCATCGCTCACACTCACGTAAATGTCTCCTTTTCTAGACTGCCAAGCAAAACAAGAAATCTTTCCTACATAACTTTCAAGACAGCGGGAATGCGTGGCCATCTGGAGTGAGAAAGGAGAGCTAATTCCGACATTTTTATTAGAGAAAAATGCTGAATATAACTCATAACTCATAACAAGCAAATATAAATATTTCTAACTTTAAAAAAAATTCATACACATAATAGGCTGAAAGTTCAGATTCAAGCTCAATAGGTAGATAGAGAAAATCAGTGAGAATTATTATCATACAGAAAAGCCTGGTTGGTATTAAAGAATAAAAAGTCATAATTCAAAGGAGCAAGCAGTATAAAACGCGTCATTATTCAAACAATAAAAGTTAATAGTTACATGAATCACCAAATGTGATCAAAATTTGGTTCGCTGATATCAATGCAAGGATGATGCCAACTGTTCGTGATTTTCAAACATTCTCAAACATACTAGGTATTTCATAGGTACCAACAATAGCAATTCGTGCAACAATAGCGATTACAGGAATATACCATTGTTTAATGGCATTCCATAAACAATGACCTTCAAGATACAGCAGAAAAAATATCAAGAGTAGATAAATAAGGTGATGTAGAGATTAAAGGGCATGAGAGGGGAACGTCCTATCCAATCCATCTCTGTCCAAGTGACTGGACTGAAAAACTACATACGGAAAGTGCATATGGTATTCTGAAGGTATCATATCCAGATATGTTCCAAGTCCCATAAGGATATGGAGCCAGATTTGTACTGTGAAGGTATTACATCCAGATAGCTTCTGACACCCATAAAATTATGGAGCCCTATCAGTACTCTTAAGGCATCATATCGTCAGGTTATGATGCCTATAAGGATATTGAGACCTACCGGTATTCTGAAAGTACATCCAGACTGATGTTCTGATGCCCATGAGGAAATTAGTGATTTCGTATGCACCATTTCCAGTACAATCCATAATTTCCATTAGACGAGCCATATACGAAGCACATTTTGAACAGTTCTATTGTTTCGATGTTTGAAATGTTTAATGACAACTTGTACATAATCGATGTCTATAACAAGGAACCCATGTTTTCTAATCCTAGAAGGACGCAGAAAAGCGGCATTTTCTCATTTTCTTTCTTTCTTTCCAAAGGATTTATGATTTCTTTCGATGTTATCTACCTCTCTTCCGATACAGAGAGTGCTCTTTTAAATATCTTACAACACCTTTTAATTTCTGAAATGCTGCCTCTGTAGTCAAAGTATTTATAGCATCTATAATCCTGTCAAAAAGGGAAAAGTAACTAGTTATCACAAGTCGCCTTTATTTTCGTTGATCAAACTGTTCGCCTTTGTCTACGATACAGAAATGGACCAAAGTTTGAATTTTATTTAGCATATTACTTTGCATATCAACTGGTACGCTAGAACAAACAACTGTAATATATCCTCAAAAGTTCAGTGATGGATGAAAGAAATGGCCATATTTACAGGCAGAAAGGTCATATTTACTTGTGTTTTGAGTTATTACAAAAGGAAAAAGTACATTGGAGTCATTTTCTTTGTTTAAAATATTTTCCTTTTATCCATTTCTTGTAATGTCACTATTTGTAAAAAAACGAACAAACAAATGAGCATTTTAAGAATAAGAATTCTACTCTTACTGCTAATGTGCTCAAGACATCTTTTTGCATTAAATCGAAAAGGTCTACAAATATGTAACTTGCATTTCTTCTTGTCTTTTCTTGTTTTCAAGACAGGGATACTATATAAGAAGAGTAGCATTTATTTAAGTGAACACCCTATATGTATCTCACATCCTGGCAATTACAATCACATGTACAAAAATAAACCAGTTGGAAAAAGGTACTCAAACAGTATTCAAATACCATATATTTCAATACCGTTTGCGCAGCCGAATATTTTGCTTAAATTCGATTGCAAAAACCTTTACATACTTTAAGCTTTATTGCATTGAGTTCACACATACAATCTAAAGAACGAAAGAAATCCTTATTTCTTGAAAAAGAATATTCTT
The DNA here is from genome assembly GCF_947563725.1 of Argiope bruennichi. Lineage (NCBI taxonomy): Eukaryota > Metazoa > Arthropoda > Arachnida > Araneae > Araneidae > Argiope > Argiope bruennichi. The sequence continues at coordinate 100,065,774 of NC_079151.1, read as the reverse complement.
AAAATTTCCAGGGAAAGATCAGTTAATATTTTCTAGGTGAGAATCTTTTTAGTCAGATAATGGAAAGATATACATTTTTTTTAAAAATTATTTTTTCCTTCAATAACATGTTTTCCTTTAAGTTTCAATTCCTTCAAGAACTAAAGTACATTGAAATCAAAAATACATATAGTGGAATTTATATTTTGCGAAATGCAACACAGAAAGTTTATAAAAGAGTGATAAAGAAAAAATATAATATTTTAATTCGTCTCTAGATTTTAATTAAAAAATGTTTTATCATTAAACTGCTAATTTTTCAACCATTTACTAGAAACATGAATATCTATATTTATAACTAGATTCTTACACCTTGAATTAATTTTATCTGGATCAATTCTAGAAATAAAGTGGATTCTTTCTTTACCTAAAAATTTATTTATAAAATTCCCAGAAAAGGATCAATCAATATTTTTAAAGTGAGATTTATATTGGTCAGTTGTTGAGGAAAAAATGATATTCCTCTTTTTTTTTCTTCACTCGGAATCGAAATATAGAGAGTACATTTTATATCTTAGGAAAAGCAACAACGGGCGGTTGAACAAGAGTGGCGCAGAAAAGGAAATGCATTTCTTTTTCATTTTCTTTCCTCTGACATTGCTTTGAGTGGGAAATATTATTTACTGGGAGGTGGGTGGAAATTCAATAAAAAATATTCCTCCCAGGCTATTTCACGTCGGGACCATGTGGGAGGAATAATGCATGTGGTGGCCCGAAGAATTTGCGAACTGCTTTATCGCGTTTTGCGTTCAATTTTGAGTACTTTTATAGCACTGTAGATAAACTTCCCTTCCGCATTGCATGGGAAATAAATATCGATGCTGAAAAATTCAGTCTGCAGCAGCTTTTACACAGATTGATCGACGTATGTTGGTATTTGTATATTTTAACGGTAAAAGATTCGTTGATATATTATTTCAGTTCAATGTCATAAACTGCTTGATATAATTTAGTTACAAATTTTAGACGGGTTATTTTATTTTCTAGCAAGCCATGTAACCAAAATAATTAAATAATTGTCAAAATAATCAGATTTCTAGATTTCGATATCTCTTCACGTTTGAGACTTTTCCGAGTCCATAGAGGTACAATTTTGGAGTTAGGCCTACCTAATTTAGAATTACCTAATTAGAAACCCCCCGGGGGTACCTCGAATTGAGGATGAGATGCTTCCGGCATGGTGGTTGGATCTCGCCACCCTAGAGGGTACACTAATAGGTGGGGGATCTGATTCCGTCCATCGATGACGGGACGTACTTCCTTCGGAGAGGATTGTACCGTGGCCGGTGACGCCCTTAGGACTCAACCACAGTTCCCGCCAATGTTGCTGTTGCGGCGGTCCGGTCATTCAGTTTTTATGGTTTAAATCAGTGTCCCTTCGTTAGTTAGAGTTAGATGGCTGACCACCTAATTTCGAATTATGCCTGTTTGAAATTCAAAAGTACAGTGATCTGGAGCGATGGAATTTGATACGTTGATACTCAAATTTATAGCAAATATTTCTTTCAAAATTTGGACGGAAGTGGTCAAATTTAAAACTCTTTGTCCTTCAATGCGCATGTGAACACGATAATTGAGAAGCAAAAGAATCTATCTATAAGGATAAGCGTTGGTCTACATTTTTACCATTAAAATTACCTTATACATGTCTTAAATTTTGGATAAAATGTATCTAAGAGAACATCCATTTGTATATAGACACGTATATACATAGTCGTATTTTGGTGTGTATGTAAATGCAATAATTCAAATACGTAGCGATATTTATGAATAAAATTTGGCGTGCGATTTTTTAGCCAAAATTCTAATTGTGAACCAATAGAGGGTCCTATAAGTGGGAAGAAATAAATCCAGGATGTCTGCATATTTTTCATCATTATATTGCATTATTCATCATTATATTCGCATTAATATATGTGGAAGTAAAATCCAGACTGTCAATTCATATATATATATATATATATATATATATATATATATATATATATATATATATATATATATATATATATATATATATATATATGAATTGGCAGTCTGAATGTGTGTGTGTGTGTGTGTGTAAGAGTATGGAAAGTTGTATATCCTTCATCCCATCCCATTAGCTTTCAAATGAAGTTAACATTGCTGAAATCGGATCAGTGGCTGGGACTAGGAAGCTGGATCTTTTGTTTTCCTGAGTATTTTCTATATATATAAAAGCTGAGGACTCAATTGAAAAAAAGCTGCTAAAATTGAACTTGAAGTCAGATTTTCTTCAGTTATCTTTTTTATTTATTTTAGTAATTTTGTAATAAAACCAAGCTAGATAAAAGGCTGATTATATGGAGTGAAATAATATTACACAAATAACGAGGTTTAACCAGAGCGAAAAAAAGTTGAACATTATAAAAACAATGAATATTACAAGAAAATTCATTATTTGTATTATAAGCTAGTAGATTTAATAAATGTCGCAGATTAATTCAGAGATTCACATTTATTGATATATATATATATATATATATATATATATATATATATATATATATATATATATATATATATATATATATATATATATATATATATATATGTACTCATATCCAAAATTAAGGTAACAAACATAAAATCTGCGAAAAATGAAAAACTATTCATTGTGTTGCCACGAAATTTGGCACAGAGGTACACTACAATGGAAGAAAGAAGAAAAGATTTTAATTGGGAACTAAGAAACAGGGTATATCAAAAAGTGTTACATTATGAATAAGAGATAAAGCATTTATCTCTGGGAAAGCCTAATATGGAGTGGTATGGAATAATATGGAATAATACTCATAATATGGAGTGTGACCACTGTGCACTGCTGTATAGCAGGCTTAACAACGAGCTTTCACATTGTTTATGAGGGTATCAATAAATTCTTGGGGCAACAAAGCCCATTCTTTCCAGAGCGCGGCTTTTAACTCTTGGAGGGTATTAGGAGGGGGGTTACGCTGTGCAATGGCTCTTCCGAGACCATCCCAAACATGTTCAGTAGGAACGATATCCTGAGACCTCGAGGGACAGTCCATACGTCGAATATCCTCTTTCTCAAGAAAATCATCGACGATCTGGGCTCTGTGTGGATGCGCGCTATCGTCCATAAACATGAAGTCAGGACCAAAAAGCATCCCGGAACAACCTCACATAAGCTTCAAGGATCTCATCCCTGTAGCGATGTGCATCGAAGACGTGCAGTTGTGTACGACTGCCCAACATTATGCCACCCCAGACGTAGATTCCTCTACCACCAAATCTGTCGATTTCTTTTACATAGGAGGGGTGATAGCGAGCTCCTCGCTCTCTCTAGATGAAGATTCGATGAGTGTCACTCTGTATGGTAAATCTCGACTCATCACTGAAAAGAACACGTCCCATTCTTGCTGTGCCCAAGACTGATGTGTTCGGCACCACAACACCGGGCTTTTCTGTTTGATGCAGTCAAAGAGACGCACTCAACTGATCGCGGGGTATAAAGGGCCCATCTGCTAAACATCTGTATACTGCTTCTCTGGAAATTCTTATTCCAGACGCAACAGCAAGGTCACGAGCAAGTTGAGGAGCCGTTGTCAGTGTATGCCGTCGTGCGCTTAGTGCCAAATAGCGATCCTGTGCAGGCGTCGTTGCTCTGTGTCTGCCTTGGCCAGACTTCCTGGTTACATTTCCACTTCATCTCAAGGAATCGTCTGAACGATTATGAGAATTCATTTTCACTGGAAACTGGTTATTTTTTTTATTTTTATTTTTTTGTTTTAAGGCAATATTCCCAAAATTGCTGGCAAAAATCCCAGATGCCTAAACGGTCTAATTTGAATAGTTCCTCAAAAACTAATGCTAAATAACATTTTTTCCCACAACAAAGGTTAATATCGTGTTATCGGACCTTCAAAATATATAAAATATAATTTGTTTAAATTTTATTGGTAGCCATTTAGAATTACTTTGAAAAACATTTTTGTGACCTGAATTTTGGACATAAGTATATATAAATGTATATGACAAAAATGCACGTAATAAATACATTACAAAGAATTTAAAGATTATTATACCGAGTTTCAAGAATTTCATTGACAAGGACTGCAATTTTTAAAAAAGATATTCCATTGAAGTAAAATTTTCTTTCATCTAACAAGTAAGCCACAATTTTGCGTAACCCAGAGGCTGTAGTATTTAAATATGACTTCCATAAAATAAAACAAATTCCAGCAAATTCTTAATATTTCACAATTAAACAAAGATATTGAAAATTTTGAAATAAATAAAATTTTACAAAAGTCATTCACCCACCCATACGATGATTCTAAAATCACTCCAACATTTATCTTTTCTTTCAGGCTTCTTATATGTGTGTATTTTTATGAATTTTGTTACTTAAATGTAAAAAAATAAATAAATAAAAATATCAACTTAATAGTAAATGATTTACAATAAAAGAAAAGTATTCATTTCCAAAGGAATTAAATTATGATGATGATAGTATATGTTATGCAATTTCTATAACAAATCTAAATATATCCAACGTCTTACTATTTAGAGAATGGGCTTATATCTTATCAACAAGGAAATAACTTAGATACTCAGGATAGAATAATCCCCTCAAAAATCCTAATTTATTTCGAGAGTACACCGGTCGATGAAGTGTTAAGATTAGTTACTGTCTATTCATTGAGTTTTAGTACCTTTTGGTACCTTACAATGTTTGCTTTAGGTGATTCCTGAAGAATCTATTATATTTACGAGAAATTAACTGCTCGTAAAAAGAGGCGTAAAATTTACAAGCGTGTACTAAGAACAAATAACCTACTTGGTCCTGTGTATAGAGTACAGAGTATAATACAACGTGTTGAAAACTTAAATGCTTGTTTTGAGCTTTCTTCGGTAAACATCCATTCAAATGATTAAGATTTAAGATTTACCCTAAGGAATTAACGACCATACATTAAAGTTATTTCTTTATTAAATCTTTTGATTCGTTTTGTAGGAAACAATTTTTAAATTACTTTTAATCTTTTCGCCTTTCAAAGTGGCCATTAAATGAGTGATGAAACTGAAGAAGACAATTAAAATTGATTCCTTTATGGGTTTTTCAAAATTTACAGAATAGAAGAATTGATATCCAAGTATCAGCTGAATATAAACAAGTTAATTGTTTATTCGTTTTTATTTCTTACAAATTATTGAGTAGAATGAAGTTATTACTTCATTCTGTCAAAAGATAGACTTAAAATTGATCAACATTTCCAGAGAATTCACTGAAATCGTTGCATATTTTCTTGCATTGAATGGAATTCGCATAAGAACAGTAGTCAACTAACGTGTATTAAGTATGGGATATAACAAATCTCAGACTGAATATAGGATTCGGCATAATTTCATTAATAGAATGGTCACCACATCTAAAATAATTTCTTATACGACATAAATGATGAATAATTAATAGTGTAAACTATATAATAACCGATAAAACGTTGATGTTACCTTGAAATTTTATATTTCTTAGACATAGTCATCAGCATTGCGTGGAACTTTTTGTATCTATATAGTAGCAGATAAAAAATTGTTCTTAGCTGGAAAGTTTATATTTCTTAGACATAGTCATTAGCATTATGTGAAACTTTTTGCCATTTTGGAGCCAACCTTTGACAAAAACAGGTGAAAATGCATATTAACACGATAGATTCATTTGAAATGCTAGATTTGCACCAAAGATCTACATTTTTTAATGATCGTTCGCTAGTGTCATGCAAGCAATTCGAACCTTTCTTGAGATCCACAGTTTTATGCGGTTGGTGAGGTATAAAAAATTTATTGAAGAGTATTGTTACGAAATTTCCGGGTTTTGTTTAGATAGTGGGAGTTATATAATGTGAAGAACGCTCAATAACCAGGCGGCAGTAGAAAATAAAACAACGACGTTTATTTACACGAAGACACACAGGACATCACAAAGACGACAACTATATATGGCACAGAAGACGATTATCTTCAGCCGAGACGTGAAGCATACACAGCAGCATACAAAACAGCATAAACAGCAGCATACAGCAGACTCTACTGCAGACAGTAGAACACAGCTTAGTTCAGCACTAGCTTCACTCCGTCGCTGCTCCGCTTATCTCTGGAAGGCCAGTTCTTTATTGTCGTTTCCGACTACTCTGCCCTAGCAGCTGCGGCCGCTTCCTTTTATAGGTCTCAGGAGGCGGGGCTACACGCCTCTCAACCAATCAGGAACGTTCGAGGCGTATCTCCATTCCTACTGGACTGATCGGGAAAATTCTCGATGTTTCGGGTATAATCTATTTTGGCGCCAAAGTCGCCAAATTCGTCGCCAAGTCGCCAAGTTTGGCGCCAAGCTCCGGGACCCTCCGACGCGACACACGGACTCCGTCCAATACAGATGACTGTAAAACATTCTTTCCGATGGTGGAACCAACTATGCTGGGAAGCAGCATTACAGATTCGTAACAGTAAGATAGAAAATTAAGGAAGATCATTTCCACTGGTTTATTATAAATATTTATCTGACCAACTAAGATTTTATTTTAAGTTATAAATTAAGAAATTCCAAAACAAGATAATCTGTGAAAATCTTGTGTCCATAATTTGACTTTTCGAAATGCCGACACATTAATCAGACATAAAGAGGGTTTTAAGGTATCAGATTCTAATATAATAGTTTTTATTTTTATAGCAATAAAGTCATGGAATAACGAACTTCATTAGAATAATATACAATATACAGCAAAGTTGGCAAATAAATCTTGGAAAATATATCCCTTATCTTAAGTGGGAATTTTAAAAAAGATGGCTGCAACTTCTTTAAATTTAACGAATAAAACAAAGAACAAAATATCAAGCTTCGCTATTTTCGAATCCGTTCAAAGAATCAAAAATTTAATCAAAGTACTTCCAGTAACTGCTTGCGCTTTGTGGAATATATATACTCCAAAAAGTGCTTTAAAACGTTCTTTTTAAATGGTTAGAATTTCCTTTCTCTGACCTTTGGAAACATTTTATTCTGGATTTAATGCAGAATTAAATCGACGACAGAAGTGGAAATGATGAACCAATAATTTAATGATTCCTCTTTTTGTGTGTGCCAGAAATCTCGAAGTCAGTTAGTTATTAGTCTCATCACGTCTTTTTGTACTTTGATTTTTTCTATTAGAGAAAATCATTTTGGCGAAGAAGTGCTTCTGCTATTAATTATCCTCTATGCTAAATTTTCTTGAAGAGAACAATGGAAGGAGAAAACCTGACAAAAGAAGATTCTTTGTCTTTTTTTGAGATGAAAATTCAATCGATTTCTTTTTCAAAAATTAATTTGGAACCAGATGAAGGAATTCAGTAGCATGGGATTAAAACATTTTATATTTTTGAACCTATTGATACATTATTATTTCTATTCTTATTTTGGATAGAAAAAACTGCATTCTATTTTCTCGTACTACAAAAAGAAGCGTTTACGTTTTTTCTTTTACTTTACAATTGCATTTTCACACATACTACAGGAATTAAATGTTCTTTTTTTTTGTGTTTTGTAAATTAAGTATGTTTTTTTCATGGAGCAATTTGCATAAAATGTATTCTTTTTAATTACGCTGCATGAATAAATTCTGTTCTTTTCTATTGTGCTGTTCGAATGAAACGTGTTAATTTTTATAGTGTTATTTTACTAAAATTTGTTTTTTATAGTGGTTTTTGAATAAAATGCGTTTTTGTGACAGGAATAAAACGTGCGCAATTTCATTGTACAGTATAATAAGCATTTTATCATATATTTTTAATATTTATTATCCGACATGAAATATATTCGTTTTCATGTGAAATATTTTGTGTGCTTTTTGCAGAAATTGTGTTCTTTTCTATAGTGTTGTTTGAATAAAATGTGTTCTTTTTTATAGTGCTGCTTCAATAAAATGCATTTTTTTCACTTGAATAAAATGTGCATGTTTCTATTGTAGTGTATAATAAACATTTTGTGAGACGTTTTTTCTTAATATTTATAACATGACATGAAATACATTCCTGCTCGTGTGAAATATTTGATCTTCTTTTTGCTTTTTAAATTTATAATATTTTATACATTGTAAAATTTTATCATTAATAGGTACTGTACCTTTGCTTTATGTTTCCTATCGTCGTATAATTATTACTACCGAACTTTAACTACTTTTTTACTATCTACCTTTTAAAATATTTTAGGGCAGATTTAAAGCAGAATAATATCAATGACAAAAGAGAAAATTAATGAAACATTAAGTAAATAATTAATTTTTATGCCAAAGCCCCGCAAAGCCAATTACTATTCTCTTCAATTCTATTTTATTTTGCCTTTTTTATACAAAAAATAATCAAGGAAAAATTATTAATTATTAACTATCCCCTATGCTACTATATACTGCTATGAGCTATGCTAAATATTCTTGAAAAAGAATGAAACAAATAATTAAAGTAGCCCCTTTGAATTTTTTGAAATAAAGGTTGAATCAATGTTTATTTAAAAGGTAAATTTGAAAGAATATAAAGCAGCAGCACATTATTTTTTTTAATTTACGAATATACTATTATTTACATAATATTATTATTTATTGTATCTCATAAAGAAGCTGTATTCTTTTTTCTAATGTACATTAAATATTTCAAGCTCCGAGAAGGAAAAGGCTGTGTTCTATGTCGGATTCTATGATTGCGCAATATTCTTCTATCAGATTGCTATATGAAGAAATTATGTTTTCTTTCACGTTCAATATGAAGAAGTTATGTTTTTTCTTCTTCTTGGTGAATGCTTTCTTTTGTATGCTATGTGAAGTAAATGTGTCCTTTCTACTATTTTGTATGAATTCATCGTGTTCTTTATTTGTTGCTTTATATAAACAAAACATATGTTTATTCATTGTGCTATATGAATTAATTGCGTTCCTTATTTATTGCGCTATATGAACAAAACATAGGTTTTTCTTGCGCTGTATGAATTTTTATGGGAAAAGGTGATATTTAATATTTGTTTTCAGATATACAGTCAGTTTTTTCTTATGTCAATTGCGAATTGAATATTTAAAATTAGATTTTAAGTTGCATGCTGGAATTTTATATCTAATAATATTCAAAAGTTTACAAATAGAATTTATTTTTCCTTTTTTAATTATTTATATATAGTTTGCTTTATCTTGTCCTTTGTAATACAATTTTAATTCTTACATTAGAGCATTAAATTTTGTATTATTTTTTTATGTTATGAATTGCTTTTGAATGCATTTTTATGCTGAATTTAATTTAGAATTAAACCGATAACAGAGGTTAAAATGATGAACAGATGTGCTTATAATTCTTTTTCGTGTCAAAAACAGTTTTCGTGTCATCGAAATCAGTTATGTCTCCTCTTCTCTATGTATTTATCTTTTTTTGTGTGAGAAATTCGTTTCTATAAAGAATTCTTCCTGCTATTAATTATGCTCTATACAAAATGTTCTTCAAGAGTTAACCAAGGGAGGCTCTTTGCTCTTTTTCAGAAATGAAAAGCCAATCGATTGTTTTCTAAAAATTAATTTGAAAGCGGATAAGTACTCGGAGATAAAAAATTTGTATCTTTTTTAACTCTAACAATGTGTTATTATTTTTGCTGATATTCTCTTTTTTTGTGATATATAAGTAAGATTTAGCTATTTCTTGTAATATATAGATGCTTTATTCCGTGTGCTTGAAATAAATTTGGAAAATAAATTGATATCGAATTTTATTGTCAAAATTGTAAAGCGAAGACTGAAAAGATAAAAAAGATTCAAGTAAAATTTCTACAATTTACTTAACTGATAAAAATGTTTGTTTTTACACATAATTTCATTTAAATTTGTTTTTATGCATAAAAACAATAATTTTATAAAACACTAATATAGCAATGCTTAGATTTTAAGTAGGGATTTTTATTTCTTTTTTTCACTCTCTGTATTTCCTCATGCTTGGTGGAAGATAATCATTTATATACTTGAACTAAATATTTCGCTTCATAGCTTGCACTTCTTTTTATCTAAATTCAGCTCTCGTGTATTTTTGTAACGCAACCTGAAACCAAAGAAAAGCTGTTTCCTAAAGAATCAGTTAATTTTCTTTCAACCGAAACACTTTATTTCTTCGGATTCCATTCGCTTAGGTTCAACTAACTGTGGAATTCACTTTTATTGCTGAATATCTCGAAGTAGCGAGTCCCGAGTGGAATTGTAGAATTATTCGTTTCATTGGACAGCATTACTTTTCCCTTTAGTTGGTCTTCATTTGTCTTGAAGAAAAAGGATCTTCTTTCTGTTTTTTTCTTTTCTTTTTCCCAGGAAGATGATAGCAGTACCATAATAATGATGAAAGAACCCCGAAGCTTGGAAAACGAATGATTCGTGAAAAAAGCATTGGGTAGCATAATATTAAGGTTCCGGCATAAACAGTGTCGGATTTCGGACAAAGCAACTACATTTAGCTTTTGGTTTAGGGTGAGGCGCAGAAACATAGAATGGAGAATGTTAATACAGGGTGTTCATTAATTATTGTTGGGGTTTCCTTACTTCATAACGTTCGAATAAAAAATATTACTCAAAACCCGATTACGTATTCGTAAATTACAACTCAAAGAATTTTATTAATGATATTAAAGTGTAAAGCTTACACAATTTGCACTTTGTAGGCATTCAGCTGAAGGCGATTATGTATTCGTAAATTACAACGCAAAGAATTTTACGTGGCAACAATGCGAAGAGGTGGACCAATCCCAGGGCCTCCGAGATTACCAGATATAACACCGCTGGACTTCTTTCTATGGGGGTTTTTCAAGAACATTGTGTACAAGACCCCTGTGCCCTCCCTTGATGAACTAAAGCGCAGAATTGTTACTGCGATCCAAAATGTTACCCCACAAACGCTGGAGAACACTTGGAGGGAAATCGAATTTCGTCTCGATGTGTTACGAGGCACGAAGGGCAGCCATGTGCAAATTCATTAATCTTTTTTAATATCATTAATAAAATTCTTTGAGTTGTAATTTACGAATACATAATCGCCTTCAGCTGAATGCCTACAAAGTGCAAATTGTGCAAGCTTTACACTTTAATATCATTAATGAAATTCTTTGAGTTTTAATTTACGAATACGTAATCAGTTTTTACGTAATATTTTTTATTCGAAAGTTATGAGGTACGGAAACCCCGACAATAATTAATGAACACCCTATATATCAGAATCCAAACAAATAAATTTTCAAAAGATACGAATTCTGTAAATTATAAAATATTATAACTACAAAGCATAACCATAATAATTAAAAACTTGTTGCTCTTGCCCGCCAGCTGGGTCGGCGGGAGTATAGATTATATTTAATTTGATTTAAATCGTGTAGATATAATTTCATGTCCACGATTTCAGCAAACTGTTTGATATTAAAACTATTTTATTTTAATAGTCTTATATATGTTCGGTTTATTGTGCACATGAATTTTCTTAAAGGAGATATGTCCCATAACATCATAGCGCTATTAAAAATTCCTTTCTTTTCTAACTTCCAAAATAGTGCAATTTTAGTTTTTATTCGTTTTTTAAATTATTCAGATATAAAATAAAATTCTTCTTCCTTAAGTTTCAAAAATAAAAGAAAAATCGCGGTTAAGTATTTGATGAAACATACAAACGGTTGCCGGTGTCCTGGCCTAGGGGTAGCGCGTCTTCCCTTGATCTGTGTGCCCTGGCTCGGGCATGGTTGTTCTTCCTCCTGTGTTCTATCTGTGAGGTGTGTGAAAGAGTCCCCCCCCTTCCCCACCGCAAGTGAAAAGGGGTCTTACAAGAGAGTGTGTGAGTGTCATCTTCATATGAGAAGTCAGACTTCTGCCTTTGAGTGCTCAGAGGTCTTTACCCACAGAAGCTACTGTACCTCCTTTCCATTGTAATGCGGACATGACATCATCATGAAAACGGTTTGAATTTCAGGTCAAAAATATAAACTTTTATTGAAAATTTCGAAAAAAATATTTTTAGAAATTTGACAAAAATTGAGAAAATTTTGTAAATCGAATAATTTGATACGATTAGAGAATAACGCTTTGAATTTTGAAGCGGTATGGAAGCTATCTTTATGTTATACTGTTTTGGGGAATTACGATGGGGAAACGTCAGATTTTTTCTTAATTATGAATAAATTATAATTCTGATTAAAATTTTTAAAAAATGCTGTCAGGTGTGCATTTCCATCCTTCTCTGTATTTGCCAAATTGGTAGCTCTAGGTCTAACTAAACAGCATGTAGAGCATCCAAACACGCATGTACAATATTAATCTTTAACATTTATAGAAATTATTGCATGAATCAAGGCTATCATAGGATAAGCTTTGTCATTGTGTTATAAAATGTTAAAACTACAGTGATTTTTACTATCAAAAATTAAAGTATAATTAATTTCTGATTTATAATATTTGTTAATGCTAATTATTTAACTAATATGTTATATGATATTTGGCAGGTCATGGAACTTTCAACGCTATATTTGCTTGAAATTTACGATTGCCGTAGAAACTTTCATAGTAAAAAATGCTTTTATTTGTAAGAATAGAATAAACATGGCTGAAATAGAATAAACATAGGTAAATAGAATAAACATGGATGAAATAGAATAAACATAGGTAAATAGAATAAACATGGCTGAAATAGAATAAACATAGGTAAATAGAATAAACATGGCTGAAATAGAATAAACATAGGTAAATAGAATAAACATGGCTGAAATAGAATAAACATATTTAAATAGAATAAACATAGGTAAATAGAATAAACATGGCTGAAATTTAAGAATTTCATTGCTTTAGTTATTTTTTCTCATAATGTGTAAATTAAAAAAACAATAAAGAAAAAAATTCTGTAAGATGCTAAAATAAAGAAATGGAACAAAAATAATTTCGTCACATTCTGATTAATTGTTAAGTAAATTGATAGAAAAGGAATTGTCATATAATTAAAACAGGAGACTGATAATGTAAGGGTCGAAAATTGCCTACAACTATATTATGTTAAAAGGGATAGAATTTGAGTAATGACTTTTTTTCTGAGCAACTGTTTTGTGTTTGTAGTAAGTGTCAATGATTTTATCGATGAAATATTATTTAAGCATTTCGTCTGAAAGAATGCATATAAGTAAAAGTCTAAAAAATGTATACAAGTCTAAAATTTTTACAAAACTTTAATTTTATTTAAAAATCAATCAATATTACAATAAGACTGGGTTGTTTATAAGTTCGAGACTCTATGTTTGGATTTTTTAAAATTAATAAGCAATTTCATATTACATTCTTAAATGCATGAATGTTGAACCAACATAGGTATCATTTTCTATCTATAATTTCAGACTTTTAAGTCATATAGATGAACAAAAGTATTCAAAAATAACTTAAAAAAACCAACTCACAGCTGGAAATATGATTTCTTTAAATTCGATCAAAAGTTGAAAGTAAATAAGAATTTGCAAGTATTGCTTTCTGGCGTGGAGCCAGAGATGTTGTTTACAGATTCTCTGACTTATGAAAAGTTTCAAGGAACTCAATCATTTTATCTTGATTTTTTTTTATCGTTTTGTGGTCATGAGGTAAATCCTCGAACGGCTGATAAATCAGCCGTTAGAGGAAAGCGATTTTTTTCCAAAGACAGTTTTCCAATCTTCTCTTTTGAACCCTTACGTGACTGGATCTTACGTTAGGGAACGCTTTGTCACCCTGGAGGTTTCAACACTATTCCGGAAATGTCATATTCTTCAAATATCCTGTCAAATCTTTTCTCCATCTCCTGTCTAATGTATTGCGATTTGCAGATTTCAAGGAATGTATGACTTGTATTTTTTATTACATTTTCTTATTTTTTTGTGACGTATATTTGGTTAATGCTACATAATACTAATTATTAGGTAAAACAAATTACCTTATAGCAAATATATCCATGCTTAGATGATTGTTTCTATGTCTTTTCTTCAATTCTACAGTTTTTTACGATCTTGAAACAATCTGTACACATGTTATTCAAGAAAAAGAGAAAGGCCATTCTTTAATTTAGTATTCGAAGTTAATTAAAAATAAATTAATTGATACCATTTATTCAGTTCAACAATTTTTGTCCGATCTTTTAGCAATCTCATACTCAGGCTATACCAGAAAAGTGGAAAGTCATTATTAAATTTTAAAACTGGAAATTTAATTAAAATATAAATTAATTGAAAATCATGTATGTTCTTGCATTTTTTAGCTATATTTTACAAGAATATTATTTTACTAAAATTACTTTTACACAATACTAACATTTAAAAAACTATATTTTTAGAGATAACAATTTCTTTTCCTTATAATTTTTTCTGCATTTTTAAAATTTATTTTCTCACCACATTACGACCTGTTACGAATGCTTTTTAATGTTTTGGATAAAATCAAATTGATTTCATTGCTCCAATAAATCTTCCAATCCCATGCTTTTGTAATGTAATAATCAAGATAAAAATTGCTTTCATTGGACAAGTATGATTTCGGCTTTTATTTCGAAGTATACATATAGTATAGTTGCATATATAGTTTGAACACAGTAATTTCTAGTAGATTGATTCTATTAGATTCAGAATTTTTCAGTTAAATCAAACAAAAAATTAAAATTTCAAATAAATGTATTCCATATTCATAATTTAACATCCATTAAAGTCATTTAGAGCGAACAAGATTGTCACCTAAAATTATCGACATACAGAAATGAAATCATTTGGTTTTTCAACATTTTAAAAAAAAATATTTATCTTCAAAATTCGAAGCAGGTTTCACAAATACAATAAGAGTAGCAATTCTTAATTGAGAAATACACTTAAGGCTTTTCATTTATAACACACTGATAAAAGTAAATGAAAATATGTATATTCACACATACCAGCTTTAGTAATAATTTAATCTAGAATTTAATCTATAAATTTAATCTAGAATTAAAGAATTTTAATAATACCAATTTTATTTACATGCAGATTGGTTTAAGATAGAAAAGCAAAATTTTCTTTCAAAACATTGCAAATTATTAAATATTTTAGAAAAATAGTTAGATCTTTGAAGAATCCCTTTGAAAACTAATACAATTAAGGTCGTTTTATTCAAAAAAATCATCACATTAGATTAGCATAGAATTTAATTTTGTCTTGTTCGAAATGAAACTAGGGAATTAGTTAAAATTTCAACAAAGTAATAAAAACACTGTTACATATTGTGTATCAAATTAATTTCTTAAATATATTATTAAATTTAAAGATAAATTATACGGAAATGAAATGAATGGCATTACAATACAATGGCATACTTTTATTAATTTTTAGACAATATTAAAATGAATTTTGTGAAATAATATTTAGAAAGTATAGTTAAAAACTATAAGCAATATCTATAATTTTTATCTTATTTATTCTCTTGTTTTTCAAATGTTAACACTGGCATTGTCTAGAAAATCTTGTTTCTTGTCTAGAAGAGCAGACATGACATATATATATATATATATATATATATATATATATATATATATTCATTATTTCAAATAAACTTAAATTTCCTAAAAAAAGTCTTGGCTGTATTTACATATTATAACTTTTCTTGTCCTATTGAGTTTTTTTTCTTTCATCCTTCACTTCTTCGACCCCCCCCCCAATTTATATGTGAAAGGAATAATATAAAAATGTGATTTCACGATATATTAAATTTAAAAACTTCTAGATATCTAAGAAAAATATCAAAACTCTCATAATAAACTTGAATAAAATCTGTAATGAAGCAGCCAAATAATAATAAGACAATTATGCTTGTATTTTTATTTATATGTATAATATAAATTTTTCGGGAAAATTTAAAATTTTTGAGACATGAATTCTTCTGAATTATTTACATAAAAATGTGATTTCATGGTAGATTAAACGTAAAATATCTAAATAGCTAAGCAAAATGCTAAATCTCTCATAATAAATTGAAACAAAATCTTTAAAGAAGCAGCAAAGTAATCAATAGATAATTATCCATATATTTGTATTTATTTTTATTCGATAAATTTTTCGAATAGTGTTTAATTTTTGAGAAAAGGATTCTTTATCTAGAAAGAATAAAAATGATTTATTGGACATTCGATAGAGTTTGACGAATTCCATCTCATAGAATTATAGAGAAAAATGCCCAAAAAATAATTTCTTAAAACAATTTTATGCCAGGAAGCAGCCAAAATTAACAATAAAGAATTTATTATTTTTTATAATTGCGTATATAGTTTAAATTTCTCCAGCATATTTAACTTTCCAGACGTAAACCTTATCGCCGAATTCTTCATCCGAAATCTGTAAAAATCATTTATTGAACTTTTGATAGAGTTTGGCAAATTCTTTCTATTGGAATTACAGTATACTCCCCAGTATCTGGCCTATTGTGGCGGAGAGATTGGTTGGATAACAAAAACGTCGCATAAGCCGGTTTTCAATGAATTCATTTCTTTACCCACCAAAACCAGAAGGCAAAGTTTTTATTCAAAACTCTCTATAATACGTATTTTCTCACTTCTTATTGAATAGTAAGCCCTCTATTTATCTCAATGTAAACGCAGCTGCGACCAAGTGAATCATAGCAGCAATTGCCGATAACGTGCCGAGTTAAAATAGAGGATTCTCTAATGGTAGTTTATATATATTTATATACTACACTGCACGTTTCAAGAATTTGTCAGAGAAAAAGTAAGTCAAAGGATATAAACTGCTCACATTTTAACATAAATTCTGTATTTCTTAACTTAAATGTAGGAGACATAAACAAAAGATTAATTTCAGTTGTTGACCGACGAATGGTGTCAAACTGACTTTATTTGTCGCTGATAAATGATTACACAGATGTGAAAACCCTAAGATAAGAGTCAAAACTTAGTTTTTAGGTTTTGAAAAAGTTTTTAATATATGACTTAATAGACAGACGCCTTGCTTTCCTCATTTATTTTGGATGGAAGAAAACTAGGCCTGATAATACGGAAGCTGGGGAATCCAGAACCGGATAATCGGGAGTTTACTATATAGAGAAAAATATCTAAAAAAGTAATTTCTTAGAACAATGGTATGTCAGGAGGTAGCAAAAATTATCTATAAACAATTTAATATTTTTTTATAATCGAGAATGTAATTTAAATTTTTCAAGAATATTTAACTTTTAAGGCATGAAACTTTAGCACCGAATTCTTCATCCGAAATCTATAAAAATGATTTATAGCAAATTGGATACAGTTCGGTGAATTTCTTCGGAAAGAACCGTCTAGATAAAATTCTCGAATATAACTTTCTTTCGATCAGAGTTTACTGCGACTTTGCATCGTAAACAACACGTATCCAGCTTTTTCTTGAGATATACGGCACTTGCAGCAATAGAACAACAGTGGTAAACTCTGTCGCTGAATTATGTTTCTTCGCTCTGCCTCTTCTGAAACCTACCGATAAATCGGAAAACATTACGATATAACGATAACTTTATTTTAAGAGATAGTTGAAAACATGCTTAGATTTACCGTTCGGCACACTGCTAAAAGTAACCGAGTAAAGAGAAAAAATAAAAATAAATTCCATGTGAACTTATTGAAATAAAATTTCAATTCTGTAACAAAAATATATTTATATTTATCAAAATACCATTAGTGTATAATACAAAGAATAAGCTTCAATTATATCCCAGTTATTAATTTCTAAATTTTTCCAGGTATTTATACATTTGCTATTGAAAAAATGATTTAAATGGCAAAAATAATTATATTTAATTTTGATTCAAATATAATTCCATAAAAAAATGCGAAGCCAAAATTTTTATTCAAACCCCCACTTTTATTCATCATATTCAGTGATATACTTGTGACATTTTATAATGTCAAACAAAATATTTTTTCCTCTTTTGTGTTAAAATTTAAAAGAATTACGAAGCGTTTTATTATCAATATTTTAAACAATATCGAAATGTGTTTCAAGAAATATCCAAAGTTGATTCTTCGCAATGGCTACTTTATTTTCCTCCTTAATATTCCTTTAGTTGAAGTAAGTCATTTATTTAATTTTAAAATGTCTTGCTTGATAAGAACTAAGTATATACTTAATTTTAATTTATCTAAAGCATTTGTCTTTTGCCAACTAAACTTTATAAATTGTAGAATAAAAATTTTGATCGAAAAAAGGTGAACCATACAATATATAGCATAAAAAAAGTGTAAACAAAATCATGTTTGTTTTATATTCATCAAAAAAAGTTTTATTAATCTACAATTGGAAATTCTATTTTCTTAATGTCTTATTTTGAAAAACCAAGAAAAAAAAACTTACTTTGTAGGTTGTGAAATTTTTGGATCTAAAGATATATCTCGGATCGCTTTCCAGCACAGAAACCTGCATACTAAGATTCAGCAAAACAGAAAGATATTAGCTGCATGTTATTTAGGACACTAATTAGCTCCAATTCATTAATAAAAGTTTTATTATCCAAATTTCGGTATAATTTTTTTAACTTTTGGGTGTAAAATGAATTTTGTTAGGCAGTCCTAGGTACGCTGTGATTATTTTAAATTTTCTACTGAAACCTAACTGGCTATATATCTAGATCTGACATGAAAACGTATGACATGAGAAACATGAAACGTAAACAAACGTATCAAACATGAAAGAAACAGCTAAAGTTGAATCCATACTGTTTGAGAAATACAGACTGAATGAGTTCTGACTGAATTATATTTTTTTTCAAGAGATGTTAAATATTTTGCACAAGTAAATAATCAAATAATTTATTTATAAGTGCAGGCAAATTAAAATTAAAGATTTAACAGAAGATGGAGTTTGTAATAAGTGAGAAAGACATTTTTCAAGTAAGTGCAGAAAAATGTTTCTTTTACTTTGATTCGGTGGTAAAGAACCTCTGGGACGAATTTTCTCGTTAATTTATTCAATATGTAGTGTAAGAAAATTAGCAAGATATCATTTTGGAAAAGATAGTCTAGTATGTAACATAGAACCCATCCTCCATCTTCCTAAAATTCCATGCATCGTTTTAGCACAAAAACTGAAGCACCAGCAATTTTGGTATAAAGATACCATAAAAATGTGTCTACTTCATTGAATTTTTGAAATGTCGTAATTTTATGCTCTCAGATGCACTGACATTTTCTAAAAATATATTTTTGTAATAAAAACATAGATATTCTAAAAATATGTATCGAAATTAGGTTTTTTTGCAATAATATGGATTTTTCTGAATTATTTCTAGACGGAAAGTTTATGAAAAAACACCGCTTTTAAATCCCTTCAATAGAAGAAGCGAAACTGCTTGATTGAACCCGCTTTCAAGATAAAGGATCATGACGGTATTTTACGAGCCACTCGCTTCTATTCCGGTCAAGAAAGGATTTTACGACTCTGTATTTGAAATAGCACAAAACTAGCATATCAGAGAACTACTAAAATCCCGACAGTGATTTCCAGCTGTAAGAAATCAGAAGAATTCCCTTATCGACTATTTCATATATTTCTGAGTTAGTGCCTCATCTATATACCTTAAGCATTTTAATAAATACTACTATAATTCCCTGTAAATGCTGTTATGGTATCTTATAGTATCTGAAGAAATAGTGCCTTATTTCTTATTTTATATAAACTTCTTTAAGGGTCAATAGATGATTATAATGTAAAATGATACTTATAGGAAATTAAATTTCTCATAATAAAGCCCATCGAGAGCTAAAATAAGGATTAAAGATTTCAGAAAAAATATATAACTTAAAAACAAATATTATAATAAATGTCATTTGATGTATTTTAAAAATACTGGTTAGAATCCAAAGTTATAAATCAATTTCATCTAATCGCCGTTCTGCAATGAAAAATGCATTGATGTTTTGCTTTTGTGTTTAAAAAATTGTCACCCTGTGCTTATGTGATGGTAGAGGAAGTTTATGGAGAGTTTGTTGATCACACTTAGAAGAAGCTTAAAATATTTCAGGAGAGAAATCAATACACTTCAAAAGCAGGTGGACTCATTGTTCATTGGCAAGTCTAACGGTAATAATTACCTTTAAATCTACTAAGATCTTGGAATCCCATTTAAAAAAACTATCAGAAAGATTGAACGCTTTTTGGGGTTGAACAGAGAAATACTGCATGTGGCACGTGCATGTGTGCGGTAGATTACAAGACTGCTCATTATTATCTTTAAAAAATCAAATTTTCATACGTTTCCTTGAATATGTTTTCTTAAATCCTTATATTTAGCAGCATGTAATTTGTCTCTTTTCATGAATTTGAAGAAATATTTCTATCATTATAAAAGGTGGTAAGAATTCTGAAAGGGATTTTGCAAAATTGAATTCTAACATTGTATTAAAGATATGGCATGATATACATGGGCATGACATGGAGAAATTTAAGTTATACCATCAAAGTTGTAATATAAGTACCAGTAATTTTTACTTATTAATTTATGATATTTTTTGTTAATTAACTTACATATATGTTATTTTAATGGGATATGAGTTGCTGAATTATTTTATTTATTACTATTATTTTTAATTATTTCCCATTTTTTTGAAAATAAATGCCAGTATGTATTTAGTACAATCAAAAAATAGAAAAGAAATTAATTATTATCTGAAGGAGAATGTGCATATGTTCATGCGTGTCTTTGTAGGACATTATACAGGGCAAACCGTAGAATATCAGATTTATTACCAAAATTCTTTAAGTCTGGAAATGTAAAACTGGAAACGATTTTTTTAAAAATTTGATTAACTGAAAATTTCTATAAACTTTGCAGTTTTCAACTATTATTGAAGAAAATATTGTGCAAATCCAATTTTTATACTATTTAAAATTTTATAAAATTTCTCTTTAAATGATATTAATTTATTTCCAATGCAAACATTTCATGAATTTTGACACTAGTTTAAAATGATTTTTTTTTTGCTTAACTACCAACAATAGATTTTATGTTTGCAAAAAAATTCAAATATATATATATATATATATATATATATATATATATATATATATATATATATATATATATATATATATATATATATATATATATATATATATATATATATATATATATATATATATATATATATATATATATATATATATATATATATATATATATATATATATATATATATATATATATTTGCTTCCTGAATTCTTTAACAGTAGCATTGAAGCTAAGGTTGACAGATTCTGCTAGAGTTAAAATAAAATATTTCTTTGAAAAAGGAAGAAGTCGATGCAAATTTAGCTTAAAGAATTGATATTATAGGAGAAGCGCACACTCAAAATGAATAGGGAATAGAGATAAAGAAAGCAATATGCATAAAAATTTTGAAATCACATCATAAATATCACAATTTAAAAAACACGACTATTATATTAATAAATTAATTTTACGATGAATCTTCGTCATTTAGCAGAGGAAACAATTTATGAGAAATTAAATTCGTTTTATTACAGAAAACTAATAAGAGAGAATGAAATATGTTTACTGAGAGAACGCATATTGTTGAACATATATATATTTCTTGTTCTACAATGGTAAATAGGAAATTAAATCTCTTTATGGAAGACAGACAATAAATATAACAGAAATTTCTAATGATTAACATTCTTTCTTCAATATTTTATTTTGATTCTCAGGGATTGTTGAGAATAATCAACTGTTTTCTAAACAATAAAAATGCCTTATATCTTCAGGACAATAAAACGCATTTATGGGAATGTTTTATGGCCCATAAGCGTTTCCATGATTTACTTTTTATGATGGATTTATGTACAGAAATCACAAGGGATATGTTGATTTAGGAACAATAAATAATAAATTATTTATTTTTCAGTTTCAAATATGAAGGCAATAATTCATAAATGCTTATTTCAAAGGAATTGATAAAGAATAAAGGATAATATGAAAGATACAGCTTTAAAGGTTTTATGTTTGCAAAACATTCAGTGTAGTATAATTTGCTACAATTTGCAAACATTTTTAATTGTTCTCATCATGTTTTTGTTATTTTTATTTGTATATAAAATATATAATTATAATAATAATTGATATATAAATTATTATTTTATTTATACATATTATTAATATATATGCAGATAATATCCAATAGCTCATTCAAATGACGAAATTCCATAATGATAATAGCATCTAACTTAAATTATAAAGAGAAGGTGTGCTCTTTTGTCTTCTTTCTAGTATTCCTTTCCAATATAATTTACGATTAAATATTCTAAGTTGTCAAAAAATTAATGCAATCGAGTGTACAGTGCACAATTTCTTTTTCGATCAATTATGTTCAAAATTTGAAACATTTCTGCAATTTTGGTATTAAAGTCGCATGCTAAAATTCATTTATCTTTTTTCGCTTTTTTGAGAGATCATCTTAAATAAATAGATTGACTAATAAATAAATTTATTCATAATAAAACATATGAAAAGACGATCAACCGGTCAAGAAATTGATTTAATATGTATTTTACCATGATAATTATAAAAGCCTATTGTTGATTTAATTTTTCTGTTTCAGTGATATAGTTTAGTTTAGTTCAGTTTAGTTATATTAACGTCCCATTTTAAAGCAACACTGGGGCTGTATTTGGGATGAAGATCGAAATTATGAACCGCTCTCAGATGACGAGGATGTTACCTGAGCTGGCACCCTCCTCTCCAAACTTTCGGTGATATAGGAAAAAATATATAGTATAAGATATTTGTTAACGTTCTCTCATATATAATATATTTTCTGTGTTGATTTCATAACATTTGAATTTCATAAAATGCTGTAAAATATTTAATTAGTAATTAAATAGTTCTCTGATAAAAAAAGCTGAAAAAGATAACCGATAGTTAAAAAAAAATGCCATTAATACTAAAGATACTATGACTTAAGCTAGTCATGACTATTAAAGTATAAATGAGATGTTTAACATCAAAATTTTAATAACTTAATGTCACATTTCCTAGATCTTTTACTTTATTTCATATTGACTTCAAAGAATTTCAACTTCATATAAAGCAATCAAGCCTCCATTTACCTACGGCTTTATAAAAAATTAGAATAAAAGTAAGATTAATTCTTTCAATTGTACAGAAATAGGAATAACTATCATGAGAAATAGAGTATTTAATATAAATATAATCGCCAACGAGAAGTTATTTACATATATGTGAAAATAGGAGTAAGCTGTATTTTCCAAGAAATTAGCAAAGTTTCAGGGTTTCATCAGTAGCTGTTATTTAAGATAAATACTTGGTTTGGGCTTTAAAGATTATCCAGATTCTATCTGTAAACCTTAAGATAAATAATACTGAAAATTTTTATTGTTAAGTATGAGTTTACCTACGAATTTACAGACTTATACTTACAGAAACTTAAACAATATCTGAAAATGAAATGCTCATAAACAGGAGTCGCCATTGGCTAATTAATTCCATCTCCTTGCGGAAATAGAATAAGATTATGCTCAGTTTCGCGTGAATTCTCCATCTGAGCTTGAATAACTTTTGTTCAAAACTGTATATATAACTTAGGAAATGCTCAGTTGCAGACTTGGTCACATCAGAATGCAGCTACCGTTCTGTATTCTCCGAGACTCCATGCATTAAAATGGAGCCAGCATTGTGAATTTGAATCTAAATATACTCAGAAGCTAAACCACCATTAATCATTTGTAAACCACCCTACAGCTTGCATCTGATAGGATTTAATTTCTAATTTAGAATATATCCAGAGCATAATAGAAAATAGTAATGTAATTAGATATATCTAAAATTACCTGTAATGTAAAGTTTTAGGAAAAACAATGGCTTGAGACAATGAATAAAAAATAAAATGCACTGATATTTTAAAGCGACTGAGTGATTTAATATTTAATTAAGCCATACTAAGCTTCTTCCTCTTTAACATAGTCTCTTCCTGTTTAGTTATTATATAGTATTACTTTCGGAATACATTTTTTGAAAAACTTGTTGTTGTTGAAAAAAGATTGTTTACATAATTTTGAATAAAAAAAAATAAAGAAGCATCTATGAAATAAAATTTATCAATTACAAGCGAAAAATTTTTTGATTATGGAAATAAATAAGTAAAAAAAAATACTAAAATGGGATATAAAGAAAACTTTCTAGTTATAAACTTCTAATTAAACACAAACTCTCTTTGTCCTAGTTGAAGTCATAACAATGTTTCCATCAAGTCTTTCAATACTATAGTTCGAGAGATAAATAACAGGAAATTTCCAATTTTTTATTCCGTTATTAGGTATTAAATAACTGCAAAATATTCAAAAAAATTAATTAATCTCTTGTCCAGGAACTAAAGAACAAACTGATAAATTATAAATACTATTTGTAAACTTTTATTACTACTTTTTTGAGGTTTCTCATGAGAAGATTTCACAAAATTCATTAAAAAAATATTATTTATAGATGGCATAACCTATAAAATAAACAAGTAAAAAAATCGTTGTCCTTCCTCAAAAAATGTTGATAGAAACGAAGTTTAATTTATTGATACTAAATAAAATTAGTAAAACATTAAGAGCATTGAATAAAAATATATTTGATACTTCCGACAGAAATTGATTTGTTCAAAGTCTTCACTTACTTAAAGTAAATTTAATTAAAAAATTAATCTTTACAAAAGTTTAATTAAATAATAAATGAATTTTATTTTTTGAAATAATTTGAAAATATGATATATTCTATCACAAGTGAAAAACAAAATTAATAAGACATTTATTTTCATATAACATACTATACCGATTCGCATTTACCTGTCTTTGTTGTTTTCACGTCACTGACGACATCAGCTTGATTTCCTGCAGTTGAATATGATGTGAACACAGAAGTCTACATCATATTCAACTAACGATTTAAACACAAAAGTTTACATCATTATTTAAAATTGACATTTTATAACATTTTTAGTCGTAATAATCTTCTATTAAATCTAAAAATCCCTTGCTTTTGACCAATGAATAAATGCATTTGAAGCTAAAAAGTATTAAACCGAAGATATTAAATCAATTTCTTTGGCAGATCAAATGGATATCATTTTATTAAAATGGACTAGAAGTATTTAAGATTGCTTTCGTAGTTTTTATAAAAAGTTATAAGTTATAAACTAACATTAAGAGAAAAATATCGTTCAAATTTCCTCTCCTATTGGGTGAAAAAGTAGAGGATGCCAATACTAGAATATCACGCTTATTCTCTAAATTCAGCAGGAACTATAAAGGTATTTTAACACCCATAAATATAAACTATGTTGCACATATTGAATTTATATCAGAATAGAGGCTTAAATTTGATCCTTCACAAATATGACATTCCATATAAAAATTAAATAGTCTACTATATCGGCATTACTACATTATATATCAAAATGTCTTAAGTCAAAATTGCTATAATATTTTATCGATGGGAACCTTTATATAAGATAGTTTATTTTCTTTTTCACTACTTATATTGTAGAGAATTGTTGTACTTTTTATCTCATCTTAGCCGGCGTCCTGGCATAGGGGTAGCGCGTCTTCCCCGTGATCTGGGCGTCCCGGGTTCGAGTCCCGCTTTGGGCATGGTTGTTCTTCTGTTGTTCTATCTGTGAGATGTGTGAATGTGCCCTCCTGTAAAAAGGGGTTGTGCAAGCGAATGTATGATGCGTGAGTGGCAAAGTCGTACTCTTGGCCCTAGTTGGCGCTGCTATAAAAAATAAGAGACGTTCCCTTCAGGCTTAAATCGCTGTCTTCGTAACAGCGGGATTGTCAGTGGCAAGTGCCATAAGAAACAAACAAACAATCTAATCTTAACATCCTTAATCCGATAGTGACTCCGCCTTTTGTTCAAAGATATACATGTTTGAGTACCACTATACATGGATATTGGTTTAAGGCATTTTTCATGTAATAGCCAATGTATATTGCTTTGAATGAAAGTACGTTAAGATATTTTTTATGTTTATCCTGTTAAATATAAACAATTTTATAAATAAATATGTAATGGAAGAAATACTCTCAAAGTGTATTAAAAAGAATTTTTTGTTTATAAATGAAAAAAAGAAATAAAATTCATTCTTAAAATACAATTTTGCCAATGTATTAAAAGCAAAATTTTATTTTAAGTCCTTTCAGTTCTTTCAGTATTTAATATTTTTTTATAATTTTAAATCAAGGGTTTTTTTTCTTAAATTCGTTATTAAATGCTTCGCTAGAAAGCAATTAAAATCTGATTTGATTAATAGATTAACAAATAATTGCATTTTATAAAAATTTAAAATATTGTGCTGTCACCATGAACACAAATGAGTATAAAATTTCAAATATCTAAATTATTTCAAAACGAGTGATAAACGATTACAAAATTTTATTTTTATAAACAAAAAATAAATAAAGTTTCATAAAATCGTATTTTAATAATCTAATAGTTATTTAAAACATACTTTCAGCACTTCATCAAAAGTTCTAGAAATTTAGTAATTTACCCGTATTTTCCACTCTCTCCTTTATAAATAATTTCCACGTATACACCGTCATAAAATAATTTGTTGAAGCAAGGATATCAATTAAAAATAAATCAGCACAATTATCGTTGGGTGAGACTGGCGAAATTAATTTTATACCAATCTCCATTGACCGAGATAATGAGAGAACACTTAATGAAATATTCAGCTTATACCGACATAATCTGGAAAAATAATTATTCAATTAACATTCGAGGAACACTTTAAACCTCTTTAAATAAGCGTTTCAGATACGAGCAGAAAACAGTTTATTTCAATTAAAATGGATTCCTCTCCTACCTATTTGAGGTAAATTAAATAATTAAAATGAAATTGCTTAATTTGTGCAGTTTAACTCCAGATAACGTAGTTAACAGACATACTTTCTATGCTATTGTTACTCGTGTGGTAAAAGAGGGATCCTTTTAGCAGAAAGACTTTGATGATTATTTGAGCATATGTAGTTCTCAGAAGTTTATGATATATAAACTTTTAGATTAAATATTGGAGTAGTGCGTAGATTTTCAGATTGAGTAATGTTTAAATTCATTTCCAAGAAATGATAAAGGTCAAATAATAATGAAATATTTTTAAAGGATAGAGTATTATCTCTTGAAAGAATGGCAATCTAGACAAAGAGTAATTTTAATGGTATTTATAAATTACTAGTCAAATAGTTCACAGGTAATAAATTTCGTTTAATTTCAATTAAATCTCTTAGGCAAATTTTAATGTAGGCCTGCTCTTTAGAAAGTGTTTTTAAACATCAAAATGTGTCAGACATTAAATCTGCATTATTTTAATAACCTTACACCTTTTCTATTTATTATATATATGACCTATTCTATGGAAAACTTTATTTGTAAATACAATAAATTTTAAAATGTATATTTAGAGCAAATTTTAAATAAAAATCTACTCATTTTGGAAAGTAAAGTGCATTTTTTTTGTAAATTATCCATCCACGACGCTCATAAACTAACTTCATCGATTAGAATAGAAGAAATATTCACGATAAAATACTTGTAACAGCAATAAAATATATAAATTATTTTTATAACAATAAAATATATTATTGTAAAATATGTTTAAAACTTTTTAGAAAACAATTGAAAACGGACAAACAATTTATTCTGGGAATAAATTGGCATCATTAAAAATATAATGTTTTGAATTTTAAAATGACGTAAAAGTCATGTTGTAAAATAATTTCATTCATCATTCAATGTAAAGGTAATTTCATAAGTGCGAAAATTGTGGTTAAAATATATCAAAATTTCACTTCATCATTTACTTAAAATTCTAATTAAAATTAAAAGAATAGCTTCAAAGTCTCCGTCCAAAAATTCTGAATTATATATGAGTCAAATTTGATTTGGTAAATTTATTTGATATATATAGCGAAATTTGCTATTAATATCAAATCAATATCAAATTTGATGATTTTGTTTGTTTCATATCTACACCAATTTTATTATTAAGTATAGTAAATATGTATATTGTTACTAAATTTCCGGGGTTCGTTTGGATAGTGGGAGTTATATGGTGTAGAGAACACTAAATCAGCAGGCGGCAGTAGAAAATGAAACAACGACGTTTATTTACACGAAGACACACAGGACAGCACAAAGACGACAACTATATACAGCACAGAAGACGATTATCTTCAGCCGAGACGTGCAACATACAACAGCAGCATACAACAGACTCTACTACAGCCAGTAGCACACAGCTTAGTTCAGCACTAGCTTCACTCAGTCGCTGCTCCGCTTTTCTCTGGAAGGTACTCTTCGACTCCACTGGTTCGCGACTGAATTCACCGTCGGTCCTCACCACCACTACTCGGCAGCGGCAGGACTGCTTCCTTTTATAGGTCCTAGGATGCGGGGCTAGAAGCCTCTCAGCCAATCAGGAACGTTCGAGGCGTATGTCCGTTCCTACTAGACGGATCGGGAAAAATCTCGATGTTTCGGGTATAATCTATTTTAGGGCCAAAGTGGCCAAATTCGTCGCCAAATGGTCTCCAAGCTCTGGGACCTCCTATGGAACCAGCTATGCTGCGAAGCCGCATCACAGGTTCGTAACAATATCTTACAGTATGTCTTATATAGTGCAAACGCACTCACATTCTTCTTTATTATTAGTAATTTTATTATCAATACACTTAATTCGAAACTAAACCAAAATTGCAACTCATAATATGCACCACAGCATTTGTGATTTGTTTAATAGAGAAAAATTTTGTAACTTCAAGAATTCATATTAAGAAGCTAATAAGAAAGAGGTTTTGTTTATGTTTTTTAAGAATTTTTAATATTATTTTTTTTAATTTTATATATATTTTGGAATAATATTTTTAGTGCTATGATGAAATTCAAATTTTATTGTTTCTTCAAATCATTCAATCGTATATTTTGCAATGTTAAAATTAATATTAAAAATCGCCTTCTTTGGATATCATTCTATTCCGTTTTAATTTTGTAGTAAGTATATTTTAAAATATTCACAATATTTTCCCAAGCAACTGTATTAAAAATAAAAATAATTTCCTCTAAAAGAGAGAAAATAAAAAAAAGGAAAAATAATGCTATAGAGAACAACTGACCATTTATTTTTCTAGATTAGAAGTTATTATCTTATTAATAGAATGGACAGAATTCTCTATTAAGTCCGAAAATTGTTTCATTTTGAAACTTTCTGGTGAAATTAGTTTCAAATATTCTAACAACTGAAATGAAATATCCTGAAAGTTAATAAACATATATCACAAACCGCGCTTTTCCGTGAAGAATAAATAGACTCTGGAGGACATTTTCCGTTTCACCCGAACATTATATTGACCATATATAAGTGGTTTAATTTAGCAAAGGATTCATGAATTTGACCATGAATGAATATCACATATTTTAAATGTTGTTCTTTTGAATGAAATTTATCTAATATTAGTAAGCGTCAAGAAACAGTTTAAAAACTTTCTCGATATGTTATCGTTATATATGTTTATACTAAACCAATTTTAAAGCTTTCAAAAGTTATCAATGCTAATAGTCCGTGGAACACCGGATAATTAATGAAAAATTTGCATTTTAAGAAATTTAGTGGCGTTGTAGATTTCGAATTATTACAAACTAGTGTTTTGGTTCTTTAATTAGATTTTATTTTTTATGTAGCGGTTACATTTATTCTACAACCTTCTCTTTTGATACAACAGATAGTGTTACCTTATTAACATCAAGATATATTTCCCATGATCCCCTTTAGGGTTATTATTAGATTAATTAGATTAGATTTGGGGGTCATTATTAGGCATTTCGACTGTCACGTATTTTCGTGTTCGTGTTTGTTTTGTCTTGTGAATTGTGGAACTTAGAAAATAATTAAATAACTGTTCTTGAAACACGTCTACCATTTCCATCTACCTCATAATGATGTTATAAAGAGTCTCTACCCTTTACATTTGTCAATTATGTAATAAGATTTAAAATAAATTATTTATAATTTTTAAATTAATAATTTGTATTTTAGCATAAATTCTGGCTATTAAATTTTCATCCTGTATGAAAAATAATTTCCTGCATTTGTTAGATTTTACAAGGGTTATAAATAATAAAAATATTTAGAATACACTTTGTCTAGAATGAAAAATCGGCCTCTACAAAAGAATCATGAATTTTCGACAATTAAATCTTTAACTAATTGGAAGTAAAAATTGAAAGCTAAAAGTTTTATTTTTGTGTAAGCTTAAGCATTTCAGTTGTTCAGGTGTTAATCTATATCTATACTTATAATAAAGTTCAATGTGTGTGTGTGTTGGCGCTCTATAGGATCGTTTGAGCTACAGCTACCAGACTTTTCACATGTATGTATACCTTGGAGGTCGGGAATGCGCACCTCGGAGGGATTATTTAAAATTTTTAATTGAATTTAATTAATAAAAAATTACGCGACATTTTGGCCTATTTCCGCCATAACTTCCGAAAATATTACATCACAAAATTGATTTTTACATCATATTGAAGTTCAAAAATTAATCCTTTTAATGATACTAATGTTTTAATCAACAAATTAAATTTCTATTTTTAATGATTTAAAAAAATAATTCAATTACACTTTTCAACAATTTATTTCGCACCAAATAAAAACAAAATTTAAGCTGCACGAGCACGGTGCATGTTAATAGGAAAAAAATTAAGTTTTATCAACGCTCTACCATCAATTTGTCAAAACTCAAATTAAAAAATAAGTTAACAATCATACCAAATAAAACATATAAAAATGCAATTTTCAGCGCGTGTTTGTATGAAATGAAAAAATATGAAACATGATATTTTTGAAATGTAAATGCAAGGAAACGTTTTCTATGATCTTTCACATTTCCTATATTACTAATTCAATTAAACAGTTTTATTTAAGACAAATACAGTTTAATATGTATATCTACTCTAATCAGATCCCAACGGCTAATTTGTTAACCTTTAGTAATATACATACATCTGCTAATGGTCTAAATGAAATAAATAATTATATTTTATGTAAATGGAGTCAATAAATTCTAATGAATTACGAATTTTAAATTTTTTACATATATCTTCTGCTTTGCGAATCATATTTAATGAAATATTTTTAGGATGCTAATATTTCAAATAAACAGAGTTGCACTCTAATTAACTAAATCTATCACTAAAGCTGACCGATTTATGAAAATTTCAATATCACTATTCTATAAAAACAGATGATTTTATAAAACTAAAAACTCAATTTTTCATTGAATCTGAGAAATTTTTGTTGAATAATTCAGATATTATAAATTATGAAAATTATTTGGAAGGACACATAAAACTTCAATGCCGAACGACTCTGATTTCAGTTGTCATATTTAGTTAAAAATAAAAAAAAAGAAGCGTGTATTCAATAAAAAGACGTTTTTATATTAATTGCGCTTTCATCATGTCCACTTTAATTTAAAATTGAATTTTCCTGGTGATAATAGAAAATTAGAGAGAAATGCATAGTACAATGAACAGAACAGTTTAAGATCTATGTAATAGTATAGGCGAATGAAATGACTATCAACATTCGAAACTTAAAAATGTTTTGCTGAAACACCTATTATGAGAACAAGTTACATGTATATTAATTGAAAATTTTAGAGAGTATTTGTATATTATATAAAGGCGGCAAGTATGGAATAAAATCGCAACAAATGCTCTGAAAATGTATTATGATCTGATTAGGAGGTTCAATATATTCAAAAGCCAATGGGGCAGCATTCCTGATGAATACGCACCAAAACTTTTAAAAATAAAATGAAGAGCCATAAGAAAGAAGAGTTTTCTATAAATATTCTTTCTTGATGTTTAGTGATCATTATAGAGAAAATCTACATTTTTCAAAAGATAGAATTGATTTTCCCCCACTTTTTTAAATTCGCACATTGCGTGTAATTGTGATAATATTGAGATAGAGAGAGTGATATTTTCATAGAGCCCAAGAGATGCCTTTTTATATAATTCGCATTAATTTGATATTAAATATGATGTGTGTTGGTTAAATTGCTTTAGATATATAAGCTTTACTTCCTTTTGATGTCACTCATATACATTATTATTTTACATCTACCGAAATTGCACTTTTAATAAATAATTCATTTGTTTGATTAAAAACAACGAAAATTTGAATTATATATATGTATATATATATATATATATATATATATATATATATATATATATATATATATATATATATATATATATATATATATATATATATATATATATATATATATATATATATATATATATATATATGTGTGTGTGTGTGTGTGTGTGTATGTGTGTGTGTGTGTGTGTGTGTGTGTTGATATTTTAAAATTTAATTTAATCCTAATTAATTTCCTGATTCTTTAGCCTAATTCAGTCTATGTCAAAGTCATTCTTGAATATTCTTTTATTTCCTGATCCCATTCCACTTTTTCGTTCTAATTAATTCAACTGAATCTTTGTAAAAATGACTGCGTCATCGGTTCCTCGTGCCTAGTGAAGTGATCCCTCTGTTTCGCTTGTCAAGGTCAACACGTGTGCGAAATTCCAATCATAATGAACATGTGTCAAACTTCATGTTATATAATACCAGGTATAAAATATTGTTGTCCTTCATTTTTCTCTTTTTGCTCTGTGTCGTTCTATGTTGTGTGTTGGTATTCGTCGCTCCTGCTTGTACATAATGTGTTCCTCTCCTGGATAAAATAACACGACACACACACACACACACACACACACACACACACACACACACACACACACACATATATATATATATATATATATATATATATATATATATATATATATATATATATATATATATATATATATATATATATATATATATATATATATATATATATATATATATATATATATATATAACCACATTTATATTGAATCAAATAGATTTCAATGAATTCTATGACTATGTTAAACTGATATAGCATACAGTTAATATTCTCTTTCTTTTTAAATTCCACTATTTTTCCAAACATACGTCTCCAAAAATATAAGTTAATATGCGAATACAACGTGCAGCTTTATTCGCAGCAACTTAAGTAATCCACTTTTCTCTCCATTATGGTAAGACTGTGCTACATGATATTAATAGCGGTTCTACTGTTCTAAGCTTGTTTGAATTTTTGTGGAAACTTGGAACACCATCGGAAATTTCGAAACAAGTAGCAATCTGTATTCTTCCTGCGGTTGAGTTTGTTGGAGGAAACGAATTTTTAATTAGATTAGCCGGGAAATATATGGCAAGATGAGAAATGTGAGATGCATATTTGATGTGTTCTTGGGAGGTTCTTTACATCGAACATTCTCCATTCTTTGCAAAAGATGTTACATATTCACCAAACTACTATGCAAGAAAAATAGAACGATGTAAGCGAATTTGGATCCGCATTTAAGCTGTTCTTGATCTCTTTTTAAACAAAAGAAATTGCTTATCACAAGGAAAAGAGAGTCTCAAAAACTTTCACGAACTAAAGTGGAAATTTATTTGAGTTATTTATTTACAACATTATAATCTGCGAATATAACATTATGGTAGGTCATAATAGTGACATAGTGCATTAGATAAATTATTTTTCTGCTGAGTAGAATACATTTGTTAACAAACCATGGGATTGATAATGATTTGTCAGAATTTTGAAGTTTTGTTCTAAACACATAATTTAACATGATTATGTTTATAGAATCTATACTACAGGTAAATTTTGTCATGAAATTTTCACGTTGAAAATAATTATACAAAAGTACAACTTTCTAAGCTGTTGGACTTCGAATTATCAATTACTGTTCAGTATTACTTTTTACTTAGAAAATATTCATTAAAAAGCATTTTTTAAAAATTACAAAATTTTTAAAGGAGATTTAAGGGGACGGTGATTCTAATAGACAGTTCACTTAGGAAAATTATGATTTCATGCATATGTATTAAAATATAAATACATCAGAATCTATAAAAAAGTATTTAAAATGAAAGATATTATTTTTTAAACTTAAAAATTATGTAATTTATTTTTTTAAATATTAAGGTAATTTAATTTCTAATCTTTTTAATAATTTTTAACTTATTTCTCTATATAAATTTATTTGTAACAAAACTAGGTAGGATTTTGGAATTCCAATTAAAAGATAATTTTTTCAGAAATATTCTTAGGCATGCGCACTAAATTTTCATAATTTTCATAAGTTCATAAGAATTTTATATTTTTTAAAACTATAATGGAATTTTAGGTATTTAAAGTAACTCGAAACTTAAAATGCGTAAGAAATTTGCTTTTAATCGAAATCTTCAATATCGGTTTTATTTATTCTCCTCAAAAATTAAAACACCTAGAATATTTCAAAGATATTTAAATATAATTAGAACATTGTTTCGAGAAAAGTAATTAAAATGTACATGTTTTTCTCTATGTCCTTCAAATACATATTTTATTGAATAATACATTTTAAGGCTGTTTTAGTTAATTATAAGCATATATTTTGGTGACGAAACAATAAAAAGAATCTTTCACATTTTCATCCATTTTATTTATTTCGAAGTCCATTGTCCCCTTAAATAGAATTTTAGTATTTATCATCAATATTTTCAGACCATATTATTGCATTTAAAATATTTCTGCCGTACTTCGATAAATAAATGTTTGAACGAGATCAATTTTATAAATTATCAATTTTGTAACAAATTTTAAAAAAAATTTTAGCAATATTTTTAAGCATATTATAATTTTTTTAATGTTTTAGTTCTTGGTTTTATAATTATAACTTACGATCATTACAATGATAATTAAAAGTACTTTCTTACATATGCACTATCGCTGTAATACAATAAAGTGCGAATTTTAAAAATAAAATTGTGAAAAATTTATTGAATAAATTATTTGAATAAAATCTAACAGATTACGGCATTATGAGGTTTCGTTCAAGAAGTTCATATATCTTTTAATCTGAGGTCAATAAATTTAACTTTTATTTTCGTATTCACTCATATATCATCTCTAAGTTGACTAAAGAGATATTTATTAAGCATGAAATGTATCTTTCATTGATCATTAAGTCAACAAACGTTATCATAATATTTCCAGAAAGAATGCTCTTATTTAAATATTTTATAAGATTCAATACATTCCCTCTATATATAATGATCTGTACGTCTGTATTAACAAATTGGACTTTGCTTCTGATAAACAAAGTGTGCCATGCAAAATGTGCAATTAATAAGGTTGAAGAAGAAGATAGATATTGAATAAAAAATATAAAAACTATTCTAAAGAAAATAGATAATATATACTTATCTTGATCATATTTAAACGATTGTTAGTTCAACTACTGGCCCTTCCCCCCCCCCTTTGTATCCAAGTTTCTTCTTTTTTGTTTTTTAATTCCAAATGTATCACATTGGGAAAATAAAGCATTGAAAAAAGATTAAATAAGAATTGTTCTTAAAATCTTTACAAAATCCTACAGCCAACCTATAATCCATTATATAGTGCATTTTATACTGTAAGAAATTTTATTTCAAGAAAATAATTCTCCCTATAGTGAAAATTACTCAAGTAATTGTTAATGCATTTTTTAAAAATGTCTCTTAAGTGCCATTCATAATTTTATTTGTAATTATTTGTAGCAAATCCAAATAGCTTACATATTTTACATTTTTACACAGATGACAATGAGTTTTCTGACATACAAAGCATTTTATGAGCAGTTAGCAGCTGTATCCTTTCAATATTCCTTGTACGTAAAGACCACGAAAAAATAAATAAAAATATGCAATAATTTCTGTTTCAAGTGTTTAGTTTCCACTGTATTTTCGAAACAAAAAATAAACATAAAAGTCCTAGCAAAAAATGAAAACATCATAAAAATAACTTTCTTCATATTCATAATATCAAATATTTTAACAGAATTGGTCTACACATGACCCTGTCACCCTAATTTCGAGAATGGATATGGCCCAAAGAAATAAGACGAATTTCTCAAAGAAATGACTCATATTTCAATGATAACTATAATTTTGATGAAATACTCTTTACTTAAGAATCTGAATGAAGAAAGTAAAGGAAATTCATCAATTCATCAATTCATCTTATTAATTCTTTTCATCACACTAGTAGTTATTATTCAAAGATCTACTTACGACAAGGGCGAATGATTTCCTAAAACTGCCGTCAGAAAAATAAACCGTCGGATAAAAATAACTATAAGTTAGTAAGTTATTCATGTCTTCTGAACTGAATATTATTATAAATATAAACTAGTTAAGAGTGAACCACTCAGGAATAACTTTGTCTAGTTTACTTTTCAATGAGCGTTAGATTTATATTACCGAAAAAGAAATTGTATAGAATAAAAATGAAATTCTTGTTTTCTTATAAATTCTAATAAGATGTAGTTGCTTTCAACATATGATATATCCTACGATGTGACATTCTCTTCGATAACGGAAGTAAATAAAAGATTATAAGGAAAATATTGTGGTACAATGGTATCTATGGAAATGTGGTACAATGTGGTTTCTCATTTGTAATAAGGTATTTAAAATTGTTCATTTTGAGAAATATAAAATTTTGTAGTTTTCTAACGATTTTTGAGCATTTCATTCTCTAGTTTACAAAACTACAAATTACAATTGTATTATTATAGATTATATTTTGGTAAAATATTTCATTTTCCATGCTCAATAAATGCAAGGAAATGTCTGATACTTTTAATGGTCCAAATAAGCATCTTAAAATGTGTATAGTATATGGAGAATTTCTATTCTTAACTGAAATCCCTTATTTTATAATTGTATAACTTAATCTCCTTGATAACAAAGATGATAGTGTCTACCTCTTACAATGTTAAACCCCATATTCCTAAAATTTTAAAACCTGCGAATTTTAAGGAAAAAGAATAATAAAATTTTTGTTGATAGGGCTTCCTTATCCATTTGTTAATGTATTGCCCTGCTAAAATAATTATGATTCTGCTGCCAACTATTGCATTAATCAAAGTTTTTTGTACTTCTTAATCACAAAATCTTCTCAAAAGATTCTGCAATTAAAAACTAAAATATTTATAAAATATTTCTATATAAAGTTTACAAGAAAATAAAGTGAATAGTTAAAGAAATCCTTTTTAAAAAAAGCAGTACCAGGAGCTTCGATGTCATGTTATATCTTGAATGTATTTGATAGCCAATATTATCATTTCGAAAATCTAACATTTGAATAAGATAAACTTTCTTCTCAAATATTGATGACTTTCATGACTACATATAAATCGTCGGCATACCTCAAGTACCTTAGATATTTCCATAAACAGAGATCAAATATAATTAATGAAGAAGACCGTGATAATCAAGAAGTTACCAAGGTCTTCTTCATGGAAGAAGAATTCATGCGAATAATTACCTCATAATTTCCCAATTAATAAGAAAACAAATTTTGCACAAACGTTCCCAAATGTAGAGCTGATCAACTTACATGAGTGAGATTCATTCCAGACATTATCTTTGTGGCAACAAGGTATCACAAAATTTTGGAGAATATCACATCATTAATTACTTTTAAATATGACTTATAGCTAGGTAAATTGAATTCTTCCAAACAATATGGTTTTGTAATAGTTGTGCATG
Organism: Argiope bruennichi; assembly: GCF_947563725.1. Classification (NCBI taxonomy): domain Eukaryota; kingdom Metazoa; phylum Arthropoda; class Arachnida; order Araneae; family Araneidae; genus Argiope; species Argiope bruennichi. Next base: position 100,027,962 of record NC_079151.1, on the reverse strand, counting down.
AAAATCCGCGCCTCACTGCCAACTTATGTAAATAAAGAGGAAATCTCTGAAAGATGCATTTTCTTTGGTCTATCATAAGAAAGTTAAAAAAAAATTCTAAATGCAAGTAATCCTATGGCCAACATGTACCAGGTTATTATTCTATGAAATGAAGATCTAAACATAGTAAGTTGTTTCTTTTTTTCTCTTATAAACACTTTTTATGCCGGCTTCCTGGCATAGGGGTAGCTCGTCTTCCCGGGTTCGAATCCCGGTTCGAGCATGGTTGTTGCTCTTCTTCTGTGTTCTATCTATGAGGTATGTGAATGTGTCTCTCTGTAGAAAAGGGTTGTGCTAGCGAATGTGACGCATGAAGTAGCTAAGTTGCCCCTAGTGGGCGCCACTGTAAAAACAAGAAACGCTCACTAGGCTTAAATTGCTGATATAAAACTTCAGTGGACTTGTAAAGTGACATAAGTCACAACAACACTTTTTATACGTGACAGGTAACGGAAAATATTTTATCATGTTTTACAATATTTTTCTAATCAGGCTTAAAGTCATATTTTACTGTTGCATACTACTGATACAGCCAAATCCAGGGACATTTTCCAACGATATTTCAATAATTTAGGCAGAAATGTCTTCCACAATGTGTAATGTAACCATCAGTGTAATGTCCTCTTTCGCTATTCTAACCATCAAAAATCCGAAATTCTTCAAAGGGTTTTATTATTTTACTCACAGCTTCAGGTGATATCGATTTCCATTCAACTTTTTAGTTGGAAGAAATTCAGGGATAGCAACTGTAGCATTACCATAACTATCGGGGGAAAAATTGGCGATATTCATTCCTTCTTGGAAATATATTTTTCATTAAAATTGTAGACAATATTTCAATTTCATTCCACACTGATTCTAATATTAAAAATTAATAACTTGGTGTGTATACAAATTTACTACTTATAAAAAGATTAAAAATAAGCCTGCTTTATTATCATGTGAGAAGATTATGGGGTTTTTTTTTATTTGTTAGGAGGTTCTGAAGCTCGAAATCGCGTAGGCAAGGAATATTGAAGCTCGAACTAGCGTAGCCAATGAATAAAGCATAAATGGCAATTTTCAACATCATCTTTTAATCGCATATATTTTTTAACCCGCTTTTACCAGTATTGCATTATTATTATGTATGCTTCTTTTAAAGCAGATGCCTTTTATAAAGGTTGACCTGCTTTTACCAGTATTGCTTTATTATTACGTATGCTTCTTCGACAGCAGATGCGCTTTTAAAAGTTTGACGTAGAACTATGACATCATAGTTGTTATTTTCATGGAATGTAATATTTTATGGAGGAAATTAAATAATTTAATTTTTATAAGTTGTTAAAAAAAACTTCATTCGCGTTTAATAACAGTTTTGATAAAAGTATTTTCTCTTTCCCCCAATGGGGAAATATTGCTTCATTCATTATTAAGTGGGAAACATTGAAAGATTTGACTCCTGTTCTAAAATTAATTCATTATGAAACTGTTTTATGATCTCAGAAATTACAAAATAACAGTTTGTGTTTACAAAAATATTTTTTTCATAAAATTCTATATAAATTAATATGTTTAAAAATGTATTGGTAAATAGTTTATTATTTGGAAATCACATTGCGACGGAAAGGCTCGTTATTCAGTTTCCGAACGTGGCATTCCTTTGTTGTGAGAACTTGATATTGTTTTGGTTGGTGGGGGATTGAAGCTAGAAAACGCGTAGGCAATAAATAAAGCATAAATGGCAATTTTCATTTTTTTTTTCTTAACTGGCAAAAAAGTTTTGAATCTCTGTCTGGAGTTCTCGTAAACCGGTTTAAACTGGTTAATGATTTAAATTCATTTAGACAAATAATGACATAAAAATAATAATGCTCTCACATGATAACTTGAAGTTTTCGATCGTAGATTTCATTTTATTTATTTGGATTTTAAGTAAGAAAATAAAATAAACATTTTAAAATATTGTGTTATTTGAGAATTAAGTATCAAATAATTTTAAGCAATATTTAAATTTTTAGCTAAATATGCCTATAAAATGCTGAATATGAAACTATTTTTATGACAGAGACACATTTAGCACATATTTTGTACAATATGTGTTTACAACTTATTAGCGATCAGATGATAAACCGTCTCTGTCTGATCACGCCGACATATTTTACGACATATTACTGTATATTCCCTCAAGACGTGTTCGGAAAATTGTACAGCATTTATACTTTTCTTTATTCTTCATGTACTCGTAAGAGAGAAAAAAGAAAACCATATGACAAAAATAATCCTTATTATCAATAATATTGTACTCTGAATATAAAAATATATCACTACATTCCTGACATCGCTGAAAATATCAATGCACAAATTACTCCCAAATGTTTTTAAAAAAATATTATTACTACTATTGATTTTTAATATTTTATCTGCCGATAATATTTTGTGATCCCATGTCTCTTATTTCTCTGTTAATTAACAATGCATCTAAAACTTGTGTGGATATTTCGATAATTAGATGGAATATATTTATAATACAGCAGGATACTTTAATGGAGGTTAAATCTAACCATATACAGCATTAAAAAGGTAAATAAGAAATTTTAGCGATTTATATTTATAATTTATGTTGTTTATGTTGCGATTCTATCACTTGTCCAGCACAGCAAGGTATATCCATGATTCACAGATTCATGGTAATGCGGAATTACGACAGTTTCTACTAGTCGAAGATACCTCGAAGCATTTTGACATCACCTGAAGAAGTCTCAATTCATTATTAGAAAATAAAGAAATATTGCATTTCTACTATGGTATTGGGCCATATCTGTGCTTCATTTAAAAGGGGGTGGGCAGCTTCAAACACCTCTTCAACCCAATTGAGAATAAATCGCAACTTGTCAACCGAAGTTCTATAGCCAACATATACTTTTTAATACGCTCGACCATATGTAGGTAATCACTTCTAAAACTGCCTTTATATTAAAAATTAAAATGTAACACGATCTGGAAGCTGAGTTGATAATAGTACATAATTTCAAAAATGAATTATATAAGCATTAATTATAATAATGATAGCAAACTTATAAATAAAAAAATGTCCCTTCTTAACACGTTTCTGCATGCTCTTATTAACCTTCAAATAAATGAAATTAAGAATCGGCAAAACATTTTTTCAAATTTCTAACTACAGTTTCAAACATCCCTATTGGCTATATTTTTGACCAGAATAATAAATTATCTATTCTATGTGTTTAATAATTAAAAAGTTAACATAAATGTTTACAAATATATTTAGTAAAGTTCAGATGAATTATAGTGTTTTAAATTGTAAAAGAATTTCTTCCAAACAGAAATATAACTTCCAGAGATATATTTAAGCTAGCAAACACATATAGAAATATTAACTTACACGTATGCTTTCCTCAAGAAATATTGAGGGATTAACAGTAAACCTCCTAAGCCTTGAATTCGATATATTTTATTCTTGTTATCTTCATGTCAGAGATTTGGACATGTAAGTTTAGTACACTTAATTCACTACAAAAAAAAATGGGTTGTGTGTTTATGGATACAACTCAAAAGGAAAATTTTTGTAAGAGGATTTCGATTTTTTAGAGGAGGAGGGAGGAATATTTCATCAGTAATATTTTACATCAAGTAATAAATATACTTATTATTGATATTAAAACCTGAAAGGAATATAATAGTTAGTATACATTTATCGTAAATATCAGAAAATGCGCTTTCATTCTCAACGAGTTACGATTTGATTTGATTATCACCACGACCATTTTCATTTTTTTATGAATCACCAGTCCTTCTTAGAAAATGAAGCAATGATTTTAAGAATCTAAAATATTTATAGATCCGTCCTGATCAAATAGTAGAAAATCAACATCACATGACATTAGATCGTCATTCAGAATATGAAATTAGTAGGCATTGGCCACAGAATTATTTGAATTTCTGTACTTTCTATAATAGTCTAAAGGAAATATATTCATTTTCTAGAAATTTCCTCTCAGTTTACATAAGTTGACGGTACGATGTGTACTTATATCCATAATGGCATGCATTTTTAGACAGAATCAAGGTTTAAATTCAAGTTTTTTTCTATGAAGATACTTATAAACAAATAAGCAAACTCACTTTCTGTTGATTTTTATGCCACTTACAATAATTTAATCGAAAATGTGAGAAATATTATGAGGTATAATTTCATACAATCTGATATAATTTTACGGCATTACAAATGAAAATTGAATTGCAATTCTAACACACATATTCTACAGAACTATGTGATTTCACTAGTATATCTGCAAAAATCAGAAGATATTTAATTAAAAATCATTTTAAAATGTTTGTATTTGAGTTAAATGGCAAAACAACGTCATGTAATAGATTCCTTCAAAAAGACTTTTTGCGTAATAAAGGTTAATTTTTGTCAGCTAAAGGATAGCAGATTGGAAACAACACTTCTTGTCAAATAAGTATGAAACAGAGATTCTGTCGTGAGAAAGGCCTTTTTCCAGTAATGCAGTAATTTTTATATTAATGATTAAGGATTATTGAACTGTTCGTGAGTTTTTCATGATGAAAATAAATATACTGCCGCAATTTCATGGTATGCATGTTTTAAAAAGCAGGATATTGCAAGAAGTCTCTGTAAAGAGAATTTTGATTAAATCTGAATTTAATCTCTTGATTGCATTCAATATCGATTGCTGAATTTCAAAGAAACTTCTTTGAAAGATCGAAATAAAATGCTACGTTTATTGCAATGTTAAAAATTCACGTATTAAAAAATGTTCAGTTTCTATATTGTAGATAAATCTTATCCGGTAGTTTTGCAGCAATTTAGAAAAATAATTTATCCCAATAGGAATTCGTGTCCCATGGATAAATATACCATTATACATTCTATCCCATTATCCAGTTTTAGTTTCTTTCAAATTTCAATTGTATTTGGTTCAAAACATTAAATGTGGCCAGGCAGTATTTATGCTGTTGTTGTTGTTGCTAATCACCATGGTCTGACTTAGTCAGACCAAATCCATAAATCCGTTGACATGAAGAAAGTCAAAAACGAGGAAGGGAGAAGAATAAATTTCTCCCCAATGAAATCCTAAACAGTCCAGAATATGTTCAGCAGAGGCCTGATGCTGGCAGCATTTCGGGCAAAGAGGGTAACATTTTTCACCCTGAGAAAAGAAAAGACATTTAAGGTGGCCACTGGCAAGTCGCGACAGGCAAGTGTTGGTTTTTCTATCACAAGGAAGATTTAAGGACTGCACCGGCTTATTGGCTCTATACCAATCATGAGTAGGGAGAACCATACAATTCTTCTTATTTAGGAATTTCGTCTGAGAGAACAGTTCTAAGTATGTGAGCTCAACAGAAGATGAAGTCGCTAGGCTGCTTCCTTTCTTTGCAAGCCTGTCTGCTATTTCGTTACCAAGTAGATCCACATGAGATGGGATCCACTGGAAATGAATATCATGTTGAAGTGAATCGGCAGTATTTATAGATATAGGTAATGACCTGGTTCCACTATTGGCCATGTAAATGAATACCAAAACTCTCAACAAAGTACACACAAAATGTTGATATATATACATCAGAATCCAGAAATTCTGGTTTTCTTCGATCAGTATCAATCTTCATTTATATATGAGCAGAAAATTATGTACTTTAGGATTTTTCTTAGAGGTTTGGGACGATCATGTCTTGCCTTTGGCCATGTGTCAAGTTACTCATGAGTGACAAAAAGTAAAATGTTGAAGGTTGTTATTTTGATTTACACTATTTGCTAAAGTGATAGTTTTTTTTTCATTTAATATTACTAAACAGCCAAGCGTTATTAGATTTTAGAAAATCACAATTACGAATAAACTCTAAAAATAACAAGCTATTCTCTTTTTTGCTTGAATCAAATCTCGAAACAAATGTTATGCATGCATCAATCCCTTAATGTAAACAGATCGATGCATTTACTCAAGACGCTGTTTGTTTCCGTAAAGCAATAAAAGCCAATTCTATGTAACAAATATTCCTATCTTTTATTATTCTCGTCTGTTTTTCTTTGCGATAAAAATGAAAAAATAAAGGCCTGAAGATTGTTGAAGAGAAAGAAGAAATGAAGAGAAATGGTATGTTGTTGAAGCTTCAAAAATCCAATAAACCGTTTGTATTGGAATGCAGGTTCGCTTTTCGAGAGCCACTCAGAAGATACATGGAATCGCTCTCCCATTTCCTGTAACAGATTGATGTGTCAAAAGCGGAAGGATGTTTTTGTATTTCTTATAAGCATAAAATACAATATTGATGATGACCATCACGAGTATTTACAAATGCAACACTCACTTGTCTTCTTTTTTATATGAATATTGAAGGAAATACTCTTTATCTTTCAGGATTCCTGTTATCGACAGGAATATATTCTAACATAAGAAAAATATCCAGCCTTAAATTTTTATCAACATTGAGTTCCCCAATCCAAATATAATTTAATATAATTTCAAATAATCAATAAATTTTAATTGTATTTAATATAATTTGAAGCGAAAAATTTAACAATCATTTATTAATCAAAATAAATAAAGCAAAAAAAAATATTAACTAACTTGCTCAAAGGGTTTACTTGATTTTGGTACATATCGGACAACTCACTAACTTAATTATGGCACATATCGGATGAGAGTACGTGTGTGAAACAGAATTTGTAGTGTAAATTCGTCGAATATTAGAATTACGCACAATTTAATTTTTTCATTGTAAAGCATTAAATGAGTGAGTTAATGCTATTTTTATTCTGAATTAAAGATAAACCAGAATTTATTTTATTACATAGTATATAAATAACATATAAACAATTGCTATTTTCAAACAATTATAATATCTTTTCATAAAATACCAAATAATGCAGAAATATCGAAAGACAAATCAGAAATCTTTCAGTGATTTTTCCTATTTCTGCGATGAACTTTCTTTTTGAGAGCGAAAAGGAAAGAATTCACACACACACACACACACACACACACACACACACACACACACACACACACACACACACACACACACACACACACACACACACACACACACACACACACACACACACACACACACATATATATATACTTATGAAACCTTATTACATAACTACCCGTTTATTAAAAACTTATTTTTGGTTTTATGATTTATTTGAAATATTCTTACACGAATGAATCATAGGAAACTCGAAAAAACTCAAAAACCTTCAAATTTGTTATTTTTACTTTTTTCCACAAATGTCATTTGAAATCTTAAAAGAAGAAAAAAGAATCTAGATCTTTCCAGCACATAATCTTCAAAGAATTCTGAATTTAAGAAGAAATTCTGCTCCAGGATTAGAATGAAAAATAAGATTACATTTCAAATAAAATTTGCATTTGACTTCAGAGCTTCATTACAATATTTTAAAGGAATAGCTAACTCACATCGTAATTAAAGATGGAAAAACCGAACGAATTCATTTATTTTCTGAATAATTTATGAAAGTTTTGAAGCAAAAATTGAAAGGTTATGGCATATAATTAAAATGCTTTTAAATTATTCAGATTTGGTGTTAGATTTCGCTTTATAACTAAAGCGAAATATAAAAAAGCTGGGAAAATCATTTTGCTATTATGCAAAAAAAAAAAAAAAAAAAAAAAAAAAATCAATAATTTTAAAAATTCAAAATATCGTTTGGTTCAAGCATTTTAAACTCGCTCTTTATGCAAACTATACATTACATAATTTCATTGTTTTTAATATTATGGTAATTTTGCAATAACTTTTAGATAATTTTATATGCATAGAGATTACATAAAATTTTTACCTTTGAATAATTTTAATCCTTAAGAAGGATTTAGAATCAAAAACTATTTAAGGAGGTATTTTTTCTATAGTAAAAGAAATAGAGTTTTTGTAAATGTTCAGGGAATATATCATTTTCAGAGCCTTTCCCATGGAAACGAGCTTTAGGAAAAAGAATTACAAACCTTTTGAAAAGGAAATGGTTAATAACATTATTGGAAAACGTTTTGCGAAAACATGGATTTCTCATCAGACGACATGAACTTTCATATTCAAAACTGCGTAGGAAGAATAGACAACCTTTAATTGCTGGAATCAAATCAGCAAATTTCATTGAGAGTTTATGCAAGTAATGTAAAATTATTGTTTATTATTATTATAAGTGGTTTGTTTCTTTCATTCAATCGTTGTTTGTAAACCCATCATAAGAAATGTTTCATATATTTTCTGCATAAAATATAATGAGCTAAATTCATATGGGAAAATTATGTTTAATTTTATAAATATTAAAATTTATTTTCATGATAGATATTGAAACTTTATTAAATTAATGATAATTCAGATCTTTTAATTTCTAATCTAAAATACCATATTCACAATTTATAATTTAGAGATTGAAAGAAAAATTCCAATTTTAAATAGTGAATTTCATCCATTTAAGCTATAATGATATTGTTACAAATCTATAATATTGTTTTCTTGTAATGTTAATCCACTTTTCATGGAAAAAAAGATATTTTCAACTATTCTGAATATTTTTTGTGCCAATGCTTTGTCAACAAGCCCCGGCCTTGATGATAGTTTGACAACTCTAGAAAACTGGCAAAAATAAAGTTTATGAAAATTGCAAGAAGTATAACGATATATTTATTAGGATACTAGAGATTTCAAGGTTCTTCAACAAATTTCCATACGTTGTTTTTTTTAAACTATACAAGTGGAGATTCTCACTAGAGTGGCAATACTCTTTCTGAATTTTGACTCATGCAGCACTCTGAATGTTATGCTATTTCTATTTAAACGCAATTTGTTGCTTGCATTGTAGAATGCTGCTTTATTATTCTCTATCAAGTTAGTTGGACTTTTTAATGTATACCAATGGACGATTTAAGTAGCAATATCAAAAGAAATATTTATAGGACTTTATTTACTTATTTTTTCATTTTAAAAGGAGAATTTTAGTTAAACAACTTATAGAATGCAATAATTTTACTAAGAGAATAGATGATTTACCACTATTTATTCAGATTAGTTCAATCTATGTGTCAAATTATTGCATTATTATTCTCCTGGTATAATTTTGGTTAGATGCGGCTTTTTCTTATTTATAAAATTAAGTGAACTTTAGTGAAACAACTATTTTTGCTTGAATTCCTAAATATAATTTTTTATGATTTTTTTAAACAATTAGTTTATAGATAAGTTTTTTGATGAAACCAAATCGTATGTAAAAAAATGACAAACATATATTTATGTTTTATATCGTATCGTGTGAATCGGGAAAAAAGCTAACAAAAAAATCTATGGAGAAATGGAAATTTATATTAGAACCATGCGCTGAACCATACATAACTTACTAAATTTCTATAGAATGCATACTCAGAAAATATTAAAGTACAAGCCAAATATTTGTTCACCATAATACATTTGTATAAAAGACTTTCGTTTTTTTAAAAATGTTTTTTATTTATTTATTTGCTGTCATTTTACGTTTCTAAATAAAATGATCCGCGTTAAAGAAAATATTTTTTGGAAGAAGTTTCTGGATAACATATAAGAATATTGGTTAAAAAATTTAATTCCGTTTTTTTTTAATTTTAATAATTTTTCAATGATTGCATAAGATCAGCCTGTTGTTCTGCCATCATTCCATAATTTGCATTAACATTTTTGCTTCATTTGACTGCTCACTTTAAATAAGATAAACTATCACTTTAAATAAGATAAACTAAAATAAGATAAATAAAATTAATACTTTTAAAATAAAAACTATTAAAATAAATTGCTGGTAACTATTAAAATAAATAATTTAGACGAAGAATATTAGTAATTAGTAACGAAGTAATTCTAAAACATAACATTCCTGGGTTTAACTTTTCTTTCTATAATTGACAACATATTTATATATCCTTTAAAATATTTTATGCAAATAAATAGAGTTTCCCTTTTGCCTAAATTATCAAAATTCTGGTTACATGAAAAGTAAAAAGCGGGTTCGTCTAAGATTCATCTGGCATTTCCTTATTGGATTATTCTTAGGAACAAACGAAATAATTTATATTGATGTGTGTTCAACATATTTTGATTATTATAGCGTCTTAAATTTGTGAGCCTAGATCTCATTTGATGTTATAGAAAAAAAAATTGAGATTGCGTAAGTCTTTGAAAAATATTCTTTTAAGTTTTTTCAACATTTGTCATTAAATATAGAGGAGGAAATTTTTCTAAGTATATTTTGTAATGGAAGTGTGTACGTATTCAGATTCATTTAATGAAACATTTTCTCGCTCGTTTAATTTTATTTATATATTATTCTATGACAAATTTATTATTATTATTTTATGGAAATAAAATTTGAAATAGCCTAAGCATTTTAAGAAATTTTCTATATAAGATTCTTCAATATTTGTCATTAAATATAGGGTAGGAGATTTTTCAATGAATATTTTGTAATGGAAGTGTGTACGTATTTAGATTCATTTAACGAAATATTTTCTTACTTGTATAATTTTATTTTTATATTATTTTATTATTAATTTATTATTATTATTTTATGGAAATAAAATTTGAAATAGCCTAAGCATTTTAAGAAATTTTCTATATAAGATTCTTCAATATTTGTCATTAAATATAGGGTAGGAGATTTTTCAATGAATATTTTGTAATGGAAGTGTGTACGTATTTAGATTCCTTTAACGAAATATTTTCTTACTTGTATAATTTTATTTTTATATTATTTTATTATTAATTTATTATTATTATTTTATGGAAATAAAATTTGAAACAGCCTAAGCATTTTAAGAAATTTTCTATATAAGATTCTTCAATATTTGTCATTAAATATAGGGTAGGAGATTTTTCAATGAATATTTTGTAATGGAAGTGTGTACGTATTTAGATTCATTTAACGAAATATTTTCTTACTTGTATAATTTTATTTTTATATTATTTTATATTAATTTATTATTATTATTTTATGGAAATAAAATTTGGAATAGCTTAAGCATTTTAAGAAATTTTCTATATAAGATTCTTCAATATTTGTCATTAAATATAAAGGAGGAAATTTTTCGAAGAATATTTTGTAATAGAAGTGAGTACGTATTCAGATTCATTTAATGAAACATTTTCTCACTCGTTTAATTTTATTTATATATTATTCTATGACAAATTTATTATTATTATTTTATTGAAATAAAATTTGAAATAGCCTAAGCATTTTAAGAAATTTTCTATATAAGATTCTTCAATATTTGTCATTAAATATAGGGTAGGAGATTTTTCAATGAATATTTTGTAATGGAAGTGTGTACGTATTTAGATTCATTTAACGAAATATTTTCTTACTTGTATAATTTTATTTTTATATTATTTTATTATTAATTTATTATTATTATTTTATAGAAATAAAATTTGAAATAGCCTAAGCATTTTAAGAAATTTTCTATATAAGATTCTTCAATATTTGTCATTAAATATAGGGTAGGAGATTTTTCAATGAATATTTTGTAATGGAAGTGTGTACGTATTTAGATTCATTTAACGAAATATTTTCTTACTTGTATAATTTTATTTTTATATTATTTTATTATTAATTTATTATTATTATTTTATGGAAATAAAATTTGAAATAGCCTAAGCATTTTAAGAAATTTTCTATATAAGATTCTTCAATATTTGTCATTAAATATAGGGTAGGAGATTTTTCAATGAATATTTTGTAATGGAAGTGTGTACGTATTTAGATTCCTTTAACGAAATATTTTCTTACTTGTATAATTTTATTTTTATATTATTTTATTATTAATTTATTATTATTATTTTATGGAAATAAAATTTGAAACAGCCTAAGCATTTTAAGAAATTTTCTATATAAGATTCTTCAATATTTGTCATTAAATATAGGGTAGGAGATTTTTCAATGAATATTTTGTAATGGAAGTGTGTACGTATTTAGATTCATTTAACGAAATTATTTCTTACTTGTATAATTTTATTTTTATATTATTTTATTATTAATTTATTATTATTATTTTATGGAAATAAAATTTGGAATAGCTTAAGCATTTTAAGAAATTTTCTATATAAGATTCTTCAATATTTGTCATTAAATATAAAGGAGGAAATTTTTCGAAGAATATTTTGTAATAGAAGTGAGTACGTATTCAGATTCATTTAATGAAACATTTTCTCACTCGTTTAATTTTATTTATATATTATTCTATGAGAAATTTATTATTATTATTTTATTGAAATAAAATTTGAAATAGCCTAAGCATTTTAAGAAATTTTCTATATAAGATTCTTCAATATTTGTCATTAAATATAGGGTAGGAGATTTTTCAATGAATATTTTGTAATGGAAGTGTGTACGTATTTAGATTCATTTAACGAAATATTTTCTTACTTGTATAATTTTATTTTTATATTATTTTATTATTAATTTATTATTATTATTTTATAGAAATAAAATTTGAAATAGCCTAAGCATTTTAAGAAATTTTCTATATAAGATTCTTCAATATTTGTCATTAAATATAGGGTAGGAGATTTTTCAATGAATATTTTGTAATGGAAGTGTGTACGTATTTAGATTCCTTTAACGAAATATTTTCTTACTTGTATAATATTATTTTTATATTATTTTATTATTAATTTATTATTATTATTTTATGGAAATAAAATTTGAAACAGCCTAAGCATTTTAAGAAATTTTCTATATAAGATTCTTCAATATTTGTCATTAAATATAGGGTAGGAGATTTTTCAATGAATATTTTGTAATGGAAGTGTCTACGTATTTAGATTCATTTAACGAAATATTTTCTTACTTGTATAATTTTATTTTTATATTATTTTATTATTAATTTATTATTATTATTTTATGGAAATAAAATTTGAAATAGCCTAAGCATTTTAAGAAATTTTCTATATAAGATTCTTCAATATTTGTCATTAAATATAAAGGAGGAAATTTTTCGAAGAATATTTTGTAATAGAAGTGAGTACGTATTCAGATTCATTTAATGAAACATTTTCTCACTCGTTTAATTTTATTTATATATTATTCTATGACAAATTTATTATTATTATTTTATTGAAATAAAATTTGAAATAGCCTAAGCATTTTAAGAAATTTTCTATATAAGATTCTTCAATATTTGTCATTAAATATAGGGTAGGAGATTTTTCAATGAATATTTTGTAATGGAAGTGAGTATGTGCTCAATTTCATTTAATGAAATAATTTCTTAATCGCTTGTTTTATTTTTATATTGATTTATTATTTTTATGTTAAGAAAAACAAAATTAAAATTGCTTAAGATCTTAAAAAATATTCTTTTAAGATTCTTTTCAACATTTCTCATTAAATAAAGAGGAAAAAATCTTTTAAAGAATACTTTATAATGGAAATAAGTATGTATGCAGATTCATTTAATGGAACATTTTCTCTTTCGATTAGTTTTATTTATATATTATTTTAAGATTAATTTATTATAATTTATGCGTTTTTTTCCTTATTTATTTACTATTTATGTACCAGTTTCTCATTTTTTTTTCCAATTTTGAGACTCAGAGATGGTTTATTCGTATAAGTTGGTGGGTGAAAGCAAATAAGCATGAAAAACTAAAACCTTTTCCTAGAAAAAAGCAAAAAAAAAAAAAAAACCTGTAAAATATGTAACAATTTTCTTAATCTTAAATCATTACCATTCTTAATCATCTAGGAATATTTTTCTGTCACTGCCATCGCATATAGTCTATTTACTAGGTTATAATATCTTGAGGAAACACAAAACACTTCTAAACATATTTCATATTTTTTAATCCATTATTCTAGGAGCACATTTTATTTCATTTGCCACCTCTATTTACTCCCCAAGTAACTCGAATAAATTCATTTCAACAAGTAACAAAGTTCCGTGATCTTATTACGAAACTAACGTCACCGACGTGCGAGGAAGGAGAAGGTAACCCCCCTTCCTCCCCTCGCACCCCTCTTCCTTTCTTGGGCAGACAGACAAACCGTGAATGAAAAACATTCTCCGGTGTGTTCGGCTGACCTTTGAGGAGTTAATCAGGGCGTTTTATTGTTCCCGGCATCGCCTGCCTTTGACAGATCGTGTAGGTACAAGCGACTGACTTTCAATGAAAGGCACTCTCGGCTTCAGTCCTCATCAAGGAGCCGGGAATAGCTCTGATGGTTGCCGCTGAAAGAATGGAGTAATGTTTGTGTGGTTGACCCGTTTTTATGGGGGATGAAATATATCACATCATGATTGTGGGTGATGTTGAACTCTTTTTCAACCTTACAGAAATTGTCAGCAGCAGTTTTATATAAGAAAAGAAATTAAATTTAAGATATGTCGATATATCTTAAGTTGTTTATCTTAGTAAAAATTTTGGGAGGATGAAAATTATCAGTTCGTGTTTGATATTTTGAATTTCTTTCAGGATTAAAGGTACAAGAACAATTATTACGGGTACGCTATACCCAACAAATATTTTCTAAGCGTTTATTTAGTAAAGAAAAATAAATGCTTCTTTAGAAAAAAAATATCGAGGAACTTTAGATCTTTAAAAAAGTTTCAGAATAAAAATGGCTTCAAAATAAAGATTGATTGAGCACCATTAAAGAAAAAAAAAAGATTTAGTAAAACTTTAAAGGATAAATTTTCTAAGACAGGTTCGTTTCTTTTCAACATTTCAGGAATTATCAAGATCAATTTCTTGTGACAAACAAATTAAATATAAGATAATCTTAAGATCTCATTTAATCTTTAAATGTACGAACTATATTTTTGATAAGTTATATTTGGAATCAAGTGGAAAATAGGTGTAGTTAATGAAATAAATTTTTAAAAAAAATTGCATAAGAATTGCTATTTTAATTTTCAAGAAAATATTGATGAATTTCATCATTATCATGAAAAATCATTCCTTAAGTTTTCCAAATTTACTGCGTACAATAATATATTTCAAACATAAATAATACTTCTCATTACATTCCAAAATAAGAAAATTTATGAATCAATTATTTTTAGCATTTAAACATAAAAGAACATTGCATTTGCAACATGATCACTGTGTGGTACTCTTACATAGTGGAATCTTATACCTTAACCTGTTTAGAAATATAGGCCAAACAAATGCCGTCTTTTCGAACAACCATAGGCGGCAATGGATGAGATATTCTTCTAGATTTAGTGAAATTATGTAGAATATATTGCATCTTTACATCATAAAAAAAATCTACATTTTTCTTGCATAAATTTTTCAGTATATGCAAAAATATAAATATCATTTGTTACTCTGGCATTTTTTCTATCCGAAAACCAATCCTGTATGTTTTTATTAATTTTTATATAAATAATCGCAAAGTGTGACACCCGCCGATATAAAATTGTACAACAATGCAGATAAAGAAATAAACCTTCAAAGATGCTAATTGTGTTCAGAAATGATAAAGTAGTTTTGGTAAAATTATAATAACAGAAACATTATTCAAAGATTGCTCCATTAAGATATAAGAGGCTTTAAACATGCGATGCAGTTCTACATTGCTGTGTATTAAGAGTTAAACGGGTTTCAATCTTCAGAAATGATTATATTAATATTATATAATAAATCCTTGCTTTTCCTAGCATGACATTTTATGTATATTTGTATTTCTGAAAACTACTTTGCACATAGAATTTTTTCAGCTTTTAAAAATCCGTTGCTGGAAATACATATTTACAAAAGTGGTTACTCTCATCTTTTTACTCTCTGAATCATATACTATAATGTTGCATTTTTAATGCAATATAGTACTGCATTTTTAAAAATGAGATAACTAAATACTAATTTAAAGAAATATCTCGTTCAAGTTACAAATGCTTTTATAAGTACTTTCTTTTAATTCTTCAAAAAAGACCCGTTGAACTTTTAACTTACATGATTTAGTATAATTAATAAACTGAAGAATGATTATGATTGCTTTAATTGTAGCCAAATATTGAAATTTAGCATTTTTTCTCCAATCGGTTTACTTAATGACGTTACAAGATTGATGATCATTTATTTTTTTTATCTTGAATATTCGCACTAGAGAAGGATATACATATACAACTCAGGAAATAATTGAATCAGCAATGAAATTCTGTTTTGTTCTTGAATATTCATTTATTATTAAGCTATATTTATTTCAAGAGTATACAATTAAATTAAAAAGGTGAATTAATTCAATAAAATATTGTTTTGTAAGTAAATGAGTTTAATTTTAATAAGTAAATGAGTTTTGTATTTTATAATTTTTAAAAATACTGAAGAAATTCTAATAAGCATTAATGAAAAATTCTTTAACTTTTGACTATTCCTTCGTTTTTATATGCCTCCATCTAATTTAATTTATTAGACATAAAGTTTCAATAAATTCAAAAACCCTTTTCCTCACGATATAATCTCAGGCGTTAAGTAACAAATGCTTAAAGATATCTGAAAGTAGCAGCATATTTATCAAAAAAGTAATCAGATTGCTTCTTAGGTGGCTTATAGCTGGGACACTCAAGGTTAATTTTCTTTCCTCGAGCTATAATGATTTATTTTGATAAAGCTTCTATTTTCTGCAACAATATCAGTAGAAACAAAACAATATAACACTGAATACCAAAATTACTATTTTCTTTTGTAGGGAAGTGTAATCTCAGATATTGCTTTATTTTTAGCAACTCATTTTTCATCATTTTCAAATGTATCTGCTTTATCAATTCAAGCTATTTTATATTTTTATCTCCAGTTCAGAATATTTTAGGTTGAGGTAAATCAGTTTATTCTTTCAAATAATTTTAATCCATCTCTTGAAAATCAAGTTATTTTTTTCTAATAATTTTAATCCATTTCTTGAAAATCAATTTATTCTTTCTAATAATTTTAATCCATCTTTTGAAAATCAAATTATTTTTTCTTATAATTTTAATCCATCTCTTGAAAATCAAATTATTTTTTCTAATCATTTTAATCCATCTTTTGGAAATCAATTTATTTATTCTATAATTTTAACCATCTTTTGGAAATAAAATTTTTCTTTCTAATAAGTTTAATTTATCTGTTGAAAATAAAAAAAAATCAATATTTTTCATAAGTTAAAAATTGCTCTTATTGGCCTATTACCTTTGTCAAGTAAAAATTTTGCAATTTCGTTTCAAATCTGAAGCACACCAAGTAGTTTAATCGAATTCATTAGATCAGACTGTGACTGGTAAACGAAGAACGATTAAATTCCGACGTTAAGATTATTTTCTTCCAATTTTCGTCCGATTAAACAATCGGCAATTGAGAGAAAATAATCCTAATGATACGATTTAATCTTTTCATGTTTACTACGTGTATCTGATATAAGGTATCTGATTAAGCTTCTTGGTGTTATTCTCTTGATTGGAAACGAAATTAACTTGACTTTTTGCCTAGTAAAGTTAAGGGACCAGCATTCTGATAATCTTTAAGCAATTGACAATTGGAAGAAAATAATCCTAATGGTTCAGTTTAATCTTTCCATTTGCAGTACGCGCAGTTGGATTTTTGGTACCTGATTAAGCTTTCTGGTCTTCACGTAATTGGAAACGAAATCGACGAGAATTTTTACCGTACAAAGTTAAGAGACCAGCATTCTGATAATCTTAAAGCAGGCGACAATTGAAAGAAAATTCTATGGAGCCATTCAGTCTAATTTCTATTTCTACTAAGAAAAGTCTAATTGAATGTATCATAATGAATTTCCCGATTGCCGCTGGATGGAGTGGAAAAGGAAATCATGAAGCCATAGAATCGAAATCGATCAGTATTTTCATCTATTAACTTAAAAAGAGATGAATTCTGATAATATTCTCAATTAAAGTGTAACAAATAATTTATTTTGGTTACTTATAAATATAAGTTTGCACTTGCATTTAGCATTTAGATTGTCTTACGATAAAATTACATTTCAGTACTATTAAAAATTTTTAATTTATGATTCATTTAATTCAATATATTCAATTATTTATGCTTGAAATGAAATGAAATTTATGCTTATAATGAAATGACATATTTAAGAAAATACTTCTTGACTAAAGTGCCAACAATGATACGATTGAATATCAGTCTTCAGTACTATAATTTTTTTGTATAAAATTAGTTTTCAATCAGTATAATATTTATTTTTCTTCTCTGAAAATAAAGAAAACTGCTATGTTCCGGACGTGGGAAACCCAAATTAAAAAATGAAAATTCATTTTTAATTTTGTTTGCATAAAGAACATTTATTAATTTAGTAATATTAATATAAGTATTCTGAGAAAAAAATGTTAGTCATATTTTTAAAAATATAAACAATACCATAATGCAATGGAAGAATATCTGTGTATAAAAAAATATTTTTAATATTTAGAAAGATATTTTTAATGTTTTTCATGAATAGTTTAAAATTTGATTAATCTGAAACTCGTTTTTTTTTATTTCTAATCCGCTTAAATCATAATTATTTGAATATATTTTGTACTCAGCCATGACGGCTATGATCATTCTTATAATTTATTTTTCAAGGTTAAATTTCCTTTCAAGGTTAAAAACCCTTTGGCACCTTCAAAGACTGTAGATAATCTTCAAACAGTTTGATATGAAATATTTTTCTCATTATGTAAATTTCATTTGCAGGCAGAAATTAGAAAATTATACCAGAATAATCCTATTGAAATATACTTCAGGAACTCTCCCAAAATGGTAACGACATACCATTTGTCTAAAATTTATTAAAATCAATGCAAGTAAATCGTAATGGTCCAAGAAAATCAGTTATAAAATATGAGTTAGAGTAAATAGATGAAAGGAAATAATACTTTTTCTTTAAATATATGTCTACATACGTATGAATTTTTAAAAAATAATATAAAATAATTATATTTTGAAATTCTTTATAGCATAATAGAAGAGAAATGTCATTGAAACAGATATATATAGTTTTAAAAAGCCAAAAATGCGTAAAAAAATTTAAAATATATAGTTTATTTTAACTAAAAACATATATAAACTAAAGCTTACTAGTTAGGAAGACAATAAAATTGATTTTTCCCAAAATGTTTCAAATAATTAAAGAAATATATTGATAAAAGATAATTTGAAATAATACTAATCTGATGAAGAAATAGCCTCAATTCCTCCAAGCTTCCAATACTGCGCTTTCATTAATAAATACAATGAAATTTTCATTTTTTTTTTCTATCATGAAGCATGGTAACAATTGTAAAATATTTTCTAATGAACTGGTCGTATATTTCGTTGCTCAGGAATTGCAATATATATATATATTGCCAAATCTGAATAAATAATGCATTATATTTTAAGCTGGGTTTCCCTAAGAAGATTTTATCGAAATTTAGAATATGTGAGAATTGCATTAGATCTTAGATAATGCAATTATAAAAATGAATGTAACTTTGCAAGAAAAAAAGTTGAAGCAAAATTCGATCGGTTATATGAAGTAAAGTATTCCGAAATTAGAAATATTGGATAAAAGTATTCTATAATTTCTTGAAAAAAAAATTAACTTTTCTATGCAGTCACTTAACTTACTTCATGGAATTCGAGAATGATGGGCGAAGACAATACTTTTGACATTGTTTCTAAAACAAGTTAGCAATATGCTGTCATTTGAAATTCAGTCTGAGTTTCAAAAACAGTTTTCTAGAAAGCTCATACATGTCATAAACTCATTAGCGCATAACGACATATCTAACCACCATTTCTATCCGACATGTCTATCTGCTATTATTTCATTTTCGAGGTAAACCGATCGCATTACCATTTTCTTCTTTTCTGCAATGTCTTATAAGTCAACCAATTATCATCCAAAACTCAGTTTCGTTCATACATATCACCTTTCAACCAAATTGGAAATAAAAGAATCGTCATTTTGAAGTACATTTTTCTGTTTATTGATTTCCAACGTAATGCGGAAGGAATTTTAAACTAATGTCTATTTTGTCTTGAAATTTGAAAGCATAATGGACGTAGAATATAAAGTGTAATTCAATATATATATATATATATATATATATATATATATATATATATATATATATATATATATATATATATATATATATATATATATATATATATATATATATATATATATATATATATATATATATATATATATATATATATATATTGAAGCTCGCTTTTATGCTTGCATTCCATTTCGGGAGGCATAATTTATGCACAAGCATCGATAACGAACTATCGACCGCTCACCAGCGATCAAGAGTAAAAAATAGCTTAAAAAGAATAGAAATATTTATCTAGGTCTTATATAATGTTACAAATCTGTAATTTTGCTTCCCAGTACGACTAGTGTCATCGTAGGAGGGACAGGATGTACGATCTGTTCTGTGCGTGCTGAGCGTCAATGAATTCAGAGCTTGGCGACTTGGCAATGAATTTGGTGACTTTGACGACAAAATGGATCATACTAGAAAGTTCGAGAAGTTTCACGATCCATCCAGTAGGAACCGAGATACACCCAGAGACGTCCTGATTGGTCTGAAAATTCTAGCTCCGCCTCCCGGAACTATTAAAGACGGGCACTCTGTTGATTCCGTCTCCAGCCATGGATGGAGATAGACGCAGCGGGAGTGATGTCTCTAGCAATGCATCTATGAGAAGTCTTTGAAAATAGGATCTGATCTTTATACGACACTTAAAGTCCGATGTGATGAGATACGTGAAGCCGAAAAAATGTGGGAGTTCTCCAATGGAAATATGGTAAGGACAACAAACCCTGCAAACGCAAAAGTATTCCAGAAAAACCGTTATGATGCCACGGAGAGATTGAAGGAGCTGGGACCCTGCATCCTCCCAAATTGTCGAGTACCGCACTGCTATCTGCGCCCACTTGGTAGCCTGCCAAGGAAGAAAAAAACAACAACAGAGAAATACTCAGCACCTTTAATGATACCCTACAAATTATGACTAAAAATAATCAAGAGCACACCATGCAATACTTAGATGACCTTAGCGAGCTACAAGCAAAGATTGAAAAACTAGAAAACGAGGTTCAATTTCTTACACCCTGCAAAATAAAAGGATGCCAAAAGCACGTTCCCGTAATTGAAAAAAATGGAAATTGAACAGCCCTTCTAACCTGTCGACAAAAGACATACGTCAAAAAGAAAAAAAACTCCATAGAAAACCCAGACCTTACCACCAGCAATAAATTTCAAATTCTAGAAGAAGAGACCCCCAAACCAAGGAAAGAAATTCTCCCTATATATATGAAACTATAGGAAGGCTATAACCTAATATTACAACAAATCAACAGAGAATACCCCAATACTGATAATACCTACTCAAACGAATTTATCAAGATCACCTCCTGCACCGATGAAGAAAGATTGGGAAACTTGGATTTTCTAAGCAAAAAGAAGCTTGAATACGTGCTGTCCGAAGACCCCACAGAGAGACCCATCAAAATCATTATCAAGGGACTGTCTCTCAATCATGATATGACCGAACTTAAACAAGAAATGGAAGCACTACATTTCCATATAGGACGCATCTCCCAGCTCAAAAACTATAGGAACAAGACCCTCTACCCTTTTTTCCTGGTGGAAGTAAAGAAAACGGGTAATTTCAACAACATCTACTACATCACCCACCTGTCCTACATCAGGTAAAAATCGAAACCTACAGGAGACCCACCAAAGCTACAATTTGCTACAGATGTGCAGGATTCCATCACAGCGCTAGGAATTGCAGGTGCAATCCGCGCTGTATTAAATGCGATGGCAACCACACAACTGCAGAATGCCCACAAAAGGAAAACATCTCAGAGCCTATATGCATTAATTGCAAGAAAACCGGACACCTGGCCTCCTGGAAAGGATGCCTTGCCTATCCATCAACAGCCCCAGTCGCAGGATATAGAAGATCATATGCTGACACCCTTAGGGATAGAAAACTAATCCCCATAAAAGTTCCCGAATCAACCCAGAATCCACCCACATCAAGACAGAGGCCCCAACATCAACAACAGTCACCTGAATCTACCCCACCCTCAGAAGCTCACAGCCCTATAACCAGCATCTTAGAGATTAAAGAATTAATTGAAGCCTTCAAAGAAATTAGAAAACTTTTACAAGAATTCCCCGGACTCCTAACTGCAGCTGCAAAATTAAAGGAAACAAAGTCAACAGAAGAAAGAAAACTGATCCTCCTCAACGTTCTACTAGACTATGTCCCTACTCACCCGCCCACCTTCTTTATGCAAGCTCCTGATTCGCCCACTTCAAACAATAGATAAACCACCAGCCGGCACCGAAAACTTGCCAACTTCAACCTCACCCACACGCCTCCCGCTAGCTGTTCCTGATTGGTCGCCGACGCACCTACACCTCCTGCCTTTTTTCTATTTACCAATTCTGACCTCATTTTTCATCTGCCACGAGGAGAGGATGGTCCTTCGGACCGCTCCTGTCCCAAAAAAGTCTATGTCATTCCATAAGAGCCATGTCCTCGTCAGTTTTCCCCAATTACAGGAGATAGCTTCTGATTGAAGCGGGTACTCCTGAACCTCACTTCTAAGTGAAGTCGTGTGAGAAGTAGCGAGTCGGAAGCTAAAGCGAGAAGGTCAGCCGTTGGAGAGATGGTAGAGCGAAGCTCCCAGGAACCCCTCTCCTGCTGGATTCTGTCTATCCGCTTCGTGTGCTGTTGTCTACTGAAGTGTGCCACTGTCGTCTACTGTGTTCGTCTCTACTGTACATAGTTTTCGTCTTTGTGCTGTCCTGTCTTCGTGTAAATAAACGTCGTTGTTTTTTTCTACTGCCGCTTGCTGATTGAGCGTTCTCCACACCATATCACTTCCAATATCCAAGCGAACCCGGAAATTTCGCAACAATACTATGAGATTCTTATAAGGATTTTTTTACACTTGTCAATTTAGGTAGGGATAGGGCTACTTGTCGATCTAGGTATCTTTTAGGCGAATGGGCTAGCTCAACATATTTTTATCCTTTCATTCGGAATATGGCAACTAGTCGATGTCTGCATTTCTACAAATCTTCTGTTGCATTAATTAAGTAAAAAAGGTGGAATTACAACAGGAAATAAGAGAACATTTCAGAATGAATTTGGGCTAAATTACGATAAAAATTAGGAAATTAATTACATTCCTTTTCTATAAATAAGATTTTGGAGATTGGTGATGATTTTTCCTACTGACATTATTTTAAAATATTTAAACCAAAAATATTTTTAAATGTTGAGGAAGATTTGGAATATAAATTTTCTCAAGAAACTTAATCGACTGATAAAAACTTTTTTATCATATTTAAATGAGTGATCTGTTTTTTGAGAATATTCCAAGAAATAAAGAAATGACTTTATTCGGTGAAAGCGTAAATGCTAATGTCGGATTTAATAAAAATGAAATAATGAAATCAATCTTATAGCAACTTTATAAGGGAATAATTTTGTTATTTTTAATAACGGCAGTTGTACAAAAAGTACAACCAATTGGAGATTTTTTAAATGGTGTTTACTCAGGAGGCATTTAGATTTTAATCATTATTATATATTTTTTTTGGATTAATACTTTAGAATCTTTTGCTATCAAATGCCATTTCCTTTCATTAATGCCTGATTCAGGTATAATTCTAATTGGGTCTTCATTTCCGTTTATGTGCATTGCTCCTTTTAAGCGTGAAGAAATTTGAACATTTTGCAGAAGCAAGGAATTTTTTCTGTGAGGTGTCTGACTTTTGTATAACAATATTGACCTCTCAGAATCAAGTCAAACCCCTCACAGAAAAAATTCCTTGCTTTAATCACTGCATGAGGGTGACCTTTGAGAAAGTCTTCAGGCCGGATTCTTAATTTCTTCCTTTTGATTCTATTTTTATTGTTTTTGCTAATATTAACTTGGAATTTTTACTAATAAAATATAACACATGTCTTTTTAAGAGTTCGCGATAATTTACCTTAGATATTTTTGGTTAATCATAAATTAAGTTTCCATACAGAGATAAAATACTTTTTTCAATGTTGTGATTTTCATCGAATAAAATTATTGTATATATTTTGTGTTTTTTTTATTTAATTACTAATTAATAATGATTCACAGAGGTAATTAAAATTTTGCATCATTCTTTAAAGAATATTGATAATTTAACGAAAAAAATAAGATTATTTTAGCCTATTTGTTAAGTAATTCAGTAAGTTATAAAAATTGAAAAAAATATAAAAAAAGATGTTCCCATTTTAATTAAAAAATGAAATTTCAGGCATTCAGAGGAAATTACATTATAAAATTTTAAATAAAATTTATCTTGCATAAAACATGTTACACAGATTATTATAATCGAGAAATGGAAATATTTTCTTCCAGCCTAAACAATAATTTAATGCTCTTCTATTTTTAACATCAAAATTCTTCCAAAATTCCTACAGAAATAATGGGAATAAAAGCATTTCAACATTTTATTGTATTATTGAAATAAAAAAAGACTTCACTTCATTCTTATCCTAAAATGAAATCATCATTAGTTTTTATTTTTATTTTTTCAATGATGATTGAATTTCAGAAGCCATTCAATATAATCACTCAATTATCATTTTTATTCACATAATTTGCATTTACATAAATGAGTCTTTAATACAATTTTATATTCCATAAAGCAAACTCGACGGCAATTTTTTGCAACACGAGATGAACCATTAGGTCCACAAGAAGCCCTTCAGTGACACAAAAACCTATTTATTCTCGGATAAATGGAAGCGTTTTGGCAATTACTTTCTCCTCCCCGTCAAGATACTTAGTAGTGGACACATTCTCTGAAACTTCTACAAGATATGTCACCCAATAATAACATTGGGGAAGTAACAGAATGGGTTGGCCAAGTTCCAAACTTTCTAGAGCACCCAGAGATACATTTTTGCTTTATTGCTCGTAGTATAGCAATGGAAGTACCTGACATAAAAAAAAATCTAAAACTATTCAGTAACAAATTTCTCTTATCTGGAGTGGAATAATCCTTAAAAGATATCGTGTCTGTAACTGGTTTCTAGGGAGAAACAGATACAAAGTCTTGTCGGTGTAACGTTATTCTGAGTTTCTTAGCCTCATCTGTTGACATTTTTTTTCGGTTATAAAGTTACAGTTAATAATCTTTTGAAACCATTTTCTTCTCTTTGGAAATATGTAATATTTTAATGGCTTTGTTGGTGAAACATTGAGGCTGGGACAGATATTTTATCTCTATGATTATTTTTATATTTATTTATTAGTTCACTGTTCCAAAAAATGCATTTCATTGCTTTAAAATGTGAAATATTTTATTATACTTAAAGTGATATTGCATTTAATTGTTACAATAATCTGTTGTTTATATTTTGATACAAAATAGTTAAAGAAGCATTAACCATGCTTTGAAGAGTTTTATTATATTAACAATTAGTAACAGTAAGAAGAAAGGTATACTTTGTCTCTCTGCAAATATTTTTAAAAGTTCTAAAAGTGATATTAAATTTTTCAAAATGATTCATATTTCTGAATGTTATTGAAATATATACTTTAGTAATCAGTCTTCTTTAGTTAATAAAGATATAATTTTTCTCAATAATAAAGCTATGCAATTTAGCATGAAAGTATTATGTTTAAACAATGGGAAAATACAAAGGTCACAATTTTATTCTTTCAAATACATGAAAAAAGCGTAAAGATGAATGAAAATGTTGACAAATGATTGTGCAGCTCAACTTTCTGCAAAAATTCTCCCAGCTTATAGAATCAAAAGAAAAACATTTACATGATATTTGTTTACTGTTTAAATAATGGTAGCAAATATTAAAAAAATCGATAATCATTTTTGTTTTAGCAACAAAAAAAAAAAAAAAATTGTGTCTTACTTTATCTGCTCATATAACTTATTTCTTCCTTTTTTCCTGACGTTATAGAATTATTTGTTTTATATTCAAAATATCTTCAATGACAGATGTAATTTAGGAGCAACACGTATCTATATTTACTTTCTCACAGATAAAATTTACATAGAGAAAATAATACCATCGTCAAAAAATTCAAACCCAAAATTTTGACAAATTAAAAAAAAAACAACTCTGAAAACATATTTTTGGAATTATGTCTCTGAACACGATAATTCTTAAACTTTTTGAGCTGTATTTTTTTGAAATTTAGTATATGGCCTTTACACGAATATGTAAATTTCCATCAAAATTTGAATGATATCTATTCAGCAAATGTCTGTTTGTTTAGCTGTCTGAGCACAAGTGAGAACGAAGATAAAATTTGGAACACGGATTGAACATTTATAAAGTAAAATTTCAAAAACTTTTTGAATCACTCTATCAATAGGCTGACAAAACTATCGGCCTATTCTTTCTTATTAAATTCCTATTGTAGAAAATTGATCAAAATGAAATCTGAAAATAAAGATAAAAAGGAAAATTTGAATAAATGAAATTTGGTATGGGATCTTGGTGAACACAATTTTAGTTTTACTTCAGTTTTTATTTTCAATCGGTAAGAAATAAAGGTATTGAACATATATATTTTGGTTTTCTAGCACTTGCATATTAATCGTAGGCCAGTGATTTATTTCCAAAAAATATCCCGCTAGATTCACTGAAAATTCTTAATTCCTGCAAAAGACTGTATTTTCGTAACTGTTCTTCACCAGTCTCATGTATTTAATATGTATTTTATTCTATATTATGAAGGACACAATTCGCGTATTTGAATATAAAGAATTGGGCACCCAAGGCAATCCCATTTCGTCCAAGTTCAAAAATTTGGGCTTTGGGGAGGTAATAACTCCTTTGTTAAAGAGTATGCAAGAGAACTCGGGGGGGGGGGGGGGAGGCACTTAAGTCGGTTTGAATGGGAATTTTGTTTTACTTTAATGGACTACTGTCCGGTTGTGTTATGTTATATTAAATCTTAACGCCTTTATTGCAGTTTAAACTGCATATATTCTACTACTAAAAGAGTAGATTTAATTCTAGAATATACATTTGTATGGGTTAATGTGCAAATCATGATCTACTTTGCTAAATATATCTACATTATTTTTTAATCAGTTCTATTATGATTAAGCCAAATATTCTTCAAAATAAAATGCAATCTTATGTACAAAGAAAGGACACAATTTAAAAATAAACACATAAAATATTTTTCTTTTATCCCTGAATGTGATCATTATCTTGTCAAGAATATTTATTCTATTTTTATATAAATTTTATATATAAAATGAGTTTTTCTTAAAAACAGACTATTTTTTTTAATATTAGCTACTTATTAATACTGTGTAAGAAAATTTAATCTTCAACATTTATTTCCCTATCTGCAATTCTCTGATTACCCTAATTAACCTTTAAAATAAAAATACACATCTTAAAAAATCAGAATAAAAAAGATAGAATAATGAAAATTAGCTGATAAAATACATTAACAGCAGTTTCGAAAGCCAATTTTAATTGTATTGTGCATAATAACACTGCTTGTATCATTAATGAAATTAACGTTATTTAAATAATGTGATTGATTATTAAAAGAATATATGTGTATATATGCGTGTGAAAGTGCATATGTGTGTATTTGTTAATTTATACGTATTAAAATTTTTAAAGGAATTGATTTTCTGTTATATCAATTTCAATTTTGAATGCAGGATCTGTGTAACCAGAAAACATTAAAAAAATAATACTAAAATAAACACTAAAATAAAAATAATAATACAATAATAAGTCTTATTTATAATTATGATCAATTTTAGGTGAATGAGGACTTTCCAGGAAAGCAAAAAACTTTGTAGATATTTTTCTTATAGCATACGGTAATTATAAAAAAACTTTAAATTTTGGATGACATCTGCAATAAAAACAAAGGAACTGACTAAAATCAATTTTCATACAAAGAATGGCAAAAATGAATGACATAATTTGGGGAATGAAAATGGATCAACAATTCTTACAGTATACGGTATTTTTCTTATAGTATACGGTATTTTTCTTATAGTATACGGTAATTATAAAACAACTTTAAATGTTGGATGGCATCTGCAATAAAAACAAAGGAACTGACTAAAACCTATTTTCATACAAAGAATGGCAAAAATGAATGACATAATTTGGGGAATGAAAATGGATCAACAATCCTCATAGTATACGGTATTTTTCTTATAGTATACGGTAATTATAAAACAACTTTAAATGTTGGATGGCATCTGCAATAAAAACAAAGGAACTGACTAAAACCAATTTTCATACAAAGAATGGCAAAAATGAATGACATAATTTGGGGAATGAAAATGGATCAACAATCCTCATAGTATACGGTATTTTTCTTATAGTATACGGTAATTATAAAACAACTTTAAATGTTGGATGGCATCTGCAATAAAAACAAAGGAACTGACTAAAACCAATTTTCATACAAAGAATGGCAAAAATGAATGACATAATTTGGGGAATGAAAATGGATCAACAATTCTTACAGTATACGGTATTTTTCTTATAGTATACGGTATTTTTCTTATAGTATACGGTAATTATAAAACAACTTTAAATGTTGGATGGCATCTGCAATAAAAACAAAGGAACTGACTAAAACCTATTTTCATACAAAGAATGGCAAAAATGAATGACATAATTTGGGGAATGAAAATGGATCAACAATCCTCATAGTATACGGTATTTTTTTTATAGTATACGGTAATTATAAAACAACTTAAATGTTGGATGGCATCTGCAATAAAAACAAAGGAACTGACTAAAACCAATTTTCCTACAAAGAATGGCAAAAATGAATGACATAATTTGGGGAATGAAAATGGATCAACAATTCTTATGGTATACGGTATTTTTCTTATAGTATACGGTATTTTTCTTACAGTATACGGTATTTTTCTTATAGTATACGGTAATTATAAAACAACTTTAAATTTTGGATGATATCTGCAATAAAAACAAAGGAACTGACTAAAACCAATTTTCATACAAAGAATGGCAAAAATGAATGACATAATTTGGGGAATGAAAATGGATCAACAATTCTTATGGTATACGGTATTCTTCTTATAGTATACGGTATTTTTCTTACAGTATACGGTATTTTTCTTATAGTATACGGTAATTATAAAACAACTTTAAATTTTGGATGATATCTGCAATAAAAACAAAGGAACTGACTAAAACCAATTTTCATACAAAGAATGGCAAAAATGAATGACATAATTTGGGGAATGAAAATGGATCAACAATTCTTATGGTATACGGTATTTTTCTTATAGTATACGGTATTTTTCTTACAGTATACGGTATTTTTCTTATAGTATACGGTAATTATAAAACAACTTTAAATTTTGGATGATATCTGCAATAAAAACAAAGGAACTGACTAAAACCAATTTTCATACAAAGAATGGCAAAAATGAATGACATAATTTGGGGAAGGAAAATGGATCAACAATTCTTATAGTATACGGTAATTATAAAACAACTTTAAATTTTTGATGACATCTACAATTAAAACAAAGGAACTGACTTAAATCAAATTTCATACAAAGAATGACAAAAATTAATGACATAAGTTGGGGAATGAAAATATGTCAACAATTACAATGAAAGTATAAAAAAATTAATTATAAATAATTTCATAGATGATTATGTCATAAGAAATGCACACAAAAAATGATATATTGCATGAAATTTTTTTAAAAAAATATTTCTTAATAGAATCAATTACCCTATTTGCGTGAAAAGCGTTTAGTGTGTTAACCTTCTATGAGTACGTAACATGGTGATTGGTGAATTGGTGATCTTTATTTATCCAGTTTTTCAGAATTCGTATGTAAATGCCTTACAACCTTCACATATGGAATCTGATTGCATTTCTTTCTTTGGATTTATATAAAGATGCCTCTAAATAAAAGAATAAAAAAACCTTATATTTTGGCTTTTCTGTATTTTCAATCTTTTCGATGCAGTTGCTCTTTAAGATACTAAGACATTTCCATTGTAAAGTATTTGTAACCTAATTATAGCTGACGAAATTTTTTTTAATACAGACCCTGAAAATACATTTGTTTATTTAAGGTCAAATTTTGATAATTTATGAAGTTCATCGGAGTTCACTTTTGAAGACTTAACCAGTAATTTAAAGACTGGCATCGAAGTCGTAATTGAAGGAATGCAGACAGATCAAAATTAATTTTTAACAATACTTGAATTCTTAAACTTCTTTCTTTCAAAGAGTTTTTAATTTATATTACAAAAGAGTTTTATAATTTAAATTACAAAATTCATCATCATAGTCTCAACTATCATTGAATATATATCATTATGCTTATTTCATGAAAAAATGAAGCAGAATTCTCAGATATGATTGAAGTATTTAACGAAAATGCATAATTTAAGCCACGAAATATTTCTCTTCGGGGAAAATATAATGACATGCTTAATACATGCAGCAATCTAGATTTCTTAACCAAATACGTATAGTTTTTCTAATTTCAGTTTTAGAAAATAAGTTTTTCTCAAAGGTAAAACGATTTCAATAAATATATATATTCATGTGCTTCTCTCCCCTTTTTTCTAAATGAGTAAGAGTTAAATGATTCCATTATGGTATATCATTACAGATTGGAGAACAAACCCTTAACTTTGATTAAATGGCAGCAAATCTGATTCGACGAGTCGTTCTTTCAGCCTGTGAACAAGTTGTAATTAAATCATCAAAATAACGTAATAAGTAGTTCAAATAAGAGAATAATGATATCCTTTTTTTTTGCATACCATTATTTTATTGAAAGAGGGAGCAGAAAATCTTACAAATGAAATTGAGAGAACATGAAGTGTAAATGTTAATAATCCTTGAACTGTTCTTTTTTTCAGCCATCATAGTGACAAAAAACGCATGCAGTATTTTTGCTACATTTTCATTTACCCATCCTATTGCATTTTATCTTCTATTATATTTATCATTACAGTATTAATATAATTTAGCCCCAAAGATTTTATTTTCCATTACCAGACAAAGGAATTAATTTTAAGATGACCTCATGATCTCGGAAAAATTAGTTTCAATATTCAGAAATGGTTATACAAATTCGTAAAAATCTTTAGTTCAAATTTTTTGACGACTATAATACGTTCTCTATACTATGTATAGGAGAAAGAAAAAAAAAGAGAGATAACAAAAAAGAAAATTACATTGGGGTGCCGTCGAAACCATAGAAATAGGCCCAAGTAAAGTTTTTCTCTGCATAATTTTGTCTTAACATATTTAACTAATTTTGAAAATTTAAGAACAATAAATAACGAATCAATGCAGTAAGGGTGAATCAAAAAAATACCAAGAAAAGCACAGAAACAACTTATTTATAAATTGATTTAAAATGGCTCAAATCTTAAAAAAATATATATATATACTTGACACTAGTTTCTTTTAATATCCAATAAGATTCAGAACTACAGAAAGTCAATTATTATTTTTACAAATTATTAGTCAGAAAACTACAAGCAACTCTTATTAAGAATACAAAGAGAAAAGCGAAAGGCAAACTCGTTTCTAAATTAATGTAATCTATTTATTTTAAAATAAGTTCATTTTCTTTCTTTAATTACATTTTCTAATGATTTCTCCATAGAATTTACCAACGAAAAAGAATGAAAAGACAAACTTCTTGGGAAAAAAATCTACATAATGAAGTAAAATTATCCTTTAAATATGAAAATCGAGTTAGTAAAGTCGTAATAAGTCAGTATTAACTCTAATTTAAAAAAAATAATTATAAGCACAGTTGAAAATTTTCGAAATAATTCTAATCGCAGCATTTTACTCTTTTTTAGCGTGTAACTTTAACTACCAAAATTTAATTATCTTTAAACACAATCAAATTACTGGCGCCTTTTAAAAGCATTTGTAAATCGAAGTGAAGAACACTAATGTTACTTTAACTTTTGTGAGAAAATGAAAAATGTTTCTTCTTTAAATAAATCTTTCCTGATATTGCTTAGAATTTGAGGGGAAAAACGGCTTTAAGATTTGAAAAATCTAACAAATACGTATTGTAAAGAAATTTATTATAAATCGGAATTTATTAAATTTGTAAAATAATGAAAGAGCTAATTAAGCTGCAAAAGAATATCTACGTCAACATATTTTCTTTTAACATATTTGTTTGAAGTTTTAAATTATTAACTTTGATTTCTGTATTGTTTTATTTCACTTTCAGACAGAACTCAACTCAAGCCTTCCTAACGGCTGTCAAATATGTGAAAAGCACATTTGTATTTGAACTCAAAACATTTTATATTTGTAATAAATTGAATAAATTCAGTATGTAACTAGAGAGAAGAAGAAAGGAAATAAAGAGGAGATTCAAAGGAAAGAAAAATAAAATATTATAATTAATTTTTAACATGATCATTTGTTGCATAAATTGCATCTTTCCTCAGTATGTTTACAATTAACAAAAACTTCATCGATATAATAAAAATTTGATAATTTTTTATCAAATATTTTTTTAAATATTAAATATCTTATATATGCCATAATCCTGATTGATTAAAAAGATGTAGGTAAACTTGAAGGGCAAGATTCAAAAGAAACGAATTTATGTATAGGGAACTTGAGGGATCATTATGGCCATAATGGCACCTCAAGAAATGATATAACTAAAAAAAATTATTTTTGTCTTTTCTTACATCAAAATGCAACTTTTTAAATACAAGAACAACAAACGCAAAGCATCAACTATTAATCAGTAGGAGCTTCCATAAACTGTCTAGCATTTTATCTCATAATAATCTCTTATCTCTCTCCTTCTGCATAAATTTGTGAATCTGTGGCAAGAATGCAATGAGTGCTCAGAATTTTGTTTTGTACCACTCAGGATTTTTTTTTTGTTTCTTGGCATAGGAAAGAAAGTATGTATTTATGTATAAATACCAGGCAATGCCAATTTAATAATTAGGAAATATCGATATTTGTAATGAATCTAACATTTATATTAAATCTAGCGTGCAATCTTTGGCAATCATTTGGCGATTCATCGCTGGCAAGGGCTTAGTATAACAAATGCCAAAAGATCGTATATTTTATATTGTATGTAATACTACATTTTCACCATCTGTTTTTCTGAACATTTGAAATTAAAATATGGCAAAAAACCACAATTGTGATCACAAGGCCACATACCAAATTTCATTTATTTAAGTCATTCCGTTTTAATTACTGCATATACATGCATGCGAATAGAAGGATCAAAGAACAGCTAAATCTTTGACAAATTTCGTTCTAAATTTGAAAAGAATCTATCTGCAATTTAAATGCTAAGATACCATCTGAATGAACAAATTTCATCAGAGTGAAGTACATTCATCCTTTGTTAGAAATATATAGATTTTGGTATCAACATACCAAATTTCATTATTTTGAATTATCATGTTCATAGAGAGAAGCGTGGAAATTTATAATACTTTCATTATGTGTACTTCCTATACAAGAAAATAAAAATTAAAAACACCCAATTAAAGATTTTCTTGGAATGTCGAGTTCAGACTTTGGCCTGCGAAAAGCATTTTGAGAATCAGATTCTTCATGACTGCGATAATTTCTCTTTTTATATTTAATATACGAGACAGTAAAATACAAATGATTAGCTGAATTTCTTTATTATAGTATAATGAATTTAATAACAATTATCTTGTAGTTTAAAATATCTAATTTTTCTTAGATTTCAATTCTTAAGCTATTTGTGTGTATCGTGTTTTAATGAAATCGATATTTACTGCCGTTTGAAGAATGCATAGCTTTTGAAGATATATCATGTAATCTTATTTCTCGGGATATTAATTGTGATTTTGATCTCGGATATGTGATTACAACTCATAAGTTTGAGACATAACAGCAAATCATTAGTAAATTAGATGACAGCATAGAAAATAATTGCATATTGCGATATATATACTCATTACCATTGATATGTAACTTAGGAATACATAGCTCAAAGAATATAGCATTGCCATTTTCATTTCATTGAACAGCAAACAGCCGCCAATTGACCTATATCAGCCATCTGCATTCGTTTATCAAAGAAATTTCAAAGTTCTGCAACTTGGAATATTTCCTTCAGAACCACAGTCCTATTTTCATTTTTTCTCGTCATGTATTTCAAAGGATACTGAAATTTACTTAATCATATTTCAAGTATAGAGGAAATATCGTAAACGGCAGGAACTTCGCATTCATGGTTACGATGAATCTCCAGGCTAAAAATATCCCAGAGCAGGAAAAATACAATCTTGGCATTATGTCAGACTGTCCATCAGTTTGTCTGTCTGTTTGCGGACCACGATAGTTCAAAATCGCTTTAATCTAGGCAGATGTAATGTAGAATAAGAAATTGAGACCAAATTTTTAGATTTTTATCAAATTTTGAACGAAATGCATTCACAGGAAATCTGACTATCTGACCCTGCGAGTACTAGTAATCTCGTAAACTAAAAAACGCAAAGGCTTAAGTAAGTAAATTTGTACATAGGTTTAACATTTTAAATTACAGATACTTTTCAAATGTTGAACCATATTTCTCAAAAGGTTGTCCGTCTATTACGTTGTACTGTCGTATGCATGCTAATGTATTAACTCATAAAAGCCATGATTTAAATCAATGAAATTCAGAAGATTATCGTGCATTACAACAGCAGCTCTGTATCGAATGTTGATTTTAATCTATCAGCCAAAAAAGTCTTTCAAAAAATATATTCTGGTGATAGATTCAGTAAAAATGTCAGATTCTCTATAAACATCTATATTTCATAGCTAAAGTACACTATTGCTGTCTAAGTTTCAAGGAGACCAATTCCATTGATTTTCAATATTTTCATTATTTAGAGGTATTCTTGGATTTTAGCCCAAAATTCGATACAAACGATTTAAATTTTGACGTTTATTTACTGGGTGCAGGGAGATCAAGCTTCGCTTGACAATTTTTTTAAAATCGTGTTTTTTCGGGAAATATTTAGATGCAAATCACATATTGTTTATATATGAATATTTTTCAATCTTACCTATTTATGAACTTGTCATTTAAATTTAAAAAATGTCATGAATGCGCTTAATTTAGCATGTTATTCGAAATGGGTTAACACAAAAATTGCATTGTTACTATTGGATATGAGTCAAACGTATTCGTATTCGGATAATGTCATATAGCGCCATCTGATAAAATTTTGAGGTACTAGTAGATTATCATCCTATGGTAATAATGGAAGTACCACAAAAATTGTTGTCAGCATGCGAGCAAATAGAAAAAATTTCTAATAGTTATAAAACAGGTTTTTTTGTGTGTAAAATTGCATTGTTCAGGAAAGACATTTATATAGATAAACTTAAAGAATATAGATTATAACTTAATAATAGGTGATATAATAATAGATAGAATATAACTTAAATAATAACTTAAATAATAATATATAATAAATAATAGAATATAACTTAATAAATAATAATAAAGATCTTAATAATAGATAGAATATAACTTAAATAATATAGATAAACTTAAAGATATAGAAAACTGATCTAACTATAAAATTTGATCTAAATCATTAGAACCGTTTCCGAGATACACGAAATAAATTTATATATATATATATATATATATATATATATATATATATATATATATATAAATTTATTTCGTGTATATATATATATATATATATATATATATATACAAGAATTGCCCCTTTAAAGTTATAAGGTATGTGAATTACAGATTTCATTCTATTGATAATTACAGAAATATTAACGCAATGTTTCCTAATAAATCAATATTTTATTTACTAACTAATTTTAAGATATATATATATATATATATATATATATATATATATATATATATATTTAAACGGCCATACAAAAATAAAACCCCTGTTTCTCTTCGCTTGATTTTACATAATTCTATATTTAAAAAATTCTCTACTCTATCTAAATGAATTTTTAAAAGTCAATAAAAAGCTAATAATTGATGTAGAACTTTTGCATATTGCAATTAAAAGTTGGCACTTTTAGTCGAAATCCAGGAAGTGTTGCGTGGAAGTTATTCTGGTAGTCTGTGCTCCAGATCCTGGTGCATCATTAGGATTTAAATGATGCTTTGTTGTTCCTGTATCCAAGGAAGAGCAAAAGGAAATAATTTGCCCGCGTTCATCGAAAGTTTGTTATTGATGAACGCTGCCTGTAGTGACCAATGAATCCCTGAGCAATTAATCAGCGGGTGTGGTTCCAGTAAAAAGGGTGTGTTGCGCTCAGATAGCTCGCAAAACAAATAAATACAGTTAAATTACAGTTTTATATCAGATCTGAAAAAATGGAGTATGATAGGATCAGTTCTTGCTTTAAATATTTTAAGGTTGAATTTATTTGCACTTAGTTATGTATTAATGCCTTTATTAAATAATGTACATTAACTTTGCTGATAAGAATTACTTATTCAAAAGATCTATATCGAAGGTGTAATATAAAAACGAAAAAAAAAAGTCAGATATTTTTCCTTATAAAAGTAAAATAGATAAGTTTGAAAAAAACTTCATATATTAAATTATAATAGAAATATATTATAATAGAATTTTTTTCATATATTATAATAGAAATTTTTTAAAAGTTTAAATTTTGTTAATAAGAACGAAGTTAAAAAATTTAGTAGTAGAGAAAAGGAAACAAAAAATAATCAAGACTTCTTATTAGAAGGCAGTAAAAAAGATGTAGGACTGCCTGTAAACTATTACAGTTTTAATTTTAAAATGAATCATTTATAACGAGATTCATTTTGACATCTTTCAAACTTATCACCTTTAATTGGACAGATATCTCGGAACTGATTTTTTAAAGTAAATCATAGATAAAATGTGGTCATAATTTTTCGTGGTTAAAGTTTTAGCAATATGCATTCAGAAATATATATGGTAAGAAATCTCTTAGATAATCCCTTAGATCATGTTTCTGATGATATTATGCTGCTAAAACGTTACTTTAATTCCATGAAAAAACTGGTAAATAAATTAGGTTATATGCAAAATGCTCCCCAATGATTTAAGATAATGTACACATCACAATCAAGGTCATATATGTATTTATATCTGAATAAATACACAATACACATATCAATCTATTCTCTATTTTTCAATATAGAAGATATGACAATCATATCTGGAGCTGTAAATTCGCTCAACCAGTTTTAAGCCATTCATAGAAGAGAGAACCTAGTTTTCAAACGGCGACATTTCATGCTCGCTGAACATCAATTGATTTAGAGCAAATTCATGTAAATTCGACTTTGGCTTGTATATGTACCACACAGGTAATCTGAATGCCCGGATGCTGCAAATAGTAAATTGGATCTCAGTTACGATACAACCATAAAGTTAGCAATCGCCAGCCCGTACACCTACTTTCTCTGATAATAGATATGATCTATCAACAAAATATAATTAACATGATCGCAATACCAGTGCCATATCATGCAAAAAAGAAAGAATCTGCTTAAGCATCTTACGAATTCCCATCTTCATACTCGTGGTGTCACGCAAAGGAAATGTACCATACATAAAATCAGCATATAGAATCTATAATTACCTTAAAATGTCCAGTTCATGGTATAAAAAAAACTTGTAATATTTTATTTATATTGAACTGCTGCCATATGCAATAATTTAATAATTTTGATAAATTTTTCTACAATTGGGCATAATTCTTTTCAAGAGGAATTAATTTCATGATTTTTTTTTTGAATTTTAGGCCTTGAAGTAATTTTAATGTAATCTGATTTTGTTTTTTCTTTATTGATAAGATTGTAAAATTTTTAGTTATACACATTTATTTAAGCAAAAATTTAACCAACAAAACCAAGCTCTAGAAAAAAAAATGAATTTTAGAAAGTCATAGAAATCATTCAGAAGCCTTCTACACCATGCATATTCTAAGCCCAAATAAAATTTTCAATACCATATTTAATATAATAATTTGAATAATGCATTTAAAAAAATACGTTAAAATAATAGTCGCATTTTTCAGAATTGGTTTATGAAAAAAAAAAATCTATATTTTAAATCTTAAAATAGATTTTTTACCTGGTATTTCTTTATGGTAAAGATAGATGAGGATTTGAAAAAAAAAATCCCACAAATGCTTGGGTGATTTTCAGAAAAAAGATAAAGTGAAAATAGCAGCTTAAAGAAGGAAAAGGGAGATCATTTTGGAGAAAGGAAAAATCCGAGCTAAAGAAAGAATCTTTTTGAAAGCAAGCTTTCTGAAATGTAACGCATATTTTATGTTTCAAATCTATAACATTCAGCATTATATGTCGGATTACCGTCCGTTAGACCGAATAAAGATGTTTTTGGCAAAATATTTAAAATGTTTGTTTGCGAATGACGCAGGAACTAGAAATCAAAGTTAACAGACATTGCAACATGGTACTTCAATTTCTATCTAAAAATATACGTTTGATCTAGAAAGAAAAAAAATCAATGGGATTGAAAAAATATTTCATTATTTAAAGTTTGTTTTTGATAGTTAAAAGATATTACGATAGTCCATGTTAATAATATCTACTGAGAGCTTAAGCAGTTAAATTTTTACTGAAAAAGGCCTTTAAAATATTGAAAAGAAACAAGACGAATCTACACTAACGCACCGAACTGAATATTGAAATTTGGAATGGAAGAAATGTTATACATTTATTTATATATTTTCATCCCTTGTTTTAATGTCTGTGATTCAACTTTTTACTTTCTCATTTACGAAGTATAAGGAAGGTATTGTAATCTTCAAACAATTCACACTCGAGAATTTTCTGAATCTTCAGGTTTCAAACCTCCAAAAGATAATTAATATTATGTTTGTCTGGCTGTCTCAACAACAACGCTTTGAGTTTGTCTTCTAAAATTTGGAACAAGGAATCAAGTCTAAATTTGTAGATAACTAACAAATTTTGAACCAATTCTATTCAGAGGAAATCTGCTTAGCCAAGTTAGATACAAAACGCAAAGAACTAGACTGATAATATTTGATACTGGTTTATTATCATAAATATAAAATTTTGAATCAAATCCTTCAAACGATTGAGCCTCTATAGGTCGTAATTTTGCAAGCAAGCACATATAATAGTTTAGAAACGCAATTCTTAATTCAAGGAAATTCGGTATGATATTTTGTGACTACAATTATAGATGCGTGTGAAATGTTGGTGTCAATCGATCGGTGAAAAGAGATCCAAAACAAGTGATCTTGCGATAGCTTCAATGAAAATGATAGATTGACACCAAGAT
Organism: Argiope bruennichi; assembly: GCF_947563725.1. Lineage (NCBI taxonomy): Eukaryota > Metazoa > Arthropoda > Arachnida > Araneae > Araneidae > Argiope > Argiope bruennichi. The sequence goes on along the minus strand of NC_079151.1, from coordinate 99,988,521 downwards.
GTGCATTTCGTATCATTCACAATACAATGTAAGGTATTGCAAAGTACTGAAGGACTAGATACTTTGGTGAGATGGCGACAGAAACTAAATTTAGTTGGTACCAAGTGGCAACGTAGAGAAAGAAGCGTGGAGCGAGATGATGTGGTGTGCGTGAAAAAGGAACATCGGACGGAATAGTTTATTAAAATTAAAAATATTTCATGTTTAAATGTTAGTCCTTGTAAAGTTGTGCAATCTAGTGATAGTCCCTATGTGTCAAAAAAGAAATAAACCAATTCGGTTTAAAAATCGGCCTGTTTCTTTGGAATAATCCACGTTACCATATTACAGTACCCTCTTTAGACATATATTGGAGGATATACGAGAAAGTTTTGAGGTTTTATAACTACACTAAACTCCTTCCACTGGTTTAGTGTAATTATAAAATGTAAAATATGCATATGAACTAATGCTCTCATTACTTTATCTCTCATGTTCTCATTACTCATGTAATCATTCTTAAGATATTTTATTTCAGGTACTTCAAAATAATGCAACACCCAATTTCCACTTTCAAAAATAAGAAAAATTCCCATCCACAACATAAACGGCAATACCAGCCAGCGTGCTAAAGGAATCGTAAAAGAAGCTTTCATTTGATACTTATTAAGCAATTATAGGCTCTTTTCGAATACTCTGAAAAAGCCCACCTGACCTTTGAACCCGTCTCAGCGCACGTCTCTAACGAATAAAGCACAAGCCATGGGAATGCAATCAATCACACTTAACGAAAGAGGAAGAATTTGGTAGTGTTATCCATAAGGTTCGGGCAGACTCCATAGGTTCATTAAACTGCCATTTGTGGCCTTTCTGAATAGATAGAGTTCATTTGGATTAACTCTATATAAATGGTTAATTACAATAGAAGAGCATAATCGAACTGAAAATTACTTTTTAACATGAAATGGAACAATTTTTACTTTTAGACTTAATGAAAAGGAGTATTTTAGAAAGACATGGATATTTAAATGAGTCTTACTGAATTTTTCACCTTATCCTATTATTGCATATTACTTTTTTTCTCGAGTTGCAACTCTATAGATTTCGCAAAAATGTTAAAAATCAGTTTACAAATAAACAAAGGATACTCTTTTAAAGAGATCATAAATATCTTATCAGAATTATGAGGATCGTCCTCTTATACATTATTTGTACGAATACTATTGTATCACTATTATGAAATTAAGGATACTTAAAATGATGGTAAAATCACATTCAAAATCATTCATCCTAAATAATAGTGTCTAAATTCTTACAAATTGAATCTTCAAAGCAATAGCACAAGAATATTCACCTTAGACTTTCTCTAATATTTTTCTATTTCAATATTAACTGTTTCTTTATATATCATTTATAATTACGTACATATTTTCTGCAAGAAATACGACGGAGTCCGTAAGAGTGTTGAAGAATTGTTCTCAAGTAATTCCTTCTTTTTTAATAAATAATTCAAAGAATTCTTGTTGTTGTTTATGATGGAACTTGTTATGGACAAGCTCGCTGACGAAGTCAGTGATTTTAAGCCAAGGGAGCGTCTCTTGTTTTTAGTAGCGCCAACTAGTGCCAAGAGTACGTCTTAGCTACTTACGCATCACATTCGCTTATACAACCCCCTTTTACTGGGAAGGGCATATTCACACATCTCACAGATAGAACAGATGAACAACAACCATGTCCGAACCGGGACTCGATCCCAGGACTCCTAGATCGCGGGGAAGACGCGCTACTCCTATTCCAGGAAGCCGACTCAACGAATTGTAAAGGAATATAATCAAAAGTTTTGACAAAAAGTTTAAGTTAGAGAAATATTTAATACTAAGTTCCACAAATTCTTTCTCAATTTTTAGATATTTAATGAATAATTAACTTTATAAAAATACTTTTGAGATAATTATTTAAACATTGCCAGAAACATAAAGTAAGAGATATGACGACATAATGATAGTTGCACTCAGTCAACTGGGTTAAGAGTCTTTTCAGAATTAGTTTGTGATGGATTGTGCAATTTTTAACTGTGGTCAAGTGGTTAGAGGTAGTAGTGACATTTATGATATAAATCCCTTACCATATACGTATGAATGTGTACCCTGTTCCTAAAAATACAGGTAATTGGTGCAATCAGTGCTTGACTCATAATCCATGCTGCCCTGAAGCCGAAATACTACATTTAAGTCATTAAAGTGGAGACATCTCATCATCGTAGAAAAAATAATATTAAACAACTGAATTGAGAATTATTTATATAAAATGGTAATAATATAAAAAAATGAATGATACCAATACATGTATGAAAATATATGTAAATGCTTTGATATATTCCTACAATAGTCACAGAAGCAAATAGCTCAATTTAATAAGCTTAAAAATGAAGCATGCAAAACGAATGAGCAATAAGTGTGAAGCTTGAAATCTAAAGTTTATGACCGATTAATTTAAACAATATTTTCGGAGTCGAATAATGGTAATATGTTTTTGAAACCAAAAAACAGAAATCTTCGAAAATAAATACTGAAAAAAATAATCGAAAAGCATGAATGCTCAAATTTTACGATTTCACCATTTTACGCTTACTTTCCTTACAGATTTATTGTTTAATCTTTCTTAATATCTAAATATAAAATTTTTCAAGCCTAATCGAATGCATTTTTCATTGGGAATATGTGTTGAAAGGTAGAATACACATTGATGGTTCAGTGACTAAATGTCTTGCGATCGCTCATCTTTATTGCAGAGTTTAAAGCATATAATCATTAGCGATGCCGTAAAACGATCCCGAAAGATTTTACTTTAGGCAAGAATTCATTAAAACTAGGATCAAAAGTTATTCAAAAGAAAGAAAAGCTGCTTCGGCTTTTCTTCTCATTTGTTAAGGTTGCTAATAGAATCGTTCTGTTATTTGGAGATATAAGAGATCTAAAATTTTTCTCACCAGCTATTGAAAACTTTAATCCCTTTTGACATTTTTTCAATAGGTAGGTTATTTTGGTAACTTTAATACTGACATCACTGCACGTTCGCATAATTTTATTAAATAAAATTATAAAAACACTATAATGTGTTTAAATTTTATGATCATTACTTTTAAAAATCAATTTCTATATTTTCTATATTACTTGTTAAACGTTTATATTTTTATGATACAGTTAATGAAAGGAATATTTTCTTCCATTGATTTGTCAGATAATATTAATGTAAAATCTTTATTAAATGGATAATATTGTCTTTGTCAAAATTAGAAAAAAGTGTTAATAAGTAATTATTAAATATACTGTACATTCAGTATGATTATATTCTTTTGAAAATAGTTTATTAATCAAAGGAAAAAATTTCCAGACACTTTCAGTAAAAGATTAGACATCTTCTTTATTTTTTAACCTAGAATAAATCTCTAAGTTACCAAAGTCGAAGGTCAATGACACTACATCTATTCAGAATTCATTATTACATCTGTTGAAGTATCTTCCTTACCAAGACATTTCTATGCAGAAAGTAATATTACAATTTAGTAACAATACAAATTAAAAAATTGATAACCAATGTATACGTATAGCATTTAAAACCCGTAGATAGATAATAATGCATAGATAGATAGATAAATGCGTAGCCTGAAAAATACTAATTTAAATTCATAATGGCACATTAAAAAAACATTTGGAAAAAAAAATATGAAAAATTTAATTTTTTTTTCATTGATGGTTCAAAATGTATTTCATTATTTATTAGATTGATTAATGTTTAATTAACAAGAAACGGCAAACGTTTTTAAAATTTTTTATATACATTCTTTTTGAGGTAGGGCGAATCTGTCTAATAATTTGTCTAAATTGAGCCAAGCTTCATAGTTTACAAAAACTGAAAACGAATTATTTATGGGTGCTGTAGAGTATAGCACATCTGTAATTTCTTTTATTTAGTTTCTTTTTTTTAAATCAATTTTCCTTTAGAAAATAATGGTTTCTCATAGTTCATAGAAAATTATGTGCTTGCCTATTATGACTGCCATGGCTTCAATTTTATTCTTCAAGAGCGAAAAAATACTCAACAAACAAAACAAAAAAAAGTTTTTTTTTTCTTTTCTTTTTTTAAAGTTTCAGTTTGTTTCGTAAAATAATGAGTAAATAAACCGATTTAATAAAATCGCTTGTTTGAAAAACATCTTTATATTAACATATTAAAGGAGCACTGCTTTCTTAACTTAATTGTTTTTTACTTTTCAGTCTTAAACTTATAATTCATTATTAAAAATTTTATGGTAACCAGAAATGAATTTTTTTCATATTTCCTTCTAGATGGCGCCACAAATATGGAATCATACTATGATTAAATTAATCTATTAATATAGGAATAAATTTGAAAATATTAAAATAAGGCCTAGAAATTATAACAGAACAAAATTTTAAGTCACCAGCATACCAGAAAAAAAGGAAATATTCGGTAGCATGATTTTTACAGACATTAAACAAAGTAAGTTAAAAAGAAGTGTAGTTAAAAGTACTTTTTTACTAAAGCATTTACTTTATTTGCTAATATTTTGCAACGATCTTAGCATTACTTATTTTCTGAACATGTTGTGAATATTAAAAGAATATTTAAGCTCCAGTTTATTACCTTTTTATAACTTCATTCGCTTTCCTACTTCAGCTAGGTGCTTTTTCTGTTTATCTCTTACTTAATGATTTAAGTGATGCTATGTAATAGGTTACTAAACTTAGGTCCATAAAGTGAGCCTTTTTTAAGCGTTCCATTTTAAATGTGAAGAAATTTATACTCATGAAATATAAAAAAATTAAAAAAAATTCTTTGCAGCATAAATTGCCTAATTTTTGTTTTTCTGTTTTAATTTCTCCACTTGCCTAAAAAGCAAACTCTTAGAAGATGGATAAGAACAGGAAAAGCAAACCACTAAAGTAAACTTTCGTTGAAGGAGAAACACTGGGGAAAAAAATAAGTTTTATTAAAACTGTTTCTTTGTTGGCTACTTTTGTGGGTCTTTGTACTTAGCTTCTTCTAAATCTGCTGGGCGTTGAATTATTCATGTTATGTGATATTCTTGCTTTCAGAATCAACAAAATTTATTTTTTTCTGAACTTTGTTCTGGAAAAAAATACTACAAGCAAACAGTTGCTCTTTAAGTATAGCTTTTAAAAGCCTTTTTCCTTTTCTGAAACGAAATAAATCACATAAATTGGAGCCTATTACCGATTTCGCCTATGAAGGACATTCTGAAATCTATTTATCCAAACAAAAGTAAAAAACATTTCTTCCTATAACAAGACAGCTGATTTCTATATAAATCTGTATACGAAAAAAAAGTAATCGAGCAAAAGTTTGACATTTTCTGACGAGAATCTCTTTTATTTTCATATCATTATTCAGTTCTTATGTTTCCCCAAGAAGACGTAAGAAACATGGCAATACTATGGGAATATACTAAATATTTATTGGAAAGAACTTGGAAATAGTCAATAAATTGCCAACATTTACAAAAAAGTGCTATGGAATAACCATATAAGAGGTTATAACCGTAGGTTAAGAAATCAATACCTCGAAAAAAATAGACCGAGACATAAGAACCTTGAAAATATAATCTCGAAAAAAAAAGCCCAAAACTAAAAAGACCAAACTAAAATAGACCTAATGAAAGAATTTAAACTTAAATTTTGAATAATATTCAAAACATATTTAAGAACTATATGTACTTTCATTAGTATATTGATTAGTATATTTCATTAGTATATGCAAAGTATATTTCATTAGTATATGCAAAATTTCCATTCCAAATTAATACCACAAAGTCCACAATTATTAAAATTATTATATTACCTGATGTAGATTCTGTTTTAGCACAATATTTTCATTTATGGTTGTATAGTAACAGACTATTGTTATTGTTATGTGAAATGTATGAGTTATGGCTTAGATTATTTAACAATTATTTTTACACTTGGAAATTGTTTTTAGGGTTAGTTTTAGTATTGACTGTTTAGACGTTTGGTATTATTGATGTTTTATATCCGAGTACAAACTTATTCACAATTTCCGAATAGAGTAGTGTAATAGTGTAAATTCTCATATTCCGTCTTATTGCAGGTATACGCAATTCAAATATAAATAAAACAGTGTGCAAAATGGTGTAAAATTTCAACGATGCTTAAAAGCGTTAATGAAAAAATATGCAAAAAATAAATGTATTTTCTTCGTTTCTTTTTGTATAGAAATTTAAGAATCATTTATTGGTATTATTCACAAAAAAATATGTTTGTACGGAAAAATTCGTTTAGTGATTTACGTGAAAAGACCAACAGAAAAGATAATGGAAAAAATGATGTTTTATTCTATAGGAAATTGCGAAATTCAAATAACAAAATACATGCGCAGCGTATACAAAATAGCATTTGCAGAAATCAATAAGTATCAAATCGTTAATTTAACAGCCGAAATAGCACGTAACGTTCAGAGACAAATTGATGGAAATGAACACTCCAAAAAGAGAATGTTCTCGAACGTCTTGAACTTTTTCAGTCTTAAGCCTCTGCTTTTTAGAGTGGACGTCGAGTATTCTAGAAGTGCTAATGGTGATATCACCAAGAATCTCGAATATTCAGGATAGTACATTTGTCGCCAAAATCACCAACATTTTGCGAAATATGCCTTTAAGGCTGGGAATTACCAGCTATTCATTCAGCATCCAGTTTGAACCGGTTTTTAAATCTTTCTTCATTATCATGAAACTTGCTGCAGAAAGATGCAGTTTCACATATTTTAAAAAAATATTTATAATTTAAATAATTGTTTAAATGTTATTTAGAATTTGAATTTGGTTGATCTTGTTGGGGTAATTTGGCATTGTTTGTTTCATTTTGGTATTTTACTTGGAATATTTTGACAGATCTCATATAATATTAAACTATATCTAATATAACAACAGGTCCACCCGTACATGTGACTTAGAATATCATTGACAAGTTTGCTTGCAGTTATCGGCCTATATATATGTTCTCCTTTCTATAATTTTTCTGTGAATGAATTTTTTAGAGAATTTCAATTAATTATTAACAATTTTTAATTTCAACGATTTCTTTTATCATATTTTCCACTTAAATCTACTGGATTGATCATAATCTTCTAGCCAGGTAGTTGAATTTTTTCCCATCTTCTATGCTTCTTTAATTCTATATAAAAAATCATTTTCTATACGTTATTTTTTTTAAATTCTGTATGATTTTATCAACAATAGGAATTATATTTCATTTGATTAATTGTTTTTGTTCATTTGATTAATTGTTGTTCCATTCTGTTGCTTTCATTTACATTTAAACGAAATGATGAAAAACAAAATGACTTTATGATTAGCCAAGCAGTTTTTTTTTCTCTATGCATGCTTAAAATTAAATTGAACAATTAGCAGTAATCTAAATAGATTTGGCGAATATTCGATTGGTTCATACTGGAAATAATTTTTATCGAGATTTATTTTTCATCTGCTAAGTGAACGTTGTATTTGCATTTTACGCTATAAATGTAGTATTATAAATAAACGGATGCAAAAAATGAATTCACCCTAGTTACTTTTTCAAATTTATAGAAATGCATTAAATAATATTTTTAGGACGAATAAAAAAATTATCAGTCACCTTATTTATTTTCCCGTTTCATTCGTCTTTAGATTTAATACATATTTAACACGCAAAAATAGTATCGATAAATCTGTCATTAAACAGCTGGTATTCCTAAACAATTTTTAGTTTAATAATAACAGGAAAATGATCAGATAAATTTATCAACACTGCGGTTCACAGGATTGTCGCTTAAATGCTCAAGGGAAAACACCTTTTTTTTTTTTTTTTTTTTTTTACCGCAGAGTATATGAAAATATTATATAACGTGTTTTGGAGATTCAATTTTTTTTCCTGAAATGCCATTGCTATTAGAAAATTTTTTCGCCTTTCTTTAAATTCACAATGCTTCATTTCACCACTTGCATTATTTGCCTAACATCATTAGACATTGTAATATTCTGACGTACATCATTTATCATTATTATGTTATGATTTCATAATATCCAAGTTATTAAAGTTTCATCGCAATTATGCATTAATCAGATGAAGAACAATTCTTTTTTTTTGGTATTTTTAAGCTAAAGTTATTTTGATAAATTTGAAATAATTCGAAGAATGAACTTAAAGTACTCTCCGTTTATGAAAGAATGCTGAATGGAAAGGCTTAGCTGTATTGTTATAAAGATGTAACATAACCTATAAAATGTAAAGAATCTTGGTTTAACATTTTGAAGAATTCGAAAAGGAAGAAGCATTTGATTCAAAGAATTAAACTTCTAAACAAACTAAAAAAGATAGCAATAAAAAAATCCATAACAATTATAAATTCGGCAAATATTATATAGAAATCATTCCATATCCCTTTTTAAATTAAGAAAGAATATCTACGTAATTCTAGATTTTTGGCATGCATATAACATCTCACAAAATTATGATAACCTCATCTATAACTGAAATACTTCAGCTTTTTTTTTCTTCCTAATTATCGGTAATTACCTAAAACTGTCAATAATATGACACCACCGATATTTCATACTAATTTGGGATGATAAAATTAATTCAGTTTCGCCTCCAAGTTAGAAAGTTGAAGAACTTTTGAACGATGATATGTTAGGTAACTAGAAAAAAAAACTTATGGTTGAAATATTAATATATATAATGCATTTCGTTTTTAAAGAAAGTAAAAAATAGGGGTGTTTGCAGTTTTTTTTAATAGTTTATTTGGGAAAGCTCAATGATCTTAAATTCAGAACAAACTATGGAAGTATAATTTGATGATTTATAATTTGGCAATCGAGTGAGAAGAATGGAATTCTGAATAAAAATAACATGTTGGGAGCATAGACCTCGATTTGGGGGAGAAGCTTGGTCTCTCCTCCAATTGATTTTTTTAAATCTTTTATGATGAATTTAAAATTACTAGATAATATGTACTAGAGACACATGATTTAAGAACATTATTCTTCAAATAGAACTACAGAAACAAGCAGCAGATTTCAGTAAAATAAATAATAAAAAAAAAGAAAGACAGTTATTAATGGTCCACTGTCAAACAAAAATTTAACATTATTTTTGAAACAATGCACATGAATATATAATAGACAAAGAAAAAAATAAGGGACAAACTGGTAGAATATACCAAGATTGTTACTAAGGAACTGAAATTGTCCAAGAACATTAGAAGAATTATTTTTCCTGAAATATTTAGAATAAAAATTTATTAAATAAAAATAATTTTTAGTTCGGCTAGATTTTATCATAAAATCCCTTTGCTTTCATGTATATGAAACTCTTCTTGTTAATAAACAATTCTTTAATATATTTTGTATTTCTATAAAAAAATTTCAATGGCAAAGAGGGTTGCATCCCCTTAATCTCAATTAAAAATCGATGGAAACTCAAACAGTTATATTTCCAGTCAAATTAGGAAAAAAAAATTGACGAGCTTCCATTTTGATTCAGATTCATGAAAGTGTATTTTAAATGAAAATATATTTAGCGAAATTACACTTAGAGTTTTGTCTTGAAAACATCAATTTTCACTGTGTTTTCATTAATTTTTTTTTATTCTTAAATCTTAAAATTGATCTGCAGTATAATAAATATTACGGAATTTTACACCGCGTTTTTTTCTGAAATTCAGTATCCGGTAAAACAGTAAAACTTTTTAAAAAATTATTTAAAATTGTTGATTTAATAATTATTAAGTTCTAAAAACTATTAAAATAAGATATTATCATTGACTTAACACAAGTGAACAAAATTGATAGTTCATCAAAAAGTGACAATAAAATCTATTAAAAACTTTCAAATTGAAAGATGTGAAAGAAATAAAGTTAAATAAAAGTATAGTAAAAGAAATTTTTATTTTCCCATTGTTTTTATTTATTTATTAACGGTTAGAACGGTTACTTACTTTGTAACCAGTTATTGATTTTTAAGATATATGTGAAGTTATTAGAAAAATAAATTGATTATATTTGACCTAAAATATTTTACATTTAAATGTAAAATATCTTAGGTGTACTGAAAGCGTAGGAGAAATACATTTCAAAGATATGAAATATGAGTTAATAAAAATAAAATAACTGCTGACTTTACATCATTCCATTCCCTGCAATAATCATTTTGTTATTCAGAGCTTAATATCTTTCTTTTGTTGTTGAAAACAAATATTTTTATCATTGTAAATAAAAATAGTTCGAAAAAGAAAAATTAATCTTTATTGTTTCATTCATAAATCCAACTTCCAAAAATATTACTTTTTTGATAAATTTGCTGTCACTTTCGGAGATCTATAAGCTTTTGTTACTTACCTTTTGACATTTTATCGTGAGGAATTTGATTTTGGGTTTCTGAATTTATTTAAAACTTTTCCAACAAGTTTCAGATAATTAATTTTATAAAATACACGAAAGGGAAAGACCGGTAAGAGAATTATAACACTGCTTTTGGAAACATCGAGATATGATCCCAGAATAATTCTGGAAAAGAGAAATTGAAGAGTTTTTAGTTTTCTTTGTGTTTATGCGCTAAGAATAATATCAGGAATAGATTCTATTTTCAAGGACATATTTTATGATAATGGTTTATTGTTGAATGTCCAGTAATAATAGAAATGAGAACGTGCGTGTTAGCCTTCTACAGGTCATATTGTTAGACTTGATCTGTGATATTTGGTAAAATGATGCTTAAAAATTTTACGTGTGAGAATGATGAATATAAAATTGTGAATAAGAGATTTAAGTGAAATTAAATACAAAATTCCTAACACACCAGAAGGTCGTCACTTGGAGTCGATTGTCAATATAAATATTGAAATGACATTTTGAAGATAAATAATTCCTGGAGTAGTATTGAAAAACAAAAATGTAGGTGAAACCCTTTTGGATAAAATTTAGGAGATTAAACTTTATTTTAATTTTATACAGTTTCTTGGAGCAAAATTTAATTTCAATAAACAATCATTTTTCTTTCAGACTTATTATTTGTGGTGTATTTGGTATTTAAGAATCTTGATTCATTGTTCAAAATAGCTAATATAATAATTAATTTCTCTTGAGATTGAGAGCTCATTTATATTATTTTTATTAAATAACACAGTTAATGACATTTCTTTCGCCAGTAAGATTCAGATTTTGACTGATCTTAGGTTTTTTTTTTTTTTTTTTTTGAATTTCCCCATACGGAAGCGGAAGCATCATAAAAATGGAACATATTTATGTTCTTCATAAGGATTCTCTATTTTAGCAATTTCTTAAATTTAGTTTCTGTTTATTCTTCCAATAATTATGTTACTATTCCAATTGATATAATTTGCTGGAGAATTCAAAGAAACTATTGATTTCAAGTTTCAAAATATTTATAATGATGAATTGCAAAAATTAAAGTAAAAAATAAGTAAAATAAAAATATTTCTCTTTTTTAAGGGATAAATAAAAGAACGCTTTTACAAATTGTTTTAATTATATTTACTAAATTCCATAATAAAGTGAATTTATTTTCAATTTGATTTTTTAAAAACTGTATTTTACAAAATCCTTATAAAAAAAATAAAAAAAAAAATCTAACACAAATTTTTAAAAATTACATAATAATAATAATAATCATATTTTGTATTTTGATCTTATTTACTGATTGATTATAACTATAATAATATATTCATTAAAGAGCATAAAAAACTAAATTTTTTAATGAAAAATGAATGAAAATCTAACATTTTCTGCATGGTAATTTAACATTTATGGGTATGAATTAAAATTAAAGTAGTCAGTTACAGACGTTAATATAGTTCTAAAAAATGTATACCAAACTTTATTCTAAATTTAACAGCATTTTTCAACCCATCAAAAATAAAAAAGAGATGAATAGGTTCTTTTATAAATATAATGCCCTTATTAAATCTGTTGTAGCTAATATAATGGGGAAACTCTGGTTTGTTGCTTAATTTTCGAAAAAAGTCAATTAAATAAATCTTATAAAAACAAATAAAAAAAGTTTATTGCCTTATCTGCTTTTCGCTGCAATTACTGAGGCTTTCTTTGAGAGAAATTATCGTCTGACCTCTATCTTAACTCGTCCTCCCAAAGCTCAAAATAAACAAATATTTCATTAAATTTAATGTTCCCCTCTAATACACTTAATGGCATTAGGTTACTGACAGCAAAATCTTACCACTTAAGATAATTCATTTAATAATTTCTCATAATTAGTGAGCCTTGCTAATAAATTTAGTTTTAGACCCTAGACAAACAATAATTTGTGACCAGAGATAAATTAATCACCCACCAAAATTTATTGCCTCTTCCTCGTGGGATTGTGTAGAATGCAAATTCGACAGCTTTTTCGCCACATTTTAATTGCTTTTTCAAGGCATGCAAAAAGTTTAGTTGAAAATGAAATATTGTTTTAGGAGTGATGCGCTGAAGTTTTTTTTAGGGGGTGGGGGAGGGTGAACTTGATTTATATTTTTACTTTACCTGAAGTTCGTTAATGATTAACATCAAAGGTAATTAAATATGGATTTAAAAAATTGCTATTTTTAGTACAATGCATTTTTGGTTTTGATAAAAGTTTTCAGCAACTTTTTTTTTATTTTTTTTATTTTATCAAATCGGTGTTTTAAATTTATGATAAGGATTTGTTTTAATCCTGGAAAGATTATGTATAATTAGTCTCTAAAGGAATAATAAAAATTGGAGTATGCATTTGGATTAACTTTGTTTGCTTTATCATCATTTAATTTTTATTATCACGTTTTCTTTACTTTTTAGAAATTATTTCCCGATTTTTATCTATTTTAACTTCCCAAGAGGCAAAATTTAAAAACCTCCAATAAAATTATTTGCTAAAAATAATTGTGCATAAATCTAATAAATTTCAAAATATGCAAATGAATCAGAAATTTCATCTTTTAATTGCGTTCAACTTTGTTTGTCTGCTCTGTTCTTTGCAACATACAATTTTTATGATAGTTCCTATTTATTTCAATTAATTATTTGACATAATTGCATTCTTTTTCCTTTAGAAGGAATTTATTTCATGATCACATCATGAGAGGTCTGATTCTGAATAGTTCATATTTCAGTAATTTATTGAAATTTAGTGATTTATTTCCTTTCTTTCAAATACTCTAGAGTTGTTCAAATTTTATTCACTTGTGCTTCCTAAATGGCAATACACTACTTATATTACCATTTTCAAGAATTATTTAATATATCATTAAATTAATTTTTTATCAATGGCGCTACCAGATATTATATTATTTCAGGTAGCACGAATATATTTTCCTGATGTTATTGTATTTTTTTAAAAGGGAGATAAGATTAAAAACGCTGACGATAATTAAAGTAAAGAAAAATGTAGTAGCTAAATACGCTGATCAAATCATATTTTAAAAATGATTTCTTATTAAATTCATTCTAATACAAATACACTTGTATATTATTTCCATTCTAACAACTCATATTTCATTAAATGCAATGATAATGATCAGATATTTAAGGAATCAATCCCAAATCATTTAATATTGTATCTTCTGCGTTAGTATATTGGGACTGATTCTAAGATAATATATAATTGGCACAGTTGTCTATAGGATTGATAGTAGCATTACCATTGGATTACATTGAAGTGATATATTTGTCTGTATCACTGACAGCTGCATTACATCTGTAATACAGACGGGTGACATAGTTGTCTGGGGCATATAAGTTATTTTACTTCTGCAATATAGACATGTCATATTTTAAAGATTGTTACTAAATCCCGTTTAACAATAAGTCAGCTGTGATGCACTTTTCTTCCCCAAATTTTAGTAATCCTAATTTCATTTATTTCACGTTGATAAATTTTACTGAGTCAGCAAAAATAATTGTAATCTCAAAATAATGAAAGTGAATGTATGTCTTCTTTAAAGTTTAAGAATGAGAACCTAAGAATGATTTTTTAAAGTCTTAATTAAAATAAAGTAAAATTTTCGAACCTCCTAAGAGATCTATTACTGTCAGATATTGTATGATATGAAAAATGCAATTTTATTCCTGCATGCCGCACAATATTATGAAGATATCATATCAATAAGATAGTACATTTTCCGTAAAATGGATAGAGTTAGAAAATGTTTTTATTTAAAAATGGTTTTCTCAATAATTTTGATTTAATTTTTTTTTAAAAAAAATTAAAAATAACATATTTAAAAATATTATAACAATAATTTCATTATTATAATGAAAGTGAAATTTTTTCATTGTTTCTCCAATGCGTTTTGCTTTAAAAATTATGTAAATATATATCCCTAGTTTCTGTGCACTGATTTTAAAACAAACTACTAGATACTCTAAAGCAATTTGTCTCTGATTTCAAATAATTCTAAGAAATTAATCTTTAACTATAATTATAACGTTGCATTTCAATTGCTGAAATAAAAAATCATTTATTTTCTTTGCAGTGCCAACAATTGAATTCTAAATTGGAAATTATTTTTTGCAACCATTAAAGTCTTTCACTCCCTTTATGAATAACATTAATGGTAATTAAACATCCATAATGTGAGAGAACAAATTACCATAACTGGCGACTCGTAATGAAATATATCTAAAATATGTAAATAAATCTATATATGCTATATCACAACAAAATATTATTGCATTTACTTTATATCTCATATATAATATAAGCACAATAGAGGTTTATTAAAGTAAACTTCTTAATAATCTCCAAAGTTGTTATTTTTCTAAAAATAGGAAAATATATTTGTATTAATAATTTTTCTTTGTATTCCGTTAATTTATTATTAAGTTTCATAAATATGCGAAATCTATGATAATTTTTTTCAAAAACATAATAATGTAGCAACACTCATATGAAACAAAATTAATCGATTATTTTATTATTCAATTAAAAATATTGAAATAGAGCATTGTCATGAGAAATATTATATAGAGCGCAAAATTTCAAAATCTAACACCCCAAGGTGAGGATAAAAAAAATTGATTCTTGAATGCCACCTGAACCATTTTTTTTTTTTTTTTTGTAAACGCCTTTACTAGCTTTTAAGTAATTATTTCACTTAATTTAGATTCTGAAAGTTTCTCACTGAAGAATAAAAAAAACAAAACAATAAAGTCTTTTGATAGCAAACTATGTTCTTAATAAGAATTGAAATTCTGAAGAAATAATATAGTTTATAAATGTACATTTTTTCAAACAATTCATTTTATTAAATTTTGCTTATTAGAAATAAAGTGCAAAAATATGATAAATTGCTTCATGAAATTTTACCTATATCACTATTTAGCTGAATACGATAGAATATTTTTGCTGAAAACTGGATGAGTACTAACTAAAACTAATGAAACTAATGAATATTAACGAAACTAATGAATAAAGATTTGTTTAAACTGTTCTCAATTATCATCAGAAATATCAAAAACAATAAGTTTCTAATAGAGATTATCGTTTCATTTAAACTTGAAAGTTAAATAATTTTCATGGAATAATGCTTTTCAAAAAGCTGAAGTTTTCTTGTCAAGTTCTTGAAATTATGAAATGAATTTAAACATTTGCTAAATGTTCTATCATTAGAACAAAACAGGAACTAGCGATCTTTATTAGTGCTTTAAAATAATATTTAAAATGAAATTGTGAAAAGAAATAACGGAAATTTATTCTACAAGCAAATTAGACTTTGCCATTAGTGCCTTACAAAAACGTTCACAACAAAAATATAACAAGAAAACCGCTGAAAATAATTAAAATGGTTACTAGATTTGCCTATCTCAGCACAATAGAAATACAAATTAGAATTCAAAATAATATCTTATAAAACACAAAAGAAATATGACAAAAACTACTTAACTTAAAGTAACGCCTTTACAAACGCCGCTACAAAAAACAAAATTAAATATCTTAAGAATTCTTTTAAAAGCACCAACTTTTTATATAAATGTTCTTGATAATTAAACAAAAAATAATATTTTTATTCCAAGCAAATAGTATTTATAATTCAAAACTTGAATCATTTAATCCCAGAAGATGTTCAACATTCTTTCTAATAATTATCCCTCTTGATCTAATAATTTCAATTGGTTGATGAATAACTAAAATACAGTTATTATTGAATAACTCAAATCGTAATAACAGGTCATATATAATTTAGTGAGTTAACAAGACAGTTGTGGATTCTGTAACAATTCAATTCTCGATAAAGATATCAAATAGATGTTGATACAAATTACTAAGAGTAATTATTCATTGTGACTACATTTTCTTCCCGCGGTATTTAATTTGCATTTACGTGTAACGCATTACGTGTGTAATAACCAACTCATTAATCATTCATCGGCAACTCGTGCATTTCTCATGTTTCAGTTATGAGAAGATGAGATACATCTGCTATGGACAACAATAAGAGAATACATATGAATAATTTTAAGCAGCATATTAGTATTTCTCATCAGCAGTGAGTTTGTGTTTACTACTTTGTAGAATTTTGCGATATAGTGAGATTTTTCAATATTTCAAATTTTGATTTTAAGACAATGAATTTTTCTGAATGTAGGGTACTATTCCTATTAAAGCTTTGAAGAGCCAATATTTGTGAACATTTGAATTGTATGCTTTTAAAATAAATTTAAAATTTTGGGTATATGAAGAGTTATAAATATTTAAAAAATAGCAATTTTTAGTCAAAATGTCTTACAAATTTCTACCATTATTGAAAATGCTGAAATTTTAAAAGTAATTCAGTTATTAGTTTTGTTCATATATTTACTGTATCAGTAAAATCCATGAACTTTTTTCCACATAGAAAATTTTACAAAATTATAGGAGATGCTCTTGTCAGATAAATACTTATTGTATATTTAGAAATTAAAACCTGGCAAAATGAGAATTTGAATAAAACTTTAAATATATATCCTTATGGTTTAAACCAATACTGACTGAACTAACTGAATAAAAAAAGCAACCGGTTAATTAATTAATCAAATTAATAATTCTTTGATCATAACGGAAATTTATTTTCAGCCACACTGGAGCATAAAGAATAAAAATATTTTTTTTCTAATTCACACTTGAATTTTATGAAATTTTTATAATTAAAAAATAATTACATCTTTGCAAATTTTAATTCTATCCTGAAATTTATCTGAACTGAACATTTTAATTTATCTGAATTATGTACTGAACACATAAATAGGAAGAATTAAGAACTGTCTGATTTGAACGAGCACAAGGCTATCTGCATTTTCGGTAATTTTAGAATACTGAAAATGATGGAAGATGTCTCAAAAATATTATGCAATGCATTTTTAATACTGGATAAATAATACTTAATTAAAATAGAGAAATCTTGAAGTTTTTATCTTTGATAAGAAATCAATAAATTTAGATTAGTTGCATGGATGCTAAATTAATTTTTCTTTGATTTTATATGTTTCAACGTTATCTTTAGATTAAATATGGTTTCTCAATAAAATGTATTTATAGTTTAGAACAGTTGTTTTCAGTAGACGGAACATAATTGAAAATTGAAAATTAAATTAGATAATAGTATCTGAGAAAATCTGAAACCTTACAGTCATTTAGGCCACTTCATACGTTATAATGAAAGGTAAAACTCATTTTACATCTTCAAGATCCATTGCATTGTTGAAAATGTACAACTTCACGAATAACGTATCCCATGGCTCCAGTTGGGCTGCGGTGGCCTGGTGGTACGGTAGCGGCCTTAAGTTCGCGGCCCGATCCCACTGAAAAATCACCGTGCAAGCGGATCTGGTGTACGCTAAATCCGGCGCGACCAAACATCCTCATGCTGGTGTGGCCCAGAAGTCAGAAGAGGGGAATGCCAACTAAAGTGTAAGCCCGCGCCGTCTAACCGAGGCTCAGAATTATGAGTTAAACCCCAAAATAGTCCTTTAAAACCGGTAATTAATGTAACTGAACTGATCTCGTAGATTTATTTTTTATTTTATGTGAATTCCAGCATGTGAAATGTTACAAAAGACAAGACATAGAAGATTATAATTTTATAATATCTTTTAGAGACTAATTAAACACTCCATTTCAATTGAAAAATTATGCATATGCAAAATGATGTAACAAGACCACAAATACTTTGAGTGCAATTTATTTACTTATCGAAATTTGCCAATATCTAAAATGAGCAAAACATATTTTTCCTTACATTAAATAGGATTTCTTACAATAAATATGCTTATATTATATATAATTCCTTATCATATGTTGATATATATATATATGATTTACGATTGTGTATAAAGTGATTAGGCAGATCACCAGTGGACACAACTCTTCAACGTAAATGATTGTTGCATTATCACGTGAATGATTTTGAATACTAACCTATAGGCAGAAAATCAGTTTTCAATCTAATCGTATCGAAAATATGACTGCTTGACAGCTCTGAATCTCTCATCTGAGATGTCATTTTGCTGATTTGGACAACTGAGTTCAGTATTTATAGTTGACCATTATCGATAATGATCTTTCCCCACTCCTCCTCTTGCTTATGACCAAATTTATTTTGATAGTAATGATGATAATTCTGTGCAAATTTCAAATGAAATATAAACTCAGATCATATTATATTCCTCCTGATTAAAAGTGAATAAATCACTCGTATTGTTTTTTATCTGTAGTATGTATAGAACGCTTTAGAAAAAAGACCTTAGAGCACCTCCATATGCAAAGAAAAATACGTAAGAACTACAGTTATATAGATCGAAAAATGTAAAATTCAACCTTAAGAACTTTTTTGATTAAAGTGTTGATTAGACTGGATTGATTTCAACCAATTCATTCGTAGAAGGTCATATCTGTTACTTAAAAACATATGTTTGTCGTTGCTCATATTATCATATTTTCTTTAACAACAACCTTTTCTAAATAAAAAGCATTTTATTTAGAGCCTTAGAATATTTTCACTAAATTTCTGTTTCAGCTTGCTTTCACGTACTATTTGAGTACAATTAAGAAAATCAATATATTTAGACATATTTTAATTCTCTGGACTACGAACTTCTAGTGAATTACGGAACAAAACCATAATTTTCATCACACTTTTTATTCTACTAAAATATGATAGGTTTTATTTTGTTTTTTATATGTGGTTTAAGCGAACGATTTAAAGTTGATCTAAAGTTAAAATCTTATCTCATTGAAAAACAATTGGGATAATTTTAAGACTACATCATTAAAAATTAAACTTCTTTTCAAAATATATGAAATTGAAAAACATACAGATATTCATTAAAAGATGGAGCTAGATATAATCGATGACAATTACTCTCCTTTTCTTTAGTTAGTAAAAGACAATTTTTTGATATAATGGATATCATGGAATGACAGACGAAGTGAAATATTTATGTAGTTTTCAGCCTACTGAAGAAGAGACCTGAACATTAATTTTAAATCTCAAAAACTTTTTTCACCGCCATACCCTATTCATGAATGTTGAAAGGGAATCTGTCTAAGATTTACTTTCTTTCTATACACAGAAATAACCATAAAATAGAAACATTTCTTTTATTCAAAAGGTTTCTTTACTCCTGAGTATAAAAATCGATGAAATTAATATGCGTGAAGAAATATTTCAAGTACCGCATAATTAATTCCTAATACAGCTACTGGAAAATTCTCAAAGATATGTTTCGGAAGTTATATTCCCCGTTAACTATGCAGTTTAATATGAAAAAATATTCTCAATTTTAGGTTTACATTTTTAATCAATAAATACTAAAATTAACAGTTATGTCATAAAAAAATTATACATTTTTGAAGATTGTTGACTGTTTGCAAATATTTACACTCTTTAAAATAATTAAAATAAACAATTTCATTTGATAATAGCTGTTTTATTTAATTAATTCCACTGCCTGTTTAGCTATTTAAGGGATTCCGTGATTAAAAATGGGGGAAAATTATTGTTCTAGTTATATGAAATAAGTAAGAAATTGGAAGTGAATACTTTACACATAAAATAACATAATTGCTTTGAAAATCCTTGAATAACTCCATTTGATTTAAATTAATAAAGGTGTATAAAGAAATATAATGATAAAGTAATGAGAATTTCAGTTCATTAAATATATCTAAAAAATAAACATCGTCCTTTAATTAATATAATCCTTTGAGTTTAAGGGCAAAATTAATGCTATAAGAATTAATAAAACCTTTAGATATGGATGAATACTAATTTCCACACAAAAATAGAAAAAAAAAACTGTAGGAATTAAATTTCCCATGGAAATAAATGAAATAAAACGTATTAAAATGTGAAGAACTGAATGCATAGAAGCGAAGAATAGATCAAAACTAATAAAAGAACAAAGAATTTAGAGAACATTAAAGAATTGATTTCGAAAAATTGGTGGAAACGTTTTGATTGAATGATTTTGAATGATTATAGTTACAGATTTTAAGGGTTTCTTTTTTAAAATAAATATCATTTATTTCAAATAATAAATTATTTTCATCTAAAGTTAGTTCTCGTAGATATAGTTAGTAGAAGACTACAGGCTACATGCCATCCGTCAATATCACGGTATATAATTACTAGCTACTAATCTTGCACTGGATTCTAAGTGGTCGTCTGTGAGACGAGAACGATATGTTGTCTTAATTATATTCATCGTTGAAAATGCAGGTTCACACAGCCATGTAGAACTAAAGAACGATGTTAAATGATATGCAACTTTTTAAAATTAAGATACGTCCAATAGATTTCGAAAGTTATTCTTAGATTCTGAACAATGTGCTTTTAAAATTATGTCATTTTGAAGGTGAAAAACTTCCTTTTCATCAGGATATTGTAAAGTCTCGATCCAATAACAGGTAGCGTTCTGATCAAATTCTTTATTTACAGCTTTATTACATAAAAACAACTCTTTCTCATCTAGGTTAAATGAATGATGCTATTTATAGCACGAAATTTAAACAGGAATAGTTCCTCGAACAAATTTGGAGAAAACGCCTTCACAAGAACAGCTAACAGGCGGTTGGCGTCTCAGGCTACTGCAGGGTTAGCTCTAGGAATCCACCGAATTTCCTTCGGGTTGAATTTTTATCTCAGAAGTCCACTTCATACCAAGCTCCTCTCTCCTTCTTCTTCCGAAAAATCTCACCTTTTATCTTTCTCTCAGACTCCACCTTTCCTGTCCACTCCCTGTTACCCAATCACCATTCAGAACAACCTGAATCGTCTCTGGTCGCCCGTGGGAAATGTCCATTGATGATCCACCCTCCAGAATGGGAAAAATGAAGGACATCTGGAGTGTTTGACACTCTCGCCTTTCGAAGACACGATTTATTTCCCTGGGAAACGCACGTGTGGTTCCTTATCTGGATTAGCACTAATTGGCCAGATGACCGTACTTAAAAGGAGGGTCTTCAATTTGGCAATCTGGAGGCACTTAACACTGTGGGAGTTTCGTTGATGAAGAATGGCCCGGAATGTAAATTATCGAGTGTGGGAAAAAGGAATGTCACAGTGGTCACCCAGGAAGAAACTGAATCATTACAATATAAAGATAATACAATGTTCCATAAATATGTTTCTTTTAGTATGCGCGTCATAGATCTTAGTAAAGGCGGCCATCCCTAAATGTTTTAGTGGTCCATTGGTAAATAGCAATGTCCACTCCTAGTTTACATAAAAGCTTTCTTTTTCGTTGCATGTAAAGTCTTTCACACGCAGTAATTTGTATAGAATGGTTCCATTAAATTCTTGCCTTCAGTCTCATGAAAGGGCAAGAAAAAATCGTAAACGAATGTGTTACATATTACTAGTTTAGCAGCAGGGAATCAAATAACTGATACTGAAAATACTGATAAAAATGGCTGCTAGTTTTTAATGAAGGTAACTTATGCATTTGTAGAACAAAACCTAAAATTTTTAAATTGTCTCACTGGTGTTTAACTTTTGAAACATAAAATTGCGTACAGTGGCAATTATTAAAATTTTAAAATCCCATACCTGAATCGCAAAGTTACATTTCATAACTTTTATGTTTTCTTTAAAAAATTCATAAATAAAAAACGAAATTCAATCATATTAATTGCTATTAATAAAAAAGAATAAATCATTTTTGCCAAGCTAAAAAATAATTTCTTTGAGGGCAATTATTTGTAATAAAGACAATCCGAAGTCTCAGAAAAAGAAAAACTCAGGCAGATTGCTTCAGAAAAAGTACTTAATAATACTTTTTTTTTATCTATACTTAAAAACACTTAAAATTACATAATCAATCCTAGAACCTACTTTTACTTTCATGAAAGTAATTTCATTTCATAAGACGAAGGAAAAGAAGTGTCTGAACTTGGTTTCTAAGCTTCTTCTTTCTTTTCAAACCGTCTTACAACAATGGAAACGTAAAAACAAATCTTCAATTTAAAAAAAGAACGCAAGGATTCATTATTTAACTTTCACAAAAGTCTCTTGTGTTTTATTGTAAGATCTGTTTTTTAAACGATGAAAAATAATCAAAATTTCTACAAAGCAGTCCAAACAATGACAATGATGACGAAAGTATTCCACCAAAATAAAAGAAGAAGAAAAAAATAAATTAAACCCAAACGGAATTGATATCTTGACAAAAGGCATAAAGTGGATATCCTTTTATTTTGTGGGTGAGACGTGTTCCTATAGGAGTCAATAACCATGAAATGAAACGATTGATTTTAAACAACCAATGAAAATAGAAAATAATAAATAAAAGTCTCTGTTCGAATTGTGCTGTTTTTCCTTTCCTTCCCCCTTTTTATTTTTTGCTTACGCTGCTTAACCCAAATCATTTGTTCCTCTTTTTTCCACATTTATTTTTTTCATTGCTTTTTTAGAGAGTCTCTTTGACTCTTCTTCATAGAAAAAAACACCCCAAAAAACAGAAAGTAAGCGTCTCTAAAAGAAAATAAAAACTGGAAGATAAAAGACAAAAGAGAAGAAGAGCTCTGCTGCTGAAAGAAAAAAAAAGTAGCAGCAGTAAGACGAAGAGAAGAATCTAAATGAAACTATCAAGCTGCAAGTCGATCACCGAAACTCACTTCATATTCTGAACAAGATGACAACAATTTGTAGGAGAAGGCGAAAAAAGTAATCAATTTTCCTCAATTTCTTTTTTTCCATTTGTATGATGCAATGAGATAGATATAAGCGAAATAATCTTAATTCAGTTAGAAAGGAAAGATCCCAAAAATCAATAAAATTTATTGATCTAATGATATTAAGGACTATAAATACAGTAAAATCTAATGGAATTAAAATATATTTCTTATTATAAGAATTAATATAGATAAATTGAATTTTGAATTTCCGAATTCTTGAATTTTCTTAAGATACAGATTACAAGGAGCATCACTCCAAACAAATCAATCTACACAGCAGCAAAATACGAGAAAATGGTTAAATTAATCTAAATCGAGATTTCAGTTTTCAATCTATCAGCTGTTTATTCAATTAATTTCTAATGTTGATATTAATCTGAAAAATTAGTTAGTTATAATTATTTATTTTCGATCATTTAATTATTTTCATTAATTCCTTCAATTATTTTTTAAAAAAAAATTAATTAAAGTATTTCAAAAAGGACTTAGAGATAAATTCGAAATTTTTATAAATCTCAAATGGCATAAAGAAAAAGCTACTTATAAATAGGTTTTTACTGAAATTTAGTGTTATAAATTTGTTTCTGGAAGCAGTTGCATATTTTCTTTCTGAAAACATCGATTTTCACGAAGTCTTGCAATTGAAAACATATATATTGTTACGGGAAAATCCAAAATATATCCATAAATTGCCCGGCAAGACTCAAAAGTCCAATAGACTCAATATCGGACTAAACGCTTTACTCTGCATGAAAACACCACGCAGAGATAACAAAATACAAATGAACCATACGTAAAACAGCATTTACAGTAAAGAGCACCATACAAGGACCTACTCAGTATTAAACAACCATTACCACTAGTATCTCAATCTATATAATTTCGATTAACTAGTTATCTCTGAAATTGAAATAATCATCTTGAATCCATTGCAAATTGTCAAGAGGATATGGAAAAAAAATAACAAAAATTCTTGAATAAAATAGTATACCTCTTAAATTAGTTTGACCAACAGGGTCGAAAATCTAAAACTCTCATCCTAAGACTACTTACTATATTTCCTTTACTCATCTTATTGTATTTTTGAGTCACTGAATTGACATAAACATGAATGATCAAATTATCATAAATTCCACTCATAGATGGATTTACTTTTCCACTATTTTATGATAAATTCCACCAATCTTTGACTTTTAATCCAAAATAGGAAACAGGTGCATAAAATTATAAATCTATACATAATCTGTGATTATATTTTTCATGCGATTATATAATAAAATTATCTTCTGTGCATTTTTCAAAATGCTTGCATCTTCAATTTTGGTATTAAAACTATTCGTCACAATTAAGTTGATTTCTTTTTGAGAGATCATGCTGAAATACATACGAACAGACAGACAAATCAATCTTTTGAAGAGTTTCTAATAGTTTTATTAAAATCTGTAATTTTGATAGCAAGAATTATATGCCATTTTTTTTTCCTTAACAGATGGAATTATCAAATTCCTATCTATGAGGAAATAGGCATTTCTTATAATATTATTTTATTCAAAATTACTTACAAATCAATAAACCAGACCTAAATATCATTTATTGAACTTTATTTGTCCACTTCATTGTATTTTGGTATTATCATCTTCAAACTCTTGCAGATGTAATTTTAAATATTGTTACTGCAAAAAAAGTCAAATATGATGGAAGATGAGAAAAAATGTTTTATTTTAAGGAGAGAAAAAATACGAAGGTCAGGTAGTAAAACACAATCGGATCATGCACAAAAACAACATTAGTAGAAATTTAAGAGTTGTTTGGCATAAGCAGGCGGAAAATCACTAATTTAAAAACATTTATAGCTCTCAGAATGCATAATTACAGATCATTCTGCATATTAATAAATAAACCCGCATCATACCCAGATAAGTATGGAAATTTCTAGAAGAATCGCCAAATCTCTGGTAGTAATAGAGACAGAGAAATATTTCGTGCGTTTTCAGAAAACTTCATTTTTTTGTCACAGTCTGTGCATCTATGGTATTATTCAGTAGCCATTAAAGATTTCTGTATATCACTCTTTTCAGCGATGAGACTCACATTACAAGAAAAAGATATTACAGATTTGTATTATTATGTGCATTTTGTACTTAAAAAGAGATCTCAAACTAAATCATCCAAATTCTAACTTTTACAGGTTTAGAATACTTTCTTTTTATATTAAAACAAAATATGGTGCATTATACTTGTAAATATATTTTTCCGACAAATGATATAAGAATATTTATAGACAGAATATATTTTTAGTTATCGTACTAACTTTTCTACTAAATTTCAATAATTTCATCAATAAGCGAAAAAAATATATAGAGAAAATTAAAAGTAAAAAAAAAATGCAGACGAACGTGAAAGATTAACGATTCGTAATCTCCTTCTTACTGGAAAAAGGGATTATAATTAAGCTCTGAGTAAACCACTCGGGAAAATTTGCAAGAATTACGTACAAATAAGAATAAAA
The DNA here is from genome assembly GCF_947563725.1 of Argiope bruennichi. NCBI lineage: Eukaryota > Metazoa > Arthropoda > Arachnida > Araneae > Araneidae > Argiope > Argiope bruennichi. The sequence continues at coordinate 99,962,787 of NC_079151.1, read as the reverse complement.
CTTCTCCTTTCACAAACAGAAATTCTGATAAAATCGATTTCCAAGCATTTCTTGGTAATTCTAGCATAAATATTTGATTCCAGGATTTTTCTGATTATTTTTTTTCGCCATAAACATTTTTAACACGAATATTCGTAGATGTATTTAAATCCCAAATGAAGGCAATATTTGCTTTTATGCAAAGGCTTAATAATGCAAATATAAATGCATCTTAATTTGATATTTTATTCCTGTTTAATTAAATTAAAAAAATTATTGAAAAATTCGCTTTCATTTAATTCTTTCCTAATGATGTTTTTCACTTTTTCTTCGAATCGGATTTACTTCGAGGAATTTTATAAACTATCAAAAATTATCAGAAAAATATTAGCTTTAGTAAAAGATTAAAAAGTGTTTATTTTTATAATTAATTTTGGCATTTGAAAAGTATTCTTGTTTGTTATTTCATTCATTCTTGAACAGTTGGGAAAAAAGAAAAACAGTGTTAAAAATAATTATATTTATCATGAAAAAGCGCAATTCACAGAAATAAGTTCTGTTAAATCAATAATAAATTGAAATTTCGAATAAAAATGAAATTTCTTCAGATTTATGATAAAGATTCTTAGAAATGGCATACAAAACGATTTCTATTTAATTTTTAACGTAAATTAATATTTTAAAATCGTCATTTTTCTTAATAGATTTAATAATTTCCTCAAAAATTTATAAAGTAATTTTTATAATAAACCAATTTAGAAACTTCTTTGCGAACGATGTCATGTAATCGAATAAAAATATATGTTTGAAATGTTTTGTTGTGTACTTTTTCAAGCCGTACTTAATGAAATTAAATAAAAGGCAAAATGAAAGTAAATTGTAAATGTAAAAAAAGATTCATTAACGTCAATAATTAGAGAGTATGATTATCTTCAAAATATTGCAAGGCATAAAAAAATTAGTAAAATATGTGGGTTTTTTTTTTACATGTAAAATAACCTGATATGTAAATTTCAGATTTACATGGATATTGCATGCTTTTGCTTAAAATCATAGTTTCATAATATATTTTATTATCTGAAATAAAAAGGCAAATCCATGACAAATTTTCTGCTTCTAGTATTTTTCATAAAGAATGTGATGTTCGTCATAATGTTCAACGAAAAATAGTAGATCATCATAATATTCACATATATTACTTATTTCAAGAGAAATATACTATTTTTTTAGTGATTTTACTCCGCAGAGGGATGGCACGCAATGAGTAAATTCAGCGGATTTCCGATATTCTTTGTTAGATTTCGATATCGTTAATTTAGATACTTTTCAATCAATTTCTTTCCTCCCTATCTTTTTGAAATGTACGTATTTATTTTTATTTGAAACTTGTGTCTTTATTGTTCATGTGACTAGTTCAATTTTTCGAATTATCCACCTCGTCACACTACCTAATTTTGCCGATAACTGTATTATATTGCTAAATAAAATAAAAACAACTTTTTCTTCATCGCTCAATTCACCACTACTTTAGTGAAATAAAAACTTCTTAACACATGAGCATAAGGAGTGACAGTTACAGTATACGCAGGAAATTTTACTTAAATGTGTTTAAAAGTAAGAATTTACTGTAATTTAATCGATTTGAAAGAATGCATTAGCATTATTTTAGAATTAAAAGATTTTAGTTAACAAATGTTAAAATTCCATGTTGTTTTCAAAAATAAATATGATTCTGAAAACTTTTAAATATTCAAAATTTTATACAGTGCTCTTGCAATATGGATCTGTTTAGTAACTAACAGAGTTTAGTTTAGTATAATAACAGATCTAAGAAAAAAGTAGCATTTTTCTGCAATCAAAATTGATTGAATTGTGTAGTTTCGTAAACTCTTGATTTGGATGAATTTAAATCATTTCAAACAGTCCTCATTTTCTTTTTTTTTTCTAAATTTAGCTTTGATTTATTGATGTCAATAAATGAAATTTTGTGATTAAAATTTTGTATATCCTAGTTATCAGATGGCGACTTCCAAAGATTTTCCCAAACTAAGTTTGAGTGGTTTTACCAAGGAGTGTCTCCAAACACATAATGTTACTCTCACAATTCCATAAATTAATCTAACTGTCCAAAAAGTATCAAAATGTTACAAAAATATGTAGCCGTATTTTTTACTGTTCTAACCTTATCAATACTGAAAAGGCCTAAATGTCTATTCAACAAAATTACTGTGGCCACCCGTCCAACTATATTAAAAAGGATTGGTTAAATAACTTGACGGCATGCTTTATATTTTAGATACATTTACCTGGAGGACTTTAGGAGGGCAGGATTTCTGATAATTCTCAAAGCATGTCTAAGCTTAAATTTCCTTACTAATCATCAGTTAAAGACCACCTTTGTATATCAGCCCCTTAATAGAGATAATAGGAATAGGAATACCATTGCGTATTTTGAGAAAAGTAGGGATATTTTTTTTAAATTTTGAAAGAGAAATTCAGGTGTCCCTGCATTTGAGGTACTTGAATTCGAATGATATTAAGAATGTGAAAATTTAGCTTTTGAACTTTCCAGCATTTCTCGGATTGGATAAGGAAGATATAAAAACTATGGCACCAGTTTTTAATTTTAAAATAAAAATCTATTAATAAAATTCGAAATATTCAATTTAGGGAAAATATAGGTAATTAAGAAATCTGTAAAATTTGTAAATGTACGTTAAGACAAATTGAAAATATTAAAATATTAAATATTAAATCTTAAAAATATGAAGAAAAAAAAAACACTTTTTATCTCTCATTTCAGCAAAAGTTTTCTAGTTTCTCTAAACTGCTTGTTAAAAAGAAAGGAATATCTACTAAGAATTTGAGATCAATATTGGCTTTTTTTTTATCGGAAAGTATAGACGTCGAAAAATGTATCTGGAAACTTTTCTGCCTGTCAGAATTTCTAGGAACAAATAAAAAGTTTCTTCTAAAAGGACTATTTCTACAATTTCAAATAATTTCCTTAAAATCGTAATTCAAAAAAAGATGGTGAAAATTAAATTTAAAATTAATAATTTGTCTAATTTATAAGCCTAGATATTTTAAGCCTCTAAGCGTGAACTCGCAGCCTGTAAAGTAATATATAGATTACTCCAGACAATATCTAAGTGTTCGATAACTCCTTCAATACTTTTAATCTTAATGTTTAATATTTTTTTATATATATTTTTAAAAAAATACATATTTTGTAGATTTTTACGAATATAAACTTGATTTCATCAGTGAAACAAAATTAAACATATAGAGATTAAAGGGTGCAGATATTAGGAAATTTAAAAATCAGAGCCAGTCTGCCTTCTTTGGTGAATACAATAACAGGTGGGATCGAGTTATTCCCATTTCAATGAAAGGCAACTCGAATCTTATAATGATGCCCTTGATGACCCTTAGACTCAATCTTGGTTTTTACCACAATGTTGTCACGAGAAAGATAATTTAAGTGCTCTGATGCTTTTGCTGGGAAGGAGTAAGTTATTGTTGCAAAAAACTGCTGACAATTCATAAATTTTTTCTGTAAATTTAGTAACTTTTGATTTTGTTTCTATCGTCTCTCTAGCTTATATTTTAAACACCTCTTCTGAGGAAAAAGAGTCAATGTAGGTTAATAGAAGGTCTCGTCTCCCAGGCAGATGGGTTCAAAGCTCAAAACGCAATTTCACCGAAAAACCTGTCGCACAAAGAAAATAACCGATGGAGATCTCAGCCAAACTTAAGTTATATCTGTCGAAAAAGAAAGATAAAAAAAACAGCTAGTTTTTGACCACCAAAATAGATTAAAGTCATTTTCACTCGAGCCATAAAATGACCGTAGAAATATTTCCTTCTTAAAAATGAGGCAATCGTTTTGGAATCAATCAATGTCATCGTTGTCGCTAAAATTGGAAAGTTCTCTCCTTTATAACTCAAACTTACTATAGACACCAAACGATATGTAGATCCATCAAAACAGTTGTGCTAAATTAAAATTATTTATTTCTTTTGAAATGCATTTTAATTGACAAAATGCAGCTTTCGTTTGTGTTGATTCCAAATAACTATTACCAATTAAATTTGAGTTATCTTCTCTTTTTTACATATTTTTAATTCGAGATTTGAACGAATTCTATTTAACTCTTTCAAAAATGATTATTTATTTTTTGGACCTTTTATAGCTAAAATTATTTAATGCATGGTAACTCCCTTTTAAACCATTTAATGAAAAGTGTACATTTTTAAAGCATGGTAGTTTATACTGTGAATCACATTATTAAAAAGATTTTATACTTCAGATATTTATCAAAAGAACCATATTTGCAGCCAAAAAAAAAAAAAAAAAAGATTCATAGAAGAAGTTGTGCTAATTGCAACATACACAAAAACAAAAACATGGGAAATGTGCCAAAAGTCTTTATATTTGGCGAAAAAGTAATTGCTTAAGAATATTCCATATTAAATTATAATTGTGAATAATATTATGATGTGCTTAAAAATAATCTTTAGTTTAAAAGAAAAAAATAAATTAACTATTATTATAACTCCTTATTCTAATTTGTATGTGTTATTTATTGAAATCCTAAATGTTAGAACTGTTTCAAAGTTTTCAAAATTTGATATGAAAAAAATGAAATTTTAATTAATTTGATGTGATTAAAATCATTTCATATTATTTATTAGAATACTAGAAAGCAAGAACACTAGAAGCAAACCTATTTGTAATTTTTGCAGAAATTCACTCTTGAAGAAGGACTATAGATAATTACATTTTATTGTTGACTTTTGAAACAAGATTAAAGAGAATTACATTTTACTGTGGACTTTTGAAGCAAGACTATAGAGAATTATAATTTACTTTCGAATGATATTTTGTTTAAATGTAATTTTACACATTATTGCCTTTCTTTTATGAAATTCTACATATTTTTTTCTTACCTTATGTTATTCTAAGTAAGTTTATACGAGTGATAGAGGAAATATTTTTAAATAATAATAATAACTTAATAACAATTAATACAAATAATAATGAATGTTTGTATAAAACAATGCATGAGCATGATAATATAAAATATGCATATAAATTATGTAACATTTCATTTACATATTTTCAATACATATTTATATATTTTAGAAGGAATGTATACTATTACTAATACAAATAAAATACATACATGTATCAGAAATACATGTCTGAGTCGTTTATTTTGTTATAAAAATAAGCTTCAGACATGCTTTGTACTATTATTGTTTACTTTCAAAAGAGGTTTCAGAAAAGAAATCCCAAGTATATATTCTTAATAATCTAATTAAGAATTTGCAGAATTGCATACGAGATATGGGAGAAATTAACAGGGAAACGTGTTGATTATTTAATTGGAACTTAATTTAATTAAAGTTTGAATTATGTAAACTTTCAATTACATTTCTAAAATGTAACTAATGCGCGCATACATCATTTCAGAATAAAATTGAATGATGCAACATATAAATTTCGAATACCTATTTGCAATATTATTAAAATTCAAGCTATATGTTTAGTGTCTTTCTTTAGAACAGACTAAATAAAAAAAAATTATCAAATAATTTAAATATTACTTTTAATAATTTAAATATACTGCCTCATTAATTAAAATAAAAGTAAAAGAATGAAAGCTGTCTCTTTTTCATGCAGAAAAAAAAACTAAAGCTTGTAAAACCTCTTCACCGTTATTCCACACATAAAGTGCAAATTCATCCTATTGCATCGTGTTTTAATTCAAATGATGAAAGCGTAAAACGTTAATGTTCGTTCCAGTACGAACAGTTAAATTAAACAGAGCGAATGCTTGTTGAGTTGCTAGCAATGGAGAGAGAGACTCACTTCATTAAACCAGTACACAATTGTGAATTCATGTTTGGAATTCATTTCATTTCCACAATGAATAAAGATTATGTTAATTCAGTTGAAAAGAGATGCACTTCATTTTCATATGAAAAGAATGCAATTTTCACTTGTTTTATGTTTATTGATTTTAAAATGATTTGTATCTTTTCAATCAAAAAATTGTTGAAAAGTTATTTTTATTTTGGCTTAATTGTTTCGTAAACTGTTTTTCGAAATTTTTTGTTTGAAAAAAAAATGATATGCAAATTATTTAGTATAACTCTTTTTTGCCCAAGAACTTCTAACACATTTTTTTGGGGGGAGGAGGTTCAAATTAATTATATTATTCTTGTAAAGATGAAATTTTTTGTTATAATTTTAAGTAAATTTTGAATATTTTAGGGAATCAGTCGGTTGCAACAATATGAAAAAATTGACTGAAGTTTCTAGAATGTGTTTAGTGCGAAATTATTTCGTAATATATTACAATATCTTTAGTAACGAAAAAATTACGAAAAAATGTTTCAATGTAACGTTAGCAAGAAATGAGTATCTCACTTCAAAAAATGGGAGGATAATAAAATGCTTCCTATTAGTTGAAATCAGATAAAATTTGAATTGCAGATCATTCAAATTGATAATTCAAATGATTACCTTGACATTTATTAAATAAAAATGTTTAGCACCAAAATTCAATAATAGATCGCGTTAAATAACAAACGATATTTATTTGCATGTATTGAGATTTTGAAGCATCATTTGATGTACAACTCATGCCTATTATCATTATTTTTTTTAATTAAAAGTAGGCTAATTCCATACGAAAATTTAGTCGCTTCAGTATACCTGCGTTGCAAGAAAAAGCTCTGCTTGTAAAATTCTTCTACCAAATCAAAAAAATTCCATTGAAGCTGTAAAAAAGCGTCATATATTCCGTAGCATGAAACGGATATGTAGAGGCCCAATAACGCCATGTGCCCCACGCAAGATGGTACAGAAATTTGAAACAACTATTCAATTTGACATTCTTCCAGTTAGAGAACGAAAGCAAATCTCTAGAGTCGAAGATATGGCCCATATTCCGTAATTCACTGAACAAAAATTCTTTTTGGGGAATTTTGTATTTTTGTCCCTACGAAATCAAGCCTGTGTCTACTTCAGAACGGGGAAAAGAGGTTTTTATAACGTTTTCTCTTCAGTTCTTTGGCAAAAACGTTTTGATGTCACTTGGCTATGAAATATTCTGTAAAGTGACGAAGCCCATTCTTGCCTCATTGGACAAGTAAACACCCGCATTTGTTGAATTTGGGTAATGTAAAATTCCTCCCTCTATCCAGAAAAAGTCTTTGCATTTTAAAAATAGATAATTATCTGGACTACTTTTATCAACTTTTTTTTATATCAGTGTATTGATTTTTGAAGAGATAACTGTAAATGGAATCCAAAAAAAAATTCTAACCTATTTCTGTTACAGGAAGATGGCACATTGGCTGCTGAGAGATTTTGTAATCCTATATCTTCAATAGTGTGGATACCTTCAAGATATCATTTTTATGCTAATTTTGTATGTCCTCACATTGCTTATCGTGTAAAACAAATGCTAAGACCGGATTTCACAGATGCATGATGATCATCTGTCAATTTATATAGCAAGATTTCATTGTTTTTCCTTATGACTTTTGGTTATGGGGGTTTCTTGAAGGATAATACCTACCCTCAAAAGTCGACATCATCGTCAGATCTGAAAGTGCAAACCGGCGTCATGCGTTGAATATTCAGGCATACTTACCTGTGTCAGCTGTGGAAAATAGGATTCTGCAATTACAGAATATTATTTAATATCGAGGGGAACATATTGAGTGGTTTTACTGCTACTTTTTATATACTTTAACATTTCTAAAGGTATTAAGCAATTTTTGTGCATTACGGTAAAAACTATTTATATTGTGTTGCAACGTTTTTTTTTTTTCCCCAAAATTTGAAATAATTTTTTTTAATTATTCATGGTTCAAAGTACTGTTAATTACTGATATTATTAATTTCCATCATTTTGGCAATTGTCGTACTATTACTGCGGTAATGTCGTAATTTTGACAGATATCTAAGCATGCTGTGATAATTTAGATCTGTCTTTTTTCGACCAGCTCTTACCGCCGCAGCTATATATTGAAAAAAATAGTAAGTAAAGTTGCTCACCAATTATTAAAATATTTTATTTAATGAATGTCAAATAATTGAGTTATTTGTAGTTCAAATTTCATCTCATTTGAATTAATAGAAAGTATTCGAAAAACCTCTTAAAATGGAAACTTATTTAACCCTGTCTAAAAGAAATAAATGTTTATGATAAACTATCATATAAATCAAAAATTATATTCTGCAATTTGTTACACTTATAAAGTGTACCTAATGAATCGAAAAATTAAATATATAATAAATAAATATATTTAATCAAATCTGAATCCATGATTAGATTCAGAAATAAATGCTTCTCCAGTATTTATTTTAATTTACTATATTAATATTTCACTTTAGCAATACGAGATATATTTGAGGATGAATTTTAAACAGGTTTGAAATGTTGAAGAACGCATTTCAAATGGCACTCACGCTCTAAACTTTTAACTTGAAATTTAACGAGAAGCAAAATATTTCCGTTCTTTAAGGATCTCTAATTTTATTCAGTGAAATGCAATCCGTAAGAATATTTCTTTGCATGTGGCTCTTTTATATTGAAAATCTATCTCAATAAATTTAAAGTTGAAGGAATGAAATTCATGAAACGGAAGAACTATGTTACTTTAATTATTAGATTTAGATACAAGATTTTTGAAAAAATATCTTCAACATCAATATGATACACGCACACATGCACAGATTATAATTACGATATTCTATTTCTATTCCATAGATAGATATTTTCTATTCTAGAAACAAAATGAACAAAAATACGTTTAATTCCATGAAACGCTGAGATTTAATTTAAAATAATATTAACTACAACTATGAATCGAGTTTTGGGTAAAATAATTTCAGAGCAGTCTATTCTTTAGAAATCATAGGTCTAGAAATTCGGAAACCATTTCAAATGATAAAGTAAAACATCCACAGTATAAAATTAAAAAAGCGAATAAAAAGATTTTAAAAAGTGGCACGGCTAAATTGCCTTTTGATTTAAAATTGCTAAAAAAAGAACTTTTAAAAAGTAGAATTTATTTAATAAATGATTACAAATAAAGAACCAGTAGATTCCCAGCACTTCTTTTGAATTTGTAAATCTAACAGAATATTTAATAACATAAAAATTTCACCGTTATTAGTTCTCCATTTAAATATGTGGAGGTAAGAGAGGATAAAAAAGAATTCAGAAGTTTTCTTTCCTAAGAATGATTCAAAATTTATGGTGAACAAACATATTTAATGGCTAATAAATTCTACATTAAAGGCATTGATTCCAGTTACTGTAATGTGCATTTTTAAATAGTTCCTGAAAAAACTTTTAAACTCTAAATAATATATGAATAAAGCCGCATATACTTCAGGATTCGACTTTATTCGTGGATACATTTCAAGAATAAATGGTGTTTTATTCGCTTTTATTCAACTTTAATTGTTTTATGTGTATAAAAATTAAATTCTGTCATACATTTTTCTCGGAATGTTTAGAAGTTTGCAACTTTTACAAATTCTCATTGACAGTGCATTATTTTAATATTTTCAGAAATTGCTTTGCAGTTAGTCAATTGACTTAATTAAATTGTGAATATGTATTAGTGGCGACATCTACTAGTGAAATTAATTAAAAATTATTTTCAAATTATTTAAATTATGATTCAGACATTTAGGATTAAAATAAACCAGAAACTATTTTTTTAAAAAAAATCTGATTAATGGCACACTGATAAAAATGAATTAAATTTTTTTTTGCCTTAATTTATTTTTAATTACATCAAGAATGGGATGGATGTTTTCATTTTCAATTATAAAAATGCTAAAAAATTATTTTTTAACTACAGTTAATGTGAGTTGATTATAATATAAATACAACAATCATAAAGATAATAAAACGAAATTTCATATGAACTTAATGTAAACTATTTATCAATAAGAAGTTATGACAGACTATTCAATATTATATATATATATATATATATTCTAACCGTTCTTACCAGAATAAAGCAATCAAGAACCTTTCCAAATAACATATTATGAGCTGGAAAATCAGTAAAATTATTCGAATCAGAAATATTGATAGTGTGACAGGATTTTGACATCAATAACCTGTAACACTATCAATAACTATAAATAAACTAGATAAATTTTGATCTGTTAATTAGATAGTGTAATGGAATTTTTTACAATAAATTTGAAAATAAAATAATAATGATTAACCTTATTTCATCGGTTATCAATGCTATATCTTGAGATGTACAATAATTCTGAGAAAATAAAATGGTAGCAGAAACTGTATCAAATTGCTTAATTTGATTGAATAAACAATATCAGCTAGGAAACTTATCATTATTGCAGAGAAAGACAAAGAATAAAAACCTTATCCAAGTAACACCAAAGTTGTTGCTCTACTTCCCTTGGCGTTAACTAGTATCTACTTTGATATTACAAATTTCCTTAGATTCCCTACTAACGCCCTTCAGACGTCCTTCAACTTCCGAGAATACAAATTTAAATAATAAAAGATTTGAAAGTACTTTCATACTTAGAATATCTCTAGCAAATACCACGAACTTCTCAATAACACTTTCTACATATATATATAGACAAATATCTTCCATACATGACAGAAATCCGGAATATGGAAGTATTCAAACATTATTAACCCAATTTCATGTATTTAGTAAAAATGTACATGTTTTGGTAGAGCACATTATGCTAAAAAATTTATATAAAATCGATTTTTAGATTTTTTATTATAACAGAATTTTATAGTAAGTACGGAAATTTTACCAATAAACCTTCACAAATATTATTTTATATGTAAAAGGGTTAGATAGGGCTTAGTTGTAAAGGAATCGAATAGGTGTTATATTTTCTCACCATTTTATCTACGAATGGGACAATTGCCAAGAAGTGCTACAAGTCTATTTTATTAGTATTTATCCATGAGTTTAAGTGTTATAATATATCAAGTCAATCTATAGCGTCATCCCCCTAACAAGTATAATCTCCGAATACTCCACATCAGTTGAATTAAGAGAATTAACCATCCGAGTTAATTAAAATATGATGAATTAACCGATTTAATTGTTTTGTTATCTCATAAAGTTCAGTTAACATCTAATGGAATTTTTTATTATTGTTACCAAAAAAAAAGAGGAATTGTTACCAAAAAGTAACAATTTACACTTGTTGGTATAACACTGTACACCGAAATTATATATATATATAATCGATTTTAAAAAAATGTTATAGTTAGTACGGAATTTTATCATTAAAAATTAACAAATATTCTTTTAGATATAAAGGGTTAGAGTTTGAATAGGTATTATATTTTTTACTATTTTATCGATAATTTGGATAATCATCAAGAAATGTTAGAAGTCTTTTGTTATCAGCATTTATCCATGGTATAAATGTCGCAATTTATCAAGAAAATATGTGGCTTTATCTCTCAAAAAGTGTAAACGGATTACCTCCGAATACTCGACATTACTTGACCTGAGAGAGTTAAATATCCGAGTTAATTAAAATATGATGAATTAACCGACTTAATTAGTTTGTGACTGTGACTTCATAATTGTAATTGGGAACTTGATGTACATGATTCCTAAATTTGATAATCCCTCCTAAATATATCGATTAATAAAAATATTAGACATTTGCATACTTTATTTTAGCATAACGAGGGGGAAAAAATGGAATTCTTGCATGTTCCTAACAATAGTTTTTATCGTTTTAACTTGAACCTATGAGAATAACATTTGTCAACAGCTAGCTAAATTATCCAAGAGCGAAACAGATATTAATATATAACATATTTGAATAGATTTAAATACTTCATCAATGGAGTGAATTGCTATTTATATATAGTGTTATAATTTAATATGATTCAGCGTTATAATAGTATAACATGATTCATGAATATAACTATATAATACGAATCATTCAACTTAATATATAACATCGTATCCCTTGAAATTGTATGTATTAATTCAAATGAAATTTATACAATGCTCGAACGTTAATCGTATTATAATATTATAGCAGATTCAGCGACAGATTTAATCACTTTACTGCCCAATGTAGTGACACTTTCAAGGTCCTTCTTTTAATAAATTGGTCCTTTTGATTTCCTATTTCAATTCATTTTTATTTTAATCAGCGTGTTAATAATTTATTTATATTATTTTTTATCTTAAGAACTAGATGTAAATGTATTTTTTTTATTTATTTGTTGCGATTACTTATTGCTCGCAGATACATTTTTGGAAACTATCATTTAAACAGATATGTAGTACTTATAAATACTCTAATATCTAAGTGAATGAAATAGAAAAGAAACATTAATCACTTTCACCTCTTGATAAAGCATTATAATATGATCTAAATATATTTTATTCTAATTTGCATTTATAGAAATTTATTTATTTTACCATTATTTCAGGAATTTATTTGAAAAGCTATTTGAAAATCCACGTCTATATATTATTACGATTACCTAGTGATCGTTTATCGTTATAAATACGTTAAAAAATATTATTATTTAATTACATTTTATAAATACTGTCGCAGAAAAAAAAAAGACCACTTTCACCACTTGAAAATACATTATAAAATTTTCTATATAACTCGTATGCTAATTTGCATTTTTACAGATTTGCTTATTTAGCTATTTAGCATTTTTAATCAGCCTGCTTGTGTTCTTTCTTGGGTCTGCCTGATCTATCTAACAGGAAATCCTCTATTGAGAAGATTTATCTTTTTGGAAATTGCCATTGGAATTTTCCTGGATTCAGTGCAAAAAATTATACTGCTTCAAAGAAGGATTTCTGACTAGGTAACCTAGGCATTTGCATAGGGTAACTGGGCTGTCTGTAGATTAATTAAAAAAATTCATTGTTCCATTTGTCAATTAAAAATTTATATAAATAAATTAAATGAATTATAAAATATTAGTATGATATTAACTAATGAGGTAATTTGAGTAGGTTCCGATAAATTTTAATACGTTAATTTATTTATTAGATTTTTTTTATAAACACCGACCGTTTGCTTTAAAGATATTTTGCATAAACCTGAACACCGCGAAATGTTTGATTATAATCATAAATAGATAAATAAAAATTCATTTTCAAAAGTTAGTGAAATAAATTATTTAAATTAAAATAAATTTAATATGTTGAATACATTAAAAAATATATATAAAAATATGAAACCAAACTGACTAGTTGAAAGGCCTCATAATGCGCACTGCTTTTGTTCTCCAAATATTTTAATTGGCTATGGCACTCTTTCTTATTTTCTCGTATACGTAGTGTAGAGAAAGTATAGTAATAGTAAAACAATTAGAATTCGAGATCTTGACGAATCTACTCATTTTAGACCTCCTGAATTCGAGAAACACATTTTTGTAAAATGCACCATTTGTCTGTCTGTGTGTGCGTGACAAAGGTAACTAAAAAATGCATAAAGCTAGACGGTTGAAATGTGGTATACGGTCTTTACATCGATTATGCAGCTTTCTATCAAATTTCAGTAAGTTCAGATTTTAATTATGCTGCGCCAAGTTAATATTTCGTAACAATTCAATGTAAGGCATTCTCCAGCATGACAAGTTTATTATAAAGTAGGCAAGGAAGTTTTGGAAGACCACTCCATCTAGTTTTAAAATGTTCCTTTTAATTCCACTACGATAGAAATAATGTATAAATATGTTAAGAAACTAAGAACGCATTAAGTTTAAAATTAAGATCAATCTTACTAAACGATATGACATTTAACTAAATGACTAGATTGTACATTTTAGTGCGATTCTAAATGTCAAAGAGTTACAGCCATTTGCTCAGACACAATCCGCAACACGTAGTAAAGAAAACACATTTGAAATCCAAATGGGGTTGACTCTCTCGCCACATAATCTCTCAAGAAGCTTTTATTGAGAATGGGAGAATAAATTCCTAATAGTGGATCAACAGTAAGTACATTTCTTTTCTTGTTTAACTCATTAGATTTATCCTGGTTTCCTTTGCCAATCAAGGGACGTTAAGTGTTCTTAAACAGACAATGTAGGGTAGCCAGCTTCTTTTTTATTATGACCTTCTCTATGCGATCTTAAAACAATACATAATTATTATCTATGTGATATTAAAACAATATATATATATAGTATATTACTTATACTCCGGTTGCCCGATTTCTGTCCTTTGTGAAAATGACTAAACCAATGACAAACCCCGTGCATCCAAGTACTTTAAATTTGCACAGAAATTCCCCTTAATGTTGAAGAAAGCATTGCTAAATTCATTAAAATTTAGCAATTTTATTAAAAATTTAGACTTTTAATTCCTTTGGATTTCTGATACGCTTGATTTTGGACCTTCAGAAAATTTAATATAAATTGAAATTTTATTATATCGGTGAAATATTTTGAAGGTTGTTCTGCTGCGGGAATCGTCTTAAAGAGAATACTGAAGATAAATTTTATTATTTTCGAAAAAAAAAAGAAATTTGCCTTTTTTTACGTTAATAGAGCATTGCATTATACTGATTTATATTAATCTAACGATAACCCTACAAATTTTTTGACAAATATTTTTTGCCTTTTGGGTTTTTTTTTATACAAATGATTGTGACGATTTAAATCTTGGGTTCTCAAAAGCCTATTTTTGACGAAAAAAAATCTTATCATCTTATTCTCACTCAGAAAAAGGATGTGAGATCACAAAATTGGATCTCACATTTCTTTTTTATATTTTTCATCATTTTTTTATTATATGTCAGAAATGATTTAAAATTCCCATCGTAGAATTTTTTCTTAAAGCTGCTTTTTGACAATAAAAAAAAATTTCGACACATTACTCCAAAATGATACAAAAAAGTGAATTTATCTAAAAATGATATTAAATCGCAAATCAGAAAAAAATGCAACAAACATATAAAATTACAATACATAAAAGGACCTTTTAAACTATTTGTATATCAAGTTTATTAATTGTATATCAAGTTATATAATTTTTAAAACTGTGAAAATTCTTTAAAAAAAATTACATGGAAGAAAATATTTCACTAACTCACTATTGTGTCATAGTTTTCTCATTATCAACTTGCAGTATAAGAAGTTGGTTTAGGAAATGATATTTTCTGTTAGTAATGCGCTTATTATTAATTAAATTCTTTCAGAAAAATTAAATACTTCGGAGTATTGTATATTTTAATAATACGAATCATGTCAAACAGAAGGAATCAAGAAACGCTATAATAAAGTGTGTGTGTGTGTTTGTTGGGAGTCTTGAAGTCAGACCGCTTGAATCAGAGTCACCATATATGGCTCAGATATACAATAGAAGATAGAAATGTGCACCGCGGAGCGATTTTCTTGAAATTTTAATTATAATTTTAAAAGATAAAAAATTAATCCAATTTTTGATATTTCTCCGCGATAACTTCCGAAAAAGTTACAGAACAAAAATAATTTTTTACTTCAATGTAAAAGTCAAAAAATACCTCTTCAATTATACATTTTTTTTTAACATAAAATTAAATTCCTATTTTTAATATTTTTTTAAATATTTTAACATACTTTCCAACAATTTATTTCACAAAATATAAAAATAAACCTGCAACAGCTTTACGTGTGTACTTGAAAAATTTAGCATTTATTAACGTGTTGCAAAAGTTAAAATTGAAAGGTTAAGCTAACCCCTTTGTAACTAAACCTATAAAGTATAATTTTAAAAAAATCATTAATATATATACATAATAATTTTATTCAATACGTACTTTCTTAGACACTTAAAATGAAAAATATTTGCATATAAGGAACAAAATTCATTATATTAAAAAGCTTGGTTGATTTTTTTCTTATTAATTTAAAATTTATTTCTAGAAAACTGCAAGATGTGAAAGTTTGTTGAAATATTGCAATATTAAAGCAGCGTTGATATTAGATCAAAGATAAATTTATAGACTTGAAATCAGAGAGAGAAAAATTTCTTCAAATTAAATTTTTATATTAAAATAGTGGTGTCTTTTTGAAAAACCGGTTTGAAATTCTTCAAAACGGTAATTGCATGTTTCATTTTGCACTAAAAATCACTGAAATATTTTTGCCGCTTAATAAAAGGAACAAAATAAACGTATGCATATTCATGAGAAGTTATCAAAATTCGAATTTCTCGCATATTTCTGATTTAAATAACCCAATTTTTTAAAAAAAATACATTAAAAGATGACAAAAATTTAAAGCTTCTTATAACAGCCGCATTTAGCTGCCTGATTATTCATCAAAAATATTGATTGTATTTAGTGACGATTAAAATATTTATGCTTAAATTAATATTCCCGATTCTCTAGACAATGACTCCCTCTTATTCTAAAGGGGAGCAAGTTTGGTGCCTTAAAGGAGCTGAGGACAGTTGTTAGATGATTACATAATACTAAAACATCCATTTTATTCGATAAGAGAGATTCCCTGTACCCATTAAAAATCTCAATTACAGCATTTACTCTAAAGTGTTTCCTATACTTAAAAAGGTTCTAATTATCTGATGTCTCTTATTCTGAGGATTTGTACAAGGGAATACTAAAATTGTGTTCCATTTTTTCTATGTACTATAATAGTATACTAACTGTTTTGTAATTTATTGCTTTTATTAAATACGCATGCATCTGTAATAAATTGAACAAAAATTGCATAATATCTTATATATATATATATATATATATATATATATATATATATATATATATATATATATATATATATATATATATATATATATATATATATATATATATATATATATGATAAGGATTTTGGGGATAATCAGGTATTTCAGACATTGGCTAAACTTGAGTGGGTTTTCCCACACTTCAGTATTGGAAGAGCCATGCTGTTTGGAATATCCTGCACATTAAAGAATAACTATTCTAACCAAGACAATTTGAACCCACAACTTCTATCATTATACTAATGCAATTTTCAAAAAAAAAAAAAAAAAAAACATAAAATATTTAATTACTATGTTTGCAATAACAACATTGTTTTTAACATAACTGCTTCTAAAGGTTATGCAATTTTTATTCAATTTATAACAAATGCATGCGTACTAAATAAAAGCATTATATTATAAAACAGTTATACTATTATAGAACATAAAAAAAGGGAACACACTTTTACAGTATATTAACTCAAAGGCAACAATATAGAACACGATTCCTAGCCTTTATCTCTATTCAGCTATCACAACGCCCTATTTCCAATCAGTAAACCTATCATCATTTGAAACTAATTTTACAAAATTATAAATCATATGGCTCTTCCTCCTCTAAAGAAGATTTTAGTGATAATATTAAGAGCTTTGATTAATTTAGGAGTCAAATAACTCGAATTGGTCTAATAATATTTTCAAGACTTATTTTTGATTTTCGGCTTTATTTTGTATAATAGTATCAATTAAATATCCTTTAAGATAAAAACAGAATTGAAATAAATTCTAACTAGATTATAACGAAAATTAATTATTAATCATCACGATTACCATAATTGATATAGACTTTAAATAGAAGGCTAAATCAATCCCATCATGAATTTTTTTTATAAGGCTGAATTTTATAAAATTAGATTCAAATGATGATAGTTAGAAACTCATCTCTGCACTTATATCAACTTATCGTAATGTTTTTTTAATAATATACGCGTTTTCAAAACCTTCATTGTTGTTAACATTTTTATTGCTTTAATGACGAGTTTTTGATTTTGGTTTGATTTGGTTATATTAACGCCCCGTTTTGAAGCAACACTATTGCTATTTTGGGACGCACCCCGTAATTTTGAACCTTGGTCAGATGACAAGGACGACATGTGAGCTGGCATCCCCCTCTCCACACCACACCAGCGGGAGGACGTTTGGTCATGACGGATTTAACGTGCAACAGACCCCCTTACACGACGGTTCTTGGAACCGGGTCACGAACCTGAAACCCTCCGGTTCCGAAGCCGAGATCTTACCACCAGGCCAACGCGGCCCCGATGAGTTGTTGGTATTCTTTTTTTATTACAAATTAATATACTTTTAGTATTACATTTATAAAGAATCAAAATTCTACAATTTTCTTTTTTTTTTCCTTTTAATTTATATTTTGCTGCATCTGCAACATTACTCTTGTGTATTCTAACTGATCTACCATGTAACTCCTGGCTTGAGAAATTCTGATCTAAAAGATTTTGTGAGAGTACAAAAGTGAATTTATTAATTAAAAATTATTTTTAAAGTAAATTATTTTTTATTTATCATAAAAATGAATTTTCCCGATAAGTTAAAGTAATTTCATTGAATTGTATGTAAAAAACGGAAATAGAATGGCAAAATTACATTATATATGAACTAAAAAACATGAGAAATGAAAAAAATTCGTGAGATTTGTGAGATACTGAATAGAAGTATAAATTATTCCAAACGGATAAGATAACTAGAATCATTGTAAAGTACAGGGTTAGCAAGAAATAAGTTACTCACTTCAGAGGGCTTTAAAATGCGTTATGATGACCCAAATAAGATAAAATTTGAACTACAGATTATTGAGAGGATGAGCTTTACATTTGTTCAATAAACAAATTAGTACAAAAATTCTCCGTTAGGTTGCGTTGTAATACACATAAAACCATTTAAAAGGGCTTATAATTATTAAATAAAGTAAAATTAAAATTTCTCAATATGCCCTCCTTCATTTATAACAGTGTACTCTAATCTGAGAATCATATTTTCTATACATGACCGGAGTGAGTCCGCCGGAATAATCAGAATATGGCGCCGAATGTTGTCCTTCAGATGAGGTAGAGATGATGGCCTTTGACGGTAGACATTGTCCTTCAACTAACACAACAACTAAAAGTCGCAAGGGGTCATGTCCGGCGAGCGAGGAGGCCATAATATTGGGAAATGACGGCTGATGACTCGTGCTTCTGTGAAATGCTTTATTAACAATAGGTTTACTCGATGATCAATATGAGGCGGTGCACCATCTTCCATGAAAATGATGTCTTGAAGGCCTCCACGTTGTAGAAGAGTTGGCATTACAAAATCCCTCAGAATATCATGGTACCGTTGTCCTGTGACGGAACAGGTTGGGATTAGATTTGAAGTTAGCCCTTCAAAGAAAAACGGTCCAAAGAAAAAGGTAGCTGTTAAATCATGCCATAATGTCAACTGTCACTTTTTCAGGATACAAGGGCTGTTCCTGGATAACGTGAGGACTTTCCTCTGCCCAAATTCGACATTTCTGGGTGTTAACTTGCACATTGAGGCAAAAGTGGGCCTCGTCACTCCACGGAATGTTCCATGGCTAAGTTGTGTCAACCGCCATTCGAGTAAGGAACTGAAGTGCAAAATTTTATGGATCTCTAAATTCTTATCCTACAACGGGTGCACAGACTTGATTTTGTGTGGATAAAAATGCAAAATCTGCCGTATGGTTTTTCGTATTGTTGAATATGAAATAACCAGAACACCGGAAACAACTAGCAAACTCACTTATTATTCGGCTGACTGCTGGCTTCAACGAGCACGGTTTCAACATTTTCGATGCTAGAAGGGATTTTTTTTTCTACCTCTACCTGGAAGAATGGCAAGTTGCCCAGTTTTTTTCAAATTTCTGCATTATCTTGCGTAGGGCACCTGGAGACATTGGACCTCTTCGTATCTGCTTCACAAGACGAAATTCCATTAGAAATGCAACGGAGTTTTGTTGGTTCTGGTAGAACAATTTCACCAGTAGCGCTTTTTCTCGTAACGTAGGTATGACGAACAGAGAAGAAACTAATGTTCGTGGAGAATCCGCCTTCTTTTTGTTTTGTCCAAAGAAAAATGGTAATAGACATGCGCTGTAACGCAAATTATATTTCACATTTTTAATATATACAAATAAATGCCATTTGTGTTACAGCGCCATTTATTGGTGAGTTTTTGTACTAATTTTTTAATTAATAAATGTAAAGCGCATTATCTGAATTATCTGTAGTTCAAATTTTATCTTATTTGGACCAATAAAACGCATTTTAGAGCACTCTGAATTTGGTAACTTATTTCTTGCTGACCCCGTACTTTATCGTTGGTAGTTAAGAAAGGTATTACTATACAAGAAAGAATAAAAGCTTTATGTCAGCAAGAATTCTTATATATACTAATCACTAATAAATTGAAATAGAAAAATTAAAGGATACGAACTGAAATATACAGAAAACATAGATTTGAAATGTACCAAAGTATAAAATTCCCACCTCTGATGAAATACAAGCATTATCAAAGGTTTGGTATGCAATTTCATTTCGCTTTCCTCAATGAATTTTTGAAGCGCCTGCCATGAAATGAAGTGGTTATCAACTACGCTTGAAACAATTCCATATTTAAAAAAAAATCGCAAAATTCAGAAGGAAAGAAAGAGAGAGAAAAGAGTGTCACTTCACGAATAATTAAACAGGCACCAATTAAGCCTTTTAGAATTTATTAACTCCAAAGTTCCTTTGAACGTGCAATTAGGAAGCAGAAATCATTAGCCATTTCATCGCTGGGAAACAGGAGACACGAATGAATTTCACTGCCACAAAGACACAGGGAATAGAGTTTCCGCCATTAAGGTCCCTTGGAATTGATTTGGAAAGGGATCAGATGATATCCCCAAAGATTTGTGACATGTCTTAGCAAGCTGTCTCTCCAATAAAACTTCTGGAGGAGGGCCTGCTGCCTCTTTTTTCTCTCTTTCCCGACTACTTTAGTGAGCGTTGTTGATTTCGGCTTTATTATTATACGCTATTGAGGATGGATGGCGGTATTCGAGGAATGCAGTGAAAGAAAAGAAAATACCTAGAGTGCATCGATCTCTTATCAAACGCGAGGTGAAGGATACGTTTAGCAGAGGGTAGAGTGTGTTTCCTCCTTACTGTCATTCAGATGGATTGTATGTTTGATGTTTGTTGGCCAAAAAGCATCGCCTAGTTGGATAAAGAAAGATCTAAAATAGAAATGAATTATTTTTGCTAATTAATTTTGAAACTTATTATAATAACGTAACCCTAAAATTCACTCTAAGAATACTATAAATTGCATTGGATCTCATGATTAGATTTTGAGAACATTTCCACGTTTATAAATATATATATTTGTATGTGAATTATTATATTTATTAGTGTTCTTGATATTAATTATTTTAATAAACATTTAAATTCAGATTTAACTATCTCTTCGTTTTAAGTTCTAAGTTAAGTGGGATTGACAATTTTCCCATGCATTTCTGAATCTAACTGCTGTAATTTTTAACATTCTAAACTGTTGCACAAGCGATTTGATAAATTCGATTTAGCTTTTGCATCAAACGGGGATTCCTCCCATTTGTGCTGATAAAAGTTACCAACTTTCCCCTTTGCTATTTTTCTATTTTGAAGTTTTTTTTTCTTTTTGAATTTGCTCTTAAAAATCAGATTCAGAAATATTATTTAATCATTTATTCAATTAGAAACTGTGATTCAAATATAAATTGTATGCAATTTAAAGCTTATTATATGCACATACAGAGTTTTGTAGCGTGTTTATATATACATATAAGGTTAGCAAGAAATAAGTTTCCGATTCAAGGCAGTAGAAAGTATTCTATTCATTTATTTGAGTTAAATTTGAACTACAAGTAATTCAAATAATGAGTTTTATATTTATTTAATAAAATTTTAGTACTAAAATTCAAAAATAGGTAGCGCTATAGCACATAGGATATTTATTTGTATAAACTGAAAATGCGAAACATAATTTCCGTTGCAGTACATACTGATTAGTATTATTCTTTGGATAATAGGAAGGCTGTATGTGCATTAATTATTTCTCTGAACAACATGTGTGTGTTTCAAAAAAGCGCTACTAATCAAATCATTCAACCAGAAACAGTAGATCATCTTTGCAGCTGTAAATACAATTGCCCAATGCAGGTGATATGGAAATATGAAACAAGTTAACAACTTATCAATCTTACAGATAGAGGACGAAAGCAAATTTTGTTCTCTGGAATCGGAAACATTGCTACCGCAGTTGTGGCAACTAGCAGGCCGTCACCAGGGTAGTATCAGATTGCCAGTTGTTTCGCGTGTTTTGGATATGCCATATTCTTTTGTACGAAAAATATATATCTACATTTTTGCATTTTATACCTACAAAAGCAAGCTGAATTATCTACAAAAGCTGAAATGCCTATTTTAGACCTACAAATTCAAAATCAATGGTGCTGACATCAATTGGCCTTGGAGCATTTTGTGGTGTGAGGAAACCACATTTGCCTTAATAAGCTATTAACTCCCACAATTGCTGAATTTGGGTAGTGAAAAACTCTCGCGCTATCCAGAAACTACCCTTGTAATCTGCAACCGTAACAATATGGTGTTTTTTAAGGTAAACTTTACCATTGAACAATATTTTTTGAACAGATAACTGCAAATTGAATCAAATTCTGTTTTGTCTCAAGACTATGATATCGAGATATGCTAAGGCATGTCATTATCCCATAATTTAAACAGTGTATGTCTTGAAGACATCTTTTACATACAAATTAGTCCACATCATCACACTGATGGTCGTGTAAAGCAGTTGCAACAGTTTGGTTCGTCGGGAATTACTCTCGCTAAATACTTCTGTGGTTAGAGCAAAATGTTTATCAAAAAGGGTACATATTGAGTAATCTAAATGTTACATTTTAATATTATTTACACTAGCCGGCTCTGGCAACCAGTTGGCTCACGTGCATTTAAGTCAGTTGAAATTTTTTTCAACATTTTACATAACTGTTTTTCTTAATAAATTATTCAGCAAATATTTTTTATCTTCAAATTTTAATAATCATATAACTCACAATATTATATATACCTTATGCCGTTTGGATCAAAGTACTAAGCGGCTATCAAATTTTTTTGCTAGCTCCTACAAATTCTTGAACTTTAAATTAGAGCGGATGTAATTAAATTTCAACTAAAACAAAATATGAGTACAGAAAACATCTTTCAGAGATTAATTATAATGTGCACTACAGAAAGAAGAAAGATATTAATAACTCTCAAAAAATTATTTACTACAATTCCTGGTTTATTGCAAAATTCAATTTTTAGTTTTTCTTTCAAAAATTTTAAATCACGTTCCTGTGAAATCTTCTTGGCATTGGAAGAATTAAATAATAATAAAACGTTTCTATTTTCTGTTATAAAATATTACTCACTTGTGAAGATTTGAGTATACAGTACTGTGCAAATTAATTGGGACAATCACAAAAATTTTCACAAATGTTGTTTAATTAGTATAGGTTAACTTGCATGCACGGTATAGCAATCTAATACAAAATAGGTTCTCCTCTAGCCTGAATGAGATCCTGTACACGGTTAGGTATGGATTCCACTAAATTAGAACATAAATTTTTGATCTCATCATCACGAAATCAAACTTTTATAGCATTCTTAATCATTGCTTTCTTTGTTGAGCAGTCCATTTTACTCAGATGTCTCTTTACAATGCTCTACAAATTTTCGATGGGATTTACACCAGGAGAATTACCAGGCCAATCCAAAACCATTATTTTCTGTTTTTGAAAAAAATTCGTTATTAGCTTAGAAGGATGGTATGGAGCAAGATCTTGTTGAAAGATACCAACACTACCAGCGAACCTTTGCATCATAGGTACAGTTTTATTTTCTATTATAGAAATGTATTGTTTAGAGTTCATCATCCCTTCAACTAGTACTAAGCTGCCAGGTCTTTCAGAAGTAAAATAACCGTAAAGCATCTGTTTCTGAAGGTGCTTAACTGTTTGAATAAGATGTTGTTCCCTGATGGGTTATCCACCACTTCACCTGACAAATCTTGGTCGAAATCCTTGCACAAGAAAATGCGTTTTGTCGCTGAATACAACCTTCTTCCGCCTTGTGCAGTCCAGGATTGATATTTTCTATTCCAACCCAAATGTTTTTTCTTCATTGCAGGTGTTAATAACTGTTTTTCTATTGGTTTTCTTGCAAATCTTCCAGCTTTACTAAGCCTTCATCGAACTGTCGATGAATCCACGCTCACACCAGTAGCAAATAATTCTCTCTGAAGATCTCTACTTGCTTTGTAAGGATGCATTGTACTATTTCGTACAAGAAATTTGTCTGTTCGAAGTGTGGTCTTACGTTTGCGCCCACATTTACTCTTTCATTTTGGAGACACTGCCCCAAAATTCTTTTGCTGATTATTAATCCTAGAAACACTGGATTTTCCAACTCCAATTAGTGCAGCAATATCTCTCACAGCCATAGAAGTATGCTGACTAAGGTTAACAATTCTGGTCCTTTTTCTGGGTGTGATATCCATTTTTTAATACATGTCAGAAGGAGACAATTCACACAAGCGACCACTTTTTACAGCAACTGAAGGGAAGAGTTTTCGACATGTCATGATCACGTGGTCAAACCGGTTTAGACTAGTCAAGGGCAGTCACACGTTCTAAGAAAATGCAGTTGAAAACGGTTTTAGGCAGTAAATCCCCGAGAAAGGAACAATTTTCTTAAAAAATATGTTTGTTCCAATTAATTTGCACAGTACTGTGACTATTTTAGGACAATCAACAATTATAATAATTTTATACCGATCAGCTTTGGTAAAATTCCGAGCTCTGATCGGTGTATATTTTTTTGAAATAGTTACTGAAGTCATAATAACTTACCCAGATAGAATCGCAGTAGAATGTATCCTTCTTTTACTGACAGTCGCGTTTATTAGCATTTATTGATTCAAAATAGTATTCTTCTTTTCATTTACACCATTTTTACTGTATGCATACGCCTAATGCAAATTGTTTACAAATGAGGTATAGGGTTCCAATTAGATTGGATTTTGCATTTGCATAAATCAAGCTTATCTTAAATACTATAGAATTATCTTATTAAGAATATAAAAAATGAAAAAGTTCACAAAACCATTTCTGTTACACTTATTATTCTGAAAAATATGTTTATATATACCTTACAAAAACAATCAAAAATATATGTTCTGAATCATGGTTATTTCATTTCTTAGAGACAAGTACAAAAAATTACACTTTTCTACGTTTAATTTGCAGCAAGAATTAATTAATCTTTTAATTTGAGTTTTTGTCGTAGCGATGGCAACACATTGATCAAAACTAATTTTCCGTACACAGGATTTTTTTTTGTGTTTGCGTGCGTGCGTGCGTGTGTGTGTAAATATTTTTTACATGCATGCTTAAAATATCTTTTTTAATTGATTTAAATGAGTTAATTTATAGTTTTTTAAAAAAAATATTAAATTTATGTAAATATTTTTTGTTGATTTATATTTTTCCTTGAAAAATTTATGTAAATATGTGATTTTTATTTCTTCAATTATAACAAATATGTTTTTAATAGATCATGATTTATCACACATTTTCATTCATTTATTTTGCAAATTACCAGACTGTAAACATCTCATTGAAATCTAAGGTTTATTAAATACTATTTTAATGTTCACTACTTAAGAAATATTATATCGATGCATTATGAAAGCCTTAAATGAAAATTAAATCCCTGTAATAGCAAGCATTTTCTAAACTGTCTTTGAATCCGATACCTTCTTATTTCTCAAATTATGATTTTATACTTTGAAACAGGGATATGTGAATATGAGGTTTTTGCGTCTTAGTTAGAAAATATAAACATCATATGAATCCTATCAACAAAGTATATCATTCCCTTAATTTTTAAGAAAATGAGAAAAGATTAGGAGCTTGGAATCGATAAGGGTTAATAACTTTTTCGCTACAGCCTTTTATCGTTTTATATTAATTAACCAGGGAACGAAAATCAATTTAACCTGGAAAATAGTAAAGTCAAAGATAAAAGTAATAGTTATAAAGTAATAGTTTAAAATAATAAATGAATAATAATTATGTAATATTAATTAAAATAAACATATAAATTTTTTTAAATTATTAGTGATCATAAAAATTAATTTGGATTTCCCAAATGGATATTAAAGTAATACGGCAAAATGTCTAGAGACAAAAATTATGTAAAATAATTTTCAACATTATCAACAGAGAATTGCTTTTTATATGATATATGATGGTCACAAACAATGCCTTATAATATGGCATATATGTCACGAATAAATAGTATTATCACGTAGGAAGTATCACGCAACACATATATTATAAAACTCTCCATGTGTGTGGTGGCTTGCACACGTATAAATCTGTCGTGGTAACAAAGTCATCCATGTCGAGAATAATACCACTAGGGGTACTGGTTCAGAAGTGATCGTTCTCTGATTCAGGTCTAAATTACGATCTGTGGATGAATGAATGAAATGCATGAATGGAGTCCGCCCTGTAAAAAGTGTTGTGACGTGTGAGTAGCTAAGTTGTACTTTTAGCCCTTGTTGGCTCTACTGAAAAAACAAGAGACGCTCATTCGGCTTAAATCGCTAACAGATAACTGTCAGCAGGCTTGTACAGGGCCATAAGTCACAACACAACAATATATTATAAAATGAAATTTGAAATTAAATAGATTATAATTGTGTAATCATTATTCAAAAACATCACAGAATAGTGCATGAAATAAGGAAAATTATACCAACATATAATGTAATATAACTAATGAATTTTACGAATAAGCAATCATTTTATAAAATTCAAGATGAGGAATACCAAGTAATCCGTAGCGAATACACAGACATTATTTTAAAAAGTATAATAGTCCAATGTATTTTCTAAGTGATCTTATTGTTATTTCCAAACAACTTTGAAGCTTTGCAAAAAGAAAAAGAAAAAACAATTAATACTAAACGTTTAGTCAAAAATAGCTGATTCGAGAGAAATCTTTTTTTTTTTTTCTTTTTCTCTCTTACTCGATTTTTTTTAAGTGTACAGGTTTGCATTTATTTAAAAAAAAATGCCTGGTAAATAAATTTGAATAAGCAACAAAAGAAAATTCATTAAAATAAACCTTTTTGTTTAAGGTAATTGAATTATTTTTTTTTATATGTGAATACATAAAATAGTGCACATGTATTTTTATCAAACCTTTTTTCTTCTTTTTTTTCATATTTTGAAACTGGCAAAAATAGATTCCACAAATGTAATAGAATTTCAATTGTGATGAATTGTCCAGTAATTTCAATTTTTTATTATGTGTGATGAATTGTCCAGTGATTTTTTAAATCACATCTCCTTCTTCTGATACAAATTATGAAATATTAGAAGTACCAAAAGCTTGTTAATATATCTTTATTAATTAATAAATAGTTAAAAGATTCTTAAATTTATAATATGCTTACTATGAGCAACAAACGATTTTTTTATATCTTCATTTATTTAAGGTCAATTTTTTTTTTTTTTTTTGCTTTTTTAAGCAAAAATTCAATTTTTTAATTGAAAATGTTTTTTAAAAAAATTGTGTCGCCTTCCATTTTATAATAGATTATAAAAACTTTTCACTCAAGAGTAAAAATCATTTTTTTATAAAAAAAAGAATTAAAAAAAAATTAGGTTAACTATTTCGATAAATAAAAGACCCTCTAATTTTTATTATCAGCAAGATAATTAATTAAAAAAATATTTTTTTTATATACCTACGAATACTTCGCTTAAATTTACTTATATAATAATAATAAAAGCTTTTACATAATATTATATTTTTAAGATTGGATTATTTTATTCGAAATATGCCAGGAATGTCAAATTTTTTTATAAACTTAAGATATTTTTTCTCACAATCAAATAATTTTTTTGAAAATTAAGTTCCTTACAATACAGTTTCAATGCTAATTAATAAAAATGATGCATCTGAATTTGTTTAGGGAAACTTAAATTTTAATTCACATTAAATAATTTATTAAAAAAAGAATTGAAAAAATGAAATTTTGTGAAAATTGGAAATAAAATATATTTTAGAAATAATTTTTTTCTTCCCTATTATTATAAATGACATTTGAAAATTGCCAAACATTTATATGTACTTAAAAATGATCGAGACTCAAAGTGCATAAAACTTCAGCACATTAAAAAAAAAGTCAATACAACTCATAAAACTAGTTTGACCCATAAACCAAACATCATAAGCCTTGTGATATTCACGTTAAGAGTCTATATTAGTATATGAAATCGATTAAATGGAGTTCAGCAGAATAAGTATTGCTAGAAATTCGAATAAAGTGAGAGCGTCAGCGAAATTGACTTCTAATGAATAGATCGACCATTCTTTGACATTGAATAACTTACTGAATAGCGTATTGAATGGCACAAGTTACTGCAACAACTCTTGACATTTGCTTACAGAAATACTCAGAATAGTTAGAATCGGGGTAAATGTAAATAGGAGATTCTATGCTAATCTATACTTTCGCCTTTCTGGTAATTATTTAGTTTATTTATACGAGTAGGAACTATTTCTTTTGCATAGATATTAAATTTTCAGAGTTTTTTATATGTGTTATATGAAGGGAATGACTTTTTTTCTTCTCTATCCTGTTTCAGTTTGTATAATTTTATTTTAAGTAGAATTATTTTTAGAAATTCCAGCTATGTATAACATAAGTTAAAAAAAATTATTCTTTAATTGTTTTTATCTCATATTCATTACTATTTGTAAAATGCTCTAGAGTAACTGTTCATCATTTTTAATGTATATTCACGGAAAATATATCTTGTTTTTCTAAAATAATAAGAATGAACTTTTTAAACTGATAATTCCATGATAAATCAGTATAAATAAACAATAAAAAGTGAAAAATGAAGTGGATAAAATGAAATAGTAAAGCAGATGTTCAGAAACAAACAAAAGTCATGCTTGAAAACGGCGGAATACAAAATGGAAGGCCGACAATAACAAATAAGACTCTAAATACTTTATATTTCGGCACATATTACATATTTGAAGAAATTACCCTATAAGAGGGACTTAAAAGCCTGACAAAATATTCTTAAACATGCATAACTTTCAAACTGATTTGAAAAATAGGCCTTTTCAAAAATTTTTGATATTTCAATTTCTTAACCTCAAAAATTTCAATCGCAATTTAGTTTAGTTATCTTGAAATCCATTCGTCTTTGGAAAAATAACATGAATGTTTGATAAGGACATTGCAATTTCAAACTGTGATATTCAAATTGTGATAAGATAACGAGGGATTTGACATACACTAAATCAGATTGCGTGTCGGTATAAAAATGTAAATGGGCTTCGAACTGTTCGGCCTCACAGCCGATACCTTACAATAGTGCCATTTCAGTCCTAAGCACCAAATATATATCTATCTGCTGCAAATGAGATTATTTCTACGAAGTCTCCATGCATAATTTTTTTAAGAGACAGTTTGCAGTAAGTGATGCATTCCATGTTACTCTTGTAAAAATCCATTCTTTTATTGAAATAGGTTTGATATGTTAAATGTCTAGCATTTACTTTATCGGAAAGTTGTATTTCATTTCCGTGGCTAAAACGAAAGCCTTCTTTTATTGTTGCTGTTGTTTTTGTTTTGTA
The DNA here is from genome assembly GCF_947563725.1 of Argiope bruennichi. Taxonomy (NCBI): domain Eukaryota; kingdom Metazoa; phylum Arthropoda; class Arachnida; order Araneae; family Araneidae; genus Argiope; species Argiope bruennichi. Next base: position 99,933,205 of record NC_079151.1, on the reverse strand, counting down.
TCAGAAAAATTGTTTTCTCAAACACTTACAAATTTTTCAACTAACATGTGTAATGCATTTGCAAAGTTTTGAAATAAAATTATCGGTATTTTAATTTTTTTTTTAATTTTTCGCGATAATTTAATTGTAAAATGATGAAAGGAACTTCAATGAAAGCTTTTATCTTAATACTTTACTGAATTTGAAATTTATAATATATATCTTCAAAAACTTTTTAAATGAAATTCTAACAAGTAGATAATTTATATTACCCAAAAATATGCGTTCAAAATTTTATATTATTTTAAAATTATCTTAATATTGGTGTTTATTATAATTTTGAAAAAAAATTACCAGAATCTAGGTTCTAATTAATATTGGGCGTTGACAGGTTAACCTCATGTTATCAGTATAATCTTATAAAGTGTACCTGGATAGACAAAGTAAATTTAAATACTATGTGATTTTTTGTTGTTTATATGATTTGTTCTTTCAATTAGCTGTCAGTTTTAATGCCTTCGGATTAAATTTTATTCTGGAAATCATAAAATTGGAAACTGGTACAATTTAACTATATGGGTATGAATACTTTATAAAAAATATATCAACAATAAAGAGAAATATTAATTTGAATAAAAATATCAAGAATAATATGAGACAAAATACAGAGAAAAATGTGGGATGGATTATTCCTGTCTTCGTACATCAATTGCTTTCCAATTAACTTTTTAAAAAAGTTAAAATCTATTTATTTTAAAGTAATGAGAGAAAAACCCAGTCCCTTAGCCACAGATGTTGTCCTACTTTGCTAAATTTTGCTTTTCGTATAAAAACTCAGAATAAACCTTAAGGTACCATTCATGAAAACATAGAAAGTCACAATAGCAGGATTTCAAAATAAATAAATAAAATCAACATGAGGACAAACGGTCTCTTAATGGTTAATGAGGATATTTATTTTATGTAGGCATTTTAAAAGAATATATCAAATGCCTTTTCAATGAGATATCAAATAGAAATAAATCAGAAACATGCTTTTTTTGTGAAACAGACAGTCATCAAATATTTTCCCAAGAATCAGTAGAGCGATAATAGGGGAAAAAGGCTATATTTTTCACTGTCCGTGTTTTCATTTTTTTTAAATTCTCTTTTCTTCTCTAATCAAAAAAATGTTAAAATACGGTAAAACAATTTTCAATCTGCCATTTCAGCATAAAGCTCAGAAATATAAATTCTTTAAATTATTTTCAGAATGTTAATTTTGTCCCGTATTTTAATTAGATTGATATGGCGATTAAATAAAAATTTTAAATATTTTCATTAAAAATTACAAAGAAAAATCGACACATTTTATAAGGTATTTCTGTTCTTTCATAAAAATGCTACTGAAGTTTTTTAACTACAACATAGGCTGAGAGCGATATCCTGAACTCTTTCATTTTTATATATTTAGCGATATAAAATGTTTTAATTCGAAAATAACTATAATTTTGATACCATTAAGAGCAAAATTTAGCAAAACCCATAAGTACCCATATATACCTACAGTTCTGATTTCGAAAAGTTTCATTTCATTTGTAAGTTTTTGACCACAATAGATACATTATCGATGAGTCATCTACTCTTCTCCGACTTTACCATGCTAAAGTTGCGAAAGATATCGCAATATAAAAGTTGGGCTGAACCATCTAACTTAACAATAGGACCGATTTTGACAATTTACCGAGACTGACAAACAATCAAAATATTCTATGTTTAATGTTGAAACTTAATTTAAAATAGTTGTTCCTTTAGTTGTGAAAAGATATACTCATTAAATTTGGTTGGCATGATTATATTAATACTATTAAACTGATTAGAGAAAAGCTGGCCATTGATATAATATACATTTTTTTCATAATAATGAATAAAATAAAGTTGAATAAATGTTCGAAACAATGAGAGTTAGAATCAAAGGATGCAAAATCAAATTAATATGCCATAAAAGTAAAAAGATACATACAAAAGACATGGAACAAATCTAAAGTAATTAAAAAACAATCATGTTCAAGAAACGGTTACTTTGTATAATTACAGAGACAAATGGTTTTATAAATGTATACCTCTGGGCATTAAAATTTATAACTCTTTCTAGGATGATCATGCAAATCGCACGCTCTGTAGGAAAGAACAAACTGCTGGTTATTAATTTAATGAACATTTTTTTTTCTTTACTGGAAAGTGCACATTTCTCGAACAGGCCGATGCCCTAATCGGAAATTTTTATAAATGGAAAAGATCAGCAATATCTGCTATCCATTTTTCCCATTATTAATTCTTGTTCCAAATAATATTATTAATCATTAAGTCAAAAACGATGGTTCCAAAGAGAGGAAAGTCAGTTTATTGAAAATCATGAATAAATAACATAATTCAAATAAAAATGCAAAATAATTGTGAATAAGAATAAAGTCGATTATATGAAATCTATTCGAGGAACTATTGATCACTTCATCGCAAACAGATTAAAAAGTGATGAAAACATGATTAAATGATATAATTAAAAAATTAAAATAGTAAATCGTTCTTTCATCTTAAATTGTTTACATTGGTATGCAAAAGTATTATTAATTTAAATATTTTTACAGATAGCTGTTTGGTACGAATAGTTATCAAAGGTTTATAAAGAGATTTAAGAATTTCACATTTATCCGTGCTTTTATTTCTTTCGTGAAAGCTGGTACTCGTTTAAGAACTTTTAACAAACCAAAATAATTAAATTAATATATAAAAGTTTTTTCATGCATGCACGTTGTATTTCACTTACAAATGCTATTTTTAACAATTTACCTAAAAAGAAAAAAAGAAGAAATTAATACAAAAATAAAGAAAACCGAATAAAGTATAAAGAAATTTTTTATGGATTTTATTATGGATTTCTTTTTTTTCGTGGGGGGGGAGGTATTCATATGAATCTTATTACATATAAAGCAGGTTGTTTTCCTGTATATAAATATTTTAATGATTATAAAATCATTTTTATAGATAATTTGTATTTTTGTTATGGTTGCAATATTAAAGAAATGTGAAATAATATCAGATGTGCGAGATAAATGCGACCTCAACTTTCACACCCTAGTAAAAAATGAACTTTTCCATTTCCCTCTTACCAGCAATGCTTTATCTTCTTTATAAACCATTCATGAAAACATAGAAAGTTACAATAACAGGATTTTAAAATAAATAAATAAAATCAACATGAGGACAAACGGTCTCTTAATGGTTAATGGGAATATTTATTTTATGTAGGCATTTTAAAAGAATATATCAAATGCCTTTTCAATGAGATATCAAATAGAAATCCATCAGAAACATGCTTTTTTTGTGAAACAGACAGTCATCAAATATTTTCCCATGAACCAGTAGAGCGATAATAAGGGAAAAAGGCTATATTTTTCACTGTCCGTGTTTTCATTTTTTTTTTAATTCTTTTTTCTTCTCTAATCCAAAAAATGTTAAAATACAGTAAAACAATTTTCAATCTGCCGTTTCAGCATAAAGCTCAGAAATATAAATTCTTTAAATTATTTTCAGAATGTTAACTTTGTCCCGTATTTTAATTAGATTGATATGGCTATTAAATAAAAATTTTAAATATTTTCATTAAAAATTACAAAGAAAAATCGACACATTTTATAAGGTATTTCTGTTGTTTCATAAAAATGCTACTGAAGTTTTTTAACTACAACATAGGCTGAGAGCGATATCCTGAACTCTTTCATTTTTATATATTTAGCGATATAAAACGTTTTAATTCGAAAATAACTATAATTTTGATTCCATTAAGAGATCTCGGGATAATATGGATTGCTATGGATCTTTTTTTTTAACTTTTGAATAGAATAATAATGTCTTCACTTAAATTTCAAAAAATAAAATTGCAAATATTGCAGATCGATGCACGGATGTAATTCGTCGAAATCTGTCAACTTAGCAAAGACTTATAACATGATGTGATTGATATACTTGCTTAACATTAATGTTCATAATAGTCTCAAAACCATTATTATAAACATAAATAAACAACTGTAAGGAGATAAATGATGAAATCAGAAATAGGTTAATACATTTCATTATTATGAATATTCTGTGAGATAATCATCGCCATTCTATTAATTGGTAAATAATAATTCATCTCGTCTCCAAGTATAAATAGATTATTATCTGTCTTTTACCAGTAAATTATTAAGGCTTAATATATAATATGCAGATAAAAATGCATGATATGTATCTATATAATGCAGCCAATACTGAGAGTCCATCCCCAAAATATTATGATATTTATCCTTATTGGATATTTACTGTTATTCTATAAAATATAAGAAAAACGATTTAATAATTCCAACAATAATCCATTTGATTTGTATAAATTAATAGCAGTGTATTTGATTTACCTATAGTAATAATTTTGATTTGTATATAAAAAAATTAATTATAAGAATGAAAGAAAAATTACTTATTTTTATTAATATAGTACGTTGATATATTTTATAATAAGTTGACAAAGTTTTTGATTTTTGCCGTTATAACTACAATATAGATCAAATTCTAGCTTTATATTTTTTGTAATATTTGTCTTTACATGATATTTATAATATTTTATAATAGCTATAATTATTTATTTAGGATATTTATAATTATTTATTTAAAATAGTTATATCTGTTTGATATAAAATACCACTTTTATTAAATTTAAAGAAAATCGAACTTCAAGAAATTTAAAACGAGCGTTGCCACAACTTATGCCTGTGATTCGAATGATCTATGTAATTAAATTGCCCCTTTTTTCTGTTTTTAATTGTTATAGAGAAATGTTTATGTAATTTATATGTATATCTGAATCCCAGGCGATTCACGTGGAAAACAAACATTCTAATATAAAGAAAAATTAAGTCACAGAAACTTTTATAGTATTTGTATCTTATTAAATATTTAACTCTATTAACACAAAATATTGCTCGATGTACCTTCAATATTATTCTGTATTCGGAATGCCGCCCAATATCGTATAGATATTGTAGCAATGTTATTGGGCATTTTGCATTAATAAGGGAGATAATTATATGATATAAAGATAAAGATTTTGATCTCAATATTTATTGATAGTTGTAAAAAAAAATTGTTTACCTGTTTGTTGCCGACAGGTTGTTCTGCTGAGCTGCTTGCTGATTCTGCTGCTGTTGCTGCTGCCTGGTTCTTTCATTAGACTGGTGCTGATAAAATCTTTGCATAAGTTTATCCCACGGGCCATTGCGGATATTATTTCCGCCTCCGCCTCTTCTTTTCATTTTCTTCATCAGAATAAATACAGAAATCTATTGAAGATAGCTACCAAACACAGGATAAATTTCTGGAAGAATTCGCTGTAGAAGGATTGGAGGTTTTCCACAATGTTTCTTATCAATATCCAAATATCATCTTAAACCGTGAAATTTGTATGGCACACGTTGAATAATGAACTGAATTCCCAAACTTTTTTTTAATGAAAATCAATATTTATTCCCAAACTCGCGATATATCGCAAGTTTTCCTTAATAATAATAAATGAGACCTATTCTATTACTTAATTTCTGAGATCTATCTAGAATATTTTGAATGTGAGCAATATTAAATATGGAGATTGAGCATTGTAAGAATTTTAATAATTCAACAACTGTAATACTCTAAACTATGGAAGACTATATTAGTAGATACAAACTGAATAATATATTTGTAGCATTAAATATTATTAGATAAATTGATTATTAAATATTAGAAATATAAGATAGAATTTAAAATGGATATAGTTTGCTCTATAGTTTATATCTATTACTACAGAAGATAGACATAAGACGCACCGACATATATGTACTATTAATTTAAAAATGACTAACAATTATGCCTAGTTGGAAGATTAAATTGGATTGATATGTTGAAAAGAGCAATATATTGAATGTTAAGTTACCTGGAAGCAAATGTTTCAATATATGAAGCTTTCGGTAATTCCGAGCAATTAAAATTGGTAATTACTACCAGAAAAAAATCACACCTTTCTTTAATCTATTTCTATGCTGTATAGTTGAGAAAATGTTAAGATAGTATAATAGATAATCAAGACCGCTGGAGTATAAAGTAAATTAAAAATATAAAATATGATAAAAGACAGGAATTAAGATTACCTACAAATTATAACAAACTTAATGCTATTCTATATAAAGTTAAAATCTGTTGCACAGATATATTTATATCAAATAAAATCTAAATTTTCAGAACTAGCATTTATTTTAAAATTTTACCATTCATTTCATAACATAATAAATTCAATTTTTTTGGAATAAATTATATTGAGAAAAATAATTTTATATATGTTTCTATAAATTTGCATTTAATTAATAAGTAAAGTTATGCAAATAACAAATATATCTGAAATAATATTTAAATATAATTACTCAAAATGAAAAATACGGCTTTGTTGAAAAATAGTAATTTACACTTTATATGAAATCAGGTTATTTAGGTAGCTAGATACAAATATATGTGATTATATATTTTTACATTTAACAATAAGAGGAAATTAATTAAATTCAGAATTAATCGTTACATAAGGCTAAAAATAATTAGAAGTATTAAAAAGAAATTTACAGTTTTGAAAAGATAGTAAATATTCGTAATATCAAGTCTTAAATTACCTTATACTATCACTGTTTTGCTATAATTTTAAATCATAAAATGATTTTAAATCTATAAATATAAGAAGGTATTATATGCTACTTTATGGTGGCTCTAAAATTTTTCAGACCTAAACAGCACATGCACTTTTTCCTTTTATATGGAAGCAAAATAGCATAGAGACCTGAGAGCATCTAATATATTAATTCTGCAAATTTACATGTACGCAACTTAGGAATCTTTGGCATAATGTTTTTGATTAAAATGCTCACATTCTATTTCAAATTACGTTGCTTCTAATTGTTTCTTGTTACCGAAAGCACCGAACTCATTTCTTTGAATAAATATCCAATGGAATTTCATAGATTATCTCTATTTAAATGGTGGCATTTAGTATTGATTGCCTTTAAACCGATTGCCTTTCACTCATATTGTAATAGCGAATACATTTAAATATTATATAATAAAATACTTATAAACTTTGCTTAATACATTCCCTTTAGTCTCCACAAATAATTGATTAAATCACATAAACAAAGCTTCTGAATTGAAATAAACTATATAAAAATGTATCCATCATCAGTAAATTCCTCAGAATTAGGATTTGTATCGTGCATTAACTGTTTTCAAAGTTGAATGATTTCTGCAATCTGTTTTATTTCAAGGAAAAACTTTACTCAGCATTTATCCATTAAGAAATCTGTGACAAAATCCCACAGCGTAAAGAAAAATAGCTAAGTAACTTTTGCCAGTCTTACCACTCCCAGTCTTGTATTAAAACTTATCCACTAAGAAGAGGAATGCACAACCAAGTTTTCAAAGTTGAATCCTAGAAACGCTTCCTCGTGTCACAACTTGCAATCTGAACAAATCCAATAAAATGTTATCCATGCAGCCGAAAGCATACTTGACTGTTTATGATATTGTTTAATACAGCCTCGTTAATTTTATATCCAAGCCAGAACCATCAATATTTTCCATTAAGAAAATCAAAACACAATCACAACTCAATATTAAAAAGGACAACAGTCCGCCAAATTGCTTCAACTATGCCAATAATTTTTTGCAATCGAAAAACACGCATATTCATTCAGTACTCAAAAATTCTCAATGCAAACACTTATTGCCGCCGAAGTGGACGACTGGTGACGGCCCACGGCGCATATGGTGGAGTGTCCAGTCCCATCCAACTGGTGGTTGTCCGTGCCGGACGAAAGAGCAGCCGAATTTGCGCGGGGGTCCGACCGACTTCCGAACCGCCCGGATTCTATGTGTGCGCACGCTGTTTCCCGCGCAGGGTGGAGAGGGGTGCACCCGATCAATCGTTCCACCCACCCTTTACGACCCCCAGAACTCCCGGATTTCTCCTGACGACCTCCCACCCGCCTACCGACGAAAAGGGGATGAGACCCCACTCACTTGACACTATGCGAATGCCTATTAAGAAAAGAAAACGGATCACTTCTGGAAATGTCATATAAACAGAAAGCAGACGCGGAAGAATTTCAGGTTTTTCTGTAGTTAGTTTTTGCTGGGGTGCAGTTTCATAGTTGAGAGGAGTGGTGGATTAAATTCTTCTACGTGTGGTGTTTTGTCTCACAGGAAATTCTTTTGTGCTCATTCATCGCTGAAAAATATTTTAAGTTTCAGAGTTATTCATGTTGTAGTTTAGAGTTCATGTTTCAATTGCAATTCTTGTAATTAAATCGATTTAAAGTATGTAAACCTGTATAAAAAGATTTTTTTTTTATTCAGATTAGAAACTTTACTGCTTACTGTATACTTCATAATATTACTTTATGCTATACTTTACTGACCAAGTATGGCTGATGTTTAGATAAATTAAATAATTTGCAAAATAAGTGAACATTAGAAATAAAATTTCTATAAAAACTGTTTTTTATAAAAAGGGAAAAGGGAATCTATTTATTTGAACCACTGCAATTGCCCGTATCCCCATGTTTCAAATGCAATTCTTGCAATTAAATCAACAAAAAGATATATGTGTGTGTGTGTGTGTGTGTGTGTGTGTGTGTGTGTGTGTGTGTGTGTGTGTGTTTGTGTGTGTGTATTACAAAAAAGAAACTTTCATGTATATTGTACTTTATAATATTATTGTATGCAGTACTTTACTGAAAAAGTATGACTGATGTTTAGATAAATTAAATAATTGGCACAAAAATTGAACATTAGAAATAAAATCTCAATAAAGACTACTTTTAACCAAAACAGAATATATTTATTTGACGCACTGCAATTGCCTGTCTCCTTGTGTTTCAATTGCAATTATTCAAATCAACAAAAAGATATATATATTTTAACAGAAAAGGAACTTTCCTCTATACTGTACTTTGTAATATTACTGTATGCTATACTTTACTGGAAAGGTATGACTAAAGTTTAGATAAATTAAATAATTGGCAGAAAAATTGAACATTGGAAGTAAAATATAAATAAAGACTACTTTGTTATTGAAAAGGAAAAGGGATTCCATTTATTTGACTCTCCGGAATTGCCTATCACCTTATACTACTAAATAAAGATCATTTCTGGAAAAGTCATATAAACTGCAAACAGATGCCAAAGGATTTAAAGTTTTTCTAGCATTAGATGTTTTTGGAGAGCAGTTTTTTAGATGGGGAGATTAGTGGATTAAATACCTTTCCACATGTCGCAGAATGAACTTTTAAATGTTCGTTAAATCAGAAAAAAATTTAATATCTTGGATTGACTGTTTTTACAATGAATTATTATTAAATCAATAAAATTATATCTCTTTCATTTTAAGGGAAAAAACATAGTTGATACTTAAATTAAAAATGGATATAAAAACTGAAAATTAAAATTGAAACTCCAATTAAGCCTTTAAGTATTTTTATCGATTAGATAATATGATCTCGCTTATTTGAAACTCTATCAATGTATATTCTTTATAAAAACCCATTTCCAGAAATGTCATATAAACTTTAAATAAAGGAGGAAGAATTTCATGTTTTCGGGTGTTAGTTTTTCAACGGAGTAGTGTTTTAGATCAGTGGGTTGGTAGAGTTATTTATTACTGAATAAACTCTGATGGGTAGAGTCATTTTGAGAAGATATGATATCGTTTACCAATTTAGTATAAATCTTGTTACAATGTGTCTTGTGAAAAATAGAGCTTGCCCATGATCACGATTAGTATTTTTGCAATCTAAAATATTAACTCTTATAGAAAAAATTTATAATTTTTTTGTCGAAACTTATTGTATATTATCATCCCATATTTGGTTAAATTTGCCCAAAAGCTTATAATAATTCTACATTTTTTCCCAATAGGTCACAGAAAAATACTTTTGAAAATTAACATAATTCATAACAATCCACAGATTTATAAAACTTAAAATGTGAGATCTTAAAAATTCTGAAAAAAAAGTAAATCGGAGATATGAATTGGATTTTAAATCTTATGAAAATTACTTAATACGGAATCTTCTTATTTTTTAGGGAAAAGAACATTATTCTATTTTATATAAAATATTATTATGTTTAATGTATAAAAAAATTCTTAAAGTCTCCTTCTTTTAGTTTAAAGTTTAAACTATACAAATCAATAATTGCAAAATTGTTTCCTTTTTGATACTTGGTTGATTCTTTATTTGAGAAGAAATAAATGCTCAGAAAATATAACCAAGAAGATGCAAGTATTTAAATATATAAAAACATTTTTCCAAAAAATATACTCCCAAAAATAATAAATTTTACTGAAGTCAAACATTTACATTAAAAATGGATTTTTACAACTAAGGATTTATATTATAAGTATAATATTTGCAAACTCAATATCCAAGCGTTAGATATGCTTTTATAATTAAGGAATGAAGAATTAAATTTTTTTCCCCTTTCATAATTTTCATAAAATTTGTTTTTCAAGATTTCAAGTCAAAGCTTATCTGACAAAAAGTAAACCTTTTTAAAATAACAAGTAAGGATTCAATTCATGATTAATTAAATATTATTGATTTATTTATACAGTATATTATTCAGTTTAAGGTTCTTTAAGAAATGAATTAAAGATACTTAAAGATGTTTGGTTATAAAAGTATATGGTTGAATATCTTTTTCAAGAAAATTATCTCATATTTTATGTTGGGCTGGAAAGTGTTTTCAATTCTAATAATTATTGTTATATAACAATGCATATTCGTTAATTACCTGATTATCAAGAACTTGATAAATAAGGCTAGTTGACATGCTACGCATGAATTATTCTCTACGATATTAATCAAAAATTGATTAACTCTGTTTTCTTAGGCAATCCTCCATCAATTGAGGAAGATTTCTGTCATCCCTTTATACATTGCATCCTTATTTTCTTTCAAAAACTATGGAGCAAATAATATCAATAACTCAACAAAAATATTTAACGCAGATCTTCCCTTTTCTTTTAATTTCTATATTCTTCAAAGAATGTAATATTGATTTGAAAATATCATTAGTTTACTTAAAAGACTTTTATTAGTAGTAATTACTATGATAATATTTAACTTAATTTAATTTCTTGGTTTAGTTTCTGTTTGCTACACTCATATCTAAGCCATTTAATTTTTGTAATTTCTCGTCTTGTGTTTCTACTGTCCAATATGTTTTCAAATCACTTGAGAAGAGTTGACAAATTGCTCTTTTCTTTATGGATATGTTAAATTTCTCCTAAAGAGAACCAAGCACATTCTCTACAAGGAAAAAATAATGATTTATTCAATTGATGAGATTATTTATGGTATTTAAAAAAAGAATATTCTAAATACTTTAACTTTGCAGATGTCGTATTAATGAAGCATTAGAGGCAACAAATCAGTATTGAAATTCTCAGAATATCAAAGAAATGGTAGGGAATATTTTAATCGAGTAACTTCTTAATAGTAAAGGCGATTTCCTGTTCTGAAATATTGATGCACAATGCAATAATCTGTGTCGTTTCATACCAAAACTACAGAACTATATATTTCTGCATCTGTACAAAAATGAATAAATTAATTACATTATTACAAAAATCAAAATCTTGATAGTCCCACAAAGAATTTAAAAAATTCTTTTTCTTTATTTCCTAATAATTATTATTTTAAGTACTGAAGAAAACATTGAAAAGCAGGCGTCCTGGCGTAGGGCTAGCACGTTTTTTCCGTGATCAGGGCGTTCGGGGTTCGAGTCCTGGTTCGGGCATGGTTTTTCTTTTGTGTTCTATTTGTAAGGTGTGTGAATGTCCCTCCTATGCAAAGGGTTACGCAAGTAAATGTGACTCATGAAGTAGCTAAGTCGTACTCACGGCCTTAGTCAGTGCTACAGAATAATAATAATAATAAAAAAAATAAAAATAGGAGAGATAGAGATGCTCACTCGGCTTAAATCGCTGACGATAACTGTCAGCGGGCTTGTAAAGTGAAATAAATCACAACAACAAACATTGAAGGATAAAATGGATAATCTATGAAAATGTCAATCTGCCATAAACGTTGTAGCTAGCTCCAATTCAAACAATTGAGATTTGTTCTTTCGTAATCTTGTAAAGAGACCCTTTTTATTAATAACAATAAATAACTTTAATCTGAATATAATGTATAAAAATCCAATTAAATGAAGCTTCCATAGCGTTTCCGATCAAATAATTACATATATACACAAATACAGTAAAAAAAAAAAATCACATGTCAAATCCTTTATATAATTTTAATTTCAAGAATTTTGATCCTAATTAAATACAAATAACAATAGCTAATTAGTATCGACTGTGAATGCTTATCATTCTTCTTCCTGTGGTTGTGATTAATTAGTTATGTCATGCCTAATCAAATCCTTCCTAGTTTTCAGATAGGCGATTTTTAATAGCTAAATATCAGCAGAGTTTAATTTCTAATCCGACTTCAGAGCTCATGTATGACTTCTTTGACGGATTAGAACGCTGTCATTTGTGGGAATAATAAAACAAAAGCTATCCAAAATATCCATCTTAATAAAGAATGCAATTTGTTTTAGATTAGAAGATATTTAGTAGAATTTTTTAAATATAAATTTTAAATAGATTTTGGAACAGAAAAAATAAATTTTGAAATAGAACTTTGAAATATTTTTAAATGATTTTTTTTTAATTTGATTTTTATTTTTTGTGCATTTTTATCTTGTTATGTGTGAACTTCTTAAGCCAAAAATATTTTGCATTTTAAAAATTTAAAAAAAACGTGTATTGAAGAGTTATTGAGTAATTCATACATTACGTACACATAAATGCTCCCTTTCTTTAATTATTTTAATAATATATTACTAGTATTAAATTATGACAAATTTTACACTGCATCTTCAGCTCTGAGTTCACAAAAAAGGATCTTTGGTGTATATATATATATATATATATATATATATATATATATATATATATATATATATATATATATACCAAATAGATATAGATATATAATGTTCACTTGACATTTCACTTCAGGGCTTTCCATTTTGCATTTTTTCTGAGAGGAAATACGACGACAGAGCTTCCCAGCCATAATCATGGGACAGATATCGCCAATTTTTATTTCCCTGGAATCTCCTGTGCTTTGATATGCCATCAACAATCACAGATATAGAAAGTAATTCTGCAAAGTGATTATTTATAACAGTTTTCAGCCTTGTTGAACAAGGATCATTTCGACAATTGTATTCGTCATTAATTTCGCCAAATATAAAGCTAACTAAACGAAAGCACAGTGTTTATTGTAAATGTAAATTAGAAATATTTTTGAAATTTAGATTTTTAGTATACTGATATTTTGTAGCTTTTATGATGGTCGTCAAACCTTTTCTTCAAGTTGTTCCTTTGACGTTTCTTTTGAAAAAATGTACACTGAATATTCGATAGATAAAAGTACGACAATAATGATTTCTTGTGTTTTCCTTACTTTATACAAAGATGCTTAGATTTTAAATGGATTGGTTGACATTTCCAATTTATTATCTCTCTGGTGTAGTTGTCTCTAAGGACATTAAATGAATCCTACGTTTAAAATATTCTTAGAAATAAATGATTTATTAAATAATAAGTTTTAAACATTGTTTAATTATTAAACTCCAGAATTTTTTACAAGTAAAAGCCGATTGAAGCGAGAGAAAGGAAAGCTGTAAAGAATAAACCCTCGAAATAAAGAGCTAACACAACCATGAAAAAGAATTCTACCGGATAGATAGAAGAGGAGAAAATGTAGATTTCACTCCGTTTTCCAACGATGCAAATAAAGAAGAAGAAGAAGAAAAAAAAACACTGTAACCTCATGAACATATATTATGCATCAAGTTTTTTTTTCTCACTTGTCTTTTAATGAAATTTTTACGAGCGTGCACTAAGCTAATTCAAATCATTTTAAATATTCAATGACTGGATTATACCAAGGTCACAAATAAGCACTCTACTTTCTAAACCCGATGGTGATGATTCCTTAACATTTTTCAGTTAAGAACGATTATGGAAAGGAACACAAAAGAAGAAATTGTGAGTCTTCATATATATTCCTCGTTTTATAAATACCTTTATAATATTAAGAAATGAGATAATTTTTACATACTTACTTTGGCCTATTTTGTATTTGGAAAAACGGAATTTTTGTTAACAATTTTTAATCAATTCTTGAAGAACTAGAGCTATGAAAATTTCCACAGTTTTATGTTTCCGATGACAATATAGTATTTTGATATTTTCAGATTTTAATTATCAGCAATCTTTCAATTTTACATAATTTGAATTTCAATCTTAAAGCCCTCTCTGGTTGGGATTTTGAAGTTGCAAAATTCTGTAAATATGACAATAAATTGTGAAATATATTTAAGATTAAAAGTCGATTACATTTAAATAAAAACGTATATTTTTTTTTAAATGCGGTTTAATAGAATGTAACATAAAGCAGAATCGCGCATTTTATTTAATCTGAAACAGAGAGGTCAAAACCAAACAGCAAATACTTGAACATCTGAAAGCAATACTATCAGGAAATTAAATTGCAATAAATATTTAGAGAAAGATAATCCCAAGCATTCATTTAAAATCAAACGTGTGGTATAAATGTTACTGAAATTCTTATTTACTTAGTTCTCTAGAGCGTTACCCTTTAGAATTTTTTTGTGACATGTATTTAATAAAAAAAATATTTTCTATGTACCTTTTTATTAGATTGATAAAAGTGCTTAATTTTTATTACTTTATCTTCATAACAAAACCATTAATTCGTGACATGGTCGTTGTCAGTTAATTTTGTAAAATTTAAATTTTCTCACCGGAAACAATTAAAGTATTAAAATAATGAGAAATATTAGTTTATTTAGCTACATTATAACATGCTAAGCACAAAGGATTTTCAAAAATTGGGTTCAAATGTACAATCAAAAATATTTACTATATGCTAAACAAAATTTTTTATCTTTATTGCTTTAAAACCATTTTTTTTATTGAAACACAAAGCTTATGAATAGCAATAGAAAATCTATAATACTGCTCTAGGGATTAAAATAAATAGATTGTTATTTCGGAAGAGAAACTTTGCATTTTATTTTTGTAGATTTTATCCAAAAATTAAATCAATTTGCATAGTTTGTAATATTTCCAAAACTGCTACTCCCAAATTTAATTCTACTTGCACAAATTAGAAGCAATTTTCGTATAATTTCGGTACTATTATGTTGATTCATTTAAATTCAGTGAATATTGACATCATCCAACGTCTTGTTCATTTATTGATGGGGTCTTATAAAATATAATGGAAGATAAATTTTTTAACAGATAAAAACTAAATTCATAAAAGTCCATATAAAATAGATAAATCATTGTTTTGTTTTCAACAAAGATTGAGATATTATTCAAAATCCTGAAACTAAAATGACTGCCATCGAATATTCTACGCTAATAATATGATTACCAATTCAAGAAACAGCGAGACAGTAGAAATTATATTTAAAATCTGCATTTTTTAGATACTCTAAAGTTAATGGAATTCTAAATGAATTGAAATATTGGAAAGGTTGCAGAAACAAATTCGCTTAGAAAGAAATTCGCCTCAAGATGTTCTGAATATCTAAAAAAGGATTGTATATTTTAGAGCCATAATTGTATCAAATAATATTTCAATTTATAACAGTATCTAAACCTTATAAGTAATTCATGGAATTATCTATATTTTATGAACAACAAAAACAACTGGAGGCTCTCTGTCTCAAATTCCAGACGAATATATTTTCAATGGAAGAAGTGAAGACATTTGGTTTTTATAACTTTTGCAAACGATAATCATAAAATACAGATGCTAAAGAAGATTTCAGAATACAGCATTAATTTTTATATCATGTTTTCATTCTCATTAATATTAATTCTATTTAATTTTTAAAACTATCTTACTTGGAGATGAATGTTAGTTTCGAAGATGAAAAATACAGTCGGAGAATCCTTTTTAAAAACTGAAGATTTTTTTGCAATTCGTTGAAATATTATAATTATTTTTCGCAAATTAAAGTAGAAAAATTCATGTATGTTTTTATTGTTTTATTGTATATATTTACGAATTCAATAATGAAAAATTATCTTTCATTTATTAACTATTATAAATTTCATTCAATTTTATTGAAATAATTTGTTTTATTTAAATTCATAATTTAAACATTTGTTTTTCTTTTACCCTTTTTTAAAAATTTTATAAAGTCTTTGCTGCAACATATTTTCTTATTTTAATTAAAAATGAAGTTGCAAAACATAGAAGGAAATGGGATATTATAACATTTTATAATTTTTTATATTATACATTATTTACTTTTTGTTAAAAATTTTAAACATTAAAAAATTGCAGATTTGTATATATTTAGTATTGAAATATTTTATATAAAAGAATAATTTACATTAAAATAACATACATATTATATATATATATATATGTATATATATTAAAAGTCAGTTCTAAAATTTATTGAAATACGAATAAGTTTAATCATATGAAAGTCTTAAGCTTCTTTGACTAATATTTTTAATAATTATTATAAGTAATAAATGTGTTATAAAACTCTAAAATTTGTTAAAAGTGCATCATTAACTTAAATATTATGATCAACATTAGGTATTATTTTAATACACATTAAAATTATTCTTAATTAAAATAGGGTTTATATTTTTCAAATATTCAAGAACTTTACAAATATTTCAAATTTCAATTTCAAGTACTGTGTAATTCAGTTAAAAGATTCTAATTTTGAAATAAAATTATTCATTACTATTCATAAAATTTTGATTCTTTGCATAAAAGAATCTAATTTCAAATAATAAAATTAAATACTTGAAATGTAAGACTCTCTTAATTAGGCTTAATTTAAATTTAATCTCTACATAAATCTCATTAATTTAAATGGTGACATCAGAATATCTCTAGATGAAATCTGAGCCTAATGATTTGCCTGAATCAATTCTCAACACAATAAACTTTTAAATTAAATCTCCCCTAAAATGTAATACATATGTATAGAAATTGCATTTCTCAGATCCTGCATTTTTATATGCCAGTAGGGATAAAAAAAAATACAAATCCACTTTATTTTCCGAGATTACTAAAAGACATTTCATGTATTCATACCATTATCTAATTTAAGCATCCTCTTGAAGCGATTCTTTGACATAGATCTTTGAAAAGATTAAAAGAATGAAGTTTAATAGCACAGATTATTTTTTTTCCTTTTTACTTTCTCGAGAAATTAAATCTAAATGTGTCTTGTTTACCAGCAACGATTTTGGAAAATTGCCATTAAACAAAACTCTTTCAAAGAAAATTGATTATCTCTTTCAAATAAAGTCTTGTAGACTATGGCAGTAAATTTAGTATTCTACAGTTAGCAGTATTTTAAATGTTCTCTGAAACACTTGTTAATGCAACTACAAATATTACGGCATCATTAAATATACAATTCTTGTTCATTTCTAGATTTAAAAAAATATATAATTCTAAAATTGACATAAAAGTCTAAGAAATTTATTTTTATATAAAAATGAATAAATTATTTTAAATTAATTTAAACAATTGAATTATTATTTAAAATTATTGAATTAATTTTAAAAATCCCTTTTCAAGAATTTATAAATTAATTTTTAAAATTATAAAAAAATTAAGTTTGAACTGAGAACATTACACATCCATATCGGTATTGAACTAAATCAATTGCATCTGTAATCCTATGTTATATAATATGAAAATTTTTATACTAAACCATCTCCTCTTGTTTTTGAAAATTAATTCTGATCTGAAGGGTTCTATAAAATTCTATATCTACTAATATCCATTATATATACATCTATATCTATATCTATTGCTATTTAAGTTTGGGTTATTTCTTTTGATTATACTGCTCGATTTTTTTATACAATATGTGAACAAAAAATTCTACAAAATTTAAAAAAAGAGAAAAAATTTCAAGGAGTTTACAAAAAAGGAAATAATTTCAATAATTATAGAAAATGGGATTTAAAAAAAAAAAGAATCATGAAATATGAAGCATTTATGGCTTACGAGGAAAACTCCGATTTAAAATGTTTTCTCTTCATAAATGTGTAGCGATTCAGCAAGAACATTATTAATATTTGGAATTTAAAAAATGCTATAACACCAGTAAATCATTAAAATTAAACTACACATAAAACTTTTATTTAAACATTTCGCTATATATTAATCTGGGTTGAATCAGATAGATGCCGAAAGTGAATTGTCTCTATTTTAATAATAATAAATATGAATCGTCTTTGTGCTTCTGTATATACTGGCGCTCTACAGGTCAGGTCATTTGACCTTCAGCTTTAATATTTGGCACATACAGATACAATGAAGAATGGAAATGTGTACCAAGGAGACATTTTTTTTTTGAAATTTTATTAGAATTTTAATTATTAAAATGGAATCTGTATTTTTGGGTTTATTAATAATAACTTCGGAAAATATTAATGCAAAAATATAAATTTTTTACCGTTTTAATTTTTTTAAATGTATTTTTAATGATATCAATTTTATAGGCATGTGAATTTTTTTCTGAATTTTAGTAATATTTTAAACATACTGCTTTTGCTTATTTTTCCAATAATTGATTGCATTTTTGCCTGAAATTCAAAGAATATGTCACTCTTTTATCAGATATTTGATCGCGTCATTATCTAGAATTGCTGAAAGCAAAACAGAAAGATTCGGAGAGTTTTCATTATTTTTTTTTTTTTATCGATGCAGTTTATAAGATGAATTCGTTATACTGCGATATATAAAACAAAAATACGCTGCAAATTTACTTTTTAAATATCATCATAATGCTACAGCATCGCTCCCTATTAGAAAGGCTTATGTAAACAATGTATAGAACACTTATAAGACAATTAAGATAACAAGGCTTTGATGTCTTACAATTACACGGTGTCATGGACATAAAGTCATATCCAAATGATTTAATATAACGAGCCTGGCGAACCAAATCATCGCCAAAGATGACTAATACACCTTTCAAATAAGTCTCTAGGAATTCGAATTAAATCAAACTAAGCTAAAAAGGAAATAGATTCCATTATAGAAAAATGGATAAAGGAACATATGAGTGTTCAAAAATTAATTTATTTTCAACTCAAAATTTTATTAAGTAAAGTAGATCAAATACTCAGTTGGCGCAATCATAATTACCGCTAATAATTAATTTAAGTTTGTGTCCGCGGAATTAAGGTTCATTTTATACAGTGACAAACTTAATTACTTAAAGATCAATAATGAGGGGATCGAATTTCCATTATGTGTTCAAGTGTTGTGAAAAGACAGTTGTTTTAAATGAATTTGCAGACACGACGAAATTTTCTTTCTATTTGGCACATTTCATGAAAAAAGAATAATTCTTTTTTTTTTATTTTAGAAATCAGAACTATCTTTTAATAATGTAATAGATATTATTTATTAAGGGTAATTCATACTCATAATAGTTAAAATTAATTCTTTTTTTAATTTAATTGATTAAAACTTAAATTAATATTTAAGTAAAAAATTTCACCATAATTTTGACTAATTAATAATAATTTTTATGATTTGCTTTAATCTGATCGAAGAAATTATTTTCATTTAGTTCAAATTCCGTTGATATATTTTTTAAAGGAAACATTATAAAGCTAAAAAAAATTGATTTATTGAAATAAAAATAAACTAGCTATTTTCTATAAATTAATGAATTGCTATAAGAATACAATTCTTAGCAGTTTGAGAAATTTTAAAAAACAGCATTTGCATATGACTAAAAAGCTTTGAAAAAGGTTTAAATATTATCATGTTTGGAATATTTAATTATAGACCGTTCAATTGTGATGGCATAGTTTCAAAATCCTCGACAAAAATAATTGCAAACGATTATGAAAAATACGGAATAAAGAAGCATTAATTTTGTCTGCACCTTTTTGTTTTGAACACAATTCCCGATGATGTTATTTTTTCATGTCACTTAATAACTGTAATACAGTCTTGAAGATCCATTTATCAAAATAATACTCATTTTTACGATTCGTTTATTTTCCAAATCTTTCGAATAACATTCTTTCCTTGCTTTATTTTAAATTACTAGAGTTAAAGGGAAAGAATTGTTCTAGAATTGTTTTATCTCTTGGCGTCCTTTTACTTCACTTGCATAATATCTGATTTGGCACGTTTTATGATGGTATGATTATATTACTTAAGTTTCTATTCGCGATTCTAGATTTTATCTGGAATAGATTCAAATTTAATACTTAAAGCGTAAGTATTAACGAAATCTGAAGTAATATAAATTATTTATTCAAAGCATCACATTAGACTGAATCGTATTTTAATTAGATCTCTTTATTTTAGTCTGGTATAAATTATTGAACTAAATTTTGGAAAATTGTTTAAAATCAACAGAATATTTTCATTTCAGACCCAGTAATCTTACTTCAGACTCCATTATCTTACTTTTTCAATGCATTTTAATTTCTTTTTTTATTATAATGAACTTTAAACCAAATTAAGATATTTTACAAATTGTTTAAATTCATTCTTTGATTAATGTTTTCAGATTATGTTAAATTATAAATTAAAACTATTCGAACTGAATCTGATATCGTAAAAAATGATAACTGAAATAACTGGAATTAGAATTTGATAACTAAAAACCATATTAATTTTTTTATTAAAACAATATTATCTAAAAAATCGTTTTAAGAAGCTTTTATTTAACTTGATTTGTTTCATATCTATAAAGATGGAACCTGTAATTAATTTTTCAACTGCAATCGATTTCGTTAGGGGTTTTGAAATTTAGTACAATTGTGACATCGGAATGTTGGTTAGCTACTTTAACTTTTGTAGAAACTAATTAACAGCTATTTGATTAATATAATTGAATGTTGATGAAAAGTTTTTGAATTTTTAAGCCTTTTTTTTATTTTGAAATACCTAACATACGGTATCACTAAAATACTAATTCATATAACAAAATGTAATATAATTTAATACATATGTATTAGATATTAAACTTGAAAGAGAAAATAATTAAATCTTAACGAATTCTAAGTTTTGATCAACTAAAAAATATGTTTTTAAAATATATTTGTACTAAATTCATTTAATACATTTCCTGTGTTACTCAGATATATTGTTTTGAAGTTTTTAAACTTCAATTCCTTCTTTTTGAGCTTCAATTCCTGGAATGATTACCAGAACAATGTATCGAATAAAATTGACCATTTATAATCTGACAAATCTATTCTTAAAACTTATATATACCCGAATTTAAAATTGTGTTTGGTTTTAATTCATCAAAGTTCGAACATTTGAATATTTTTTGAAACGCCATTATAGCATTAACTAGCTGTTTTATTATTATTATTTTCGTACAAAACCTTATTTCACAATCTGTGGATTAAATGTTTAATGATTCGTTCTAAACAAATATTTGATCTGAGATTAAATAATATAAATATAATATCTGCATAATAGACAGTTGAATATAGAAGCGATTCAAAACATGATAATAGTATGATATGCAGTGTTAAGTTGCATTATTTTTTTATAGATTTTATGCAATTTCAAGCAAGTCGATTAACACGCATGCATATAACTATTGATTTTTCGTTAATCTCATTTAGTGATATATTCATTTAAGATTCAACTGATAACTCAAAACGTGTCCAAACATTTTAAATTTAAAATTTAAACTTCAAATAATGTTATTTCCATTAAATATTTTCTATAATTAACAGTTTCAATGCAAATGCTAAACCATTTTGTAATATGCATGCATGTGTATAGCATTTTTATTGTAATACATGAAAGTATATAGTTTGATTTAATTGTAACTTTACAGTTTCAAAGTAATAATTTATGTTTCTTATTACTAATTTCATGGCATTATATTGATAATTAGCTTTTATTACACTGATTACTATTTAATGCCGTTGGTAATTAGAGAATTTAATTCCAGTAATTAAAACAATGAATAGTGTTATTTTAAAATTTACAAAACTAAATAAAAAAATATTTTTAATTTTATTAAAATTACAGAAAAAATTATATTCCAATAAACTGAAATTGCTAAAAAGTCTATGTTTTCAATTTTAAATTGTTTCTAAAATTGATTCAATGCAATAATATGAGGAGAAATTTTAAGGGAACATAATTTTAAATAAATATTAATTCAAAATTTGTTTGATGCATTTTAATGAGCACCTATAACTCAAAGAATAATTACATAGGATTTCCCTAGAACACACTAAATAGATATTTTCCTTATGCGTGTCGATTGGCTAAATTCTCCAATTATGGCTTAATTATAAAATTATTAATTGCTTGGTGCAATTTTCTGGCGGTATGCACTATTTTTTTTAATAATATAAATTACTAAATGCAGTGTTTTTTATAAACGGTGTAGAAGTATTTTAATTTTAATAAAGTTTTTTTTAGTTATTGTCTACATAATATATAGGATTATTATAAAATATAAATCATAAAATTCTCCAAAGATGGTTTTTAACTCGATTCAAATATTTTTGAATTCATTCCGGCATATCTTTGAAACTATTCAATCATAGTTATACAGCTATGTGAATTCATAATTATTCACTGTTTTATTCTTTATTCCCATCGTGCATTTTGCCCCGAAATATTTCTTCGTCACACTTTTGTCACTTCTGAGATTCCTCGCAAGACATGAATGCATATTCACTATCTACATATTTAACATTAAGAATCCATCTTTAATATTTTACTTCGTGTTTTTATTTTCTTTCCTTGTCTCCGAATTTCTTCACGTTAAATAACATCGTGCTTCCATTTCTTTATTTATAGTAGAACATCTTTTTATTTACAATTGGCACTTTGGTTTTTCATCTTCATTCTTAATTTATTTTTTCGACTTTTCTTAGTTGCTTGTTCTTAGTTACCTGATTCTTAATTTTTTCACTTACCACATAAAGAATTATGTTTATATACTAGGTCGAAGAAATGCATCTTAAAACTATGCCCTTTTTTCGTTCTCGTATATATAGTATAGAGACAGTACACTAATCATCAAAAAATTGGAACTCAAGATTTTGACGAATCTTCAGGTTTTAGACTTCTCTGAATTCAAAAAAACATATTTTTTAGAAAATGTCCTTCTGTATGTCTGACTGTGACAAAGGTAATTAAAAAACGCTTTGAGCTAAGCGATTGAAATTTGGTATACGGCCTTTACAGACTTTTATCAAATTTTGAGTAAAATCTATACAGAGTTCATCTGTTCGGCTGTTAGGATATAATTAACCACGATAATTACAAAAGAAGAGAACTAAATAGATAAAATTCGGTGCACAGATTTAACATCTATACTGCAGACACCTGCCAAATTTTGAGACAAATTCAGTTAAGTGTTCTCTGTCTGTCGGTCCACATTTTCAGAAATATGTAAACACGATAATTCAAAAACACAACGATTTAACTATATCAAATTTGATATGGGATTCTTGACTGCAAGTTGAGTTTTGCGACAAATTTATGTTTTAGTCAATTGGGAAAAACGTATCTAAAACACAAATTCGATTTTCCGATTGCTATAAACTCATGCTAGGGATTAATCGCCAAGGACGACTCGATAGAGTCAATAAAATTGCTAAATTCACACCAAAAATTAATATTTCGTAACTATTGTTGGCCATTAGGGCATTATCTGACATGATAAGTTTATTAGAGAATATGCGAGAAGATTTTTGGGAAACAACGCCTGCTGTTTTTATATTTAATCCTAGCTGAGTTATGCTAGACGTCCAAAAATTATTTTTAAAAAGAATACATGCATGGTATCACAAAATTCGTAAGAACCATTTTTGTTTCTTAACGTGGAACATCATATTACATTTGACAATACGGACTATCAGTCTCTTTTAACTGTTCTTCTATTTCTTATTTATTTCTTTTAGGTTTTTTTAGTTTCTTGTTTCTTAATTACTTTTTTTGTAATTTACTGTTACTGCGTAAAGTACTGTATTTACATATTAGATCCAAGAAACATATTTTTATATTAGCTATCTGATTCTTTCATTCTTTCATACAGAATTACATTCAGCATAAAAAAATAGTTTTCAAAAAGGGTGCATGCAGGTTATCACAGGAGATGTAAACAAAATTTTTGATTGCTAATGTGGAGTATCATTTTACTTTAGCTACTTCGGTGTCTCCTACTCTCTTTTGACTTTTGTTTCTCTTTATTAGTTGTTTCTTTTTAACTTTTTTTTTCTGTTCATAGTTTCTTGATTTTTTTATTATTTTCTCATTGAAATTTTCTACTTCCGTGCCAAGAACTGTGTTTATATACTAAATCCAAAAAAATGCATCTTAATATTAATAATGCTATCTCATTCTTTATGCACTTCAGACACGAAAAATATACAGCATTAAAAACACAGTTTTAAAAAGAATGCATGCAAATTGTCACAAAAAAAACGGTATGCATTAATTAACTAATTATGATTTATAACATAAATGTTTCAGAAACAACATAATAGATAAAGGTGTACCTTTCCAACGTCTTTGTGAAATTTGAGTATATCTTAATGAGAATCTTCGAAACAGATGGTCTGACCATGATATCACATAGAATATTTCTGTCCCTTCTCCAGACTTGGTGCCGTTCTACGTTTTCTTGGAGAGATATTTAAAAAAAAAAGTATATTCAAGTAAATCAACAACACCGGAAAAATTAAAAACGGAAATGGAACAAGAATAAACCATAACATCAGATACAATTTTTGTTGAAATTTCAGAATCAATTACCATTATTACCATTATATTGACCATAATGAATAATAAGTTAGGATTTCTATTCTACTTCTAGGAACAGAAGTTATACGTTTTTTTTATTCTTTTCCAATTTAAGTAATAATTTAACGTGAATAAAGACTGAAATTATAAAAATTTAAACTCTTTATACCTTTTTATTACAACCGGAGGTTTAAGTTTAATATTTTGCTATCTTGAAAATTTTTGATGAATATATTAAAAAAAAAAAAAAACTTTCTTACACTTTCGTTACTTTCTCACACTTACGATTTCTGACATCATTATATTATGTTTTACACGTTTATGATTCTTATAGCATCCTACTGATTTCATTTGAACATTGCAGAAATGAAATTACTAACAAACGTAAAACGAATTCTTTAAAAAAAAAATGCATGGAATGCGGAACGTTTCGGCTTCTTAAACTATGACCAAATCTTTTAACTGGAAGATATTAAATAATAATCCTTACAGTTCAAAGCATGTGGATTGAGATTTTCTATCCTTTGTTCATGTAAAGACCTTTCTGAATGGCAGGCATTTATACTCTGACGTAGAAACGAAATCGACTGTAAAATATGTCTATCAGCACAAGTAGCAGATATTTTTGAGATAAATAATTCAAACATTTCTTTCATTGTGATAAATGTTTAAAATGATAAGTGTTTTTTGTGCGAGATGAATAATGATATAAAATATCAAATAGTAGTTGATTTTTGATATGTTTTTATTTGCTTCGATTTTAAGACGGAAATGACTTAGAATTTATTCTCGATATACTATTATTATATCCGCAATTGAAAATAAATGTATAGAATATATATTCTCTTAACTGTTCCTGTCTATAAATAATAAAATGAATATAACTTTCGAGGAAAAGTTTATGCTAATATGCCAGATTGGCAAAAAAGGAGCTGTTTAAAACACCTAATAGTGACGAAAAAGTGGCAAAATTTCGCTATTTTTTTAATTAATTATTTTAAATTATTTCAAAATTATTTGTTCCGATGTAAATATTTCTGTCCTTCAAAGTATATATATATATATATATATGTATATATATATATATATATATATATATATATATATATATATATATATATATATATATATATATATATATATGTGTGTGTGTGTGTGTGTGTGTGTGTGTGTAGAATTTGGTAGCCGTATATCAAAAGCTATGACTTATAGAATTTCAACATATATACAGAAAGACATACATATATCTTTATTATTATTATTAGCGATAAAAAAATTATTATTTGAAATTTAAAAAGTGAAAGAATTAATTTAAATAAAAATTATTCTACATTTAACAAACAAATTAAAATTCTTAATTTTTTTTATTAAATTTATTTTTTAAGGACATACAATAAGGAAACAAATTTCTGTTTTGTAAAACAAGAAATAATACACAGCAGTTTATAAAATAAAATTACTATAAATAATTTAGTTTTCATCTTTTATAAGAAATTTTTAATACAAGCTTCTTTTACAAGGTATACAAGCTTCTTTTGATATCTAAATATATTTGCCGTAGTTGATCTGGTGTTAATTGGAGCACGATAAAAGTCAATTTAGCTCAAAGCATTTAATTAAATTTTGATTTCATGAAGTTAGCTGTAATTACTTCAGGGAATTCCCTGGCGGATTATCTTTAGCATAAAACTGATCAATAAAGGTTTCAGAGAACTGAATGGGGGCATGCTTGATTTAAAAAAAAATGACTAAATACACATATACTGTTGATTAAATGAAGTAATTTCATAATTAACTACGAAATGAATGCAGATGTTAAAAGGGGAAATGACAAGGCCGATTAGGTGAGTAAAATATATCAAAGCTAATGAGACATAATGTAATCATGCTAATTAACTTTTTTAAAGTTAATTGCTGTTATTTCAATTGCAAGTAATGAATAAAATATTTTTAATGCGTATTTTTTTTTTGATCATCAATTATTTCTGGGTTTCGGTTGTATGAAGGCAATCGATTATGACATGGGATTGTGATGGCTTTTATACTTTTTATTGCTTAGATTTAGTTTTGGCATTTTATTATTTTTTTATTTTGGCATTTAAAAGTCTAGATTATTTTCAAATGTTCTTTAATGATATAAAAATGTTTATTTTTGACAGTTTATGTTTTGGAACACTGTATGAGCCTTACTACATATGTAAGGGCCAAATAAATTTGAAATTTGTTACTAATTATCTAACCAATTTTTTTAAAAAAAAATCCTTTTCTATCACTATTGCCTTCTATTTATTGTTTAACTTATTCCATCATATTTAAAAGGATAAATTATTTTTAAACTGATAATGAAATGGTCAAACAGTTTCAGATATTTTGTTTAAAAATCACACATTTGTTTTCTCCATTTCCACCATTCCGAGCATGTAGTTCATTTACAGGTTTAAGCAACATATAGTGATTGTTTATCTTTGATTATTGTTTATCCGTATTGGAAGATTTCCAGCAAAGATTCAAGATCATCAGGAGTCCAGCACTGAAACAATCAGGCTAAACCTTTTTTGTCGATCAGAGGAAAACTCTTTCAGTTTCAGCATTCAGAATTTAGTACATCGTCCTAATGATTATTAGAGTGCGTGCCTTCTGAGTAATTAATTTTCCCCAAGTCCACCTAAATTAAATCACCATCAATTAACGCCAAGTTAGCGTGACTTTTCGCATACTTGGCGTAATTGCAACTGCTGAATAATGTCCTCAGTCTATGTGACTGTTTAAATTGCTGTAGCGCCGTGACTCAATGACAGCCGCATTATCCACGGAACATCGATCTTATCTAGACCACCGAATTGACTAATCTTGTTTCTTTTATTATATCATTGATGAGATATTATTTAACTTGTGAGTATTTATAAAACCTTTTTATAATTTAATTTCAATATAAAATCATACGTTTTAGTTTTGCATATTTTCTTATTTTATGAATAGTAAACAGCGCCATGAAACAAATAAATTTTATTAAAAAAATATGAACATAAAATGAGCATTCTAATCCAGCTAAGAAGTGGCAACTGAAAGTTATTTTAATTCTGTAGATGCTATTTAATTGTGGCTTTTTAGACTTTTTTCTCTAATTGAAGAAAAGCATGCCAAAAAGGAAAAGTTCTGTGTGAAGTTCCAAATATTTTATTCAATATATTTATGAAAAATATTCTTTTTAAAAAAAAATAATGTTGATTTTGTTTTGTTTTATTTTAGAACTTTGATTGATTGAAAATCCTCTCAAATGACAGTGGAACCATTCCTAGTTTAGCTCGAAGTTGGTTCAGTATTGTTTCAAATTTTTGAAAAGTAAAAAAATGATTTTCTTTTCTTCGATTTCAATTTTCTTGGAGAAGCTGCACGTTGGAATCGATGATAAAAAAATATTTGAATAATGTTTCGTTCACGGGGAAGGCTTCTTTCGAAAACAGGATAGTATAACATCCTTACTTTATTTTAAATTAAGTGGATTGAATTGTTCTAGAAAGATTTTAAGTTGATGGCTGCTTGTTCCTAAAATCTTTAAAATTCTTATATTTTGTAAACATCAGCTTGTTTGCGATAAAATTAATTACATTTTAAGATGAGATTGACGAAAGGATTTGATCGTCTAAATCTTTTTAAAGTGGCCATCTAAGTTCACTTTATGCGAGGTGTTTATCGCTTTGTGTCTATATACTGTCTATGGCTTTATATACTTTAAATGACTTCGAAAGAGGAAAATAAGCCATGGGCTAAATCTGC
Organism: Argiope bruennichi; assembly: GCF_947563725.1. Lineage (NCBI taxonomy): Eukaryota > Metazoa > Arthropoda > Arachnida > Araneae > Araneidae > Argiope > Argiope bruennichi. Next base: position 99,904,460 of record NC_079151.1, on the reverse strand, counting down.
ATAACCTGTTTTCTGGTAAAGTTGATATTTTACTGAAAATGTTTTTGGGACATAGAATTTGATGACTAGATTTACGTCTTTCTTTGCCTACCTGTAATTGAAACATGACATGATTAAAAATAAACATCGGGAGAAGAAAGTTAATAAATATATTTTCTTGCAATACTTTTAACTAAAAATCAGTACATTGGCGTGTGCATTAGGAATAAATGTTACCAAGCGGCGTAACTGGCTGTTGAAGGCCTTTCTAGTTTTAATGTAAATGAAACACTGATGTGGGTATTCCAATTCAATTTGGAGTTAGTCAGATATTAACCTTAGTAAGTAATAAGTACTCCTAACTTTCTTTGCACAAAAATCGATACTACACTTTCTTTTTATCAAGAAACCCCGATTAGACATTTTAGACCATTTGGAATTCTTGCTACAAACTTCCAAGTCACCAACAATAAAGCACTTGACCTCTGACAACTGATCTAATTTTAAGCTAAAATTGATTGAAGAAATGGACATTCAATGGACTAACGATTTGAATCTTAAGACTTAATCTCAAACGCAATCACCCACTAGGTATTAGTGTCTTTGAACTGTCTATGGTTTTACTTATAGTTGTCACCCATCATTAACAATGAATCGGTCTATCAATTATTTCATGATGCATTAGTACAGAAAACTAAAAAATGATTAAAGAACCAGGAATTTATAAAGCAGGAGAATACTAATGCTCCATATGTACCAGTTCTCACGCTGCAAATATTTTTCAATACTTAATCACCCCCCCCCCCCCATAAAAAGGAGCATCTTAAATAAATTAAAAGCGACTGGAGGAAGAAATAATACAATTTTTAATGTCACTACAGTCTTGGCCAGTTTGTAAGTACAAAAATCCTAAACATTCTTTGGTACAGCATGTATGTTACTTCTGAAGCAGACGTAAAATAATCTTTAGCTACAACATTTAAACCAAGTTTAAGCTAATTTAATACAAGTGTTAAGGAACTACTATAAAATAAAATTAATAATCATAAGCGATTTCTATAAAGTTCTACGTGTCGTTCATGGAAAATGAAAAATCGGCGCACGAAAAATACCATGGGAGAAAGTTAAATAAAATAACATAAAAACAATACTTCTGTATTCATACGTATATACTTTCCCTTCTTTTCTCGTCTCTTTCGATCAGTTGATACTTGAAATTTGCGGAGTCAGAGGAAAAGCAAGTTCTCTATAATAGAAGGCAACATCCCATCGCTTTGGAAACTCGTGAGCAGTTAATAAAAAAAAAAGAGAACCAGCCAATGGGTACTCGGAAGTGCCGAGGACATTTTTCTTATGCTGAAAATCCTCCGGGCGTTTTGTCACGTTCTTCCTGATTTCGTAACCGATGTCATATTCTTTTTCCCTCTTTTTCCCGCGCTTTTATGTGCCTTCTATCTAGACGGATTCATTTTTGTGAATTCTTTTGGTTGCTGGGGATGGTAGGAAGGAAGGCCTTTTTTTGTTGAAAATGCTGTTAAATGAGCTGAACAAAGAATCCATTTGCCAGTCAAATTACGTGTTTAAAGTGCTCTTATGAATGTCATTAAGAGGATAATAAAAAAATGCCATTCTGAAATGTTTCAGTGACGTTTATTGAATGAAATTCTTGTCATTTGTTTTGATAATCAGATTTCGTGGGCTTACTGCTTAAAGATTAATCTTTTTCAAAGACAATAAATTTTAATTTATTACGAAACATTGAAAAAGATTAATTTTTCAAGCAGTAAGTGCAAAAAATCTGATTATCGAAAGAAATGACAAGAATTTTATTCAATAACCGTCACCTAAATCCATAATTCCATTTTGAAAACTTTCATTAACGTTTATTGAATGACATTCTTATGATTTGTTTTGATAATCAGATTTCGTGGGCTTACTGCTTGAAAATTAATCTTTTTCAATATTTCTTAATGAATTAAAATTTAATGGCTTTGATTTTTTTAATTAATCTTTTTCAATGTTTCGTAATAAATTAAAATTTAATGGCTTTGAAAAAGATAAATTTTCAAGCAGTAAGCCCACGAAATCTGATTATCGAAACAAATCATAAGAATTTCATTCAATAAACGTTAATGAAAATTTTCAAAATGTATTTATGGATTTAGGTGACGTTTATTGAATAAAATTCTTGTTATTTCTTTCGATAATCAGATTTCGTGGGCTTACTGCTTGAAAATTAATCTTTCTCAAATACATTTCATTTTAATTTATTACGGAACATTGAAAAAGATTAATTTTCAAGCAATAAGTCCACGAAATTTTATTATCAAAACAAATGACAAAATTTTCATTCAATAAACGTCATTGAAAATTTTCAAAATGGATATATCTATTTTAAGAGATCGTATTTTTAGATAGATACTTTTATTTATGATGCCTTTATTCAACAAAATAAATTTAATTTTTCGCACTTTAAAGATAAATTTAGTTATATAATTAATTATAAGTATAAATTATTGAATTCGATAACATTTTTATTGGTTTACTGAAGATAAAATACAAATAAACAAACAAATGCTTAAGTTTTATTATATAACTTAATTTTTAAATACTACCACAATATAACCCAATTTTCATTTTTAAACAGTTTGTATTTTTATGTGGAGAAAGACCAAACCATTAGTTTCAAATATGTTTTTTAATTCGTTTAATTTTTATATAAAGGAAGAAATAAAAAAAAAAATTACAACCTCATGTTTGTTATAAAAATTATTTCCCTCCTTTAGTTTTACATCTCTCTGTTTCTCTTAAAATTTTTTGCATCATTTTAGAACCTTCCTACAAATTATTCTTCATCAAAAAAATTATTGCATCGAAAACTTCTAACAATGAACTTCAAAGCTATTATTTCTGAACCATAATTTAAATGTTAAATAGAGATATTTACATTATGGTACAGATAATATAAATATATGTACATATACGAAGTTTAATTTTTTTAATGTCGATTTTAAAACTCAAAATTGAACTTTCTTAATTTAATTTTATCAATACTTATTACCGTCGACAGATTTCTGACAATGTTTCTGTCTCTCTTAGTATTCTGATCTTTTTTAAAGTTGATTGATTCTTAAATAATGGAACTCGATTCGAATGCCCTAGTTTTTGCACATCTGCAAATTGAGGAATCAAAAATAATATTATATTATTTTAGTTTTTTAGATAAGTTTGATTTAATTAATTACTGCCCCGTTTCAAAGTAATTATAAAAGTTATTTTGGGATGGATTTCGCAATTTTAATTTTTGATCAAATAGCCAGGGTGGCATTTAAGATATCATTCTCACTTCATATCATCGCACAATAGAATTAGGGCTCTTTCATAAAAAGACAAAATTAAAGTGCAGTAGATCCACATAGACAAGGAATATTGTATGAAATTGTTCTACAAATATGTACCCCCACCAGTTTTGAAGCTCATTACTTCCCACCAAACCAACGCGGCCCAACAAATTTTATGAGAATAAAGAAATAAAAAATAGACTAGTATTGCATTGTAATCTATTCTAATAATAAAATTCAATGTGTGCTTGCATGTGTTTGTGTTACATAGGCCAGGCAGTTCGACCTATAACTACCAATTTTGGTATATATTTAGCTTAGAAGATAAGAATTTGCGCTCCGGAGAGAGTTTTTTAAATTTTAATTAATTAAATTAAAACTGAATTTGGCATTTTTTACCAACTTTCAAAAATATTTTTGCACAAAAAGAAATTTAAAAAAAAATGTTTTTTTTTTATTGATATGAATTAAATAATCGGCAAAGTTGCCCTAAATTTGGGCCTTTCAAAAAAAAAATTATGTTTGCCTAATTCCCACTATTTGATTGTATTGTTGCACTGAAATTCAAATCATTTTCATTATTCAATCAAATATTCCATCCTCTTAATTTTTTTATTGTTGAAAGCTTAAAAAAGATTTTACATAATATCTGTGTGTTTTTTTCTAAGCGAATTGAAACAGGAATTTACAATAATGTGAAATTTGAATGAACAATATTTTTATGATTTTCTTTGATAACAGCATGTCATGGGACTGGCTTCCTTTAGAAACATTCATGTAAGCAATAAATAGAACTTAAAGGCTACATAAGGCAATAAGCGGATTTTAGTATTATACTAATTGGCGGAACTTTAGACTTGGAAGTTATATCCAAACGATGTATTTGAAATCAAATCTAACCAATTTCTTTCTATTTCATTGAACCATAATCGTCTGAGACGAGTAGTAGGATATAATTTCAGGCAATGAAAGTTTCATTTAGATAAAATATATGAAAATCAACATTAAAATGTAGAAAATTGTTTTGAAAGAATATACTTTATAGTATGAAAAGTTTAAACAATCTTTAGAGATTTTCAATTTGCCTAATAATATTTATTCGGAAATATATTTATATATGGAATATATTTATTTGGTAGATACTAAATAAAAACAACTCTTCTGGAGTAGCCTCGCAGTATTCACTCAGCTAGCAAGTAGAGTGTATTCAGCAAAATCAAACAGGTTGTTTCTTTAAACAGAGGGGAATAATTGAAATATTTTATCATAAATTTTGAATAAAATTTCTTCTAAAGTAATGAAAGTCATATGCTATCTTCTTTGAAAAATCTTTTATAAAATATTATTAATGTCTAAACCATTGTTTTAAACTGAATTTAGGAATAATATTATTTGGATATGGATTTAAAAGTGAATCAAATTTTGTAAACTGCGTACCAATTTTCGGATACTGAACCAAATGAAAAGACAGTAAAAAAACATACAAATTCCGAGAAAAAATAACAGTAAAATCAATTTTCAGATTTCATCATTTCCACTTTTAAAATTAATGATAAGCAAACCTAACCACAACAACAAACTGGCTACTCCGACCCTCCGCAAAGCACACGGAAAAAAATTGAATAACCAGATAGCTGCAACAGCAACATTGGCGGGAACTGTGGTTGAGTCTTAATGGCCATCATTGCCTACGGTCCAACCCTACCCTAAGGAAGTACGTCCTGTCATCTATGGGAGGATCCCGACCCCACATTTTCGTGCAAGGGTGACGAGAACCAACCACCCTGCCGGAAGCTTCTCATTCTCAATTACGAGGTGCCCCTCCCCATGGTTCTAAGTAAACCTAAAAACATATTTACGATAATTTGAGTTATTTACATTAAATTTACTGTTGGACTATTATTCAAATGAACTTACAATAATAATTTCATTTTCAAAAAGTTTAATTCCAAGCTGAAAATAAATTACTACAAATATCTTAATTTTTTTTTAATTACTGAGTCAGTAATTATATTTTTGAAATATATTAAGCCACACACTTCTTTCTCTTTTCCTCCATAACTTTACTTAGATTTTATCACTGCCAATCACTGGCAGCATCATATTTCCAACTGAACCTTGTAAGACAATATTTTCCCTTCAATAAGATCCAGAAGGAATGCATTATTCTATTGATCTGAGCATTCCTTTAATACCTCCTTCTCCCATGGCGTAACAGCACCGTGACAGATTCGAGAAAGCCTGTTCCCCGGGGAGCATTCTTTACTTATAATGAGAAACCGCGCTGCCCTATTATCTGCATTCGATATTTGGAAAACGGAATCTAATTATTGACATGACGTGATATTACTCTTTGGTTGAATATGCCACCAGGCCGCTAATTTTGTAAGCCATATAGCAAAGGAAACAAAGGTCCGAGGTAATGATTTGAAGGAAAATGAGTATATGAAAGATACCGTGTATATCATTCCAAATTTTCATCCATTGTATATCAGGTGAGTAAATCTTATTAAGTATTGTTAACAATACTTATTAAGTATTGTTATTTATTATTCATTTACGGGTTTTAGTTATTTAAAGAAACATGAATTTAATATACTCGATTTTAAGAAATTTTATTAATTACTTAAAAGAAAAAAAAACATTGTTATAAATTATTTTTCAAGATTACATAGTTTTTAACATATGTCTTAAATGTTATTTTGATTCCTAAATTAAGGAGTAACTCACATTTTGAGTTCAAATTGCCACCATTTTGCAACTCTGTTCCAAAATTTGATAATTAAAGAAAACTGTTTGATTTCAGTACGTTGTTACTATGTTAAAGAACAACAAAGAGTCCAATTTTCTTTAAAATATTAAGCATAGACTATGCGCTCTTCAATGCCTATCCCAACTGATATCCTAATCAAACAATGCTCTGTAGGGTACTTATTTTTTCTAGCTTAATTAAGTTCCAGTTATCAGAGCTACATTCTAAAGCTTTATTAGAAATCATTTCTTAATAGGTAGATAGCAGTGACCAATAAAAGGCACCCTTTATTATATTTTATACTAGGGATAGAAATGATAGCAAAAAGATAATCAAATCATACGTTCCCAATGTGATCTGATTATCTTCTGTGAGGGAAATTGTTTCATCTTGGATCACTTTTTCTATTTATGTAACTAAAAGCTAGTAGCTCACATTTTTTTTTTATTTGGGTTATAGGTATACTATTTTATTGACCATTTATTGAACTTTAGTCACTACCATCTATATATACAATAAGATAAGAAAAGTTAATTTTAAGAAAAGTTGGAAATTATAATTGCATGTAATATTATTCATGGTATAAAACATCTTATACCTTGAATTCTGCTGTTGTTGACACTAACGTAACCTCTCTCATCTTAAGTTTAAGTGTGCTGTGAAAGAAATGGAAATAATCTGAACCATGCGCCGCCTTCATTTAACTCTATCAATACTGGAAGATCCGAAACCCTCATTCTCAGAAATTGTTGCTGATGCCCAAGGCATCTGGTTTTCACTGCGAAATTTTATCCTTTCATTACTCTAGTTGAAGACATATATTTTGCAATTGTATGATATTAAACAATATCCACAATATTGTATAATATTGATGAATATTAAATGATATAATATAATACCGCACAATATTGTGAAAGAGGATGTGCTACCTGGGTATGTGTGATTTATTGAAGAACTAAGAAGAATGCTCAGCTTTTTAGAAAAGTTCCCTGAAACGGATTTGGGGGAGGGGGCGCATGGAAGCATTCTGAGAACACTTAAAGAGTGTCAAATCATAAATTGCTTATCAGCCGTAATATAAGGAGGCGTTCTTTTGTATATCGACCCCTAATGAAAACGATCTGTCTTTGCGAGTTTTGAGGAAATAAGGAATTTTTCTTACTTTTGAAAGAAAAAACGAGCATTCCAGTATTCTGAGGTATCTAATAATCTTTCAAAAGAAATGGTTAAAGAAGTAATTATCATTGCAGAAGTTGAAAATTATCTATTTTTTGGCCTTGAGTTGGATAATTTTGATGCGAACTTTATTATAATTTGTTTCAACTTCTGTTCTCTAGTTGTAACTTCTTCGTTCCATTTGATGGGTAACGAAATGTATTTTATTGTTGGATACTGCTAGTTTCTTCAATCTAAAATTTCTATCTTTCATACATAATATGTTAACAGCGTTTTCTTTTCTAAAACATCTCTCCCAATGTTGCATAGGAGATAATATTTCCATTTCTTGTTCTTAGAAATCAAATGCGTACATTGTATAAAATTAATGTTAAATATATTACACGACTCTTTAATTCAAAATTTCTTCTCTGCTTTAGCATTCACGGATTAAATTCTTTATTTTATAGCGCAATATCTCATATCCCCGTCTTCTTCTATGATATGTTGTAATAACTTCAAAAAGAACAGGATAATTAACATTTGCCTCGGCCCAATGATCTGTGCGGTATAAGTTGTGGTAAGTTTGTGATTAATGGTAAACGAGATGATAGTTTACACTTCTAAGATATGATAATCTTAGCATGTGGTTATATTTGGGTAGCAAAAAATTTCTTGTAAATTTACTTAGATCTTTAATCCTTTTCATATTTTGCATATTTATTCAAGAGAAAAGACAAGATAAAACTACTTTCTTGAAGCAAATTAAAAAAAAATCAACAATTCATTTATTTGTCAAAACATCTTTAAGTAAGGTAAAGTCTTTAATAAGTATTTCCTCAAATTTTGATCATTTGTTTTGGTAGTTCATTTTTTTTATATTTGTATAGTTCATATTCTATACCGTTCAAGCTATTATTTTTGATGCATATTGGATTTTTTTTTATTTCATATACTTTATTTTCTTTTTGTTTATCACATGCATAATGAAGCATTCACTAACTTGGTTTCTTTTAATTATATATTCGATAAAAATAGTTTCAAGATTAATAGCATATACAATAACAATTAATAAAACCCTTACATGTTCAGATGGGTAAACAGAATCAATTTTAGGCAAATTGATATTAGTAAAACGTCTGAAGGATAAATTTATTAGCAAACTGTTATTATTAAGCAATCTATAATTAAATGATATATTTGAGTCAACGAAAATGTGAATTCTATACCAACGTTGAATTGACAAGATCGTCTGAAATCATTTATATTTTGTGTTGTTTTATATTATTTGTTAATTATATGTATAATGAAGGTAAAATATTTTTAAAAAATTATAATGTACTTGACAATAATCGTGTTTGCTTTTGGCGCATAAAGGGATACATTACATAAAAAAACTATATAAAACTAAGATCTTAAAAAAATACTGAAGAATCACTGAATACTTGGAACTGATTTTAAAATTTTCTTATGCAATATATGTCATTATGATAAACATGAAATTCCTTTTTTCTTGACTATTCACCGAATAAAAATTCCGTACAATTTTTTAAAGATATGATGAAAATGATTTAATCATGTTAAGGCATGAATTAAAAGGAATGCAGTGATTCTTAAAATGAATGAATATGTGTCTGACTTTTATTTTGAAGATAAGTATATTATCTCACTCATTCCGTGTCGTTCTCTCTATTCACTAATAACCTCCTTACATTAATTACATTTTCCATCAGGAAAATTACTGCATTGAAGAACTTTTTGAAGTAAAAATCAAATATTCCAGACTTATTTAAAGCATCAATTTAAGAAGTTCTTATTCAAAACTAACAGGTCCTTGTAAAAGATTTCACTACTAAAACAGAAAATGAACTAGTTTAAATAGAATTTATTATTTTTCAGTTAGAAATTTCACTATTTAATTAAATTAATTCATCATAATCTTAATTAATTGTAATCGCTTTCAGTAATTAATTGAAGAAATTTATTAAAACCATCGTAAATACATTTCTGTGCCCTTTTAGTTGCTATCTCAAATTTAATTTTTAAAATATTTGAAATTCTATTTCCTTTTCGGAACACGATTACCAAGTCCTTAGTAATTTAAACAATCTTGAAGCTAATTCTGTCTAAATCACCCTCAACTATTTTGATCCGATTACTTTAAATATTTCCCCTCCAGGAATTTCTAGTAATCTTCCTTCAATATAAGTAGTTACACAGCAGATAAATAATTTTCTTTATGCACGGAAAAACATCTTTTAACTAACAAAGGTTTAAATGTTGAAATAATTATGAAATACAACTTTTATTAAACTTTTCTTTTTTTATCGCAACATTTCTGATGAAATTTTGATATATATTTAATCAATATTTTGAATTTTTAATGCATTTTATAAAACATACTATTTATAAACTACTTTTTTTATTTATGTAGAAAATATATTTGTGCTGTGAAAGAAATTTGACATAATTTTTAAAAAAATATATGATAAATGAAGAAATGTAATGTTCAGCAACTCCAGAAAACTTCGTATGTCTATGTTCAAGAGAGAAGTTTTTGAATAGAAGTTTTAAAATGGTTTAATATTTTAATATTTTTTTTTTCAATTTTTGGATAAAATAGATTGAAAAAATAGGAAACAAAGAATATCAATTAAATACCAATAGTACAAGGTGGTTATAATTAAAGTTCCACTTTTAAATGGTCACAACATGAAAACTACTGGATCAAATGTTATCAAACTTGGTAATAGTGTAAAGAAGGTCATGAAAATTTCTTTTTCGCAAAAAATAAATAAATAAACTCACCACCAGGGGGAAATGGTGCTGTATGTAATATTGTTAAGCGAAATAGGACATGAAGACACCGGTTTAAAATGTGTTTAATCGTTTCTGAAACGTGTTGCAAAGCATGTTCAATGTGTGTTAATTCAAAAGTGCTGTTTATGGTGGTAATCTAAACAATTTAGAAGGGTCTGAAAATTACACCTACCTGTGAGTAACATTCCTTTTGATACGCTAAGAGTTACTGTTGAGAATGTAGTGATACGATTTATATTGCTTTCAGAAAATGGTGGAAGCATCATTGAACATGCTTTGTAACACATTTCAGAAACGATTAAACACATTTTAAACCGGTGTCTCCATGTCCTATTTCGCTTAACTATATTGCAGACAGCACCATTCCCCCCTGGTGATGAGATTTTGAACTATGTTTTTTGGTGGAAAAGAAATTTTCATGACTTTCTTTACATTATTACCAAGTTTGATAACATTTGATCCAGCAGTTTTCATGTTGTGACCATTTGAAAGTGGAACTTTAATTATAACCACCCTGCATTCCAAAAATTGATAGAAATGTTGTTCCTTTGAGGAAAAAGCATAAAGCAAAAACCTTAAACCTTAAAGTATATATCAAATTTATCAACTGGCTTGATTACAATTATCATCTAGTTTCGAAGCAACGAAATAAACTGCATTTCTGTTGTCTTAAATCAAGTGTTCAACTGATAAGCAACAACTGATTCAAATCTTTAAACGGTCAGATTGTTGATTCTGCAGTTCAAGAACTTATTATATCCTGTAACTCGAGAAATTGCTTCAGAAGTTAAACAAAATATCTTATAAAGAATTTACTTTACAAGGGTAACTTTACTTATTTTACAAGGTAAGAACAATTTACGAAAATAGTATTTAAGATGTAAATATTATAAAAAGTTAGTTTTGCAAAATTTTGTGAATTCAAAATTAACTCTAAAAAAATATTGACAGTTTTATATTGTTTTAAAATTAAGATTAAAAAGCTATAATTTTTTTTGTCCACACTGACTTTTTAACATTATTACCTATCTTAATACTGAATAAATAATATTTAATTAGAAAATTTAATTTCGACCTTAATCCGTCTAAAATACTTTTGAATATATTTATAAAAAAAAATCCACTTTTCATTAAAACCACGCATGCATAGAACATTTTATTAATAAAAATACTCTTTTTTTTGTTGTTGTTTTAGTAAAATGCAAACGGAGACTTAAAAGAATATTTAAAGTATTTTAACAAGCAAAATTAAAAATTCTTGGGATATAAATTAGAAGAAAAGTTACAGCAATCTTTACTTGGCAACTTTTGGTGCATAAGAAAAATTTGAAAAGGTCAAACATATTAAAAAGCTACTTAGCAACTGATGCTAGCTTAAAAGAATTCCCTCTCCATAGAGATACAAAGGAATTTTTCTAATCATTTCTTTCATATAATTAAATCTGCAGAGAATAAAAATGTTTCTAATAATAAGAATAAAAACTTTTTCCATTATTTATTATTTCGATTCCTTTTAAGATTTTATGCGGGAAATGTCGTCAAATGAATATTTGAAAAGCGAATTATAGAAATAAGCTTTTTTTAAAAAACGTTCTAGAAAATTAAATTATTTTGATATTCTCTCTATTTCTTTTACATGAAATCCCAACGGGCAAATGAAGATACAAACGACTTATACAACAAATTCTTAATTTTCAAAATAATTTCGGTGTTTATTTCAAGAAAATTCGATTTTTTTTATTTGGATTTGATCAGCTCATAATATAATTATGCACACTTCATGAATTTTTTCATGTTAATAAAAATGGAAATTTGTAATCGATTTCTCCACCTCTTCTAGAATTTAAAATTCGATTGAATTTCAATCTACAATTCATTTGTCCAATTAATTTTGTATTCCAATACATTATTTTAATATTTTTCAAATTTAATAATTAAATAGTTATATAGTTTTAATTATATTTTTGCTGAATATATATGGCACCATCTGGTAGATAATTTATTAAAAATATATACATTAAGCTTTAATAATATTTATAGAATTGAATTTATCATTTAGAATATTAATTTTAAAAAATCACAGATTGAAGTAAAGAGGTCCTCAGTGAAAAAGAAATAGAATTGAGTAGCAACAAATGACATTCTATTAGCAATAAAAATCTCATTTGAAGCTATAATATATTTTTCCATCTTTATATTATTTATTAGGCGCAATAGGCCTGACCGTACACTATTTTCTGGTGATACATGTGGTCAGGTATATTGGGGCTTGGTGGGTGGGCGTCAAAGATGCATCTAGCTCTCTAGCTAATAACTGGTTAATTTATGTCATTATAGACTGGTAATGGGAACAAAGCTCTCCACCCCATCGCCTTACCTCAGATCGATGCCTAGACGTTGTTGTTTCAGAAAGATAAGATATATTTGAAATATCTAAATTTGGAAAGGAATATTTATAAAAACTTTAATGCAATTTAGTTAGTACATTATATATCACAAAAAATTTATTGACAAAAATTTGGAGATAAAAATAGTTTTTATAGATAGCGAAACAACAATGTTAGAAATTTAATCCACATTAAAAAGTATATGGTAAAAAAATCCTAATCGTTCTTTTAAATTAAAATACTTTATAAAAGTTTGCTTCGATTATTTCTATCAATGCCTCGAGATTTTACCATTTTGTCTTTACTGCCGTTTTATTCATAAACAAAAATGTATTATATCCTTTAATATATTTATAAAAGTTGTTTGAAATTTTTCATTTGCTTTTTTTAGTCAATTTATTACTTTAATTATTATTGAAAAATTCTTACAACTAAAAAAAAAATTCTCTGAAATGAACATCTTTGCAATGAAGTAAAATTCAGTTAGTCCGTCAAAGTAATAGCTGCATCTACTATTTTCTACATTTATTTTTTGGAGCTGACAAGCAGAATATAAATCAGCAATCAATACACATTCTTAAAAAAAAAAAACATCAATTACGGTTATAAATAACTTTCTGCTTCGGTGTATCGCAGTTATAGGAATCAACTAAAATTAAAAATGCTCGTCAAAACTCTCATAAATTCAATATTTACAATAGGAAACAGCATACGAAGATCGCCTTAAAGTGGGGGCACCGTCTAGTCTGGGTTGCTTTCGGGACACCTTTCAAAAAGGGCGATTCATCACTTCCGATCGACTTCTGAACATTGGTTAAAGGATGCTGAGTCAGTCAAGATGGCATTCGATCTTCCTCGTCCATACGCTTTCAAGCACGTCCTTCAAATGACTTTCAAAGAGGTATTAGGCCTAATGAAAGGAATATGTAACAAAGAGGTAAGATTTTGACAGAGTAACAAAGCATTTTGTTGTCATATTTTTAAGGAAACGCATTTTTTTTCCTTTCAAATAATTCAATTAACCAAGTTCTTATGAAATTAATTTATTACCAATAATTTAATTTCACGAACTTATCTTTTTATATTAGAAGTATGAATGTTGGCTTATTGCTTTCAGTTATAATTAATCGCGAAATTTATGTACTATGAAACAAAGAAAAGCTGCAAAATTCTTAAATATATATGATTTGGTAGCCATCAAATATTTAAAATCCGATTAATTTAGACAATTTATTTTTCTTCCTTTTGTGTCACAAAGGGCAATCATTAAATAATTAATCTCTTTTCATGTAGTTAGTTAAAATAACTAGCTTTGTTCGGTACATTTATGCTTTTTATTAATGAAAATCTCACAGTTTAATAAATTACCGCAAAAACCTTAATAAATCCCTATTCATGGGTACTTCAATATTTGTGAGAAATCTTTTAATTGCACATATATAAAAAAGAAAGAATCTAATATTAGCGCTGGACGAAATCCTAAGGCCTCTGCAATCAAACGCTTTTAATTCAAAAGTTATTTTGTAAGAAATATTATAGTACAGAAATTCTTTTTATAGTCTGTAGTTTTATTTTAATAAATGTACTTAAGAATTAAAAAAAAAGACAGGATCTTCAGAGATTTTTTTTTTTTTGTAAAAATTAAGAAAAATGTTGCCAAAAATATTAAAAAATAAAAAAAAATAAAAAATAATAAAGAAACTCTCACCCATGCCTACTATTGGAACAGGTATGGATTTTCTTATTTCATAACATTAAGCATCCATCAGATAATTTATTAAGTTTTGGATTACTCATAAAAATGGACTGATAAATTACATTTAAATCATTGGGAAGATAAAATTTTGAATTTTAAAATGATATAAAATTATTTCTTGTAGGAAAACTTGCTGCAAATTTGATCCGAAAAACATCAAAATTTCGGCTAATTAATAAAGTAAAATTTTAAATTTGAATTAAATTATATATATATATATATATATATATATATATATAGTAAAAAAACCAAGTTAATAGGAAAAAAGGAATGCAGACTAAAGAGTTTAATATCGACTCCTGGTGACCCAAAAATCCCCTGAAATATACCATGACCCAAAAATCCCCTGATATATACCATTTTAACTAAAAAGAAAAACACAAAACAATAAATTAGAAGAATATGTCCACTAATAAACAAAAATACAATAACAAAAAATAATATAAAATAACCATATAATAATACTCAAACCAGTAATGAAACAAAAAGGAAAGAACATACCAGCAGCAGACAAAAAAAAAAAAAAAAAAAAAAAGCTTTCCGGTTGTGTTTCCCACTCTCAACCCTCCCAAGCTAACGCACTCAAGGTAAAAAATAATTGGAGGGTCTCAGCGCCATCTGTTGAGTTTTCTAATATGCAGCGGAAGATCTATTTTTATTTTAGGTGAAGGATTAATCTCAAATCATTCCTTGTTTTATTAAAAAATTGATATTGCAGTATATATATATATATATATATATATATATATATATATCATTGGATAGCCCTTTAATGGAATTAATTTTTAAAAACAAGTAAAGGCTATTCCAATGGGAACATCTTTCTCAAGTGCTTTAGCTAATGTTTTCCTATATTACTATGAGAAAAAAATAAGTAAATATGATTTAATAAACGGGTGGAGGTATATTGATGATTTACTTTTGATAATCTTAGATAATAACATTATTGTGACTAATTACTATCCAAAATATTTAATTCGAACATAAACAAATAAAAATCAACTTCATGCTATCTTTTTGGATTTAAAAATCGAAATAGCTAATGATAAAATAATATGTTGTATGTTCGATAAAAGGGATGAATTCAACTATAAAATAACAAAACTTTGTAATTATCATTCTAATCTAAACTCTTAAAATTTTCAAAAATCTAATTTTCTCACAATTTAACAGGATTAAAAGAGTTTGTAATAGCAAAATTTCCTATATTGAAGCAACAAATAATCTCATTAAAAATTTAACTAATATTGAATTCCCAGAAACTACTGCAATATTAATTTTTTAATTAAAAAAGAGATGATTTGAACTAATCCTTTATCTAAAATAAAAATAGACCTTTCTTTGCATATTAACTAACTCAATAGATAGGGTTGAGATACTCCAATTATTTTTACCTAGATTGGCTTTACCAAAAACTGTTTAGGGCGCGGTAAACAAAAATGAGACAGCTTATTGTAAAAAAAAAAATGCCTGCTGCTGGTATTGGCTTTCCTTTTTGTTTTCATAATTGGTTGTGAGAGTTATTATATGGTTATTTTATGTTGTTGCATTTTTGCTTATTAGTGGTTCGTATTGTTTTAATTTATTGTTTTGTTTCTTTTCTATAAAAACTGTGTATCTCTTAGGCCTTTTTTCATGGGGTTTTCGGGTCACGAGGAATACTGTTGGGCCATTTAGTATGGATTCCTCATAGAAAAAAATCCCTTATTTTGAATTCTTGCCTGAGAGTGACCCTTGAGAAAGTCTTCAGGCCGGATTCTTATTTTATTTGGTTTAATTTTGTTACTTTTTTTCCTATTAACTTGGTTGTTATTACTAATTGTGTAGATTCATCTGTGTTTTAGAAGTAGCTGTATTTGCGCACTCTAAATACAATGGTGCGTTTTCTGTTCTTTTTTTAGTTTTTAGTTTGATTCAGAAATAATTTAGTTTAGTTTCTGAAATAATTCTAATTTTAGATTGTTTCAATAATAGGTTTTATATTTCTGGTTACATTTATATACTATATATATATATATATATATATATATATATATATATATATATATATATATAGAGAGAGAGAGAGAGAGAGAGAGATGAGTGAATGAGTACAAATTATTCCTGAGGTATGAAAATTTATGACAAATATCAAAGTATTTATGCACTAGGAAGTTTTTAAAATAAGATCTGTTTTGAAATAAAAGTTAAATTTTTTTAAAGCAGTTATTTTTCAATTTTATTGATTTTACTATTTTTCATATACTTGTCATTTAAACATCAATCACAACCAGCGGATTTTTGGATACTTCCCTCCCATCAATATCCTAGACTGGCTGTCAATCAGTCATAGTCCTTTTCCTTTCTTAATTAGTGTCTAAAGTCCTGCTACCTAGGAAAGTCCTCAAATATGTGGTTAGAGATAGTCACAAGTTTCAAGGTCTGGACTGTATGGTGGTAAATCGAATACTTTTCAGCTAAAGATTATGATAATATTTTGAGTTGGAGTTGAAACTCGAGATCTTTTATCGATATAGATGTAATCACACTGGTCTTGTTTGAAAAATTGCGTTCATTTTATTATTTCACTGTTATATTGCATACGTACAATAATTTTCGCATATTTTTCTATGGATATTCTCTCTTATGTTTCTTGCTTTTAAGAACCTGAGGGTAAGTCATATTTCACAAATGCTGAAAAACTAGCTTTTTTCTACAATATTTTAAGCCCTCACTGCGAAGCATATGTATTGACACTTTAAAGTAAAATGGTATAGAGTTCTGCTCAAATATCCCAGTACCCTTGCTTAGATTTTTCCTGATGCTCGCGCTAAATTTGAACAAATGGACTTTACTTAAAATTTGACACTCGTATTTATTCATTTTTGAAACTTTTAAATTCTATAATCAAGTTTGAAATGAAATAAATTATCTTATAAAAAATTAAAAAATGTCACTCGCAAAATACCTTTGGTGAATTTATTTTAGTAAAACATTTTCAGCTAAACTCATATTTATTCATTTTTGTGCAAAAATTTAATCTCTAGGTAATTTTTAATATGTTTATAATGAAATTCATGTATTTGAATATCAAACTGTATCATGTTCAATATTTTTAAATAATAAATGAATTGTATTAAAATCAAAATAAGTTGTTTAACTTATGTTCACTTATTTTGCTAGTTTTAAGATGACTTTATTAAGAATTTTTAGGCTGAGAATACAGATTAATGGTATTGAATTTGAAGATTATTGGATTATAATATATATTCGATTTTCAATTAATAAGCAATTATTTTAATGAAGACAAATTTTTACTCACTTTAATAATATTTTTTAAAAACTCCCTTTCTTTCTTTCATATACAAGCAGTTTCACAAGAGTAATTATAAACGCAATGTTAATAATTACTTCCAAAATAATTCTCCTTGATTTTTCTCTCAAATTTCAATGATATTCGATATTGAAATCTGCCAAGTTCAATAAAACTTTTAAATAAAACCTATACATAAATAATTTTAATGGAAAAAATATATCTAGAGTTGTGTGAATCTTACCAATTTTATAAACCTGCGTTTTTCACAATGACGGTAGAAGATTTTTTTTTATTGGCACTCTTTGATTATTGATTCACAATATGTTATAAATCACAATATCCACTATACCATAACTATATTTTGCTACGAGTTGAACCTTACCAATATTCATAAACAGCAACTTTGTGCTTTCCTGGAGGCAATAATAATGTTGTATGCTCGAGTTACTTCCACTCCAGTAACCGGAAACATCTCCTACAGGTGGAAGTTAAATCGCGGTGGGAACAGAACTGCTTTGACCGTGGTCCTTATGATTCCCCTCTTAATTCCAACTTTTTGCTGCATTTAGATCTGTCATCATCCTCACGCTTTGACAAAATGAAGATAACTAAGATGTGGTATTATTAGTATATACTGATAATTCATAATAGATTTTGCAAATTATTGAACAATACCCTATTGATTAAATGCACTAATATCTAAAAAAAGTTCAATTTAGTTAAATTAAAATTGGGAAAAAATGAAAACTGATTTTTAAAAAAGTGAAAGGGAGGGGAAAAAAACGGAAATCGTCTTCATGTCACTTTTTCGCAAACTTTGAATAAAGATGATATCTCAGAAAACTTATATAGTTATAAATAGTTATAAAAAATAGTTATAATAGTTATAAAAAAACTAGTTAAAAATACTAACCTTTGTCGTGAATTAACAATTTTACTGAATCTATCGTGTCATTCTCCGCGAATTTTTTGTCGATTAATCCCCGGAATGAGGTTAATAATATGAGAAAATCGAATCTTGGTTTTAGGCACGTTTTCCCTACCGATAGAAACAAAAAATTGCTTAGAACAATACTTGTAATCACAAAATCCCATACAAATTTGATGTATCTACGTCATTGCGTTTTTGAGATCGCATATGCGTATTGATAAAAGTACAGACCTGGAGACAATCAACCCCTTGTTAGATTTGGCACAACATTTGATGGATGTCTACTCTATAAATGTTAATTATTTATTTACCTCTCTTTATTTCGTAGTTAACGAGTTAACCTATTTTTGACCATTCGGACAAACCGACTTCCTCTGAAGATATTTTGCACAAAATTTGACAGAACTCTACAAATGTCTATATAGACTGTATACCATATTTCATCTATTTATTTTAAAGCGTTTTTTACTTATCTTTGTCACAGACAGCTGGATATTTTCTAAAAATGTCTTTTTCGAATAAAAGTAAATGTAAAATGTGGAGATTCGTCAGAATTTCAAGTTCTAACTTGATGAGAAGTTGAATACTTTCTCTATAGCCGGTGACCTAGCCTAGGGGTAGTAAATCTTCCCCTCACTCTGGGCGTCCCGGGTTTGAGTTCTGGGTCGGGTATGATTGTTTTCTATCTGTGAGGTCTTAGAATTTGGCTGTGCAAGTAAATATGTGTGACTCGATCTATGGGTGTGTGAATGAAATGTATGAATGAAGTTCGCCCCGTAAAAAGGGTTGGGACGCATGAGTAGCTAAGACGTACTCTTGACTCTAGATAGCGCTACTAAAACAAGAAACGCTGAATTTCGCTGACTTTGTCAGCTAGCTTGTCTATGAAAAGTGCCATAAGAAACTACAATATACTCTCTCAATATTTAGTATACAAGAAAGTAGGGGAAAAAAAAGAACCTTGAAAGCTATTTTTTATTATTGCCTCGCCACGAACATTTAAGCATTTAAGTATAGCCGGATAGATAGCTCTTTGACACATATCGTCTAAAATATGATAAGAATATACCATTCTGATATTTCGGTCATGTGCCATATTTTACCCGTCTAACTCCTAAATATATTAACCACAAAAAGAGAAACATTATATCAAAAAGGGAATTTTTGAACCCAAAGAGGCATATATTCTGAAGGTCCATCACAATCTCATAGTCGACCTTTCAAATGATTGTTATTCTATCTCTTTCTATACCTCAAATAGCAGAAAGTGAAAAACCATAGCGTAATTTACGTCAACTTCAATCCCCACTTGCGGAAATTTTAGTTTTTCAAAACGAATACGAACGCTATTTCCTGCGACTCTCCGTGGCGTAATGTTTCTTTGAAAAATAAGGCATCAAAATCTTCTGCCCTGTATTGCTGGAAAGCGCCCTAGGCGGTATCGAATGGCGCTGGTGTCCTGATGACACCGATGAGCGAGTGTCTCCGGAAAGTGACCGTATATCATCGGAAGCGGTTCTCTTCCATATTACTGCCACCCCACCCCCACCGCCCAAATAAATTCCGCAAATCAACCCACAGAGCCAGAGATTATGGGAAGGCAATGTTTTGAGACGGATAGCTCAGATTTATAGGGATTCTTGAAATTGCTCCTATTCGTTTAGGACACAGAATTTTACCTTTCATTTCGTATTTTAGCGAAATAAGATTAGTAGAAATTGTATCAAATGAATAAGGCCCCAGATTTTGGTGTTTTAAAAAGATTTGTAAAGGATGTTGGTTTACTGCATTTCAAGGTTGCTCAAGTAGTTGTGATATTTTTTTGGACAAACACCAATAAAAGTCATAACAGTAAAAAGTGGATGAACAGTTTTTTAATAGCCACTAAGTAATTCTTGTGTTGAAAATTGCATTTTTTTAGCTATGATGGGGGTAATTGAAGGAAAGAAGGAGGCCTGATATATTGTTGCTCCAGCCCGTTATAAAGAAAAACGCAGTATATTTGTCTTTATTACTTTAATTTAGTAAATATGACATTGCGAAACATGGAATTATCAATTACATAACAAACTACTTCAGATTAAATATTTTATTGAAAACCCTTCAGAATTTTGGATAACCATTGTTGAAAAAATTAATACGATGATCAGTCCTTATTAAAAATCAGTACGGTGATGAGTCCTTGTGAGATTTGTTTGGAAGATTCGAAGGGTTGTACTATTTCATATCCCTTTAATATCCATCAGTTAAGCAAAATCCTCTTTTACAAATCAGCACATTAAGAAGGATGCTGGCATTTTAGTGTTTAATAGGAGTTATAATTTCTTGAAAAAGTATTGCTGTCATTCCAGGAAGATTTGGCGCCAATAAGCTACAAGGATTCTAGATATCACAGGGTTAAAAGACCCAATTCAAAAAAAGTATTAATGTGAAAAAAATTTTAAAAAAATCAAGAGGTGTGTAGAAAAGTCAGCTCAAGTACTCAAGTTCAGCTCTACCAAATTATATGAACACATTACAGCAAAATAAATGTTTCCTTCTATTATGGTATATATACAAAATCTATCTAAGATATCCAAAAAGAATATAATTGGATATTCAAGAAGTAATTACGTCAAGACAATCACTTGATCATTATGTTTAAATGTCGGAATTGAAAGCATTAATGATCAGGTTTCAAGCGAGTATTCTCTAGTCTGATATTTGAAAAATGAACACTCTTTTGCAAACATTCTTTTACTCTTTTGCCTGAAAATGGGAAAAATAAATAATTTCATCTATACTTATAATAAGGCTCAATGTGTGTGTGTGTGTGTGTGTGTTGGCGCTCTACAGGCCAGGTCATTTGACATACAGCTATCAAATTTGGTACATGTATACCTTAGAGGTCGGGAATGTGCACCTGGGGTCCCTTTTTTTGAAATTTTAATTAGAATTTTAATTATTAATTAAAAACTAACTTTCCCGCCAAAAAAATCTTCCATTTTCCCCACCACCAAATGAGTAAGGCTTCAGCTTCTTTTTTCTCCCAACAGTAATGAGGCTAGGGTTAATATTTTTCGGCGGATTGTTTTAAACGATTCTGTTTATATTCTTAATGTTTTATGCATTTAAAATTAAACATTGTTAATTAATCCATGTTTCAGATTCATTCTGAAGTACTTTTGAATTAAAATAACACAGAATAAAGGAAATTAAAAATGTTTAATCTGCCTAGCGTTACCGCAACTGGCGTAGAAAAATTCACGCATTTGCGTTACCTAACTGGCGAAGAAAATTCACGCATGCGCATTGTTCTGATTGTTGTCATGACAACCACTTTCAACGGATGATTTAAATTACTTTTAGGATAGTTGCATGCTTTTGTAAGTAAATTGTATTTATGTTAGTTATATATTTTTTGTATATGCTTATAATTTTAAGTACATCGTTTTTTAAGTAGTTTTTTTAAACCTGTTTTCAATGATTTAAATTATTTTTAGGTTAGTTGTGTACTTTTGTAATTAAATTGTATTTATGTTAGTTATATATTTTTTTGTATATGCTTATAGTTTTAAGTAGTTTTTTAAGTTAGTAGTTTTTTAAGTAGTTTTTTTAAACCTGTTTTAGACCGATTATTTTAAACGATTCATTTTATTTTCTTAGTGTTTAATGCATTTAAAATGAAACATTGTTCATTAATCGATCTGTTCATGATGAGTCTGAGAAAATTTTGTTGACAAATTCTTGAGATATTACATAAATTAAGAAAGATATTCTTCAGTGCCCATAAAGTATAAACGCTCAGTGACTCTATTATCAGTAATCATATTATTAAAAAAATGCTTTGTTTCAGTAAAAAATATTATTATATTAATTGCAGATTAATCATTTACACTTTAATTTAAAGCATAAATTCTACGAGGGGTAACAGAAAATTAGAGAGATACATATCACGTTATGACTGAAGGCCTTTATAATATTATGAGTGAATTATATGACTATCAAAATTTTAAGTTTTAAAATATTTTGCTGAAGAATCTATTAAAGTTGGAATTGCATAAAATATTTAATTATTAAAATTTTAACGAACATTAAGATTGGCGACCCGGCTGGTAAGTAAGATGCTTATTTAGTAACCAACTGCTGGATAAGTTATGCTCCTGCCAGAAAAAGAAAACTGTAGTTATTTCTAATTTTTATTCATAATATTCTATTAAAACATCTTCCATTTACGATCCGGTCAAATATTTACTTTTCATTTTTTGCTTATCTATGCGAAAACGCTAATATTTCTCTCGGCCTAACTGATTTGAAGCTTATTGCAAACAGAAAGATGCCAAGAAAAAAAAGATTCTTCCGTTTAAATAAATCTCACCATATTAAAAAAAAAAAATTTGCAACTTTATATAACCTCACCTAATCAAATTTTCAACTCTATTACAATACAATTTAATGTCTTTAGTATTAATAATACATGAATTGAAAGGTAAGATAATTACCTATGTTAAAATCCTCTGACTTTCTCAATCTTTGGGTGTTTCGCTTTCAATCAGAAAAAAGAAACAAAGGGTTGAATTATTAGGTATCGGCACTAATGCCGGACTGATTTCTACATTTACTGGATAGTTATACGACAGAATACAATATACCTAAATATTATAGTACTATTTTAAGCATTTATAGCTTGTATTCCAACTCCATCTACATTTAAAATTCGGAAACCAGAGAAAAAACTATTTTTATTGTATAATTCCAAAAAAAAACAAAAACAAAAAAAAACAGAGATAAGATTGTTAGTTTTATTATTCTTAAAAATGAATTTTTCCATTTTTTTTTTTTTTTTTTTGTATTTGGACGTAAAATGTTACATTGAATTTTATAACCTTTATTACTTAATTTCTCTCCTATTTCTTTTGTCACCAGACTTTACTCGTGCTTTACTGTTCAATCGTGAACTTCTAAACAATATTATATTTATCATAAGAAGCTGGAAAATTGCCGAAATGCATCTATATTCTGCCATGCTTGTCTTTATCTAATTTATGGTTGATATCGCATGACCAGTAATTAGAGTCTAATAGGCGTTCTCTTGCTTCAGCAAATAAATAAATATATGTGCCAGTTATCACCCTCACCTCACCGATAATCATCAATAACTTTTTAATCAAGCCATCCCATTTATTTTATCAAAATTTATGGTGGTAGAAATGCGTCTGTAGGATAAATGATGATGCAACATAAAAAACGTCATGCTTTCATTCTAAGCTGGACACTGCCATCTGTCTATGGAATTCTGAACTAAATATTTTCAGATGCATTTAAAGAGAAGGAATTTTTTTTTTTTTCCATTACAAATTCGTTACATTATTGTACATTTTGATTCATTATGTTATTATTTTTTGAAAAATTTAATTAAAATATTATTAGTGAGAAACATGCTAGTAGCTTTTTTAGTATGGCAATGAAGATTCATAAATTTGTTAAATCTATTGCTAATAAGAAACACTTCTACATTGTAAGGTCTTTAAATAACGATAAAGGATAGAATAATTTGTTTATTGTTTTTATGAATTCCAGTGTTGACCCATTCTCCTTTTTATTCTATAATTCTATAATCTATTTTGTTTGCTTTTCTAGTTTTGAGAGATTCCAACAAGTCAAAAACAAATTTTTGGAATGGCCACTTTATCAACAAGCCAATTTATATGGTTTTACTTAGTTTACAATTATATAGTGAATGAATTTACTTTTTGAAACAAAATCCTTTATAATCAGTTTCGAAAAACTATAATGTAGCCTTTTTCTATATTTTAAATAAATGGACTAGAAACACTGTTCAATTCTTTGCATGGTAGTATGCTCCTAAAAATAAATTAACTGAGACAGCTCTAAAATAGCTTTATAAGACTTTCAGAGGATATTGTTCTAAGAGGAGCACCGCATTACTGGAGACCGACTCTTTTTTTCCAAACTGATTGATTGGCAGCCTGCTTTTCCATGACATATTTAAGCTCTGCATTCATCAGTTATAGTTAACCGTCGCCAATTCAACCTCTATATAACTAAAAGTATCTTTAGTTAAATAGAGGTTGACTAGATGACTAAATTTGCTTTTTATAAATCTTTACGCTCAACATTTCAATTTGTGATACTCTTTTTATTTACGTTAATAATGAAATCGGAGAGATATAATATTCTTACTTAATATTAATTTAACCTATTATATATGTTAATCCATATTAATATAATAGAAAATAAAAAAATTTCTTATTATAAATAAATAATACGATCAACGAAGATAACAGCATGAACTCAATTTAACAAAAGATGCTTTATTATGAGTTTTTTATTCACGTAATTTATATTTGCGAAAATTCTCTACTAAGAGAACTGCAATTAAATAGAAATAGAATAAAAATTCTTTTTTAATTATTAGCGAACATAAAATTGAGAATGTATTTTTTTAACATTTAACATTTTATTAAAGGAAAATTTTTAAAAAATGTTTATTAATAATTAAGCAGTTTTATGTCGATACATAATACTATATCTCAATATTGATGTGACACGCTAGTATAACGATGGAGACAACAACATTAAGGAACAAACTGGGATCCAGCCAAATTACTTGTCATCGAATTGCCCAAGAATTTAAACTTTTTTTGATATTTATCTTACTAACTCAGTCATTGAATAATCAGTGATTCCGTTAATAAGATATAAATACCAATAATTAATTATTTTAGAGAATTTAACTTGCAATTATAAGTTAAAGTGCACAGAATTGGGAATACATATATTTTTCAACATTGTTACATTTAAGGAAGAAAAACGAAAGTTTTTTTCAATAATTAAACCTTTTTAATAAAGATATGTTATTCAAAGACTCGTATTCATTTGGCATAATATTATACTCGTGAAAAGGGCATTAGAAAAATTCAGGTCCAGCTAAATTATTTGTTATCGAGTTTCCTATAGCTTGGGATCTATACACGACTGTTCTCATCCCTTGCGATTACTGGTTGCGACGATATTTCAAATATCAAATCTATCATGCGCAAATTACGGCCCTAAAGTATCTGAAATACTGTTTTATTCGGCATATTCGAGGAATTGCGAGCTTATTGCGTTCTGCTATAGAGCATAGCTACAATTTGAGATTGTAAAGAACCGTGGAGTGCCAAGGCACTCATAGAGAACGTCTCTAAAACTTTTTGTAACTCTACAGCGCCATCTATTGGCAAAATTTTTACTAATTATTATTTAATCAATCTGGAGCCCACGATCTCAAGTTTTTTTATTCAGTTTTTTCATGAAAAATATTCAGATCCATAGAATGCCCTACATAGCTGTCTAAGTTTAGAAAGCTCAATTATAACAACACTGTATATATATATATATTTCACATCCTTAATGCAGTTTTTTTCTTTTTACATTTATTTAGCTATATTTTTTCAATTTAAGTCTTAAGTCTTTAATATTTCAGTTAACCCTTAAATACCGTTTTTAATTTCATCAAAACTCTCTTAACGAGAAAATACTCCTCTTTCACAATAATTAAATTTTTTGCGCTTCTTAATTTAAGTCCTCTATGCTTATACAATAAATTTAAATCCAATTTTATGATGCTGAGGAAACGTTTGATGCTAAGAATACTTAAGACTCATCAGCTGAAAAGGGTTCTCTGAATATGTTTTAACATTAAAGTTGTTATGAATATGCTTTTTGAATATTCAGAGATAGAAATATTAAATCAACAGCTATGTTTGGTTAGATTAGTTATTTAGATCAATCACGATTCAATAAATGCTAGCATAGTTATAAGTTGATAACTGATCAGAAAAGAAAATATATCTGTTGCCATAGAGAAACAAAATTTTTTCATAGATGAAAAATACTTGTGAAATTTCCATTTATAGAAAACAAAATAAAGCCAGATATTTAGTGACTAATTGCCTTGTGGCAACTAAATGCTTTAAAGAAATTAGTAGTTGCTAAAAAATGTCGATTAAATATTTTATTCTGCTAGATTGAAATGGTTTCTTCAACAAACTATTTTTAAAATTCAAATTTTGATAGACATATTGCTATATTATTTTGGAAATTCTAGAACATTCTCCTTATTGTGTGATGCAAATCTTTAATTTCCTATCTATATGTTTATACATTCAATTATATCATACGGAATAGCAGGAGTTTTTTTTTTTTGCATTTTAAGATGTTTGAAAACCAATTTTGAGCTGCAAACAAAATTTCCTTTTAATTTTTAATTTATTAAAAATTTAACGGATTTAAATTCACAAGATTTCGCATTATTTTAATTAATTTAAATGTTTTAAAAAATCTTTCCAAGGAGATCATTTTTACACTCCAAAGTTTATATGCATACAGTTTGGTGACTCTAGAAATCTAAGTCAAATGGACAGTGCTATAGGGAGCCAACACACACATTTATCTTTATTATTAATACAGATAAATGTAAAAGTAGATCGTTGAAAATTTTAAATCATTCCCTCAAAGCTGCAATACACAGTTGTTTTGCCATTATATACATCTTTTAAACTTAGTTTAATCTTGAAGCATTGCATACCTTTAACATACAAATTTCTATACATATTACGTGTTTAGTAATTTGATCCGAATTCCCATGTACTTTACATTCGATGCAGAATGAAACTAGTAATTTAATACGATTAGCTTATAATTAGGTTAGATTAAAAATAATATCTAAATGACAATCAATTCTATGAAATGTGTCTTATTCAATACATCAATAAGAATCCATAAAATTCGGTTATAATATTATATGTACTAGGTAAACATGTTTCAAATTTGTCTAATTTTGGCAAAATAACAAGGAATTCTTCATTAATTACTTGAATAACATGTTTCCATCAACATCGTTTTCAATCTTGCTGGATGTATTTAATCAGTACAACGAAAACACGCAAGTTCCCGCGAAAGAGCCAATTAATACTGATAATTAATTGTTCACCTACTTTACCAACCATCGTCCGTGTGTAACTTGACGTGTTTAGCAATTAAGCTTAATTAACTACAAGCTACTAAGCATTTGCATATGAAGTGTATAGAAAATCAGTGAAATGTTGAAATTTCTATATGCAACAGAAATTATAATACTAAGGGAAAACATAGGTAAAATCTGTTAATTTAGCGTTATTTCCACCTTGTTAATTAACTTGCTATTGTAAAATTATAGGTATTTTGAAGCTTTATCTTATGCTTCCATTTTTACTTTCGAACGAAGATACTTCGATGCGAAGTATACAGAGAGAAAATACAGTAAATGGCGAAAAATTCTAACTTGAGATTTCGACGTGTTTTCATGTTTGAGACCTCGCTGAAAGCGAAAAACGCATTTTATGGAATTATGTCTATATTTTTGCCTGTCTATGAAAACAATAACTCAGAAATGGTGTGAATTAGACGAATGAAATATGATATATGGCATCTACTACTATGGTATATGGCTCTCTACTAATTTTAGACGAAATCCATTCAAAGGAACTCTGTTTATCAAGCTGTCAGATTACAAATTAACATGATAAATACTAATGAAAAAAGCTAGGTAAATAAGAGTTGGAATATAGATTTAATATTTAAATTGAAGATATATGTCAAATTTGGAACCAAGTCCGTTAAAGGGTTGACCATTTTGTTCGGCCTGTATTTTCACAATTATGTTAAAGTAATAAATGGAAAACGCAATGAATTAAATAAGTGAATGTTAGCATGTCATTTTGCAATTCTAATAGTAGTGATGTATCAGTTTTTAGTTTTAATTGGTTAAAAAAGGTCTCCAAAATACACATTTATATGACTTTTTTTTTGCTTTATTTAAAGTACTTTTGTGCTATTGGCATCCTAGTGATTAATTGAGAAAGATTAGAACACAATAGGCAGAGTAGGTGGGAAGCTACTAAAATAAAAGGATTTTAATATATATCGTAATTTGATGTTTAAAACTACTATGCTGAGGAAATCAAAAACCACCTAGCTGTATATAAGAAATTTAAATGAAACTAAGCACAAACAATTTTCCCACGAAACAGCTGGTCATCAAAGATATAAATATAATACGATTAAATGACAGAAATGCATCTGTGATTGAAATATCTTCATTCTTTATTTAGATTTTTTTAAAACTATTTGACTTTTGTAAATTCGAATTTTTTCAGAGTTTACGTCTTTTGAATATATTAAAAATGAATCAATCAGATTCTCTTCAACGTCAGTGGCTTTAGATGTATTGGCATTCTTTCTTTCTATCTTCTTGTTATCCATTCAAAAAAGGCAATCAACTCACAGATGCAGAAAGCATTGTAAACATTGAACAGCTTTCAACCGAAACGAAATGGTGCAATTATGATGCTAAGAAAGAAACTTTTCGAGCGACAGTAAATGCCTTTCGATCGGCAAAAAGCATTCGACTGAATTAGCAGAATTTCACTGATGCTTTTTTTGCCCAATTTCCCCTTTAATTTCAAGCCTCATTTGTCAAGAATGCCTAAAAAGATCGCCAAAAAAATCAGTAAGACCATATTCTTGCTTAAATATTATGTTTGACTTAAAACTGATTAAGACTTGGTAGTAAAAAATTCGTTAGCGCAAAGATGTGATATATGGATCTACAAATGTGAAGAAAATTATTAAATGATTGTTTTAAAAATGTTAGCTGAAAGGTAATTGCTCATTATTATTATTAAAAGTCATAAAAGAATAATTATATTTGAAGACTTTTAACAATTCATCAATAATTTATGTTATTATCAAGTGAAAATATATGAACAATTATATAATTTCTTTAAAACTTTCAACTTATCACAAGTTTTATTAAATATTTAAGATATCACAGATCAAAGAATAACTTGAATGAATAGGTCAATGAATGAACGCAGTCTTCACAGTAATAGATAAATATTCGAAGAAATAAGAAAGCTCTTTCATCATTTTTATCAAACATTTCTATGCTGTTTTCTTCTATTTTATCTGTATATCAAAGGAAAGCATTACCGGAAGATAAATTTGCGCGATAGAAAAGTTGGTTACTCTTCATATAGCTCAATCTATCTATCTAAGGAAAACATTATGAGAATGATAAAGTTGTGCGTTAGTAAAGACAGCTATACTTTATATAACTATCTTTCCTAAGGCATAACTTTATCTCTATCATTATGCTTTCCTTCGATTCACGGATAGAACAGAAAGGAAACGTCATAGAAATATTAAGTAAAAATGATGACGTATCATATCTATTTTGCAAATCTCTTGCAGTGGATTTTTCATTCATTTGAACGGAACTATACTGTTACTTCAAGCTTTACTTTCGGTAAATTTTGAGTTGAGAACAAATGAAAGGTATCCTAAATAGTGGAAACAATCCTTAGCTGGCATTTGCACTGCAGAATAATATATTCAAATTAGAGAAAAAGCCTTAATTTAATTTTTTTAATTCAAGAATCAGTCTTTATATAAATGAAAAATTATTAAATTATTTTGTGACATGTTTACATATGTGAATCAACGGAAATGGTCTCTCTGAAACTTTCTTGCATACTTTTCAATGCACGTCTTATCCCTGTTCCTTCGCATAAAATTGTTGACCTTGAGTAAAGCATGATATGGATGAATGATATACTTGCATGATATGGATGAATGATATACTTGCATGATATGGATGAATGATATACTTGCATGATATGGATGAATGATATTTACGAAATACAGATCTTTCGCATGAATCTAATATTTTTATTGAATCTATGGCGATAATATGTATTTTAAAAATAATTTAGAATTTTCTGTTTAACTAAGTGGAAGTAAATTATTTTAATAATCTCTAAAGCTTCGAAATAAAAATTAACTTTATTTAAAATTGTTTTTTAATGTTTTTGCTTATGTGATATTTTATTATATGAATGAATAAATTTTCGTAAAAAAATTATTCACTCTTGTTGAGTGAATGTTTATAAGAAATTTACAAATACATGCAGTTTTCTTTATTAATGCAATGCTCATAATTTGAACAATTTTTTAAATCTCCATGCCCAACGATTTATTTTATTTATAAACATACATGACTTAAAGTAATTCTTCCATCCATTATGATTAAATAGAAAAATGATGAACAAAAGTAAAAAAAAATCATTAAAAAGTGCTAAAGTAGTTTATTAGTCAGACAATTTTTATTTTTTTATTTTTTAGCCATTTTCAAGCAATAAAAATAAGTTCATCACAGCTGAAACAGAACTACAATTGTAATTAGAAAATCACATGCCAAAATTCATATTTTATTATATTGCGCTTTGGAATTATCACATTAATAAGTTTGTGAAAGTATATACTGATAGACAATCAACCTCTAGACAGCTTTCCATCCAAATTTGAAGCATGCCTACATTGGAGATGAAAAATGGGTGTACCAAATGATATCCATCTTCCATTTATCATCATTTATCCATCTTGTTTGTAGTTATCATATTAACAAATTCGGTCAAATTTACAGACAGTCTTCTTAATAGATTTCGATCAAAATTTAAAAGAAATCTATGCATTTAGAGTAAATGTCACATACCCTATTTCATTCGGCTATCTCTAAGAACTTTTGAGTTATTGTTCACACAAGTATATATAATACCAAAAAAGTATTTTTTTCGAATCACGGAAGTCTTCAACTTGAATATTCTTCAACATCTCGGTTCCAAATATTTTAGAGATTACAATGCCTTTGTATATATTTCATACTAGCCGCCTTTGGCGACCAGCCGGTTCGCCAATCTTAATGTTCGTTAAAATTTTAATAATTAAATATTTTATGCAATTCCAACTTTAATAGATTCTTCAGCAAAATATTTTAAAACTTCAAATTTTGATAGTCATATAATTCACTCATAATATTATAAAGGCCTTCAGTCATAACGAAATATGTATCTCTCTAATTTTCTGTTAGCTCCCGTAGAATTTATGCTTTAAATTAAAGTGTAAAGGATTAATCTGCAATTAATATAATAATATTTTTTTACTGAAACAAAGCACTTTTTTTAATAATATGATTACTGATAATAGAGTCACTGAGCGTTTAAACTTTATGGGCACTAAAGAATATCTTTCTTAATTTATGTAATATCTCAAGAATTTGTCAACAAAATTTTCTCAGATTCATCATGAACGGATCGATTCATTAACAATGTTTCATTTTAAATGCATCAAACACTAAGAAAATAAAATGAATCGTTTAAAATAATCGGTCGAAAACAGGTTTAAAAAAACTACTTAAAAAACGATGTACTTAAAACTATAAGCATATACAAAAAATATATAACTAACATAAATACAATTTACTTACAAAAGCATACTACTAACCTAAAAGTAATTTAAATCGTCCGTTGATAATGGTTGCTATGCCAACAATCAGAACACAGTGCGCATGCGTGAATTTTCTTCGCCTTTTACGGTAACGCAAATGCGTGAATTTACGCTAGTTGGGGTAACGCCAGTTGGGGTAACGCTATGCAGATTATACATTTTTAATTTCCTTTATTCTGTGTTATTTTAATTCAAAAATACTTCAGAATGAATCTGAAACATGGATTAGTTAACAATGTTTAATTTTAAATGCATAAAACATTAAGAAAATAAACAGAATCGTTTGAAATAATCCGCCGTAAAATGTTAACCCTAGCCTTATTACTGTTGGAAGAAAAAAAAAACGAAAGCCTTACTCATTTGGCGGTGGGGAAAATGGAAGATTTTTTTGGCGGAAAAGTTGGCGGTGGGGAAAATGGAAGATTTTTTTTAGCGGGAAAGTTAGTTTTTAATTAATAATTAAAATTCTAATTAAAATTTCAAAAAAAGGGACCCCAGGTGCACATTCCCGACCTCTAAGGTATACATTTACCAAATTTAGAAGCTTTATGTCAAATGTCCTGGCCTGTAGAGCGCCAACACACACACACATTGAGCTTTATTATAAGTATAGATATAAGAAAGCATGAAGTCATTTTTATGCGCATACAGGGCAAAGACAAACTTATATTTATGTTAACCCTTTCTAAGGCCGTGGGAAGTATGCTTCCTATCAAATTTATCAATCTTTGCATGAAATTATGTAGGTTGGCATAAGTTCTGACAATTTTTTTTAGAAAGACAGAAGCTTAGAAGCTTCAGTTCTTTATCTCACACAAAATGATGTGTGTTGGTTTGTCACTTAATTATTAATTAACCAAATTAATTAATTAATCAAATTAAATTTATCTAATAAGCTAAATGAATCCCTTTTCTTATTCTAATTTCAAGGCTAAAAATATCTTAACATAATATGACTAGAAAAAAATGGCCCTTTAAGGGGTTAAGACAAACAAAAATAGTAATATACACAAAGACTTCTTTGCCAATGAATTAAGTAAAAGGAAAGGACTCACCAAATAAAATCTTAAAAAAGGCTTCACAAATGTGCACATTCACATTTGTGAAGCCCTTTTTATGTAGAAATTCGCAATAGCATGCCAATATATTTCTAGGAATAAGAGTTCTATGAGTAATATACACTCTAAGAGTCAAAGCCATGAAAAAATTATTTTACGTACTTTAAAGTTTTGTTGTTAATATCGGGACTTATTTGTGACTAACTTTTACTCTGGATACGAATTTCATATTAAAAAGTTTTTCTTGTTATCCGCGGACAGATATTTACTTGTGATCGGTTGCTTACATCCCAGATATAGAAAATTATAAAGAATGGAACTGATAAGAGTATTAATAAACATGTTGGAATGCTTTCCTCGAAAATGATTACATGCTCTCTTACATATGTATATTTTTAACTGTATATGGTGTAAGTGAACAATAGACACGAAAGAACCTATGAGTGCAATCTATGTCTATTAGGTTAGTGCATACATATTAAAAAAAACAAATATATACTTTGTTGCCTTTTTTTCGACCAATTGAAGCTAAAATACTATACTGAACTTCAATTGTATTTAGGAAATCACGTATTAAATTTCATAATTTTCTTTTACTGCATGTTTGAATTATTGCATTTATATGCCTGTGAAATTGATTCTAAATTTAATACGGATCTAAATTTTATAAATCAAATCTGTGCACCAAATTTTATCCATCTAGCTGTCTTCGTTCTGTAATTTTCATGTTAATTTATATTTAGACAAAAGAGAAACAAACTTCTTCAAAACATTTCGGTCAAAATTTAACAGAAATCTACAATAAGCCCCAGATACAAAATTTCATCTGTTTTTCTAAAAGTGTTTATGAGTTATCAAGTTCTCAGAAATTATTATTTATATTTTTATTATTTGTATTATTGTATTTATTCAGATATAAATACAAGATTTTTTTTTTGGCTCAGGGATGTCTAAAACATTGTCATCCGTCAAAATTTCAATTACGATACTTTCTCATTGTTTACTTCATATACGAGGAAGTTAAGAAGTGCAGCAACTGTTAAACAGTAGAATGAATTTATAAAGCATAAAATAATTTTACTGGTAAATAGTGTGCCATTTTATTGTACAGTAAAACTACTTTTTATAGTTTTTTCCCCCTAAAAAAATATGTTACAGAATAATATTCAATCTAATACAACGATTTAAATTTCATTCATTGTTTCATTGACAACAAGTTTTTTATTATTTACAAGTGAAGAGTTGTATTTTGATCCATCGTTTTTCAAATTCTTTGAAAATTATTTTAAGTTGGAAACAAGAGCCATGGCGAAAAATCAATCCCGGATATCATTTAATTGGAATTCTACAACTCACATAAAAAGACAATAGCTGGTGCTAAATTTATTGAATGCCTTTGTTGGCACTGAATCACGACAGAAGTAATTCGTTTTCGTGATCATCGTTATTGGACAGAAACGCTGTTTTACGAGTTGTGATTAATAGCTGAAAGTGCTGACGAATTTTCTTGCAGCTTTTATATCCTGTTTCTGAGGAATAAAACCCCGCAGCCTTGCTTTTCATTTCTTTTACCAAATTTTGTAATGTTAAATCACTCGCAAATGAGGTATGTGAATAAATTCGAATAATATAATAAATACAACAATATAAATCATTACTACAATACAACAATATAACAATAAGAATAATACAACAATATAAATCATTACTACAATACAACAATATAACAATAAGAATAATACAACAATATAAATCATTACTACAATACAACAATATAACAATAAGAATAATACAACAATATAAATCATTACTACAAATTTCATTAGTATGTATGATGTTATATTATAAATAAAGTGAATTCTTTTTATATTGAATACAAATAATAAATACAACAATATAAATCATTACTACAAATTTCATTAGTACTTATGATGTTATATTATAAATAAAGTGAATTATTTTTATATTGATTGCCCAATACGTCAATAGTGACATATATAATGATAGATAAAGAGTTGAATATTGCTTCCATACGTACTTAAACATGAATTTAAAAAAATGCATTCTAAACTGATCCGAAATGATTCTGAAACTAGTAAAAGAGTTTTTGAATTTTTGCTTTTGCTTGAGATAATAACTTGAGGTAATAACTTTTAATAAATTCTAATAATATATTTGTATAAATTAGGATCTGTTGTTGTTGTTGCTAATCTCCAAGGCCTGACTTAGTCAGACAAAATCCAAAAATCAGTTGACAAGAAGAAAGTCAAAAACGAGGAAGGGAAAAGAATAAATTTCTCCCCAATGAAGTCCTAAACAGTCTAGAATATGTTCAGCAGAGGCCTGATATTGGCAGCATTTCGGGCAAAGAGGGTAAAACTTTTCCCCCTGAGAAAAGAAAAGACATTTAAGGTGGCCACTGGCAAGGCGCGACAGGCAAGTGTTGGTTTTTCTATCACAAGGAAGAATTAAGGACTGGCCCGGCTTATTGGCTCTATACCAATCATGAGTAGGGGGTACCATCCAATTCTTATTAAGGAATTTCGCCTGAGAGAACAGTTTTATGTATGAGAGCTCAGCAGAAGATGAAGTCACTAGGCCGCTTCCTTTTTTTGCGAGCCTGTCTGCTACTTCGTTACCAAATAGATCCACATGAGACGGGATCCACTGGAAATGAATATCATGTTGGGGTGAAATCAGCTTCAACTTCTGAAGAATAGACAAACTTGCTTTATCTCCAACATAGGTCCAATTGTTAAGGTGTTCAATTGAGCTGCGGCTATCAGTAAGAATCCAAATGTTCTTATAATTATTTTCGTGTAAAATGGTCTTAAGTCCCTTATCGATTGCTAGAAGTTCGCTTCTAAAAACGGAACAGAAGTCTGGATTTCGCTGACTTAGAGAAAAACTAGACTGAGGAGTTACAATATAGATGTATACAATTTAATGTCACATTTAGGGATTTTATTAATGACTTCCAAGGCCAATTGTCTAAGGTATTCTGACGCATTTTCCTTTTTATTAATGGAAACAGGAAGGTTGAAACGAAAGTGAACCCTGGAAAGTTCTTCAGTAGGATTCATATAGGAGTGAAGAGAATGTGGCTCTACATTTTTAGGAATTATAGAATTATGATCTTTTAGTTATGATCATAAATATTTTAAGAAAGCTAACAGCAAGGCACCTATTGTACATCTTTTAGAGAAACTGACATAAAACGACATATAAATGAAAGAGACGTATGATAGATATTAAATAAACTTAATAAAATGTTCTCTGTTAAGGTATTTCCTTTCATACACAGGATGTTTCTTAATAAGAAAGAATTCACAATTTGCTGCCTTGTCGTCACTTTTTCTTTCTTTCTTTCTATTTATTTTGTCATCGAAAAAGATTTTAAAAGTTGAAACTGTATTATCTAACATTTTTAGCTTTCTTTTGTTGTAAATTCCTTTTAAATTTCAATTTATCTATAGATAATATTATGTTTTCGAGATGTTTTAGGTTTTAGAGGAAAAAAAGTTTTTAAAATGAACCGAAGAGCGGAACTAAAAAAAAATGTGGATGCTCTCAAACATGGAAATTCAAGAAGGGCATGCTTATTAGAGGAATAAATCTGATAAATCACTCATTGATTGACTCTCCCATTGTCCTTTCTACAGCCTCTAACCATGCTATATACTTCCCTTTTCTGCATTCTTAATTTGGAAATAGAAGAGAGGAAAATGATATTATCACCTTCGCTTCATAGGAAAATTTCGGCAAATCTGATCAATCAATCCTTGATTGATTATCCATTTTTCATTCTCAAGACTCTAACCATGCTATATACTCCATTTTATGCTTTTCTAAATTGAAAATAGAAGAGAGTAAAAGAATATTATCGCCTCTGATTCACAGGAAAATTTTCCATTTAACTTGAACGGCGAAGTATTAATTGAGACAGAAAATAAGTGAATCTTACAAACGTGGTGAATCGATCTTTAACCAAATAGAGTGTTGTATAGAGGATGTACTATATTATTGTAGTGTTTATGTATGAATCGGGATTGTAATAAACAACGTAGAAATGCCCAGCGTCTAAATGGCGATTTGGTACATAAATAATTATATGCCACTGATTACTAAATTTTTAATTGTTCTTCCACATCAAATCATCATTTATTTAAACTTCGCGATGTGTTAAAAAATATTAGCTTGGAATTCTTTAACTGATGAAAGGTCTCTTCCAAAAGTGCTACGGAATTTCATGAAATAATATACAAATTTCTAGCTCTAGGAATTAACTTGTTTTTGTTTACATTTTTGTTTTGATGATCGGCGCTTTCTTTGTTTGTTTTATTGGTTCATGTTTTTTTTTCTGGTCGTTTGCAACTTATTCGAATTTAGAATATTAAATTGATTCTATTTCTGACTCTCACAGCTGTTGCTGTTAATATAAATTTTGAATATGATAAATATTTTAATATATTACAAGAATGGTATTTTTCAGTACAATTAGCAATTGTTTATTTTCTATTCTACTGAATGGAAAAATTAACTAATGTTAGGATTTAGAGATGAAAATTTCCGATATGTATTTGTTTGCAGTAGGTAGGTAAAATAATTTCACTTATTATGGAAAGAGAAAGTTTCATAATATATTAACTTAACAAATAATTTTCTTTGAAAAATGAATTTTAAGTTGTATTAATCATTATTATTAACTTGTATAAGAAATGCATTTTTATGAGAAAATACATAATATATATATAATGAATTCTCTTTTATTTTTATTGATTTATTTCCTTGGTTACATTCATAAATTCCTTAATTCATATGCTTATTATGAAACATATTATTCATTTATATTTTATTTAGTTGGGTTTTTTTATATTTGATTTGGAGTTTTCATTTTGTATTATGTGCTTAATTGTATCAATTATTCTTATGTTGCGTTTTGCATCTGATTAAAGTTTGTAAAAATAATTTATCAAAAATTGATTTTTCAGCACTTAAGTAATTCTGGTGTAAACCATATTTATTGGGTATAAAGAAGAACTATACTGAGTGAATCATCTCAAAGATTGATCAATACTTCTCTAATTGAGACTACAAATACATAACGAGCGTCCTTTGTACCTGGGATGTTCCCACCTGAGAGTCATATTATGCTCGGAAATTTTCAAACTGTAGCTCTCTCTTGAGCATTAAGAAACATCAACTCGTAACTCTTTAGCTCATAAAAGCATATATGCATATATAATGTATAATGGTCATATTTATCTCGGGCGGTCAGTTGTAGAGAGTCATTTCTTTCAAATAAATAATCTAATTAATGTAACAATGAATTAAAATTATAATACAAACGGAGAAATTAACATCATTAATTTCAAAAATATGTAGGAGGAGAATTATTTAGTGACATTTTTGTTATTGTTGCTTTCTTGTTTCCTATTGTATCTTTACGGCTACTGAGAGCGTTGCTCCAATTGCCAGTAACAGTCAGTTACATTTAATGACACAAGAGCGATTACCTAACCCCCCCTTCCCCTATGGTTTTTCATTACGACTTTCTGATCTACTTTCGACTGGAATTTGTTGGACTGTTGCCGTACGTAAGTATAATTCGCTTTCATAATGACTCGTAGTATTTATTCATAATGATCCTGATAATGATTACAGCCTCCACAATGTTAAAGATCTTTATTTTAAAAGGATAGATTTGTTATATATTTTTCTCGGTAGTTTATTAATTCGTATTCACTATTTAGGGCTATCTTAAGAGTATATATAGTTACTATAGTTACTTTAGTTTTATATCCAGTGTTTATATTAAAAAGCATCAATAGAGCATACATATATGTAAATCGATATATTGTATGAATAAAAAATGTTTAAATTGAACAAGGTTTTCTTCGGTACTTCATTCAGTCTTTCACAGTTCAAGAACATTCTCCTCCGCAATTCTGAAAAAGGCATTCGGTGTGAGGATGTGGGAATCTAAGAATATTTTTCTTTAATTTTAGATTAATCCTTTTTCAAATCATGGAAATTTCGTAACTATAATTGCAAATATAGCCAGTTTTAGTGATAACTCAATGAACCTTTTTGCCGTGCTTTTATTTTGGTATCGTGTACCTTTTATTTAATTGGACTTCATTCCTTGGACTCCTTCATTTTTAAAAAAAGAAAGATATCTTTTTTTTTTGTAACTTCCTGTCTCAAAAAAAAAAAAAAAAAAACTCAGCATCGTCACTTGATAGCTACGCGTTATTTTCCTAGTTATACGATAGGCAGCTTCGAATTTAAATGGCTGAAAAGATCTTTACTGATCACTTTGTATATTAAAATTTTTGCATAATGTTATATCAAGAACTCTGGCATAATTTACATATGTGGTTTCTATCAAATCTTTTGAAGTGTTTCGCTTAATTCATTGTTAATTTAAGTGAAAGGGCATGAAATACATGATTAAGTATATTTACTTAACTATAGTAGTCAAAATAAATATACTGTTACGAATCTGTGATGCGGCTTCCCAACATAGTTGGTTCCATAGGAGATCCCAGAACTTGGCGACGAATTTGGCGACTTTGGCTCCAAAATAGATTATACCCAAAACATTGAGAATTTTCCTGATCCGTTCAGTAGGAACCGAGATACGCCTCGAACGTTCCTGATTGGTTGAGAGGCTTCTAGCCCCTCCTCCTGAGACCTATAAAAGGAGCAGCCTGCAGCTGCCGGAGGTGTACAGTAGTCGTAGTCGGAAGCGACAGGGGAGTCGTAGTCGGAAGCGACAGAGAAGAGTAATCGGGATCGACGGTGAAGAGTAGTCGGAATTGACGGTAAAGAACTGGCCTTTCAGAGATAAGTGGAGCAGTGACAGAGTGAAGCTAGTGCTGAACTAAGCTGTGCGCTACTGTCTGCAGTAGAGTCTGGTTGTATGCTGCACGTCTCGGCTGAAGATAATCGTCTTCTATGCTGTATATAACTGTCGTCTTTGTGCTGTCCTGTGTGTCTTCGTGTAAATAAACGTCGTTGTTTTTTTTTTCTACTGCCGCCTGCTGATTGAGCGTTCTCCACACCGTATAACTCCCACTATCCAAACGAACCCCGGAAATTTCGTAACAATACAATAATGATTGTCTTCTCAACTGTTAATATATTTTTCATACATCACAAAATATCTGTTTAATTTAAATTTAAAATAAACTGAATGGTAGAAAAGAAATTTTGATGTTTCAATAAATCACGTTAATATTTACTGAGAGTTTAAATATCCTTTAAGAATAAATACATTGAAAAAATTTATTATCTTATTATATGTAAGTCAGTACAAAACCTGATAGTAGAATAAATTTCAAATATAAGGGCGCATACAAAAATAAATGCAAAAAAAAACGGGAGAAGCAAGAAAACACACAAATACAAGCAAAAGATAAAACAAAATTGCTCACATAATAACAGAAATATAAAGAAAGCAAATTCGTAGCGAAATTAAACAACCTAATGCTGTGTAAGATTTGTAAAATTAAATGAAATCAAATTAAGCAAAATATAGAAATGGAAGATATTTAAAAAATGCTTTTGTTACCGTTTCAAAATAGTAAATATGTTTTAAGAATTTTTTTTGAGGTTTTTATTAATCAAAATGTAATTTGAAATTTGACTAAATGTTGGACATTTGAATTCCTTGATAAAACCAACTATCTTCATATTCCATGTTGTAAACATATATTTAGTTTGCTACTCACAATATTTTAACAAAATTCTTTATCATTTTTGAAAAATTATTAATTATTTATGAAAAAAAAATCCTCTCCCTTACACTATGACGAGCATGAAATAACAGCAATTAAATCGCGGTGTACTCAAAAGCTGTTTAATTTGTGATGCTTTATATTTTGAAATTATTTGTTTCATCATGAATATAGAAAGGTTTTCTTAGAAAAACAAAACAAAACAAAATTATTTAATGAAGACTTTGAGGCAAGTAATTAATTTTTCTTAAGCAAAAACCAAGAAAAAATGTAATTACGAGCAAAGTTGTGTACATCAGTTTTTTATGAAATAAACCGATTTTTTTAGCAGTTTGACAAAAATAGTCAGAAAAAATAATCATATTATCGACTTTTTATATGAAAAAAATTTTTTGCTTTAAAAGAATATAAGAAATCTCTTCGTATAAAACATATAATAACTTTGCAGAATTTCTAAGGATTAATATAATGTAATAAGGGAATATGGATTAATCAGGATTACCTGAGGATATAAGTAAGAAACTATCTTTCCAGAAGACAGTTTTCTGTTTCCATTTCTCAACGAATTTTGTAAATATAACAAAAAAATAATAATTAGATCATTCGTCTTTTAGAAGTTTACACAAAAACTGTAATAAAATAATATAATTCCAAAATTAAAGCATTAAATGCATTTCATTCGCACTTCTTCACTATCTGTTTGTTTTATGTATGTTTGTTTGACATTACACATTATGTATGAGCACAAATTATTTAAATAGCGATCAAAATGACGAGGTTACTGCATGTGATATGGATGTAAAAAATGGAAATTAGTTTGGACACACTGAATTTTTAAAGCCTCAGGGCATATTCTACTTAATTATTTAAATCAAATTTCGTAAAAATGGCCCTTTCTTTGTTATTTGTACTAATGGATTTCTATTTTATTTGCAGAGATAGAACGATAGGAATTTCTTTAATCCTCTTTCCAGGAAAAACAGAATTATTTTAGCAGCTTTTGTGCAACTTTCTTTTTCATTTTTGCTAAAATGTGTAATTTAGCTCAAGGGCCTGAAGAGGAAAAACGGGAAAAAAAATTAGGAACAAAAACTGATGTTCGAATTTTAGTTGCAGTTAATTTTCTGAAAAGTCTTTATGGAAGCGTGCACTACTTTATGAATTTCTTCTTCAAAAAAGCTCAAGGATGCTGAAGAGGCTATAATTTGTTTAAAAAAGGGATAATAGGGCACCGGTTATTTTCTTTCACATTAAAAACGATATTCATAAAAAACATTCTTTCATAAAAATTATTATATTCTAACATATTATAATTAAGTGTGACCTTTATTGCATGCGTTTCATTATGGACTTGAAAAACTCAACAATAATCTTTTAAGAATAAATGGAAATTACTGTTTTGTCAGTCGCACAGAAAGGGAAAATTAACGTTTTAATACTTATGTTTTCTAATTGAAATCTTGCCTTATTCATTTAAAATTATTTTTAATCCATAAAAGTAATATGATAACGATACGCATTTTCTTTTAACTAATTGTATTTTTATATTGTTTCTATTTTTTTTATTTCAGTGAATTTTCATCTGACTTAAAAAATAAGAATGAGACACTTATTATAATCTATTCTATTAAAGCGCTTTGTCTTTAGCAATGCTATCTTTACCAACAGTAGGAACAGTAATACACATTTTGTTTATACACACTGTTACCATAAAGTATCTAGACATCAAAATTGTAATGTGTCACTGTATATAATATTTATCCAGTGTTAAAATGAAGGATAAAAATTTACTAATACAATATGAATTATATTTTTAGATGTACAACTCTATGGAGAATTTCATAATTTGCATTTTTCCAATTATTCTTACTGATTATTAAACGATTCCACATAGTAATTGAGTTCTCTTAAAGAAACTGAAAACTGATAAAGTAAATATATAATTGTTTGGATGAGTTGTATTTAAATATTTATCCGTATTAAATAATTTATTTCTGTTTAAAAATTCAATCCTTGTATTTGATAATTACTGTAAGTGATAAGAGTTAGCATTGGGAAACACTACTATTTAAAAGAAATAAAAATTTTATTCCTTAAACGTTCGTCTCACTTAAAGTGCAAAAATGGCCAGTAGCTGTTTATTTTTTTAAAATCATTGATATCTTATTTCTATATTTTCTATCTAATAGTATTTTATTAGGTATTTCTTCAAATTAATAATTTGCATCATTGATTTAAAATAACTTTAACAAACTGCTAACTAAAACATAAGAAATAAGATGAATTTCTTGTATAAGTATTTAAATATTTTGTTGACAGTAAAACTATAAATTTTTAAATGAAGAATGGATTTAAGAGAATGCATTCCTAACTCAGTATTTATTAGCAAAAACCTAAAATTTATGTATTTCCTTTCTTTCCAAGATCGTGACTGTTACATAAACCCTTAGTATCAATATTTTCGAAAATAGGAAGACCACTCGTAAAATATTTGGGAGAAAACAATTTCAAAAGCATTTTCAAACATACTGTAGTCCTATATTATGATACTTATTTCTTAAACCAAAATTTTAGAAGTTTTTTTAGGAAGATGAAAAATGCTTATTCAATTTAAAAGATAATATTTTAGTTTCAAATATTAAAAAATTAAATATAATTGGCAAAAATGAAATAACTAATCCACTAATTTCTAACACAGGGCCTATATTGAGAATTTATATTTCACATGAATAATACATAAATACATCATATAAGGGTCATCATTTGGCCCCCACCCTATCTTAAATTTTTGAGAGAAATCCCAAAGACATTACTTGGGTATATTATATGCAGAAAGGGAAAAAAAACTTGAGAGAGAGAAAAGAGTCGTGAAACTGCAACCATGTTATCGATTAGTCATATTTTTTATTTTAATTGAATATTTATATGAAAATATATGACGTTTAAATTTGTCATCAATGGCAGCACACACCTGTTATTCTCCTTCGTCGAAAAATGCCGTAAAATAAAACTTTAATAAAGTTCCTCATTCTTAACAGCTGGATTGATTTCACTACCTTTTCCGCTTATATATTTCCCCAGATGCAAGCATATTTAACTAATCTAAATGCTCCATTTTTATTTATATTTTAAAATAATACTTTAGGAAGTATCTTAGATCTCTGTCAACTTGGCAACATAATAATATTGATAAAAAGCGCAAAAGCAATACAAGTCAATTTGATTAATCGAATTGATTTAGCGATATAAAATGCAACAATTGTTTTTAGAGAGCGAAATATTTGTGGAAAACGATTAATACTGTTTATTCGTAAAAAAAGCGTCTTTCAATTGGTATATAGATTTAAGGTTTTCACATTAATTTTTGACAGATGTAAAAGTTTATAAAAGTTTAAAGAAATTATTCTTATATCTGCTATTCCTTGGTTCTTAAATATTTTATGTGTTTTTTTTTATTTTCAACTTTG
This sequence comes from Argiope bruennichi, assembly GCF_947563725.1. NCBI lineage: Eukaryota > Metazoa > Arthropoda > Arachnida > Araneae > Araneidae > Argiope > Argiope bruennichi. The sequence continues at coordinate 99,860,409 of NC_079151.1, read as the reverse complement.
GTCAACAAATAAATAATTCGGAGTTATTTGTTTGGTTAACAAAAAAATTATATTCTAAATTTTACTACAGAAAAATATGTAAACGGAAATATTTCAAAATTATATTTAATTGAACATGTAAGAAAATGTCACATTTTCTGAGCAAAAAATAAAATTTGAAGTGCTTTTAAATAATTATTAAAATAGGTAACTGTGTAGAAAAATCAAGTTTTTGCAAAAAAAAAAAAAAAAAAAAATCTATATTTTTAATTTTTAGACAGTCTTCTGCAGAAATCTTTTTGAATTTTTCTTTAAAGCTTATTCTTTGAAAACTTACATTGGTTTTTATATTCGCATCATGCATGTTTTAATGCTATTTTACATCTTTAAATACAATTTTTTTGTCAGAATATTCTTATGAAAAACCTTACAAATTAAAATCGAATGCTTATTTGTAATGTAATAATTTCCCATTTTATTTTGCAATTCTTGAATTAGAGTGTAAGTATATATGTTTATTTAGAAGAATTCTGTATTTGTTTTTATTCTTCACAAAGCAAAAAAAAAAAAATCATACTATTTATCAGTAGTTACCTAATATTCAAAGATCGGATAGAAGGAAAGATTCTTTTTTAGTTCGGATATTAAGAAATATATTTATTAAGCTATCTGTAAGATATTTTGTAATTAATTTAATAATTTTTTAAGCTGGTAGATTTAAATCAAGTATATTTCGGTTTCATTGATGTTTTTTAATGTATTCTTATACAACAATTCAAAAATGTTAGAATTTTACGACTTTTTTCAAAACATTCTTCCCGAAAATAATCGCACATTTTAAATAGAAAATTGCGAAAATAAAACATTTGTCCTATGACCATCCATTATTTACTTGCGGCAACAAAAAAATTAAACAACTGCATTTTAAATATTCCAAAACACTTTACATACCCCACGCTATCAATAAACTAAAGATAAAAATAATTCTTTACGGATCCATTATTTCCACATAACACTAAGATAAGACAAAGCTAAATGGATTGAAACTTCGTAATTACATGCTTCCTCTGTGAAATAAATTATTCCTTTGGAAGCATTTAGTTCCTGAAAGAATCGTTCCTTTTGCACTTAAAATATTAATTACACTTTTCTGAATTCCAAATAATTATTTCTGCACTTTCGGAAGCACATAACTTCTGGAGAAAAATATTATTGAATGTTCTGACAATGATCATTCATGATTCTATCGCATCATTGTCCTCAATGTGTTCTATTTAATAGCAAAATGCATCTAATTGATATGACAAAGGAAGGTGACAAATCTTACAATTTGAAATTCTTCCCATTATCTTTATACTGTTTAAAAATGTAAATACGTTTTAATTGTAAAGATAAAATTTTAATTTTTAATTTAAACTTTGATTTGATCTTTTCTAATGTTTTACTGACCAAGGAATTTAAAGACTCTGTTGAATTCCTGTGAACCAAATTGAAAAGAAAAGTGGTTTTGGATATAGATATTTTTAGTTTAATTCATGAACATATTTTACACTTTTTTTTGCCTAGTTACCGTATATAATTCTTCAATGTCTGGAATGTAAAACACATTCTAAACTTTCATTATAGACGAAATTTATAAAACTGCTACCTTTCTTACACAAATAAATATATCTTTCGACAACATTGAACAGTTTTAATATTTTCAGAATTTAAATATAAATTCATTGATTAATGGAATTAAATTTAGACGTTATTATAGTGGCGCCATCTAGTAGTGAATTTCTGAAAATTTATTTCAATATTTTTAATGATACTGTATAAATTAAAGACTGAAGACAGATTTAAAAAAGTAAATAAATAAAGTAAATAAAAGGTTTTAGTAAATAAAACTATGGATTTAAAATTTGATTTTTATCAGAAAATGCAAAAAGAAGGTAACCCAATTGACTTAATGCAATTTGTTTTATTCAATATCCCTGTTATTTGCTGCTTTGATATTTTCAGATATCCGAAAATCAAACAAAATGTAAAAGATCAGTTTAATCTTTCGTTTGTTCCATACAATACAAATACCAAACAATAAAATAAGTGAAATAGGATGATAAAATTATTCAAATCAAACTAAAATAACAGCTTAATAAAAGCTTATAAATTCGAAACTAGCTTGAAATTTAAAATTCTGGAAATGTATATTGTTGAACAAAAACAGTTGAATAAAATTCAAATACTATATCTGAAAAAATCTACTTAAGAATGTATTAAAAAGAATGTATTATTAAGAATGTATGCATTATTATTGAGAAAAACGTGCTTAATGTTGAAAATTTTATATTACTCGTACAAGAAAAATAATCGCTTGAAGGATTTTCCATTACATGTTTTTGCCGATTGAGACTATTTTCAAAAATAAAATATTAAAGAATTATTTAATTTTTAGAAGAAAGTAAAAGAAAATCAGAACCGATAAAAATACGATTAAAACTTTCGTTTTAATGTTGGCTGGATTCTAAATCTATCTCATTTTTATCAGTGAAAGTAATCAAGAGAAATTAGAAAACTACTCCTCATTTCTCATTTAGATAGATTTCTAACTATTTCAATCGATAAATGCATTTGAATAAACATTTATCTTATTCCTAATTAATTTATTAATGCATTTCATTCATTTAATTAACCAGATATAATTATAATGTAACGTATTTTAATAAAATTAATAAATATTCTGAAGTAATATTTATTCTTGTTAGTAAATTGAAATAATTCAGGTAAAAAATTTGATTTGATTTCTTTTAACTATTCCATTTTCATTACTAATATGTTATCATTTTCATGCAAGATACATTTTAATTTTAAATGAAATCTATACTTGAATATAAATGAATGTAATCAGAATGTATATATATATATATATATATATATATATATATATATATATATATATATATATATATATATATATATAGGAAAAAATATATGATAAAAATATTTTATTGCTTAGAATTTATTTGTATTTTTCAAATTATAAAAATTTAATTTTTAATTAATTTAATTTTTAATCTACTGGAGCGACATAAACTCGTCTGTCTTTTAATGTAATTTTATCTTTAATTCAAGATAGAAATGATAATTTAATTATATCCTGTTTAAAGATACAGAATTTGATTTGAATTAATAATCATCCTAAGATTTGAAAATGTACTTCGTAAGATGCGGATATATTCATACAGTTGAAATAATACAATTAAACAATTTTATCTAAATATTTCCGAATACTCAGGGTTTTTTTATAACTCTACTCATTTTAAAGATACAATTTATTTTCCAATTAATCTTTATTTAAATATAATGAAAATTTATCCAATTATCTATATGAGAAATTAAAAATTGACTTTGTTTATATTTTATTTGAGTATCTCGGATTAATTACGGTTTTGTTTATAAAATGTAACTAAATTCAATTGTTTATTTACTGGTACGAAACAGCTCATTTTTATTATTATTTTACCTTTAGTTCCAGATAGGAATGCTCATTTCATTATTTTCTGTTTGAAAATATATAATATGATTCGAATTAATAATCAGCTCAAGAATTGAAAAATTATTTTAGAAGGTATAATTCATTTTATCCACTGCTATTTTGAAATATAAATAAATAAATTCGATTTTGGAATAAGCTGAAAAAAGCTGAAAACGAAATAATAAATAGCTTCCAGCTAATCATAAAATAAATATTCCGTTGTTTATCGAAATGCAACGATATTTAAATCTTCCTTGGAACTAAATTAAATAATTCATTTCTCTTCTTTTTCCATAAGGCATTTCGCCATTGAACAAGAGTTTGTTATATTTGTTTTAACCTTCAAAGGCACTTGACTGAAAAAATTGTTGAAATTTAATTTCTTGAAACTTGAATTTATAAATATACAAATGGATGTTTTCGATGGCATTTATTTAATTCTCGTTATTGATTATTATTTTATTTATTTCTGTAAGAATTAGTATGTGAAATTTTCAAACTCCACTTTGAATAAAGTTGATTTTTTTTCTTCATTCAAATGGAATAAATATCATTGAAAATATTTTCTGTAAGTGTCACATCATTTCTCCAACCGTCAGTCAAAAAATATAAACCTAATTGCTTTCAAACACTTTTTTCATCATGATTTTTTGAAATTTTGAATTACAAAAGGCACCCCTTTCTCAAAGCGGCCCTCTGCATAGTCCGAAAAATAATCTGGAGGATTAATATCTGGTAAATATAGTGGAATGGTTACAAAATTCAGCAATATGTTTCAAGAATTTTAAAAAAGAAATGGCCTTGTCGTCTTGTGGGTTCTTCTATTTAAGTTCTTAGTTCAAATTTAATCAATATCAATTTGTATATTCGCATTATTGGCTGGAGCGATAGAAAAATATAGTTAACTAAGCTTTTTTAGTCATATGATTCTCAGAACATTATTGTTTTGAAAGTTCTGTATCGAAAATCTCGCAAATTCATAATATCTATAGAAGTATTGGAGCAATCTAATTTTGCACAATTCTTTCCAATGCGCTGTAGTTTGCAACAGAATAATGTAGACAACTATTTTATTTCCTCACCTTACTTCCGGAATGAAATAAATTTATATTTTAGTATGTCTTTACGTATTATTACTAGGTTAATTACTCTTCGTTAATTAGCCTAACTCATCCGTTAAACAAATTTATACAGAGTGTGGAATCAGATTCCAGCTCTTTGAAGGCATCTTTGCACTACTTCATTTTTTCAAGTAGAATTCTTTTAGCCAACAAACCTGGCGTGTGGAGTATATAATGCACGAAAGAAGGAGATAGGATTTCCCAGGTATATTTGGGAGTTTCGATCATATATTTCGCTTTCTTTGAACTATCGTTCTGGGCACTTTAGTACGAAAGAGTTAAACTATCCTTTTCAAGTTTTATTCGATGAAGCATATCTACCTCTAATTTAGTCTATCTTGAAAATGGAATAACGAATTAAATTTCACTTGATTGATTTTTTTCACAAACACGTCATTTTAGTGTAGAAAAAATAATTAATGTTTGCATTTTAAACGAATGATCAGACATATTTCCACTTTTTGATAAGAGACCTCACGATTGCAAATACTCCAAAATATAGAGACATTTACAAAGAATTCTAAATACATCTATTTAAAAAGGAATAAATCCTATTTGCACTCCTAATATAATTAAATAGAAAGTTTTTACATTCTAATAGAATTATAAGTAGTTACAAACAGTGTAAATAAAGAGGCGGCAAACTTTAATAAAATTATACATTATGCATATTCATATTATGAAATAGATACCTAAAACGGACAGGGAGATTTATTTTAATTTATAAAGGAATCCTTTTTAAAAACTTTATACGATAGACTGAAAAATTATGATTTATAGAACCTTCAAAAACAGATAAACCCCAAGTATAAGCGAGAGAGAGAAAAAAGAAAAATACACAATGACTGTTTCAATGTGGGAAAAGGTTATTTCAGACATAACAATCTTTTAAAGTATTAACTATTCCTTAACTATTCCCTCATTTAACTATTTCAATCGTTCATTGTAAGATTTTTTTTCTAAAATAGTCTTCGTGTAGTTTCAAAACAAGGACTAACGTAACTTGAAACGTAACGTATGAAATCCATTAAAATGCAACAAATTTATACTAATATTTTTTAACACGTAAAAAAAATTAGGAAACATTTTGAATTATGCAAGTATCACTCTATTTAATATAATACAAAATTAATTATAGAAATAAAAGTATGCGGTATGGGAATTGATATACAAAGTTGAAAATGCTAAGAAATAGTGTAATAAATAATGTATAATAGAGCAATTAAATAATGAAAAGTAACGCAAAGTTTACGACTATAATCAATGCAAACAAATGGTACAAGTCGCATTGTGCGAAAAAAAAATGAAGTAGAAGAAAGACAGAAAACTAACAACGTATAATAAAGAACATTTCGAAAAAAAAAATAAAGGTTGAGAAATGAAACTATTTACATAACCATAAATCTCTCTGGCATTTGGAGTGTTCAACCTTACTTGGCAGCATGAAATTCTTCTTTATGCCTCTGGACCCAGCTGTATTTCATACATTTTACTTGTGTCTAGAGAATTTATTTAAGTTATATATAAGTGTAAGCAATTTGATTATATTTATATGTAAAGCTTTGTTTCTTAAGGATAAGATATCAGTGAAAAAAGGGTGTTATATCAATCTAATATTATTTTCATAGATAAAATATCGGTCATAAAAAACTTGACCATGTGATTGATGGATTAAGGCATCTTTGTAATGCATTTTGTATATTCCTAATTTTTTTAAGATTATCCAATTAAATTTATTATTTGTATATTTCATTAATATCCTATGCTTGAAAAGGACTTCAAGGTCAAATATATACAAATCGTATTTCTTATTCTAATTTCTATTGAAAGGGACGATGGACTCAGTTAGACACTTCTGCAAATTATTCACTTAGGGTTTTGAAATTTTCTATGTATATATATTAAAATATAAATACGTCAAATTTCTTTAAAAAAACAGTTTAAAAGAAAATTATTATTATTAATTTTAGAAATTTCAAAATATTTTAGGGGACAATTTTTAATTTTTCTGTTATCTTTTACTTATTACCCAATATAAATTTATTTGGAACACAACTTTGTATGATTTTACAATTCCAATTAAATACTAGTTTTTTAGAAATATTTTAAACCACACTCATTGAATTTTCATAAGAATTTTATATTTTTCGTAACTAGAATTAACTTTTAAATGTCTAAAATAACTCGAAACATAAAATGCATACATTATATTCTTTTAATGTTCGACCGAAATCTTTATTATCGATTTCATTTAATTTCAAAAATTAAGACACTTGGAACATTTTAAACATACTTGAATCTAATTACAATATCATTATAAGAAAAGTCATTAAGATGTACATTTTTCATCTTAAACCTTCAAATATTTATTTCATTGAATAACGCATTTTGTAGCACTATTTTAGTTGAATATAAACATATATTTTGGTAATAAAATGATAAAATTAAAATTTCGCGTTTCCGTCCATTTTTGTTTATTTCAAAATCCACTATATTAATGCATATGAATTATTATTATTCATATATATTATTATTATTCTAATACACATGAATTATTATTATTCACATGTATAATTGTTATTCTAATACATAGGAATTATTATTAATTAATATTATCATATGAATCAAACGTTTTCCCCAAGAAATATATGTTTTTCCAGTTATAAATAGTAGTCTACCATAAACGGTTAAACGATTTTAACAATGAACTATGTATATTCAAAGCCCCCTGATTCCGTGGCAATAATCATACATTCTAAATTAACTAGTTAAATAATCCGTTTCCATCGCCATCATTTACAATTCTACTCGATTCGGTTAATCATGATATTGAAAACAAGTAGGTTCACATTAGAGATGCTGATTAATGCTGGTAATTAATTGTTCACCTTCTTCCCCAGCTGTCTTCCGGCTGTAACTTGACATGTTTAGTAATTAACCTAAACCAACTACAAGTTGCTAAGCACTTGTATGTGAATTATAAATAGAAAAATATTATTTTACAAAGCAAGATAATATTATGTGCCATTGCAAAACGAAAATACGGATTTTCCTAATTATCTTTATCATTGTCATTTTACCCATTCTGTTCCCATTTCTTATTCTACGAGAATACAAAATGTTTGAATATTGGATTATTTTACAAATGTATGTGAACTTTATTTATGTTTGTTATACAACAAACATGAATCGTCCATATTAAATTTTGTGCAAATGTTACTAAGGTTTTGCTTTTAAATTTAAATTGTGTAAAGAACAAAAGAATGTGGTAAGTATAAAAAATTGTTTAAATGCGGCATTCTATAGTTAATGTATGCTGATGTAATTTTTTATATATATATTTCTTGAATGAGTATCATCGAATTTGATATAAAAATTTAAAATTCATAAAATGCAAAAAAAAAATGAATTGATTTTTAAGAACGTTTATATATAAATAGTTTTTAAATTTAATTTTCTTATATAACACACTGCAGACTAATTTTTTTAATATTACAATTCGGCGTTTCTATATATGACGTCTTCTTCAGATGGCGCTACTAGTTTGTTTATAGTTTCGATTTTTAAATTATTAATCTCGCGCCGAAAAGAATAGTGAAAATATCGTTTGGTGTTTTCGAACTCGTGTTCAGTTTTAATTATCACACGCACTTATTATTTTCTTAACGATTTTTCATATACTTTATAACCATGCTCTTATAAATTGTAAATGCCTTTAAAAATATGTAAATGAATTCTAAATATTAGAATATAATTTTAAAATAAAAATTAATTTTAAAATTAATTCATTACTTATTTTTTTAAATTAATTAATTATTTAATTAATTTTTAAATTGCATTCATTGGATTTTACTATACATAAAATAACTTTCTGAATATGCCAGGAATAGCAAACTTATGATCGAAATATTTGCTACTACTTATTTGTTAATATCAACTACCGCAAAAATAACATAAACAACAATTCGTAAATAAAACTACATTGTTATCAAGTACAGATTTTATAACTATTTAGCATAAAACAATTAAGCAGTCTGTAATCTCTACTAATAAGAATGTGAGTTTATATCCCATCGCTCTAAAATCTAAATAGCTTGACTACAATCATCAAATTTCTCATAAATATATTTTAGAGAATGGAACGTTGTTTTTAAAAATTTTAATCTGAATTTCGATTAATTGAGAACTAAGCGAAATTTGGGTATTTTTCATTTTAATATTTGAAAATATGATTGCAAAAATGTGTTTGGATTCTATGTAAAAATTCAAATAGGTGTCAATTTATGATATCATTCTAAATATATTTCTACATTTTCTGGATTTTTTAAAATCCTTTTTAATGCATTGCTGCAATACAAATCTAAACCATTTTCATTTTTTAAAAATATTTAATCAATTGAATTCCTTGCAATGTTTATAACTAAAGAAAGATTCTGCATATGTGTAACGAGTTACCATGAAGAAAGTTTGGTAATAACATGATGAAATACAGCTTACAATAAAAAATTGATTATCCTAACAGATCAGGTTTAATGCTAATAAAATAATAAGACTATCATATTTTGATATTCCTAAACATTTCATAGGTTGATCACGAGTATAGACTTAGGGAAAGTCAATAAAATTAGATACAACGCATATTCCTGACGAACAAGCAGACGAGTGAAAGAGCTAGAATAAAATAAAAAATCTATTTATAATTATTTTTTCTGATTATTTGTATTCATTTATTGAATTTGATATCGGACGTTTTGTGCCCTTATTACATGGATATCAAAAATCTTAAACTTTTTACAACTGCAAATTTATATTTCAGGATATCACCGACATTTGATGTAAGAACTAAAAAATGCATGCTGGCTAAAAGAAAATTAAAAAAAAATGTATGCAATTTTAAATTATAAATGTTAGTTATATCGTATTTGCAAATATGTTTCAGCAAATGAACTTTTCTTTATTGTTATTTTTTTCTTTATTGCTCTTTCCTTATTGTTGTTATTATCTTTATTATATTTTCTTTATTATATTTTCTTTATTTTTATTTCCTTATTGTTATTATTTTCTTTTCTATTTCTTTTTATTGTTATTTTAAAACAGCCTATAATTAATACTCATAAAATTTTTCACTAGATCATTATGTTTGCCAATTCTGCCAATTATTATGATTATTAACTAGTGAATTTCATTTAGATATCGACTATTACCAAAAAAAAGTTGTTATTATATATCATCTTCTGAATATTTGAATTTATCTTTGTTTTCCGAGAAAGAAAAGCAAGGTCACAGATCTGTAAGCACTTCGAACATCAAACAGCTTTCATCCGCAACGAAGTGAACGGCAATTATGGAGCCCAGAAAGAAACTCTCCGAGCGTCAGCAAATGGCTTTCGATCGGCAAAAAGCATTCGGCTGAATCCGAAAAAATTTTGTCGAGGATTTTTTTGACCGATTTCCAATCTTATTTCAAGCCTCATTTATCAAGAAGTTTGAATAGTTCGACAGATCGGGGGAAAAATGTCAGGCCGTCCACTCATTCTTTCTGTTTAAAAAATATGCTTAATGCAAAACTGATTAAAAGTCTAAGACAAAAAAAAGTGCTCGAGGGTAAAGATGTGTTGGTCGAACCTAGCGAAATAAAGAAAAGTTATGTCTTACTAATGTATCTATGATCAATGAAGGAACTGCAAGGTGTGAAGACGATATATGTTCACAGGGGTGGTCTTTCCGAAACATTCTGCCCTTCTCGATAAAAAGGGATTATTCTCCCCTCCCCCGCCATGGAACAATAGACAATGCCGTGAAAGCTAAAAGTACTCAAATCTTCATTTTCAATCAAACACTTGGATGTTTCATGTTTCATAGTATAGTGAAGAAAACCAGTATATCATTTTGAAGCATTTTCCCAAACTATTGACATTAACCCTTAACTGGGGACATGCGGTCTGTGAGACCGCTAGCGATGGATTTTCGGTCAACCCTATTCTATTTTTAGCTCAATTAAATGGATTGATCCTGTAGCTTCCAGTTTTGTGACGTGCACTTTTTCAACCGATTTTAGCGGATGCTTTTAAAAATAATTCAGTTGTTTCTTTTAGCGCGGTCTCTAAGACCGAACCTCCCTATTAGTGTCTCAGTGATAAACAAGGCTTAGCAGATGGCGCTAAAACTTGGGTCCCGAAATATCATCCAATTTACTGATCCTATTATGAAGCAGTGCTCCAGACACTTTTAAATGAAGCAGAAAGTGATTTTGGAGATAAGGATAAGTGATTAGTGATTTAGTGATTTTATAGAAGAGTTTTTCGATGAAAGTTCGCATTCTACGGATTCTGATATGTATGTTCAAACATAATTAATTTTTCTAGTGATAATGTATTTTGAAAAATTTATAAAATATATTAATATACCAAGAGATATATACATACACAATTTATAGGTTGATTTTTATATTAGTTCTTAACCTGTATGTTTAAAATGCCCTAGAAAACCTTGCTATGAAAGTCATACAAGCCGATAAAAAAAGGGCCAATTTTATCCATTGTCATTTTTTTTTTCATATAATTCTTGAATTTTACATTATATTGCCTTCTATACACCTTCATATACTGTAAAAATAAATATGATATAAAAGTAAAAAGTAATATGTTTTTTTCAAGAATATTATTTATTGTAACATGTAATTTTAGAAGAAAATGTATGTTCCAACGCATTTACATTTTCCAATGATAATATATTTTGAAAAATTTCTAAAACATATTTATAGATCAAGAAAAATATCTGCAAAATAAATATATTAGCAATATTTTATACTAATATATTCATTAGAAAATTTAATTTGAGTGTAAATGAAATGCGGTCCCTTAGACTGCACCTCCCCAGTTAAGTCCTAAAACTTCACCTCCCCAGTTAAGGGTTAAAATTTGAAACAAATCTACAATGTTAATAATAAAATAACATGACAAATCCATTTATCTAAGCCATTGGGGTTTTGTGCTATCTCACTATGCATGCTAATTTATAGATCAACAAACTTTAAATCAATTCATAGATTTAGTTCAACATTTGATTCGAATTAAAATTTAGATGCTTAGACTGCACACTAAATCTTGTCCATCAAGCTCATTTCGTGTACTCCAAAAGACAAATACACTTCCTGGGAATGGAATTCGTTTAAAGTTTGATAGAAATTTAAAAAAATTGTGCAAAGATCATATACCAAATTTCCTCCGTCTAGCTGAAAGCATTTGAAATTATTGTTTGTATAGATAAAGGACATACGTTACGGAAGACAGAGATGGAGACATAATTCCAAAATTGCATTCTTCGGTGAAGAAGACCTAAATATGTTAAATTTTTAATCTTAATAATCGAATTTCTTAATGATCGCAATAATTTCAAATAAATCTATAATGTCTCAAGTTACAAGACATTAAATCTTTTATATTTATAATATGGGTGAATATGTATATGTTTATGGATCTTTATGGGCCACAATTGTTTGACCTAGAGCTATTAAACTCTTTGCGCATAGACTTTAGAGGGAGGAAATATGTACATCAAAACAAATGCTTTAAATTTTTGATTAATTAAAAATTAAGAGAAATTTTGGTATTTTTTGTTAGAATTTTCTCAAATATTACAGCAAAAATTTATTTTTACATCATTTTAATATTTATAAAATTATCTTTACAATGATAACATTCCTTTTCTCATTGAATTCTTTTTCTGTGCTAATTAATTTTCAAGAAATATTTTAAATATATTTTCCAACAAAATATTTTATATAAAAAATGAAGTTGTACTGAGCTAACAGGTTACGCGTGGAGGAAAAATATATTCCTTTATCATTGTGTTTCCATAATGTTAACAAAAGTACGCATTAAAAATCAATTTAATAATTACTCTAAATTAAAATTAGAAATATATGATTTTCAGCATGTATCTATATGAAATAAAATAAATATGAAAGCCAAAATTTTCTAGAAAAAAAAAGTGAAGGAAAAAAAATTATTTCATATTTTAAAGTATCACTATTATTAATCAATAATTCTGTTTTGTTAAGGTAAACATAATTTATATATGCAGAATATCTTCACCATGAAGGTCCAGTGTTTATGTTTTTAACCGTTAGTATTAAGTATATACATGCAATAAGAAAATATTTTCTAAATTTATTATATCATTATATTTTATGTATTTGAGTCGATAAATGTTCTGATAAAATATGAATTTTATATTTTTATACAGTCTTTTGGTCCTATGAGTTATATTTTGTAAAATTGCTTATGATACTAGTATTTAAGAATTTTATAAAATAAATAAAACTGTTCCATTTTTTCCGACTTGAAGTTAAGTAAGTTATGAAAATTGGAATAAAATTATTTCATATAAAGTCTCGATTTTTGACCATTCCAATGACCATCTGGAAGTATATTCGCAGTCAGCGTTTCCAGCCCAAGGCTAATTGTTTTTAAAAAAAGGTTAATTATTTCAAAATAAGGATATTCTTTATAGAGCTTTCAAGTTTAGTCTCAGTACACTGAAGCCTTTTTATTTAAATTTTTTTTATTGATTTAAAAGACTGAGTGCCAAAAATATTTTACGGAACATTATTCGTAAGATCGAAAGATTGTATAAAATTAAGACAGAAATTTTCCAAAAATATATTTTTTACTGCAAGAAAATAGAATATTTTTATTACTTTTATAGATTAATAATAATAATAATAGGAATAATAATAATAGAATATTATGATTTCTCTCAAATACTTTTGAGAGAAATACATAAAACTGATTTTTATACAACTGAAAACTGATTTTCAAAATCAGAGAAATTTTTATTGAATAATACTTTGAGGTATTGCATAAATTAAGAAAGATATTTTAAAGTGCATATAGATTTCAATAATGAAAGATTCTTCTTTATGAATACTTATTTTTTTTAAAAAAACATGCTTGTTTTTAACATAAAAAAATAAACTTTTTTTACCGTGGAAGTTTAATCACCTCTGTTTCAAATTGAAGCTCCGAATTTAGGGGACATACAGAAATTAAGGAAGGTGCATTGCAGAATGAGCAAAATACTGCTTTTTGGTTTAGTTATATTAACGTCCCGTTTGAAGCAACCATAGGGCTATTTTGGGACGGCCTCGTAATTTTGAACTACGGTCCGATGACGAGGACGACACCTCAGCTGGCACCCCCTCTCCACACCACACCACACCAGCGGGAGGACGTTTGGTCAGGACGGATTTAACGTTCAACAGATCCCCTTACACGACGGTTCTTCAGTGAAATCGGGTCTCGAACGTGAAACCCTCCGGTTTCGAAGCCGAGACCTTACCGCCAGGCCACCGCGGCCCTCAAAATATCGCAAGATTTCTGAAGCAGTTTAAGTTATATAACTATTAAAATTTGAAATTTAAATTTACTTTTCTGAAGACACTATTAATAGCAAGTTACATAAAATATTTATTCGAAAAGGTTATCGTTTATTAATTGCGGCAAATCAGTTGGTCGTCAAAATCGGCTAGTAAATAATTGTTAACTTCATTAATCATTAGGCATATTAATTAATAAATGTTATTAAAAAATAGGAGTATATTTTAAGATTTTTACATATCGGAGATTTCGACTAAATATCCTAAAATACAAAACAACAGGATGCAAAGAACAGAAAAATCTTTCAGTTCTCTGCATCCTGCTCAATCTTATTTCTCAGAAGTTACACATTTGGCATAGAAAATGTTGTTCCTTACGAGTTATTAAAATGCAAACAGAGCGACAAAAGTAATATGCCGGAAATATTTTTAAATAACACTTAACACTTAATACCATACCACATCTCCGTTTCTAAAGGTCATGCGGTCAATTTTCGTTTTGATATAGATTTAGTTGGACTTTATTAAAAAACAAAAAATACACTGTAATCAATTGAAAAGAAGTATGGAAATAATAAAATACAAATATATATATATATATATATATATATATATAACATAACGACAGATGGTAAAAACTAAAATGAAAAATATCTGGATTACAATAAAACTGGATGAATGAGCATGATAATGTTCAGCATGAGTGAAAAAGTAAAGCAATTATTAAAATTAGGTACATGAAGAGGCTTAACGATATATTATGAATAAAATATAATGAATATTAAAAATCGCATAGAAAAATTAATTCGGTTAAATTAATTGAATAATTTTCCGTGACTAATTAAAAATGTACTCATGTTATGATTCATTTTGCGGGGGGGGGATGAATTATTAAATACTCTTTTGTACCAAAACTTTTCTAACAAAGATGTAAGTTTTCTCACGTACTATGAAAGAGTTAAAAGGACAGGAATTTAAAATAATAGACTCACGGATTGCTTAGAAAGATAATGTTTTTAAATCAATAAATCTTCATTAAAAACTTTCAAACAGACTGAAAGAAACATCCACCATTGCATAACGTAAGACTATTACGGATTAATTTTGCAGTCAGAACAGGAATTCCATATGTATTTAATTGCGTTTTCTTTTCGAAGAAAAATGATGGATCCCTAGCAATTATGCAGATGCTAAAAATATAAAGTGAAAGTTATCAAGTTCCGACTAACGAAGATGCGGAAAATTTATATTAAACTTTTAAAAATTTAGTATACGCAAATTAAATTTAAAAATTGACTTCGGAACTGGAAAAAAAAACTTAAAGGAAAAATAATTTGAGAAGAGCTACCTAGTGGAGGATAATTTTACGAACTTATATACTTATTAAAATTAGAAATTCTGGATTTATTCTGGCGAAATGAGACATTCTTGAAACTCAAATTAAATTTACAGAACAAAATTAGTTTTTAATAATTTTTGAAATTCTAATTCTTGTTAAAAGCATAACCGGATTCCGGAATTTTGATACCATCATAAAAACTCTGATATGCCGGTATGCATTATCACCTGTATTAACAATTTATGAATTCAAAAGTTTCCATTAAAAATCTAAGAAAAGCATACCTGAACGATATTATTTCCATCTAGCTTTTACTCGCGACTTCGTTCGCGTGGAAATTTTGATGTGAATGTATGAGAACTGACGATCTGATCAACATTGGGCAGTGTCTGTCTTTGGTCGTTGTTTTTGGTGATGTTGCATGTTGGGGTATGTTCGCTTGCATTATTCGCTTGCAAGATTAAGCTGCAATATGAAAACGGAATGTTCAATATAGCCGCTGTTAAGCAAAGTTGCAGCAATGCCCGAGGAAGATACAGCCAAAGCTATATCGCGATCCTGGCGGAGTTGGGCTGGCAGGAGATTCAGCAGCACAAGCGTCTTACTCGTACCCACTGGTGCGTCAAGAAAGAAGAATCCCTGTTCTCCACTATTTAATGGGTTCAGAATCGTTTCGTAGATTTGACGCTGCTCGGAAAGTAATCGTGGTATCATTTCATTCACCTGCGCTTCTAAAACCGCGGTGGCGTAGTTTAGCACCTTCACAACTTCGCTTGATAATTCCACTCTTCGCTGCGGTGCGGGTAGGCCGAAATCAGTGAAACATTTTCCAGATATGGAAATCATTTAATCCTCAATCAATACCAAAGCTTCGTTAATGATTAGGCTATTGTGAGTGTCATCCAGCCTATGCACTATATCTTTTGATAAAGCGTCCTTATATTTATCCCACAGCTGGAGGTGTGTTTGAAATCCGCAAGTGCTCACTAAAATTACAAACAGGTCTTCTAGCTACTTTCATAGCCCAAGCTTTATTACTCCTCTTCGAAAGATTAGATTTGCGTTTATTGGACATTTCGAAAAACTATCAAATAATAAGAAATAAAAAAATGAAAACTAACCTAAAAACCAATGCACTTAAAATTATAAGCATATGCGAAAAATATATAATTAACATAAATACAATTTAGTTACAAAAACACACAATTTACTTAAAAACAATTGATTTACATTGCAACCTGAAATAAACAAAGCGAGTCGGCATTTCTTTAAAATCAAGTCAAGTCTATTTTATTTATCGATCGAGATTGAGATAGCTACAACAGTACAATACACATAATTTTTTAACTCTTAATTAAAATGAAAACACAGTTGTCAACAATCAGAACACACTGTGCATGCGTGAATTTTGTACGCCAATTGGGGTAACGCAATGCAGATTAGAAATTTTTAATTTCCTTTAATCTGTTTTATTTTAATTTAAAAGTACTTCAGAATGAATCCGAAAGATCGATTAATTAACAATGTTTCATTTTAAATGCATCAAACACCAAGAAAATAAACAGAACCCTTTGAAATAATGGGTGGAAAATATATTAAACCTAACTCATTAGTGCGGGGAAAAAAACTGAAGCTTTACTCATTTTTGGCGGGATTTGGCTTAGATTTTTTGCGGGAAATTTAATTTTTAATTAATAAAAAATTAACCACTCAATTAACCGGAATAAATAGTAGCCTCTGTCCTATTACAGATTATAATCTATTTCTCTGTTAAATTTCATCCGATTCCGTTCAACCGTTCTGAAGTGATTGACTAACAAACATCCATCCATCCATCTATCCATCCAAACTTTCACATTTATAATAGTAGTATAGATGATTGTAAATTAACTTCATATTCAAAATTATTTAAAAACAAGTAACTAGAATAATTAAAATTTGTTATTGAGCTAATATCAAATCATAGATAATATGTTATTATCTGAAATAATTAAGAGATAAATACATTTTTGATTCAAAGAATTTATCGCACATGTATTATTATTTCACTATAATATTTTTTTGTTATGATGTAATATCAATTTTCTAATTTATGACTTGCGATAAAATTAATTAAAATGCTACTCTAAAAATATTAATTCACTCTGCAGATAACCAAAACAACATATTTTGACATTAGCTTTAGGGAATGGCGAGTACTTTACAAAATTTATTACAGTATTTATTACAAAAATAAATTTCGTCTTTCATTTTTAAGTAAATATTGAATACTTCACAATTATAAGAGAGAAAAACTTCTTCCATCTCCAAATTACATTATTAACCCTTTCACTACTGATCCGAATTTACAAATTCTATTAATAGCCACATGATTTCTGAGCAATGGGTGCAGGATGTAAATCCAGGACATCCTTAGTGATACCTCGTTTTACCTCACGTCAGATAGAAGTTGTCCGGTCGGTTGGTCCGGATCTGTAGTGAAAGGGTTAAAATGCAATGTTTCAGAACTAATTAATTTTTTTTTTAAAAAAACAAACGAATTGGATTACATTATAATTATATATAAATATTTGACTTTGTACTCAATTATCATTTGTACTCACTTATCGTTTGTCATACGAAATTCATTCATCAAACCATTTTTATACGTATGAAAAATTGTATAATACATATACACTTTGCTGTTTAATGCAAAGTTGATGAAAACTATTTTTTCGAAAGAACAAAGAAGCAAAAGGGTGTTTTCCTCTTTTTCTAATAACTAGATATCTAGGCGGAGTGTATCGTGTGGATTGCAGAAACAATTTTGCAAACCTTCTAATAAAGGCGTTATCCGTTCTTCCCAATTTGCACAAAATGTTATGTCTTGAGCAAGACCGTGATTTTTATTTTCTATTTTCTAGTAGGGTTTATACAAAACCCGAATTTTTGAAAAACCGGTTTCCGAATTCAATATTTCCAATAAACTCGGTTTTAGCCGGTTTTCGAGTTTTTGTCAAAAAAAAAATTGAAAAAATATTTTATTTAATATATAAATAAGATAACAAAAAACGAAATTAATAACAAAGTCAAAATATAAAAAATTAAGGATTACTTATATATATTACTTACACAAAATAACGAAAACTCAAACAAAAATTTCAAATAGTATTTATATTATGTTCACTAATTTTCATTTCTCCTAAAAAAATAAGATTTCATAAAAAAAAAAAAAAATCCATTGAACGGTGGCTAAGTCTTGTTCTTACAATACTGCTTGAAATTGAAAATACTCGTTCACTAGCTACTGAGCTTGATTTTATAGTTTTCATGCCATCAAATAACAAATCTAAGTTTTTTTGTTCTTTTATCCGTTGCCTCATGTAATGAAAATTCAACTTTCAGTGTCTTTGGATTTGTAAGTTTTCCTTGAGGGTCTTGAAGAAACTTTTGAATTGATTTTTCTATGGCTTCTTTTAAAAAAGAAGTACTTTTATGAAGAGTTTCTTCGATTTGCTCTTCATCAGAATCGATGTCCACATAAGAATTTGGAAATATTCTAGACAATATCTTTCCAGATAACTTAATAATTTCGGTTTCTGAAGCTAATGAAGATATAATAGATTTCTTCGCTTAACTAGAAATGATTTGTGGATTTTGCAAATACAGCAAAAAAGTTGTTAATTCTACTTGTCTTCTTTCTTGAATTCGTTCTTCTGAAGCATATAATAATTTCAAACTTATTGTGTTTAAATTTTGTAGTTCATTTAACAGAAATTGAAATGTACTTTCACTTGTTAATAAATTGGCATCTCGTCACCCTAAACCTTCAGCTGTTAGACGAGTCGGTCCCAAGACTTTATGAAGTTCTAAATGTTTAGGATATTCAGTTTAGGATGTTCCCAGTTTTCACTAAGCGAACCTGTCATGAATCGTGACGTATTGCATATATATATATATATATATATATATATATATATATATATATATATATATATATATATATATATATATATATATATATATATATATATATATATATATATATATGTCCTAACATAACGCATATGTATATGTACGAACATAAAATAAATCGGTTAGGCTCGTCTTTTCTATGTGCGCAGGCACAGCCGCACAGTGCACAATAGACAAGCACTAGCCAACACAACTCGCAATGTTGAAAAAAATTTATTTACTGCCAGTTGCATTGAATGAATAGCAAATCAAACAAGTTTAAATTTAATTTTTACATAATAATATGAATTCTTTAATCGGTCAAATGCGACAAATTTACTTTAAAAACCGGGTTTCAAAAACAGTCAAATTCTATTTTCTACATATGAGTAGAATTTTACTTCGTACCATTGTACTCAATATGGAATTTAATGCCTTTTTCCTCCAATTTCAATTAAAATTTGAAAGAGATTTTAATAGTAAAATCACATACAAAACTTCACTTGTCTAAGTTGATGCATTATTAAGTTATCGCACTTTCAGCTATGTGAAAGTACAGATAAAAAAAAAATAATAGATTCTATATCTTAGGTGCTAAAACTGTGTAGAAATGTTTTTCATCTAGTTTTTTTACATTTTTTACTAATCATGTTAATATGTACTCAAACATCTAGATAAAAAGAATTTATCTCAATGGATTTCGTGCAGAATTCGATAGATATCCACAAATTTGGTATAAAGTTTACATACGAAATTTTATATGTCTAGTTCAGAGCAATTTTAAATCATCATGTTCACGGATAAAGTATAGATAATTGCAAAAATATATTTTTCGAACTCAAGGAAGTAGGAAATGGGAAAAAACGGGGGAAATCTCGAGTTCGAATCTTCGAAAGATTACAAAATTTCGTTCTCTGTATTCGTATATGAGAAAGAAAAAAAAAATGTGTTTTATCTCTATCTAAATATTTACATTACTCGTTTTCCCTCAGAGTAGTTAAAATAAATATCACTCATGAGGTAACAAATCAAGATAAAGGATTATGACATCTAGAAAGAAGGTTTAGATCTATATAGCAATAGAATAATATTTATAGCATATCCATATCTAACTTCACATAATTAAATTGTAATATCGCTTCACACAAATGTTTATTATAATTAGTTTTATAAACAAACTGGTTATGCTATATTTTTTCTAGAAATTATTTTACGCAACAGTTTCATTGAATTCAATAGCAAGCCATTGGAAAATTCAAAGATATCTTATAAAGAAGAATTAAAAATACGGCATAAGGCATCTCGACATCGATAAATATTTTTCTTGTTTCAGTAATGAAAAAGTATAATATCTATCGCGCGCAAGATAATTAAACAATAAAAATGTCTCTAAGATCTAGAATGAAAGTCTACAGCTAAATTTCCACAAAACGATATCTACAGAATATCTAAAGTCACTAATTTTTTTTATAATATGAACTAATTGGATTAGCTAATTTTTCAATAAATTATTGGATTTTATCATTTGTACAGAATTAAACTCAGAGCCAATAGGCCCATAAAATAACTTTTAGAAAGAATAAACAAAAGATATGCCGATTTAGGTAATTAATTTTATTTTTTCCGTCTATCAGTAATCAAACACATGAGATAGCTAAATTTAACAAGATATTAAAGAATCAGCTTAGTAATTATAACAAAAATAGATTAGTTCAATCCAATAGTAAATCTAAAAAAAGTACAAATTCTCATTAATTATTTGAAATATTTTTAATGAAAATAGTAATTATTTCTCTTTTATTGTAGCAGTTTGTCATGATATTTTAAAACCTTCAAATCTTTGCTAATACAAGATATTATACAATACTTCCACAATGTAGTTCTTTAATTTGTCTGCTGGCAACATCGTAGAAATATAATAATATTATTGGTAATTTAGTGCTAAGAAGGTTAATACATGTCCTCTTTAAATCTTTATTACAACTCATTTGATTCAAAATATTATCAAATAATTTCCTTTAAAATGAATTTGAAATTGTTTCGAAGCTAATATTTTATATTTTTTTAAATTTTAATGAAAAACATTCGTAATCTAATTAATATCCAAGAGAGTGTATTTAACCCGCTATGTGGCGCTGCCTTCCACAGTTTTTCAGATTTTCATACTCATTCTATTATTTATGCGTGTGCACACTTGAAATTCCAAGAATAAAATATTCTTGAGCTGTTAGAGATTTTATTTAATGCAAAAACGATTTCGCTTTATTCACTTTAAAAGTTAATTTATCAAATACAATAATCTATTTATTATTATATTAGATAATAGTATTAAGATTATCTAATACAATAATCTTAATACTGTTGACTGAAAGTAATTGGGTAATCAATGGTTTTTAAAAAAAACTTAGATATTCCTGTAAATGAAGAAAATAATTAAGTAAACTGAATTTATTCCATATTCTTTTGACTTCCTAATTCATTTATCTTATTCGTAGACCATTTTGCTTCCTAATTCCTTGAATAGCATTATGTATTTATCAAGAAAAAAATCTAAGGAGAATATTTAATAAAGTATTGCAAGAGACATTTAATTGAAATTCTATTACCCACATAAAAAGACAATCGCTAATGCCCAATTTATTGAATAGCCTTTGTTGGCACCGAATCATGACCCAAGTAATCCATTTTAGTGATCATCGTTATTTGACAGATACATTCTTTCACCAGATGTGATTAATTATTGAAGCTTTAACGAATTTTCTGCTGCCTTTCTCTCATGTTTCTCTGCAAGCAATTTCTGAAGAAAAAGTGCTAACAGTATCCCTTTTGAGAATGTAACATAGCCCAAAAGTAATAAATGAATTACAAATGAAGTACGAGTATAAAGTTAGGATAATTTATGGTTATTCGCTACAAGAATTCCTTCATTTTTTTATCCTTAATGTATAATAATTATATTAGTTGATAATTATATTAGTTGAAAAGCGAAATTGTGATTATTTATATATTAAATTAGATATTGTTAAATTATTTATATATTAAATTAGATATTGTTAAATTATTTATATATTAAATTAGATATTGTTAAATTATTTATATATTAAATTAGATATTGTTAAATTATTTATATATTAAATTAGATATTGTTAAATTATTTATATATTAAATTAGATATTGTTAAATTATTTATATATTAAATTATAGAAGTATTAATGAATTTTCTGCAACTTTTCTCTCGTGTTTCACTGCAAGCAATTTCTGAAGAAAAAGTACTAACAATATCCCTTTTAAGAATGTAACATAGTCCAAAAGTAATAAATGAATCACAAATGAAGTACGTGTATAAAGTTAGGATAATTTATGGTTATTCGCTACAAGAATTCTCTCATTTTTTTATCTTTAATGTATAATAATTATATTAGCTAAGAAAAGAAAATTTGATTATTTATATAGTAAATGGTCCGGTATAGCTCATAATTTATGACAGCAAATAAATATAATTTATAAGAATGGTATCTAAACATAAATTCTTTCAATCATGTACTTATTCTTTTATAATAAATATGAAAATATAAAATTGTTTGATTAGAATCCAATCTCTTATTCATTTGATGGTCAGTATTTTAGCTATAAAATATTTCTAAATGTTGAATTGTAATTAAATTTTATTTAAATAGCTTTACACTTGTCCTCGCGAATGGCTGCATGGACATTCCTAATAGTGTCGAGTCTCGTGACATCATAGTGTCAATGAATATTTGATTGTCTGGATAGTAAATCCATTTAAAATTGTACGTTGCTTTTTTCAATATTGTAATGCCATTTTCCGATTCCTGATACAAGCAGCACAAATGATAAACAGATTTGTTCCCTTAGATTTCAACAATGAAAAAAATAATGGGTGGAAATACTTGATGAAGGAATGATAACGGTTTAAATTTAATGTTTACAATAAGAACTATTGCAATGAATAACGCAAAAAAATATTTTTTTAATTATTAAAATTCACGGAAGCAATTAATATAATTTATTACGGGAACTAATATAATTAGTTCCCGTAATAAATTAATTAGTTCCCGTTAATTATATTAATAAGCAATTAATATAATTCACAGGAACTAAATTAATATTATTTATTTGATTGAAAAATTGAAACTAATAGAACGTACTGTATCCTCAGAGGATACTCTATCTAATAATTGAAATCATATTTCGTGAAAACTGCCATCTGGTGTTGGTTATATTAGTAGACTTCGATTTTACTAAAAGAAAAAGGCAAAAATTTCGTTACTCTTCTATCATGGAAGAACGTAACACATCTGAACATTTTTTTTTATTTATTAAAATAAAAATATGGAATTTGGGTCAAGTTTTTGTAAATTCATTTTATTCCTTATTTCAAAAAGAAACAATATTTAAGATCATAAAGTGATTTTAGTTGGAATTTATCTTTTGAAAAGTAACCTCTATGAAATGAAGACTCTTTTTTAGACTTAGCTTAGAAGGGAAAATTGGAGATTTTGTAATTTGAATATAGAGAATATGAAACATTTTTGTTTTTGCATCAATTGTTACATTCATTTGTGGAGTGTATTATTTTCTGGAGCATAAAGAATAATAATAAAAGCTATATGTTTCATTTAAGCGTAAAAAATATAGAAAAAAATTTGTAGCATATTTAGAATTGTTTTTGATCAATAAATTGGGATTGATAACTGGATTACTAGTACTCGATTATCTTGCACAACCCAATATGAAATAATATGTCATACATATGCTTTTTCCATCCATTTTTAATATGGTTATGCTGCGTTCAATTTTGTGTTGTTTTCCTTGAAATATTTGAAACATGTGAAGTATCTTTATAATTACAAGTTGTATGTAGATAGAAATTAGCAATTTTCTGATGAAGAGGCAAAGATTGTCTTAAGAAAACGAACGCAGAACAATTCATTATCAGTATATTTAATAATAAAAGCATAAATGACGATTTGCTTTTTTAATATCTGGGGACATGTGTACAGCATATACATTAGTTTAAAATCTTTTTCTAATTGAAAAATTGTTTCTAAAAGAATAATTAAAAAATGAACTCCAAAATCAATATATTTTAGCACATATACTAAGATTGTATTCAACACAAAGACTCAGAATATATTCAACACAAAGACTCAGATTATACTCAGCACATAAACTGCGAATATATTCAACACGCATAAACTGAGAATATATTCAACACACATAAACTGAGAATATATTCAACACAAAGACTAATATTATATTCAATACATTAACTGAGAATATATTCAACACATAAACTGAGAATATATTCAACACAAAGACTAAGATTATATTCAATACATAAACTGAGAATATATTCAACACATAAACTGAGAATATATTCAACACACATAAACTGAGAATATATTCAACACAAAGACTAATATTTTATTCAACACATAAACTGAGAATATATTCAACACAAAGACTAATATTTTATTCAACACATAAACTGAGAATATATTCAACACAAAGACTAAGATTATATTCAATGCATTAACTGAGAATATATTCAACACATAAACTGAGAATATATTCAACACAAAGACTAAGATTATATTCAATACATAAACTGAGAATATATTCAACACATAAACTGAGAATATATTCAACACATAAACTGAGAATATATTCAACACAAAGACTAAGATTATATTCAACACAAAAACTGAGAATATATTCGACACTTGCACTAAGAATATATGCAATGAATACACTAAGAATATATTCAGTGCATACACCAAGAGAATATTCAAAACATTTACTAAAAATATATTGTTTCCATGAATTTGGAATTTGGGTTTTTTAATCTAGTATTCCCCAAATCCCAATTTTAATTTTTTAAAGATAATTATTTACTGTTGCACTTAAATAAAGTTATTTTATGTCGATTAAACTTGATTTTTCTTCAGTCTTTAATTTATATTAGAATACAATAGTAAATGATAGTCAAAAGATATCTCAAAAGTTTCGATACTATTTTTGCATCTGTTGTTCTTAAAATCGTTTAATATATTTTCTAAATATTTTGTTATGCTAATTATATGTTTAATATCAAATGAATAATCAAGATTTACTAAAGTTGTAAAAGTGTGGAGAGAATGCTCAATCAATTTGAAATGAATTCATGAATACAAATATTTGTTTGGAATTGCAATTGTTAAATGCTTTTAAACATAAAAAATTATCTCAACAAACGAATGTTATTGTATCTAATGCATTACATTGCACTCTTTTAGTATCTCAAAATAAAGCAAAGACAATCTGTATATTTAGAAACAAACAATTTATCTGAAACCATCAATATATCTAAAACGGAAAAACATTCTGTTTTAAACCTGGCGGATAATAATTCTACTCTTGAAGTTAAGAAAAAATAAATCTGTTTAAAGATAAACTGTAAAACAAACGAAAGCTTCGTAATTGCCCCGACCACATCGGAATTAATTATTCTAAGAGAGCTTTAATTCCTAAAATAATCGCTTCATTTGCATTTAATGCAGTAATTAAACCTTTCTGAACCACAAATATCATTTCTTATTCAATGGAAAATATTTCTGACTTTTAAAGCACAGAAGTGTTAAATTCTTATGATAAATAATTAATAAATAAAGTCTTCTAATAAATAATTAATAAATAAAGTCTTCTAATAAATAATTAATAAAGTCTTCTAATAAATAATTAATAAATAAAGTCTTCTAATAAATAATTAATAAATAAAGTTTTCTAATAAATAATTTAATGCCTTTTTGAAATTAAAACTCCATGATCGTCTTGTTTATAAATACACCCACATTTAAAATTCCTACCTTAATGGAGTCGTAGATGACTTCAATAGACAATTTGCTCTCTCTCTTTATTAAAAAGAGAGAGAGATGAAAATTTTATAATCAGTTAATTACTATATGTAGTAGCATTTTTAATTTTCGAACTAAAGAGCATATTAAATTATTTTTCTTCTGATAAATAATTTAACATTCTCTTGACTTTATAACTCAGGTCATTATGTTTTTGAAGTCGTCTACAAAAAGGATTTTCATATTAGTAAACCTGTAGGTAGTATAGATAAACAAGGCTTTAACCTTTACCAGTCACCTTTGGTGATTTGTTGGCTCTCTCAGATTCATGATTGTCAAAAATTTCAGTTAATGTTACGTTTAACTTTGTCTTAATGGATACCTTAGAACTATAATATATTTATACAAATTTTGGTAGATGTAAAACTCATGCAGTTTTAGAAAGTTTTCTACATCCGATTATATCACATAAAAGAGTACCAGCATTAAAAATGGACATTTCACTGTCAGTCCTGAGATTAACTAATTTAATATTTTTAAGTACTTATAATTGAGATACTTGTTAACCTTATTTGTAAGCACCTCAAAGTATTCTTTTTTTAAGCATGTCTTCTTCCGAAACCTACTCATTATGGAAAATAAATACATCTTACTCATCGACAGAAGAAAAAAAAATCCAAGAATCAATTCACTTGAATCATTTAATCCCGATTAAAATTCACTACAAAAATGAAATATAAAATGTGCTAAAATATTTTTAAATATTAATTAAAAATATAAAAAAATGAATTTTAAGATTATGTGGAAATTATTTTTATACTGTTATATTTTCGAAAAACTATCGTGATAAAATGTGAGAATTTAACGTAATTTGTAAGTGCTTAAAGCTCGTAGTAAAATTTCTGCAAAAATATTTCCTAGAAGTGACTTAAAATCTTACATATAACTTAAATGGCAAGTTTGGTTGTTCTAGGTTAGACCATCTGGTCTTCACAGCGCCAATGCACACATATATGTATTCATCTTTATAAGTAGAGATTAAAAACTCAATTTTTAATTAGTAACTGAAAAGGTTTGAATTTAATTTAATTAGCAATTGAATTATTTTTTATGATTAGTAATTGAACCATTTTTTATAATTAGTAATGGAACTATTTTTTTATAATTAATAATTGAATTAGTTTTTATAATTAGTAATTCAATATACGACTGCTGATTTCAGTGATGACAGACGACTTTTTTTTATCGAATTTCGTTTGAGTCTATATTTTTCTGTCTGCCTTTCGCTCTCTGTGTGTGCATGCGCGGATGCGTATGTTGTGTGTCTACGTAGATCCGTTTTTATAAATATTTTATTGCTCAATCCTCTGGGTGGAATTTCATGTATGCTGTTTGTTTTTATTTCATCCCAAGATGGATGTCGCATGTTATTATTTCGAAATTCTTATCCTCATCTAGTTGAGAAAGCTTTACCCTCGGGGCAGGTTAGGCCGTCATTTGAAATAATAAATATTTCTTCCTGATATGGAAATGGAAAATGATAATATTTATATTGGGAGTTTTTCTTGTTACCTTGAAAAATATTCAAAATTGTAAGTAAATTTTAAAAGAAAATTGAGTTTCAAATTTCCAATCTTAAACATTACGTTTTCATTCATGTTATATATTAAAGAAGCGATTTTTTTTTTAAATTTAATATATTTGAACTTTGAGAAAGAAAATCCCAATTAATATTATTTAGAAACAATGCAAAAATAAATTTATGTTTTGAGCTGTTTAATAAAGCACGCTATGATTGCATTGCCTGCTCAAAGTCTTTAATTAAAATAGTAATTACTTATGAATATAATAAGTTTGTGTGTACAGTAAAATTTATAACTAATATTTAATTTTAAAAAAGTGGAAAGTAAATAAATTTGTAACAGCCAGCATTTATGGCATTATTATTATTGAAATGATAGATTTTTGGTGTGATGGTCACACCCCATATTTCATCCATATAGCTCAAAGCGTTTTTGATTTGTCATGTTTACAAAAGGGCATATATAATTTTAAAGATGTACTTACTCGGACTCAGGTATGATATTTGAATTTTTGTAATCATAAAAGAATGTTTCGCATGTTATATATTAAAGAAGCGATTTTTTTTTTAAATTTAATATATTTGAACTTTGAGAAAGAAAATCCCAATTAATATTATTTAGAAACAATGCAAAAATAAATTTATGTTTTGAGCTGTTTAATAAAGCACGCTATGATTGCATTGCCTGCTCAAAGTCTTTAATTAAAATAGTAATTACTTATGAATATAATAAGTTTGTGTGTACAGTAAAATTTATAACTAATATTTAATTTTAAAAAAAGTGGAAAGTAAATAAATTTGTAACAGCCAGCATTTATGGCATTATTATTATTGAAATGATAGATTTTTGGTGTGATGGTCACACCCCATATTTCATCCATATAGCTCAAAGCGTTTTTGATTTGTCATGTTTACAAAAGGGCATATATAATTTTAAAGATGTACTTACTCGGACTCAGGTATGATATTTGAATTTTTGTAATCATAAAAGAATGTTATCTTTTTTGGTACGTTTAAGGATAAACAAAGAATCGAGAACAGAAATTTTCCACATTGTTTTAAAATTCATTTAAGTACTGCTTTTTATTTTGCTTAATTGATGACTTACTGTAATTTTGTAACCAGACGTCTGGTGGTGTTACTTACAGTTTTAAAGATCGAACTATAACTATTGAGATTTATTACTAGTTGTGCTACACGGTGACTCACTTTACGGAGCATCTTTTATGAAAATTACTGAAGGTTGTTGCCTCGGTTTCCTAGTAATCAGTTCTGAAACGGATATAAAAGCACATCTTTAAATAGAGCACACATTTGCTTGTTTTTAAATTTATAAGCCTGAAAACTATAGAAAAAGAGATAAGGAACAATATCTTAGCTAACAATTGTTGTAATGCAGATTTTCATAAAATAATTTTCCTGGAAGAAATTTATTTGCATTTGAATAAAAAGAATTCAATTAAATTTGAGTAAGGGAAAATTTTGCATTCATTTTTAATATAATGCGCGCTCACATATCACACGATTTCAAAAAAAAAAAGTGATGTTATTTTTTTCAAAATCTGTAATGTTGTTCTGAAAGTGAAAATTTGCGATTTAATTTTTTGTTGTTATAAATAAATTTACGGGCATACAATTTAAAGATAATATTGGCGTATTTCTTCTGAAATGTATTCCCACATAATATGCAGTAAATCCAAAATTCCTATCTGTTCGCTGTATAA
The DNA here is from genome assembly GCF_947563725.1 of Argiope bruennichi. Taxonomy (NCBI): domain Eukaryota; kingdom Metazoa; phylum Arthropoda; class Arachnida; order Araneae; family Araneidae; genus Argiope; species Argiope bruennichi. The sequence goes on along the minus strand of NC_079151.1, from coordinate 99,830,978 downwards.
AAGTCCAACAGATTCAATAAAAAAGAAGATTTATTATGCACGAAAACAAAAATACAAAGTAAAAAACGTTGTTGTTCAGTACTTGCAGTAAACAGACACATACCAACAACATATTAGTAATTAACAATTGAAATAGCACAAAACACTCAGAGAGACTTCACAAGAGATCAAGATTCCCAAGAGAAACTTCACTCAACTATTCGTGTCTCTCGTCTATTTACTGATCCATTTGTATTTCTAGTCTTAATGGATCATTCGCCAAAATTCTAGAATATTCTGAGTTGTTTCATTTATGTTGCTAAATTCATCGACAAACAAGGGATTATTGATCAACCATCCATTCATTATCCGTTAGAGCTGTTTGTAATACTCTATACCTTACCAGGAAAGTAACTGCGCTGGAAAACAATCTAACAAATTCGTAACGATATCCACAGATTCCGCTGCAGCACTATGTGAAATAAGATTTTTACACTGTAATGATCATATCATTCCAATTAAATCTGCATCTACCCAATCTGCCATTATGTCAAAAGGCTCGTGAATTACCATATTGAAATGACCCACTTTCCCATTTTACGTGGCTGAGCATCATTTGCTATTCCATTATCAATAAGTCGGAATTAATGGAGAAACTCCTGATTGTAGAATTTGATTTCAACGCTGGGATTGATGTCTTTCATTTAAAAGTAACTGCTTATTTAATGTTTTACAACTTTAGTTTTTAATTAAAAAAATTTTGGTCTTAATCAGTTATTTTAATTATTCATTTTGTCTTTCAATTGTTATTTCTAAGTTTTAAAAAAATTGGTTATAAAGCTACATTAATGCTTATTTAGTATCATGTTTAAATTCCGTGGATAGTGGATATCATATTCTAAAACATAACAAAAAGTAAATAAAATTATTTTAATTAATATGAATTTATTTTTTTAAATCAGTTTCAAAGTAAATAGAATTTATTGATTCGATATTGTTCTTCAATAAGCTACAGAGTAAATTTAAACACTCAATATTTATATAAAAATAATTTTTGTCTAAAATTCAAATCAAATTTACTTTTCTTAGTAATTCCTTTTCATAAAGATTGAAAAAAGCTAAAGAATTTGCAATTTTTTTCAAAATTTTTGGTAATGCTTTAAATAATGCCAGCGAAGGCTCTTACCCACAGTTAAATGATATCCTTATTTAGAGGAGTGCTCATTTCATTAGAAAGTGAAATGTTTAATTCATTTTCTTCACAGTTTCACTAATTACTGACGGTATCTGCTAATGAATAGAGGAAACTTTTAATTGGATTCGGATATCTAGAAAATAATTTGAAAGCATGCATTTTCAAAATTAACTGTTTTTCATAAAGATTGTAATACAGTAAAATTACGAAAAAATTCTAAAATGACTGTTCAAATTTGTTAAACTGTATCCAATCATAGATTTGTTATGCGCAAAGCCTATTTCTAATTATGATATAAAACAGAAAATAATGCATCTGTCTTTTCTTTGGCAAAGGAATTCGTAAAAAATGAATAATAAATAATAATAATAAATGAATAATGTATTATAATAAAAATGAATTTAAAATGAACATGAAATTCACACATGCCGTTCTGTAATTTATTTCTTGGTTCATTGTTTCTTATTTCTGTAATAAAATTAATGAACTCTTAAAATATTTAATTAAATAAATAAAATTGGCCTCTTTTTCACTTTTTTGTCAATATTTTCTGAAATATTTATTGAATGATAGTGATTGATATATTATCTTAAAGGGAAAGTAACTTTTAATGATAATAACACAATAAATGAAAAAAAATCTTAAATTTTAATGACATTTTTAATATATGTTTTAATAAGAAAAATTATAAAATTTATTACTTTTTTTTTTGCTATTTTTGTAAATAGTTTCAAGCT